>NC_136415.1:195152678-196650178 GCF_051521515.1 Lactuca serriola
CCAACCGTTGTAGGGCTAAGTCTTTTAATCGATGGATTATTTGAGCTTTGTTGCATATAATTGTATTCATGATGTAGTTAGGAGAGTCCAGGAAGTGTTTTAATGGGTTTGGTGTACATGTTAGTGGGTATTTGGAGTATCAATATGAGAATGTGACTTAGAGTATTCATGATGATTCTTGAGAAAAGTATGGATATACTTGGAAGGTAGTATTGGGCCTGCACAAATGAAAGCACGTGATCCATACACGAATGAAGGAAAGTCGGGAGGATCCTAAGGAGCCTGTACAATGAGGAATTCTTTAGGCATGTTATGATCATTTGTATGGATGCTTTTTAGTATGGTGATGAGCACTCAAGGAGGAGGATCTGGTTCTGGTTTACGTTCAGGATCTGGTGTTGAGCTGATTGATGAGAGGATTCACGAGTTCATTTCCTATGGGATCACTTGCGGTATTTTGGATGTGAATCATGTGACGTTTGATACCATGAAGGAGGGGATCATGGAGCTGTTGGATGAGCGCCTATAGGCGTTCTTTTTCGTGATTGTGGTAGGATAGTTAGGGACACACACTCGCTCTTTTCGGGGGTTCAAGGCTTGTAGAGCCCCATAGTTCTTCAAGAATTAGGACCCTATTACTAGAAGGAAGCAGATTGTTGAAATGGAGAATGCTCAGCAGACTAGATTTTTCCATGAGGGATCAAATGTAGGATTTGCATCTTGCCTTTTGAGGGATGAAACATGCGACTGCTGGGAGGAGATTGGTCACTCCTGAGGAGCACATGCCATGGCGGCTATGTCTTGGACATACTTCATGACAAAATTCACGATATAGTTTACACCAGCCATTGAGGTGCAATAGTTGGCGATGGAGTTTCTGGACTTTCGCCAGACAACAAAGATTTGGTGGAGATTACCACCGATTTCATTGAGAGGGCTTTGCTAATTCCTTAGTATGTTGTAGATGAGGAGATGGAGAAGGAGAGTTGTCAATATATGCTACGGGATGAAATTAGGGAGTTTATGAGTATGTACAGCTGCAGGACCTTGTAGGACTTGATTTCCAGAGCTCGGGAACAGGAGATTGATTTAGAGCTTCTGAAGAAGAAGAAGTCGGTTCGGGATCACACCGCAGTGGGCCAAGTAAAGAGGCCTCAGACTCAGTTTTTGCAATTAGGTGACCATTAGAGTTGCAACCATAATGCCAAGTGCAGAAGGACTTATGAGTATAATTGTTGTGGGAAAGGGGAAGGGTTACTTCAGTTACGGCCAGGCTGGCCATTTTAGCAAGGATTTTCCTCGGGTTTCGGGTTCAATTTGATTGCACTACAACCAGGTTGGCCACAAAAGGCTCGCTTTCTGAGGTTGGCGAGTGGAGTAGTAATGGAGCCTGCACTATCTACACTGAGGATTACTAATGGCCATGAGGGCGGAGTGGAGCTTCCAGTGGTGATGACCTGATTTTTTAGTTACAGGCCGAAGAGACCCGAGTTCCATTAGTTGTAGTTGTAGGTATGTATCGTATTTTCTTCCATCATGTTTTTATTATTATGCTTATTATCATGTGTTTGTGTGTCAGGCGTTATGCTCGGTATAGTTAAGTCTCCAGCGAAGGATAGTCGCTTCTGATTATTGTTGGGTTATTATATTTTAGGAATTGTCATATGCTATTTTGCATACCAAGAATCGTGAGCTGGTTTTGGGCTTCAACGAAAGAAATGTCGGATAATGATAGAGTAAGCCCTAAGTAGAAGAAGACTGAGTGTCCTTCTTTCAGGATCAACATGCAAATTGAATATGATAGCCTTATCGTAATGGGTTGGAAGACGTTGCAGTGTAAGTTCCTTGGATTTTTAGAGTTCGAGATGGTTGAGATCTTTCGTGGTTGAGGGTTATAAGAGATTGGTCAGAACATGTGTGTTGGGCGAGTTGTTGTCAGCTTCATGCTTTCCGGGATGTACGTGTGGTGCTCACATCAGAAGCTTCTAGGCAAGGATCTCATTGTAGTCGGTTGTCCCTTCTAAGACAACGAAGATAGAGTTCACAGGTGCGTGTTCTGATCAAGTTAAATATGAGATGTAGGATTTGTTAGGTCGTTGAATCGATTGTTATCATTAGCATGGTATGAAGTATTGGGAGCTATCAATTTTCGGGCGTGGTTTACTCATACTCGCATGGGTTTTGACCAGTAGCAAGTGGGTTATTGGAATGGTTATCGAGCTATTTTGCTAGTGGGTTTATTCGTTCCTTGTCATCAGTTGAGGTTGGCATAATGCAAGTGAATCCAAGTAGGGATAATCGTTTGGATTAATGGGAATAATTCTATGTATGAATCAAGGAAGATTTTCGTATTCTAGGAAAGTGAAGTGCGAGTTTGGTTGTGGTATGAGACGGAATTTATGCCAGGAATAATGCTCATTGTACAGTTGTTATCAGGAAGACATATATTAAGGTTTCAAGTTATATTGTCTGGGTGTGAAGCATTGGCAGTGGCACATTATCGATTCATGGCTAGGTTCATGTCGAGGATTATGTTAGAACCCCTCTGTGTAGCATCCTGATAACCGAGGTATGGCATTTTGATATATAGGTGGCATGAGTTTGAGTGGGGGACTCGACGAGTTGGCTCCTCAACTCGTCGAGTTGGGTCGCGGCTTGGAGATGTGTCAAATGGATGGACTCAACGAGTCGGGTATCTGACTCGCCGAGTCAGCACAGTGGACAGAAACCATAAATCCTTGGGTGTGAGGCCTATTTAAAGGCCCTTAAGGTCTCCTATTGTGGCTACTCTTTTGCAAGCAAACCCTAAACCGTGTGTGAGAGCTTGGAGTGAAAAAGAAAGCTATTGTGAAGCTTTGTGGTCATTTTTGAAAGGAAGAAGTAAACGGACAAGCTGGAGGATCAAGAAGAGGTGTTGGATCTGCTAAGGTTTCATCCTCAAAGCATCAGGGGAGGTATAAATCTCGATTCCTAACCTCTCCTTAGTGTAAATTTCTTATTTGTGGATAATTAGAGCTTTTCTTCTTCATATATTTTGGGGCTTTGTGGATTTGAGACTTGTGACGAAGTTTAGCCTCAGATCTAGACCCTAGGAGGTCCCAAACGCCTCATGACCCATGCTTTTCTAAATTTTGTTAAAGCTTTCAGTGTGTGCAACCCTTCTAGCTCATGTTTATGGCATATATTGCTCTAGATGCCATGCATGGGCGTAAAGTTAATGACTTTACGTGATTTCTATGCAGGATGAGTGTAGATCTGGAGTTTAGGAAGAGAGCAGGCCCTGAAATTGTATGTATGCATGAGGGTCTAAACAGACTCGTCGACTCCGGCTGCTGACTCGGCGAGTAGCCTAGGGTTTGTCCCGAATAGCCGAGTCGCGTAGTGACTCGATGAGTCGGAGGGTTGATCCGTCGAGTTGTGTAAGCCAGAGGGCCCTTGAGAGTCGATGAGACTCGGCGAGTCACTATATGCACTCGATGAGTTAGGTCGAAAAGGATTGTTGACCAAGTTTGACTTCTATTGACCTTAGGGTTGGTCAACATTAGTAATGGGGATTTCGGAGTGATAAAATGGTCTTTTATTCGCTCCAGGAGTTAAGAAAGAAGAGAGAGTGGTCCTTGGGGTATTTGAGTACAGGATTACACTAGTCAGCTTATGAGGTGAGTCTTCTCACTGTACATTACCTAGGGTGGTATCTAGGGTGGTAATTTAAACAAAATGAGATTTTAATGAAAAGTGTTACAAGAATTAAGTGATCTTAAATGAAAATTTTGTACTGAGAAATTATGGTGTTACAAGTTGGTATCAGAGCCTTGGTTTGAGGGATTGTGATGCACCTTCAGGTATATCTGGACTCAAACTGAGGAATTGAGGAAAATTTTCAAAATAAATGATTTTTCTATAAGACGAGCAAGAGTTTCTAAGAGAAAACGAGACAGGGCAGTGTGTACAATCAGCTAGAGCCCAACGGTGATTTCCCAAAATACCTTTACATTATGTGTTATGAAATATGATATGATATGTTATGCATGCTAGAGTAGGCTAGGTATTCATATTAGGACTAGAGTGACCTGATCGGTGATGCCTTAGCCTAGGGGATTTCTGCTACTATGAGATGCTTGAGAGTGAGTAGGTAGCAGTGAGGAGCTTATGAGAGGTCTACTGGAGAGTAGCTTATATGTAGCGAGATTAGAGTACTTGTGATCTAGGATCCTAGGAGGAGGACTTTGGGTGAATATTGATGTCGTGTGGATGATAGTATAAGGGCATGTACTACTGAAAACACCGGATCAGTGCGCAGTCCAAGTAAGAATCCTTAGGGTACTAGGGAACATGCATGGTTGAGTTATCAAGTACGAGTATACTCGAGTGAGTCTCAGATGTTTTTATGTTGCATTTTGGAGACATCATAGTTGGGACACACCACATACCAGATATCAGCGGCGTGAGTGACGAGGAGCTTCATCAGATGATCCACGATGAGGTGGTTGCGACTATCCACGCAGAGATACCGAAGATGTTGGGGTCTATCAAGACCACCCTGATTGAGGCGTTTTCCGAGAGATACACAGTGACTACTGAGGTTGTGGCTGCTGTAACTACTGCAGTTGTGGCTGCTGCTAGACCTCGGGGGGGGGGGGGGAGTGACTTGTTGATGTTCCGATAGTTCAGCAACACGAAGCCACTGGAGTTTGATGGGACGCAGGATCTGATTGCCATGATGAGATGGATTTCTGACATCGAGGGATGCTTCAACACCTGTTCATGTCCGGAGCATCTAAGGGTTCGGTTTGCGTTGAACCAGCTTTGCTTGGGAGCGAAGGACTTATGGAAGTTTGTGGCGGAAAACTTCACTCTTGCAGAGAACTCAGAGGTGACCTGGGAGAGGTTCACCACCATGTTCAGAGACGAGTATGTTCCCCGGTGGGAAGGGAACGATTGGCACATGATTTTTTGTCCTTCAAGTAGAGAACGAAGTCTGTGACTGTGATTACATGGATGTTTCACGAGAGGGCGTTGTTTTGCCCTGAGAACATGTCGTCTGAGCAGGCACGCACGAGCCGGTATTTGAACAGATTGAGAAGTGATGTCATGGATCGAGTACCATGATAAGTAGCAGACTAAGAAGTGAGGTCATTGTTCGAGTACCATGATAAGTAGCAAATTGAGAAGCGATGTCATGGTTCGAGTACCATGAGTTGTAGCAGGTTGGGAGTTGATGGTGTGGTTCGAGTACCATGATTCGTAGAAGATTAAGAGGAGGTAACATGGTTCAAGTACCATGATCCATAGAAGATCAAGAAGTGGCCACACAGTTCGAGTATCCTGACATATGGCGGTTAGTGTTTCTGTTTTTACCGGTTATTCCGTGGGGATTGTTTAGACTGAGATCAGAGGTGAATGAGTGTGGGGCCAGAAGGCCATGATGAACAAGTTTTAGTTGAGCATCCATTGAAAAGGGAAGTTGAGTGAGCTCCAAGGGATTATGGGTGATATGCCAGTTAGAGTCGCAAGACTCAGCGATGAGTACAGATGGTGCGTCATGGTGGAGATGTCACTTTTTATGACCCGAGTGGTGCTATTTCCATTTCCTGTGGGAGACATAAGAGGTGTTGAGATTTCGGTTTTTGAGTTTGGGGTGAGCCCTGTGGGATTGCACGGATGGTGATCTTGAACCAAAGTATATGGCAGTGGGTCTGCCGCGAGGTAAATACATAGCTCGGATAGGTCGTTAGTGGGGACTGAGATGGTCAAGGACTATGTTACACCCTATTTGAGTACAGTAGGGCATGCGTTAGCTGCAACGTCGGATGATCAAAAGGAGTATATCAGGGTGGTGACCCTTATTGTCTTTGATGGGTATTATGAGTGGAATTATGGTTTTTGCTCTTGTGAAAAGTGACGTGATGGAACATTTGTTGAAGAGTCGAGGATCAGGAGAATGATAGTTCACTTTTTCCAGATCAGGGTTGATACTGGACAGTTGGGAAGTCCAGTGATGGAATGTGTGAGATTCTGATTGACTAGAGGCAGTCATGATGGGAAGTTCTGAGGATTTCATCTGAGATTCGGGGTATTGGAAGTTGCTTGATCTCTGTCGGGGAGATCACTGAGCGTTTCATAGTACCTTCCAAGAGTAGGTGAGATGTTGCTAGTGGAAACAGTCTGTGGGATAGATTGTTGGTGCGCCAATTGGTGATGGTTCGAACCCTAAGTGGGGGAGAACCGGGTATATTATTGAGGGGATCATAGATTTGTTCCAGAGAGGTTAAAGATCCAGATATAGAGACCTGCGGTGCGGATTCATGAGTCCAGGGTTAATGGCGATCGAGGTTAGGTGCAGATCGGGATAATGTTTGTATGTGTTTGAGAAAGAATGAGTGAATTGGAAGATTCTTTGTGGTCTGTGCTTCTCGGGGTTAACATATTTCGATTTCGAGTGCGATCGGGTTGCTGGATTGCGGATTCAATAGATGAGAATTGCAAGTTAAGGTATATGTGTGTTTCCGAGCTTGTCATTAATGTTGATATAATAGTCAAGGCTAACCTTTTTAACCCGTTTTGAAATAATAGAAGTGTATTATTTGAGTATTATGTGTTTTGTGGTTAATTGTGTGTCTTAATCTAATTAAGAATAAAAATAAGCGTCAAAATGAAATGATAGATAAGCTCGATATCTATGGATAATGTTGTAGTAGTTGAAATGAAGTTTCCGAATATATAAAGAAAGCCGAAATCCGAGTTATAACGAAGAAGTTATGACCTGTCGAAGTTTCGCGACAGAACCGGCGACGCTGGATGACGTAAAAAGTGAAATTTACGTTATAGCGATATTTAGCCTTAGTGATCTAAACAAAAGTCGTAGAGTTCGTTAAACCAAGAGCGTGCATAAAAAGAACGCCCAAATATGACTTCGTATGAGGAATTTATGAGTTTTCTAAGTTTCGACTTAGCAGTATGCAGCCCGAATACTCGATTTGAGACCGAGCGGTTTTAAGCCGAAACAATCTAAACGAGAATCGAAGTTATGAATTTATATCGAAGTTTTCTTGTCCCGGCCTACTAAAAATAAATAATAAAAATAAAATCAAAATTAGCCGACAGAGTCTAAACGAAAGTTATAGAGCGTAGTCTCACCTACGCGTGGATATAAAGAACGTCGAAAACGGAGTTCGTATGAAGAATATATGAATTTTTGAAGTTTATTAAATAATTAATATATAAATTTAATCATTAATCCGATATTATCCGAAGGGGAGTCACCGGACTTATCCGGGTTAAGCCCAACGTAGGGTTGTACGCCCAACGTACATCGAAGCATGACACGCCTCGCACTCGAGTTCTTCAAATACGTAAGCAGTGACGATTTCGGAGGTGTACACCCCGCGTAGAGCATTACGCCCATCGTAATGCGAGGCCTCAGCCTCCTATAAAAGGGCATGCGAGGGCAACCTTATTCTTTTGCCAAATTCTTCCTTTCTCTCTAGTTTTTTACTCGATTTGCGTGCCATTTATACCCCGAAGCCCTGGTATTATTCCCGAGCCCCGAAGCAAGATCCGAAGCCCCGAAGATCCCAAGAAGTAAGATTCCCGAGCCGACGCTCTACCCCCGAGGAGCCCGCTTTTTGTGAAGATCTTCCAGATCTACTAAAGAATACAACATCTACAAGTCGTAGTGCTGTCCGATCATCTTATGCAGACGAGTACCCAACTCCTCGTGGAATCTCTTCCAGAACCTAGAAGTAAATCGAACATCCTATCAGAGACCATAGAAACCGGGACCCCATGTTGTGCTACCATTTCCCTGATGTAGATATCGACCAGCTTCTCTGTCTAAATTTTCTCCTGAATTGGGATAAAATGCGTTCTCTTAGCCAATCGGTCCATGATGAGCCATATGGATGATCAAGTGAGTGTGTAGTTACTTTCTTTTAACGCATAATTATGAAGTATTGTATATAAAATATGTGTTATGTGTATATTTTGTTGTTATAAGTGTGAATGTATATTCACTTTTTTCTATCTCGTAGATCTGATTTATTCTCTATGAAATACATGTTATGTGCGTGTTCCTCATCTGTTATATGGAATATGTATTGATTGCACATGCTATACTGGTTTTAAACTAGATATAAAAATATATATTTTTATCTACTAATATGTTGGGTAGAACATGGGTAGATAGTTGATGTGTGATAAACAGATGAGAGGCCTCGATGTTGTTGATATTGACCTAGTCATCTAGCAGAGTATGGATGACGACCACAGACTCTTTCTAGACAGTCTAGTGGAACGCTAGCAGGTTCATAACATGTAGATGTTGTGAACGATGTGTTCACCGAGTTTCGATTATATAATGAAAATGCATATCTTGATGAAATGCTTTGATAAATATTATTTTATCATATTTTGTTTTGGGAACAAATTCCGCAACTCTTTTAAATCAAAAGGATTTACTCTGAAATTATTTTAAAAAGCATAAATGAAATCGGTCTTTTCTAGCCATGATTTTGGTGATGTCACAGTTGGTATCAGAACATTAATTTAAGCGAAATAGGAATTTGTAGGATTTCTAGACTTAAACGTAGAATGCTAAGTGGAGATTGTTAGATGTGTGTCTGCTATATTTCAGACACGAGCATTAGTTTATTTTAGGAAAGTTGCCTAAAATGCTTTTATGTGCTAAATGTTATATGTTGTCATATATGATATTAATTGTTCGGATCTATGTTCTGTTGTCGACCGGATCTGGAAGCCTTATGTGTGTAGGATTCTAAGTGTATGACAACGGTTTTAGAACTAGCATGTAAACGTTTCGGAGTGATAAGGATGATTTAATTATCTATCATGGATGAGGATCTAATCTCACCTTATTCGGTGTGTAGATCAAAAATGGTAAGAACCAGGAGTGACGTTGGAAATGCGGATGAAAGCAGGAATCAACCACCAGTGATTGAGCGAGCACCTGTTGTAGCAGTAGCACCAGAACCAATAACAATGGCTGGGGTGTAAGTGATGCTTTGGGCTATATTAGCCGAACAAAGGGAAGAAATGCGACGGATGTTGCATGATAATAGGGATGAACCTATCATACCTATTGAGGAACCTAAATTGATTCTCGAGCAATCGGAGGAAGGAAACAATAGTCGCATTATGAGTCAAGTTGGGACTCAAGGAGAACGAAGGAACGACCCGGAAAGGAGAAACAACAAGGATGGGCGAATGTACAAGAACTTCTTGGGCGCCAAGCCGCCAAGTCTTTCTGGAAGCCCGAAGCCTGTTGAGATTATGGATTGGATCTCCGAAATGGAGATGGTATTTGAATGTTGTGACTAAATCAACCAACAGAAGACTGTCTTTGCAGTTAGACAACTGAAGACTGGAGTCTTGAGTTGGTGGAAGTTGTTGGCAGATACTATGCCACGAGGAGAAGCCCTGAAAATGTCATGGGAGGAGTTCTTGGAACAATTAAGGGTGCAGTATTGTTCAGAGATAGATCTATTTGATTTGAAAAATGAGTTCCAAAACTTGAAGAAGGGGAGAATGAGCATAGATGACTATGCTACAGCATTCACTGAGAAGATGAAGTTATTTCTGTACGTAGTGCCAACGGAACTCTCCAAGATTGAGAGGTTCGCTAATGGACTGTCTGCTGACTTTAGCCCGACAGTCAAGATGGCAACCACTCTGAAAACAGATGTTCATGCAGCTAAGAATGTGGAGGCCCAAAAGAAGGAAAAGGGTCTGGAAAGGATAGAAGTCGGTGAAAAGAGGAAGTTCAATGGAACTTCAGGGTCCAACAAGAAAAACAAGTTCTCAAAGTCTAGTTCGAGAGGAGGAGGAGGGGAAGCGAAATGGTGCGAAAAATGTAAGAAGAAGCATCATGGAAAATGTGAGGTAGTGGCCACATGCTTCAAATGTGGAAAGTCAGGGCACTATGCCAATGAATGCATCCTCGCTAAGAAAGTTTGCTATGGTTGTGGTGAGGAGGGACACATGTCGAGGGACTGCCCGAAAAAGAATGAGGCAGCAAGACCCAACATTCCGCCAAAGCCGAAGGCGAGAGCATTCCAGATGACACTGGAAGCTGCTAAAGATGAAGCTGATGTCACTTCAGGTACCTTTCTCGTAAACAAATTGCCTGCCCAAATTTTATTTGATTCTGGAGCCAACTACTCCTTTATTTCCCATGAATTTGGTAGAAAACTAGCTTTGTCTGTCAATAGACTAGATAATGATTTATTAGTCGAAGTTGCTAGTGGCAAGTTGGTACCTGTTAGCCATCGTATGAAAACCATCTTAATTGACTTAAATGGGAATAAGTTCCACGAGGAATTATTGCCTATAGAACATAATGGTTTCAACATCGTGTTGGGAATGGATTGGCTTAGCGCCAATGACGCCGAGATATTGTGCAAGAAGAAGATTGTAAAGGTAAACCCGCCAAGGAAAGAGTCGTTTATGGTGTATGGCGATAAACGCAGAGTAAATTCTGGAATCATTTCATTGATGAAAGCCAGAAAGTGTTTGGCCAAAGGATGTACATCGTATCTAGCATTTGTGAAAGATGCTAAGAAGGAGAAAAAGGCGATGCAGAGCATTCCTATCGTATGTGATTATCCGGAAGTATTTCCCGAAGATCTTCCCGGATTACTGTGACAACCCGATATTTCGAGTCAATGTAATGTAAAACCGATCAAAATTAGGTCAAAATGTAACCTTCCTAAAATCTTGTTCGGATTAAATAAAGTAGTAGGAATCATATCAAGGTTTGCATACATAAAAAGAACGTCCAAATATGACTTCGGATGAGGAAGTTATGAAATTTTGAAGAAATTCCTTAATCACGTCATTTTAATAAATAAATAATAAAAATAATTTCGGAATTTGCCAACGGAATCTAAACGAAAGTTGTAGATCATGGTCTCACCTTCGCGTGGATATAAAGAACGTCAAAAACGGAGTTCGTATGAGAGAGATATGAATTTTTTAAGTTTATTTAAAATAAATAAGAATTTAATAATAAATTCCCGGTAATATCCGATGGGGAGTCATCGGATTGGACCGAAGTACGCCCTGCGTACCTTCGTACGCCCCGCGTACTGAGATCGAGGGTCTCGGATCGTCCACGTCGCACTATCCGAAGAGTTCTAACCCGTCCGACCCGTCCGAAGCTCCGACCCGTCCGACCCGCCGTCCCGTCCGACCCGCGTACCCAGCAACCCGTCCCATCCGAACCGAGGCAGTCGAGGCTTCGGTCATGCATGACGTACGCGTACGCGCTGCGTACGAGCGTACGCCCCGCGTTCGGAGGCGGTTCAGCCTTCCTATAAATAGGATGCGAGGCTTTCCAAAAATGTTGCTCATTTCTCTCCTCTCTCTCACAACCTTGTCTCGTTTTCCGTGCCCGTTATAACCCGAAGCTCTGGTCTTTTTGCTCAAGTCCCGAGGGTCGATTTTACTCCCGAGATTCCCGAGAATCCCGAGAAAAATCCGTTTTCCGAGACGAAACTCTGCCCGGTTTTCCATCTCGCTTTCCTCAATCAATCAAGTGAGTTTCATACCCCTTAATCAACCTGTTAAATATTCTAAATGCTTTTATATGCTTTCAAAAGGGGGGGAATGCAAGTTAAATACTTATAGTTATTGTTTCAATCACCTGTGATTGTACTAATCACATGTGATTAATAACTAGGGAAATCAATGGTTTTATCACTATTCAAACTATCTATCAAACTGTTTTACTTCTAAATGTTTTCCAAACCCATTTACTTTTCGAATTTACACTGCAACTGTGATTTAAGCAAATGTTCCTTATACTTAAACTGTTTTAATCAAATCTACACCTTCAAATGGTTTTATAGATTGACATCAAGTCAATCTTTCTTTAAAAATAATACTTATGTTTCAAATGCCTTATAAATACTTATTTATGCTTTTATATTACAAATTGCATGCCCATATATGTATAGACGTATAAATAATGTTTAAAGGACTTAGGAAGGCTATCCACCTTGTTTCCTTTTCCTCGATTTGGATGTGGTCTGATAGGATTTTGGGTGACCATCCGAAGGTCGTTTCCATATTAATTATATATCAAATATACATATATAGACATGAAAGTACTTCCATAATCATATGTACTAAACGCACTGTTAACAAGTTACCATCGGGGTAACACAGAATCAAACTATTACAACTGCTAGATCAATGAGTCAGTTCATTCATGAGTCTATACTAGGAAGAGAATATATACAACTATACTACGAGAACATATACAACAATACTAGAACAAGAAACATTTCATCACACATGCAAGAATACGATAACAAATGTGATCCACTGTATCGGAGCATGCCTTAAATGTCATGGCCCGAGTTGTAGCCAGAATTCTCTTGGAGGGAGAGCGTTGAGTTTGCGTATAGATCTATACTGGATTGACTATCCTACACCTTGCTGCTAGCTACAGCCGGACCTGCAGGTCTGCGGGTGCCAAACGTCATTCCGTTATTACGACCGTTCTTTATGTCGTTGTTATCAGTCGATAGTATGGTGCAATTATCACATTATACCTTAATATAAATCCGGTTTAAGGTAGTAGTAATTAGTACAACAGTAGTTCTTATTATACAAAACTACAGTACTACAATGATTTACCCATTACATATTTTGGTGATAATCTCACTTAAGCATTAATGTACAAACTATATTTTATCAAATGATAGTTATACCTGGGTAATCACACACTTTTACAACAGACGAGTTTACAAAACAGTTAAGCCTTGGTAGAAGGTTACTATTATAGAAAATATAGGATTTTCTGAGAGATTCAAACTTTGGAAAATACTTTTAAACATTTATTTACATTTTTACAACTTATACATTGGGACAAGTTCAAACGTTTTTGACAATGAACATTGACACTAAAATACTTATGAACTCACCAGCTTAATGCTGATAAACTCTTTCAAAATAACTTGTATTCCCAGGTCATCAGTAGACAGGTACCGATGCCAGCTTTTGAGATGATGGAGCGTACTCAAGACTCATCATTTTGTTATTTTGATTTACGTTATATTTTTGGTGTCTAAAATTTTACAGAACACACATGTATTAAATTTATATATTTAATGCAATGGATGATGTTGTTTGCCTATTTACATTTACTGTGTTGTGATTACCTTACATGACGTCCTCCGCCCCAGAACGTTTCCGCCGTTCTTGGTTTTGGGGTGTGACAGATTGGTATCAGAGCATTGTTTATAGTGAATTGAGTATATCAACCCATAAAAGATATACTAAACTATAAACCCATTGGGGATTAAACTCTGACCAAGAGTCTATACTTAAAATAATAAAATATTTAACTAAGTATACTAGTCTGCATTCATACTAAAATAAGTGTCACAATGACAAGAACAAAAGTATTACGATTGTTAAATATCACAAGTGAGCTCGGGGATGTATGGTCAGTCCTGGGAATGGCATAGCCTGATCAACTATGCTGATCCTAGGAGTGATTAGCACATGCCTTAGAATGGTTGTGATAGGTTAACAAGTCTAAAAACTTACCAACCATACCACAAGAAGATCAATAGAATTTAAACTTAAAATACTATAGGAGTATTTTGCGCTACTAGTTACACGTATACTATATTCTTATACCTCTATTCTCGCATAGATCTTGATGGCTAGATATCCATCATGGCGACCCGTACTTTCCCAATGAAGGCAATGCCGGGTGGATCGATGAAGAGCCCGAAGTTGATCATCCAATCCCTTTGGATGATCACCTTGCAGAAGGCTTTTCGGATGGATCCGACTCCGAGCCTGAAATCAACAACCTACCGATTGTAGGTCAAGCCCCGAACAACAACCCTCGACCAGCGTTTCCAGGTGGCAAACAACCTGAACCGCTGGAATAATGATCAGGGTCAACCCTTACCATACTTTGGGGACCGAACCTTTTACAACGTCAGTGATGGTGGCTCTACTGACCGAGCTCTGCCTGTCTTTATCCGCAGAATAGCTCGTATTGTCGAGCAAGGTAGAGCAGCCGTCGACCGGGTCATAGAGATTGATGCCGACTCAGGTGTCAACACAGTCAGCATCCGCCGTCTTGAAGAAGACATGGAACGGACCCGGAGGACAAATAAAACCCTGCAGTAGCAGTTGGCTGCCTCACGAGCTGAAATATTGGAACTTCGAGCTCGTCAGAGGACTCAGGATCGACCCATTCAAGAGGTGTTTCGTCAAGTGTCCGACCGCAGTACTCGCCCGGGACTTTCCCATCGCCGTTGGTTGATGTCTAGTACATCTCCGTCTTTTAATTAAAGGATAGCCTTTAACATCTGTGCTCCAAGTAGCACTCGTGTGTAAAATGTTTCTAGCTCCCGTACTCAAATTTGAAATCTAAGGACTGTCAAACTTTTCTATATGGTATGATGTATGACCTACTGTTAGGTCGATTTTCCCTGAACTTATTACATCAGTAATACCAGTAAATTTTTGAGATTTATCTATCTGGGGAAAAATCTATACACTTATGCTTTCCTTCTAATATTCCTTATTGTGGTTTCAAGCACCCTTTCAACTGTTGGACGATGTTTAGTTAGTCCATGTGTCACTCTCGCGTTGCTTACAAATTGATTCTTACCATCTTTCTTATCTTTTTAAACTTTCAGCTAAAGGATGCCTCCTCGCAAATCTCCCAGGAATAGGAATAATCCTGCACCTCCACCACCTCCTCCGCCCCCGGTCATCGATACTGTAGCCCTGAATGCTGTCGTAGCTGCAGCAGTGGCAACTGCCATGGCTCAGTATCACTCTTCTGATGCCAGCAGAGGTGGAACCCCTGTGGAATCTATTCCGATCGAAATCCCTGTGCGCTCAAGGGAGTGCTCTTACAAGGATTTTACAAACTGCAAGCCGAAGCCTTTCTATGGCACCGGCGGAGTCATTGCTCTCTCGCAATGGTTCGAGAAGACTAAATCAGTCTTCGAAATCTGTTCATGCCCTGTTGCGTGCAAAGTGAAATATGCCGCCTGCACCTTTGAGGGTAAAGCCCTAACGTGGTGGAACGGCCACGTCAAAGCCCTAACTCTCGTCGTAGCCAACGACATGGGCTGGGAAACAATGAAAGACCTCATGACTGAGGAATACTGCCCGAGGGGCGAGATCCAGAAACTGGAGCAGGAACTCTGGAACCTGTCAATGAAGGGCACCAATGTGGTCGCTTATACTGCCCGCTTCAGCGAGCTGGTGGCCCTTTGCCCCAATATGGTTCCCACCGAGGGGAAGAAGATCGAGAGGTACATTTGGGGACTAGTGCCTCCGTATCAGGGGAATGTGCTAGCGTCAAACCCCGCTACCTTCGACAGTGCCAAACGATTGGCGCAACGACTCATTGACCATGGAGTCAAAACCCCTGCAACCACAACCACCCTAGCCATCCCGGAACCCTCCAAACCCGCCGATACTAAGCGGAAATTCTGGGATGAAAGGAAGAAGCAGCAGGCTGCCAAAAAGCAGCAATTGGTGGCAATTCATGCCGCAGTAACCCCTACTGCTACTACTACTGCTCCGGTGAGTCGGTATGCTGGAAGTTCGCCCAAGTGCAACAAATGCAGCTACCACCACAACGGCCCCTGCCGTGAATTGCAGTGCTCTAACTGCAATAGGAAAGGACACACCGTCCGATTCTGTAAGTTCCCGGCACAACCTATCAACCAAGTCCCTGGCTCTGGCGCGAGCCCAACCTGCTATGGATGTGGTGAAGCAGGCCACTTTAAGAGGGACTGCCCCAAAGCGAGGAATGCGGGAGGAGCAGGGAGGGTACTAGCTATTGGCCACGGGGAAGCAGTTGCTGACCCGACAGTGGTGACCGGTACGTTCCTCCTCGATAACTCCTATGCATGCATTCTGTTCGATAGTGGAGCGGAGCGAAGCTTCGTAAACCATAAATTTGCTCGCATGCTTAATCAACCACCGCACGCACTCAAAGAACTATTCACAGTAGAAATGGCTAATGGAAAAACTGAAAATACAAGTAGCATATACTTAGGTTGTACCCTAACTCTAGATAACCATTCATTTCCAATCGACCTCATGCCAGTCTCAATAAAAAGTTTCGACGTCATCATTGGCATGGACTGGTTAAGCCTTCATCGTGCCGACATCATGTGCTTTGAGAAACCAGTCCGTCTAAACCTTCCGTCTAACGAAACTATTATAGTCTATGGCGACAAACCCGGTGCAAGTCTTCGCATCATATCAAGTATTCAAGCACAGAAATACCTGCGTAAGGAATACCACGCATTCCTTGCTCACGTCGTCGACACGAACCTAGAAACGAAAGAACTAAAGAACCTCCCAGTAGTGAGCGACTTCCCCGACATTTTCCCAGAAGAACTACCCGGGTTGCCTCCACAACGACAAGTCGAGTTCAGAATCGATTTGGTCCCAGGAGCTACCCCAGTAGCCAAGTCGCCCTACCGTTTAGCACCAGCTGAGATGCAGGAACTCTCTGGTCAACTTAACGAACTGCTCAGCAAGGGCTTTATAAGGCCAAGTTTCTCACCTTGGGGAGCACCGGTCTTGTTTGTTAAGAAGAAGGACGGATCCTTCCGTATGTGTATTGACTACAGAGAACTCAACAAACTGACGGTCAAGAATCGTTATCCTCTACCACGCATAGATGATCTATTCGACCAACTGCAAGGGGCGAACTATTTTTCTAAGATTGATCTGAGATCCGGATATCACCAGTTACGAGTGCTAGAGGAGGATGTGCCGAAGACCGCCTTCCGAACTCGTTACGGACATTACGAGTTCGTGGTGATGCCATTCGGATTGACCAATGCGCCCGCAGTCTTCATGGATCTGATGAATAGAGTATGCCGACCCTACTTGGATCAGTTCGTCATCGTTTTCATTGACGACATCCTAATCTACTCCCGAAGTAAGAAAGAACATGGAGATCACCTGCGACAAGTTCTAGGGACATTACGAAAAGAGAAACTTTATGCGAAGTTCTCGAAATGTGAATTTTGGATCCGAAGAATCGAATTCTTAGGACACGTGGTAAGCGAAGAGGGAATCCACGTGGACCCATCCAAAATTAAGGCCATTGAGAACTGGTCAGCACCGAAGACGCCTACAGAAATTCGTCAATTTCTAGGTCTCGCTGGCTACTACCGCAGGTTCATTCAGAACTTCTCACGAATAGCGAAGCCTCTTACAACCCTAACCCAGAAAGGTGTGGCCTTTGACTGGGAAGAGAAACAAGAAAGAGCGTTCCAAACGCTCAAACGAGCCTTGTGCACCGCACCAATACTATCCCTTCCCGAAGGAATAGAAGACTTCGTAGTTTATTGCGATGCATCAAACCAAGGACTCGGATGTGTTCTGATGCAGCGAGGTAAGGTCATCGCCTACGCCTCAAGACAATTGAAGACACACGAGGTTAACTACACGACCCACGATCTTGAACTAGGAGCAGTAGTGTTTGCTCTGAAGATCTGGAGACATTACTTGTATGGAACGAAGAGCACTATCTTTACCGACCACAAGAGTTTACAACACATTTTCGATCAGAAGGAGCTCAACATGAGACAACGACGGTGGGTCGAGCTACTCAGTGATTACGAATGCGATATTCGTTATCATCCGGGTAAAGCCAACGTAGTAGCGGACGCCCTAAGTCGGAAGGAATATTCTGGTCGCAAAGTCAAGTCATTATCAATAACCATCCATTCACACCTGACTAAGCAAATTCAGGCGGCTCAACTTGAGGCCATGAAATCTGAAAATGTGTCAAGTGAATCCCTTAGAGGAATGGACAAGAATTTAGAAGCCAAGGGTGACGGAGCTTTATATTTCATGAACCGGATCTGGACACCGAAACATGGTGGCTTCCGAGACTTGGTCATGACCAAGGCGCACAACACTCGGTATTCCGTCCACCCAGGTTCAGATAAGATGTATCTGGATCTTAAGAAGCTATACTGGTGGCCTAATATGAAAGCAGAGATTGCTACCTTCGTAAGTAAATGCCTTACTTGCGCAAAGGTTAAGGTCGAGTACCAGAAGCCCTCTGGTTTATTGCAGCAACCAGAGATCCCGGAATGGAAGTGGGAGCGGATCACTATGGATTTCATAACCAAGTTGCCCAAGACAACGGGTGGACTTGACACCATATGGGTCATCGTTGATAGATTGACCAAGTCTGCACACTTCCTGCCTATCAAAGAAACCGACAAGATGGAGAAGCTTACGAGAACATACATTAGGGAAATCGTACGGCTACATGGTGTACCTATGTCCATTATCTCCGATAGAGATAGTAGGTTCACCTCAAGATTTTGGCAATCACTACAACATTCCCTAGGAACAAGGTTGGACATGAGCACAGCCTACCATCCTCAGACCGACGGACAGAGTGAGAGGACCATCCAAACTCTAGAAGATATGTTGCGAGCCTGCGTGATTGACTTTGGGAAGGCATGGGATACTCATTTACCCCTTGTCGAGTTTTCCTATAATAACAGTTATCACACGAGCATCAAGGCTGCTCCATTTGAAGCTCTCTACGGCCGTAAGTGCAGATCCCCTCTGTGCTGGGCTGAGGTGGGTGATACCCAATTAGCCAGGGGGCAAACTTCCGACAGTACCATCACCGGTCCGGAGATCATTCGGGAAACAATAGAGAAAATCGTTCAGATCCGTGAACGATTGAAAGCCTCTAGAGACCGACAGAAGAGCTACGCTGATAAACGAAGGAAACCTTTGGAATTTCAGGTGGGAGACCGAGTTCTCCTCAAAGTCTCACCCTGGAAGGGCTTGATACGCTTCGGCAAGCGTGGAAAGCTTAATCCGAGGTACATAGGGCCTTTCGAGATTCTTGCAAGAGTCGGCCCCGTAGCTTACAAACTCGAACTACCAGACGCACTTCGTAACGTACATTCTACATTCCACGTATCTAACTTGAAAAAGTTTCTATCCGACGAGACTCTTGTAATCCCACTCGACGAGATTGAAATCAACGAGAGCCTCAACTTCGTGGAAGAACCTGTAGAGATCATGGACCGTGAGGTCAAGCAGACAAAACAAAGTCGTATCCCTATCGTGAAGGTTCGCTGGAATGCCAAGCGAGGACCGGAATTCACTTGGGAACGTGAGGATCAGATGAAACTGAAATACCCTCACCTTTTTGCTTAGTTATTTGAAATTTCTACCTTGCTTAAAATTCTAATTTCGGGACGAAATTCCTTCTAACGGGGGGATGATGTGACAACCCGATATTTCGAGTCAATGTAATGTAAAACCGATCAAAATTAGGTCAAAATGTAACCTTCCTAAAATCTTGTTCGGATTAAATAAAGTAGTAGGAATCATATCAAGGTTTGCATACATAAAAAGAACGTCCAAATATGACTTCGGATGAGGAAGTTATGAAATTTTGAAGAAATTCCTTAATCACGTCATTTTAATAAATAAATAATAAAAATAATTTCGGAATTTGCCAACGGAATCTAAACGAAAGTTGTAGATCATGGTCTCACCTTCGCGTGGATATAAAGAACGTCAAAAACGGAGTTCGTATGAGAGAGATATGAATTTTTTAAGTTTATTTAAAATAAATAAGAATTTAATAATAAATTCCCGGTAATATCCGATGGGGAGTCATCGGATTGGACCGAAGTACGCCCTGCGTACCTTCGTACGCCCCGCGTACTGAGATCGAGGGTCTCGGATCGTCCACGTCGCACTATCCGAAGAGTTCTAACCCGTCCGACCCGTCCGAAGCTCCGACCCGTCCGACCCGCTGTCCCGTCCGACCCGCTGTCCCATCCGACCCGCGTACCCAGCAACCCGTCCCATCCGAACCGAGGCAGTCGAGGCTTCGTTCATGCATGACGTACGCGTACGCGCTGCGTACGAGCGTACGCCCCGCGTTCGGAGGCGGTTCAGCCTTCCTATAAATAGGATGCGAGGCTTTCCAAAAATGTTGCTCATTTCTCTCCTCTCTCTCACAACCTTGTCTTGTTTTCCATGCCCGTTATAACCCGAAGCTCTGGTCTTTTTGCTCAAGTCCCGAGGGTCGATTTTACTCCCGAGATTCCCGAGAATCCCGAGAAAAATCCGTTTTCCGAGACGAAACTCTGCCCGGTTTTCCATCTCGCTTTCCTCAATCAATCAAGTGAGTTTCATACCCCTTAATCAACCTGTTAAATATTCTAAATGCTTTTATATGCTTTCAAAAGGGGGGGAATGCAAGTTAAATACTTATAGTTATTGTTTCAATCACCTGTGATTGTACTAATCACATGTGATTAATAACTAGGGAAATCAGTGGTTTTATCACTATTCAAACTATCTATCAAACTGTTTTACTTCTAAATGTTTTCCAAACCCATTTACTTTTCGAATTTACACTGCAACTGTGATTTAAGCAAATGTTCCTTATACTTAAACTGTTTTAATCAAATCTACACCTTCAAATGGTTTTATAGATTGACATCAAGTCAATCTTTCTTTAAAAATAATACTTATGTTTCAAATGAATTATAAATACTTATTTATGCTTTTATATTACAAATTGCATGCCCATATATGTATAGACGTATAAATAATGTTTAAAGGACTTAGGAAGGCTATCCACCTTGTTTCCTTTTCCTCGATTTGGATGTGGTCTGATAGGATTTTGGGTGACCATCCGAAGGTCGTTTCCATATTAATTATATATCAAATATACATATATAGACATGAAAGTACTTCCATAATCATATGTACTAAACGCACTGTTAACAAGTTACCATCGGGGTAACACAGAATCAAACTATTACAACTGCTAGATCAATGAGTCAGTTCATTCATGAGTCTATACTAGGAAGAGAATATATACAACTATACTACGAGAACATATACAACAATACTAGAACAAGAAACATTTCATCACACATGCAAGAATACGATAACAAATGTGATCCACTGTATCGGAGCATGCCTTAAATGTCATGGCCCGAGTTGTAGCCAGAATTCTCTTGGAGGGAGAGCGTTGAGTTTGCGTATAGATCTATACTGGATTGACTATCCTACACCTTGCTGCTAGCTACAGCCGGACCTGCAGGTCTGCGGGTGCCAAACGTCATTCCGTTATTACGACCGTTCTTTATGTCGTTGTTATCAGTCGATAGTATGGTGCAATTATCACATTATACCTTAATATAAATCCGGTTTAAGGTAGTAGTAATTAGTACAACAGTAGTTCTTATTATACAAAACTACAGTACTACAATGATTTACCCATTACATATTTTGGTGATAATCTCACTTAAGCATTAATGTACAAACTATATTTTATCAAATGATAGTTATACCTGGGTAATCACACACTTTTACAACAGACGAGTTTACAAAACAGTTAAGCCTTGGTAGAAGGTTACTATTATAGAAAATATAGGATTTTCTGAGAGATTCAAACTTTGGCAAATACTTTTAAACATTTATTTACATTTTTACAACTTATACATTGGGACAAGTTCAAACGTTTTTGACAATGAACATTGACACTAAAATACTTATGAACTCACCAGCTTAATGCTGATAAACTCTTTCAAAATAACTTGTATTCCCAGGTCATCAGTAGACAGGTACCGATGCCAGCTTTTGAGATGATGGAGCGTACTCAAGACTCATCATTTTGTTATTTTGATTTACGTTATATTTTTGGTGTCTAAAATTTTACAGAACACACATGTATTAAATTTATATATTTAATGCAATGGATGATGTTGTTTGCCTATTTACATTTACTGTGTTGTGATTACCTTACATGACGTCCTCCGCCCCAGAACGTTTCCGCCGTTCTTGGTTTTGGGGTGTGACAATTACCGCCTGATAGACAAAGGGAGTTTAGAATAGACTTGTTACCAGGGACGACGCCAATAGAAAAAGCACCATACCGATTAGCACCGACGGAGATGAAGGAGTTGATGATGCAACTTCAGGAGTTATTGGACAAAGGTTTCATTAGACCTAGTTCAACGCCCCGGGGAGCTCCGGTGTTATTCGTAAAGAAGAAAGATGGAAGTATGATAATGTGCATCGATTATAGATAGCTGAACAAGGCAACAATAAAGAGTAGATATCCGTTGCCGAGGATTGATGACCTGTTCGATCAACTTCAAGGTTCGAGCTATTTCTCAAAGATCGATCTTAGGTCACGATATCATCAGCTGAAAGTAAGAGAGCAAGATATAGAGAAGACTTTCAGAACACAATATGGGCACTACGATTTTTTGGTTATGTCGTTTGGACTAACCAATGCTCCAACAGCATTCATGGATTTAATGAATCGGGTTTGTAATCCGTTCCTAGATAAATCTGTGATAGTGTTCGTAGATGACATTCTAATTTATTCGAAAAGCCAAGAGGAGCATGGCAGACACTTGCGAGAAGTGTTGGAAGTCTTGAAGAAGGAGAAGTTGTATGCTAACTTCTCCAAATGTGATTTTTGGATTCGAGAAGTCCAATTCTTGGGTCACGTGGTCAACCAAGAAGGGATAATGGTTGATCCAGCAAAGATTGAAGCTGTAATGAAGTGGGAACAACCGAAAAGTCCCACGGAGATCCGAAGCTTTTTAGGATTAGCCGGATATTACTGAAGGTTTATCCAAGGCTTTTCTTCGATCGCTAGTCCATTGACAGCTTTGACCCACAAAGGAGTTACTTATGCTTGGAGTGATAAGCATAAAGAAGCATTCGAGAAGCTAAAGAAGAAACTATGTGAGGCACCGATACTTTCTCTACCCAATGGAGTTGAAGACTTCGCTGTTTATAGCAATGCGTTTGGGGTTGGATTGGGTTGTGTTTTGACCCAAAGAGATAAGGTGATCGTATATGCGTCTCGACAATTGAAAAAGCATGAAAAGAACTACCCGACTCATGATTCGGAGTTGGCAGTGGTAGTTTTCGCTCTAAAGATATGGAGGCATTACCTCTATGGCACGAAGTGCAAAATTTTCACTGAACATAAGAGTCTCCAATATCTCTTTAATCAGAAAGAATTGAATATGAGGCAACGATGCTGGCTAGAGTTACTTAAGGACTACAACTATGAGATACTTTACCACCCCGGTAAAGCAAATGTTGTTGCTAATGCTCTCAGTCGGAAAGTCAATCTTGAAAGGAAAAGGACAAGAGCATTGAGAATTGAAGTTGTCTCGACCATTGTGGAAAGTATAAAGAAAGCTCAAGAGGAAGCTTCTGAGAAGAATGACCGAAAGGAGGAACGTTTAGGCAAAACGTTGGTGTTCGGTATAAACAGTCATGGACTGAAGGTGTTCCAAGATCGGATTTGGATACCTAAGACAGGAGGAGTCAGAGATCTTCTGATGGAAGAAGCTCACAAGACCATGTATTCGATTCATCCCGGTAGCACTAAAATGTATAAGGACCTGAAACCCTACTACTGGTGGCCGACGATGAAGATTGATGTTGCAAGGTATGTGGCCGAGTGTGTGACTTGTGCGAGAGTGAAGACACAACATCAGAAACCATATGGGAGTTTAGAACCTTTACCTGTGCCTATGGGTAAATGGGAATACATCGCTATGGATTTTGTCACAAAACTACCCAGAACAAAGAATGGTCACGACATGATTTGGGTGGTCGTTAATCGATTCACTAAGAGTGCGCATTTCATAGCAGCCAAGGAAAAATGGTCTATGGAAAAGCTTGTGAATTCTTACGTGAAGGAAATAGTGAGGCTTCATGGTGTTCCGTTAATGATTGTGTCAGATCGTGACAGCCCTCACCTCGCGATTTTGGAAAATCTACAAGAGGAATTGGGTACCTAGTTGTGTTTAAGTACAGCTTACCATCCACAGACTGATGGTCAGAGCGAACGGACGATACA
This sequence comes from Lactuca serriola, assembly GCF_051521515.1. Taxonomy (NCBI): domain Eukaryota; kingdom Viridiplantae; phylum Streptophyta; class Magnoliopsida; order Asterales; family Asteraceae; genus Lactuca; species Lactuca serriola. The sequence goes on from NC_136415.1 coordinate 195,176,599, forward strand.
AACACTTGAAGATATGCTGAGAGCATGTACCCTGGAATTCCAAGGTAGTTGGGATGAACATTTACCTTTGGTAGAATTTTCCTACAATAATAGTTTCCACTCGAGCATTAAGATGGCACCTTATCAAGCTTTGTATGGACAGAAGTGTCATACCCCGTCTTGTTGGCTTGAGGCTGGGGAAAAGCCGTTTATGGGACCGGAGATAGTCCATCAAACTGCTAAAAAGTTGAAAATAATTAGGGAAAGAATGTTAGCAGCTCAGGAATGTCAAAAGAGCTATGCTGGCAACAAGCGAAGACCATGACTTTTGAAGTTGGAGATTCGGTTTTGCTTAAAGTCTCGCCGTGGAAGGGACTTATAAGATTTGGTAAAAGGGGAATATTAAGTCCAAGGTTTATTGGACCGTTTAAAGTTCTTCAGAGGATTGGGAACCAAGCTTACAAGCTCGAACTACCAGAAGAACTGAATGGAATTCATAACACTTTCCATGTGTGTTATTTGAGGAAGTTCACGGGAGAAGTTCCCGACATGATTCCACTTTCAGAATTGAGAATCGATGAGAACAAAACGTTGATTGAAGAACCAGAGGAAATCGTTGACCGAAAGACTAAGAAGTTGCGGCGCAAGATGGTCGAGTTAGTGCTTGTCCAATGGAAACACACGAATGGGCCGAATCTCACCTGGGAGACAGAGAGTGACATGATGGGTCGCTATCCATATTTGTTTGTTGATGTGTGATTTCGGGGACGGAATCATTCTAAGGTGGAGAGAATTGTAACGCCTGTGTTTCTGGGCTTGTCATTAATGTTGATATAATAGTCTAGGTTAACCTTTGTAACCCGTTTTGAAATAATAGAAGTGTATTATTTGAGTATTATGTGTTTTGTGTTTAATTGTGTGTCTTAATGTAATTAAGAATAAAAATAAGTGTCAAAATGAAATGTTAGATAAGCTCGATATCTATGGATAATGTTGTAGTAGTTGAAATGAGGTTTCCGAATTTTTAAAGAAAGCCGAAATCCGAGTTATAACGAAGAAGTTATGATCTGTCGAAGTATCGCGACGATACCGGCAATGCTGAATGACGTAAAAAGTGAAATTTACGTTAGAGCGATATTTAGTCTTAGTGATCTAAACGAAAGTCGTAGAGTTCATTAAAACGAGAGTGTGCATAAAAGAACGCCCAAATCTGACTTCGTATGAGGAAGTTATGATTTTTCTAAGTTTCGACTTAGCATTATGCAGCCAAATACTCGATTTGAGACTGAGCAGTTTTTAGCCGAAACAATATAAACGAGAATCGAAGATCTCGTTAATTGTAGTGAAACGATAAAAAGATAGGCAAAAACGGACGTCGGATGAAGAAGTTATGAATTTATAACGGAGTTTTCTTGTCCTGGCCTACTAAAAAAATAATAAAAATAAATTGAAAATTAGCCGACAGAGTCTAAATGAAAGTTGTAGAGCGTAGTCTCACCTACGCATGGATATAAAGAACGTCGAAAACGGAGTTCGTATGAAGAAGATATGAATTTCTGAAGTTTATTAAATAATTAATATATAAATTTAATTATTAATCCGATATTATCCGAAGGGGAGTCACCGGACTTATTCGGGTTAAGCCCATCGTAGGGTTGTACGCCCAACGTACAACGAAGCATGACACGCCTCGCACTCGAGTTCTTCGGATACGTAAGCAGTGACGATTTCGGAGGAGTACGCCCCGCGTAGAGCATTACGCCCAGCGTAATGCGAGGCCTTAGCCTCCTATAAAAGGGCATGCGGGGGGCAGCCTTATTCTTTTGCCAAATTCTTCCTTTCTCTCTAGTTTTTGCCTTGATTTGTGTGCCGTTTATACCCCGAAGCCCGGTATTATTCCCGAGCCCCGAAGCAAGTTCCGAACCCCAAAGATCCCGAGAAGTAAGATTCCTGAGCCGAAGCTCTGCCCGCGAGGAGCCCGGTTTTTGTGAAGATCTTCCAGATCTACTGAAGAATACTACATCTGCAAGTCGTAGTGCTGTCTGATCATCTTCTGATCAAGTGAGTGTGTAGTTACTTTCTTCTAACGCATAATTATGAAGTATTTTATATAAAATACGTGTTATGTGTATATTTTGTTGTTATAAGTGTGAATGTATATTCACTTTCTTCTATCTCATAGATCTGATTTATTCTCTATGAAATACGTGTTATGTGTGTGTGCCTTATCTGTTATATGGAATATGTATTGATTGCACATGTTATACTGGTTTTAAACTATATACAAAAATATATATTTTTATCTACTAATATGTTGGGTAGAACATGGGTAGATAGTTGATGTGTGATAAACAGATGAGAGGCCTCGATGTTGTTGATGTTGACCTAGTCATCTAGCAGAGTATGGATGACGACCACAGACTCATTCTAGACAGTCTAGTGGAACGCTAGTAGGTTCATAACCTGTAGGTTTTGTGAACGATGTGTTCACCGGTGTACTCTATTCCGCTCATGGTTACCTTTAGGATATCTATTGTTGAGGAAATCCCTTAGCAGTAATGTATGTCCCGATGAAAATCCAAGATTAGGTCCCTTGAGATAGATGTTGTTTTAGGGACATAAACTGAGGATAACGGGAATGGGTAATCGGGTTATTGTTGGTTGGTGAAATTAAATATAATTATTTATTGTGGGTTGAAAACCCTATATGGTCACCAGGCTCCCAAGCCTGACCCACTCAATTCTATTTGTATTACAGGAAGTGGCGCAAGGGTATAAGATAGATGAATCATCGAGTTGTTTTGTTTACAAGTCTGTATATGTATATATTTGTTGAATGACTTGTAATGTTATCGTTTATGCTTTATGGTCTGTAATGGAACATGACATCCCGAGTTTTGATTATATAATGAAAATGTATCTCTTGATGAAATGCTTTGATAAATATTATTTTATCATATTTTGTTTTGGGAACAAATTCCGCAACTCTTTTAAATCAAAAGGATTTACTCTGAAATTATTTTAAAAAGCATAAATGAAATCGGTATTTTCTGGCCGTAATTTTGGGGATGTCACAGTATAAATTGTAATCTATACCCCTGAACAGGGCAGCAGTTGATTCGTCAACCAATTTTAGGGTCGAGATGAGTAGTTTGTATGAGAAGTGACCAGTAGAGAGGGAGTTTTGGGTTCTCGACAACATGTTTTGAGCCATTGTCGATGCCCCGATGTGTTAAGTTGGGAGATGGAATACTCTGAGGGTTCAAGTGGTGCGAGAGGAAGATCAGTTAAGAGGTTTCAAATGAGCAATGTAGTATCCACGCATGGGGTTGGGAGTATAAGATCAGTGGATTGGGCAAAACATCGTGAGATTCTGTGTTGTGATACTACGGGGAGCCGTACTACTCACTAGTCAGCGAGAGGGTGATGTGATACTACGGGGAGCCATAGTACTCACTAGTCAGCGAGAGGTTGATGTAATATTGCAGGGAGCCGTAGTACTCATTAGTCAGCGAGAGGGTGATGTGATACTGCGGGGATCCGTAGTACTCACTAGTCAGCGAGAGGGTGTTGTGATACTAAGGGGAGTCGTAGTACTTACTAGTCAGCGAGAGGGTGTTGTGATATTGCAGGGAGTCGTAGTACTCACTAGTCAGCAAGAGGGTGATATGATACTACGAGGAGCCGTAGTACTCACTAGTAAGTAAGAGGGTGTCATGGTGCGGTAGGGAGGCGCGTTACTTGTTGATCAGAGCATGACGCAGGAGAGCTCTTAGGTTTGAGTAGCCTTATTGGATTGAGTATTCGGGAGCCTGGGGCCCAAACCAGGAAAGAGACGAAGATCTCTATATTTGTCGGGAATCTTTATACTCTGATTTGAGTTGTAGTTGTCGCAACCTAAGAGAATTGGAGAAGAGGTATATATGCGGGTTGCGGCTCAAGAGTCATGATTTGAGTGCTTCATTGGATCGAGCGGTTCGAACTCTGGGTCAGACCAAACTCTCGAGTCTGATTTTGGCTCTGGTGGTGCGTTGGGTAGGTGGAATGAAATCCTGGACTCTGAGGTGGATTCCATGTTGAGGGGAATTGTTTATCATCTGATGTCTTAGACCTGTGTAGGTCAGTACATGGGTACGGGAGGTACCGCGAGATGCATGGTACTATGAGCAGTAGATGACATAGGTCGTGGATGATCCGATCTTCAGTTGGGAGTGTAGCTTTCGCTGGGGTAAGTCGAACCTCGTGACTTGTGTGTCACAATGGGTTGAGGTAGTTGTTATGAGAGGGAAACCATTGGGGCTGTTGGGATAATGCAATGGGTAACCTTTGGAGGTTCTATGGTGGAAGATGAAAGTGACCTGGTACTCAGGGATGAAAAGGGATACCTGAGAGGAAGCTGAGGCTTATGGTTACTAGATGTCAGAGAATGTTTCTGAGCAAGCATGGGCATTTCCCTAAGTTTAAGGGCAGGGTGTTGAGAGTCCTTTGTTCAGATGGGATTTGGATGACAGTGCAGTGGATGGGTCCCTGGTGTAGCATGACCCTTTCGCTCCTTTGAGTAGGGTATGGAGCACTTAGTGCAAGTGTTATGAGTGATCGGTAGTCGATTGTTGGTTTTCGTTTGGAAGAAATCAGGGAAGCAGGGAGTTATCAGGGTTTGTTGATTCGAGTAACAAGTAGTGTGGTGGTGGCTCGGATGGGCGGTCTGACAGCGGGTCAGGCCACTAGAGTCTCCATATTTTGAGAATATTAGAAAGGAGTATCATTGTGACAGAAGGGTTGGCCTTGTTCCGGACTTGGGATTTCCAGTGAGGATTTAGGAGCCCATAGGAAAGATATCGGTGTAGCACGAGATCCTTTCGGTGGTACCTTCGGGTTGTTGGATTCAATCTATGCATGATTAAGAAATGCTTTCGAGTACGAAATCTAATTCAAGTGGGTGAGAATTGTAGCATCCTGATATCCGAGGTATGGCATTTTGATATATAGCATGAGTTTGAGTGGGGGACTAGACGAGTTGGCTCCTCAACTCGTCGAGTTAGGTCACAGCTTGGAGACGTGTCAAATGGATGGACTCGACATGTCGGGTATCTGACTCGCCGAGTCAGCGCTATGGACAGAAACCCTAAACCCTTAGGCCTGAGGCCTATTTAAAGGCCCTTAAGGCCTCCTATTGCGACTACTCTTCTGGAAGGAAACCCTAAACCGTGTGTGAAAGCTATTTTGAAGCTTTGTGATCATTTTTGAAAGGAAGAAGTAATGGGACAAGCTAGAGGAACAAGAAGAGGTGTTGGATCTGCTAAGGTTTCATCCTCAGAGCATCAGGGGAGGTATAAATCTCGATTCCTAACCTCTCCTTAGTGTAAATTTCTTATTTGTGGATAATTAGAGCTTTTCCTCTTCATATCTTTTGGGGGCTTTGTGGATTTGAGAGTTGTGAGGAAGTTTAAACTCAGATCTGGACCCTAGGAGGTCCTAAATGCCTTATGACACACGCTTTTCTCAATTTTGTTAAAGCTTTCGGTGTGTGCAACCCTTCTAGCTCATGTTTATGGCATATATTGCTCTAGATGCCATGTATGGGCGTAAAGTTAATGACTTTACGTGATTTATGTGCCCCATGAGTGTAGATCTGGAGTTTTGGAAGAGATTAGGCCTTGAAATCGTCTGTATGCATGAGTGTCTAAATAGACTCGCCGAGTCTGACTGTTGACTCGGCGAGTAGCCTAGGGTTTGTCCCGAATAGATGAGTCGTGTAATAACTCGATGAGTCGGAGGGTTGACCTATAGAGTTGGCTCAGCCAGAGGGCCCCTGAGAGTCGATGAGACTCGGCGAGTCACTATATACACTCGATGAGTTAGGTCAAAAAGTACTGTTGACCAAGTTTGACTTTTGTTGACCTTAGGGTTGGTCAACATTAGTAATTGGGATTTCGGAGGGATAAAATGGTCTTTTATTCGCTCCAGGAGTTAAGAAAGAAGAGAGAGTGGTCCTTGGGGTATTTGAGTAGGATCAATGTAATAATTAGATATGTGTATTCTTTGTGTTAGGCGGAGACTATTTCGAGATATCCGAGTACAAGATTACCCTGGTCGGCTTATGAGGTGAGTCTTCTCACTATACATTACCTAGGGTTGTATCTATGTGCAGACCGGAGGGTCTTATATGATATGTGTATGTTTAAGATTATGTGCATTGTGTTATATGTATGCTATGTGTTGTATAGACCGGACCAGAGGGTCCAACGATATAGACCGGACTGGAGAGTCGAACGAGCTATGACCGGACCGAAGGGTCCAATGAGTTACGGTACTAGAGAGTCCCGCTGAGACACTTCGACCAGAGGGTCGTAGTGTAGCCTCGAGTGGCATATGTGTTGTATGTGGTATTTTGGGGAACTCACTAAGCTTCGTGATTACCGTGTTATGTGTTATCTGTTTCAGGTTTTCTCAGGATCGCGGGAAGACATCGGCTTGATTGTACACAGTAGAGGAAGAGTTACGTTTTGAGAATTCTGGGTTATTATTTAATTAAATATGGAGTTATGTGTTGTAATTTAAACAAAATGAGATTTTTATGAAAAGTGTTACAAGAATTAAGTGATTTTAAATGAAAATTTTGAACTGAGAAATTACGGTGTTACACTCTGCATGTTCTTTTTTAATGAAGGCTTTGGGGTTTAAAATAAGATTTGAACGTCTATTTGGGGTTCAGTAGGGTGGGGTTTTAGTTCATATGGATAAGGGATCGATTTTTTTAATACTTAGCAGGAACATGGGCTGGGACCATAGCTATAATGGATGTATTGCAATGCCATGTGATAGCAATAGTATTCGCTAGAATGAGTTTAGTTGTTGCGGGAGTGGTTGTTAGACTATGATGGGATCATATCCTTCCTTCAGGTTGAGTCCGACTCGTTATTGTTAGTTTTTTTGTCGCTTCGTGTACAAACAGGAGAAATGTTAGATCCATTTCAGTGGTTAGACTTGTATAGCTCTCGATTTTGGGCGATGCCCGTTTCGCTATGCTAGCTTAGGTGTGACCCGTGGTCTAGCCCATTTGATTATGTTATCTTGGGTGAGAGGATTGTTTGGTCATTTGAGGTTATGCTCAAATTATATGGTAGTGATGATAAATCCATAGGTATGTGATAGAGCGATGGCAAGAACAAGGTCGTCTGTGACATTAACATTTAATAGGATAAAATGGTGTCATGGGGTATCGTGTGTCAGTAGGTGTGTGACTCATGAGGGTGCGAATTGGTAGTGTCTGCATGGTTGGGGTGTTAAAGCAAGTTAGATTAGGGAAGGTTAGTGATCAGCATGTTGGATCCGTGTGCAGTTAGGATAGGGTAGCTTTTATCAGTTATACTCTTGGGCAGAGTCTTTCAGTGCGACCGTCTGTGTGATTGTCAGTCTCAGCAAACGGGTTAGATCCTGCATCCTAGTTTATTATACGGTCAACATGGAATCATTGTTATCAGATGGATTGAATATGTAAATTTATTTTGGTTATCATGATGTGAGTTATGTATTAGCTTGGCACTAGTGGTTGGGACTAGTGTTGGGAGTCATGTTTCATTTTGGTATTCATGGTTTCGACAACTTCGGGTGGTCAGGGATTCTATTTTCCAGTAGAAGATAGATAATTTAGTGTCAGATAGGTTCATTCGGTTTGGGTTGCAGAGTGGAGTCAATATGGTTGTAGTTTGAAATTGTTATATCTGTCTAGAAGATAGACATGGTTTTCGGTTATTTAGCTTTCTGGTAGAGCAGTTGGATCTCCTTGTGTTGGTTGAAGGCAGAGTGTTAAGGTTTGTTTTTATCAAGGTGTATGGTCTCTGATAAGATTAGGCTTGATATTAGTATTAGAAGATGGTCGTCTGTATGAGATGACTTCTAAGTTCTAAGTGGAGTTCAAAAAGTTCTGGTAGGGTCTTCTAGTGTTTCAAAGTAAGTTGTAATGAACGATTTCACGGATGGAATTTAATTTAAGTGATGGGGGAGTTGTAACACATGTTTTACAGGATGGATCGGTTTAGGGCATTAAAGAGTCAAAAGCTTGGTTTTTGGGGGAAAACAGAGCATCACGATGTGACCATAGAGAGGTCACAAAGTGACAAGCAAAAGTGAAAATGTGTATCGGGATAGTGCTCACGATGTGAAACATATGTGGTCAAGATATGATGAAGGTTGCGGTCCAAGCCCATGATCTTTTAGGGTTTCCATCGTATTTAAACCTCGTTATCTTGAATCTAGGGTTCATTATCAACCTCCATCACCCTCAAACCTCCGAATAACCTAACCCTAATCTCTCTTGGTGAATCTTGGCCTATGTATGTACTTGGTAGCTTGAAGGAGAAAAGAAGAAAGGGAAGAAGGCGTTCTAGTAGTGGATCTAGCAAGGAAACATCGTCATCATCATCATCATCTTGTACTTAATCTGTATGTTTGTAAGTGTCCAAAATCCAAAATTTATTGCTTAATGTTGCTAGATCTAGGTTTTTGTCCCATTTTCTTCATGTCTGAGCAAGCTTGAATGAATGGGATTCATAAAGTTAGCAACTTTATGGATTCTAAGGTTCCCTTGAGCACTACAAGGTTTAGATCTAGAAGTTAGTTGAGTATTGGATCCATGCATGTGAGTTTTGGTGTTATCTCTTTACTTTTGACCTATAATGGATTGAAGACATGCATGAAGAATGCATGTCCATAAAGTAATTATTTTTATGGACCTTTGTAGTCCCTTTAAGCTTATGGAAAATTTGGAATTAGAGACTTAATGGATTAAGGACTCAAATCATTAAGTATATGTTTCAGACAGATGTCACGACATGACACTGAGGGTGTCACGACGTGACCAAGGAAGGATCTCACGTCTCAGTTGTTCTGTTATGCTCACAATATGACCAAGGAGGGTACACGTCGTGATACGTGTTGAGTGGGCTATCCGTGACTGAGTTGGTTGATTTGGAAGGAGATGAGTTGGGATTAGACTGAGTGAATTCTCACCACGTTACCAAGGGTTGATCACGACGTGAGGCTCAATGGTTGATTTTTTGGGTTGTTGACTTTGACCTTGACAACTGATTTGTTGACATGGGTTCACTTTTCCTCAAGATGGCTAGATTTAGAATGTAGACTAAGTCTGGACATTTTATGTTTTGATAGGTGTATTGTAGCATCTATTACGGAGCTTTGAGCTATGGTCTAGCTGATTTTGTGAGTCGGGTGAGTCTTCTCACTATACTATATAGGATGCTACCTGTCTTTGTGATGATTGCATTGTGTGTTGGGTTGGGCCCATTGGCATGATTGTTGGGCTGGGCCAATTAGTATACATGTTGGTTTGGGCCCATTTATATGTAGGGCTGGGCCCGTTTATATGTATCATATGCGGTATTTTGGAGAAACTCGTTAAGCTTTGTGCTTATGGTTTGTGGTTTAAACATTTTCAGGTACTTCCAGTTCCAAAAGGAAGGGTTTGACTTTACTGCACTGCATCCTCTGATGGATTTTTCCACATTGAATACTTTGTTATACTCTGATGTTGAAAATATAAATTTTATTGATGTTTGGTTTTGGATTAATGGGTTATATGACTCGAAGTTTTAAAATGAAAATTTGTATTGATATTTTTGTGACGGTACAATAAAACTATGGTCAAAACTATTACTGATGATGTGCGCTCAAGACTCCAGAGCCTTACTCTCAAGCCCTCCCAAAATGTTGTGAAAGCGAAAATCTTTTGGAGGCTTCATGTGAAGAAAGAAGATATCGTCACTCCGCACCCACCTTAACTTTGTGTCGAAGGTTTATTTCTTTTCTTTGTCTTTGTGGCTGGTTTTACTTTGTATTGGGGTTTAGAACACCTTTTTTCCCCTCTAAATTTATTCTTTAGTTAGTTGGTTATAATGGTCTTAGAAGCACTTTTCTTTTCCCTAGATGGAGAGTCTTTAGTCTACAATTGTATTTATTATTTTTATTAAAAAAAAATCCCATGACTAATCTCTTGGAATATGTCATGAATAGCCATATTACCATATAAACGTCTGGAATCTACCTAGAATCTACCCGAATGCGAATATAGTAATAAGGCAAAGCTACATCATTATGAACAATGGAATATACTCTCTTATATATATATATATATATATATATATATATATATATATATATATATATATATATATATATATATATATATATATATATATATAAATGATTATCGAAGGCACGTGGCTCATTGTATAGTAGGAGATCCTTTGGGCATTGGCTCGATGTACCTGAAACAGTAGGGGATCCAATACTGATGTATTTGTTGCTCCTACATGAGATCATATCGTATTCAGATACGTTCGCATATGGGCAATTATATATATATATATATATATATATATATATATATATATATATATATATATATATATATATATATATAATTGCCCATATGCGAACGTATCTGAATACGATATGATCTCATGTAGGAGCAACAAATACATCAGTATTGGATCCCCTACTGTTTCAGGTACATCGAGCCAATGCCCAAAGGATCTCCTACTATACAATGAGCCACGTGCCTTCGATAATCATTGTAGTTTAAAATTATGGATCCACATATAGATTTTTTAAAAAAATCCGTTCAAAAGGATATATATAGATTAAAAATGATCTACATGCCCGTTTTCACTACAGGATACAAAAGGAAATCATTACTATGCATATGGACAATAAACGCATGGTGGATTTCTCCCATGCCCAACCTCACTGTTTGGGAATTTTGAAGCTTAGTACCCATATTACGCACTGCATCCCCAATAGATGACCATTACCATATATTTTCCTTATCATGGATACTATTAATATTACTTATTGTATATACAACTAATAAACATCAAATGAAATTTTACGAAAAACAGCACATAATATATTTGATTTACTAACCAAAACAAAAGAGAGCGTTAAAATTTTATGCGCATTAAAAAGAATGCGTCTCTTTAACGACCCATTGGTTAAAGGGTTTTGAATTAACTATCCTCCAGACTTTTAATATGATTTATATGGCATTATTTAATATGATTTATATGGCATTATGTTTTTGTGGGTACCCAAAACTATAAACCATGTGAGCATTTTGATTCGGTGCATGTTCCACTTGTAAATTATACCTTTCAGTTTGTCCGTTTTCTGTTTAAGTTTTCTTTCAGATCTAATATTTTTCCAAAAAAAAATTCATAATTTTGTTTTATTCACATTCTTATATTTTCTATGATTCTTTTATGGTCAATCAACCTTTCTATAATCATTAAAATGTTGTGTTTACCATTTGTCTTTTTCAAAACCACAACACACCCTAATTTTATTTTCAAATTTATAAATATCTTAAGTTTCAATATTTTAGATCAGTTAACGGTTTAATCCTAAATTTTATGTTTTAATAAAAAATCACTATTATTTTATTTCTTACCCAAATTAAAGAATCAATCCATATTTTTTTCAACATAAAAGGATATATTATAATATACAGTTAGATAATCATGTCATTTCTATTCAAAAAATATACGTTGGAATCGTAAACTGACCAAAAATATTGAGATTTTATCGGAGACTTAGAACTATTTGATTGGGAAGCAAATTTTCTATATCTTTTATATTATTAGGCCAAAAACAAATTTGAGTGAATGTATTTGTTTCTTTGTCTTATATTATATATTTAACTTAGTTGATAACTAGTATTTATAATGAAGAGCTTTAAAACAATTTAAGCACACATTTTATGGTATAACTTTGATTGCCTTAAAAGAAAACAACTTTGATTTTTTGCTTTGTGGTTTAGTTTGAACAAGAAGCGTTCCTACGCGTTGCGGAGTAGGAAGATGTTGCTTTTGTGTGAAACTATCGTACATGAATTGGTAGTCCCTATAAAATATTTTGTTATTCTCCGTAATTTATCCATTTACAAACACAGTAAAAAAGTAAATGTACATTGGTATTTCACCACATATCCCAGCCAACATGGCTTCCTATCGATGCCGCTGAGATGTCAACACTTGTTGTAATTCTAATGTTTTTAACTTTGTTTCAAAGAAGCTTTATAATTCTCTAATTACGGCTTTTTCCCTCTTGCAATATGTAAAAAGTATATATCCGAATAGAGTAACTATATGTTACAAAATGACAACTTTGTTTAATGAGTATGTAGAAAATAGCATCGTATTTTATTCTATATTTAAAATAGATAATGTACGTAACTTTTTTATATGCGTAAAAAGTAAAGTTCATTGCCTATACTGGTAGAAAAAATAAAATATGTTCCATTTATCCAAATCTTACATATTTAACCGAAGTTATAATGCTTATTACTTGAAAAAACCCAATTTTTAGTTTCTTTTATAACCAAATCACACACGACAAGCTCCATAATACAAAATGTTGAAAGTTTGTTATCTTAAAATTGTAAATTTTATGTTGATTACTTAAAAAGTTAAATTGAAAAAAGTGTAGTGTTTCTTAAAGAAGGAAAACATCTTCGTTTATTTTTAGCAAAATGTAACTTCCCAAAATTCAAGTCTAAAAATTTCTTTTATAAAACATTACTTAAAACATAATTATCAATCCATAACATAATCAGAGTATTAATTTCCAAAACATATGTTCATTATCAGAGTAAAACATCCCAGGCGGTCTAATCTATGGTGTGTGCCATGCGATCACCCCGAGCTCTTTCCTCCGCTACCGAAAGTACCTGAAACCAAAACTAAAAACCGTAAGCACGAAGCTTAGTGAGTTCCCCAACCTACCACATACCATGCAAAACCACATACTGCACATACTGGGCCACGCCCGCTATTCTGGGCCTCGCCGCCTACCTCAGGCCTCGCCCCCTACAACGGCCCCGCCGCTCTAGGCCCCACCTGGCTTCGAGCCCCGCTCGAACACAGATCTGTTTCGCTTAGGCCTCGCCTGTCACTAGGCCTCTCCCGCCAACATATACTAACACATAACATATCACAACACATAAACTAAACACAAACTACCGAACCATGTTCTAAAGGCCTCGCCTATCTTGGGCCTCGCCCATGTCCTGGAACTGATGAGTCATGGAACCCCGTCCACGCTCCTACTGATAGAGAGATACGGGCCCGTCCGACACTCACTCTTTCCCTAACCTGGGCCTCGCCCTTACTCTGCTGCTAATGAGATGTGGAACACCGTTCATACTCTGTTGCTGGTGAGGTACAGGACCTCACCCACACTCACCTTCTTACCAGGCACATACATGTATCACACAGACAACAAGTATAACTATCATGCAACCCATACCTTGGGCACTCGCCCGCTACACTGGACCTCGTCCTGAATATCATACTAGCATATTGTACCTAGGGCTAACCCCGGGTCTTCCTACTCATAACTACATGGGCCGGCATTGTGGCCGTAGACCCATTCACACAAGGGGAAACTCACATGCACTTGTTGAACTTGCTGGTAACCCCTCTAGCGGGCAGTAAAGGCTCATTTAGTAGACAGCGAGCGAGCAGCAAGCACCTACTCCTATCAAAATGAAAAGCAGCAAGCTGAACTTGAATTGAAGAAAGTCCTTGCTTTCTCTTGAACAAAGGAAGGGTAGCATAACATTAGCTTCAATTAAACAAGCTCAACCTAGCCTCCCGCTTTAGTCTCTTTAACGGTCGACCTTAATCTCGCTCCGGATGCCTTGCTTGAGGAAGAGTTTCACTAAAATGGAGAGAAACCGGAATAACGTCCGATTAACTCTCTGAACTCTTGCTACACTAGCTCCCCGAGCTACCAATATCAATGCAATACTTAGTCTAACTGCCCCCCCTGAAAGTCAACTAAGTCAACTTTAGTCAAACTCAAAGTCCTAGTCAAAGTCGACCTTCCAGGTCAACCCTACTCGCCGAGTCTGCCTACTGACTCGCCGAGTTCATATGCTCAGAGACCTTCCATTCGCGACTCGACTCGGCGAGTAACTCGCCGAGTCCACAGATTTATGAGTCATGTCCTGTCCAACTCACTGAGTCACTACCCGACTCACTGATTCGATTCTTACCTCGAAGGGTTTGGGGTTTCGCGACCTGACTCGCCGAATCCAAGAACAGACTCGTCGAGTCCAAGGCAAACTTCAACAGACACGCCGAGTTGTTCATCCAACTCATCGAGTTCCTCCTAATCTTCATACTACTCACCGAGTCTATTCAGTCCTTCATACATTTAGAAGCTTTTTGAGTCATGCAGGGACTCCAAACTGTAGATCCACTCTTCCAAGGTTTATTCCTTACGTGAAGTTGCAAACTTTACGTATAACTAAGGAGATCTAGGCTCAAAACACTCTAGGGCTAGGTTTTAAGACCAAAAGGGCTTCACAAACTACTCCATATCTTATGCTTTACGACATTTTGGACCATCCCAACACTAGATCTGAAGTGGCAACCTCATATCTAAGCCCCAAACCCAAAATAGATCTCAAACAACCATAAAACCCCCAAATCTCATAACAAAATAGATCTAGATGCAAAGGAGGGAAGATAACAGCCTATTACCTCTAAGATGAGCACAAACTGAAGTAAATCTCGGATCTACATCTCTCCTTTGAAGCAACCCTCTTCATCTTCAAGTTCCTTTCAAAGATTCCCGCTATTTCTCTCAAATGATGAAAGCTCACATGAAATCTAGGGTTTACAGGCTCTCTAGGATGATATGGAGGCTAAGAAGGGGGCATAGCACCCTTTATATAGGGTGCAACTCCCAGGATTAGGGTTTTCTCGTTTCAACACCAACTTGTCAAGTCCAAGCTTCCGACTCGGCGAGTTGGTCACTTAATCTGCGACCCAACCCCACATAGACTCAACGAGTAAGCGAGCCTACTCGTCAAGTCCCTTCTTCAAAGTGCACTATCATTCCTTAATCATACTTCTGAAATTCGATATGTTACAATCTCCCCCACTTAAACTAAACTTCGTCCTCGAAGTTCTTCATGGCTACCGACCTGCGATCTCTCTCCAACATCCCGCTTGATGGGTCTAACACCCGTTGACTACTTCCGTTGGCTTTCCGCCTGATCGTGCAGACCGACCCCAATCCTTGCGATTACAATTCTCAACCATTCTAAGAACACTTCCTTCACCACTGGTAATCCTTCCAGTGCTCCCCAAGTACTTATGCTGGACTCCCTAGGGTTCACCCTTTTCGTTCCTTGTGCGATTTCCGTCCTTTGCAAAGCAACATTCCATAACCAACTACTTCCTCTGTCACTATGAAGGTTCTATCCTTCACCAACTCCATCACCCCCGCTACTTCCAGTACGGGTCATTACCGCCAGTATCCACTGGATGCTTCTCAACTCCACTGCCACTGACTGAAAATTTCTGTTGTCCCTTATCCGCCTTCCGGATGAACCAAGACCACCCTGGTCCCTACTGATCTATCAATATCTGGATTATCGGCTCCCACCGGTCGCTAGCCTTAACGCAACCTCCTGGTCGCTTCTAGCAACTTCCGAAGAAACTTAGGCTATCTAATACTGCCCCCTTTACTCTGCCACTCTGGCGCCACAAGTTCTGGGATTCTCGATCCCCTAACTTGACCCTAAGGTCCTTACCAGGTCCCACCTGTTCTATTAAAACTCATGGGCCTCGCCCACGGGTCTCACCCGACTATACTACTGAGCAACCCTGCTCTCAGGTCTCACCTATACTGCTACTCTCACACGGGCCTCGCCCATAGGTCTCACCCAACTACATCCTGGAGCGCCCTCTCCCAAGGTCTCACCTCTCTAGGGCTATACAGGCAAGCTCCCTGCTATCCTCAACCACTACCCATTCCTGATCCCTACCTTGATCACTGGGAGTCGCCCCAGCTTCGCTAACGAAGCTACTAGGGATTGCTACGGCTTACCCGTAGTCTTATAACACCTTCTATCTCTGACTACTAGTGAATGCTACGGCTTACCTGCAGTCTTACAACACCTTCCATCTCTGACTGCTAGTGAATGTTATGGCTTACCCGTAGTCTTACAACACTTTCCACCACTGAGTGCTGCTGGAGAAAGCTGCGGCTCTCCTGCCGCTCTACCATGCTCTACATGCTGCCTCCGCCACTGTCTACTAACACGAAAGCATCCCGTGCTATCTGTCCTCAAGATCTTCATTCTGACTCACTCAAGTCCTACCGACGATCCTCCAACCTGAATTTCCAACCAGGCTTTAACCATCACCATTACACGCACTAACTGATGGGGAGTTTCTCAATCCAGAATTCTTAAATCCATCAAATGTTGTGCTACTTCTTTTCCTTCTCAGAGGTCGTGTACTCATCCTGGGTCTGCGTGCTCTTGCCCTTGTACATTCGGAGGGTTCTCCCCCACTTCGATCCTGCTTACACCTCGCTGCTCCATGCTCGAAAAGAAATCCCAATCCTTTCTACCATTCCATAATCAATCTGCCGAGGAACCCAAGCTTACCATAGCTAGGGATCTAACCAATCCATCTCGAAAACTATACAACTACAAACTAGCGAGACATACCAAGTCCCTCCCATGCATGCTACAGTTACTGCATCGTAAGTAACCTTCTCCAAAAGAGCACATCCTTTAACTACCATTAAAATATCCAAGGTATGCAGATGGCATATAACTCAATCACACGCAAGCCGCACAAATTAAAATACTCATACCGATAAAGATGCAGAACCATAACAATATAATCGTGCACAAATAAAAACTGAAAGCGGAAGTCGCATACCTGCAATCTCCGACGCTGCTCGCGTCTCCAAGGTTGTCATCTGAAAATCCCTACCTCCTACAGCAAGCGCCTCCGCACGGCCCTGACGGCTGTCTGTGATCCTCAAAGTTGCAGGGGCAGGTGCCACCACCTGTCCTACCGGAAGCAAACTGGGGCACTGGGCCTTCTTGTGGCCCCGCTGATTGCAGTGAAAACATATCAAGTCTGATCCCTGTATGGTGGTAACAGTACAATCCCTGCTAAAATGCCCAGTCCTTCCCTGGATGGTACAAGATCTCAAAATCAAAATCTTTCAGCACATCAAACCACCTCCTCTTCCGCATGTTGAGGTTCTGCTGATCCATCAAATACTTCAAACTCTTGTTAACAGTGTAAATAGTGTTCCGTACCCCATACAGATAGTTCCTCCAAATCTTGAGGGCAAACATCATTCGCCCCAATTCCAGGTCATGAGTGGGGTAATTCGCCTCATGAGGCTTCAAATGCCTTGAGGCGTAAGCTATCACATGTTCCCTCTACATCAGTATTGTGCCTAACCCTGACATGGATGCATCACATTACACCACCAAATCATCTAACCCCTCAGGTAGTACTTGAATCTGAGCCTCGTATATCCTCCATCTCATGGTTTCAAAAGCTAACTGCTGATCCGTTCCCCATCGAAAAGTCACATTCTTCTTGGTCAAGCGGGTCAAAGGCACGATAATCTTGGAGAAATCCTGGATGAATCTTTGAAGATAGCCCGCTAAACCCAAAAGGCTACGGATCTCGAATGTGTTCTTTGGTAGTTCCCACCGCATCACTGCGTCAACCTTGGCTGGATCAACCGAAATGCCCTCCTTATTGATGATGTGCCCCAGAATCTGTACCTCTTGCAGCCAAAAATCACACTTGGAGAACCTTGCATAAAGCTTTTCCTCCCTCAAAGTCTCCAATACCTCTCTCAGATGCAGCTCCTTCGTCTTAGAACAGAACAAGATATCATCAATAAAAACAATCATCGACCGATCCAACATCGGTCTGCAAACTCTGTTCATGAGATCCATGAACGTTGTTGGGGCGTTGGTTAGTCCAAATGGCATCACCACAAACTCATAGTGCCCATAGCGAGTCCTGAAAGCAGTCTTCAATATGTCTTCATCCTAAATCCTCATTTGATGGTACCCCAACCGAAGACCAATCTTGGAAAACCAAGATGCACCCTGTAACTGATCGAACAAATCATCGATCCTCGGTAATGGATAACGGTTCTTCACCATTAGTTTGTTCAACTCTTGGTAATCAATTCACATCATGTGCGATCTATCCTTCTTTTTCACGAACAGGATCGGAGCTCCTCATGGGGAACTGCTCGGACAGCTAAACCCTCGGTCTAGCAGCTCCTAAAGCTGCGGAGATAGCTCTTGCATTTCGGGCGGTGCTTGCCGGTACGGGGCCTTCTCTATCGAAGCGACACCCGACACCAAATCAATGCGAAACTCCACTCCCATCTCCGGAGGCACTCCCGATAACTCCTCGAGAAAGCCATCCCGAAACTCCTACACAACCGGCACACTTCCTACATCTGTCGTGGCCTCAAACCTCGTATCTGAGATATAAGCAAAAAATCACGAACAACCCTGATGAAGCAATCTCCTAGCCCTCGTAGCTAAACAGAGGTTGGCCCTTGCGAGACCCTCTCACCATCAATAACTAGTTGTCCCCCACTTAGGGTTCGAACCTTCACCAACTGGCCCTCACAATCGATCATGGCCCCATTGGCCCTCAACCAATCCATCCCGACGATCACCTTCAGCCCTCACAATGGTATCAGGACTAGATCAACACGAAACCTCTCCCCAAGAACATTTAGTACACAATACCAATATATCCTCGTAGCACCACAATGCGGTCATCCACAATCTCAACCTCAAGCGGAGAACCCAAAGTCCCCGACGCATCCCCAAAACTTCTTGCTACGTGTAAGAGACACAAATGACCGGGTAGCACCCAAGTCGAATAGAACGTGAGCCGACATACAATTGTGGAGTGCGTAGGCGCCGCCACTGCACCTCCACCTCCCTACAACCTCGGACAATCAGTCTTTGTATGGCCAGTCTGGTTGTAGTGGAAACATATCAGGCCCTTCTTGGGGCTATCCCTACTCAAGTGAACCGGCTGGCCACATGCGTAGCATCCCGAGCCTACTATCCGACAAGATTCACTATGTGGTTTACTGCACTTGGCACACCGGCCCCGGCCCTGCTGGCCCCTGCTGGAAGTATCTGAGGTCTTAGGCTTTTTAGCCTGACCTATTGCGCCATGTGCCTGTCTTGCTTCCGCTTGGTGCGGAAGTCCATCTCCATCTCCCGCTTACGGGCCTTGTCCACCATCTCATTAAGGGTTTTACACTCTGTAAATCTCAAAAACTACCAGATATCATCTCTTAGCATAGAATGATATCTCGTCCTCCGCATGTCCTCATCGGTAGCATACTGTGGGATCAACAATGCTCACTCCCGAAACTTGAAGTGATCTCCGCCACTGTCTCGGTGGTCTGCTCCAGGTCATGAAACTCCCTCACTAGCCATTGCATCTCGATAAGTGGTGAAAACTCCAAATCAAATCGTTGAACAAACTCGGACCATGTCATCTCAGCCACACCGGCTGCGACTACCTGACTAGTCACCTCACCCCACCGGTCTCGGGCTATGTCTCTCAGCATACATGAAGCAAAACCCACCTTTTCCGCATCTAGGCAAGAACTCGTGCGTTGGGCGTTCTCGATATCCGCCACCTAGTATCGGCTAACAATGGGGTCCCTGACTCCGAAAAACTTTGGCACCCCACACGCCTTGAACTTTTGGAACGAAGGAGTTCGGGCCCCAACCTGGCCCACAACAATCTTGGCTCTGGATTCCCTGAGTCTATCCTCCATAATCTCCATCATGCGCTCCTTGAATATGCCAAAGATAACAGGGGTGGCTTCAACGATGAGCTCGCACAACCTCTCGTCAACGGGCTCGGTGCCATCGCTTGACCCAGATCCATATCCCGATCCTGACCCCCCAGCTCCGTATCGTCTCACCACCATGTTATACTGCAATACCATAAAACATAATGATCAGAATGTCTATATAAGGTATCCACCCACACCGGTCCTCCTTAGAGCTTCTAGGTCTAGCACGGGTTCAGGTACAGGTCATATGGTTTCAGTAGTACGAGCCAAATACAACCTTCGACAC
The DNA here is from genome assembly GCF_051521515.1 of Lactuca serriola. Classification (NCBI taxonomy): domain Eukaryota; kingdom Viridiplantae; phylum Streptophyta; class Magnoliopsida; order Asterales; family Asteraceae; genus Lactuca; species Lactuca serriola. Next base: position 195,196,565 of record NC_136415.1, read on the forward strand.
CTACCTGTACCTTACCCAGGGCTCTACCTAATAACTCCAATTCATCCCAAAATAAATCATATCCCACAGACTACCGCATATCTCAAACCCTAGGCAACCCTAAGATTGGCTCTACCCATATCAATCATACCAATCACAACCAGTTGCCTTTATGCATGAAAATTCTACACATAAAAGGATCAAATAGACTTTTGAATAATAGATTCTACCCTAGGACCACAACTAGACGAGGGACAGGAAATATGGCCAAATCAATCATTCTAAGGCTATAAGCTCCTAACTGTATACAATCTTAAAAGCATACACATAGCAAGATCTACGATTATCATAGCTCAAGCATCAGTATAACATGGCTAACATATTGGGGAACAACTTACTTGGCTCGGCCGATCACGCGCATTGCACTCTCCTCTTTTCCATTCTTAAAAAGATTTAACTTTCATTTTTATTTTTGAAAACAATTTTACCATTTCCATAGTTTGATTCCCGACACACCCGAGGGTGTGACTGAATCCCTCAAACCAAGTCTCTAATACCAACTTGTAACAACCCAATTTTTCAAAAGAAATTTTTCATTTTTAAATAACCCAAAACACTTATTCATAAACCATGAAATCTCAATACATTTGTCTTCAAATTAATATCCATAATAATATTATTTCCAAACATTATAGTGTCCCGTAAAAATGCATGGGAGAGAGAGTGCATGTTGCACCATCAAGCCTTGTCCTTGCCCTTAGGCTCGGATGTACTGGAAACAAATCCACAAACTGTAAGCTAATACTTAGTGAGTCCCCCAGAGCATACCCCACTCACAATCCACATAACACATATCATATTCGCTAGAACAGCTACATAAATCACATAAGCCATGCATACTATCATATAAGGATGATGTTGGCTCCTCCCAGGGTCTTATACCTTCATTCGATGGGCTCCCCATGGTCTTTACCTACATTCCATGGGCTCCCCCATAGTCTTTACCTAGGAATGCCACGGGATCCCCCACGTAGTCTTATATCCAACTGCCATGGGCTCCCCCCGGGGTCTACCATACAATAACATAAAAATCAACTAGCATATCATATATCACAGATGTATCTATCATAACACATAACTTACATAAGAATATAAGCGTTCCATGGATTCCCTCCAATGTATTACTCCAATGCGCCATGGGCTCCCCCATATGGTCTTATAACCAACTTCCACGGGCTCCCCCCGGGGTCTTCCACGAAAATATCATATGATCACTAGCATACCACTTGGCATATAGCTAACTATCACGAAACATATCTCTACTATAGCTAGTGTACCACATATCATAAAATTGGCCGGCCTTGGTGCCTTAGATAAATTGGTATGGTGAGAAGACTCACCTCTTGGATGCCGAATTGACAAGCTAAAGCCCAATATACCCCACCTTCTGATCCAACTTAACAAACTATAATCGTCATGTAATTAACTTTTCACGATCCCAGAATACCATAAATACCCTCAAAGTCATCCCTGGTCAAACCTACTCAAAGTCATGGTCAACAGTCCATGTTGACCTCAACTCGTGAAGTGCATCCAGCAACTCGCCGAGTTACCCGATTAACAATTCAGCTTGCCGAATCACCTATGTAACTCGTCGAGTTCCTCAATATCCAGAAGACCGAAAACCCATGCAGACCAAAAAATCTAATCCCTCACTGAAATCACCCTGAATCTCGAAAACGGGTAAACCCTACCAGACTCGTCGAGTCGACTAAGGGACTCGATGAGTTCATTTAGTCCTTTTTGTGTTTAGTCCCTTCTAGTGGGATCCAAGGTCCCAAACTTCCGATCCAACCTCCCTAGAGTAGATACTAGGTAAAGTTGCATACTTTAAGTGCATGCAAGGTCCTCCAAGGCTATAACATCAAAACTAAGCTTCTTACAAGGTTTTAGTGCATGGAAAGCGGCTAGGCTAGATAAAGTGAGCAATTTTATGTCATTAGAGACCAAGAGAGGTCTAGATCTGAGTTGACACCATTTTGCACCAAAAATGGCCATTTACTTCCAAGAAAAAGGAGCTAAGCAACTAGAGATCAAGGTAACAACTTTATACCTTAATATGATGGCCAATACGGATTAGATGTCCAATCTACTGTTTCTCTCCCTGCTACTTCCTTTGTAACTCTAAAACCCTTCACAAGGGGACAAGTTTCACTGTCGAAGACTCACACCCATTCACGGAAACACAACTATGCGGCTAGGGTTTCTTTCTGTGTTGCAAGGACGATGAGGGAGGCTACAAATGAGCCATAAGTTCTTTAAATAGGGTGAAAACCCCTGAAAATTTGGGTTTCGCTCTACAGCAGCTACTCGTCGAGTCGGGGCCTTCCGACTCGTCGAGTAGTATCCAAGTCCCGTGTCTTCATAATAGTCTCTACTCGACGAGTTAGAGCACCCCAACTTGCCGAGTCCATGTACAAAACACTAAAACTTAGATAAATCAATTAATACCTGGAATAGGTGTTAGAAGTCTCCCCCACTTGAGTTAGACTTTGTCCTTGAAGTCTGCTGGCCCAAACAAATCCGGGCAGTGGTCTCGCATCTCATCCTCCAGTTCCCAAGTCCATCCGGAGCCCCTGCGGTGCTTCCATTGCATCTTCACCAATTTTACTTCCTTGTTCCGAAGAACCTTGGTCTTCCTATTTAAGATTGAAATATGCCTCTCAATAGAGTTTAGGCTCATGTCCACATGAATGTCATCCAAAGATACGATTGCGACCTCGTTAGTGACACACTTCTGAAGCTGTAACACATGGAAGGTATTGTGAATCTGGCTAAGCTCATCCGATAGATCCAAACAATAGGCCACCTTACCTACCCAGTCCATAATTTTGAACGATCCTATATATCGAGGCCCTTGCTTTCCCCTTTTTCGAAACCTGATAACCCCCTTCCATGGCGACACATTTAGTAACACAAAGTCCCCCACCTATAACTCAACATCTGATTGTCGCCAGTCAGTATAGCTTTTCTGACGGATCTGTGCGACCCGTAGCCGGTCGCGCACCTGCTGAATTAGCCTGGTAGTCTTGAGCACTATCTCAGTGCTCCCCATGACCTGGTGACCAACCTCACCACAACAAACTAGGGTCCTACATCTCCTACCATACTGTGACAACCCGAAATTTTCATTTGGTCAAACCCTAAAAGTCATTCACTTCAGTTTACAAGTCAATTTCATGAGTACTTATTTTTAGCAAATTTAAAGATCGTTTGATTATTTTAATATTATTCTTTAAACGAACGTGTGAAAGGAAGTGTTGTCTCGGGTCTTGAAATTTCAAAACCGCAAACACCTCGTGTCTTAGAAGTTCACGGCCAAAATTTTATGTTTGGGCTGAAAAATCTTCTAAAAACCGTGAACTCATGCATTAAGCATGGGTTTACTCCCCAAACTAGTCATTTTATGTTTACTCTCAAGAACACATTCAAAAACCCTCTCAAGTATCATCCAAGATTTAATTCAAGATCTTCAAACATGTAAGTGTTCTAGCCATTTCAATTTGGTATAACACTTAATCTAGTGATTGTACATCTTTTCATCCATCCATTTTTGTGTTTTGATTAGATTTGCAAAAACACCAAGAACACCAAGAACACACACTAAGTGTTCTTGGACTTTTAGCTCATTTCGAGCTTCCTTATAGTAAGTACTTCCATCCTTGAGTCTTATTAAGCTTGTATTACATGTTAGCATGAAGAAAATATGCCAAGAACACAAGGATTAAGGTGTTCACGGTCCAAGAATGTTCATGGGCCGTAAACACCAAGAAAGGCACCAAAGCGTGCCTAAGTCCTTTATCTAGCCCTAGTTTGATGATTAAGCCTTTCCTTGGTATGTTTAAACCTTCCCTTGATGTGTTTAAGCCTTGAAAAACACCAAAGACCACCATTTTTATGTGTTTATAGTTTGGGGATCTCCCAAAACCGTAAACACCCTAAAGTGTGTTTGTTCGGGCCATATTCCTTCCTTAGGCCTAAAAACTAACCTAGACAATTACCTTGATGAGTTAAGGACTTGAAAACATAGCAATACCATTTTCCATATGGGTTTACAGTAGTAAACCCAAATGGAAATGACCATGAGGCCGTAAACTCCTCAAAGGAGTGTGTTGTTGCCCTAATCCCTTCCAAAGGCCTAACCACCAAGTAGAAATGCTTCAAAGGAGTTGTAAAACCTCAAAACAGCATATGGTCATAAAGTGTAGAGTTTACGACCGTAAACCCTTGAGTTTAATGCTGTAAACTCCTCGGGTAATGGTCATTAAAACCGTAAACTCCAAAGGAGTTTACCCTTGAACTCCAAACACTCTAGCTTTGCCCTACAAACACTTGGATGCAACCCTTGTGATCTTTAACACTTGAAACAAAGTGTTTTCATGCTCTAGATTGTCCCAACTTAATTTATTAGTTATAAATTGGCTAATTAGTTATATATACGTTCATTCTATGATAACTAGGCTCGTGCGTGTGTACAAGTCTCCATTTGTCACCTAGCACCGTACCCGACACTTCAATCCAATCCACTCATTGCAAGTGAGTTCATACCCCTTTAACTAACCTTTGAAATACTTTTAAATGTTTTAAATGCTTTTATGGGGGGAATACAAGTTGAATAATTATAGTTATTCCATTAATCATATGTGATTAATAACTACAAAACCAATGATTTTCTTAATGTTCAAATTGTTTTGCTTCAAACTACTTTACAAATTCTTATACTTACCAAATACATTTACTTAAGCTCTGTTTTACTTTTATCAATTGCATGTCTATGTATGTATAGTTATATAAGCAACGTTTAAAAGGCTTAGGAAGGCCTGCCCACCCTATTTCCTTTTCGTCGTTGAGATGTGGTCTAGTGGGGTATCGGGTATCCGTCCGAAGGTCATTTAAATATTAGTTATATATCATGTGTACATATATAGTCATAAAATTTCTTCCATATTCATACGCACCAGCTACATCATTAGTAAGTTACCATAGGGGTAGCACAGGATAATACTTATACTATTGCTAGAACAATGAGATATTCAATGAGTCAGTTCACTCATGAGTCAGTACTTATTACTATGAGAACATGTACATTACATTACTATGAGAACATATACAACTATACTAGAAGAAGAACATACACAACTATACTAGAAAGAAGAACATACACAACTATACTAGAAAGAGAACATTTACAACTATACTAGAAAGAGAACATTTACAACTATACTAGAAAGAGAACATATACAACGATACTAAAACGAGTAACAATACATTACATATACATGAATACGTTAACATAATTGTGATCCACTGTATCGGAGCATGGGTTTAATGTCATGGCCCGAGTTGTAGTCAGAGTCTCTTGGAGGGAGGGCGTGAGTTTGCGTATAGATCTATACTGGATTGACTATCGTACACCTTGTTGCTAGCTGCAGCTGGACCTGCAGGTCTACGGGTGCCAAATGTCATACCTTTTTACGACTTACATTGTCGTGTTTCATAGTCGATAGTATGGTACAATCAATTACATAATACCTTGATATAAATCCGGTTTAAGGTAGTTAGTACATCAGTAGTTCCTATAATACAACACTATAGTACTACATTAATTTACCCTTTACGTGTATTTAGTGATCATTTCACTTAAACATTAATGTACAAACTATATATTGTTAATGATAGTTACACTTGGGAAAATTACACACTTTTACAAGAAACGAACATATAAAGAAGTTATGCCTTGGTAGAAGGCTACTTTTAATAGGAAATATAGGATTTTCTAAGAGATTCAAACTTTTACAAAAACTTACAAACATTCACATACTTTTATCACCAATGTTTACAAACTCGTACTTCAAACCACGTTCAAACGTTTTGATACAAACACCGACACTAAAATAATTATGAACTCACCAGCTTTAATGCTAATAAACTCTTTCAAAATAACTTGTATTCTCAGGTCATCAGTAAACAGGTACCGAGGCCAACTTTTGAGAAGATGGAGCGCATTCAAGACTCATCTTATTATTTTGATTTACATTTTTGGTGTCTATAACTGTACAGAACACGCATGTATTAAAATTATATATTTAATTCAATGGATGATGTTGTTTGCTTGTTTACTGTTATACTGTGTTGTGATACTTTACATGACATCCTCCGCCCCAGAACGTTTCCGCCGTTCTCGGTTTTGGGGTGTGACACATACTGAAGGGTTTTGAGCATCCTAACAACCTTAAGATGCACATATAACCCTAAATGCTTTGGATTTATGTTTTCTCTAATTATACATGTAAATAGATTTTCCAAAGCAATTCCCTATCTAGCATACATACATGGGTATTGGCATAACAAAAATCTAGTTAGAACACATACCTTTTCTTGTAGCTTGATTCCTTGGACCTATAAAAGCCTAGCACCCCAAATGTGATTCCCCAAATGCTTCAGAAATTCGGCTAGCACTCTTCTTGGCTCACTTAGGTGCCGATTTTGGTAGCCTTAGGGTCTTTTATACAGTGCGCAAACCTAGGGTTACACCATGTAAAACCTAATGTGCATGACCTTCCATATTCCTCATGCTCCGTGGGTTTAAACGTCCGTGGATCATCCATGGGTTTAGCCCAACATAAGGAATCCTAGATCATTGGCCCACACCATAAGGATGAATTATTTACCAAATCAATCCCTTATATTTAATTAGTCTCTTTTGATCACAAACTTAATTCCAAATTAATTCTTTATCAATACTAATTAAATAATATGATTTCATATTAATATATTAGAACTTATAATATATTAATAAATCATGTATATCATCTTCTCAGAAGTCCATCCTTACAAATTGCTCTGGTGCCATGCAACCCAAATGGACCATGCTACTCTCGGGTCAAGTACATACCAATTATAGTTATGGGCTTAGACACTCAATCCAAAACATACAACATCTCAAACGGGGGTTGGTCGATACTGGCATGGTAACTGTTGTTGTATGAAAACTCTGCCAATGGGAGGTATGTATCGAAACTCCTTCCAAAATTCAAAACACATGACCAAAGCATATCCTTAAGTGTCTCGATCTTCCTCTCACTCTAGCGATCTCTCTGGGGTTGGTACGCCGTTTTAAAATGCCATTGAGTGCCCAGTTCCTCGTGGAACTTCTTCCAGAATCTAGATGTAATCGAACATCTCTATCAGAGACTACCGACATTGGAACCCCGTGTCTAGCCAACACCACTCACACATAAATATCCGCCAACTTTTCAGGGGATATGCTCTCAGAGATCGGAATAAAGTGGGCACTGTTCGTCAATCTATCCATAATCACCCATATGACATCCACACCCCTCGCCGTCCTCGGTAACTTTGTGATGAAGTCCATAGTGATCTCCTCCCACTTCCACATGGGAAGGGGTAGCGGCTGAACCTTTCCATGAGGCTACTGATGCTCGGCCTTGACCTTCCTACTAGTCCAGCACCGTTCCACAAGCCAGACGATCTCCCGCTTCATGCAGGGCCACCAGTAACTCAGTCTCAAATCTCTATTCATTTTCGTAGCCCCTGGATGTATAGAAAATTAGACTTGTGTGCTTCTTCCAATATCTCCTGTCTCACTCCTCCAGTCACCAATACCCACACTCGACCACACCGTGTCAGAAGACCTCAACTATCCTTAACAAACAAAGGATACTGTCCACGAATCCGCTCTATCTTCCAATTCTCCTTCTTTACCCCCTCGACCTAAGCCTCCTTCATCATATCCAGTAAGGGAGAGATCAACGTCCTCCTCAAACAAATGTTCCCAATTGGGGAAACTGCCACCTTTAGGCTCAAAGCATTGGCCACCACGTTGGCCCTCCCTGGATGGTAAAAGATCTCACAGTCATAATCTTTCAGCACATCCAACCACCTTCTATGCCGCATGTTGAGGTTTTGCTGATCCACCAAATACTTCAAAATCTTGTGATCAGTTTAACTAGTGTACTATAACCCATACAGATAGTGCCTCCAAATCTTGATGGTAAACACTGTTGGATTAGTGTCTAAGTTCATAACTATATTTGGTATGTACTTTATCCGGTTGTGCATGGTCCTTTTGGGTTGCCTTCATCAAAGCAACTTGACTGGATGAATAATATAGAAAAAGGTGATTATGGTTTATTAATCTGATAAAGATAACCATTGAAACCCTAATTCCTACACCTATATATAGGACCCCTAGGCATGGGAATTTCAGCCACTTGAACCCTAGAAGTCCTAGAGCCGAAATTCTCCTCTCCACTTTCTTTGTTGTTTCCTCCAATTGTTATTGGTGTTTGTGATTCACTAGAGGCACAACAATTGAGGTTCTAAATTTCTCAAGGCTTCAAGATCTTCAATCAACAACAAGGTAAACATCTAGATCTGATTTGTTATGTTAATTTTGATTATATACACTAGATCCAGGGTTAGAAAGTCTTGGATGAATTGCATGTACAATAGAGAAACCTAGATCCAAGCAACAGGGTTTCCATGAGCACATAGGATGTTCTTTTGGCTCAAACCCATCAAACACCATTGCCCCCAATTACAGGTCGTGAGTGGGGTAATTCACCTCATGAGGCTTCAAATGCCTCGAGGCATAAGCTATCACATGCACCCTCTGCATTAGTACTGCGCCTAACCCTGACATGGACGCATCACATTACACCACCAAATCATCTAACCCCTCCGGTAGTACTTGAATCAGACCCTCGCATAACCTCCGTATTAGGGTCTCAAAAGCCAACTGCTGATCCGTTTCCCATCAAAATGTCACATTCTTCTTGGGTCAAGTGGGTCAAAGGCACGACAATCTTGGAGAAATCCTGTATAAATCTTCGACGATAGCCCGCTAAACCCAAAAAGCTAAGATTCTCGGATGTGTTCTTCGGTACTTCCCACCGCATCACTGCCTCTACCTAGGCTGGATCAACCAAAATGCCCTCTTGATTGATGATGTGCCCCAGAATCTGCCCTTAGAGTCTCCAATACCTCTCTCTGATTTTGATCATGTTGCTCCTTGGTATTTTAATAGACCAGGATATCATCAATCAAAACCATCACCGACCAATCCAACATCGGTCTGCACACTTTGTTCATGAGATCCATGAACGATGCTAGGGCATTGGTTAGCCCAAATGGCATCACCACAAACTCATAGTGCCCGAATCGAGTCCTGAAAGCAGTCTTCGGTATGTATTCATTAGGAATCCTCATCTGATGGTACCCCGACCGAAGATTAACCTTGGAAAACTAAGATGCACCCTGCAACTGATCGAACAAATCATCGATCCTCAGTAATGGATAATGGTTCTTCACCGTTAGTTTGTTTAGATCCCGGTAATCAATGAACATCCTCTAGGATCCATCCTTCTTTTTCACGAACAGGATCGGAGCTTCCCACGGGGAACTGCTCAGACGGATAAACCTTCGGACTAGCAGCTCCTGAAGTTCCGTATATAGCTCTTGCATCTTAGGCAGTGCTAGCCGGTATGATGCCTTCGCTACTGGAGCGGCACCCGACACCAAATCAATGTGAAACTCCACTTGCCTCTCCGGAGGGACTACCAATAACTCCTTGGGAAAGACATCCAAAAACTATTGTACAACCGACCCACTGCCCACATCTGCCGTGGCCTCAATCCTCGTATCTGAGATATAAGTCAAAAATCCCGAACAACTCTGATGAAGCAATCTCCTAGCCCTCGCAGCTAAATAGTGATGGGTTTTGAGCATTCTAACACTTCCTAAGTGTACATGCAACCCTAATAAACCTTGGATCTATGTTTGTCTAAATACATTCAAAATTTGCTTTCCAAGGTTCATAATCCTATCTAGTATACATGGGTACTTTAATCCTAAAAGGATAGCTAGAAATACATACCTTGTAGTTGATTTTTATTCCTTGAAACCTTGTGAGCCTAGCACCCCAAGTGTGATGCCTCAAATGCTTCACACAACACCAAATGCTTTTGGAATGACTTTAGAGAGAATGCACACACTTCTAAAATCGGCCTAGCCCTGACTTCTCTTTGTGTAGCCGATATTGGTGGATAGTATGTTCCTTATATAGTGTTGACACATCTAGGGTTACACCATGTAAACCCTAATATGTCGTGACTCTTCATTTCCATGACCCATGGGTTTGTAACTCCCATGGAGCATCCTTGGAGCATCCTATGGGTTTAACCCAACTTGATAATCCATGGAGGCTTTTAGCCCACTATACAAGTTATGGAGGAACTACATAATCAACCCATATATTTAATTAGTTATCTTTTGATCACTTAATTAATTCCAAATTAATTCTTGATCAATACTAATTAAATAACACTATTAATATATTAGAACTTATAATATATTAATAAACCACAAGTGTTATTTCTTTCATTTAGTCTATCCAAAATGCATGGTTCCATGCAACCCAAATGGACCATGCCGGGTTGGGTCAAGTACATACCAGAAATAGTTATGGACTTAGACACCTTATCCAACAGTCTCCCACTTGGATAAGTCTAATAACTATAACTGCAAGTATGAATTCAGGAACCGATCAACAATTGTAGCTGTGACATCCCCAAAATTACGACCAGAAAAGACCGGTTTGTTTATGCTTTGTTTAAAAATCAGAGTAACATTTTAAATAAAAGTGTTGCGGAATTTGTCCCAAAACAAAATATGATAAAGATTTATCAAAAGCATTTCCATAGAAATGTATTTCATTAAAAGACTTGGGATGTCATGTTCGTACAGATCAAAAGCAAAAACAGTACAATATAAGCCTTACTACATTATTTCATATCTACAGGCCTATATCCGTAATCCCTCGTCCAAACATCATATCTATGCTCAAACGCCACTACCTGTAATACATAAAACTGAGTGGGTCGGGCTTGGGAGCCTGGTGAGCACATAGGGTCTTCAACCCACAATAAATAACTTTATTAATTTCATCAGTCAACAATAAGCCGATTACCCATTCCCGTTATCCTCACTTTACGTCCCTAAAAACCTATCATAAGGGACCTAGCCTAAGGATCATCATCGGGATGGACACTACTGCTAAGGGGATTCCTCAGCAATAAATGTCCTAAAGGCAACCATGTGGGGGATGGAGTACACCGGTGAACACATCGTTCACAAACACCCACAGGTTCCGAGCCTGCTAGTGTTCCACTGGACTGTCTAGAAGAGTCCGTGGTCGTCATCCATACTCTTCTAGATGATAGAATCAACAACATCAACATCGAGGCCTCTCATCATTTTATCACACATCACCTATTACATCTACCCATGTTTTACCCCAACATTTTCGTAGATATAAAATACATATACAGTTTAATTCATTGAAAACATGTATAACAACGTTCATCCAGCATAGATAGCAAGTATTCAGATAATATGCACACATAGCACGTAATTTATATAAAATACTTCATATCTATGTGTAAGCTGAAAGTAACTATGCACTCACTTGAAAGGTGGTGACTCAGCACTCGGACAGCGCTTCGATACTCTCAAAACGATATTCCTTCGATAAAACCTAGTATCGATACCATTAGGGTTTAGTCTAACGATAACCGCGACAAATTAATAGTCTGACTATTATTATTATTATATAAGCGTTAATAACACTCAATATAACTCATAATAATAGCCCAAATAATTATTTTAAGGACCTAATAACATTCCTATAATTATTTGAAAGCTATATTAAAAATTGCGTAAGCGTAGCATACTCACAGCGAATTTTATCGAAAACCGGAACTTAATTGGAGCAGCGTTTCGAAACCGAAAGACTCCTTTTTCTCGGGACTCTGGGAGCCTCGGGGCTTCCTTAGGGTGCCAAGGGGTTTTTCTAGGGCTTAGGGGGGCTTTGGAACTCTAGAGAGAGAAATTAGTGAGAGATAGAAGGGATTTTGGAGTGAAGAATTATGGCAGCCTCGGCCTTCTATTTATAGTCCAGACTTCGGACCTTACGCTGGGCGTACCGAAGCCTTACGCTGGGCATTAGTTCGGATAAGGGCGCCAGCTTTGCACCAGTTGGCTCGCAACATCGGAAGAGGTAAGGCGAGGGTATGCGGGATGTACTGACCTCGGACGCGGGGCGTATGCAAGGACGACGTGTCGGCCATCCGAAGCGAGCCGTGATCAGCAAGCGACGGTCAGGATTAAGCCACGTCATCAGATTTGCAACAGACTTCGCAATTTCATGCTTCAACTTTAAAAATTTGTAACTTTCGCATACGAGCTCCGTTTTCGACGTTCTTTATATCCATGCGAAGGCGGGAACGTACTCTACAACTTTTGTTTAGACTCCGTCGGCTAATTTTGATTCCATTTTAAATTTTATATTATTAACGGGTCGGGACAAGATTGGTCCGTTAAATCCTCATAACTTCTTCATCCGACATCCGTTTTCGCCTATCTTTTTCTCGTTATGCTACTCTTAACGAGATCTTCGATTCTCGTTTAGGTCGTGTCGGCTAAAAATCACTCGATCTAATATTCGAATTTCGAGTCGTACACTGCTAATCCGAAACTTCAAAAAATCATAACTTCTTCATACGAAGTCAGATTTGGGTGTTCTTTTTATCGATGTTCTTAGTTTAACACATTCTACAACTTTCGTTTAGATCGCTAAGGCTAAATCTCGCTCTATCGTAAATTCACTATTTACCCTTTCCGGTATCGTGTCGGTTCTGTCGCGAAACTTCGACGGGTCATAACTTCTTCGTTATAACTCGGATTTCGGCGTTCCTTGTATCCCTGGAATCCTTGTTTCGACCACTACAACTTTATATAAAGATATCATCCTTATCTCACACTTTAATTTTGACGCTTATTTTATTCTTTATTAATTATACATTTATAATTAAGTAGTAAACACATAAACACACATAATTCACATAGTACTCAATTATTTCATCTTTATTACTTCAAAAAGAATTACAATAGTTGACCTAGACTATTACATTGACAAAAATGCTTAGCCCTGAAATCCGGGCGTTACAATTCTCTCCCCCTTAGCATGATTCCGTCCTGGAATCATGCATCAGCAAACAAATGTGGATAGCGACTCATCATGTCATCCTTTGTTTCCCAAGTGAGATTCAGCCCATTCAAATGTTTCCATCAGACTAGCACTAATTCGACCATCTTGCATCGTAACTTCTTAGTCTTACGGTCAACAATTGCCTCTGGCTCTTCGATCAACCTTGTGTTCTCATCCATCCTTAACTCTGAGATTGGAATTATGTCGGGAACAACTCCCGTGAATTTCCTCAAATAACAAACATGGAAGGTGTTATGAATACCATTGAGTTCTTCAGGCAATTCCAGCTTGTAAGCTTGGTTCCCAATCTTCTGAAGAACTTTGAACGGTCCAATAAACCTTGGACTCAACGTTCCTCGTTTCCCAAATCATATAAGTCCCTTCCATGGTGAGACTTTAAGCAAAACTGAATCCCCAACTTCAAAAGTTATCGGTCGTCTTTTCTTGTCAGCATAGCTCTTCTGACGATCCTGGGCTGCTAATACTCTTTCCCTAATCATCTTCAACTTCTCAGCAGTCTCATGGACTATCTCGGGGCCCATAAACTGCTTCTCTCCGGCTTCAAGCCAACAAGACGGCATACGACACTTTTGTCCATACAAGGCTTAGTAAGGTGCCATCTTGATGCTCGAGTGAAAACTATTATTGTAGGAGAATTCTACCAGAGGTAAGTGCTCGTCCCAATTCCCATGTAATTCGAGGGTACATGCTCTCAGCATATCTTCTAGTGTCTGAATCGTTCTTTCGCTCTGACCATCGGTTTGCGGATGGTAAGCAGTACTTAAGCACAACTTTGTACCCAACTCCTCTTGTAGACTCCTCCAAAACCTTGACGTGAAACGACTATCACGATCTGATACAATCGTAAAAGGGACACCGTGAAGTCTTACAATTTCCTTCACGTAAGCATTTGCGAGCTTATCCATAGACCACTTCTCGTTGGCAGCTATGAAGTGTGCACTCTTGGTGAAACGATCCACGACTACCCACATCATGTCGTGTCCATTCTTTGTCCTGGGTAGTTTAGTCACAAAATCCATGGTGATGTCTTCCCATTTACCCATGGGTACAAGTAAAGGTTCTAAACTCCCATACGGTTTCTGAAGTTGTGCCTTAACTCTCGCACATGTCACACACTCGGCCACATACTTCGCAACATCGAGCTTCATCGTCGGCCACCAGTAGTAGGGTTTTAGGTCCCTATACATTTTAGTTCTACCGGGATGAATTGAGTACATGGTCTTATGTGCTTCTTCCATCAGAAGGTCTCTTATTCCTCCCGTCTTAGGTACCCAAATTCGATCTTGGAATACCTTCAGTCCTCAACTGTTTGTACCGAACACTAACGTTCTTCCCAAATGTTCTTCCTTTCGGTCATTCTTCTCTAAAGCTTCTTCTTGAGCTTTCCTAATAATTTCCACAATCGTCGAGACGACTTCAATTCTTAACGCTCTTGGCCTTTTCCTTTCAAGATTGACTTTCCGATTGAGATCATCAGCAACAATATTTGCTTTACCTGGGTGGTAAAGTATCTCACAGTCGTAGTCCTTGAGTAGTTCTAGCCAGCGTCGTTGCCTCATGTTCAACTCCTTCTGATTAAAGAGATACTGGAGACTTTTATGATCAGTGAACAACTTACACTTCGTGCCGTAGAGATAATGCCTCCATATCTTTAGAGCGAAAACTACCGCTGCCAACTCCAAATCGTGAGTGGGGTAGTTCTTTTCATGCTCTTTCAATTGTCGAGATGCGTATGCTATCACCTTTTCTCTTTCGGTCAGAACACAACCCAAACCGACTCGAGAAGCGTCACTATAAACCGCGAAATCTTCAACTCCATCGGGTAGAGAAAGTATCGGTGCTTCACATAACTTCTTCTTTAGCTTCTCGAATGCCTCATCGTGCTTCTTACTCCATGTATACGTAGCTCCTTTATAAGTCAAAGCTGTTAATGGAGCAGCTATCGAAGAAAAGCCTTAGATAAATCGTCGAAAATATCCGGCTAATCCTAGAAAGTTTCGAATCTCCGTGGGACTCTTTGGACGTTCCCACTTCATTACAGCCTTGATCTTTGCGGGGTCAACCATTATTCCCTCCTGGTTAACAACATAACCCAAGAATTGGACTTCCCGTATCCAAAAGTCGCATTTGGAGAACTTTGCGTAAAGCTTCTCCTTCTTTAATACTTCCAACACTTCTCGTAGATGCTTGCCACGCTCCTCCTGGCTTTTCGAGTAGACGAGAATGTCATCGATGAACACTATCACGAATTTATCGAGGAATGGTTTACAAACCCTATTCATCAAATCCATGAGTGTTGCAGGAGCATTGGTTAGCCCAAATGACATAACCAAGAACTCATAGTGTCCATATCTTTTTCTGAATGTAGTCTTCTCAATATCCTGCTCTCTCACCTTCAACTGATGATATCCTGACCTAAGATCGATCTTTGAGAAGTAGCTCGAACCTTGCAGCTAATCGAATAGGTCATCAATCCTTGGCAATGGATACTTGTTCTTCACTGTTGCCTTATTCAGCTCTCGGTAGTCTATACAAATTCTCATACTTCAGTCCTTCTTCTTCACGAATAACAGCAGAGCTCCCCAGGGTGATGAACTAGGTCGAATGAAACCGTTGTCCAACAGCTCCTAAAGTTGCGTCATGAGCTCCTTCATCTCCGTCGGTGCTAATCGGTAAGGTGCCTTTGCTATCGGTGTTGTTCCTTGTAACAAGTCGATACGAAAATCCACTTGCCTATCAGGTGGTAATCTGGGAAGATCTTCGGGAAAGACTTCCGGATAATCACATACAACCGGTATATTATGCACCTCTTTCTTTTCTTTCTTTTCATCGATTACGAATGCCAAGTACGATGCACACCCATTGGACAAACATTTCCTGGCTTTCATCAGGGAGATGATTCCAGAATTCACTCTGCATTTGTCCCCATACACCATAAATGATTCCTTTCCGGGTGGGTTTACCCTTACTATTTTCTTTCGGTATTGAATCTCAGCATCGTTGGCGCTAAGCCAATCCATATCCAAAACGATGTCAAAACCATTTAACTCTATGGGTAATAGCTCTTCGTGGAATTCGTTTCCGTTTTGGTCAATAATGATGTTCCTAATACGATTACTAACAGGTACGAATTTGCCACCAAATTTATGCGACACAAAGGCAATATCTAGTTTTTCTACAGGCAATACTAATTTCCCACCAAATTTATGCGACACAAAGGAGTAGTTGGCTCCGGAATCAAATAGTATATTTGCAGGCAAACCATTTACAAGAAAGGTACCTGAAGCGACGTCTGCTGCCTCCTTCGCAGCCTCGAGCGTCATCTGGAAGGCTCTCACCTTCGGCTTCGGTGGTATGTTAGGTCTTCCTGCCTCCTTCTTCTTCGGGCAGTCCTTCAAAATGTGCCCTTCTTCATTACACCCATAACAGGCCTTCTGGTTGAGGGTGCATTCATTGGCTTAGTGCCCAGGCTTTCCGCATTTGAAACAAGTGACCCCTCCGTCACACTTCCCAGAGTGCTTCTTCTTGCACTTGTCACACCACTTTGCTTCTGATCCTCCTCCTCTCGAACCAGACTTCTAGAATCTACTCTTCTTGTTGGACTTCGAGGATCCATCGAACTTCCGTTTCTCACCAACCTCAGCTCTTTCCAGACCTCTTTCCTTTTGTTGGGTCTCCACGTTCTTAGCTGCTCGAACAACTGATTTCAAAGTGGTTGCCATCTTGACTATTGGGCCAAAGTCAGCTGGCAATCCGTTTGCGAATTTCTCAATTTTGGAAAGTTCGGTTGGCACTAGGTATGGGAACAACTTCATCTTTTCTGTGAATGCAACAGCATAGTCATCGATGCTCATCCTCCCCTTCTTCAAATTTTGGAACTCATTGTTCAGATCAATCAGGTCTATTTCTGAACAGTATTGCGCCTTCAGTTGTTCCAAGAACTCATCCCATGTCATTTTCAGAGCTTCCCCTCGTGGTATTGAATCTACCAATAGCTTCCACCAGCTCAAGACTCCAGTTTTCAATTGTCTCACAGCGAAGACAGTCTTCTGCTTTTTGCTGCAGTCGCAGCTCTCAAACACCATCTCCATCTCGGAGATCCAGTCCATAATCTCAATAGGCTTTGGGCTTCCTGAGAGACTTGGTGGTTTCGCACCCAAGAAGTTTTTGTACATCTGCCCATCCTTGTTGTTTCTCCCTTCTAGGCCATCCCTTTACTCACCTTGAGTCCCTACTTGACTCATTTGGCGGCTGTAGTTCCCTTCCTTAGATTGCTCGGGAACTGGCTCCGTCGGTTCAACATGTATGGTAGGTTCGTCCCTATTTTCGTGGAGCATCCGTCTCATTTCTTCCCTTTGTTCAGCTAGCATAGCCTGAATCATGGCTTGAAATCCAGCCATGGTGACTGGCTCATGTGCTACTTCTTCAACAACAGGTATTTGCTGAACCACTGGGGGTTGGTTCCTATCTCCATTTGCGTTCATGTTTCCGCTACGGGTCCTTGCCATCTTGATCTATACACCGAATAAGGTGAATTTAGATCTTTATTTAGGATAGACGTTTAAATCGTCCTTATCACTCCAAAACGTTTACATGTTAGTTCTCACGTCGTAGTCGTACGTTTAGAATCCTAAACACATAAGGTTTCCAGATCCGGTCGGCAACAAACCATAGATCCGAACAAATAATAGCATGTCAGGCACAAAGCATTTAGCACATAAAAGCATTTTAGACATAATTCCTAAAATAAGCTAGTGCTCACACCTCAAAATCATCGCTTAGCATTCTAAGTTTAAGTCTATAAATCCTACAAATTCCTAGTTCGCTTAAACTAATGCTCTGATACCAACTGTGACATCCCCAAAATCACGGCCAGAAAAGACCAGTTTGTTTATGCTTTGTTTAAAAATCAGAGTAACATTTTAAATAAAAGTGTTGCGGAATTTGTCCCAAAACAAAATAAGATAATGATTTATAAAAAGCATTTCCATAGAAATGTATTTCATTAAAAGACTTGGGATGTCATGTTCGTACAGATCAAAAGCATAAACAGTACAATATAAGCCTTACTACATTATTTCATATCTACAGGCCTATATCCGTAATCCCTCGTCCAAACATCATATCTATGCTCAAGCGCCACTACCTGTAATACATAAAACTGAGTAGGTCAGGCTTAGGAGCCTGGTGAGCACATAGGTTTTTCAACCCACAATAAATAAGTTTATTAATTTCATCAATCAACAATAACCTGATTACCCGTTCCCGTTATCCTCACTTTACGTCCCTAAACACCTATCATAAGGGACCTAGCCTAAGGATCATCATCGGGACAGACACTACTGCTAAGGGGATTCCTCAGCAATAAATGTCCTAAAGGCAACCATGTGGGGGATGGAGTACACCGGTGAACACATCGTTCACAAACACCTACAGGTTGCGATCCTGCTAGTGTTCCACTGGACTGTCTAGAAGAGTCTGTGGTTGTCATCCATACTCCGCTAGATGACAGAATCAACAACATCAACATCGAGGCCTCTCATCATTTTATCACACATCACCTATTACATCTACCCATGTTTTACCCCAACATTTTCATAGATATAAAATACATATACAGTTTAATTCATTGAAAACATGTATAACAATGTTCATCCAGCATAGGTAGCAAGTATTCAGATAATATGCACGCATAGCACGTAATTTATATAAAATACTTCATATCTATGTGTAAGCTGAAAGTAACTATGCACTCACCTGAAAGGTGGTGACTCAGCACCCGGACATCGCTTCGATACTCTCAAAACGATATTCCTTCGATAAAACCTAGTATCGATACCACTAGGGTTTAGTCTAACGATAACCGCGACGAATTAATAGTCTGACTATTATTATTATTATATAAGCGTTAATAACACTCAATATAACTCATAATAATAGCCCAAATAATTATTTTAAGGACCTAATAACATTCCTATAATTATTTGAAAGCTATATTAAAAATTGCGTAAGCGTAGCATACTTACAGCGAATTTTATTGAAAACCGGAACTTAATTGGAGCAGCATTTCGAAACCGAAAGACTCCTTTTTCTCGGGACTCTGGGAGCCTCGGGGCTTCCTTAGGGTGCCAAGGGGTTTTTCTAGGGCTTAGGGGGGCTTTGGAACTCTAGAGAGAGAAATTAGTGAGAGATAGAAGGGATTTTGGAGTGAAGAATTATGGCAGCCTCGGCCTTCTATTTATAGCCCAGACTTCGGACCTTACGTTGGGCGTACCAAAGCCTTACGCTGGGCGTAACTTTGGATAAGGGCGCTAGCTTCGCACCAGGTGGCTCGCAACATCGGAAGAGGTAAGGTGAGGGTACGCGGGGCATACTGACCTCGAACACGGGGCGTATGCGAGGACGACGTGTCGGCCATCCGAAGCGAGCCGTGATCAGCAAGCGTCGGTCAGGATTAAGCCACGTCATCGGATTTGCAACAGACTTCGCAATTTCATGCTTCAACTTTAAAAATTCGCAACTTTCGCATACGAGCTCCGTTTTTGACGTTCTTTATATCCACGCGAAGGCGGGAACGTACTCTACAACTTTCGTTTAGACTCCGTCGGCGAATTTTGACTCGATTTTAAATTTTATATTATTAACGGGCCGGGACAGGATTGGTCAGCTAAATCCTCATAACTTCTTCATCCGACATCCGTTTTCGCCCATCTTTTTCTTGTTACGCTACTCTTAACGAGATCTTCGATTCTCGTTTAGGTCGTGTCGGCTAAAAATCACTCGATCTAATATTCGAATTTCGGGTTGTACAATGCTAATCCGAAACTTCGAAAAATCATAACTTCTTCATACGAAGTCAGATTTGAGCGTTCTTTTTATCGATGTTCTTAGTTTAACATATTATATGACTTTCGTTTAGATCGCTAAGGCTAAATCTCGCTCTATCGTAAATTCACTATTTACGCTTTCCGGTATCGTGTCGGTTCTGTTGTGAAACTTCGACGGGTCATAACTTCTTCGTTATAACTCGGATTTCGGCGTTCCTTATATCCCCGAAATCCTTGTTTCGACCGCTACAACTTTATATAAAGATATCGGGATTATCTCACACTTTAATTTTGACGCTTATTTTATTCTTTATTAATTATACACTATAATTAAATAGTAAACACATAAACACACATAATTCACATAGTACTCAAATATATCATCTTTATTACTTCAAAAAGAGTTACAATAGTTGACCTAGACTATTACATTGACAATAATGCTTAGCCCTGAAACCCGGGCGTTACAGTAGCTCTTTCAAGGTCTCTCGGAACTGAGAAGGTGATGATACGCCATTTAGGATAAGTGATCATATAATCCTCTGTTCTAGATATCAGTCGGACAAATACATGGAACAATGTCTTACTTACTGTCCAGCAGTTTGTTTACCGATTTCCGATTTGTTTGATAAAGAACTTAATTGAATACATCAACTTAGTTCTAACCGGGCCCGACACATAGGTCAAAACAAAATCATCGAGGGG
Source organism: Lactuca serriola (assembly GCF_051521515.1). NCBI lineage: Eukaryota > Viridiplantae > Streptophyta > Magnoliopsida > Asterales > Asteraceae > Lactuca > Lactuca serriola. The sequence goes on from NC_136415.1 coordinate 195,217,226, forward strand.
CCCAGATATCAACTTATAATCCAAGAAGGAACATATAAACTTCGACTCATATGTTTGCTCTAATACTTTTTGAATGATACACAAAGGGATGTTTTATAACATCGAGTTACCAATGCGTTTTCGTACAATCAACGCATAACCAACTCATAGGTAGCAAATCATATCTCTAGGTTTGAAGACTTATATGATATTACCATCTCACGATCACTCAAGATAAATTCCATGAAGTGATTCCAGTGAGCGTGGGTTGAGTCCAATGCTCGGAACTTATGAGCACTCATGATTGTTGTAGCCATGTCCAACACCTTAGACCTCTACAACCAATCATGACAGTCTTGATTCATACTTACTTCCGACATATGACCGACTGTGGAGGTTCGAATAATATGATATGCCAAACATAACTATTCTGGAAGTCTAAACATGCAAAAGAAATATAGTAAACGATCAACAAGAGATAGAAACACTTTACTCATAAATAAAACAGCTTTTATTCATCATCTATTATCAATTACACTTAACAAATTTCGAGGTTATCTAACTACTAAATCTAATATCATCCTTCAGCCCTATGCTACGAGCATGCTAGAGATGCTTAACCCGAGTCAATCCCTTCGTGAGGGGATCTGCTGGATTATCATCCGATGATACCCTCTTTGCCACGAGGAGTCCTTCTTCTATTCGATGTCTGATGAAATGGTTTTTCTGTCGACGTGTCTGGATCTCCCGTGATCCCTTGGTTCCTTGGCTAAGGCAACTGCACTTTCACTATCCCAGAAAATTTCCATTGGCTCTTTAATAGTTGGTACAACTCCAAGGTCTCCAATGAAGTTCTTCAGCCATATCGCCTACTCTACTGCCTCGCTAGCTGCTATGTACTCTGATTCGCAAGTTGAATCAGCCACTGTCTCTTGCTCGGAACTCTTCCAAGAAATTGCTCCTCCGTTTAAGGTAAAGACCCAACCTGACTGAGAGCGGAAATTATCCCTATTAGTCTGACAGCTAGCATCACTATACCCTACAACTCTCGAGTCATCACTCCCACCGAGGATAAGGACCCAGTCCTTAGTCCTCCGTAGGTACTTGAGGATATTCTTTACCGCAGTCCAATGCGCCTTGCTAGGCTCCCCTGATACCTTCTAACCATGCTCAAGGCAAAGGATACATCATGTCGAGTACACGTCATAACATACATGATCGATCCTACAGCCGACACATAAGGTATTTGACTCATTTCTGCTATCTCAGCCTCAGTAATAGGGCTTTGTGTTTTACTCAATCTGGCGTTAGTCTGGATGGGTAACTCTCCTTTCTTGGAGTCCTGCATGCCGAATCTCTTCAGCACCTTATCCAAGTATGTACTCTGACTAAGTCCAATTAGTCTTTTACTCTAGCCTCTCAAGATCCTTATCCCTAGAATATAGGCAGCTTCTCCTAGGTCCTTCATAGAGAAACACTTCCCAAGCTAGGACTTGACTTCCTGCAGAGTTGGGATGTCATTTCCTATGAATAGTATGTCATCCACATACAATACCAAAAAGCTAACTATACTCCCACTAGCCTTGACATATACACAAGATTCATCTTCACTCCTAGAAAAGCCAAATTCTTTGACTTTCTCATCAAAGCAACTATTCCATCTGCGAGGTGCTTGCTTTATCCCATAAATGGATTTCTCAAGCTTACACACTCTATTAGGGTACTCTGTGTTGACAAAACCCTCTAGCTGACTCATGTTAACATCCTCAGCCAACTTTCCATTAAGGAAAGCAGTTTTGACATCCATTTGCCATATTTCATAGTCATGAAATGCGGCTATGGCTAACAAAACCCTAATAGACTTAATCCTTGCCATTGGAGAAAAGGTCTCATCATAATCAACTCCCGGAGTTTGTGAGAAACCCTTTGCAACTAGTCGTGCCTTATAAGTGTGTAAATTACAATCCATTTCGGTCTTCTTCTTGAAGATCCATTTGCACCCAACTGTCTTACGACCTGGTACATTCTCAACCAAGTTCCAAACTTGATTGTCATACATGGACTGTATCTCGCTGTCCATTGCCTCTTTCCACTTGGCTGACTAAGGGCCTGTCATGGCTTCCGCATAACTGTTAGGTTCATTCAGACCTATCAATCTCGCATCACTAATAAGTGTATCACCTTCCACAGTAATATGGAATCCATAGTAATGCTCAGGTGCATTCGTAACTCTCGTGGATCGCCTCAGAGGTATAGACTTGTCAATTGGCCCAACAGGAGTTTCCTCCTCAAGTTGAGTGCTAGGGTTTAAAGTTCCTTCACCACTTGACTCTTGAATTTCTTCAAGGTCAACTTGCCTCCCACTGTCTCCTTGGCTTATGAACTCTCTCTCTCTCTCTCTCTCTCTCTCTCTCTCTCAAGAAAGCCCTCCTTGCTATAAAGACCACATTTTCACTAGGTCTGTAGAAGAGGTAACCAAAGGATTACTGTGGGTAGCCGATGAAAATACACCTCTCACTTCGAGGTTCGAGCTTATTATGAGTCTCGCGTCTCATGAAATCCTCGCAACCCCAAATCTTGATGTGGTCTAATTTGGGTACTTTACCAGTCCACATCTCATGAGGAGGTTTGGCAACTTTCTTTGTAGGGACCAGATTAAGGATATGGGTGGCAGTCTCTAAGGCATACCCCCAAAATGAGATTGGTAGTGAAGCTCGAATCATCATGGAACGAACCATATCCAACAAGGTTTGATTATGCCTCTCAACTACACCATTCAACTGAGGTGTTCGTGGAGGTGTCAATTGTGAGACAATCCAACATTCCCTAAGATAGTCAAGGAACTATCAACTAAGATACTCACCACCTCGATCGGATCGAAGCATCTTAATGTTCCTGCCCAATTGATTCTCGACTTTCTGTTTAAATTCTTTAAACCTTTCAAAAGTCTCTGACTTATGCTCGATTAAGTAGACATATCCATATCTACTGTAATCATCAGTAAAAGTCAAATAATAACGATTAGCATCCCTTGTGGCATGTTTGAAGGGTCCAAACACGTCCGTGTGTACAAGATCCAACAAACCTTCACCCCTCTCACAAGAACCTGTGAAGGGTGACTTTTTCATTTTTCCAAGTAAGCATGATTCACAAATATTATATGACCTTAGGTCAAATGACTCCAAGACTCCATCCTTTTGGAGTTGGCCTATGCGTTTCTTGCTTATATGTCCAAGACGACAATTCCATAATAATGCTTTATCCAAGTTATTATCATTAACAGAATCAATACACAATACATTATTTCCTAAGTTATCAACCACATATACGGTTTCATACACACCATCACAAGGTAATGCTTTAAAGTAAAGAACATTATTAAAGAAAGCGTTAATCGAACCAACGTCATTATCAAATGAAAAGGTGAAACCTTGTTTATACAATGCATGAAAGGAACTAATAATTCTTGCCATTTCTAGAAAATAACAACATTTATTCAAATCTAAACTAAAACCACTACTTAGTGATAAAGTATGAACTCCAATCTTGGTAACATGTAAAGCTTTCCTATTCCCCATGATTAAGTGTATTCTTCCATGCTCCACATTATCACTTCTTCTTAGTCCCTGCAAATCAAAACATATATGAATACCACAACCGGTATCAAGGACCCAAGAGTTAGAATGGGGTGAGTTATTAGATAATATAGTGTAAATACTTGCATGGTTGGGTTTAACTTTCCCATCCTTCACATCTTGCTGGTACTTTGGGCAGCTCTGCTTCCAATGTGACTTTTCGTGGCAATAGAAGCATTCATCCTCTTTTGGGTCAGAAGAAGGAGTGACGAAACCTTTGTTGGTTCCACTTGAAGAAGAGCCATCAAGGGTCCTAGCCTTGGTACCCTTCGAAGAGCTCTTCCTCTTCTTCACCCGACCTTTCCCGATTGCCAAAACTGGGGCGGAGTTTGGAGTAGGAGTGTTGACAACCGACTTACTCTTAAGACCTATTTTTGCGGTCTTGAGGAGTCCCTGAATTTGCTAAGTGTAACCTCTTGCTTATTCATGTGATATGTCACGCGGAATGTATCATAGCACGATGGTAAGGAGTGCAAAATGATATCTATTGCAAGCTCCTTAGGGAAGTTCACATTAAGCTTCAGCAAACGATCCACATACCTTTGCATTTTCTGTATGTGGCTCGTGACGTATTCCCCGTCCTTCATCATGGTTGTTATCGTGGAGCAAATGATTTCATAGCTCTCTTGTCGTGCACTTTGATGGTATCTTTCCATCAGATCATGGTGCATTTCAAAAGGGTAGAAGTCCTCATGGGACTTTTGGAGTTCTGCTGTCATGGTGGCCACCATGATGCATGCTACTTTGGTAGCATCCCTTTCATGTGCCCGGAAGTCAGCGATCTCCTAGGGAGTTGCAGTGGTCTCATCAATCTCCTTAAGCTCCTTGTCGAGGACGTATTTTTTGTCCTTGTAGCAGGAAATCATCTTGATGTTTCTGATACATTCATTGAAGTTGGATCCATCAAAAGTGACTTTCCCACACAAGTTCATAAGGGTAAAGGAGCTATTAGGATTAAAGCCAGAAGTAGCGTTGTTTGAAGACATCTGAAAGAAGAGAACAAGATTACTTTAGATACTGATATAGTCCTTAATAAAACACCCAAATGTAATATCAAGGCTAGGATCCAATCACAATATATTATAACTTAGAAAAGGTATGCCGTAATCCAAGTTATAACATATTTGAAAGGTAGGTGAATGACGATTCACCAATTTCCACCATGAAAAACAAAATATAAATATTAGGTTTTTAATTGGTTCTTAGAAATTCCAAGATTCTTTTGAGATTCAATGAAATTTTTAAAGGCATGTTTCAATGTCGAGTGTGCCCTCCAAGTTGTGTGACCTGGATACCGAGGATCACAAAACGAGGTGTGAAGTAACCATGCAAATCACTTGGTACCCTTAAAGTTTATCACTCAATGGATGTGCCGATAAACCACACACGCTCCACCGATACTATGATAAACCATAAGTCACCCTTTACCTACCTTGTTAAGTCAAGGTTAGTGTGCCGGTTAACCACACACGCTCCACCAACGACTTAAACAAAGTGTAAAGTGTAATTTCATGGATTAGCACCTCATTCACGTTTTTCCTAAAGTAACCCGTTTGGCTAACGACCCTCCACCGATCAAGGAAGCGGTGGGTGAGAGTGGTCACCCATTAAGTTGCCATTTTATAGGCAACAACCTTATACCCCCCTTATAGACCGGCTTCGTGAATGAGGTGTACTAGCGGTAAGACGACTTGATCTTATACATAAATACATATATATATATATATATATACATATATATATATATATATATATATATATATATATATATATATTAACTTATAATATAAAGTATAAGGGTTGAATTTGAACTTTTAAAATTCTAAGGGTTGGAACTAAAGTTTATTAAGTGAGTTTACATGTTCCAAAACTTGAGGGCAAGTTTTGTAACTTTACAAAATCTTTCATATTCATAACTTATTAGTTATTAAAATGAAGACTCTTCATTTTATAACTTATGTGTTCTTTTAAAGGCTTTTAACACAAAGAGACTTTTGGTTATCCATAACTTGAGGACAAGTTATGGACTCCATTAAAACACATAAAGATCATGAATTAATCATATAAACAAGTAATTCCTATGATCTATCAAAAACTCATAAGAACACATATAATCATGAAAATTTAATATTAGCTATTGTAAATGGATTAGAACAACCAGTACACCATCTAAAACAAGTTTTATAACACCAAAACAGTTTAGGGTAATGTTTCTAGTCCATTTCCAGCAGCCAAGCTCCAAAAACTGCTCACTGGATGACAAACTCGTCAAGTGCAACTGGGAACTCGTCGATTTCATGCTTTAACACATTAACACGGCGAGTTTTTGGCCAGAGCTCGTCGAGTTTTCCTGTCTGGACAGTTTTTGGCTTTTGAAAAACAAGTTTGCATCAAGTATTCAACAAACAAACCTAGGCTCTGATACCACTGATGGGTTTTGAGCATCCTAACACTTCCTAGGTGTACATACAACCCTAATAAACCTTGGATCTATGTTTGTCCAAATACATGCAAAATTTGGTTTCCAAGGTTCATAATCCTATCTAGCATACATGGGAACTTTACTCCTAAAAGGATAGCTAGAAATACATACCTTGTAGTTGATTTTGATTCCTTGAAACCTTGTGAGCCTAGCACCCCAAGTGTGATGCATCAAATGCTTCACACAACACCAAATGCTTTTGGTATGACTTTAGAGAGAATGCACACACTTCTAAAATTGGCCTAGCCCTCACTTGTCTTTGTGTAGCCGATTTTGGTTGATAGTATGTTCCTTATATAGTGCTGACACATCTAGGTTACACCATGTAAACCCTAATGTGTCACGACTCTTCATTTCCATGACCCATGGGTTTGTAACTCCCATTGAGCATCCATGGAGCATCCTATGGGTTTAACCCAACTTGATAATCCATGGAGCCTTTCACTCCGCTATACAAGTTATGGATGATTTACATAATCAACCCATATATTTAATTATTTATCTTTTGATCATTTATTAATTCCAAATTAATTCTTGATCAATACTAATTAAATAATACTATTAATATATTAGAACTTATAATATATTAATAAACCATAAGTTTTATTTCTCTCATTAAGTCTATCCAAAATGCATGGTGCCATGCAACCCAAATGGACCATGCCGGGTCGGGTCAAGTACATACCAGAAATAGTTATGGACTTAGACACCTTATCCAAAAAATCGATGGTTGGCCCTTGCAAGACCCTCTCACCATGAATAACTTGTTCTCCCCCACTTGGGGTTCGAACCTTCACCAATTGGCGCTGGCAATCGATCATGTCCCTATTGGCCCCCAACCAATCCATCTCGACAATCACCTTTAGCCCTCGCAATGGTATCAGGAGTTGATCAACATGAAACCTCTCCCCAAGAACATTCTGGACACATTCCCGATACACCCTCGCAGAACTCAGAGTGCGGTCATCTGCAATCTCAACCACAAGCGGAGAATCCAAAATCCCCAGCGCATCCCGAAACTTCTTGCTCAGTGCAAGAGATTCAAATTACTGAGTAGCACCATAGTCGAATAGAACGTGAGCCACCATACCTTTTACCAAAAAGGTCCCTATACATAAGCATAATGTACACGTAAGCAATACAAATAAACATAGAGCAGAGAAGAATAAACATGTACTAGCCACAACATCTGGCGCTGCCTAAGCCTCCTCGGCAGTCAACTGGAATGTGTAACTCTTCACCGCTGGAGCATCCGCGTTAGCAGTGCGGCCATCAGTAATCCTCATCATGACGGGTGCAGGCGCCTCCACTACTTCTCCCCCTCCCTGTAACCTTGGACAATCGGTCTTTCTATGGCTAATCTGGTTGCAGTGGAAACATATCAGGGGCAATCCATGCTCAAGTGACCCGGCTGGCCACATGCGTAGCATCCTGAGCCTGCTATTCGACAAGCTCCACTATGAGGATTACCGCACTTGGCACATCGGACCTGGCCCTGCTGGCCCCTACTGGAAGTATCTAAGGTCTTAGACTTTTTAGCCTGACCAACCGCTACATATGCCTGCTCCGACTTCCGCTTGGTGCGGAACTCTAGCTCCATCTCCCACTTACGAGCCTTCTCCACTATCTCATTCATGGTTTTACACCCTGTAAAGCTCACAAACTCCTGAATATCATCCCTCAGCATAGAATGATATCTCGTCCTCCGTATGTACTCATCGGTAGTATATTGTGGGATCATTAATGCTCGCTCCCGAAACATTGCGGTGATCTCCGCCACAGTCTATGTGGCCTGTTGTAGGTCATGAAACTCCCTCACTAGCCATTGCACCTCGATAGGTGCTGCAAACTCCATATCAAATCCCTGAACAAACTTAACCAATGTCATCTCAGCCACACCGGGTGCCCCTACCTAATAAGTAACCTCACCCGATTAGTCTCGCGCTCTGTATCTCAACATAAATGAAGCAAAACCCACCTTTTCTGTATCCGGGAAAGAACTCGTGCGCTGTGCGTTCTCGATATCCGCCACCCAGTTTCGGCTAACAATGGGGTCCCTGAACCCGAAAAACTCTAGCGCCCCACACGCATTGAAATCCCAGAACGAGGGAGTTCAGGCCCCGGCCTGGCCCGCATCAATCTTGGATCTGAATGCCCTGAGCCTCTCCTCCATAATCTCCATCATGCCTTCCTTGACTATCCCAAAGATAACTGGGGTGGCATCAAGGATTCCCCTCGTAACCTCAGCAGCGATGAGCTCGCACAACCTCTCGTCAATGGGCTCGGTGCCATCGCCTGACCTAGATCCAGATCCCGATCCTGATCCCCAAGCTCTGTGTCGTCTCACGACCATGCTGTACTGCAATACCATAAAACATAATAATCAGAATGTCTATAGAAAGTATCCTCCCACACCGGTCCTCCTTAGAGCTTCTAGGTCTAATTCGAGTTCGGGTACAGGTCATGTGCGTTCAGTAATACAAGCCCAATACTACCTTCCACACCTACATGTACCTTCGCCAGGGCTCTACCTAATAACTCCAATTCATCCCAAAATAAATCATATCCCATATACTAGCGCATATCTCAAACCCTAAGCAACCATAAGATTTGCTCTACCCATATCAACCATAACAATCACAACCTGTTGCCTTTATGCATGTAAATTATACACAGAAAAGGATCAAATAGACTTTTGATTAATAGATTCTACCCTAGGACCATAACCAGACGAGGGATAGGAAATAAGGCCAAATCAATCATTCTAAGTTTCTAAGCTCCTAACCGTATACAATTTTAAAAGCATACACCAAGCAAGATCCATACGATTATCATAACTCAAGCATCAGCATAACATGGATAACATATTGGGGAACTACTTACTTGGTTCGGCCGATCACACGCGTTGCACTCTCCTCTTTTTCATTCTTTAAAAGTTTTAACTTTCATTTTTATTTTTGAAAACAATTTTACCATTTCCTTAGTTTGAGTCCCGACACACCCAAGGGTGTGCCTAAATCCCTTAAACATAATCTCTGATACCAACTTGTAACAACCCAATTTTTGAAAAGAAAATTTTCATTTTTAAATATCCCAAAACACTTATTTCATAAACCATGAAATCTCAATACAATTGTTTTAAAATTCATATTCATAACAATATTATTTCAAAACATCAGAGTGTCCCATAAAAATGCCTGAGAGAGAGTGCACGTCGCGCCATCAAGCCTTGCCCTTACCCTTAGGCTCGGATGTACCTGAAACAAACCCACAAACCGTAAGCTAATGCTTAGTGAGTCCCCCAGAGCATACCCCACACACAATCTACATAACACATATCATGTTAGCTATAACAGCCACATAAATCACATAAGCTATGCATACTATCATATAAGGATATCGTGGGGTCCTCCCAGGGTCTTATAACTTCATGCCAAGGGCTCCCCCGTAGTCTTTACCTACATGCCATGGGCTCCCCCATGGTCTTTACCTAGGAATGCCATGGGCTCCCCCACATGGTCTTATATCTAACTGCCACGGGCTCCCCCCGGGGTCTTCCATACAATAGAAAAATAATCAACTAGCATATCATATATCATACTACATAACTCATACATAAGCATGAAAGGATGTCGTGGAATCCCACCAGGGTCTTACTCCAATGCGCTATGGGCTCTCCCACATGGTCTTATAACCAACTGCCATGGGCTCCCCCCGGGGTCTTCCATGCAAATATCATATGATCACTAGCATACCACTTAGCATATAGCTAACTATCACACCACATATATCTACTACAACTAGTGTACCAAATATCATAAAATGGGCCGGCCTTAGTGCCTTAGACCCATCTGCTACTCCAACTCAACAACCTATAATTATCATGTAATTAACTGTCACGATCCAAAAATACCATAAATACCCTCAAAGTCAACCCTTGTCAACCCTGGTCAAAGTCAAGGTCAACAATCCTTGTTGACCTCAACTCGTTGAGTGCATCCAGCAACTTGTCAAGTTACCCGAGTAACTCTTCAACTCTTCGGGTCACCTATGTAACTTTTCGAGTTCCTCAATGTCCAGAATACCGAAAACCCATGCAGACCGAAAACTCTCACTGAAATCACCCCGAATCTCGAAAATGGGTAAACCCTACCAGACTTGTCGAGTAGACTAAGGGATTCGACCAGTTCCTTCAGTCCTTTTTATGTTCAGGCCTTTCTAGTGGGATCGAAGGTCCTAAACTTTAGATCCAACCTCCCCTAGATCAGATACCAAGTAATGTTGCAAACTTTACTTGCATGCAAGGTCCTCCAAGGGTATAACATCAAAACTAAGCTTCCTACAAGTTTTTAGTGCATGGTAAGGGGCTAGGCTACATAAAGTGAGCAACTTTATATCATTGGGGACCTAGAGAGGTCCATATCTTGAACTATATCCTTGTTATTTGTCCAGATCCGAGTTGACACCATTTTGCATCAAAAATGGCCATTTACTTCCAAGAAAAGGGATCTAAGAAACTAGAGATCAAGGTAACGACTTTATACCTCAAAATGATGGCCAATACAGAGTAGATGTCGGATCTACTGTTTCTCTCCTTTCTCCTTCCTCTTCAAACCCTAAAATCCTTCACATGGGCACAAGTTTCACTCTATAAGGCTCACACCCACTCAAGGAAGCTTAACTATGCGGCTAGGGTTTCTTTCTGGGTTGCAAGGATGATGAGGGTGGCTACAAATGAGCCATAAGTCCTTTAAATAGGGTGCAAACCCCTAAAAATTAGAGTTTCAATGTACAACACCTACTCGTCGAGTCGGGGCCTACCGACTCATGGAGTATTATCCAACTCTCGCGTCTTCATAATAGTCTCTACTCGACGAGTTGGAGCACCCCGAATTGTTGGGTCCATGCATAAAACCCTAAAACTTAGATAAATTAATTAAAACCTGGAAGAGGAAATTTAGTTAGGCCGGCAGGCATGGGGTGACAAATGTCGTTAACATTCCGACACCTAAAGAACGTCGTGATCAGGTCGACTGGGTCATTAGGGTTATAAGAACTCATAAGGAGAAAACAATCACATATTTATGGAGTAATATATTTTCAGATAACTTTATTTGAACTTTAACTTTACAATTGGATTACAAAGAAAACATACTTTCAATGGTGTTATTTAAATAATAAAACTATATTACATTATTTGCAAGTACAATACACATCGGTTTTAGGATAACAGAGAATCATATTGTTGTCTATAATTTGTTAGTGTATATGCTAGAGTTATATAAAAATTAAGACCCAATTGACTTAGAATTTTTGGATCCGCCATACTTCGTGTTCCTTGTTTGGTTGTGTGTTTTAGGTAGATTCATTGCCTTTGACTGCTTATTGAACCTTGATTATACATAACTTATGTACACTAAGGAATTATAGAAGGAAGCTATGGGATTTCTTGAATTATACACAGTTACACAAAAAGCAATACATTATACTACTTATTAATACGGTACGAATAGAAGTTTAGAAAAACATATATCGAGGACTCTTATTGCTAAAGTATATGATTACTTAATGTATACGTTAGGATTATATGCCATAAAGATCCAATAGGCAATGGAATGTGTGATTTCCGCCTAACTTCGTGTTCCTTGTTTGGTTGTGGGCTTAGGGAAAAATCACTCAATCGACTGTCAGTTCAATCTTAATTATATATAATTTGTATACATTAAGCAATCATAGGAGGTAACGGTACCGGTCATACCAATTACATAAATTAGAACATTGCATTATAAATTGTAAGCATAAGAAACTTATACGTTTTAGTCTTAACGTACAGGACGTCATCCACCTCCGAATGTTTCTGCCGTTCCGGTTTGGGGGTGTGACAGATTTGTATCAGAGCATTGTTTATAGTGAACTAAGTATATCAACCCATATTGATATACAAGTAGAAATACAATGGGACTAAAACACTCTGACCAAGAGTTATAGTTGTAAAATATAACAATATTTTTATAAAGTATACATGCATACATACATACTAGAAAAGTATCACAAGAAGAGCAAAAATAAAAGTATTTAGATGTTGGACACTACAGTCAAACCTAGACAGTTATGTAATCATATCTGGGATAAATATGGACTGATCAACTATATTTATTTGAGATACGACCAACATGAGTTTGGGAGTGATAGTTGTGTCGCAACAAGTCTAAAACTTACCAACTCTACATACAAAGGAACACTAGAATCAAACATGAAGTTTAAAATACTATAGGAGTATTTTATGATACTATAGAATAACAACATGTCTAAAAAGTTAACAACTTCGTATATCAAGAAGCTCTAAAATCATACATACAATTAGAATACTACAGGAGTATTTTAAGTACTATGAATAACTTATGTGAAAACTAAAAGAACTTTACTGGTAGGTCTATAATTGTTGAGTGTATATGCTAAGGTTATATATAATTAAGATTTTATAGACTTAGAATTTGTGACTTTCTTTCTACTTCCTGTTACTCGTTTGGTTGTGGTCTTAGAGTAGGATCACTTATTCGAAGGTCTTTTTGATCTTAGTTATATATAACTAGTATGCACTACGTGATTATAGAAGGACCCTGTAAGGATCACTCCCATAAAAATTTATTTTTTAATAAAAATGTTTTATTAATCTCATAGATTCTATATACACTCTTATTCTCACACAAACGATATATTTAAACATTGTAACCCCACTACAACAGCCAAGCGAATGAACTAAGGAAGAAACAAAAGAGGGTTTATGGGGAGGATTCTTAGAAGGGATCAGTCGAAGAAAAAGGGCGATGGAGAAATCGTTAATAAGCCTTACCCTATCAAGAGTACACATGAGACTCTATTTACCTTCATCTTTCTACGACGTATTCACACAAAGTACATACACCCACTACACGATACTTCAGACCCTATCAGCTACAAATCAAGCACTACCTATTATTGTTCCATGAGAGACTCGCTTGAATCTTCGGGTTCAGATTCTTCATCATGAAGGAATGGAGATCAGTAGCAAAGCCCAGAACATGACAATACAAACCCAACATGCCCACTAAGACCAGAGAACACCATATGGATACCATATCTAAAAAATAGATAAGAGAAAACAATAAGGATCACCTACACTCTTTAGAAAAAGAAATACCCATGAGACAACGAATCTGTACAACTAAAACTAGAACATTCATAAGTAATCTGAGAAATAGAAGGGGGCCACTCATGAGATGTGTGAGATAGTGGTGCACCCTGTGTGTCATTTTAATAACTAATATAGAGTACTCACACTATGTGTTAAACTTATCGAACCTTTCATTACAACTAGTAATAGTAAAAATCAAGAGAGATATTCCCTTCCAAAACCTATGAAACCAGAACAACTTAAGATTTCAATATCTATATTCTATTTTGTTAAACTTAACTTTGGTGCAATGCCCACTCTCACTCACTACAATTAATACATCATAGGGATGTTGGTCGAAACATTCAGAATTGTACAACAAAACGAGAAATTTATATGTATATATAAATACATACAGTACAACTAGCAACAACCATAGTTACTTACAAACCCGTCTGACACCGTGCAACAGAATCATGTCTTCACATGGAAATAACCGACCAACCGACAAAACACCGATTCTATAGATAGTCTCCGACACATTTCAAGTCACGGTCACAGCCGTCGTGATAGCCGTCATGGCACAACTCAACGCTAACAACACAAGCGGACATGGAAACGGTTCCGACAATGCTAATTGTAGTAACAAAGTGTTGGGTTTTTGAGCATTCTAACACTCCTATGGTGTACATGCAACCCTATATACCTTGGATCTATGTTTTCTCTATTATACATGCAAATATGAATATTCCAAGGTATAACCCTATCTAGCATACAATCCTTGATACTTGGGTAATATAACATGTTAGAATAAATACCTTTTAATGAAGCTTGAAATCTTGAACTTTAAGAGCTTAGCACCAATAGTGTGGAAGCCTCAATTGGAATCACAAATCACCAGAACACCTTGGAAAACCTTTAGAGAATATGGATACTTGGCTCACACTTATGAAATCGGTTATTGTCGTTTTTAGTGTATCCACACTAGCCACTAGCCCAATTTCATGAACCATAAGACCCTTTATATAGTGTGGAGGACTACGGTTAAACCCTAATACCCATGATCTTCCATTTCCTAGGATCCATGGGTTAAAGCTCCATGGACTATCCATGAAGACTTAGCCCAACCTAAATAAACTTGGCCCACTACACATATATATGTAAGAGTCCATATTTAATAAGTTCCTTTAGATCACTTAATTAATTATAAATTAATTCTTGATCAATACTAATTAAATAATATGTTTATATATTAATATATTAGAACTTATAATATATTAATATAAATCATAAGCATGTTATTCTCAAAGGATTATCCATATAAATTGTTTCGGTGAAGTGCAACCCAAATGGACCATGCCAAGTAGGGTCAAGTACATACCAATTATAGATATGGACTTAGAAATTAATCCAATAGTCTCCCACTTGGATAAGTCTAAAACTATTATTGAGTATCACTTCAAAACCTAACTGTCAATCGTAGCTCTTAAAGCCGTTGTCGAACTCTAACATTGTCAATGAACTTTGAGTTTTGTCAATGACTTGTCCATTAGATAAGGGATCATATATTCCTCTATTCTATATTTCATATGGACTGAGACATGGATTATCAATCATTCTCTCTGTCCATTTGTTGTTTCCCGATTTCCGGTTTATGATGACTGACTGATTGAACAAATCAAATCAGTCTTGGCAATGCCAAGCACTCACATGTGTGATCACTAAATCATCGAGGGGCCCACAGATATCGCTTTTATCCCAAAGGTAAAAGGAATGGATAAACTTCGACTCACATGGCTTGTTCTATTACTTTTTAAATCCTACACAACGGCACGTTTTATAACATCGAGTTACCGAATGTGTTTTCATGCAATCAATGTACCACCAACTCATAGTAACAACTCATATCTCTAGGTTTGAAGAATATAAGATATTATCGTCTCATGATCACTTGTGATAAAATCCATGAAGTGATTCAAATGAGCGCGAGTTGAATCCAGTACTCAGAACTTATGAGCACTCATGAGTGTTGTAGCACAACTTTGTCCACCAACTTGGACCTCTACAAGCCAACCCATGATAGTCTTGATTCATATCTACTTCCAACATATGACTGACTGTGGATGGTTTGAATAACTTAGTCATTCCGGAAGAATAACCTAGTTATTATGGAAGTCAAAACATGCAAGGTGAAACACAAGAATAAATGAATCAAATATGGTATCAAACCCGATGAATATAAATAGACCACTTTTATTTATCACCATACTGATTACTCATTATTCAGTGTTTCGGTTTTATCAACTTTATACCTGAATTAAAAACACTAGTTATCTCATGCTCCAAGCATGTACACTATGTTTTTCTAAACAATAGCTTTGCCCTACACCAAGTATGCACTCTATGTTAATCTATGATCCTTACTTTGTGAACTAGATCAATTGAACATAATTTCAATGATTCTCTTTTCACACTTCCAAATCCTTGTCGTAAATGTAAGAATTCCTAACATTTATCGAAATATGTTTAGATTTTAAACTTATATGCACTGCTCCTCTTGTAATGATTATGCACAAAGCTACAAAGACTTGACAACAATCATTACAGAGTATTCCAATGGAGAGCAATTCCAAGGAAACGATGTCTCAAATTCAAAGCACATTGCTTTAAACATGCTTCTTGCATTAAGTTTCTTTAACCTTACACAGATTGCTTCCACCTATGAACACAACTCTATATTCCCATTTTGACTACCACTTCTGAACAAGAGTTGCCTCTTTTCATACTATGTCAATATGGTCCTTCCAATATTAACAGTATACATCCAACTGTCCTTGAGCAACCAATATTTGGTAAAACTTAGATTGTCCTCGACAATTGCTTAATCACTTAAGTCATATCCAATTCTATACATTGTTCCCCTTCATGCCCCAAGGCATTTGGAAAATTCAAAAACAATAAATATTATAGCACATGTAATCGATCTTTTACCCAAAGTAAATGGGACACAATTCATGATGTTTCACATAAAGACATGGTTCAAGACCACTCTTTTGCCATAATAATTTTTTGTTTGCCATATTCTCAAAATTTGACTATGAAAACGGATGTCGTAATCATAATCGAATTTTGAGAACGCAATATATAGAATTTTCTTAAGTTGAACCAACCCAACATGAAATTCATATATATATTCTTGACTAAAGGTGATTAAAATCTCAATATAAGCTCTTTAGAATGATTATAAACCTAATCTAAGCTTTTTAGAATTGAAATGAAGTATAATTTCCTCTCCCTTAATTATAGCAAAACAACTTTTTCAACCTCTGCAACCTCACGAATTGAAACTTTTGTTTTCTATAATTAACATTGCTAAGTTGCAATACTTATCATAATTATCATGCTCCCACTAACATGACGATTATTAGCATAACACTTATGCTCCCACTAGCTTTGACATGTATCCAGAAAATAGTTGGATCTCTAGAAGTCAATACTTTATTGACATTCTTACCAAAGTTCAGACTCTAATACTAGATTGCTTGGATAAGGCTTTATCAAAATTAGACACCTTATCTTCGATAGCTCACAGGTGTGTCTAAACAATTTCAGAACTATGAAAAGGGATGCCATAATCATAGTCTCAATTGTTTAGACCTTTTCCATTTCTCATCAGTTCATGTTAGTGTGCTGGTTAACCACGCACGCTCCACTAACGACTTTGAGAACTGCAAATATCACAATTGATATCTACTTAAAATCTACTTAGTGAAAGAATTTCCTCACCATCAATTTCATGAATCGGAGAGAAACCTTATGACACTTAGATTTTATGGTGTATGTGTTCTTATCCATGTGAATTTGTCAAACCATAATCACAAGACTAGGTTAGTGATAAATCCTAACTCATATGGATTGAACTTGTGCAATCTTAACTTCTTGCCACCTGGCAGCTCAAGGGCCTGCCATTGCTTCCAAGTAGTTATCTAAACAATTGAGAACATGTAGAACTCAAATATATATAGCCAACTTAATTGGAATGGGCACTGAAATGTCAACACGATAGGTTATAAACTTCTAGTTGTGTGCTAGTGATGAAATACAAGTTTTATTCTTGATTACTTCTTGAAACCCTTTCAGGATCTTTTAGATTCCCACTGTCTCCTTGACCTAGACTTTCTTTCCAAATATTCAAGAGATAGTGTGGATTTTAATCAAGACAAACACTTAACACAATTGGCCTAAGTTGGTCTCTGTTTTATCCAAAACATCACAACTTACCAAATTCAAATGTACAAGAGTAGAAAACCTTTTACTCTTACATTTCACTAGTGTTAACAAACCTTCTTTAAGATGTGTCACTCAAGTTACATTTGTGGTTGGCTTGATCAGTGCACAAGAATGTGTACTCGATCCCTTAGTCCTTTACTTGACTCACACATCCATGTGAACAAGTAATTAGTCTTAATTTTCCAATGATTGAAAGTTCTCATTCATCATACTATACAACTTGCATGATTCCAAGTTTCTATCCAACTGAAACTCGGGTGATGAGAATATTTCCTTATTTGGAAAATTTAGACACTACCACAAATGAAAGAATCAAATTCATATTTCCACTCTTGCTATTAATGGAATCATATACGCAACAATTTTTTTTCCTTTTCACAAATGCCTTTGTAAGGATTTTCTAAAATAAATAAAATCAATTTTTTTCCTTTTATTTTAAAAACGTTGCGGAAAAACTATCCTTACAGTGCAAAACCACATGAAAAACATTGTTGTTATCTATTCCTAAGCAATATATCATAACTCCTAAGCAACATCTCAAAATTCTGATCACAAAACCATGCGATCAAGATCCATCTTCGCGATCAGAATCAACATATACTTCCTTTAAGTTTCTTCACTTTTCTTTAATTCTTAAAACATCAACATGTGACCAAGTCACATCATGTAACAAGAATCTCATAATAGAAACTTAACAGAGTTAGATAGTGGACTTTACCTGAAGTAGAGTCAATCTTCTTGACTTGATCAACCTTATGATCTTTCATGTAAATAGGTTGCTTCACAATCATTTCCCCTTCCTTTGGCAAGAGAAACATAGGGACTTTTTGGGAATGGTACATGGGACTGTTGCAGACTTAGCCTTTCTCTTTACCATTTGGTCAACCTAGTTGACTATGGTCAATCCCTTTCCTTGGGAAGAGAAGGCTTTTCTATATATCCAATGTCACCATTGTCAATGTCCTTGGTAGTTTGGGAAGTTGATCTACTTATCAAATTTTCTCTCCTAGTGCTCCAAATTATTGTTGATTCAGCAGCACCAAACAAATAGATAAGATCATTAAGGGTCATTTCATAGTCTGTTTCATAGTTGTCCCAACGGAATTCACTATGTGACTTAGAAAGTGATTGAACCACCAACTTTCTCAAGAGTTTGACACCCAACTCTCCCGGCTTGTCAATATGTGACTTCATCTCTAAGATGTGAACATACATAGACCTTTCTTGCCAATAGGGCTTGAGTCACCTTGAACACGTGGGTTAGGGATAATAATTGCAAGAGGTGGAGGACGTGAAGTTCCAATAGATTTGGGACGATCATAGATGTCTGAACCAGATATCTTTTTGGGATGCCGTAATCCAAGCTATCAAATAATTGAAGGTAGGTGAATGACGATTCACCAATTTCCACCAAGATAAATGAAATGTGTTATTAGGTTTTAATTGGTTTTGAAACTCCTAGATTCTTTTGAGATTCATTGAACTTTTCAAAGGCATATTTCAATCTTGATTGTGCCCTTCAGGTTTTGTGACTAGGATGCCGAGGATCACAAAACAAGGTGTGAATAACCATGCAAATATACTTGGTACCCTTAATATTTACCCCTCAATCGATGTTCCAGTTAAGCACACATGTGATGGGTTTTATACAAACAATCCTATGTGTGCATGCAACCCTAGAGTTGGATCTATGTTATCACTATTAGTTATACAACATTATGAACACTTGAAGAACCCTAAAAGGCTCCTAGGAATTTCAAAATCCACAAGGAAAGATGAAATACATACCTCTTGTTGTTATATTATAATAACAACTTAAATCTTGAATCTTCTTGTCTTTGAAAGCAAGTACCACAAGTGTAGTACCTCTAATGGCTCAAAAACACCAAAAGAAAATGGAGAGGCAAGAGAGAGAGAGAGAGAGAGAGAGAGAGAGGAGAGGTATGAAATTCGTCCCTAAGAACCCTAGACAAGGCATGGACGATTCTTATGGCCTTAGGGGTCTTTATATAGGTGTAGAGATTAGGGTTTCAGTCCTTATCCTTATCTAGTTGCTTGCCCACCAAGTAACCATAAGATAAGCCTTGAAAACCCTTATCCTTATCCTTTGAACAATTTCAATGATATCTTATCCCTTGAATTCGTCCAACCTATATCTAGGATAACCATTACCATATTTTGTAACTATCACATAATTACAATTCAGCCCCTCTAATTTAATTAATTACACTTGATCACTAAATTAATTCTTAATTAATTATTGACCAATATTAATTAAACAAATATGATTTCTCCTTTAATATATTATTCTTATAACATATTAATAAATCATAATAACCTCTTTCTCTATTATTTCTCCAGTCAAGTTGCTCTGGTGAAGGCAACCCAAAAGGACCATGCACAATTGGGTCAAGTACTTGACAAATATGGTTACGGGCTTAGACACTAATCCAAAAGTCTCCCACTTGGATAAGTCCAGTAACTATAATAGTAAGTACAACCCGATTAGCAATCGTAGCTCTCAAAGACGCTGTCGAACTCTAATCTTATTAGGAACCTGTCCTTTAGATAAGGGATCATATATTCCTCCATTCTAGATATCGTATAGACGTGAGACATGGATTGAAATCATTCTCTCAGTTTATGTGTTTTTCCCGATATCCGATTTACGACGACTGACTAATTGAACAAATCAAATTAGCCCTAGCTCGGCGGAGCATTTACGTTTGTCATCACTAAATCATCGAGGGGCCCACAGATATCGCTTTTATCCCGCTTTGGGTAAAAGGAACGGATAAACTTCGACTCAATGTTTTCTTGCACTCACTCACCAAATCACACACAACAATAAGTTTTATAACACCAAGTTACTGGTACGTTTACATATTATCAATGTGTAACTGATTCTCAAGATACAACTCACACATCTCGGTTTCAAGAATACAATATATTATCGTCTCACCAATCGCTCGTGATAAAATCCATGAAGCGATCCAAGTGAGCGTGGGTTTAATCCAATGCTCAAAATCATATTCATAAGCACTCATGAACGTTGCAGCAAACCTTTGCTATGTCTAATACACTTTATACAATCTACAAACCAATTCATGATAGTCTTCATGCATACCTACTCCCAACATATGAACGATTGTGGACCATTCGAATAATTTGATTATTCTGAAATAATTAATTATTCAGAAAGTCAAAACATGCAAAGTGAAACACAAGAATAATACTAATCCGATATGCTCCCAAACCTTTGAGTATAAATAAAACACCTTTTATTTATCACCATATCGATTACTCATTATCCATTGTTTAATGTTTCAACTTTATAACTCGAATCATAACCACAATTGTCCCATGCTCCAAGCATGCACACTTTGGTTTCCTATGGTCCATACTTTGTGAAATAGATCAATTGAAACTTTTCAAATGCAACTCATTTCACAATCCCCAATCCTTATAATTAGTGTAAGAATACCAAATTCTTGCCGCCTTTTAGAATATGTCAAATTCTAATATTTTATGCAATGATCCTCTTGTGAAGTCATGGCACAAAAATCACAAAGACTCGGCCAACGAAATCACAAGGTACTCTATCAAAAATTGTTACAGAACAATTCTGTAGATGTGATGTCTCTCACTCAAAGTACATTCCTTTGAACATCCTTTTGCATAAAATTTTCTAATCTAGACATAATTTCTTAATTTCCAACTCCTAATTACGGAAACATTTCCATATTTACCATATGACAACTCATTCATAATAGAATCTTATCTATTCATAATAATGTCGATATGGTCCATTCAATACCATACTTCCAACTACTCACAAGCGACCAATCCTCAGCGAACTTTGGATCGTCCTTTGATAGTTGTTTAATTATCTTAGTCAAAACTGATTCTTGTCCTTTTTCCCTCTTAATGCGCTAGACATTTGAAAAAAAATTTAGAATGGTCAAATATTATAGCACTTGCAATCGATCCTTTACCCGATGCGTATGGGACACGATGCATAATGTCTTACATAAAGATACGATACTCTATCAATCTTCTGCCATAATATTTTATGTGTCACGTTCTTACAATTCGAACTATGAAGAGGGGTACCGTAATCATAATCGAAATTTAAGAAGAAACTATGTATCCTTTGACTAAATTTATAAATTTATCAATCTAAGCTTTAGATTTTGAACGAAATACAATATTCTCTCCCTTAATTATAGAAAAACAACTTTTCAACTCTTACAACTTTGCAAAGTATAACTCTTGTTTTCTATAATTAATATTGCTAACTTGCAATACTTACCATAATAATCATGCTCCCACTTACATGATGATTATTTCTTTACCAGCATAACGCTTATGCTCCCACAAACTTCGACATGTATTCAGAAATCAGCTGAACTTCTAGAAAACAATTTCTTAAGTTCATATTTATAATACTAGATGATTCGATAAGACTTTATCTAAGCTTCTCAACCTCATACACTTTTCCTTAGACAGCTCATATGTATATGTCTAAACGATTCTAGGACTCATATCAACAAGTCTAAAATGTTCAGACCCATTTGCCATTTCCCACAATTCGAACTATGAAGAAGTATGCCGTAATCATAGTTGAATTTGAGAAACCCAAATCACATAATTCTATATTCAAAATCTCTCTTAGTGAAAGCGTTTCCTCACAACCATTCTCATGAATGAAAGAAACCTTATGACACTTAGATTTTGTGGTGTATACGTTCCCATCCATGTGAATTCGTCATAACCATAATCACAAGATAATGTCAGTGACAAATCCAAACTCTTATGGGTAGAACTTGTTCTTCTTAATTTCTTGCCATCAAGGGTCCCACCATTACTTCCAAGTTATTGAGCAGCTCACCCCTTCATTTCAATGTACTTTCCATTGAACAAGGTGTCTTGCGCCTATACAATCCATTGAGAACTCGTAGAACTCACATATACAGAAAACTTAATTGGAATGGCACAGAAAACAAGTCGTGTGCTAGTGATGATTGATAAGGTTTATCCTTGATTTGTTCTTGAAACCTTTCAAGACCAGTAAGACTCCCATTGACTCCTTGACATATAAGGTTCTTTTGTCAAGAAACATTTATTGACAAACAAATATTCAACAGTTAGTGTAGTTTTATCAATACAAAACATTTCACGTGATTGGTCCTAGTTGGTTTTTGTCTTATCCAAGACATCACAACTTACGAATTTCAAATGTGCAAGAATAAGAAAACCGTTTCCCAAATTCCACATTTGATGAATGTTATAAACCTTCTTAATACTTGTCACTTAATTTACAATCTTGGAGTATTACTCTAAGACTTGATATTGGAACGAAGTATGATTAACTTCTTCATTTAACCATTTCCACAATTCTCGATTCCTCTTTTTAGACATACAAAATGTACTAAGACTCACTTAGAGGATCAATTGAGATAAGGTTCTTAATCATTAAGACTTATCATAAAACACAATAAAATGTACTCTCCCTTCTTCTTAGAATAGAGAAACTTTTATCTTTCTGCCTACTTGATTCTTCTTATTCGTTTTGCTATTGATTGAAACTCTTTCAATCAACTTAGAATTATACTCAATCTTATAGGTATAACCATATTCACTAAACTTTAGTAAATCATGACGAATATCTTTGTCACTCTTGTGGTAGACTTGATCAACGTACGACCTAGTGTATTTGATCTCCTAGTCCTTCAATCGACACTTTGTCAATGAATTAGTCCAAATTTTCCAAATGTGAAATTTTCCATTCATCATATAATACTTGTCATATGATTCGAAGTTCCTATCCACTTGAAACTTGGGTGATGAGAAACTCTCCCTATTTGGTAAACTCTAGACACTTCCATAAATAACCTAATTAAGAATCAAATCCATTTTGCTAATAATAGAAGTACAAAAAACATCAATTTTTCAAATATGCCATTGTAAGGATAAACAAATAAGATAAAACCAAAATTTATTTTATTCATAAAAGCAGCGGAAAACATGTCCTTACGATGCAAAATTCGAATGAAAAACTATGTAATCAAATACTCCTAACAAATCTATCATAACTTCCTAAGCTCAAAATCTGATCTTCGAATCCATGCGATCGTAATCCATTTCTTCGTGATCAGACTCATCTTGCTCTTCCATCAAACTTCCTCTCTTTTCTCTAATCCTGCAAAACATGCAAATGTAATATTATCACATTATGTATAAAGAATAGGAATTTAAATGGAGTTAGATAGTGGATTTTATACCTGAAGTAGAGCCATACTTCTTGACTCTCCCATCTCTTAGACTCTTCAGGTCCTTTGGGCAGCTTCGTATCCATTGCCCCTTCTCTTGGCAGTAGAAACAGGTGGATTCTTCTAGAGTGTCCACAGAAGCATGGTTGGTTGAATTATCAGACAAATATGCTCCATTGCTTCGCCAAATCATTTCTGATTCAGCAGCAATAAGCATGTAAGTTAAGTCAATGAGGGTCACGTCAAGATCCATCATATAATACTCTCTTATGAACTTATCATATGATTTAGGGAATGACTAAAGAACCCATTCCACAGCCAACTTATTGGGGAAAGACGCACCCAACATAATCAACCTATCAATGTGTGATTTCATCCCTAGGACGTGAGCACACATGGGTTTACCATCATCATGTTCCATTGCTAATAGGGCTTCGATGATCTTGAACCTTTCAAATCTTCGTTCTTGTGGGTTAGTGAGAACAACGGGAGGAGGAGGAGGGAGTGAAATCAAGCTAGTCCACATTGATCCTTCACTTTGGAACAAGCTTTCACTTTCAACAGGAACACTTTTGCCTTGGGATTCGGCAAGACCACGGTTAGAATCAGACATCTACAAAACGGGAGAAATTTCAAGTTAGTTGATTGAATCCTTAATGAAACACCCAAATGAGACATTAAGGCTAGGATCCAACAACATTATTTACACATTAGAAGAGGGATGCCATAATCCAACATGCAAATAATTCGGAGGTAAGTGAATGACGATTCACTAATTCTTCACCATGAAAAAAATAAAGGCTTAAGTTTTTAATGTATTAAGAATTCCTAGATTTCCTTTGAGATTCATTGAACTTTTCAATGGCATGTTTAAATCTCGATATGCCCCTCTCGTTTGTGACTGGGATGCTGAGGATCACAAAGTGGGTGTGAATAACCATGCAAATCTACATGGTGCCCTCATTGTTACAGTCACATATTCGATGTGCCGGTAAACCACACACGCTCCATCGAACTAAGACAAACATTGAGTCACCCTTTGCCACCTTTGCTTAGAACCCAATTAATGTGCCGGTTAACCACAAGCGCTCCACTAACGTCTTAGCAAGGGTACAAAGTGTAATTTCATGGAATTGCATCAATTCACTTTTTCCTAAAGTAACTAAGATTGGGAATTTTATAAAACATTTAGCTACTTTATTTTTCATTATACCTTTAATGAGGACAGGCTTTGCCCTATCCTACCCGTTCGGCTAACGACCCTCCACCAATCAAGGAAGCGGTGGTTGAGAGTGGACACCCATTAAACAACCATTTTATAGGCCATAACCTTATACCCCCCTTATAGATTGGCTTCGTAAATGAGGCCTACTAATGGTAAGACTAGCTATTTAAGTCATACATATATAATATTAGACTTTTAATGTTATACATAGTATAAGTTTGTATTTTACACTTTTAAAATACTAGGTGGTTTACATTTTTTAAATTACACTTAAAATATAAACCTTATCATTCTGAATTTATTAACTCTCTTTTAATCATACACTTAATTAATTTAATAAAACCATAAGTGTGTAATTTAAATTTTTCAAATTTAGGGTTTTAGAATTTAACATTTTTCAAAATTAAACTTTTAATCAACCAATTTAAATTCCAAAACTTGAGGGCAGGTTTTGAAACTTTTCAAAACAATTAGGTTTAATCTCACTTTAAAATTTTCGAATTCAAGACTATTTAAATTATAATTTTAAATATTAAAACTGTTGATTTAATAATTATCTTGAATTAAACAATTAATTTAAATTATTAAATCATAAGGTATTATCTAGATCATAAAGGATAATTACCAATTAAACAATTAATTTATCCTAATCCTTTTAATCCCTCTAAATCTCAAAAATCATGGGATAGGATAATTCAAAATCTTTAATTACCATATATTACCATTAAAGAATAATTACAAGATATAGGATAATCCAAATCCCTAAAATTTAGGATCTTATCTTTGGGAGAAGGTTAATTTTGAAAATCATGGGGTTTTTCAAACCCTAGATTTCGAAATCTTGAGGCTTAAGGAAAGGATTTGAAAACCCTTTCAAATTTTCGCAAATTCGGGTATAGAAACCCTAATCTCGAAATTTATAGCCTCCTAGGGTTTATTGGCTGTAAACACTGGTATGTCAAGTTCATACAATTGTATAATACTAATTGAAAACAAGTTAACCAAAGGCTCTGATACCACTGATGAGTTTTATACAAACAATCCTATGGGTGCATGCAACCCTAGAGTTGGATCTATGTTATCACTATTAGTTATACAACATTATGAACACTTGAAGAACCCTAAAAGGCTCCTAGGAATTTCGAAATCCACAAGGAAAGATGAAATACATACCTCTTGTTGTTATATTGTAATAACAACTTAAATCTTGAATCTTCTTGTCTTTGAAAGCAAGTACCACAAGTGTAGTACCTATAATGGCACACAAACACCAAGAGCAAATGGAGAGGCAAGAGAGAGAGAGAGAGAGAGAGAGAAGAGGTATGAAATTTGTCCCTAAGAACCCTAGACAAGGCATGGACGATTCTTATGGCCTTAGGGGTCTTTATATAGGTGTAGAGATTAGGGTTTCAGTCCTTATCCTTATCTAGTTGCTTGCCCACCAAGTAACCATAAGATAAGCCTTGAAAACCCAGATCCTTATCCTTTGAATGATTTCAAGGATATCTTATCCCTTGAATTCTTCCAACCTATATCTAGGATAACCATTACCATATTTTGTAACTATCACATAATTACAATTCAGCCCCTCTAGTTTAATTAATTACACTTGATCACTAAATTAATTCTTAATTAATTATTGACCAATATCAATTAAACAAATATGATTTCTCCTTTAATATATTATTCTTATAACATATTAATAAATCATAATAACCTCTTTCTCTATTATTTCTCCTGTCAAGTTGCTCTGGTGAAGGCAACCCAAAAGGAACATTCACAATCGGGTCAAGTACTTGACAAATATGGTTATGGGCTTAGACACTAATCCAACAACACGCTCCACCGATACTATGATAAACATTAAGTTACCCTTTACCTACCTTTTTAAATCAATCTAGTGTGCCGGTTAACCACACATGCTCCACTAACTGACTTAAGCAAAGTGCAAAGTGTAATTTCATGGGTTAGCACCAAATTCACATTTTCTTAAGTAACTAAGATTGGGTATTAATAAGAGTTTAGTTACTTAGTATTTATCATTAATACTTTTAATGAAGGAAGAATTATAGTCCTTGTCCTACCCGTTCGGCTAACGACCCTCCACCGGTCAAGGAAGCGGTCGGTGAGAGTGGACACCCATTAAACTGCCCTTTATAGGCAGTAAGCTTATACCTCCCTTATAGACCGGCTTCATGAATCAGGCCTACTAATGGTAAGACGACTTTACTCGTATACATATATATATATATATATATATATATATATATATATATATATATATATATATATATATTAACTTATAATATTATAAAGTATAACGGTTGAATTTTAACTTTTAAAATTCTAAGGGCTTAACTTGGAATTAAAGAATTCATAAGTGAAAACTTTACAAACTCCAAAACTTGAGGGCAAGTTTTTGAAACTATTCAAAACTTTTCATTTCATAACTTATGAGTTTTGATGGTTCATTAAAATGAAGACTCTTCATTTTTTATGTCACCTCTTATTCTTTAATAACACTTTTAAAGAAGTGACTCTTAAACATTCATAACTTGAGGACAAGTTATGGAGTCATAATACTATTTAATGAAAAAGACTCTTCATTTTTTTATGTAACCTATGACACTTTTATGAGTTTTAAGATTCATAAATGTGACCTCTTATGTAACTTGAGAACTAGTTACAAAAACACATTTTATGAACTACCTCTACATTAATTAGGATTGAAAACAACTAAAACACAAAAAAAATCATTAATCTAAACTAACTCATAAATCAAGGAAACATAAAACTTTTGTTAATCCATAACTTATGGAGTTAAATGATTGTTTTATGATGAAACTTCTCATGTTCCATAACTTAAGAATAAGTTATGGAATTCTTTAAAACATTAACACCAAATTTTGTAACTCCATAAAAAATTTTAATCAAATTTTTTTTAAACCTTTCATATCCATAACTTATGGAGGTTTCAAAACATTTAAGATCACAACTTTCAAAAAAAAAAAAAAAAAAAAAAAAAAAAAAAAAAAAAAAAAACTTTTGAGCTCCAAAATTTTATGACAAAATTTGTAACTCCTTAAAACATTTAGATCAAACTTTTAAAACTAATAAAATAATCATATCATTAGTTTTTCACAAAACAAGTAATTATCTTAAAATTTGACAAACTTCATGTTTTTTTTTCTTTTTTTTTTTCAACTTTGAAAATCAAACATTTGAATGAATATAACAGAAAACAACCCATGGCTCGGATACCACTGTTGGGTTTTTGAGCATTCTAACACTCTTATGGTGTACATGCAACCCTATAAACCTTGGATCTATGTTTTCTCAATTATAAATGCAAATATGAATATTCCAAGGTATTACCCTATCTAGCATACAATCCTTTATACTTGGGTTTTTGAGCATTCTAACACTCCTATGGTGTACATGCAACCCTATAAACCATGGATCTATGTTTTCTCTATTATACATGCAAATATGAATATTCCAAGGTATTACCCTATCTAGCATACAATCCTTGATACTTGGGTAATATAACAAGTTGGAAAACCTTTAGAGAATAAGGATACTTAGCTCACACTTATGAAATCGGTTATTTCCCTCTTTAGTGTATCCACACTAGCCACTAGCCCACTTTCATGAACCATGAGACCCTTTATATAGTGTGGAGGAATTAGGGTTAAACCCTAATACCCATGACCTTTCATTTCCTAGGATCCATGGGTTAAAGCTCCATGGACGATCCATGAAGACTTAGCCCCACCTAAATGAACTTGGCCCACTACACATATATATTTAAGAGTCCATATTTAATTAGTTTCTTTTGATCACTTAATTAATTATAAATTAATTGTTGATCAATACTAATTAAATAATATGATTATATATTAATATATTAGAACTTATAATATATTAATATAAATCATAAGCATGCTATTCTCAAAGAATTATCCATATAAATTGTTTCGGTGAAGTGCAACCCAAATGAACCATGCCAAGTTGGGTCAAGTACATACCAATTATAGTTATGGACTTAGACTTTAATCCAACACAAAGAAGGACATCAATGAGTGTCGGATGAAAAGGGAACCCCATACCACAAACCTAAGAGTAAGAAATGAAAGTTCTAGAACAAAAAGGAGCGCAGTTTATCTCAAGGTCCTACCAAGAGACAGCAACCTGGGGCAGCCCCTGCAACCACAACATTTTCCGCTCTAGTACCAACCAGTCGATATGTTGGAACACTTTCGAAATGTAACAAGTCTAACTTCCATCACAAAGGAGTTTGTCGGGTAATGCATTGTAAAACTGCAACAAGAATGGGCAGACTGCTCGCTTCTATAGGACTCCGACCCAACACATCACTTCAACCACCAGTGTCAGAAAAAGACCAGTATGCCATGCATGCAGTGCAACGAGACATTTCAAGAGAGATTGTCCATTAGAGAGGAATGACGGACAAGAGGGAGGATTTAACGACATGACATAAAGGGGCAACGAGGAACCATGCTGGGATTTTTGGTACGTTTCCAAATAACAATAGTTAAGCATCGAATTTTCACTAAAATCTTTTATAATTAAATCAAAATTATAAATTGCTCTCTCATCCGAATAAAACACATCATTCATATAAAAACTAATGATGGCTTAGTGTAAACATTAGGGTCATATATAGTTAAGATTATTTAGGCTTAGAATGAGTGATTCCGCCTTAATTCATGTTTCTTGTTTGATTGTGGATTTAGGGCAGAGTTACTCAGTCAACTGTCTTCTCAATCTCAACTATATATGATTTGTATACACTAAGCGATTATAGAGGGACTTGGTAGGGATCATATTACAAGATTTCATTCCTAATTATTGGAGCAATCGTACTGCCTATACTCGCTAATTGCGATGCAAATATTCACAGTAGTAATAACAAGGATAAAACTGAAAGCACTAGAAAGTGCACACAGAATGCACTATCGCTCTAACAAACACTTCTTCCAAATCGACTTAACACGTGTTTCAATAAGAAGTTATGATGTCGTGTTTCGACATGGATTGGCTTAGTCCTCACCATACTAATTTCCTATGTTACGAAAAGACCTTTCGCCTTAACTGACCGTCTAACGAAATCTTTTCAAATTATAATGGCAAATCCGTCACAAACCTCCGTATCATCTCTCGCTTCGAAACTCAGAAGTACCCATGAGAGGGGTACCACGCCTTCCTAGCTCACTCCGTAGCAAGAAACATGAAGCGAAAAACACTGAGGATGTGTCGGAAGTCCGTCACCTTCCCAAAGTATTCCCAAAAAACCTCCTGGGAATACCACACGAACAACAAGTCAAGTTCAAGAATAGAGGTTAAGGACCCATACAGTTAGACTATCACTACTAGGTGTATGTGTGAGGGCAGTGTATAATTAATATTCAACGGACTTAGGATTTGTGATTCTGCCCTACCTCCTGTTCCTTGTCTGGTTGTTGGACATAGGGAAGAGTTGCCCATCTCACCGTCTTTTAAATCTTAATTATATACGACTTGTATACACAAGGTAATGATAGATGAACAAAGTATGAGTCCTACCATGAATTTCAGGACAAAGTTGCCCAAGACTACTAGTGGACAGGTTAATATTCAAGTGAACGTAGACAAGTAAACCAAAACCACACTCTTTCCCATCATAAATACAGGTTACCATCCTTACACAGACAATCAGATTAAACAAAAAAAGTCATATAGTAATAAATAAAGGTCCGCTAGAATGCCAAGCGAGGACCTGAATTCACTTGGAACAAGAAGACCAGATGAAACGAAAATACCCACATCTTTTCCCTAGTCCGTGAGTATTCTATAGAAATAATTTTAGGACGAAATTCCCTCTAATGGGGGGATAATGTAACAACCCGTTATTTCAAGTCAATAAAAGTCAACGAAAGTCAATAAAAGTCAAACTTTCAAAATAAAAGTCAAACTGTCAATTTGTTAAATTGATAAAGTTAAATATGATTTATTATATATAAATTACTTTAATATATAAGTGTTCTAGAAATTCAAAGTTTATAAAACTTGGCCGAAAACACCAAAAATTGATTCTTAGTAGACCGAAATCACCCATCGGTAATTATGTGCGAGACCGAAGACAGATTTCGGTCAAAACCGAAAACCCTCGCAAGACCCTTACTTTTGACCGAAAACGCATGTGATGACCCCACCATATGGACCGAAAACTTCTAGTTCTCGGTGGGATTTAGACCGAAATCATCTTCATTTTGGTGGATCCTAGACCGAAATCTAATTTTTTTATCCCCTTGGCACACACTTCAAGAGGATAATTGCACTGGATTTAGACCGAAATCATCTTCATAACCACATTTTCCCTTCATAGATTCATTAGTTTTCTCTTAAAACTTAGGTACACATCTTCAAAACATCATAAAGTTTTCCCCAGATCATCATCTAATCCTCATATTATCACCGAAAACATCTTCAAATATTCATAATTTCCTTGAGAACACGAAGAACATTTCACATCTTCATCCTTAATTTCCCAGGAACCTTTTTCACTCTTTGTAAATATTAAACCCAATCTACTGTGATTTAACACTTTAATTCATTAGCTTATCTAATTTATATACGCTATTACGATTTTATGTGTTTAAATATTATTAGGATATGGCTATAATCGCGTGTTCTAAATAGAGGATCGTCACAACCACATCATAACCAACTAGGAACTCACACACAATGTGAGTTCATACCCTTACGTTTTCAAGATATTTTTTAAATTGTTTTAAGGGGGAATTCAAGTAAAACACAAGAAATCTTGTGTTTAAAAATATAAATTTCTTATTATGTTTTCTTACCTTTAATATGCATTTAAACGTGCAATTTATCAAATATGAAAAACATCGTTACTATTAAATTTACAAATATTTACAAAACATGTTAAGATGCTATGGTTTTTTCATCAACAGAACAAGCATATAAACTATAATAGGTATAGTTTATGGAACATACGTACTATTTTACAAAGTTCTTGTTACAATACGGAAACAAAGCATACATACAAAAAGGGTTTTCAGTCCTGCCTTATAACGAGAGTCTCTTGTAGGGAGACCGAGATATTTGTGTATAGATCTATTTGGGATTGAAAATCCCACACCTTAACTATTAGCTACAGTTAGGTCAACAGTCATGGGGTGACAAATGTCGTTAACATTCCGATGCCTGAAGAACGTCTCGATCAGGCTGACTGGGTCAATATGGTTATAAGAACTCACAAGGAGAAAACAACGGCATATTTACAGAGTAATATATTTTCAGATAATTTTATTTGAACATTAACTTTACAATTGGATTACAAGAAAAACATACTTTCAATGGTTTTATTTAAATAATAAAACTATATTACATTATTTGCAAGTACAATATTTCATACACATCGGTTTTAGGATAACAGAGAGTCATATTTTTGTCTATAATTGCTTAGTGTATATGCTAGAGTTATATAAAAATTAAGACGCGATCGACATAGAATTTTTGGATCCGCCTTACTTCTTGTTCCTTGTTTGGTTGTGGGTTTAGGGCAGATTCATTACATTCGACTTCTTATTGAACCTTGACTATACATAACTTATGTACACTAAGGAATTATAGAAGGAAGTTACGAGATTTCTTGAATTACACACAGTTACACAAAAAGCAATACATTATACTACTTACTAATACGGTATGAATAGAACTTCATAAAAACATATATCGAGGACCCTTATGGCTAAAGTTTATGATTACTTAATGTAAACGTTAAGATTATATACAATAAAGATCCGATAGGCAGTGGAATGTGTGATTTTCATCTTACTTCTTGTTCATTGTTTGGTTGTGGGCTTAGGACAGAATCACCCAATCGATTGTCCATTCGATCTTAATTATATATTTGTATACATTAAGCAATCATAGGAGGTAACGGTACGGGTCATACCAATTACATAAATTAGAACTTCGCATTATAAATTATAAGCATAATAAACTTATACTTTTTAGTCTAAAAGTACTAAGACTATAACTTATTTACTAAGAAAATATTGGATTTTCTGGAAGAACACATTAACGTTTTCAATAACAAATAACATATCTTTTCAAACAAAACACTTATGAACTCACCAACTTAAATGTTGATACACTTTCAAAATTTACATGTATTATCAGGAAACTAGTAGACAGGTACACGCACAGGGTTCGAGAAGATGGTGCATAGTAGCATCATGTCTTATCTTTTGCTATATTTTTAATGTTAAACAAGAAATGTTTTGAACACATTGTAAATATTATGTTATCAATACAATGGTTGTTGTTACTTTGTTTACTATTATACATTTGTTGTGATATTGTACATGACGTCGCCCACCCATAAATGTTTCCGTCGTTCCGGTTTGGGGGTGTGACACAAAATCCTTTAAAAAAACATTTAAACTCAAGATTTAGTCAAGGCACTACAAACTTGTTGCGATAAAACCAACACAAATTAATTTTTACTACTTTACAATATTGTTCCTTGTGGTATGGTTTAAATTACATGCTTTTCTCCCCAAGTTGTATATTGTTTTGTCTGTTGAACTATACTTTCATGGTTGTTTGTCTCTCTAACTATTTTTTATCATTTGTTGTACCTTAGAAGTCAAGTGGATGATCCTCACCATTAACCCATGGTAAAAAGAATAATCTACCCTACTGTCAAGTTACCAAGGGTTAGCAGCTAAATTATCATGACATCCATTTAAGAAAACAATAAAAATTGAAAGAACGAAAAATGGTATTAATATAAAGTGGCAATTTTTTTAAAAGAACCATCATGATTTCCCTGAATCATTCCAATTGAATATTAACTTAAACTTCAGAAGTTGAAAAAGCGATAAACTAAAACTATAAATTTCCACATATATACATTATAAATCTAAAAAAGACTAAATACAACTTAACTTAACCATTGGATTACAACACGTACTTACTGAAAAAAAAAAAAGACCTTCAATATTGATGCAGATATCAAAACCCTTTACTTCCCCCAACGTACCATCAACATTCTTATAATTTCCAAAAAAACAAATATAGACATAAAGAAGAATTGGTTATCAACTGTGAAGTTGTATGCCAAAGTAAAGGTCCTGATGTCTTTTGTGCATAAAAATCACATAAATATGTTATTGATGATAAATAAAAAGTGAATTAACTTTAGTGACAACTTAGAATATAATCAACCTTAAAAAAATAAGCATTGCAAAACAGAAATTAGTTGTTACTGCTCTCATGTTTCTTGAGAGGCCACCATTACTGGAAGGAAAATTCAAACTATGGAAGATAATCATCAATTTTGCATTAAAAGAGTCGGTTAAGGAAGCTTCTTCATATAACAGACGCTTAGGTGGACCACCTTGATAAGCCATATTAGATTTTGCTGGTATGGACATAACATGTGAGAATTGAGTTAAACCATTTAATAACAATGAGGAAAACCAATTCCAAAGCTACACAACAAATGCCTAGTTGAAAAAAAACATGTGGATTCCTCATCACAACAACATCAAATACAACTCTACAAGTCCAATAATTAAGCACAACATAGCTAGATTACAAGCCACCGACAAATTATTACAAATCAATCGCCAAACAAAACCTTTAATTTTAACTAGAAAGGTGTCCATGCTTCACATGGAACGGAGGGGTCGTTCTTGGGTTTGTTAGATATTATGAACTCCTGACTCTACTCTTACGGAACCAGTTTGCATACAACTTTATTGAAAACTTCTAAAACATTTGTAATGGTAGAGCTGACCGAATAACCGATGATAAACACCATAGAAAATCTCAAAGTCAACCTGCAAACATTCACTAATCTTATCAACCCCATCCTTCTATATAAAAACATTCACTGTTGTTGTTTTTCAATTTGATTTGGACTAATTCTTTAATCTTATTAACCCCATCCTTCTGTATAAAAAGAAACCAATACAAATACCACAACTTAAAGGATCTTCATGATATAAACATTTAAAATTGCATAATGTAAAAAAATACTATGTGTATTATACCTAGATATCAGAGACCAAAACGAATTCCACAGATAGTAAGATATGCTTTGATGTAATAAAAATGTGCAATAAGTCACCAAATGGTGAAGTTGTAAAAACAGCCATTTAAAAATTACCTGTTTAGCACTAACTTTTGCCTTGCTTATGCTTATCATATGTATCAGCAACCGGCCATTTAAAATTCTTAGCTCCTTTTTATAGAAAAATATGGATTTTAATTAGGACTATGTAGCATATATCACCCATAAGAACTATATACCAAGAATTTGGGAAGACTTTGAAGGTTTGTTTATGTATTTCATCTTAGATAAACATACCATTATGGGGTAATTAAAAAACTATATGTAATTTTTTCAGTTTAATAAGGCTAACTTATGTCAAGAAAAATATCAACAAAAACTTGATAGATTTTTCTTAAGACAATTCTTATCAGATTTTGTCATTTTGATATCAATTTGTTAAAAAACAAAAAACCAAAAAAAAAAACAAAATTGGTCAAATAGAATGACATTGTTTTTTCTGGAATTTGGCTGATATTCAAACGATACTTAATTTTCACAAATAACCAGTGTTGTAAAACTTGCCGAGTTGGCCGATTACTCCTCCGAGTACTTGCTACTCTGCCCCTTACCGAGGCGAGTTACAGAATCTCGAGTACTCCCTGATTGGCCTTTTTACTGAACTGAGTAGTGCTGTAAAATATAGTCAACTCGGTGATTAATATGTATAGTATACTTAATAATTTATTATTTAACACAAACATGTGATTATTACTACATATATATCTTAGGTTTTTAGTAATTATTCATGAAGTTAGACCATTTTGTGTTATTTTAGCTTTTGTGTATTCACATGTATCTAATTCTGTTATATATTTCAATCAACTTATGATTTTAACTTATGATTTTGACATATATAATTTTCCTAAAAATATTTCTACATGAATTACCAAATCCGAGTACTCCTCAAGTACTCCCGAGTACTCCCGGGTACTCGCTACTCGGTAGTCGGCCGAACAGGTACCGAGTAACGAGTTCTGCAACCTTGCAAATAACAAAAGAGATATAGGACTACAATTAAAGTACCAAGAAGAAAGCACATCAGAATAAACTCTCAGAATATTGGAATAGCCTTTAAACGAATAGTCTTCAAACAAATGCTCTCTCATCAATTTGAGAGTGTTTGAGAGTCGGTTAATCACGAAAGAGGAGTTCATTTTTTCTGGAAATACCTGCAAATAGATAGAACACGGGGCCTTATGTTATATTTTAATTCAATTTTACATTGATTACAAGTTAGTGTATTTACATAAAGCAAGTGCTCATTATAGTGATAACTAACTTACTAATAATAAAACTTCAAACTTATTTATATTTTAATAATTTTTTTGGAACATCAGTTGATTCAAGTAATATATTTATTTATTATCTGGTTTTCTAAATGATTTAAAAAAAGAAAAAAAAATATCATATTTCTTATTTTTAAATTAAAAAACAAAAAAAAACTTTTTACCTTTAGCATCAATGATTTGTTCCTCTTGGGTTTCGAGAAAGACGGTGAAGGATGGTGAAAGTCCGGCCTGAAAGTTATAATGAAGATGAAAAATGAATGATTTTAGAACATTTCTTACCATTAAAAAAAACCCAAAATGAAAAATTGGCTGATACCTAATTACTCCCAAAATTATCGATTCGATAATGTTGTAAATGTTCACTTCTGACCAATTCATTACTGCGATTGAAGCGAACATGAAACTAAAGATGTGGAAATCAGATCCTAGAAATCAAACACATATCAATCACTTTAACTATAATGATAGGTTGGAGCTTTCCTTTCAGAGTCACAAGGCTTAACAACTGACCAATCTTACGCTCTTGGTCATCTCTACATATATCATCACAGCCAACAAAATTATATAAATATGATGACCTTGTATCTACAACGGAAAAGGTTTTCTTTTCAAAAATTAGTTGAAATCAAACTACCTTTTCTTTAAACAAACAAAAGAATCTAAAAAAAACACCTTCATCTTTTAACGGTGCTGAAAACCCTTTTAGTACTGGCACCTTCAACAAACAAAAGTGAAAAAAAGTTAGTACAAGGGCAATTAGGTAAATTATCTTTGATAAGTGCAGATAACTATCAAAGTAGAAACTTATTCTTCTTTTATTTTGGGTCCACTTTGGCTCTTGCGTCTTTGAAGGCATAGTACTCTTTTTCCCCTCATTGTTTTTGGGTTCCGTGGGACACTTTTTCCCCTGCCTTATTTTTTGGTTCAATTTTTCCCCTCAATAAAAAGCTTGTTCCAGAAGGCAATTGATTTGAGAAAAAAAAAAGATAACCTTACAAAAAAAATAACCTTTCTACAAATCACAATGAAAGAGTCCAGTACAACCCTCCTGGTCAACCTCTCATTGTGAAGTACACCGGTCCTTCAATATCAAACCTACACAATAAACCAACGTCAATCAATCAATAAAAACCCCGTATTTAGTCATTTGAGCGACAAAGTAAAATAATACCATCATATCATCATGGTCATATTATAATACATAATTAAAGTTATAAAGCCTTACAACGATCAATAAGAGGGGCGGTTAGGTAAATTCCATGTAGTTCCTGTGTCGCTGAGGGCCGGATCTATTTTAAGTTTTGAAAGAAATCAAGAATAAGTGAAGATAAAAAAAATATGCATATTTTCTTACCATGTAAATAGAAGATCTTGGTGTCAACAACCAGGTGCAAAATCCATTTTGATTTTCAACAACCATGGATCAGCCACAAGTTCTACCTATGAAAATGAATAAAAGTTTTTTAGGATCAACCGTATTTCATTCACGGCACACTAGTTTTGTTAGGAATCCAACAATGGAACAATGAAACTGCAAGATCAATAATATATATGCTTCCATCCCTTTAATGCAACAACATTAGCTCATCCGTTAATTTCTTCAGGTTGTTAATATAATATCTCATGTGAACATAGAACATCTAAAATGGGATCAGAAACTCTAAAAGTGTGATGTTTAAAATTTCTTCTCAAACCTAAGTACTCTTTTCAGCCACAAACTCATTTCAGTGCTCTGTAACAATTAGTAGTTTACAAAAACCTAATAAAAACTGTAATTAAATTTTCAAAAAAAAAAAGAAGAGATTAGAGAAACTACCCTAGTGCCATCTGTAAGAGCCCATTTTTCTTATACGAACGCTGGATACGGAAGAAAAATATCTCGAGATTTATCGTGTATAAAAATATAAACATGAAGAACACATGATGAGAATTCAAAGATAGATAAGAAAAAGAAAGAGATAAAATGTAACATTACAAGAACAAGAGTGGGAGAGAAGATTCTCCTTTGGTGGGAGAGATTCCACCAATTTCTCTCTCTCTAGAGTTACATTTTTGGAAGGGAAGCATACAAAGAAAAATGACCACCTCTCCCTTTATATAGGAGGGAGAGAAAATACACCAACAATACAATAAAGGCAATAATACAACCTAACTATCACTCATTATTTGTAGAGCATTTCCATGCTCCAACATTCTCTCCGTAAATGCTTACAAATGATGAGTGATACAACAAGTGATACAAGGCTATAATATAGTAGTCCGACTAGCAAGTTTCGTAATAAAATGAAACATAATGAGAACCAAATGTTGAAATGTCTCTGAAACTTTGAAGTGTCTGTGAAGTTTGAAACTGGCCATGAGTGTCTAAACAATGAAGGTCTTCGGCTTCAAAGCACCACCAATGAAGCAGAAAAAATAAGATCCAAATCTTCAAACTAGTCATAAGCGCCAAGAACAAGAAGAACACCATGAGAAAGTAGAAGATCCAATAAAACAAAACAACTTCGGCTTCAAAAAGTCAGAAAAACATCTCTAGTTCTCAAATCATAATGCACCAAAATTCTTCAAAGAATAACCTGCTAAAAATGTGAAGCATCCAAAAAATGAAGTCCGAATAATAAATAATGCGAGTCCAAAGACATGGTCCAGCAATGCCAACAAATTTGATCAAAAGATCAAAAATAAGTATCACGTCACATCATTAACATAATCATCGTCTTCAAAATATCATAAATCCAAACTCGAGAAGTCATAATATTGAAACCGGATGCAATCACAAAATCATCCTATGGTGGAGTCCGAATAATAAATAATCTGGAACTGGTAAACATCTAGTATTGCCAAAATTTTGATCCGGAAAGACCAAATATAAGTGCCACATCGCATCACTAAATAAGTCATCGTCTTCAAAAGATCCAAAATCCAAACTCAAACAATCATAAGAACCAAATCTGGATGACATTCTCTCCGTATTTTTGATAACCAATGATGGATATCAAAAATCAACAAATCATCGGACGGAGAGTGTCGGATACCAAGAGCTAAGATAGCTCTCCCTAGATGTATCATGGGCCTCGATAAGACACGTGAAAATAGAGTAAAAGAGATACTCTGCGACCATGAGAAGATGGGGGGTTCAGTTGTTGAAGTTGCACGAACAAATACCATAGAAAGAAGAATCACTGCATGAAAATAATCTTTGTTAAGCCGAAAAAATACCAAAATATCCAAACTGCGGTGTCGAAACTCTCGTAGTGATCTTCAAAAGAAAGTAAAGTCCACATGCTCAAGATACATGATTTGTCAACCGAAGATCAAGAGCTCCAAGTCATAAAATCCCATAAAGTGAAGAATGTGAAACAACTTTGTTGATAAATCGTTGTTGCGGTGCAAGCATCATAAAGAATAATATGAAGTCTGACTGCGGTATGGAGTAATCTTCCAAAATAATCGGCATGAAGTAAACCAATGTGAAAATCCAACGTTGGTTTGTGGCAAAAAAAAAATTGGTGTTAAATAAAAAATAATTGGTTTTAATAAAAAAAATTGGCTAAATAAAAAATTCGTGTTAAAAAAATTAATTAGCTGAATAATAAATAATTGGCGGAAAAAAATTAATTAAGAAAAAATAAATAAATAAATAAAACTGAACAGAAAAAAAAAGGAATTAAAAAATAAGCGGGTTAAAAAAAGAGAGGGGAAAAGCGATGGGAAGGAAAGAAAGAAGGAGGGAATAAGGAGAGGGCGAAGAGGGAAGAAGAGAAAGGAGGGGAGGGGGCGAAGGCCGGAAGGAGAAGAGAGGAGGGGAGGGCTGAAGGAGAAGGGTCGGAGGCAAGGAGGGTTGGAACTGGAGTGAGGAGGTTGCGGTGGAAGGTTGGGTGCAGACTCAGGGGGGAGGCAGATCAAAGGTGGGAACCAAAGTCAGGGGCTAAGACTGCGGTGCGATGGAGTGATAAGCGGCTACGGTGCGAGACTGCAGTAGGCGTGTTGCGGTTCGAATTGGAGAGGGGAAGGGTTCGAGACGGAGAAGGGGGCCTGCAGTCCGAACCGGGGAAGGAAGGCTGTGGTCCGAACCAAGGCAATGATCCGAACCGAGGGTAGAAAAGAGTTGGATTGCAGACAGGCTGTGGTCTAGGAGAGATAGTTCGGTTTAAGGAGTGCGGTCAAGGAGGGTTGCAGATATCATCACAAACCGAAGCTGCGGTCTGCTCAACAGATCTCGGTCCCCTTTTTTAAATAATAAAATGAGGAAAAAGGGGCTTTGGTCAAAGAAAAAAGAGTATGCAGGAGGGATTTTTTGGGACAAAAAGATGATGGGATTGGACCATGTCACATGTTTTTTATTTGGGAAGGGAAATATGAGTGGTGTACTCTTTACTCAAAAGAGTAATAAGCACATTGTGTTTTTGAAAACAATACCTTACGTCCAAATACACTATCTTGAGGATTCAAAGCTACAATTTAAAGATGAAAGGTGTAAACAACATACCTTATGTGAAGAACAAAAAGTTGCTGGAAAGAAAAAATCTTCAAAATAAAGTGTTTTCTCCACTTTCTTCAAGAATAATAAGCCCATAATTGTGTCTTCTCATTTCCAGGAACAAAATAATCATCTAGAACAATTTCTTTAACATTTTGGAGACCACAATAATTAATTCTTCTCCCATTTATCTTCATTTCTTCAACAGAAAAAAAAAAACTTCAAGAACATAAATTTCCAGCAGAGAATTTGTGTGAGCAGCAACAACATAATTGTTCTTCTAAGCATGAATCAACCCAGAAAAATAGAAAACTCATCAAAAAGATTTCCGGTAGAACCTGAATATTCTTGCAAAAACTAGAAAAATCTTCAAGATAATCACCGAACGGGAGTCGTTCCCTTGAACTAGTCGATTAAACCTTCAAGGTATGACTCTGTTACCAATTGTAGGAACCCATTTTTCTTATACGAACGGTGGATGCAGAAGAAAAATATCTCGAGATTTAACGTGTATAAAAATATAAACATAAAGAACACATGATGAGAATTCAAAGATAGATAAGAAAAGAATGAGATAAAATGTAACATTACAAGAACATGAGTGGGCGAGAAGATTCTCCCTTGGTGGGAGAGATTCCACCAATTTCTCTCTCTCTCTCTAGAGTTACATTTTTAGAAGGGATTCATACAAAGAAAAATGACCGCCTCTCCCTTTATATAGGAGGGAGAGAAAATACACCAACAATACAATAAAGGGAAAAATACAACCTAACTATCAGTCATTATGTGTAGAGCTTTTCCATACTCCAACACCTTTATTTACAAATTGAAAGAGACCAAATTATGAGCTTTTAGCAATCCAAAATTTTATGGGGTTCGACACACAAATATCTACACCCAAAAACAGAAAAGCCAAACTCGTCATTAATTTAACCAAAATCGAATCAATAAACATAGTAATAAGAAACTGAAAAAGAAACTTACATGATGAATTGAAGCTACAAGGGCTGGGAAATTTGAAGGTTGAAGTCAATAACATAGAGTCAATCGGAAGAGATTAGAGAAACTACCCTAGTGCCATCAATGAGAAATTGAAAGAGACCAAATTATTGATGGGTTTGAGCCAAAAGAACATCCTATAAGCTCATGCAAACGCTAAAGCATGGATCTAGGTTTCTCTATTGTACATGCAATTCCTCCAAGAATTATAAACCGTAGATCTAGCATACATATTTCGAAATTAACATAAGAAATCAGATCTAGATGATTACCTCTTCTATAATGGCTTGAATCTTCTTGTCTTGGATCTTAGAGTAACAAATATCGCTCCTCTAATGGATGACAAACACCACAAGCAAGAGGATGCCAATTGGGAGAGAGCGGATGGGCACAATTTCGGCTATGAAGACACTTAGGGTTTCCAGTGCCGAAATCTGATGCCCTAGGGTCTTATTTATACTTGTGCCGAAATCTTAGGCCTTAAGCAATCCATGGAAGCCTATGGAATAGGGCCCTTATGGCCAAAATTAGGATGGCCACATCCTAATTTCCTCCAAGTCTAGTCCATAAGCCTTCTCCGCCCAATACTCAACTATCAAACATTTGACAGTTTAAGCCCCCGTTATTTAATTAATGTCTTTAACCATAGAATTAATTCTTAATTAATTCTTGTGTAATTTTAAATAAACTATATGATTTCTCCTTTAATATATTATTCATATAATATATTAATAAACCATAATAACCTCTCACTTCATAAATCGTCCTATCAAGTTGCTCTGGTGAAGGCAATCCAAAAGGACCATGCACAACCGGGACAAGTACATACCAAATATAGTTACGTGCTTAGACACTAATCCAACAGTCTCCCACTTGGATAATTCTAGTAAGTATAGTGTAAGTACACTCCGATTAGCAATCGTAGCTTTCGAAGACGTTGTCGAACTCTGATCTTATCAGCAGCTTGTCCTTTAGATAAGGGATCATATATTCCTCCATTCTAGATATCATATAGAGATGAGACATGGATTATAATCATTCTCTCTGTCTATGTGTTGTTTCCCGATTTCTGATTTATGACGACTGACAACAGACTACAATTTAACACATCAACTTAGTCACGGCTTGGCCAAGCGCTTAGTGTGTCATCACTAAATCATCGGGGGGCCAACATATATCGCTTTTATCTCACTTTGGGTAAAAGGAACGGATAAACTTTGACTCAATGCTCGCTTGTACCTACTCATCAAATCACACATAACAATATGTTTTATAACACCAAGTTACTGGTGCGTTTACATATTATCTAGGTGCAACTGACTTGCAAAATACAACTCACACATCTCGATTTCAAGAATATAAGATATTATCGTCTCACTAATCACCCGTGATAAAATCCATGAAGTGATTCAAGTGAGCGTGAGTTTAATCAAATGCTCAAATCTTATTCATAAGCACTCATGAACGTTGCTTCAAACTTTTGCTATGTCTAATACACTTTCGACAATCTACAAACCAATTCATGAAAATCTTCTATCATACCTACTTCCAAAGTGTGAGCGACTATGGAACGTTCGAATAATCTTATTATT
This sequence comes from Lactuca serriola, assembly GCF_051521515.1. Classification (NCBI taxonomy): domain Eukaryota; kingdom Viridiplantae; phylum Streptophyta; class Magnoliopsida; order Asterales; family Asteraceae; genus Lactuca; species Lactuca serriola. The sequence goes on from NC_136415.1 coordinate 195,260,775, forward strand.
CGGGAAGTCAAAACATGCAAAGTGAAACACAAGAATAATCGAATCCAGTATGGCCCCAAACTGTTGAGTATAAATAAAACTCCTTTTATTTAATGACCATATTGATTACAAATTATTCATTGTATAATGTTTCGGGTAATCAAGATTACTTGAATTATAACAACAGTTGTACCATGCTCCAAGCATGCACACTATGTTTACCTATGGTCCATACTTTGTGAAATAGATCATTTGAACACGTTTCCAATGATACTCATTTCAAAACTCCTAATCCTTATCATTAGTGTAAGAATACAAGATTCTTGTCACTATTAGAATATGTTTGATTCTAACTTTTTATGCAATGATCCTTTTGTAATCTTATAGCATCAAAGTCACTAAGACTTTGCCAATGAAATTATAAAGCACTCTATTCGAGATTGCTACAAGGCACTTCAATAGATATAAAGACTCACATTCAAAGTACATTCCTTTGAACATCCTTATTGCATAAAACTTTCTACTCTAGACATAAATTCTTAACGTCGAACTCCCAATATGGAAACATTTCCATATTTACCATATGACAACTCATTGTAAATAGAGTCTTATCTATTCATAATAATGTCGATATGGTCCATCCATTACTATACTTCCAACTGTCCACAAGCGACCAATCCTTGGCGAACCTTAGATTGTCGTTGACAGTTGTCTAATTATTTTAGTCGATCTGGTTCTAGTCCTTTTTTCCCTTTTAATGCCCTAGACATTTGGAAAATTTAGAACGGTCGAATATTACATCATATGCAATCGATCCTATACCTGAAACGTACGAGACATGATTCATAATGAAAACGTGATACTTTACCAGTTCCTTGCTATAATATTGCCATATATAGAATCCTTCTAAGTTAAATCTTTTCAACATAACATCCATATATGCCTTTTGACTAAATTTGATTAAAATTTCTCGATCCAAGCTTTTATATTTACAAACGAAGTATAATATTCTATCCCTTAATTATAGCAAACTATTCAACCTTTGCAACTTTGGGAATTGAAACTTTGATTTCTATAATTAATATTGCTAATTTATGATACTTAAAATTATAATCATGTTCCCACTAACATGATAATTATATCCATGCCAACTTAACATTTATGCTCCCACTAGCTTTGATACATATTCAGAAAACATTTGGACTTCTAGAAAGCAATACCTATTTTCTTCCAAAGTTCATATTTCCAATACGGTATACTTCGATAAGCCTTTATCTAAGCTTCTCAAACTCATACACCTTTCCTTAGATAGCTCATATGTGTGTCTAAACAGTTTCAACACTTATAGAAATAATTCTTAAATGTTTAAATTGATTGCCGAATCTCATAATTCGAACTATGAAGAGGGATGTTGTAATCATAATCGAATTTGAGAATGCAATTTACACAACCGCTAACTCCTTAAAGCCTTTCCTCACAATCATTTTCATGAAGCGGAGAGAAACCTTATGACACTTAGATTTTATGGCGTATGTGTTTCTATCCATGTGAAATTGTCATAATGATAATCATAAGACAATGTTTATGACAAATCCAAACTCTTATGGACAGAACTTATTTATTCTTCATTTCTTGCCATCAAGGGTCCTACCATTACTTCCAAGTTATCTAGCAGCTCACCTATACCAGTCAATGTATTTTCATTGAACAAGGTGCTTGCCTTTATGCAGTCTATTGAGAACTCGCAAAACTCATATGCACAAGTAACTCTACTGGAATGGCACAGAAACAAGAATTGTGTCAACACGATAGGTTACAAACCTCAAGTTGTGTTCTAGTGTTTAATAATAGGTTTACTCTTGATTAGTTCTTGAAACCTTTCGAGATCATTTGGACTCCCACTGACCTCTTGACATATAAGATTCTATTGTCAAGAAACATTTCTTATCACGACAAACACTACACACAATTGGTATTTGTTGGTCTCTGTCTTATCCAAGATATCACAATTTACCAATTTCAAACGTGTCACTCAAGTCACAATCTTGGAGTATGACTCTAAGACTTGTTTTTGGACGGAGTATGACTCATCCTTTTTTATTTAACCATTTCAACAATTTCCGATTCCTCTTCTTAAAGGATTAACTGTGATATGGTTTCATAATCACTAAGACGATCATAAAACACGATACTAAAGTACTCTCCCATCTTTTCAGATTGGAGAAACTTTTATATTTTCGCCTAATTGATTCTTCTTATTCATTCTGCCAAACATTGAAACTTTTCAATGTATTAGAATTTTACTTAATCTTGTAAGCATAATCATATTTACTAAACCTTTAGAAAAACATGACAGATAACCTTCATTGTTCTTTGCGTTTGACTTGACCAATACACATCATTGTGAATTCGATCTCCTAGTCCTTCACTTGACTCTTTGTCAATGAATTAGTCTTAATTTTCCAAATACAAAGTTTCTCATTCAACATACAAGGCCAGTTGTATGATTCCAACTTTCTAGCCAATTGAAACTTGGGAGATGAGAATCTTTCCTTATTTGGAAAAATCTCGACACTACCATAAATAGCATAATTAAGAATCACATCCATTTCAACATTCCTAATAATAGAAATACACAAACATCAATTTTCACACATGTCATTGAAAGGATAAATAAATAAGACAACATCAAAATTTATTTTATTGCGGAAAAATTTGTCCTTACAACGCAACTCAAATGAAAACTATGCTATTACATTCCTTAGCAATCTACCCTAACTCTAAAGTAGCAGCTCAAAAATCCGATCTTCGAATCCATGCGATCGAAATCCATTTCTTCACGTTCAGATTCAGCACGCTTCCTCCTTTAAGCTTCCTCACTTTTCTTCGATCCTACAAAACATCAAAATGCAATCTTATCACATCATTTATTAAGAATCATAATGGAACTTAATAGAGTTAGATATTGTATTTTACCTGAAGCAGAGTCATACAGCTTGACTCTCCCATCTTCACGATCCTTCAGATAATTGCGGAAGCTTTGTAACCAATGGCCCTTCTCTTGGCAGTACAAACATATGGACTCTTCTAGAATAGTATACGGGACAATCTCAGACTCAGCCTTTCTCTTGCGTAGAGAAAACTTTTATGGACTTCCAATGTTGCCATAAATGTCCATAGAAGCTAGGGAGGTTGACTTACCCGACACATTTGCTAGACCAGTGCGCCAAATCATTGCTGATTCAGCAGCAATAAGCAAATAAGTCAACTCAATGAGGGTCACATCGTGATCCATCATATAGTACTCTCTAACGAACTCACTATATGATTCGGGAAGTGATTGAACATACCATTCAATAGCTAACTTCCTAGGGAAAATAGTACCCATCATTTTCAACTTGTCAATGTGTGACTTCATTTCTAAGACGTGCGCACACACAGACTTCCCATCTTCATGTATTTTTGCCAATAAGGCTTGAGTGATCTTTAACTTTTCAAGCCTTCGAACATGTGGTTCAGAGAGAACTATTGGAGGAGGTGGAGATAATGAAGAATGATTCTCATTTCCATCATCTTCAACTGGAAAAGTTTTTCCAACGGATTCAGGAAAACCATAGTTGTTAGACTTTGACATCTACAAAACGGGAGAAATTCAAGTTAGTTGATTGAGTCCTTAATAAAACACCCAAATGAAATATTAAGGCTAGGACCCAACACAATATTCTACAACTTGGAAGAAGGATGTCGTAATCCAAATCATATAACATTTGAAGGTAGGTAAATGACGATTTACCAATTTCCACCATCAAAAACAAAAATTGAAGGCTTACGTTTTAAATGAATTGAAACTCCTAGATCTTTTAAGATTCATTGAACTTTTCAATGTCATGTTTGAATCTCGATTGTGCCCTTCGTTTGTGACTAGGATGCCGAGGATCACTAACAAGTTGTGGATAACCATGCAAATATACATGGTGCCCCTAATGTTACAGTCACCTAATAGACGTGCCGGTTAACCACACACGCTCCATCGATCTATGAAAAACATCGAGTCACCCTTTGCCACCTTTGCTTAGAGCCCAATTAGTGTGTCGGTTAACCACACACGCTCCACTAACGTCTTAGAAAGGATACAAAGTGTAATTTCATGGAATAGCACCAACTCCACATTTTTCCTGCAGTAACTAAGATTTAGGAATTTATAAAAGTGGGTAGTTACTTTTTATTTCATTATACTTATAATAGAAGGTTGAGTCATATCCTACCCATTCGGCTAACGATCCTCCACTAGTCAAGAGTGCGGTGGGTAAGAGTGGATACACATTCAATCGCCATTTTTTAGGCAATTTTCTTAAACACCCCTTAGAGACTCGCTTCGTGAATGAGGCCTACTAACAGTAAGATTGACTCTTTACTCATACATATATAATATTAGACCTTTAATTTTAGATAGTATAATGGTGTATTTTACACTTTTAAAATACTAGGTGGTCTAATTTAATAAATTATACTTTTAATTTAATTAAATATAAACCATATCATTATGGATTTATTAACTCTCTTTTAATTATATATTTTATTAACTTAATAAAACCATAAGGGTGTAAGTTGAGCTTTTAAAAAACTACGGTTTTAGAATTTAATTTTTCAAAATTAAACCTTTAATCAAAATTTTAAACTCCAAAACTTGAGGGCGAGTTTTTGAAACTTTTAAAAACCTTAGGGATTAGAATTAAAACATTTCAAAATTAAACTTTTTAATCAAAAATTTAAATTCCAAAAATTGAGGACAAGTTTCGAAACTTTTCAAAACACATATGATCAAATAGAAAATAATTTAAATTAAACATTTATTTTAATGATTATCTAAATTTGACCTATTCCTTTTATTCACAAGATAATCCACCAAATAACTCAAATAATCAAATTTTATCATATAAGGAATTTATTATTCAATTAACTGGTAATTATCTTTATTTTTGTTAAGGATAATCACATAATAATAATAATAATAATAATAATAATAATAATAATAATAATAATAATAATAATAATAATAATAATAATAATAATAATAATAATAATATTTTTTAGTCAAAAACAGTTTTGGTTATCCTTCAGCAAAACAGCAAGAAATCCCGAGATATCTTCTGTCTGACAGCTAAACTTGCCGAGTTCCCAATGAGAACTCGTTAAGTTCACCCAACTCGTCGAGTTCCTCATTGGGACTCAACGAGTTCGTCACTCAGAGGGCCAAAAAACAAATCTAAAGCATGAATGAACATACAACGAATATATACAATAGAAACCAATCAAGGCTCTGATACCACTAATGGGTTTGAGCTAAAAGAACATCCTATGTGATAATGAAAACCCTAAAGCTTGGATCTAGGTTGCTCTATTGTACATACAATCCATCCAAGACTTATAAACCCTAAATCTAGCATACATATTTTGAAATTAACATAAGAAATCAGATCTAGATGATTACCTCTTCTACAATGGCTTGAATCTTCTTGTCATGGAGCTTAGAGTCACAAATGTCACTCCTCTAATGGCTTACAAAAACCACAAGCAAGAGGATGCTAATTGAGAGAGAGGGGATGGGCACAATTTCGGCTTTGAAGACTCTTAGGGTTTCCAGTGTCAAAATTTGATGTCCTCGGGTCTTATTTATACTTGTGTTGCTAGGGTTTCAGCAAAAACCCTAATGGACAACATAGGCCTTAAGCAATCCAAGGAAGCTTCTGTAATAGGGCCCTTATGGCCGAAATTAGGATAAACACATCCCTAATTTCATCCAAGCCTAGCCCATAAGCCTTCTCATCCCAATACTCAACTATCACACATTTGATAGTTTAAGCCCCCATTATTTAATTAATGTCTTTTAGCCACAAAATTAATTCTTAATTAATTCTTGTCTAATATTAATTAAACTATATGATTTCTCCTTTAATATATTATTCATATAATATATGAATAAACCATTATAAACTCTCTCTTCATAAATTATCCTGTCAAGTTGCTCTGGTAAAGGCAACCCAAAAGGACCATGCACAACCGGGTCAACTACATACCAAATATAGTTACGGGCTTAGACACTATTCCAACAATTATGAGCTTTTAGAAATCCAAAATTTTATGGGGTTCGACACACAAATATCTACACCAAAACACAGAAAAGCCAAATTCATCATTAATTTAACTAAAATTGAATCAATAAACATACTAATAAGAAACTGAAAAAGAAACTTACATGATAAATCGAAGTTGTAGGGGATAGGAAATTCAAAGATTGAAGTCAATAACATAGAGTCAATCGGAAGGCACAATAAGACATATAAGGACACAGTAGAGTGAGAACGGAAGGGAAGAAATAGAGTCGGAAATGGAATCAAACTTGGATTGCTTCAAATCGATGGTTGTATGCGATACACCAGTCGTCCGCCTTGAAAAACGCAAAAGATCAGTTATCAACATGCCTCCCTCTATTTTTCATGGGTATAGTTCCTAGGTCTCCCTCTCTTTTTCTTTACAACAAAATTGCTTCCACATCTATAAGTTGTAATCGACACTACACCACTACAAAGTGTAGAAATCTAAAGATAGAAAGGAGGAGGGGTTTTTTTGGTCATATAATGAGGCAGTGCACCAACAATAGTCTACTAATGTGGGAGAGACGGTGACGGGGAAAAACGGTAAGGAAGGATACTTTTGGTTTTGATTGAAGAGATGTTGTGGGCTTCACCGGGTCTGTGATGGTACCATGGAGTCGAAGTCAGACGGTTATTCCTACTGAACCCTAATCGAATAGAAAAACCCCTACGGTTTGATCTATTGTCACTGTGTCTCGATTTCTTACAAAAGAAAGAGAAGAGAAACTTTGGATCAGGAGCGGGGGAGGGAAGAAAGAGAAGAGAAGATCTACATAAGGAGGTGGAAAGAAGAAACTGGAAGGGTTGATTGACGTAGGAGTGTGGAGATAAGGTGAAGAAGAATTTCACATATCGGAATTCAATTGGGTAAAAAAAGTTGAAGCAAACGAGAAGCAACACATGTACACAAACAATATGAATATTGACTTAAAATGACCCTGGAGACATATTTGAACACACATACATAAACAGGGGTAGTCGAAGGGCCGAAATAGAGAAAATAAATAGGAGTTTACTCTTCCTAACTTAGGAGATTTTTAATATATATATATATATATATATATATATATATATATATATATATATATATATTAATGGGCAAAAAACGAAAAAGAATACAAGGTAAATTACGCATTAGAAAGAAACATAAACTTACCTATTTGTAGCTACCTTCATTACTAAACATTAAAATAAAGTAATATGACGTTAAAAGTGACTTATGAAGAAAAATAAAAAATTTACATTACAATAATTAACTATAAATATATACATTCATTGAATTGTATAGTAGGGTGCAAGATTGGAAAAATAATATTTGGGTTGAAGGATGAATTTCATCTTTTAAATGATGAAACAAATACTTGAATTTCAATTCTTCTCTAGGAATGATGAAATCCTTTGAATACATAATTTGCGGAATTTAATGGAATTCAAGTCCATCCATTTTATCAACCAAATGTGTAACCAAAGCAATCTCCCATTCCAAAATCCTTCAAATTTATATAGCCTTAAAATAAAATGGTTTTTTTTTTCCAAAAAGAACCTCATCCACATCCTCATTGTTGAGTAAACAGCCAAGATGCTTGACCAGGAGAAGTATCAGACATTTTTCAAAAAGTCCCAACTTATTAAGATTTCAGTTTATGAAAATATAGAAACAAATTATATCACATGAAATGCACTTATCTGAAATCTCCATCTTTATAACCATAATTTTTAGTTATTGAAAAGAACAACATGCGAATTTTAACTACCGAACCATAATTACATATATACATGTAGCATGAGAGAGAGACCATTGATTACTGTATAATCTACCATCAGTCCATAGCAAATATTTATGCTCTTCAAAACCCAAACAAAAGAAAGCATCACTTAGCTATGGATTTTACATCAATAACTTTTTAATTGGGTGACCATTTAACATTAGAAATAGATTGGAAGTCTTTGCTAAATGAGAGCATTTTCATTCAAGAAATCATAAATATAGATACAAATCAGAAATTATTATCCTGGTAGCACTTTATTAGTGCAACACTTAGTGAAAACAAAAAAGGGGTTTTGTGCCTTATATAAGGAACAGTAAACAATCTATTATATAAGTTCATTTTTCCAAAATCTGTTGGACAAGGTAAATATCAAATGTAGAAGAATTGTAACGAGTAATTGAAAGTAAATCAGAGTAATTCAAGTAATGATCAAGAATGAACACACGATGTAAATATGATCTGGTTTCAGCTTCTATTACTTTCACAGAACTTGAGTACAAAAACAGATAACAGAATTAGGGAAAACTCTCTTACCTACACTCAAGTTCAGACACTATTTATAGGATACTAAAAGTACAAAAAATACTAAGGACTAAACATTAAGTTTCGACTAAACAAGTTCCTTAGTAAATACATACGAAATTACAAAACAAACACTTCGACTCTTTACAATATTTCGACCCTAACAATCTCCCCCTTTGTAAACGAGTCGAAATACTCAATTCGTGAGAATCTAAGCAGCGAAGTGCATCATCCTTCAAATCTCCGAGTACCAAGTTAACACCTTCATTAACTCAGTCTTATCTCTTTCATTATTCTTCGTACAATTATTCATACGAACAATAAAGTTCGTATATTGAGCTGTAGTATACCGTTCCACTTTGCTTACTTGAAACAAAAACCTTTTAGCTTTTCCATTCTTATCTTTTCCTGCAAAGACTAATCCAAAAGGTTTTCAGCAAATTTCTCCATCAGCGTATTTCTTCAGCTCTACTTGAGTTTTCGACAATTCCATTGCAACCTTCACTTCTCTTCCCATTCCTAAAGCTAACTCTTTGTTAGTTAATGCTAGACAATCATAATAATTGTCTATGAAAATCTTGATGTGTGCTAGACCAAGTTTGAAAACATCTTTATCAGTTCCTTTGAGTTGAGAGGCCTCTATATCCTTAAGTATCAAAGTTACATCAATCAAGTCGTTCAAGTTCATTAACAGAAAATCAGCCACCAAAAAATCACATCTTTGATTAGTTGCATGGATAACATGATATCTAAAGTTTTGAATCATGCCTTCGAACAAAACGTCCTTAGTTATGCTCACAACTTTCTTGATCTTTATCAGTGACCAAACCTCATCTAGCTCCTTCCCAAGAAGTGCATGAAATCTGATCTTCATGTAAATGAAGTCATCTTCGTTGTCGAACTTTTCAACAATCTTGTATTGAGCCATGATGAAGATCATCTCATTTATTGGAAAATCCAGTTGGCTCATGTCAGTGTTTGCAATCGAATAGCTTTTCTTTGGCTTCTTCTCAAAAGCATACACTCGATTGAATGCTACCCTGGATTCAATGCTTTCATAGTTGTATAGCTTTTTTAGATCTCCCTTATCCATACCAAGAGGATCACTTGCTCTTAGCCTCATTATGCTTTGTATTTGTCTCTTCTTTTCTATTTCTGCTTCTATCTCAGCCTTCTTCTCTTCCTTGGACTTTTCAACTAAAATTCCCTTCCCTTTATCATCATCTTTGGAAGGTTTTGGTTTTGATGAACTTGAGCTCCCACCTTCAGTTGTCAAATTAAACACAAACCCCTTCAGAATGGGTTTTTTTGTTGTGACAGTCAAAACTTAACTTTTTCCTTCATTGACTTTCTTTTCTCCCCCTTGCACCCCTGTAACAGTAGGTGGGGCATTCGAAGGAAGCATTGGAGCAATTGTTATAGGTGCTACAACCTTCTGAATGACTTGATCAAGAACATTCAATTTCTGAGTAAGAAAATCAGGAGTTAAAAAGGATTGTGGGGCTGGCTTTGAAACAATGCTTTTGAGTTCACCAAGCAATTCCTTCAGCTTAGCAAATTTTTCTTTATCATCTGAGGCCTTGGCTTCAATAGTTGGTACCGTGGCTTGAAAAGTTTGAATGAAATTCATCACTACTCTATAATCGACACTTTTTCAACTTCCTTCTTTGTCATTTTTTGGAAATTAGGCCTGGAACTGAACTTGACTCAATCATGCCCAATCCTGTCAAAATTTTAACAAATGCTTTTTCATCCAATGGTTTTGTGAAAATATCAGCAAGTTGATCAGTTGTTTTCACAAAATGAAGTTCAATATTTCCATCTTCCATATTATCCTTAATAAAATGATAACTAAGTGCAATGTGTTTAGTTTTCGAATGTTGTACTGGATTATGACAAATGCGTATAGCACATTGTGAATCACAATACAATGGAATCTTCTTCATGTTAACTGCATAATCACCCAATTGGCTCTTGATCCATATGATTTGCGAAGTGCAAGCGGCAGCTGCAACATACTCAGCTTCAGTAGTTGAAATTGCAACACATGTTTGTTTTTTCGATTGCCAACTTACAAGTTTCCCATCCAGCAATTGACATCCTGCACTTGTACTCTTCCTATCAAGAGTACATCCTCCAAGATACGAATTCAAAAAAGCTTGAATGAAAAATCCTAATTTCTAAGGATACCATAATCCTAACGAAATGGTTCCCTTGATATAACGAACAATATTTTCCACTGCAGTCAAGTGTGGTTCTCTTGGATTTGCTTGATACCTAGCACAATTACATACATAAAACATGATATCAGGTCTACTTTCTATAAGATAAAGCAATGAACCTATCATACTCGTGTATAAAGAAAGATCAACAGCTGGTGTTTCTAACGAAGGAGTTAGCCTTGTTCCTATTGGATTAGATGTCTAAGCCCATAACTATTATTGGTATGTACTCGACCCGAGAGTAGCATGGTCCATTTAGGTTGCATATCATCAGGACAATTTGTTAGGATGGACTTTTGAGAGAAGGTTATTTATGGTTTATTAATATATTATAAGTTATAGTATATTAATATGAAATCATATGTTTTAATTACTATTGATCAAGAATTAATTTAGTGATCAAAAGAGACTAATTAAATCTATGGGGACTAATTATTATAATTAGTTATATTTATATGTGTTGGGCTTATGATCCATGTTGCACCAATTTTATGTATAGATACATAAATAGTTGGGTCACACGAACCATGGATCATAAAACCCATGGGTATGGATTATGGGTTATACCCATGACCCTTGGAATCCTACATATAAATAGGTTACTCCATAGCCAAAATCACCGCTTCTTTTCACAGAGAAATATGGATGAGTTTTGGTGTATGAAGATTCTCTCTCAAATGTCCACCTTCGTCCATGGTGTGTTGTGATTCCATTTGAGGCTTCCACACTATTGGGGCTAAGCTCTTAAGGCCAGATACATCAAGACTTCAAGCCACAAAAAAGGTATGTTACCCTAACTAGTATCTTATATGGTTTATTTTAAATGCATGCTAGTTATAGGCTTAATGCCTTTGAAACAATTTGCATGTATAATTAGTGAAAGCATAGATCCAAGGTATTTAGGGTTGTATGTGCACCATAGGATGTTGTATTATACCAAAACCCAACAGTGGTATCAGAGCCATGGGTTGTTTTCTATTATATTTGATGCAAATGTTTTCTTTTCAAAGTTAAAAAAAAAAAAAAAGTCATGAAGTTTGTCAAATTTTAAGATAATTACTTGTTTTTGTGAAATACTAATTATTTGTAAATTTTGAATCATTTGCTATATGAGTTGAATTAGGTCAAATTTAGTAAAAGATAAAACGACATGATTATTCTATTAGTTTTAAAAGTTTGATCGAAATAGTTTTTTTTTAAACCTCCATAAGTTATGGATACGAAAGTTTTTTTTTTAAAAAAATCATTCAAAATTTTTTTAAGGAGTTAAAAATTTTGTCATTAAATTTTGGAACTCAAAAGATTTTTTTTTTACAAGTTATGATCTTAAGAGTTTTGAAACTTCCATAAGTTACGGATGTGAAAAGTCTCATTCATAAAACACCATTAATTCCATAAGTTATGGAATCCATAATTTTTTAAGAGTTACAAAACTTCCCCTCAAGTTTTGGAATTTAAAAACTTTTTTTTATGAGACATTGAATTCTAAAACTAAAGTTATTTGAAAAGTTTTCAAAAGTGTAACTCATGGTTCATAAGTTAATATTAATTAAATTATTTTAATTTTGATTTAGCATCTTGATGTTTTTATTGAATAGTTCAATTAACTCTTATGGACTTTATTAATAGATAATTAAAGTATTTAATTAAAAGAGAATTAATAATTCCATAATGACATGGTTTAAGTTTAATTAAATTAAGAGTATAGTTTAATTAACAGATTAAACCACTTAGTATTTTAAAAGTTTAAAATACACCCTTATACTATTATAATATCAAAAGTTTAATATATTATATGTATAAGTAAAAAGTTGGTCTTACCGTTAGTAGGCCTCAGTCACGAAGCCGGTCTCTAAGGGTGTATAAGGTTACTACCTATAAAATGGCAGTTTAATGGGTGTTCACTCTCACCCACCGCTTCCTTGACTGGTGGAGGGTCATTAGCCGAATGGGTAGGACAAGACTATAATTCTCCCTTCATTAAAATTATAATGATAAATACTAAGTAACTAAAAACTTATAAATTCCCAATCTTAGTTACTTAGGAAAATGTTAAATGGTGCTAACCCATGAAATTACACTTTGCACCTTTGTTAAGTCGTTAGTGGAGCGTGTGTGGTTAACCGGCACACTAACATGGTACTAACAATGTGTGGCGAAGGGTAACTTATGTTTATCATAGATTGGTGGAGCGCGTGTGGTTAACCGGCACATCAATTAGGTGATAAAGTTAAGGGTACCATGTTAATTTGCATGGTTATTCACACTTTGTTTGTGATCCTCGACATCCCAGTCACAAACTCGAGAGAGCATAATTTAGATTTAAACAAGCCATTGAAAGTTCAATGTATCTCAAAAGATCTAGGAGTTTCAAATCCAATTGAAACTTAATTATATTTCGTTTTCATGGCGGAAATTCGTAAATCGTCATTTACCTACCTTCAATTATTTTATAGTTTGGATTACGGCATCCCTCTTCCGGTTATAAATAGGTTGTTGGGTCCTAGCCTTAATATTTCATATTGGGTGTTATATTAAGGAATTTAAATCAACTAAACTTGAATTTCTCCCATTATAGATGTCTAGTTAAGACGACTATGGTCTCCCCAAATCTTTAGGAACAAGCTTTCCTATTAAAGATGATATCCCACTTCGCAATCAAGGTGAAAGATTAATCCCTTTGTTGTGCATTAATGGGACTGGAAATCATGCTTCACTTCCTCCACCTCATCCAATTATTCTCCGTATTTCATAAGTTCAAATACTTGAAAACTTAAAGGCCACTCAATCCCTATTGGCAAGCAAAGGCTATATGTGCTTACATCTTGAAGATAAATTCACATATTGACTAGCCGGGAGAGTTGGGTGTCAAGGTCTCAAGGAATTTGACTGTTGACTAGGTTCATCAATCACTTCCCAAGTCATATAGTGAGTTCTTTTTGGACTAATATGTGACAGACCATGACATGACCCTTAATGATCTTACCTTTTCGCTTGATGCTGCTAAATCAACAATGATTTGGGGAACTGGTAAAGCAAATTTGATTGGAAGATCTACTTCCCAAACCCTTTTTGGACATTGACAATGGTGACAATGGAAGTCCAGAAAATCTTTCTCTTCCCAATGGAAAGGGATTGGCCATGGTCAAGTCATTTGACCCAATGGTAAAGAGAAAGTCTATGTCTGAGATATCGTGTACCATTTCCATAGAGTCCATATGTTTTCTTTTCCCAAGACAAGGGACATTGGTTGCGAAGCTGCCCAATTTACCTGAAAGTTCATAAGGATGGTAAAGTCAAAATGTTTGACTCTACTTCAGGTGAAGTCCATTATCTAACTCTATTAAGTTCCTATTTGGAGATTCTTAATACATGATGTAATGTAATTACATTTTGATGTTTTGGAGGAATCAAAGGTAGTATAAAGAAAGAGTATGTTGATTCTGATCGCGAAGATGGATTTCGATCGCATGGTTCGGTGATCAGAATTTTGAGCAACTGCTTAAGAGTTATGATAGATTGCTTAGGAATAGATAACAACATAGTTTTCATATGTTTTTTCATTTTAAGGAAAGTTGTTCCGCAAGTTTTAAAATAAAAGAAAAAGATCTTGATTTTATTTATTTTAAGTATCCTTACAATGGCATTTGTGAAAAATGGTTGTTTATATGTTTCCATTGATAGCAATATTGGAAATAGATTTTGATTCTTTCGTTTGTGGTAGTGTCAAAATTTCCCAAATAAGGAAAGATTCTCATCACCCAAGTTTCAGTTGGATAGAAACTTGGAATCATGCAACTGACATTATATGATGAATCAGAATTTTCATCTTTGAGAAATTAAGACTAAGTCCTTGTTCACATGTATGTGTGAGTCAAGTGTAGGACTGAAGGATTGGGTACACTGGGTGTGCGCAGGTGAGGTCCGCCACAAAGGTCGATAAGATAATACGTTATGATTTGCTAAAGTTTACTAAATATGGTTATGCTTACAAGTTTAAGTGTAATTCTAAAACATTGGAAAAGTTTCAATGTATAGCAGAGCGATTAATAAGAATCAAATTAGGTAGAAAGATAAAAGATATGAGAGTACTTGAGTATCGTGTTTTATGATTATCATAGTGATTATAATAACATATCACAATTGATCCTCTAAGGACACCTTAGTGCATTTTTTTGGCTAAGGAGAAAAATCGTGAATTGTTGAAATGCTTAAATAAAAAGATAAATCATACTTCGTTCCAAAATCAAGTCTTAGATTCATACTCCAAGATTGAGCCTTGAGTGATATAATCTTAAGAAAGGTTTAAAACACTTGTCAAATGTAGAGTAAAATGCTTTCTTACTCTTGAACATTTGAAATTGGGAAGTTGTGATTTTTTGGATAAAACAAAGACCAACTAAGACCAATTGCGTGAAGTGTCCATCTTGATAAGAATCTGCACTAACTCTTGAATATTTGATTTGTCAAGGAATGGTTCTTGACAAGAGAATCCTATATGTCAAGAGGAAAGTGGGAGTCTTTAAAGATCTTGAGATGGTTTCAAGAACTAATCAAGAGTATTGTTAATCACTAGCCCACGATTGAGGTTGGTAACCTATCGTGTTGACACATTCTTGTTTCTGATCCATTCCAGTTTAAGTTGACTATGCATGTGAATTCTAAGAGTTCTTAATTGTTATCATAACAAATTGGAAGCAATGGTAGGCCCTTGTGCTACCAGAAGGCAATAATTTAAGATTAATCAAGTTCAGTCCATATGAATTTGGATTTGTCACTAATTTTGTCTTGTTATTAAGGTTATGACAAATTTACGTGGATAGGAACACTTACACCATAAAAGTATAAGTGTCATAAGGTTTCTCTCTGATTCATGAAAATGATGGTGAGGAAACGCTTTCACTAAGTAGATTTTAATTAGATAGTAATTATGTTTTTTTTTGCATTCTCAAAGTCATTAGTGGAGCGCGTGTGGATAACCAACACACTAACATGGACTTGTGAGAATGGAAAAAGATCTAAACATTATGATTACAACATCCCTCTTCATAATTGTTTAGACATACATGTGAGCTATCTAAGGAAAGGTGTATGATTTTGATAAAGTGTTATCAAAAAAATCTGGTATCAGAAATCTGAACTTTGGTAAGAAAGTCATAAAAATATTGATTTCTAGAAGTCTAGTTGATTTCTAGGTACATGTCAAGGCTAGTGAGAGCATAAGTGTTATGCTAGTAAGATAGTAATCATTATGATAATGGGAGGATGATTATTATGTTAAATGTTGCAAGTTAGTAGTGTTAATTATAGAAAACATAAGTTTCAGTTTTCTTTGAGATAGTTGTTTTGCTATAATTAAGGGAGAGAATTTTATACTTCATTCCAATTCTACAAGCTTAGATTGAGATTTTAATTGACTTTAGTCAAGGATATATATGAATGTTATGTTGGAATGGTTCAACATAAGGAAATTCTATATATTTTGCGTTCTCAAAATTCGATTATGATTACGACATACCTCTTCATAGTTCGAATTGTTAGAACATGGCAAATAAAAAAATTTATAACATGAATCGTGTTCCATATGCTTCGGGTATAGGATTGATTTCATGTGCTATAATATTTATCCATTCTAAATTTTCCAAATGCCTAAGACATTTGGAGGGAAAAGGAATAGAACTGGATATGACTAAAATGATTAACAATTGTCAAGGACAATCTGAGGTTTTCTAAAGATTGGTTGCTCATAGACAATTGGAAGTATAGAGCTAGGACCACATTGACATATTTTGAAAAGAGGTAACTCTTGTTTAGAAGTGAGACTCAAAATAGGCATATGGAAATGTTTCCATAGGTGGAAGTTATTCTTTGAATCTGTATAAGATTAGAAAACTTAATGCAAAGAAGGATGTTCAAAGGAATGTACTTTGAATGTGACACTTCGTTTCCATGGAATTGCTCTCCATTGGAATACTTTGTAATGTTTGTTGCCAAGTCTTTGTGACTTGGGCATAGTCATTACAAAGGGATGATTGAATATAAGTTTAGAATCTAACAGATTACAGTAAATGGCAAGAGTTTGGTATTTTTACAAAGTAATGTTTGTTGCCAAGTCTTTGTGATATGAGCATCATTGAAATCATGTTCAATTGATCTATTTCACAAAGTAAAGACCATAGACAAACATAGTGTGCATAATTGGAGTATGGCATATCTATTGTTTGGACAAACATAGTGTGCATGCTTGGAGCATGGCATGACTATTGTTTTTATTCAAGTATTAAGTTGATTAATCTAAACATAAATAATGAGAAATCAATATGGTGCTTATATAAAAGGTGTTTTTATTTACACTCCAAGTGTTGGAGCCATATAGGATTGGTATTATTCCTGTGTTTCACTTTGCATGTTTTGACTTCCCGAATAACTAGTTTATTCAAACATCCAAAGTCGGTGATATGTTGGAAGTAGTTAAGAAGAAAGACTGTCACGAATAGGTCTATAGTTTGTCTAGGTGTCTAGACATAGTTGCAGTGTTCATGAGTGCTCCTGGAATAAGATTCGAGTATTGGATTAAACCCACGCTCATTTGAATCACTTCATGGATTTTATTACGAGTGAATAATGAGACGATAATATCTTATATTCTTCAAACCTACAGATATCAGTTGTTGACTATGAGTTGGTTATACATTGATTGTACAAAAACGCATTGGTAACTCAATATTATTAAACGTGCCTTTGTGTATGACTCAACAAGTAGTTAGTACAAGCATATGAGTCAAAGTTTATCCATTCCTTTTACCCTTAAAGGGATAAAAGCGATATATGTGGGGTCGTCGATGATTTAGTGATGACACCCCAAAGTGCTTAGCCAAGCCTGGACTGATTTGATTTGTTCAAATAGTTGGTCGTCATAAATTGGAAATTGGGAAACAACAAATAGACAGAGAGAATGATTATAATCCATACCTCAGTCCATATGATATGTAGAATAGGGGAATATATGATCCCTTATCTAATGGACATGTCATTGACTAGGTCAGAGATCGACAATGACTTTTAAGAGCTACAATTGCTAGTCGGGATTTTGGAGTCATACTTGCAATAATAGTTTTAGACTTATCTAAGAGGGAGACTGTTAGATTATATGTCTAAGCCCATAACTATTATTGGTATGTACTCGACCCAAGAGTAGCATCGTCCATTTGGGTTGAATATCATCGCGACAATTTGTTAGGATGGACTTTTAAGATAATGTTATTTATGGTTTATTAATATATTATAAGTTATAATATATTAATATGAAATCATATTTTTTAATTTGTATTGATCAAGAATTAATTTGGAATTAATTTAATGATCAAAAGAGACTAATTAAATCTATGGGGACTATTTATGATAATTAATTATATTTATATGTGTTGGGCTTATGATACATGTTGGACCAAGTTTATGTATGGATACATAAAGAGTTGGGCCACATGAACCATGGATCGTAAAACCCATGGGTATGGATTATGGGTTATACCCATGACCCTTGGAATCCTACATATAAATAGGTTACTCCATAGCCAAAATCACTGCTTCTTTTCATAGAGAAATATGAAGGAGTTTTGGTGTATGAAGATTATCTCCCAAATGTCCACCTTTATCCATGGTGTGTTGTGATTCCATTTGAGGCTCCCACAATATTGGGGCTAAGCTCTTAAGGCCAAATACATCAAGACTTCAAGCCACATAAAAGGTATGTTACCCTAACTAGTATCTTATAAGGTTTATGTCATATGCATGCTAGTTATAGGTTTAATGCCTTGGAAACCATTTGCGTGTATAATTAGTGAAAACACAGATCCAAGGTATTTAGGGTTGTATGTGTTGGGTTTTGAGCATCCTAACACTCCTATGGTGTACATTCAACCCTAAAACCTTGGATCTATGTTTTACTATGAATACATGTAACTTTTATTTTTCCAAGGTTCATAACCATTCTAGCATGGCATGGGGAACATTAAACATAATGGCTAGAAGAATTACATACCTTTCAATAGTGAGTTGATTCCTTGGAGTTTGAGAGCCAAGCACCAATAATGTGGATGCCTCAAATGGAGATCACAAATCACCACAAACTTGGAAAAACCTTATGAGAGTGTATGTAGCTTATAGAAATTGGCCACCTCTTTGCACACACACAACTAGTGCCATTTCAAGCATCACAAGCCCCTTTATATAGTGTGGGGAATTAGGGTTACATCCATGTAAACCCTAATACCCATGACTCTTCCTTTCCAAGGATCCATGGGTTAAAAGCTCCATGGACTATCCATGGACTCCCATGCATGCCAAGCCCATTCCAAATGAGTATTAGCCCACACTTATATAAATACAAGAGCCCATATTTAATTAGTCACCTTTTTGATCACCAAATTAATTCTAAATTAATTTATGATCAATACTAATTAAATAATATGATTTCATATTAATATATTATAACTTATAATATATTAACAAATCATAAACATGCAATTCTCAAAGGTTTAACCATAAATAGTTCGGGTGAAGTGCAACCCAAATGGACCATGCGGGTCGGGTCAAGTATATACCAAATAAAGTTATGGACTTAGACACCTTATCTAACAGTCTCCCACTTGGATAAGTCTAATAACTATATTTGCCTATAGTACTTCAGGAACCAACCGGAAATCGTAGCTCTTAAAACTCTGTTGAACTATGAAGCGCCATTTTAGATAAGTGATCATATAATCCTCTGTTCTAGATATCAGCTGGACAAATACATGGAACAATGTCTTACTTATTGTCCAGCAGTTTGTTTCTCGATTTCCCGATTTGTGTGACATAGAACTTAATTGAACACATCAACTTAGTTCTGACCGGGCCCGGTACATGGGTCAACACAAAATCATCGAGGGGCCCAGATATCGCTTCTAATCCAAGAAGGAACAGATACACTTCGACTCATATGCTTGTTCTACTACTTGTTGAATCATACACAAAGGCACGTTTTATGACATCGAGTTACCAATGCGTTTGCGTACAATCAATGTATAACCAACTCATAAGCAACAAGTCATATCTCTAGGTTTGAAGACTTATATGATATTACCGTCTCACGATCACTTGAGATAAATCGCATGAAGTGATGCAACTGAGCGTGGGTTTATTCCAATACTCAGAACTTATGAGCACTCATGAATCTTGTAGCAACCATTGCTATGGCTAAACACCTTTAGTCATCTACAAGCCCAATTCATGACAGTCTTAATTTGTACCTATTTCCGACGTATGACCGAATGTGGAAGTTTGAATAAAGTAATTTACTCTGGAAGTTAAAACATGCAAGGCTGAAACAATAGTAAATAATTGACAAAAGATAGTAACACCTTACTCATAAATAAACACACCTTTTATTCATCATCAAATGTCAATTACATTTTACAAGTTTCAGAAATAGCTATCTAATCTGTAAAACTAATATCATCCTTCAGCCCGATGCGCCTCGCATGCTGTAAGTGCCTAACCCTCGTCAGTCCCTTCGTGAGGGGATCTGCAGGATTATCTTCAGATGATACCCTCTTTGCCACGAGGACTCCTTCTTCTATCTTGTGTCCTATGAAGTGATATTTTCTATCAATGTGTTTGGATCTGCCATGATCTCTCGGTTCCTTAGCTAAGGCAAACATACTATTGCTGTCACAGAAAATCTACATAGGCTCCTTAATAGATGGTACAACTCCAAGGTCTCCGATGAAGTTCTTCAACCATATTGCCTCCTTTGCCGCTTCACTCGCTGCAATGTACTCTGATTCACAAGTCGAATCAGCTACAGTCTCGTGCTTGGAACTTTTCCAAGTGATTTCCCATCCATTTAAGGTAAAGACCCAGCCCGACTAAGAGTTGTGACAACCGTCAAATTCTGGTCAAGTCGAAGTCAAATAAAGTCGGCAAGTCAAACCGCTCAACCCAACTAATCCTTGTGTACTAGGGCTTACGTTAAGTAATTATTATACAACTCGCTACACTAATGAGAAATCATCAATTGAAAAGTTCGTATATCTAGATTTCCTTAACCTAAAACTATAGTAAGTAACGAACCAAACCGATAAAACAATGTTGCATACTCATCGGGAGTATGTAAGACCCTTAAACATGGCTTAACGGGGTTTACGGACCTTGCATTGCGAAGCCGGACACTCAAAAAGGACACAAACGAAACCTCTCCCAATCTCTTTTACTCTATCTCTCTCTATTTAAAATCTCTCCCAAATATCTCTTTGAATGAGAAATCTCTCCAAGTATGTGGAATCTCTCCCAAATCTCTCTTTGTATGAGAAATCTCTCCAAGTATGCAGAATCTCTCCCAAATCTCTCTTTATATGAGAAATCTCTCCAAGAATGTCAAATCTCTCCCAAATCTCTCCAAGTATGTCGAATCTCTCTCAACGTCTTAAAACCACTCGGGGCATCCCGCTCTTAATTCAGTCAAAAACCGCTCAAAAACGGAAGTCTACGCGAAAAACAGCCTTAAGGAGCCGAAACTCCTCTTAGGAACCGAACCTCTTAGAGCCGAACCTCCTGAGAACCAAGACCCTCTCAACCGAAATGGACCGAGGGCTCTGTCTATTTTGGTCCCCTAATCATGCTGAACCGAGGCTGACTTTTGGCTCCCCTTCCCACCTTCGGTCTGAGGACCTGACTCTCGGTCCCTTCTGATGAGCATGTCTGCAAAACCTCTCGGTTCCCATGCATCCGAGCCCCACCTTCGATCTGAGAGGCGACCCGCGCAGCCGAACCCTCCTCTCTCGGTTTCTTCTCCTGCTCTCGGTTCCAAGCTCCTAAGGAGCCGAACCTTCGCACCCTCGGCCCAAATTTCGGAATTTGGCAGTTTTTGCCCGGTTTTCAATATTTTTAGCGTTTTGAGCCCGTTTTTCGAGAATTTAACGCGAGATTTTCACCCAAACTCGTATTTTAATATAATAAACCCCAAATATTCATATTTTAATTATATTTTGGGGGCAAATCCTTGCCTAAGAATAAAATCTAGTAGGTAAGATTTATGGGTGGAGTTTTGACTTTGCCTTAGTGTATGACACAAGCAACCTCCCCATACCTTCATAGTACAACCCCTAGTCACTATTCACCCATACCTATTCAATAATTGTGCTTTTCCCACTCTTTTTCAGCCATAATGTTGAACAAAAGCTAGAGATATCCTTCTCTCTCCTCACATTACTCCATTTTTCCACCAAGTGACAACTTCATTTTCTCTCACTCCCTCTCTATAAGATTTCGAGATTCAAGGCTTGTTTCCAAGTTTTTCTTCTACATTTGGTAAGTATCATTCTCCTACACTTAGATATTCTACTATCCTACATCCAAATCATAGATTGCTTACACAAATATCGTCATATTTGTGTTAGATCTTCAAATCTTCAAGCATCTCCCAAGTGTTCTTGAGTTAGGCACTTCTTTCCTCCATCATCCATCTAATGAAATCACTCAAGGTGAGTTCATACCCCTACATTTTATTGTTTTCTCAATTTTTTAGGGGGGGGGATACAAGTTAAAACACCAAGAACATAACTAAAATTTTCTAACAGCTTTCATCAGAAAAGTTGGACTCCATTCACGGACTGTTTTGGACAAATTAAACATTTTAGTTTTCAAAACTGTTTTAGGTGCAAGTATTTCCGGTTTTTAGATTTAAAATGACTACTTGCACATCTCCATACGGTTTTTCTACAATTTATGGCGATTTTTACAAAACTGCCTATCATTTCAAACATCAATCCAGACCAGTCTGTGATTATGGACTTTTTCACACAAGTTAGAGGTGATTAAAATTTATAATAAAAATTATGAACTAGACTCATTTTCCAAACTCTCAGAATTTACGGATTCTTATTTGCACCTTTAATTATTTTTCTATGAATTTACTAAAAACAGAATAGAAATGGCAATACTAGAAAAAATGTTTTCAATTTCATTTACACCTTGTAACTTGTTGAGCAAGGTGTGTACCTTCATGTGATGATATGTTATTACCATATATGTCATCTTGGATTATTATATAGACATACATAAGAAAACAAATGGATTCTTACCTTCATAAGTATGGTAAATATATAAATGGTATTACAAGGCTATATCCATTAAAATACAAACATTGGTAAACTATAACAAGTATAGTTTATGCTCACTACCCAAACAAATATTTAATAAACTATAATAAGTATAGTTTAGGATTCATTTACTTGACAAACACATTATTAAAGGTATTACACATACAAAAGGGTTATTACCACTATGAATAATTAAGATAAACTATAACAAGTCTAGTGAAGTCCATTATACCCCCCGCCCCCCAAACGAACACGCTAGTTATAATCGGTATAGTTATGGCATATATACATTTCAAACAAAGTGATCAACTATAATAGGTATAGTTTATGTTTCATCTACACCACGCACTTAATTACAAGAAAGGAATTCACCATCACCACCACTTTTGATAAGCTATAATATGCATAGTTCATGTTCACTACCACTATCGCTATTTGATGAACTATGATATGTATAGTTTATATTCACCATCACCACCACTTTTGATAAACTATAATATGCATAGTTCATGTTCACTAGTCACTATCACTATCCGATGAACTATGATATGTATAGTTTATGTTCACAGCCACTATTACTATTTCGTACACTACACCAGGGTTTGCTTTCGGTTTTTGGATTTAAGACCACATTCAATCTCGCATTGTTGGTTTTCAGCTATAATTTCTAAGTGTATATGCTATCGTTATATAGAACCTAGTCGTGATTGGCTTAGAATTGGTGGTTCCGCCTTATTTCATCTTCCTCGTTGGGTTGTGAGCCTAGGGCAAACCCATTACATTCGACGTTTTATCTAACTTTAATTTTATATAACTTATATACACAAGGAAATTATAGAAGGAATCTATAGGGGAATTCTAGGATGCACTATTTCATAACATAGAAACTTACGTTTCACATTTTGAGGAAAATATCGGATTTTCTGGAACAACTTAATTGCTTTGACGGGGAAAAACAATTTATTTCTCAATTTAAAAATCTTATGAACTCACCAACATTTGTGTTGACACTTTTCAAAACAACTTGTATTCTCAGGAAATTACTAAACATGTAAATCAACTACTTTTGAGGACGGGACGCTAAAGCGATAAACTCAAACTTACTTTGTCATCATGATGTAATTGATTTAGAAAGATTTAAACTTACTCTATGATGTAACTCTTTCAATTATATTGATGATGGTTGTGTTTGCTTTCTTCACTATTACATTCGTTGTTATGATACTATACATGAAGTCATCCACCCTCGAACGTTTCTGCCGATCTGGTTTGGGGGTGTGACAGATTGGTATCAGAGCATTATTTATAGTGAACTAAGTATATCGAACCATATAAGATATACAAACTATAAATACATTGGGACTGAAAGTCTCTGATTTAACATTTTCCAAATAACTACACTTTTAGAAACAAATAATTTCTAGGTAAAAGTAGGAGCACGTGCACACACACTAGGGTCAGTATCATGGTGGGATGGGACAAAAGTGGTGATTGTTGAACAATACGAGTAGGCTTGGGGATGTATAGTCAGGTCTGGGAATGACATAGACTGATCAACTATGTCTCACCCAGAAGTGATTAGCATATGCCCAGGAATGGTCGTAAGTGTTGCAACAAGTCTAAAAACTTACCAACACTACCACAATGAAATACCATAGGGGTATTTGGTGGTATTATAATTACATATCTGAGAACTAAATAGATTTTTATCAATAGGTCAATAATTGCCTAATGGATAGATTAAAATTATATGTATCCAGGACGTCATAGACTTAGAATCTGTGGATCTTTACTTTACTTCCTGTTCTCATTGGATTGGGGATTTAAAGTTAGGATCGCTTATTCAAAGGTATATCCTGTCCCAAATACATATGACTAGTATGCACTAAACAAGGTATTGAAGTACCTGATAAAGATCATCTTATAATTATCTAATTAGTACGTCTATTTAGTTATTCCTTATATTTCCATCTCTCGCAAAGATATCATGGTTGGATTCCATCCCCATGACGACCCGTACTACCCCAACCACGAAAAAGCTGGATGGTCAGGAGAGGAGCCAGAGAATGATTACCCAATCCCTGTGGATGGTCACCAAGCTGAAGGCTTTGCTGACGGTTCTGATTCCGAACCTGAAGTGGAGAACCTACCCCCGACGACCTTTGTTCTGAATCCTAACCCTCGTCCGGTTTTTCAAGGCCTGACGCCTCCTTGAGTGGAGTGCTTGGAAACCTGGAGCGAAGAGCAAGACCAACCTATGTTGTTTAATGGAGACCGAAGCTTCTACAACATAAGCGAAGGGAGTTCCGCAGATAGAATTCTTCCAATCCTGGTCCGTAGAGTTGCCCAAAACGAGATTCAGTGCAGAACAACTCTCCATCGTATCGCAGAGGTTGATGCAAAGGCAAGAATGCATACAATCCGCACCAATCGCCTAGAGCACACTTGTGAAAAATCTGAAAGAGACCATGAAACCCTGCTGCAAGCATTGGCTGAAACACGAACCGAAGTCATAGAACTCCGAGTATGCCAGAAGGTGAACGAAAGGCACATGCTTGATATGGAGTGGCAACTAGCTGAACTGAGGGTTCACCAGAGGGATGACCGCCGTCAGTAGTAGATGCCTTACTTTATTTCCCTGTTAAAAAGGAATCATTTTCCTATCTATGTCCTATGTGGCATTCTCTATGGAACTATCTTGCACTGTAGGTACATTTGGTTAGGCCTTTAGGCGGCCAAAACTCCCCTGCTCCGGATGTAATGTAAGACCCTTTACAAGGTCAATTTTCGCAAGCCTGTTACATCTCAAACATCAAATACATTGTCAGTCAGCTAAATTCTGTGTCATCCCTTGTCCAAATACTTCCATCATGCTACCATAGGAGTGTATCTGAAACCCACTCTAGTCAAGTTGTTGGACTAAGAGTAATTTAGCTCCGAGATCATCCCAATTCTCTTTCAAAGGTTGGATCATGTTATTCACCAACCAATGGAACCCGGTTTTAACGACAAACGTCATGAGACTATTCTACGAACTTACTTCTACTCTGTAATAGGACTGCATCATAGGGATGTAGGTCAAACCTTCGAGAACATACTTCTACTCTATAGGTGAACGGTCGAAATACATCTAGGTTCAATGATAGCCCTTACTAGGAATTTTAGTTCATTAAGAAGGATTAGTAAGAATGTTATTCGTTATGATTTCCTTACTTATACATTCCCCAATTATATATAACGAAAACCTAGTAGACAATAGAATGTGAGATTTCTAACTTAGTTTCTTTTCCTCGTTGGGATGTGAAACTGAAGTAGAATCACACATTTTACTATCTGCCCAGTCTTGGTTATATCATAATGTGTATAAGCTAAGTTTTCACGTATAATAACTCATCTCTTAGTCAGAATCAAAATAATATAGAGCCAACCTTAGTCACTCACAAACTCCTTGTCTTTCGTGTTGCATAATCATGTCATCATCCGGGAATAGTCAACCGAACAATGAAGCCCCTATCCTTCATATCGACGCCGCTACATTCCAAGCCGCGGTAATAGCTGCCATGACAGCTGTCCTTACAAACCCCAACACTAGTAATGCAATCACGACTGACAAAGGAATTGAAAATTTCGATTGTTGTATCGATCCAAGAAGCCAACAAAGGGCAACAGTCACGGACGTACAGAGTCGTAAAACCGAGAAGAGGAAACGAAATCGCCGAGCTCGAAAGGAGCGTCAACGATCCCAAAGACTTGCTAGGCAACACCAACAAGTGGCAACTCCTGCCCCTTCAGCACCGGCACAACCAATTTCTCAAGTCCCTGGCATCGGGACAAACCCTGCACGCAAGGGAGGTGGTAAAACCGGACCGCATAAAAGGAAAGTTTCGAAGTGGATAAATGAGGAGGGCACCCGTGTCCACGTAACTTTGACTAAACACCTCACTTCCTCCACCAATGCTAGTGCAAGCCAGATATGTCACCAATGCGGCGAGACTGGACACCACAAAAAGGACTGTCCAATCATAAAGAACTCCGGCACAGACGGGAAGATACTAAGGATCACTGCCGCAGGAGAAACTACTCCGAACGTCGTTAAAAATATCTAAAGCATTCGTTGTAACAGACACATAAACTGCTTAAAACTAGTGCAACTAGAGTCTTATCTTTTGCGTAACCCCGTCAGTAAAGGGACTCTCGTGCCGCGTATACTTGTCTTTTGTAGTATACCTATTTCGCAGCAATAGTCTTGTAGTAAATCTATAGTACTGTAACTCTGTTAAAAGTTGCACAGTGGTGTCTTGTCTGCAACGTCTTTATGATCAAATCTAGTGCCTTTATTTCCAAGTGACTTTGATTTCTTTTTTTTTTATCACACGACTAGAATATCAACCAAGGACCTGGATTCACTTGAGAGCGTGATAACCAATCGATTAGGAAGTATCCCCACTTTTTGGCTCGATTATTCATGCCTACTCCTTGCCTAAATTCAAATTTCGAGACGAAATTCCCTCTAACGGGGGGATGATGTGGCAACCGTCAAATTCTGTTCAAGTCGAAGTCAAATAAAGTCGTCAAGTCAAACCGCTCAATCCAACTAACCCATGTGTACTAGGGCTTACGTTAAGTAATTATTATACAACTCGCTACACTAACGAGAAACCATCAATTGAAAAGTTCGTATATCTAGATTTCCTTAACCTAAAACTATAGTAAGTAACGAACCAAACCGATAAAACAATGTTGCATACTCATCGGGAGTATGTAAGACCCTTAAACATGGCTTAACGGGGTTTACGGACCTTGCATTGCGAAGCCGGACACTCAAAAAGGTCACAAACGAAACCTCTCCCAATCTCTTTTACTCTATCTCTCTCTATTTAAAATCTCTCCCAAATATCTCTTTGAATGAGAAATCTCTCCAAGTATGTGGAATCTCTCCTAAATCTCTCTTTGTATGAAAAATCTCTCCAAGTATGCGGAATCTCTCCCAAATCTCTCTTTATATGAGAAATCTCTCCAAGAATGTCAAATCTCTCCCAAATCTCTCCATGTATGTCGAATCTCTCTCAAATCTCTCTCAACTTGTTAAAACCACTCAGGGCATCCCGCTCTTAATTCAGTCGAAAACCGCTCAAAAACGGAAGTCTACGCGAAAAATAGCCTTAAGGAGCCGAAACTCCTCTTAGGAACCGAACCTCTTAGGAGCCCAACCTCCTGAGAACCGAGACCCTCTCAACCGAAATGGACTGAGGGCTCTGTCTATTTCGGTCCCCTAATCATGCTGAACCGAGACTGACTTTCGGCTCCCCTTCCCACCTTCGGTCCGAGGACCTGACTCTCAGTCCCTTCTGATGAGCATGTCTGCAAAACCTCTCGGTTCCCATGCATCCTAGCCCCACCTTCGGTCTGAGAGGCGACCTGCGCAGCCGAGCCCTCCTCTCTCGGTTTCTTCTCCTGCTCTCGGTTCCAAGCTCCTAAGGAGCCGAACCTTCGCATCCTCGGCCCAAATTTCGGAATTTGGCAGTTTTTGCCCGGTTTTCAATATTTTTAGCGTTTTGAGCCCGTTTTTCGAGAATTTAACGCGAGATTTCCACCCAAACTCGTATTTTAATATAATAAACCCCAAATATTCATATTTTAATTATATTTTGGGGGCAAATCCTTGCCTAAGAATAAAATCTAGTAGGTAAGATTTATGGGTGGAGTTTTGACTTTGCCTTAGTGTATGACACAAGCAACCTCCCCATACCTTCATAGTACAACCCCTAGTCACTATTCACCCATACCTATTCAATAATTGTGCTTTTCCCACTCTTTTTCAGCCATAATGTTGAACAAAAGCTAGAGATATCCTTCTCTCTCCTCACATTACTCCATTTTTCCACCAAGTGACAACTTCATTTTCTCTCACTCCCTCTCTCTAAGATTTCGAGATTCAAGGCTTGTTTCCAAGATTTTCTTCTACATTTGGTAAGTATCATTCTCCTACACTTAGATATTCTACTATCCTACATCCAAATCATAGATTGCTTACACAAATATCGTCACATTTGTGTTAGATCTTCAAATCTTCAAGCATCTCCCAAGTGTTCTTGAGTTGGGCACTTCTTTCCTCCATCATCCATCTACTGAAATCACTCAAGGTGATTTCATACCCCTACATTTTCATGTTTTCTCAAGTTTTTATGGGGGGGGGGGATACAAGTTAAAACACCAAGAACATAACTAAAATTTTCTAACAGCTTTCATCAGAAAAGTTGGACTCCATTCACAGACTGTTTTGGACAAATTAAACATTTTAGTTTTCAAAAATGTTTTAGGTTCAAGTATTTCCAGTTTTTAGCTTTAAAATGACTACTTTCGCTTCTCGATACGGTTTTTCTACAATTTATGGTGATTTTTACAAAACTGCCTATCATTTCAAACATCAATCCAGACCAGTCTGTGATTATGAACTTTTTCACACAAGTTAGAGGTGATTAAAATTTATAATAAAAATTATGAACAAACTAGACTCATTTTCCAAACTCTCAGAATTTGCGGATTCTTATTTACACCTTTAATTATTTTTCTATGAATTTACTAAAAACAGAATAGAAATGGCAATACTAGAAAAATGTTTTCAATTTCATTTACACCTTGTAACTTGTTGAGCAAGGTGTGTACCTTCATGTGATGATATGTTATTACCACATATGTCATCTTGGCTTATTATATAGACATACATCAGAAAACAAATGGATTCTTACCTTCATAAGTATGGTAAATATATAAATGGTATTACAAGGTTATATCCATTAAAATACAAACATTGGTAAACTATAACAAGTATAGTTTATGCTCACTACCCAAACAAATATTTAATAAACTATAATAAGTATAGTTTAGGATTCATTTACATGACAAACACATTATTAAAGGTATTACACATACAAAAGGGTTATTACCACTATGAATAATTAAGATAAACTATAACAAGTATAGTGAAGTCCATTATACCCCCCCCCCCCCCAAACGAACACGCTAGTTATAATCGGTATAGTTATGGCATATATACATTTCAAACAAAGTGATCAACTATAATAGGTATAGTTTATGTTTCATCTACACCACGAACTTAATTACAAGAAGGGAATTCACCATCACCACCACTTTTGATAAGCTATAATATGCATAGTTCATGTTCACTACCACTATCGCTATTTGATGAACTATGATATGTATAGTTTATATTCACCATCACCACCACTTTTGATAAACTATAATATGCATAGTTCATGTTCACTAGTCACTATCACTATCCGATGAACTATGATATGTATAGTTTATGTTCACAGCCACTATTACTATTTCGTACACTACACTAGGTTTTGGTTTCGGTTTTTGGATTTAAGACCACATTCAATCTCACATTGTTAGTTTTCAGCTATAATTTCTAAGTGTATATGCTAGCGTTATATAGAACCTAGTCGTGATTGGCTTAGAATTGGTGGTTCCGCCTTATTTCATGTTCCTCGTTGGGTTGTGGGCCTAGGGCAGACCCATTACATTCGACGTTTTATCTAACTTTAATTTTATATAACTTATATACACAAGGAAATTATAGAAGGAATCTATAGGGAATTCTAGGATGCACTATTTCATAACATAGAAACTTACATTTCAAATTTTGAGGAAAATATCGGATTTTCTGGAACAACTTAATTGCTTTTACGGGGAAAAACAATTTATTTCTCAATTTAAAACTCTTATGAACTCACCAACCTTTGTGTTGACACTTTTCAAAACAACTTGTATTCTCAGGAAATTACTAAACAAGTAAATCAACTGCTTTCGAGGACGGGATGCTAAAGTGATAAACTCAAACTTACTTTCTCATCATGATGTAATTGATTTTGAAACATGTAAACTTACTCTATGATGTAACTCTTTCAATTATATTGATGATGGTTGTGTTTGCTTTCTTCACTATTACATTCGTTGTTATGATACTATACATGAAGTCATCCACCCTCGAACGTTTCCGCCGATCTGGTTTGGGGGTGTGACAAGAGTGGAAGTTATCCCTATCAGTCTGAAAGCTAGCATCACTATACCCTACTACTCTCAAGTCACCACTCCCACCAAGGGTAAGAATCCAATCCTTAGTCCTCCGCAGGTACTTGAGAATATTCTTTACCACAGTCCAGTGAGCCTTGCCAGGATTCCCCTGATATCTGCTGACCGTGCTTAAAGCAAAGGCCACATCAGGGCGGGTACAAGTCATAGCATACATGATCGATACAACAACGGAAGCATACGGCAATCGACTCATCTCAGCTATCTCAGCCTCTGTACTCGGGCTTTGAGCCTTGCTCAGTTTGTCATTGCTTTGGATTGGTAACTCTCTTTTCTTGGATTTATGCATGTTGAACCTTTTCAACACCTTATCCAAGTAGGTAATCTGACTAAGTCCAATTAGTCTTTTACCCTTGTCTCTTAATATCCTTATCCCTAGGATATAGGCAGCCTCTCCACGGTCCTTCATAGCAAAACACTTCCCAAGCTAGGACTTCACCTCTTGCAAAGTTGGGATGTCGTTTCCTATGAGCATTATGTCATCCACATACAGCACCAAGAAGCTAACTATACTCCCACTAGCTCTAACATATACATAGGACTCATCTTCACTTCTTGAAAAACCAAAATCTTTGACTTTCTCATTGATACAATGATTCCATCTGTAAGGTGCTTGTTTTAATCCATAGATGGATTTCTTAAGCTTACACACTCTAGTCGGGTGCTCTGTACTGACAAAACCTTCTGGCTGACTCATGTAAACATATTCAGCCAACCTTCCATTAAAGAAAGCGGTTTTGACATCCATTTGCCGTATTTCCTAGTCATGAAATGCAGCAATGGTTAACATAACCCTAATAGACTTAATCTTTGCTACCGGTGAAAAGGTCTCATAATAGTCAACTCCTGGAGTTTGAGAAAAGCCCTTTGCATCCATTCGTGCCTTATAAGTGTGTACATTACCATCCATGTCGAATATCCATTTGCACCCAAGTGTCTTACGACCTGGTACATTGTCAACCAAGTTCCAAACTTGATTGTCATACATGGATTGTATCTCGATGTCCATAGCCTCTGTCCATTTAGTAGCCTCAGGGCCTGCCATGGCTTACGTGTAGTTGTTAGGTTCATCCAGATTTACCAGTGTACTATCACTGATAAGTGTATCACCTTCCGCAGTAATGTGGAAACCATAGTAATGCTCATGTGTATTCCTAACTCTCGTGGAATGCCTCAGAGGTATAGACTGGTCAGACGGATCAATAGGAGTTTCCTCCTCAGGTTGATTGCTAGGATTTGAGGTTCCTTCACCACTTGAATCTTGAAGTTCTTCAAGGTCAATTTGCCTCCCATTGTTTCCTTGGCTCATGAACTCTCTTTCACGAAAGACCCCTCTCCTTGCCACAAAGACCACATTTTCACTTGTTCTGTAGAAGAGGTAACCAAAGGATTTCTATGGGTAGCCGATGAAAATACACCTCTCACTTCGAGGTTCGAGCTTATGGTGAGACTCGCATCTCACAAAAGCCTCGGAACCCCAAATTTTCAT
This sequence comes from Lactuca serriola, assembly GCF_051521515.1. Lineage (NCBI taxonomy): Eukaryota > Viridiplantae > Streptophyta > Magnoliopsida > Asterales > Asteraceae > Lactuca > Lactuca serriola. Next base: position 195,293,169 of record NC_136415.1, read on the forward strand.
GTGGTCCAAGTTGGCAACTTTCCCAGTCCATATCTCATGAGGTGTTTTGGCAACCTTCTTTGTAGGGACTCGATTAAGGATGTGGGCGACAGTCTATAAGGCATACCCCCAAAAAGTGATTTCTAGAGAAACTCGACTCATCATGGAGCGAACCATGTCCAACAAGGTCTGATTACGCCTCTCAGCCACACCATTCAGCTGTGGTGTCCTGGGAGGTGTCATTTGTGAGACAGTCCCACACTCCTTAACATAGTCAAGGAACTACGTGCTAAGACACTCACCACCTCAATCGAATTGAAGCATCTTAACGTTCCTGCCCAATTAATTTTCTACTTCCGGTTTAAACTCTTTAAACCAATCAAAAGTTTATGACTTATGCTTGATTGAGTAGACATAACCATATCTACTATAATCATCAGTAAAAGTCAGGTAATAGCGATTAGCATCCCTTGTGACGGTTTTGAATGGTCCACAAACATCAGTATGTATAAGGTCCAAAAAACCCTTACCCCTTTCACAAGAACCAATGAATGGTGATTTTGTCATTTTCCCAAGTAAACAAGATTCACAAATATCATCTGGCTTTAGGTCGAATGACTCCAAGACTCCATCCTTTTGGAGTTGGCCTATGTGTTTCTGATTTACATGTCCAAGACGAAAATGCCACAATGATGCTTTATCCAAGCTAGTAGAAGAATCAATACACAACACATTATTTCTTAGGTTATCTACAACCGACATAGTTTCATACACACCATCACAAGGTAATGCTTTAAAATAAAGAATATTATTAAAGAAAGCATTAATACTACCAACTTCATTATCGAAAGAAAAGATAAACCTTTATTTGTACAAACTATGAAAGGAAATAATATTCCTCGCCATTTCAGACGAGTAAACACATTTATTCAAATCTAACTTTAACCCACTACTTAACAACAAAGTATAAAATCCAATCTTGGTAACAGGTGAAATCTTCTTATTCCCCATGATTAAGTTTATTTTCCCGTGCTCCACATCCTCACTTCTTCTTAGGCCTTGCAAATCAGAACATATGTAAATACCACAACCTATATCAAGGACCCAAGAGTTAGAATATGGTTGGTTATTAGACAATATAGTTTAAACACCTGCGTGGGATGGTTTCACTTTCCCATCCTTGACATCCTGCAAGTACTTTGGGCAGTTTCGCTTCCAGTGTCCCTTATTCTGGAAATAGAAGCATTCAATATCCTTAGGGATGGCAGAAGGAGTAGCAGAACCATCTTTGGTTCCACTTGATGAGGAGCCATCAAGAGACTTTCCCTTGGTACCCTTCGAACGATTCTTCCTCATCTTCCCTTTGCCTTGCCGGATAGCCAAAACAGGCGTAGCTGTAGGAGTAGGAGTAGCAACAACCGACTTACCTTTAAGACCACTTTCGGCGGTCTTTAGAAGTCCTTGAAGCTTGTGTTGGGTTTTGAGCATTCTAACACTCATATGGTGTACATGCAACCCTATAAACCTTGGATCTATGTTTTCTCTATTATAAATGCAAATATTAACTATTCCAAGGTTTCATCCTAACTAGCATATTATGAAGCACCTATACTACAAAGTTCTAGTTAGATGACATACCTTTTGATGTAGCTTGATGTCTTCAAGATTTAAGAGCTTAGCCCCAATAGTGTGGAAGCCTCAAATGGAATCACAAATCACCAAAACACCTAGGAAGAACTTGAGAGAATATGTATGCACACTAAAATCGGCCCACTCTTATTTTCACACACTTGTGCCAATATTGTGAGCCAAGGACCCCGTTATATATTATGGAGGATTAAGGCTACATCCATGTAAACCCTAATACCCATGACATGTCATTTACATAGCATCCATGGGTGAAAAGCTCCATGGACTATCCATAAAATCTTAGCCCAACCTAAATTAACTTGGCCCATTACATATATATATATATATATATATATATATATATATATAAGAGTCCATATTTAATTAGTTACTTTTGATCACTTAATTAATTCTAAATTAATTCTTGATCAATACTAATTAAATAATATGATTCCATATTAATATATTAGAACTTATAATATATTAATATTAATCATAAATATACTATTCTCAAAAGACTATCCATATAAATTGTGCCGGTGAAGTGCAACCCAAAAAAACCATGTCGGGTCGGGTCAAGTACATACCAAATATAGTTATGGACTTAGACATTAATCCAACAGCTTGTTGAGTGTGACTTCCTCCTTGTTCATGTGGTATGTCATGCGGAGTTGATCATAGCATGAAGGTAAGGAGTGAAAAATGATGTCAATTGCCAACTCCTGAGGGAAGTTTACATTTAATTTTTGCAAGCGGTCCACATACCTTTGCATTTTCTGCATGTGGCCTATGATGGGTTCACCATCCTTCATTTGGGTTGTTGTCATGGATGAGATGATTTCATATCGCTCTTGACGAGCACTCTGATGGTACCGGTCCATCAAATCCTGGTGCATCTCAAAAGGATAGTAGTCCTCGTAGGACTTTTGGAGCTCGACTGTCATAGTGGCCAACATGATGCATGCCACTTTGGTAGCATCTCTTTCATGTGCCTCATATGCAGCGACCTCCTCAGGTGTTGCAGTCGGCTCAAGATCCTTAAGCTTCTTGTCGAGGACATATTCCTTTTCCTCATAACGAGTGACCATCCTGATGTTCCGGATCCAATCCATAAAGTTGGAACTATTTAAGATGACTCTCCCACAAAGGTTCATGAGAGAGAAGGAGTCAGTAGGGTTAGAACCCGAAGCATTGTTGGAAAACATCTGAAAAGAAGAAAGACAAGTTTAGATTAGATATATTGAATCCTTAATAAGACACCCAAATGTAATATTAAGGGTAGGACCCAACACAGTATATTATAACTTAGAAGAAGGATGCCGTAATCTAAGCTATAATATATTTGAAGGTAGGTGAACGACGATTCACCAATTTCCACCATGAAAACTAAATGGATTATTAGGTTTGATTGGTTTGAAATTTCTACATTCTTTTGAGATTCATTGAACTTTTCAATGCCATGTTTCAGTCTTGATTGTGCCCTTCAAGTTTTGAGATTGGGATGCCGAGGGTCACAAAACAAGGTGTGAATAACCATGCAAATTCACTTATTACCCTTAATATTATCACCTAATCGATGTGCCGGTTAACCACACACGCTCCACCGATCTATAATAAACATTAAGTCACCCTTTGTTATCCTTACTAGTCCAAGTTAGTGTGCCGGTTAACCACACACGCTCCACCAACGACTTGGTAAGGTACAAAGTGTGAATTTCATGGGTTAGCACAATTTTTCAAATTTTCATAAAGTAACTAATATTGGGAATTATTAAAACATTCAGTTTGTAACACTGGATTCCTGGTACGATTTCTATTCATGTATTTTTCTCATTTTGCCTTGGACTCAGCGAGTTGGAGGCCCGACTCGCCGAGTAGGAGCAATTTTGGCATGAGATTTAAGTGAGGGACTCGACGAGTTGGGTTCTAGACTCAGCGAGTCCGTGATGGACGAGTAAAACCCTAACCCGGGTGTTTGCACCCTATTTAAACACTCTAACTCGACCTCCCTTGTTGCTAACACTTCCAGAGAGCTGTAGAGCAAAACCCTAGCCCCCATATTGTTCTTGTGAGTGATTTTTGGCTTTGTGAAGGAAGTTTGGAGCCTAGAAGAAGAAGGAGGAGGTTGAAGAGTGCAAGGAGGGGAAGTAGATCTGAAATCTACACTGTGAGAACCTTCCATTCAGGTAGAAAAGTTCCTACCTTGATCACTAGTTCATTAGATCCCCTTTTTGTCTGTAGTTGGTGGTTTTCAAGCCCTAAAACCTCAAACTCCATGTGTTTATGCTCTATGTTCTGAAAGGACTTTAGATCTGGACCTTATGGACATCTTAGAAGTGTAAAGTCTTTGTGGTTGAAGTGATTGAGGTCCCTATTGAGTGTATGACCTCATAAAGAGCATCAAATTGCCTTTTGGAGCTCATAGGGCCATGCATGCACGTAAAGTTTGCAACTTTACGTGATAAGCATGCCCTAGGAGCTTAGATCTGTGGTTTCGAACCATTGCATGTCTCAGATTTGGTCTGTATGGGAAGAGGGTTGAAGGGACTCGGCGAGTTCCAAAGTGGACTCGGCGAGTTCTATGAAGATGCTCTTAGACTCGACGAGTTGGATGAACAAATCGGTGAGTCCTATGAAGATTGCCTGGAACTCGACGGGTTGTTCTTCAAACTCGGCGAGTCATATGAACTGTTACTGAGTTAAGAAGGGTTTAAGTGTAGAAGGTCCAACCCTTCGTAGCTGCACGCAGAGTTAGCAATTTAACGTGTAGCAATAGTCCCGGAAACCCAAATCCTCAAGATGGATGCCCTGGTGAGGATTTGGAAGCGAGTAGGAGATCTGCTCGTGGGAATCGGTGAGTTGTTCTCAGACTCGGCGAGTCGGAGCACGAGTCGGTATAGTCGTCCCAAGAAGTGAGTTAAGGGCGACTCAGTGAGTGGGAAGAGGGACTTGATGAGTTAGTATTGGGATAATAGGAGAGGGACTCGGCGAGTCTATGCCATGACTCGGCGAGTCCAGTCAACTGGAAGTGGACTTTGACCAAAGAGTTGACCTTGGACCAGGGGTAGGTCAGTCATTTGACCTAAGGGTATTTATGAGTGACTAATCTATGCTTATGGATTTATAACCGGAGGATTACCGGTGCAGCAGTTAGACGTCTAGCAAGTAGACTTTCAGCACCTACTTTTTGAGGTGGGTTCCCTTCCAGTAGCGGTGGGTCTAAGGACACAATGCCGACCCACCAGTAGGAGTTGTATGTTACATGATTGTCTTTGTGATATCATCTAGGTTTGCTACTACCTGATATGTTATATGTGATAGTAGTAGAGTTCGATTGTTAGGACCGAAGGGTAGGTCAGACACCCCAGATATGTCTGACAGTATGTGATGATATGTTTATATGTTGGCATGATATGTTCTGATATGTATGACAGTAGCAGTAGGGGGTGAAATAGTCCCCGGTAGTCGGGTGAAATAGACCGACGGGTACGTCAAGCACCCCAGAATGGCTTGACCTGGGTAAGTCAGACACCCTAGAATTGTTTGACAGTACATTATGTTATGCTATGTGGTAGTAGTAGGGGTGAAATAGTCCCCGGTAGTCGGGTGAAATAGACCGACGGGTACGTCAAGCACCCCAGAATGGCTTGACCTGGGTATGTCAATTACCCCAAAATGGTTTGACCTGGGTACATCAAACACCCCAGAATGGTTTGACCTGGCTAAGGCAGGCGCCCCAGAATTTCCTGACAGTATATTGTATGGTATGTGGTATGTTGGGGGAACTCACTAAGCTTCGTGCTTACAGTTTACAGTTTTGGTTTCAGGTACCTCTTCAGCTAGGGGGAAGGAGCTGGCGCGGCAGCGGTATATCACACACACACTCTTGTTTTTCCGCATTATGGATTTTCTGGGATGTACTCTGACATATTATTATGATGTGGCTGATTTTCAGACATGAAGCATTACTATGAAACTTTTATATCGAAGTTTTTATGAATTGACCTACTTAAAAAAGAAATTTTTGGCCTGTATTTTTGGGATGTTACAAGTTGGTATCAGAGCCCTGGTTTGAGGGATTCGGACACACCCTCGGGAGTGTCTGGACTCAAATCGAGGGAATAAAAGAATTTTCTAAGAAAATGATTTTTCCTAAAAGGTAAACTAAAGAGTTTTTGGAAAATTACGAAGTGTGTGATGTGCGCGACCGGCCGAGCTCAAGTAAGTATTCCCCAAAGTACCCATACGAGATATGTTACGTTTATCAGTTTCAATATAACAACATGCTAGTATAGGACCAAGGATCTAGGAATGATGCCTTATGTGCTTGCTATATGTGTTCCTGCTTATGAAAATTGCATGCTAGTATTGAGTAGATAGCAGTAGGGTAGCCTATATAGGTTATGCCTGATAGTGTGAGCTTAGCATTGTATGCTACTATAGTTTCCTGCTTTGAGCACGTGATTGTTGATATCGTTCCCTCTTCGTCTGAATTCTGCTTGCTTTGTGCTTTGAGGGACTTCAGGTGATGGGGTTTAGCTATCTGGCGGATACATTAGGTCACATACATCTCAGAATAAGGGTTTTGACTCTATTTCGTAGCTCTTGTTTGAGTCCTAACCGTGGTAGAGGTGAGTCCCTTACTCGAAGGATTATCTGAGCCTCGTTGCATGTGGTTGTATTCAGGTGATGGCTAAGCACCATCACACAGAGATCTTCGGTAGCTGAGGACTGATTAGGGTAGGGTCGGGAGTTCCCTAGGCAAGCCTAGGATGAGAATAGCAGAGAGCAGTAGTGATGAAGGGACTTGGTGGAGTCGAAGCAGTCCTTGAGGAACGTACGGATATATGTGGAAGGTAGTATGGTCCCGTACAACTGAAAGCAGAGGATCCATACTTGAGTCAAGGAAGGCTAAGGCAAAACCAAGGAACTCGTGGTAGATGTGATCCCTCTAGTGTATTAGTATCGCTGATGATTATTATGGTGTATTGCAGAATGGTGGTACTACGTCCGAGGCCAGCAGTTGGCAGTTCAGGAGAGGGATCGGGTTCAGGCTCAGGGTCCGAGCCAGTTGATGAGAGCCTACGCGAGTTCATCGCGTCAGAGATCACTAGAGGTATCCTTGAGTCGACCCCTATCTTCTTCGGGTCGATCAAGGAAGGGATAGTCGAGCTGATGGAGGATCGCCTCAGGGCGTTCAGGAGCGACATGGCGTCAGGCCAGTCATGATCCCGCACACTGTCCTTTAAGGACTTCAGGGGCAGTGGTGCACCAGATTTCCATGGGGCGAAGGACCCTATTGCTGCCAGACGATGGATTGTAAACATCGAGTCTGTGCAGTTGACTAGCTTCTGCCCTGAGGGGTCGAAGGTGAGATATGCAGCAGGGTGTTTACGATACCGAGCTAGAGATTTGTGGGAGTTCGTCAGTGACTCATTAGGAGCCTCGGCTGTTGAGGCTATGACCTGGTCAAACTTTGTGACCAGGTTCAGGGCAGAGTTTGCGTCGGCTGTCGAGCTTCAGCAGCTGGCCAGGGAGTTTTTAGATATGAAGTAGACGACGGACCGTGGTGGAGATCACCGCCAAGTTCTGGGTGAGGGCGTTGTTAGTGCCCCAGTATGCATATGATGAGGATATGAGGAGGACCCGCTACCATGACATGCTACGGGCTGACATCTGAGAGCATGTTAGCTTTTCAGCTTGCCCTGCCCTGGAGTCCATGATTGCCAGGGCAAGGGAGAGGGAGATTGATTTGGAGCATATCCGGAAGAGGAAGGGTGGGGAGGGGAAGGTGGATGGGGCTTCAGGGAAGAAGCACAAGGGATCAGATGGTAGCCGAAAGGCCAAGGAGGATTGGGCCACTGCAGGAAATGTGGCAGGTCACACGAGGGAGCATGTAGATTGGGAATGTCGGGATTCTACAAGTGCGGCAAGACGGGACACTTTAGCAGGGATTGTACTGCCCCTACATCAATTGTTCAGACATCTAAGTTGTTGTGTTTCCACTACAACCAGAGGGGCCACAAGAGGGCCAATTGCCCTCAGTTGACAACAGTAGCAGCATCGGTGAAGGTGCCAGCCCCAGCGACCCTGCGGATCACAGATGGCCGACAGGTCAAGTCGGAGGCTCCAGTTGTGAGGAGATGGGCCTTTCAGCTGACTATAGAGGAGGCATGTGCCACACCCGATGTGGTGACGGGTATAATTTCTTATCTATGCTTTTATGTTATGTTGCTGTAATTTTGATATGTTACATGTATGTGCCTTGTTTAGGACCATTCCATGTGAACGGTATCCCAGTTCAGGTGTTGTTTGATTCGGGGGCTACCCGATCATTTGTTTCTCTTGCGCTTAGCAAGAAGTTCCTGAGTCCTCGGGCATGTTGGATTGCCCTCTAGAGGTTGAGATTGCGGATGATCGGTCGGTGCGAGCATCAAAGGTCTTCTGGGATTGTGTATTGAGATTGTTTGAGGAGCGGTATCTAGTTGACCTGGTTCCCATTCCGTTGCGGGGAAACAAGGTCATTATTGGTATGGATTAGTTGAGTCCCAATGGGGCAGTGATAGACTGCGCGCAGCAGCTAGTGCGAGTCAGAGCCCCAAGTGGGGGAGAGTTGGTGATTCAGGGTGAGAGACCACAACGAGGGCCAGCCTTATGCTCGACAGCGAGTGCGAGGCTTTACCTTCAGCAGGGTTGCACAGGATATGTCGCTTATGTCATGGACACCCAGGAGGCGGGTAAGGAGACAGTGGGAGATGTGCCCGTGGTTCGAGAGTTTGAGGATGTATTCCCCAAGGAGTTGCCTGGGATACCTTCGGAGCGACAGGTGGAGTTCAGGATCGACTTAGTCCCTGGTGCGGCTCCGATAGCCAACGCACCATATCGGTTGGCTCCTCCCGAGATGTAGGAGTTGTCTACATAGCTGTAGGAGCTGATAGACAAGGGATTCATTAGACCGAGTAGTTCTCCCTGGGGAGTCCCGATTCTATTTGTGAAACAGAAGGACAGGTCGCACCGGATGTGTATAGATTACCGGGAGCTGAATAAGTTGACAGTGAAAAACCGTTACCCAATCCCGAGGATTGATGACCTCTTCGACCAGCTTCAGAGAGAATCTTGGTTCTCCAAGATTGATCTGTGTTCGGGGTACCATCAGATGAGGGTCAGAGAGGAGGATGTGCAGAAGACCGCGTTTCGGACGCGCTATGGCCATTATGAGTTCGTGGTGATGCCGTTTGGGCTAACCAATGCTCCTGCCGCGTTCATGGACCTCATGAACCATGTGTGCAGACCGATGCTGGACCGGTCTGTGATAGTTTTCATTGATGACATCTTGGTTTATTCCAAGACGCAGGAGGAGCACGAGGGGCATCTGCGAGAGGTGTTGGAGACCCTGAGGAGGGAGAGCTTATATACTAAGTTCTCCAACTGTGAGTTCTGGTTGCGCGAGGTGCAGTTTCTTGGGCACCTTGTCAACCAGGATGGGATTTCGGTCGATCCGGCCAAGGTAGAGGCCGTGATGAGGTGGGAGGTTCCGAAGTCTCCATCTGAGATTCGAAGTTTTCTGGGGTTAGCAGGGTACTATCAGAGATTCATCCAGGATTTCTCCAAGATAGATGTACCCTTGACGAGGCTAACGAGGAAGGCTGTAGTCTTCCGATGGGGGCCTGAGCAGCAGGCGGCGTTTGAGACGTTAAGGCAAAGATTGTGTGAGGCGCCAATCTTAGCCCTGCCAGAGGGCGTGGAGGATTTTGTTGTTTATTTCGACGCGTCTATCTCATGTCTGGGCGCGGTATTGATGTAGAGAGGGCATGTCATTGCTTACGCCTTGAGGCAGCTGAAGCCTCACGAGGCAAATTACCTGACGCAGGATTTGGAGTTGGGGGGTGTGGTGTTCGCCCTCAAGATTTGGCGTCATTACCTCTATGGGGTTCGCTGTACGATTTACACGGACCACAAGAGCTTGAGGTACCTTATGGATCAGCTGAATCTGAACATGAGACAACATTGGAGGCTTGATGTGGTGAAGGATTATGATTGTCAGATCCTTTACCACCCGGGGAAGGACAATGTGGTGGCCGATGCGCTTAGCCGCTAGGCAGCACCGATCAGGGATATCTGTTTGGGGATGACAGTGGCGACTCCGCTGCTGGAGCATATTCGGGAGGATCAGCAGGAGGCGATGAAAGAGGAACATCGGAAGATTGAGAGGATTGTGGGTCAGATTTCCTCTTTCGACTATGACAGTCGAGGATTGTTGACACTACACCGTAGGGTGTGGGTTCCGTACCATGGAGGCGTGTGCCAGGTTCTGATGGGAGAGGCGTACAAATCTAGATTCTCCATTCATCCCAGGGTGACGAAGATGTATAGGGATCTTCGTTTAGATTATTGGTGGCCTTGCATGAAGCAGGATGTAGCCTGGTACGTGGAGTGTTGCTTTATCTGCAGGAACGTCCAGGCCGAGCACCAAAGACCACACGGTATGATGCAACCGTTGGATATCCCGTTGTGGAAATGGGAAGATATTACGATGGATTTTATCACGAAGCTTCCCAGGACCGCGCGAGGAGTGGATTCGATATGGGTCATCATAGATCAATTGACCAAGAGCACCCATTTTATTCTGATTCAGGAGAGCATCTCGGCCGAGAAGTTGGCCGACATCTATATCAGGGAGATAGTGGCGCGGCACGGGGTGCCAGTGTAAGTCATCTCAGACAGGGATGTGCGTTTTACTTCCAGGTTTTGGAAGAAGTTTCATGACGAGTTGGGTACTCGTCTACATTTCAGCACCGCTTTTCACCCATAGACGGATGGTCAGAGCGAGCAGACCATCCAAACATTAGAGGATATGTTGCGGACATGTGTTATGGATTTCAGAGGTAGTTGGGATACCTACCTTCAGTTGGCGGAGTTCTTGTATAATAATAGTTATCATGCGAGTATCGACCGTCCCCCCTTTGAGATGTTGTATGGAAGGAAGCACAGGACCCCAATATGTTGGGGAGAGGTTGGACAGAGGGTCATGGGGAGCACCGAAGTGGTGCTCAAGACGAGCGAGAGGATTCAGCAGGTCCGTAGCAGGCTTCAGACTGCTCAGAGTCGGCAGAAAATTTATGCCAACAAGCGCCGATCAGACTTAGAGTTTCAGGTTGGAGACATGGTTCTCCTGAAGGTGTCGCCTTGGAAAGGTGTCATCCGATTCAGCAAGCGGGCCAAGTTAGGCCCCAGGTACATTGAACAGTTCCGGGTATTAGCCTGGGTGGGCAGGGTGGCGTATAGGTTGGATCTGCCAGCCGAACTCAGCCAGATCCACAACACTTTCCACGTCTCTCAGTTACGGAAGTGTCTGGTGGACGACTCGGCAGTGGTGCCTTTGGAGGATATTCAGGTCGATGACAGCCTGAATTACATCGAGCGGCCTGTGGCTATCCTCGATAGGAAGTCCAAGGATCTGTGGAACAAGAGAGTGGAGCTAGTGAAGGTGCAATGGCAGCACCAGAAAGGCTCGGAATGGACTTGGGAGCCGGTGGATGAAATGATGGAGTATTACCCGGAATTGTTCCGAAAACGAGCAGCAGACTTCGAGGACGAAGTCTAAGATAAGTGGGGGAGATTTGTAACTTCGGATTCCTGGTACAATTTCTATTCATGTATTTTTCTCATTTTGCCTTGGACTCGGCGAGTTGGAGGCCCGACTCGCCGAGTAGGAGCGATTTTGGCACATGATTTAAGTGAAGGACTCAACGAGTCCGTGCTGGATGAGTAAAACCCTAACCCGGATGTTTGGACCCTATTTAAACACTCTAACTCAGCCTCCCTTGTGCCTAACACTTCCAGAGAGCTGTAGAGCGAAACCCTAGCCCCCATATTGTTCTTGTGAGTGATTTTTGGCTTTGTGAAGGAAGTTTGGAGCTTAGAAGAAGGAGTAGGAGGTTGAAGAGTGCAACGAGGGGAAGTAGATCCCAAATCTACACTGTGAGAAGCTTCCATTCATGTAGAAAAGTTCCTACCTTGATCAATAGTTCATTAGATCCCCTTTTTGTCCGTAGTTGGTGGTTTTCAATCCCTAAAACCTCAAACTCCATGTGTTTATGCTCTATGTTCTGAAAGGACTTCAGATGGACCTTATGGACATCTTAGAAGTGTAAAGTCTCTGTGGTTGAATTGATTGAGGTCCCTATTGAGTGTATGACCTCATAAAGAGCTTGGAATTGCCTTTTGGAACTCATAAGGCCATGCATGCACGTAAAGTTTGTAACTTTACCTGATAAGCATGCCCTAGGAGCTTAGATCTATGGTTTGGAACCATTGCATGTCTCAGATTTGGTCTGTATGGGAGGAGGGTTGAAGGGACTCGGTGAGTTCCAAAGTGGACTCGGCGAGTTCTATGAAGATGGTCTTAGACTCGACGAGTTGGATGAACAAATCGGCGAGTGCTATGAAGATTGCCTGGAACTCGACGGGTTGTTCTTCAAACTCGGCGAGTCATATGAACTGTTACTGAGTTAAGAAGGGTTTAAGTGTAGAAGGTCCAACCCTTCATAGCTGCACGCGGAGTTAGCAATTTAACGTGTAGCAATAGTCCCAGAAACCCAAATCCTCAAGATGGATGCCCTGGTGAGGATTTGGAAGCGAGTAGGAGATCTACTCGTGGGACTCGGCGAGTTGTTCTCAGACTCGGCGAGTCGGATCGCGATTCGGTCTAATCGTCCCAAGAAGTGAGTTAAGGGCGAATCAGTGAGTGGGAAGAGGGACTTGATGAGTTAGTACTGGGATAGTAGGAGAGGGATTCGGTGAGTCTGTGCCATGACTCGGCAAGTCCAGTCAACTGGAAGTTGACTTTGACCAAAGAGTTGACCTTGGACCAGGGGTAGGTCAGTCATTTGACCTAAGGGTATTTATGAGTGACTAATCTATGCTTATGGATTTATAGTCGGAGGATTACCGGTGCAGCAGTCAGACGTTTAGCAAGCAGACTTTCAGCACCTACTTTTTGAGGTGAGTTACCTTCCAGTAGCGGTGGGTCTAAGGCCACAATGTCGGCCCACCAGTAGGAGTTGTATGTTAGATGATTGTCTTTGTGATATCATCTAGGTTTGCTATTACCTGATATGTTATATGTGATAGTAGTAGAGTTCGGTTGTTAGGACTGAAGTGTAGGTTAGACACCCCAGATATGTCTGACAGTATGTGATGATATGTTTATATGCTGGCATGATATGTTATGATATGTGTGACAGTAGCAGTAGGGGGTGAAATAGTCCCTGGTAGTTGGGTGAAATAGACTGACGCGTACGTCAAGCACCCCAGAATGGCTTGGCCTGGGTAAGTCAGACACCCCAGAATTGTCTGACAGTACATTATGTTATTCTATGTTGTAGTAGTAGGGGTGAAATAGTCCCCGGTAGTCGGGTGAAATAGACCGACGGGTACGTCAAGCACCCAGAATGGCTTGACCTGGGTATGTAAAACACCCCAGAATGGTTTGACATGGGTACGTCAAACACCCCAGAATGGTTTGACATGGGTAAGACAGGCACCCCAGAATTGTCTGACAGTATATTGTATGGTATGTGGTATGTTGAGGGAACTCACTAAGCTTCATGCTTATAGTTTACAGTTTTGGTTTCAGGTACCTCTTCAGCTAGGGGGAAGGATCTGGCGCGGTAGCGGCATATCACACACACACTCTTGTTTTTCCGCATTATGGATTTTCTGGGATGTACTCTGACATATTATTATGATGAGGTTGATTTTCAAACATGAAGCATTACTATTAAACTTTTATATCGAAGTTTTTATGAATTGACGTACTTAAAAATGAAAATTTTGGCCTGTATTTTTGGGATGTTACATAGTTACTTTATAATAATCATTATACTTTCAATGATAATGAAGTCATTGTCATACCCGTTCGGCTAACGACCCTCCACCGATCAAGGAAGCGGTGGGTGAGAATGGACACCCATTAAGCTGCCATTTTATAAGTAACAACCTTATACCCCCCTTATAGACCGGCTTGGTGAATGAGGCCTACTAACTGTAAAACGACTTGATCTTATACATATATATATATATATATATATATATATTAACCATTAATCTTATAATAGTATAAGGGTTGAATTTTAACTTTTAAAATCCTAAGGGTTGGAAATTAAAGTGTGTGTGTCTTTACAAATTCCAAAACTTGAGGGCAAGTTTTGAAACTCTTCAAAACTAATCATTTCATAACTTATGAATTAAGGATTCATAAAAGTGAATACTCTTCATTTTTATGTAACTTATGTGTTTTAAATGTTCATTCAAAATAGGTGACCTTTGGAAATCCATAACTTGAGGACAAATTATGAATTCCATTAAAACACATAATTGATCAAGAATTAATCATTAAACAATTTAGCAAGTAATTCCTATGATCTATCAATAACTCATAAGAACATGAATATCCATATCAAAATTTCAAGAACATATGAACACATATAAACATAGAATTTTGATATTAGCCATTGTAAATGGATTAGAACAACCATTACACCATCTAAAACAGGTTTTAAAACATCAAAACAGTTTAGGTTAATGTTTCTAATCCATTTCTAGCAGCAAAAATCGAAAATCTGCACTCTGCCTAGCCAACTCGTCGATTGCAAGAACTGACTCGCTGAGTTGGTTGAATATATGCTTGGAATCTTCGATTCCCCCCATGGACTCGGCGAGTCCCCTGTGCAGACAGCAAGAATTTCGACTTTTTCAACAATTTGTATCAAGTATTCAAGAAAACAATCCTAGGCTCTAATACCACTATTGGGTTTTGAGCATCCTAACACTCCTATGGTGTACATGCAACCCTAAAACCCTGGATCCATGTTTTACTAAGAATACGTGCAACAATTATTTTTCCAAGGTTCATAACCTATCTAGCATGTCATGGGGAACATTAAACATAATGGCTAGAAGAATTACATACCTTTCAATAGTGAGTTGAGTCCTTGGAGTTTGAGAGCCAAGCACCAATAATGTGGATGGCTCAAATAGAAATCACCAATCACCACAAAAATGGAAAAACCTTATGAGAGTGTATGTAGCTTATAGAAATCGGCCACCTCTTTGAACACACACAACTAGTGCCATTTCAAGCATCACAAGCTTCTTTATATAGTGTGGGGAATTAGGGTTACATCCATGTAAACCCTAATACCCATGAATCTTCCTTTCCAAGGATCCATGGGTTAAAAGCTCCATGGACTCCCATGCATGCCAAGCCCATTCCAAATGAGTATTAACCCACACTTATATAAATACAAGAGCCCATACTTAATTAGTCACCTTTTTTATCACCAAATTAATTCTAAATTAATTTATGATCAATACTAATTAAATAATATGATTTCATATTAGTATATTATAACTTATAATATATTAACAAATCATAAACATACAATTCTAAAAGGTTAAACCATAAATAGTTCGGGTGAAGTGCAACCCAAATGGACCATGTCGGGTCGGGTCAAGTATATACCAAATAAAGTTATGGACTTAGACACCTTATCCAACAGTATGTGCACCATAGGATGTTGTATTATACCAAAACCCAACAGTTCCAACCGCTATTGGTACTCTTAACTTCACGCTATTTGTCATTCCAAATTTTTCGAGAAAATTCCTTGTATATTTTTCTTGATTGATGAAAATTCCTTCTCTGCTTTGATGAATGTTTAAACCAAGAAAATTATTGATTTTACCCATCATGCTCATTTCGAATTGGCTTTTCATCAAACTTTCGAATTCACTAGACAAAGCAGGGTCGTTAGAGCCAAAAATAATATCATCGACATAAATTTAAACAAGCATTAGATGATTCCCAACTTTCTTTCGAAATAATGTGGGGTCAAATGATCCTTGTTTAAATTTCGATTGTTTTAAGAAACTAGTAAGAGTTGCTTACCATGCTCTTGGTGCTTGTTTTAACCCATATACTGCTTTATCTAAAATGTAGACATGATTAGGATATTCTTCATTCACGAAACCTGGAGGTTGTTCAACATAAACTGTTTCTTCAAGTTCACCATTGAGAAAATCACATTTCACATCCATTTGATAAACATCAAAATCTTTGTGAGCTGCATAAGCCAAAAATATTCGAACAGCCTCGAGTCTTTCGACAGGAGCAAAGGTTTCTTCATAATCGATACCTTCTTGATGCGAATAACCTTTAACAACTAATTGTGCTTTGTTTCAAATAATATTCCCATCTTTGTCGGTTTTGTTTTTGAAAATCCATTTTAATCCGACAATTGAAACATCATTAGGTTTAGGAATTAATCTCCAAACCTTGTTTCGTTCAAATTCAACCAATTCATATTGCATTGCAACAACCCAATCTGGGTGTTCCATTGCAACCTTAATTGTCTTTGGTTCAATTTTGGAAATGAAAACATTAAACATGCAAAATTCTTGATGGGTATTAAATACCTCATT
Source organism: Lactuca serriola (assembly GCF_051521515.1). NCBI lineage: Eukaryota > Viridiplantae > Streptophyta > Magnoliopsida > Asterales > Asteraceae > Lactuca > Lactuca serriola. Next base: position 195,309,261 of record NC_136415.1, read on the forward strand.
CTTTTCACGAATTTGAGTTCTAGTCAAAACTTCATCTTGTGGATTTCCAATGACTTGTTCTTTCGGATGATTTCTTGTCCACTTTTCCAATGGTGGATATGTTGGATCAAAGTCCAAAGGTGCATCTTCGTACATTTCTTCATTTTCATATCCTGCAACAGAAATATTATCATTTATGTCATGAAATTCATCATTTTGATCAATATTTATGGTTTCATTATCATCATGCTCCCCTCAACATAATTCTCATTCTGATGCTCCCCATATAAACTTTCATTTACTCTACTATTCTCCCACTTGAAAGGATGCTCCCCCTCAACATGCGAATGATTATGTAAACACTCCCCCTCCACATGAGTATCTTGCATACTTTCGCCATTAGCAGATGTCTCTGATGTGATTTTCGAATCATCAGAATGCCTCGAAGATTCACGAATTTGATTATCAACAACATGGACTTCAGCATCAACGGCACTGTATGGAACACCAAAAATAAACAATAATCAAATTCAGATGAATTAGTTTCTTCAGTTTCATCAGTTGATTCATTTAGAATTGGTTTTTATTCAAATTGTTTTTCAACTTGTTTCACGAAGTAATCATCAAAAGTGAGATTAAACGTTTCTTCAACTTTACAAGTTCGTTTGTTTAACACTTTGTAAGCAACCGAATTGTTCGAATATCCCAAAAATATTCCTTCATTAGCTTTAGCTTGAAATTTTGAAAGATTATCTTTGAGATTCATTATAAAACACCTGCAACCAAAAACATCAAAGAATTTGACATTAGGTTTTCGGTTATAGATTATTTCATACGGAGTTATATTGAAACGTCTATGAATGAAAGATCTATTCTGAGTAAAACATGTTGTCGAAATTGCTTCTGCCCATAACTATTGAGGAAGATTTGTATATGTCAACATTGTCCTTGCCGCTTTGCAAAGAGACCTATTTCTCCTTTCGACCACTCCAATTTGTTGAGGTGTATAGGGCGAAGAAAAGTTATGCGAAATTCCTTTTTCTGTTATGTACGAATCCAACACTTTGTTCTTAAACTCAGAACCATTATCAGTCTTGATTTTTCGAACTTTCTTCTTCAGACTTATCTCAATTTTCTTGCTAAATTCGATCATTGTTTGAGCGACTTCAGATTTTAACCTGAGAAAATACACCCACGTAAATCGTGAAAAATCATCAACAATAACCAAAATGTACCGTTTCTTGTTGAGTGTTTCAACAGTTGATGGTCCACAAAGGTCAATATGAAGAAGTTCCAACGGTTCGACAATTTTCGAATCAATGACAATTGGATGCCCTTTATGATGTTGTTTTTCTTGTTCGCAAGTTGCACATAAAGTATCATTATCAGACTTTAACACAGGTAAACCTCGAACAAGATCTTCTACAACCAATTTATTTAAATTTCGAAAGTTTAAATGAGATAAACGGCGATGCCATAACCAGCTAATATCTGTGGGAGCTTTCAAAAGTAGACAAACTGAGGGTTTTCCAGCTGTGGGTTTGATGTCAAGGTTAAACATATCTCCATACCTTTTTGATTTCAACAATTCTTCGTTTGTCTCAACTTTTGAAATGATGCTTCCTTCTTCGTTAAACACAACTTCATTGCAATTCCCACAACAAGTTGTGAAACACTTATCAAATTATGTTGAAGACCTTCCACATAAGTAACACAATTCACTATAAATTGACCATTCGTTACTTTGCCATAACCTTTAACTTGACATTTATGATTATTTCCAAACATCACTACACCAACCTTTTCTAAACTTCAAAAATCATGCAAATTCTCCTTCCTTCCAGTCATGTGACGTGAGCAACAACTATCAATATACCATTTCTCATCATATTGCTCATAACATAGTACCTGCAATCATTGAAAGAATTTTGGTACCCAAGGCTGTTTGGGTCCTGGGTTATTAGCTTGAAAAAGAGAGTGAATTTTAGAACCTAAAGCCCAACTTCAAACTTTAGTTTTAAAAGAATCAATTAAGTCGACATCATCAGTTAAAGATATTGAAATATAATTTTTCGATAGTTTTGGACTTTCACCAACTTTCTTCTAATGTTTCGTAGATTGTGTTTCTTTTGAGATTGGTTGCCATCTTTGAACTGAAGTATTTGACTCTTTCGAAGATGAACCTCCAAACGAAGGATCATTTAAATATTGTTCATAGGCCTTTTTGATTTGTTGATGCGAAAACTTCCCAGATTGATAACTTTTTCCCATTGTTTTCAAGCTAGTGATTCATGGTTTCCCCTTCAGATGTGCCTTTCGTGTATGAAACTTTGGTCTCTTTTTCTGCAGATGGATTTGGAAAATTTGGTTTTTATGGAATGAACTTTGAAGTTGCTTTGGAAATTACTTTAAGAAATATTTGATGTTTTTCAGATTTTCGAACATTTTCAAATTTTCGAAAAATCTCAAACTTTTGATTTGTTCTTTTTGAAGAAAATATGTTATTCGTCTTTGTTGATTTTGTGAAAGATGAATGTGAATTTGAAATTTTTTGATGATCATTTGAATAAGAATGCTTTTGAGAATTATTTGTTCGAAAAATCTTTGGTGATCATGATTTTGAAAACTTCGTTGGAAAATTCTTTGAGTTTGACTTTTGATATTCGTACGAAATTGATGGAGCGGGATTTTTCTTTGTTGGTTCATTTGATTGCTTTTCATTTGTCACAACATGCCAAAACATTCTCTTTCTTGCCTGACTTTTCGAAATTCCTTTTTCTTTCAAAAATTTGTCAACAAGATCTTTAAATTCCTGTGAATTATTTTTCACATTCACATTTGTTTTAGGTGATTCTTGTTTCAAAATTTGTTTTGCAACTTCTCGTTTTTCAACCCATTTTCGTTGTGGTTTTTTTCTTTGAAAAACATACGAATTCTTTGTTAGATTATTTTCGATAGTGCATTGATTTGAAAAGAATCCTTCGTCTGATGTTTTCTTGTTATCTTCTTCAACCGTTTTGTTGAATTCTGGTTTTATGTTTTCAACATTCCCAGTAGTGACAAACACTTGATTCGGAGATACAACATCATCTGTGCACTTGAAATTCAGATAAACCACTGTGTTGGTTTCCAAATAGTGAGAACCATTGTCAAACAACACTCTGTTGAAATTTTCAGTGTCCCCAAACACTTGATCAACAACAATTCGTGGAATTTCTGTTTCGTTAGAAACATTCTTTTCGTTTTCAAAATTGTTCGACACATCATTTTCATTCCCATCTTCACTATCATCAATTTGACTATCTCGTACCTCCACACCATCAAAATCACAGACTTTTGAAGTAGAGGGTCTATCAGTGTCATCCTCAACCTTCGAATTATTATCAATTTCTTTACCTTTTGACTTAGATGTGACATTAATGATTGATAACTGAGAAAAATCGACACTTTCCTCCTCCTCAATTACACTGATTTCGCTAAAACAATCAGAATTGTCTTCGATATTAGCAAAATTAGATTGAGGGTCAAGTTTCGAATTCTCAGTTCTTTTCAAAAATTTCATTTGTTCACTTTTTGTCAAACTTTCATTCACAATCTCAACAAGTTCATCAACATTTAGAAATTCATCGATCTTAACAATGCCATAAGCAAATCTATCATTAGGCACTTTATTAAAGTCTGCTATTGTTTGTTCACAATTATAAGACAAAATATCAATCTTCTCTCTTTCAAAAGTAAGAAAAGGTAATAATTTCTTATGTTGTTCCTTACTAATATCACATGAATGATGCAATGCAGTCAATTTAGCATAGAGACGTTTAGCCGAATTATAATATATGTTTCTTTGTGCAAGCAACATCCTTACATCTCTATCCAAATTTTCTCTATCATTATTGATATTTTTTATTTGCAATTCTAAATACCCTACCCTGCTACATTTCAAATCTAGAAGTCTTTGGGTCTTTAGCAGTTGAGTACTTAATTTCTTGGCTTCGTTACTAGCTGACACAACAATAGTATCGAAATAAGCAACAATATCGTCAAATGCAACTATCTCAGAATCATAAGCTTGTAGAGGAATATTAAAAGATTGAAGAATAGAACATACCTTTGTAGTCATTGGTGATTTGTCTCTAGATTCAGTCATGAAACAATGACCAATCACCTTTTCATTCTTGTCCTCCTCAAATTGTGCAAACATAGCTCTATGAGTTGGATTTCGAATCTCATCGTCATCAGATCCCGAGGACCATATTTGATATGTCCCATCCTCTTTAGCCTTTCCTCGTGCAACCAAAGATAGCCCTTTATCTTTTGCACGAACTTCCTTAGCTTTTCCACATAATAAGCTTCGTCCTTGACTTTATTCTTCCTATCATCCTTCTTACGAAGAACACAATCATTTGCTAAATGATTTGCTTCATTGCAGTAATGACAATCAACACCTGAGTCTCCCTTAAGCTTCTTTTCATTCTTTGACTCGTTTTCCTTCTCATCATTTTTCTCAAACTTTTTATTTTCCTCAGCACCAGACTTGCTCACAAAGTTTCCCTTTACTTCACTCTGCTTCACCTTCAAATTAAACGGTTTCTTGAAAAACTTTTTAACTTGGTTGTTCGATTAAAATGTTATTGCTTCATCATCAGAGTTTATCAGAAAACCTTCTTCATCAGAATCATCTTTCTCTTCTTCTTCCTTCTCAGATATATTCAAAACTAGAGCTAAAGGACCTCCCAATCTAAGTTTCGACTCTTCAGCTGATTATACACATCATTCAATGATGAATTATCGAAGCTTTGTTGATTCTTCACCATCATGCTTACACTTCTCCACTCCTTACGATGTCCTATCACAAAAGTGAGATTGAACTCCATAGATGACCTTGTGATTCCATCACGATTGCATCGATAGATTAATTCGTTAAAACGATCATAGTAAACCTCAATCGTTTCATTCTCTTTTTGTCTGAACTCCTTTAGTTCCACAAGACACTTCTTAATTGAGTTAATCTTCATTTTCTCGCTTCCCTGATACTTTTCCTTAAGAGTATTACATATATCTTTTGCAGTTTTACAACCACGGATGTAGTTGTAAACAACAGGTGGCAAAGCACCTCTCAGCTCTCTCATACAATGCTTCTCATTGTTTTTCAGCCTTGTTGCTTGTTCTTCTACTGTAGAAGTTGATCCAGATGATCCTAAATTTTGAGCATTCAGTGGTGGTTGAACACTTCCTTTGATGCAATTACATAACTCTTCATACAATCCATTGAGATAGTCTTCCATACGATCCACCCATTGATCGTAGTAATCTGGAATCAGCATTGGAATTTTTGTTGATGATCCAAGCAAATGAGAATACGATGTCATCGTGTTCATGTTGAAGTTTGCCATTTTTGTACGGATGAGAATTTTCAGAAAACTTTGAGAAACTTGAAGATTGAAAGAATGAAATGATCAGAAACTTGAAACCGATCACTCGATTAAACAATTCAAACACAAAATCTAAACAAAACTGTAGATCTCAGATGATTTTCAGAATCGAAATGTGCGGAAGCTTTTGAGACAAACTTTGACTAAAAAACAAACAATTCAAATGAAAATCAGATCATTGTAGTTTGATTCCAACTCTGATACCAATTGTAGAAGAATTGTAACTAGTAATTGAAAGTAAATCAGAGTAATTCAAGTAATGATCAAGAATGAACACACGATATAAATATGATCTGGTTTCAGCTTCTATTACTTTCACAGAACTTGAGTACAAAAACAGATAACAGAATTGGGGAAAACTCTCTTACCTACACTCAAGTTCAGAACCTATTTATAGGATACTGAAAGTACAAAAAATACTAAGGAGTAAACATTAAGTTTCGACTAAACAAGTGCCTTAGTAAATACGTACAAAATTACAAAACAACCACTTCAACCCTTTACAATATTTCGACCCTAACATCAAACCCATCAGATGTTGTAAGGACTAAAAGTAAGTATTGAAGAACTAATATGATAGAATTCTCATTTCGACTACTTTATGGGATCAATAATTAAGCAGACATGCTCTGGTGATGTCGAAAATAGTCATATGAAGAATTACCTGATCAGAGGAGATCTAATAGAAGGATCACCGAAACTGAGTTGATAAAGGCGGAAAGGAGATCAACAATGGAGATGTGAGCGTCCACAATCAAAAGTAGCCAAGGAAGGGCACATAAATACTTTCATGCTGGAGGCGTCACCATGATGACGGAGCTGATTCAACAGATGTAAAAACGGAGACATCTGTTGACAATGAATCTAGAATTGTTAACTAATCAAGAATATAGAAAAAAAGAGGTGGGAGGTTTGTAGAGACAAACGCCAATCTCAAATCGACAGTGTTGTACAGGTCGAACCCTAAATCGGGGAAGACGCAAAATTGAGACTTAATGGGGAATTCAAACAATGAAGCATTTCAGTTGGCGTAAAATCGACGAAGAGTCAATCGACGTAAAATCGACAAAGAGTTCAGCGAATGAAGTAACGAGTGAGAAAGGAAGAACTTAGGTGGGAGGCGCAGCAACAAGTTAGAAAATGAGAGACGATGACGGTGGATAGGAAGTTGTAAACCCAGAGCAAGAAGTCGACCGGTAGAAACTGGAACAATGGTTGCCTTTTTGTACTTCGAGAAATTGAAAATGGTAAGAAAAACGTTTACCACATGCACTGTTCATAAGAACATTATGCTATTATTATTATTATTATTATTATTATTATTATTATTATTATTATTATTATTATTATTATTATTGTAGGATTTCAAAGCACTCCATGGATGATGACAATGGGCCCCTTGATGAAGTGTAGGTTAAAAGCCCGAGACTTGTCTTTTCCCTATAAATAGTATTGTATTATTTATTATTAGGGTTAAGAGTGAGGAAAAATGTAGCCGCCACGTTGTTAGGTTTCTTATGTAGTGTTAGATTCTTTAGTCTATGCTGAAAGTGTAATTTATTCCTCATGTTTTGAATAAATTAAGTGATCATTCGACATATCTTCATTATTTGTGTTTGTTCTTATTTTTCACATCTTATTCATCAAATCACAATTAGGGTTTTATTCCTAACAAGTGGTATTAGAGCGGGTCTTTGAAGATCTATTGATTTTTTAAGTATCAGTTCCTGATTTGATGATTTTCTACACATATTATAGAAGATTATTGGTGTTTTGGCGGTATGGAATCAAGATTTTTTCAATCAACTGTTCATGGAGAATTATGTTACTGTTCATCGTGGTATTTTTTTTTCTCTGTTCTTTGGATCTGATTTGTTTTAATATCAAAGTCTTTTGACTCAGTTATTTTGTATAAATCCATGTTTAGCCTAAATAATCGTGTTCCTGTTCATGATATTCAGTCCTTTAAATTTGGATCTGAAAATCATTTATTCTGTCGACAGTGGCCAGATTGTTTTTTATTTTTATTTCATCCAGCCGATAATATACTGTTATTGAGCCCATCTTTTATCGTTTACTGTTCTTTCATTCCAATTATTAAGCCTATCGTTTTTATTCACTATTTGTTGGTTTCGCCCATACATCCTAATCTTTGGAATCGCATATTGCAATTGACTAATCTCAAATTTGTGATTATCGTTCCTTCAAATCCATTGTCCTTCCGTTCTTGATTCGATGTTCATAAACGATGCCTTTATCAAAATTGATTTTGATTTTATCTAATTTTGTGTTCAATCTAATTCAGTAGATTCATTCATCAAATATCAATTTTGCTTCTTGATTATATAATTTGGTGAAAATTAAAAATGATTTGGAGAATCAACAATTTAGGGAGGTTGTTTGTACCAGCGTTTGTTAGAAGTCAAGAACAGATGATGGGTTTTGCAATCGCAATTGAAACTCAATCGGATGGTTGTGGGTATCGGTTCATAATTGCTTGTCAAAGATAAGATTGGCACAAGAAGGATTGTGATGAAGAATGAGAGAATGATGAGTTCCTACTAACGAATGAAAGTCAAAATTGGTTTGAAAATCTCACCTGCGAACGAATGAAATCAAATCTCACTAGGATGAACAATGGGCTAAAACGAAAGGTCAAAATTGACTGTGATTTGGGTGTTACATGGACTGCGAACGAATGGATCTCAATTGGGACGATCATTGGTCAAACGAAAGTGAAAATCGCTATGAACGAATGTCCTTACCTGCGATCCCTCAAACATCAGAAAAAGGTGAACCTCTAATTAGATTTGTTTTTGTGGATTCGCTTTGGGGTATAAACGACTGATTTGGAACGAACATCATACCTGCAAACGTTCGGATGTGGAATTGATTTTTGGGTTTACACTAACATTTGTTGACATGGATTCACTTTGGGCTGTATTCGACCGAATCGGAAGCAAACCTATGATTGGGTTCGTTTGTTAGCTCCTGGAACGAAAGAATGGAGATTCGCCTTGGGGTAATGCTGATGAATTAGGACGGAACATGGAACAACGAACCTGGGTTCGCGTGTTTATGCTTGGACCAAAAGAGGAGATGAACCGAAAGCGAACCTGTGATTCGGTTTGGTTAAGGTTTTGCTTGTCATGATGTTGGATTTCGGACCGAACATGATATTTGCATCAACGATATTGGACCGAACTTGGTTTCAGTTGCTTATGCTCGAACCGAATGTACAAGTTGTGGTGGTATCGTTCCACTCGTGTTCTTTTATCAGTCTCATATATTGGGGATGAAGATGACTAATGTTACATTAATGGTCCCTGCAGCTTTAGCGAATTGGCATTTTTGGTCCCTACTGTTTTCACAGTTTGGCTGTTTTGATCCATTTTTAGGAACTATTACAAATAAAGGGGAATATTGATGCAAAATTACCATTCCAGCCCCTGTTTTTCAGCAAGGGACAATTTCAGCCCATTTTTCGAAAAGTTTACAAATTTGAGGGCCGGTGAACAGTTTTGAATTCTTTAACGCACATATTTTGTCGTGAACAGCAAAATAATGATTCCACCAAGTCTTGGCGGTTCGGAAAGTCGTTATTCGTGATAACATCAAATTTTCACGAATTTTTTCGGATTTTATACTTTATTGTGTATATCATTTTGTCACGGGAGAGCATAGTAAATTTTTATCCATTCAAGATCATTCTCATGACCATTTGAAGGCTTTATAATCATGTTTTTGATTATAAATCGAGGGAGAATTTGGTATGGCCATTTGAAATTGGATTTGTGACTTTTCAAAGTTGAAGATTTTTGATAAACCTTGTGGTAGAATTATCAAGGTAGCTTTTATAGTGGAAGTTCTTCATCATGCTCTGCTAAAGCTTTTACAGAGAAGTATCCTTTACAGTAGAAGTTCTTTATCGATGTTGGGCTTATAGTGTTGCGTCATGGACTTGGTCCTTAGCCCAGTTTTGGTATCCGGTTTGGGCCTGTCCAACCGTGATTGTTTTTATTCTAGGGTTTTAGTATTTAAAGTGCATGCATGCATCCTTAGTTAAACACGCTTTTATTATTTTCTTATCAAAGTACTGTAAACCCTAGCTCGCCTCTACAGTGGAAGTTCTTTATCGATCTCTGCTGAGGAGTGACTATATTTGAATCATAAGCTTCATATTGATTCCATACTGTGTTCTTAATCCTATTGTGATTGAATTGTTTCTTCTTTATCAATATACCTATGAAAGATCTAAATGATCTAGAGATTTATTCTCATCAATTGGTATCAGAGCAGGAGGCTGTGTAATTCATACACATCTCTTCTGTTGAAGAAATTATTAGGGTTTTTCCGCATTGATTGATATTAATTGAGTCCTCATTCCAAATTGGCGTATCTCATTAATTATCGATCTCACTCTAATGATAAATTACAAGCCTGATCTTAAACAGGTTATCGATCAAACATCATCACAATGTCTATGGACGATTCGCAAACCAATCCAATCAACATCTCCAACAGTATTGGATCAACAACAAGGATTCCAATCTTATACACTCTGGATTATGAGTTTGGATGCACCACTTCGAAGATTATGTAATCGGATCAGAGGAAAATGGGTACTTGATCTGGGAAGCAATCACAGTTGGTCCGTTTGCTCACTCAAGCACTTCAAATATTGTCAAAACTAAAAAGGAGTACAATCAGCTCGTGAATGATGTGAAAGACATTCCTCAAGACGAGAAAGAGAAGTTTCAGTGCAACATCAAAGCCTTAAGAATGATTAGGTTTGCTTTACAATCGGATACGTTTCGATTGGTAAGTTCATGTGCTACAGCAAAAGAGATAAGGGATAGGTTGAAAGAATTATATTCTACAGATGAAGACCTGGAACATCCGATTCAAACCTTGCTACTTTCTGAATTTGGTGATTTCAAACAAAAGCCCGAAGAGAAACTCATTCAGGCCTTTGATCGGTTTAATCATCTTCTTAGTAAGATGATAAAGCACGGGATCGAAAGGAAGGTTATTGAGCAGAAGGTTACCTTCATGAATGGTCTTAGACCCGAATGGATGGTAGTTGTGTCCACATTGAAGGCACACGAACAGTTCAAATCATATTCTCTGGTGAAGCTGGTGGGAATTTTGAAGTCCCATGAAAGTGTTGTGTCAAAGGAAACGAACGTGGTTTCCAGTTTGGGGACATTAACTCTTATTTCAAAAGGAAAAGGTGTTGTTGAAGAAGAAGAAGAATTGGATCTTGCTGACTATGATCTAACTGGTGAAGAGTATGCCCTGATGGTTTCCAATCCAAGACAGTTTATCAAAAGAAAGTTCCCAACCAACAAGAACCGAAACTGGCAGGGAAGTTATAGTTCCGAGAAAGTGAAGGAGGAACCAAAGATGGGTTCAAAGTCAGAAGAATCCAAGAAGGAGACGAAGATTGGTGGTGACTCAGGCTTTGATTGCCATTAATGTGAAGGAAAGAATCACTTTGCCAAAGACTGCATGCTGAAGAAAAAGTATGAAAAGGTTGATGAGGATGATGAGGAAGCGAACCTCTTGAGACGACTGGAGGAGATCAAGAAAAGGAAATCAACAGCTAACAAAAACACCATGAATGCTTTGATTGTATAGAAATTTGGTGGAGTGCAAGTGTGGTCGACAGATTCAGAGGACGAAGAAGTGAGAAAGCCGACTCATGGCAAGGCTATGCTAGTGAAAGAAGAATACGTTGTGGGAAGATGTTTGATGGTGACGGAAGGTGTATCACAGATGCGAGGATACACAACAGATGGTGTGTTGGAAGATGAGAAGGAGTGAGAGGACAAGTGTTTCGTTGCGAAACCTGTTAGTGCACAGATCAACGAATGTGATGAGTTGATCAAGAAGGTACAAAATATTCTTACTTCTCTGAAAATTCCTATTACTAACTATGAAAAGGAAATGAATAGCTTAAAATCTAAATTTTCTAGTTTAAGTAGTAGTCTTACCCAAACTCATGTCACAAACTCTAACCTGGCTGATCAAATTAGAAGGATATCGTCGAAGAGTGAGGAGAGGAGGATCTGGATTGACCAGAAGGAAAAAGAATTAATTAGGTCTAGGGACGAGTCAATCTATTTGCAACGAGACAATCTCAAGCTTTTAAAACGGCGAAATTTTTTTTGTTTGATTGCGAAAAGACTATACTTTAATATCACTCAATTGCATCTCGGTTGTGAAATAGGAAAGAAGATACATCGCATGATTTTACCCTTCCTTGAGTTAAAGGAGGATGAAGTCGATGTCGAAGCTTACAACTGTGAAAATGTTGTATCTTCTGACGAAATCTCTCCTGCCTACAAAATTGGTCTTGACAAAATAAAGTCCTACATAAAGTCAAAAGACCATAACGACATGCTAAAAAATCTGTTAGATGAAAATGATAAATTGAAACTAAGAACCGAAACTGTACATAAATTTGACTCGTTGAATGCCAAATTAAGTTCAGAAAATAAAATTGATGTTGAAAATGCATTTGAACTTAATGAGGATGATAACATGAGTGAAATCTATGTAGAGGATGTGGTGGACTGTTCTGAATTTGTCAAAAGCGAACCTGAAAGTAATAAAAATCTAATCTCTAAAAACTCCGTTGAGTTTGCTTGCTCATCAACAGACAAGACCAAAATCCTCAAGGAAAAAGCGGTTGTATATCAAAAGGTTCAAACCACTCTAAATCAAGTCTACACAGTTCAAGGATTCACACCTCAACAAACAGCAGAACTGACAGCAATGGTAGAAGAAGACAATGCAAATGGATGTAAGGAGTTCTTCTGGTTAGCACCAATAGATAATACTGATGAATCAAAAGGCCTATCTCAGAAAACCTCATGGAGAGTGAAGGGTAGGTATATGCCAGAACCACTTAATGAACCTACAAGATATGATGTACCAAGCACAAGTGGCACCAAAACATCTTCAAGCGAACCAGTGATAGCGTCCAATGAGACGTGTTCGTCAAAGAGCGAAAGTCATGCTCAAGTACCGAAGAAAAAGGCCAATATTCATAAAAATCCAAAACAGGTGGCAGAACGAAAACACCAACATAATCTGAGATACAAGAAGAATCTCTCATAAAGAAAACAGTTTTGGCGATATCAGAATCCTCATTACATAAGGTATGAAAAGACACATAAGTCACGAGGAGAACCAAGAAGCAACCGAAAGGAAAACTTCGGTCCTTGGCATGAAAGCAACCGAAATGAAGGTTTCGGTCCTCGGCATGAATGCAACCGAAAGGAGGGTTTTGGTCCTCGGCATGAAAGCAACCGAAAGGAAGGTTTCGGTACTTAGAAAGTAAGCAACCGAAAGAAAGGTTTCGGTCCTCAACATAATAGCAGCCGAAAGGATGGGTTCAGTACCATGTTTAATCAGAAGAACCGAAGGGAAGAATGTTCCTATTCTCAACCAAGGAAGAGCAATAATCGACGATCTAATATTGCTTCTAAACCTAATTCTTCTCATTCTCATTCTAATTCTTATTCTTCAAAAGATTCAAAGGGGAAAGGAAAGCTCTTTCCAAAAGACAACGAATTCCCGAAAGAGATCCAAAAGCATGCAGACGTCAAAATTTCAAATCCTACGTCTAAATCAAATGAATCTAAATCAAACAAAATCAAAGTTTTTACAATAAAAAGAAAAGATGAAACAACTCTAATAAAAAGAACTTGTATGGTTGATGTTTCTCTTACTATTCCCTGTCCTGTAAAAGGCTCACAAGGACCTAAGAAACTTTGGGTTCCTAAATCTGCTTGATATTTTGCAGGTTATACGTGACGAGCAGTTTGACGAAGAATGGTACATTGATAGTGGCTGCTCGTGTCACATGACAGAGTGAAGGGAAGAACTGAGGGAGTTCCGGTCTCTCAAGGATGGTGGAATAGTGAAGTACGGCAACAATTCGTTTGGAAATATCAAAGGCTATGGAATGATTACGAATGGTGACTTCTCAATCAGAAAGGTCGCATACGTTGAAGGATTGCAGCACAACCTCATCAGTGTATCACAGCTCATAGTTAGGACCGGATTGAAGGTCTCCTTTGATGATGAAGGCTCAGAGATAGTCGACAAGAAGTAAAATAACATACTGATGAAGTCGAAGCAAAAGGGGGAAATGTACCCTTTAAACCACAATCCAATTCGAGGGAAACCAGTAGTTTGCTTGCTAACGAAGGCACACTCAGACGAAAGCTGGTTATGGCAACGAAGGCTCTCTGTAATGACCATAAAATTTCAACCAATTTTAACTTTTATAAAACAACCCATTTTTATAGTGTTATTACAAAAAGGTTTTCAATATAATTATTATCAGAGTCTCCCCAGAATCACATCATAAAACATAATCATGAGGAGCGGTACGATCACACCTTTGCCTTGCCACGGTCTCCTGAAGAACCTGAAAACATTAAACCACAACTGTAAGCCCGAAAGCTTAGTGAGATACCCCCAGAATACCAACCACCTATACCATACACGCATAACATGCCATATCATAACAGAACACAGAACAGCCATGCACTTCGGGTCTACTGTGTGACTGGTCTGCCGTACCGGCCAACAGTCCACCTGGTCTACCCTCCGAGTCTAGCCATATACATCGAGTCTGTAGTGTGATTGGTCCGTCCGCACCGGGCCTTCAGTCCGCCTGGTCCACTCTCCGAGCCTCGGCATGTCTGGTCCGCCCTCTTGGGGCCTACAGCCTATCCGGACCGCTCGTTGGGCCTTCGGAATAACCAGTCCGCCCTGGGTATGTTGGCCTACAACACAAAGCAGGACCCGCCTCAACCCAACCCCAGTCCAACAACCATGTGCACATAAACATACAATCATATAACAATTCACAGTCAACAAGCCGATCTAGCAGATCACATAACATATCATCATCCTAACCAGGATACCGACCTAACCGGTCACTAGCATAGCAACATCCTAAATACCAGGATACCGACCTTAACCAGGTCTCTAACATATACCATCCTAGCTACCAGAATGCAAACATATCAAAGTAATAACATAACAACAAATACCCGGATCTCAATCAGATAAAGGGCCGGCCTTGGTGCCTTAGACCCTGTTGATATAGTGAGGATAACTCACCTCGCAACTGCCGAAACTCTAAACTGAAGAAGCAGATTCCCGAATTACCGCCTCACCAAAAATCCCAAACTATTCGAAGCAGCAAAACAAACATTAGACCAAACACAATATCCTTCCAAGGGTGAATTGACCAATTTACCCTTAACTCAATCTGGTCCATAACTAAGGCCCACAATCAAAATATGAAAGGCCCATCACTCGATAAGCTCTCAAGCCCACTAATGGCCCAAAGACCAAAAGTCCGAAGCAAAGCCCAATATTGGCCCAATTTACTAAATTGGGCCCACCTCACCAAATGGGCCTAGATCCAGTGTCCATAATAATTAGTGAGTCCAGAATACTCCATCCATAATGTCCAGTCACGGCCCAAAATCCAGCAGCCCAATAACAGCCCAATCCCTAAGGCCCAAAATGAAAATCCAACAGAGGGAGTACGCTGGGCGTACCCTCCTTGGTACGTTGGGCGTACAACACTGATCGCGAAAAGGAATCGGGACACAGACCCACTACACTGGGCGTACTCTCAGTTACGCCGGGCGTAACTCCTCTGAACTACAACTCCTCATAAGGTCTTAATGGCTTTAGGTCTTAAGTCCAAACTTCAGATCCATGGACCAAATATGCCTAGGATTCATAAAGTCTCAAACTTTATTACTTGGGACGTCCATAAAGCTCTTAATCCAAGGTCTTAATCCATTAAGACCTATCTATAACACATGTCAGACAACCAAAGCCCTTGGGACCTCATTTTTCTTACTCAAGACCTCTCTTAGGGTCTAAAAGGACAGTTAATCTCAACCAACTCGAAACATGCATCAAGATGAGGTTTTTGGGACAAGAATGATATCAAAACTTCACAACACATAGATCTACACAATATGATTGTCAAGCTAGAGACTTTTTACCTTAAAAGAGCCTCAGAATATGATGTCTTTTTAGATCTACAAGCTCCAGCCACTCAACTCCTTCTTTGACAACTTCCTCTTTCTTCTTTTAGCCCCTCTTTTGCCAAAACAAGCTTTCCAAGGCCAATCACACCCAACAATGGAGGTGGCACAGCTATCTAGGGTTTCTGAGGTTAAGAGAGTGCTTATGGAGGCTAGGGTAAGAACCAACATGTTCCTTTTACAGTGGTTGATCCTAAATTTAGGGTTTCTGGATGATAGACGTACGCTGGGCGTACATCTAGTACGCCGGGCGTACATCAATATACCTCCGCGTTCCTTTCCTCCACTACGCTGGGCGTACCCAGCCAAACACAAGCGCGCATGCAAGGACCATTGCTGCCCACATCGTTGATTTACATCCTCTCCTCCATCATAAGTCGTTCTTGCCAAACTCTAAATCCACATCAAGGACCGAAACGCCCTTACTCTTGCTCTCGGGAACCCAAAATTAGATATCTCAAGAACGGGGCGTTACACTCTCTCATCTCAATTTCAAAGATATCAACAAGCTGGTACTAGGAGATCATGTTAGAGGTCTTCCAGTTCTCAAATTCAATAAAGAACATCTATGTGCAGCTTGTGAAATGGGAAAGCAAAGTCGACAAAGTCATCCTTCTATTATCAACACAAAGGTGATAGAACCATTAGAGTTGTTACATATCGATCAATGCGGTCCCTCCTCTATTGAAAGCATTGGTGGGAACAAGTACATTCTTGTCATAGTTGACGACTTCTCTCGCTTCACATGGGTGTTTTTCCTGAAGCAAAAATCAGAGGCAACTCCTAAGCTCAAGCTCTTCATAAATCAAGTAGAGGTTCAACTGCGAAAAGTGGTTCGTAACGTAAGAAGCGACAATGGCTTGGAATTCAAGAACAAGGATTTCGAAGATTTTCTGGCTGCGAAGGGAACGACTCACAATTTCTATGCTCCATATACTCCACAGCAGAATGGAATCGTCAAAAGGCGAAACCGATCTCTGTGCGAAGAGGCTCGAACTATGCTAAGCTTCGCTTCCTTGCCTTTATATTTCTGGGCTGATGCTATTGCTGCTGCATGTTACACTCAGAATAGATCGTATCTAAACAAGCAATTCTTTATCACTCCTTACGAGATCTTGAACAACCACAAGTCTAATGTGAAGTTCTTTCGTGTGTTCGGTCAAGATGTTTCGTCTTCAACTCAAAGGAGAATCGAAACAAGTTTGATGCTAAAACCAATGAAGGGATATTTTTGGGCTACTCCTTGCACTCGAAGGCGTATAGAGTTCTGAATAAACGCTCAATGAAGATTAAAGAGACATACTATGTCACTTTTGATGACAGTTATGTCAAGAAGTTGAAGACAACTGAAGGTGCAATGCAAGAAATCTTTCCAAAGTCCAGTCAAGTCACTATGCCTATCTCAAATCTTTTTGATCAATATATGCTTCTCTTCGATGAACCTAAAAAAACTATCGATTCTGAATCCAAGGCTGAAGATAACAAAGTCGACTGTTTGAAGCAAGTTATTGATAAAGCTACACAGAAGATGGCAGCTGATCAAACAAAGGCAACCGAAAGGCCTGGCTCGAGTGAACCTTCTGGTGACCGTTCTTCTATCCAGGGGGAGGGTTCATCTCTACCAAATGATCAAGTTTCTTCATTTCAGGGGGAGAATTCATCGTTACAATCATCTAGCTCAACCGAAAGTCCAAACGAAGGGGAACATTCTGATCCAAAAGTTGAAATTGTATCATCATTCGAGGGGGAGAATACAAATTTCAATGATGATGATACACTATCAGAATTGGAAGAAGAAGTCAATGCAGAACTGGATCCCTTTTTTGATCCAAATTACCCTCCTCTCATTAAATGGACCAAAGACCATCCTCAAAGTCAAATCATTAGGGAATCGTCAAAAAAGGTATTAACTCGATCATTATCAAAGCGAAACAAGCTGCACTATTCTCTCAAGTAGAATTTTGCATGTTCAACTCTTTTGTCTCCAAAGTTGAATCGAAGACTGTGAATTCGGCTCTTGACCACTCTAATTGGGTTCAAGCCATGCAAGACGAGCTGAACGAGTTTTAAATAAACAAAGTATGGCGTCTAATTCCAACTCCAAAGGATGCTTGGGTTGTCAGTCTCAAATGGGTATGCAGAAATAAGATGGATAAGGAGGGGAATGTGATTCGTAACAAGGCCCGGTTAGTCGTAAAAGGATACTGCCAAGAGGAAGGTATAGATTATGAAGAGAACTTCGCTCCAGTTGCAAGATTAGAGTCGGTTCGAATCTTTCTTGCTTATGATGCACACAAAAACTTTGTAGTCTATCAAATGGACGTAAAGTGTGCCTTTCTCAATGGAGAACTTGAAGAAACTGTGTATGTTGAGCAACCCCCAAGCTTCGTGAATGAGAAGCATCCAGATCACTGCTAAATTCTAGACAAAGTAGTATATGGCCTGAAGCAGGCTCCCAGAGCATGGTATGAAACTCTCACTCGATTCTTAAAAATGTCCAAATTTAAACAAGGTTCGGTTGACCCAACCTTCTTTCGTAAGAGAGAGGGTAACCACCTTATGATAGTCCAAATTTATGTTGATGACATCATCTTCGGCTCCACAAATCCCAGCTTAACAGCTGAATTCAGGAAGTTGATGGAAACTAAATTTTAGATGAGCTCAATGGGTCCAATTAACTTTTTCCTTGGCTTAAATATTAGACAGGGACCCAAAGGCATTTTTATCAATCAGGAGGCATATACAAAAACATTGCTCGCCAAGTTCGGCATGATGGGAGACTCCAAAGTCAAAGTTCCTATGGCCTTTGGGACTAAGCTTACACCATCTTTAGAAAAGCCATTTGCTGACATGACGCTTTTGTTGGAGTAGTGTCTAAGTCCATAACTATTTTGGTATGTACTTGACCCGATTATGAGCATGGTCCTTTTGGGTTGCCTTCACCATAGCAATATGTAGGATGATTTAAGGAGAGAAAGGTTTAAATATGATTTATTAATATATTATGAGAATAATATATTAAAGGAGAAATCATATTGTTTAATTAGTATTAGTCAAGAATTAATTGATAATTAATTTTGTGGCTAAAAGAGATTAATTAAATTTAGGGGGACTGGACTGCAATTATTGGATAATTGAGTTATTGGGCTAAGGAATGCTAAAGGAATAAGGGGTGAACGAAATTATGATGCAAGCCCATCATATTTTCGTCCATGGCCTTATCCAGAAGGTTCCATGGGCTGCTTAGAGTTTAAGCTGTCCATTAGGGTTTTGACTGAAACCCTAGCAGCCCACACAAGTATATAAAGGACCCCTTAGGCCCCAAAAACGTGTGGAACTGATTCTCTAGGGTTTCTAGTCGTTTTTGGGCAGCCTCTCTTCTTCTCCTCTTCATCCAAGTTGCATAAGGTGTTTGTGACTCCATTAGAGGTGCAGCACTTGAGGCACTAAGCTTTTGAAGCCAATCCAAGCAAGGAATTGATTGTTATTGCTATATAACAATCAAAGGTAATTCTATAAACCCTAATTCAGTTTATAATATGTTAGATCTAAGTTTATTACTCTTAGATTCAAAGCATGTACAATAGAGAAACCTAGATCCAAGCATTAGGGTTTGTATGAGCACATAGGATTGTTCTTATGCCTAAAACCCATCAGTGGTATCAGAGTCTTGATTGGTTTCAGTTGTATGTGATGCTATGTTGAATTATTTACTGAAAAACGATTTTTTGGCCTCTGCCCGACCTGACTCGACGAGTCAGTGGATGAACTCGGCGAGTCTGTCTGACTCGGCGAGTCTAGGGGTCAGACAGAGGGAATTTCGGGATTTAACTGCTGTTTTGACTTGAATTTGATGCCTAATTTGTTTTTTGAAGTTAAAATCCGATTTTTATCTTAAATTAGTGATTATCCTTGCCAAAACAATAGATAATTTCAAATCTTTTAAATATTGGTTGTTTATGTGATAAATATGGATTATTTAAAGTTATTTGGTAATTATCTAATGACTAAAATAAGATTAGGTCAAATATAGATAATTATGAAATTAATTGTTTAATTTATGTTATTTGTTATTTGATCCCTTATGTTTTGAAAAGTTTCAAAACTTGCCCTCAAGTTTTGGAATTTAAATTTTGATTAAAAGTTTTAATTTTGAAACATTTAAATTCTGAACTCTAATGTTTTGAAATGTCTCAAAACTTGCCTTCAAGTTTTGGGATTTAAAAGTTGATTAAAAGTTTAATTTTGAAATGTTAAATTCTAAAACCCTAGAAATTTGAAAAGTTCAAATCTCACCCTTATGGTTTTATTAATTAATTAACGTGTATAATTAAAAGTGAATTAATAAATCCATAAAGTTTTGGTTTACATTTAATTAAATTAAAAGTATAATTCACTAAATAAAACCACCTAGTATTTTAAAAGTGTAAAATACACCCTATACTATATATAACATTAAAAGTCTAATATTATATATGTATGAGTAATCAGTCAGTCTTACCGTTAGTAGGCCTCATTCACGAAGCTGGTCTATAAGGGGTGTTTAAGGAAATTGCCTATAAAATGGCGATTGAATGGGTATCCACTCTTACCCACCGCACTCTTGACTAGTGGAGGGTCGTTAGCTGAACGGGTAGGATAGGACAGAAACCTTCCATTATCAGTATAATGAAGTACAAAGTAACTAAATGCCTTTTCAAATTCCCAAATCATAGTTACTTTAGGAAAAATGTGAAATTGTGTGCTAATCCATAGAATTACACTTCGTACCCCTGTCAAACGTTAGTGGAGCGTGTGTGGTTAACCGGCACACTAATTTGGGGATGACATTGGTGGCGAAGGGTGGCTCGATGCTTATCACAGATCAATGGAGCGTGTGTGGCTAACCGGCACATTGATTAGGTGATAGTAGCATTGGGTGCACCACGTGATTCGTATGATTATTCACACCTTGTTTGTGATCCTCGGCATCCCAGTCACAAATAATAGGGCATAATCGAGATTAAACATGCCATTGAAAAGTTCAATGAATCTCAAAAGATCTAGTAGTTTCAATTCATTTAAAACTTAATCTTCCTTTTCGTTTTTCATGGTGGAAATTGGTAAATCGTCAATTACCTACCTTCAAATATACTACAACTAGATTACGGCATCCCTCTTCTAGGTTGTAGAGTATTGTGTTGGATCCTAGCTTGATGTTTCGTTTGGGTGTTGCATCAAGAATTCTAATCAACTTAACTTGAATTTTCTCCCGTTTTGTAGATGTCTATATCTTACAACAGTCTTCCCAAATCCTTTGGAACAAGCTTTCCAAATGAAGATGACGTTCCGAGATATGATCAAGGAAATGAGAGTCATGCTTCACTTCCTCCACCTCCTCCTATTATTCTCCCTGACCCACAAGTTCAAGCTCACTCAAGCCCTTTTGACAAGTAAACACAAAGATGGGAAACCTGTGTGTGCGCACGTCTTAGAGATGAAGTCACACATTGATAGGTTAAACATGTTGGGTGTCGAGATTTCAAGTGAGTTGGCTGTTGACTGGGTTCTTCAGTCACTTCCTGAATCATATAGTGAGTTCGTTAGAGAGTACTATATGATGGACCACGACGTGACCCTAACTGATCTCACCTATTTGCTTATAGCTGCTGAATCAGCAATGATTTGGCGTGCTGGTCAAGAAAATTTGTCTGGTGAATCAAACTCCCAATCTTCAATGGACACTGTCAACATTGGAAGTCCAGAAAGAGCTAAGTTTGTGATTGTCCGATATGCTGTGCCAAAGGAGTCCATTTGCTTTTATTGCCAAGAGAAAGGGCATTGGAAACGAAGCTTCCCTAACTACCTGAGAGATCTAAGAGATGGGAGAGTCAAGACATATGGCTCTGCTTCAGGTAAAATCCATTATCTAACTCTTTTAAGTTCCTATTCTAGATTCTTTATACATGATGTGATAAGATTACATTTTGATGTTTTGTAGGATCAAAGAAAAGAGAGGAAGCTTAAGGGAAGAAGTGAGCTGAATCTGATCGTGAAGAAATGGATTTCGATCGCATTACTTGAAGATTGGATTCTTGAGCTAATACTTGGAGTTAGAATAGATTGTCAAGAAATATGTAATAACATAGTTTTTCAATTGAGTTGCATTGTAAGGACAAATTTTTCCGCAATAAAATGATTTTTGATTTTATCTTATTTATCCTTGCAATGGCATGTATGAAAAAATTGATGTTTGAAGGTTTCTATTATTAGCAATAATGGATTTGATTCTTGATTGTATTATTTATGGAAATATCAAAAGTTTACCAAATAGGGAGAGTTTCTCATCGCCCAAGTTTCAATTGGACAGAAACTTGGAATCATGCAACGTGTATTGTATGATGAATGAAAAACTTTCACATTTGGGAAATTTAGACTAATTCTTTGACAAAGTGTCAATTGAGGGAATAGGAGATCGAGTACACTAGGTCGTACGTTGATCAAGTCTACCACAAGAGTGACAAAGATATTCGTCATGATTTACTAAAGTTTATTAAATATGGTTATACTCATAAGATTGAGTATAATTCTGAGTTAACTGAAATAGTTTCAATCAGTAGCAGAACAAATAAGAAGAATCAAGAAGGCAGAAAGATAAAAGTTTCTCCATTCTAAGAAGAAGGGAGAGTACCTTTTATTGTGTTTTATGATGAAGTCTTAATGATTAAGAACCATATCTCAATTTATCCTCTAAGTGAGTCTTAGTGCATTTGCATATCTAAGAAGAGGAACCGAGAATTGTAGAAATGGTTAAATCAAAGAGTCAATCATACTTCGTTCCAATATCAAGTCTTAGAGTCAAGATTGTGACATTGAGTGAAAAGTCTTAAGTAGGTTTATAACACTCATCAAATGTGGAACTTGGAAAAGTTTTCTTATTCATGCACATTTGAAATTGATAAGTTGTGCTGTCTTGGATAAGACAAAGACCAACTAGGACCAATTATGTGAAGTGTTTTGTCTTGATAAGAACTACACTAACTCTTGAATATTTGCTTTGTCAAGAAATGTTTCTTGACAAGAGAATCTTATATATCAAGGAGTCAGTGGGAGTCTTAATGGTCTTGAAAGGTTTCAAGAACAAATCAAGAATAAACCTTATAGATCATCACTAGCACACGACTTGAGGTTTACAACCTATCGTGCTGACATTATTTTGTTTCTATGCCATTCCAATTGAGTTAATTGTGTATGTGAGGTCTATGAGTTCTCATTTTAATGCATACTAGAGCCTTAGTCAATGGAAAGTACATTGATATGTAAGGACAAATTACTAAACTACTTGGAAGACATGGTGGGCACTCGTGTTACCATAAGGCAAGAAATCAAGATTAAGAAAGTTCAGTCCATATGAGGTTGAATTTGTCACAAACTTTGGTTTTGGCAAATTCACATAGATAGGAACTCATACACCGTAATATATAAGTGTCATAAGACTCCCTCCTTCATAAAAATGACTATGAGGAAATGCTTTCACTAAGAGAGATCTTAAGAAGATAGCAATTGTGAAAAATTGTATTCTCAAATTCGATTATGGTTACGGCATCCCTTTCCATAGTTCGAATTGTGAGATTTGGCAATTAGTTTGAACATTTGGAACTTAGTAACATAAGTTCTAAATTGTTCAAACACACATATGAGCTATCTAAGGAAAAGGTGTATAAGTTTAATAAGCTTAGATAAAGGCTTATCGAAGCGTCTGGTATTAGAAATATGAATTTCAGAAATTCAATAAGCATTGTTTTTCTGGAAGTTCATTTGTTTTCTGAATACATGTCAAAGCTAGTGGGAGCATAAGTGTTATGCTTATATAATAATCATCATGATAGTGGGAGCATAAATGTTATGCTTGTATGATTATTATGGTGAGTATTGCAAGTTAGCAATATTAATTATAGAAAACAAGATTCAATTTGCAAAGTTGCATGGGTTGAAAAGTTGCTTTGCTATAATTAAGGGAGAGAATATTATACTTCGTTTCAAAATCTAAAGCTTAGATTGAGAAATTTTAATAAATTTAGTCAAAGGATACATAGTGTATTCTCAAATTTCGACTATGATTACGGCATCCCTCTTCATAGTTCGAATTATGAGAATGTGACACATAAAATATTATGGCAGAAGATTGATAAAGTATCATATCTTTATGTAAGATATTATGCATCGTGTCCCATACGCTTCTGGTATAGGATCGATTGCAAATGCTATAATACTTGACCATTCTAAAATTTTCCAAATGTCTAGCGCATTAAGAGGGAAAAAGGATTAGAAGCAGTTTTGACTAAAATAATTAAACAACTATCAAATGACGATCCAAAGTTTGCTGAGGATTGGTCGCTTGTGAGTAGTTGGAAGTATGGTATTGGATGGACTATATCGACATTATTATGAATAGATAAGATTCTATTAAGAATGAGTTGTCATATGGCTAATGTGGAAATATTTCCATATTAGGAGTTGGATATTGAGAATCTATGTCTAGATTAGAAACTTTTATGCAAGAAGGATGTTCAAAGGAATGTACTTTGAATGTGAGACTTCACGTCTATAGAATTGTCTTTTAACAATTTCCGATGGAGTACTTTGTAATTTCATTGGCCAAGTCTTGGTGACTTTTGTGCTATGATTTTGCAAAAGGATCGTTGCATAAAATGTTAGAATCTAGCATATTCTAGTAGTAGCAAAGAACCTTGTGTTCTTACACTAATGATAAGGATTGGGAATTGTGAAATGAGCATCATTGAAAAGTTTTTTCAATTAATCTATTTCACAAAGTAAGGACCATAGGAAACATAGTGTGCATGCTTTATGCATGGGATAGCTATTGTTGTAATTTAAGTAATAAGTTGATTTTCTGAAACAGTAAATGATAATAATGAGTAATCAATATGGTGGTTAAATAGAAGTGTTTTATTTACTCTCACAAGTTTGAGGCCATATAGGA
This sequence comes from Lactuca serriola, assembly GCF_051521515.1. NCBI lineage: Eukaryota > Viridiplantae > Streptophyta > Magnoliopsida > Asterales > Asteraceae > Lactuca > Lactuca serriola. The sequence continues at coordinate 195,333,746 of NC_136415.1, forward strand.
TTAAGTATTATTGTTATGTTTCAATTTTCATGTTTTGACTTCCACAATAACTAGGTTATTCAAACATCCACAGTCGGTCATACGTTGGAAGTAAGTATGAAGGAAGACTGTCATGAAGAGACTGTAGATTGTGTGAAAGGTTTAGACATAGCACAAGTTTGCTGCAGAGTTCATGAGTGCTTTGATAAAATTAGAGTATTGGACTAAACCCACGCTCACTTGGATCACTTCATGGTTTTATCACTAGTGATTAGTGAGACGATAATATTGTATATTCTTGAAACCGAGACATGTGAGTTGTTATTTGTTGGTCGGTTGCACATTGATAATAAGTAAACGCACCAGTAACTTGGTGTTATAAAACTTATTATTGTGTGTGATTCGATCAGTAAATGCAAGCGAGCATTTAAGACGAAGTTTATCCATTCCTTTTACCCAAAGTGGGATAAAAGCGATATATGTGGGCCTCTCGATGATTTAATGATGACACCTAAGCGTTTGGCCAAGCCAGGACTAAGTTGATGTGTTCAATTGTAGTCTGTTATCAGTCGTCATAAATCGGAAGTCGGGAAACATTATAGAGAGAATGATTGAAATTCATATCTTTTGTCTATACGATATCTTGAGAATGGGGGAATATAAAATCCCTTATCTAGAGGACATGCTATCTGATAAGATCAGAGTTGATAGCGGCTTTTGAAAGCTACGATTGCTGATCAGGTTCTGAAGTCATACGGAAAATAGTTATTAGACTTATCCAAGTGGGAGACTGTTGGATTAGTGTCTAAGTCCATAACTATTTTGGTATGTACTTGACCCGATTATGAGCATGGTCCTTTTGGGTTGCCTTCACCATAGCAATATGTAGGATGATTTAAGGAGAGAAAGGTTTAAATATGATTTATTAATATATTATGAGAATAATATATTAAAGGAGAAATCATATTGTTTAATTAGTATTAGTCAAGAATTAATTGATAATTAATTTTGTGGCTAAAAGAGATTAATTAAATTTAGGGGGACTGGACTGTAATTATTGGATAATTGAGTTATTGGGCTAAGGAATGCTAAAGGAATAAGGGGTGAACGAAATTATGATGCAAGCCCATCATATTTTCGTCCATGGCCTTATCCAGAAGGTTCCATGGGCTGCTTAGAGTTTAAGCTGTCCATTAGGGTTTTGACTGAAACCCTAGCAGCCCACACAAGTATATAAAGGACCCCTTAGGCCCCAAAAACGTGTGGAACTGATTCTCTAGGGTTTCTAGTCGTTTTTGGGCAGCCTCTCTTCTTCTCATCTTCATCCAAGTTGCATAAGGTGTTTGTGACTCCATTAGAGGTGCAGCACTTGAGGCACTAAGCTTTTGAAGCCAATCCAAGCAAGGAATTGATTGTTATTGCTATATAACAATCAAAGGTAATTCTATAAACCCTAATTCAGTTTATAATATGTTAGATCTAAGTTTATTAGTCTTAGATTCAAAGCATGTACAATAGAGAAACCTAGATCCAAGCATCAGGGTTTGTATGAGCACATAGGATTGTTCTTATGCCTAAAACCCATCAGCTTTATCGTCAGATGATTGGGTCACTGATGTATCTCACAGCTAGCAGACCAAACATCATGTTCTTAGTCTGCTATTGTGCCCGATTCCAAGCTAACCCACGTGAACCTCACATGCTAGCCGTGAAAAACATCTTTCGCTATATGAAGCGAACTTCCTGTCTCGGTCTATGGTATCCAGCCAACTCCGTTTTCTTTGTCCAAGCATTCTCAGATGCTGACTTAGGTGGTTGTGGATTGGATCGTAAAAGCACTACTGGAGGATGCCAATTCCTTGATGGTAAATTGGTTAGCAGGCAATCAAAGAAACAAACATGTGTTTCTCTCTCCACGGCTGAAGCTGAATACATAGTCGCCGCCTCTTGCACATCTCAAGTTGTTTGGATACAGAGTCAGCTTAGAGACTATGGGCTGAACATGAAGAAAATCCCACTATATTGCGACTCTGAAAGTGCAATTAGGATTTGTCATAACCCAGTGCAACACTCGAAGACAAAGCACATAGCACTGCAATGTCACTTCATCAAAGATCATGTGGAAGATGGTAACGTGGAGATTCACATCGTTAGGACTACTGATCAACTAGCAGATATATTCACTAAGGCTTTACCTGAAGCAAGTTTCAACAAGATCTTACAAGGCCTAGGAATGATGGAAGCAGAGTCAGTACCAAAATCGCCTTCGCTTCACTAAAGGTAAGAAGCGAAATAGAGCGAACGCTCGGTCTATTTCGGGTTCGGTTCACCCGAGAATCGAAATGAAACGAAGGCTCGGTCTATTTTGGGTTCGGTCCTTCTGAACTCGTTCGCTTCTTTTTCATTAAAAGGGATTTTAATTGTATTCTTTTGTACAATCTTTTACATACTCATTTTTATGTTTTTCTTTTCAATTTTTTTTTTTTACTTTCATAAAATCCAAAAATATTTTTTTTTACTATAAATTTTTCACAAAATACAAAAATATTTTTCATTTTATTTTTTTCATGCTTTTCTTTGTATAAATGCTACTCTCAATGGTGAAGCTCAAGCAAGTATAAATTCTTTTCTATGAATTAGTTAAGTGTCCCTATATGCATGCTGCTGCATGTTGACCAAAGCCTCTACAAATTTTGAGTGAAGCCTTAATAATGTGATATATACAAATCATGTTTTCCCAAACTAGGCTATTACATTCACTCTAATCGTGAGCTACCTTACTCGTCTCATATTGAGTTTAGAGTTTTCTGCTTGGTCCTTCTTTTATAGCAGAGGTACATTCGCTTCTTACACCACCTATATCATTTTTCTTCATTACATTTCATCTCACTAATGTAACCCTTGAGACTCTCAGCCTTACCACTGAGGTTTATGGTTACACAAAAATCTGTGTTAATGATCTTAGTCTCGTGTCACTACGTACTAAGTGAAACCCACAATTCAAAACCCTTAATGCATTGACGGTGAACTATTATCATGGTCTGGCTCTCATAAATGAAATCTCTTTTTATTTTGAGAGATCCTTCTGAATATTTCTGTCACCAAGACTTTTCTTCCCCAAGGATCCAGTTATATTTTTTTTTGAGATTTCCTGTCAAAATTTTTCAACAAGTCATTGAATTTGTTTCCTACCTACTTGTTTAACACGCCACATTGGTCTCACAAGTACTTCGTTTTGTTTCGGTCTTATATCAAGTACCGAAATCATGAATTGAAGCGAAAGCCACCCTTTATAGATTTAAATTAAAAAGATGCCTTTCAATGCTTCTTAATAAGTACTTGATCATTATTTAACGGGAAGCCACACAAGCACTTTGAAGTCTCTCTTGACTTTGAAGGAAGAGATTCGTGCCCGGAATCCATCGCTTTATGTCTTAATAGACATCACAAATTCCCATAAAAAGTTTGCTTTATTTCTTTATCATTCACACTCTATGCACGAAAATCTTTGATTTTCCAAAAGTCTGGTTCTACTAACTATGAGCTAATTTTTACAGCTTGGTTTCTAAAAGTATTATGGTGATCGATAAAGATAAAGGTGATGACGGTTCATGTAAATTATGTGGGTGATGTTTCGGATAAAGCTCTTGGATGATTCAGCAATTATCCAATCGTTTCGACGATTTGAAAAAGGTACTTTCTATGGAAAGGCGCGTAAAAGTCAAACGTCCTTTCTCTCTCCTGCGTCATCATCGGGGCTGCCAACTGTCAACTCCCCATTGCATCAGGAACGGTTTCACATAAAGGCAAGATTTCAGCCGGATATTTCTCTCTCCTACTCTTACGTATAAAAGGATTTCTCACGCTCCACTTTACTCTTTTATCACTCACAAATCCTCAAAAAGTAAAGGGTGATCTCTCTCACTATTCATCATCTTCTTCTCAAGCTTCATCAATGGCGGAATCATCTTCTGTTCAAGATACCTCTGCTCACTCCAACCTTCTCACCATTAAGCCACAACAAAACCTCATCATTAACATTACACCCTTCTTCTATGAACCCTACATGTCGTACGTTGTCGAATTCCTCAAATACTCTCCCCTTGTCGATGCTCTTACAAAGGTGGAAGTGGTTCCCATGACTTGCCTCTCTCACATCTATTCAACCACTTATTATGACAAGGTTGCTAAGAGGATTCACTTTGATATTCACAACGAGAAGACCTCGATTTCCAAGAATCGCTTATGTGCCCTAATTGGTCTTGCTCATGAACCCACTCTGGTAAACCCCGACTCCATTACTATTGTTCAACTGTTCTCCATGTTCTACCAAATGGGGTACACAGAAACCCTAACCACTGTCACAAAATTTAAGAAGTCTTGCCTTCCCCCACAATGGAACGACCTCTTTACTCTTCTTTTCAAGGGTCTCTCAGAGCGTAGCACTGGTTTAGATGGAGCAAGAAAGTCATTTATGACAATGCTTTACGGGTTATACAATGGTGTTACTCTGTACTTTGGCTCAGTCATATGGAAACAATTGGTTCAGATTTTATACTCTTCTTCTCGACATTCTGATATTTCATGTGGGAGGTACTGGTCCATTATCACAAAGTGGGCAATGGATCATCTTCACGTTCTAATCATGGTGGACTCCCTTCTTTCATCTATCGCAACCTTTCACACAACGAAGATCATCGTCACAGATCCTTCCAAGTATTTCTTCATTGGATCGATTCTAGCAGCTATGTATGCCTGCATGTCTGAGGCAAGCAACGTCATTCAAGAATACAAGAAGCTTCCTTCTTCAGGCCCAAGGGAACTCACTCCTGCCATGATTCGCTCTATCGAGGAAGCAGACAATCTTGCGAAAAGGGGAAAGAAACCAGAAACACAAAAGGAGGTGAGAGTCACTAAACCAGCTAAGGGACAAACTCCCAGAAGCGAAAGTCTGACAAAACTGCTCCTGCGAAAGTCTGACAAAACTGCTCCTTCACAGCCTAAGAAGAAGAAGCTCAAAAAGCCAGTCAGGAGACTCATTCTTTAATCCTCTAGCGATTCAGATTCTGAGTATGTTCCTCCTGGTAACAAACCTCCTACTCCTACAAAATCAGAGAGCGAAAGCTCTGACGAGGAGGCTTCGGCTCGTGGTGATACTCCTCCTAGATCACCAACACCTGAGGTACATGTTCGCTCCCCAATTCCTTCTTCTCCACCTGCTTCAATCCCCATTTCATTACCAGCAACCTTCCCAGTTATTACATCCCAACCTACGTCAACTATTCCCATTCCCACTCCTATCTTCTCCGACGCAACCAAAACAACCACCACTGGAGCTCCAACCAACGTATCTGATACGGGGGTTCGGTCTTCAGTCCCAGAAACAACCAAACCCTTATCTCCCACACCATCAACCGAAACCAACCCTGTCTTGGGTGGCGAAGACATGGAATTTGATTCCTTCTACTACAACCCTTATCGTGTTCAAAGTGATGAAGATGATGATGCTCCTCTTACCAAAAAGCATCTCAAGGAGCTGAATGCCAAACTTGATACTCTCATGACCTCTTCTTCCTCTCACACACCTAATTCTGAATTTGCTATTCAGAAAATGCTTGACTCCTTTGTCATAGCATATGAGGCTTCCATCTCTCGTGCCACAGAAGCCATTAACGCTTCCATCAAAGTGTGTACAAAAGCGACCGAAAAAGTCGATAAACTAATTCAAGATGCTAACATTTTTCTTGAGTCCTTACAGGGAGCAGCTGCCTCAAATGCTTCTAAAGTGACCAACTCAATAACCAAGCTTGAAGAAGCCTTCGCTGTTGAGAAGCAAAATTTTGTCAATCTTCGCCAGGATATTCAAAAGGACAATGTTGCTCTTCTTTCCTCTCTCAACGAGCGTCTTACCAAGCTTCAAGATGACCTCGCTATGGAAAACTCACTAATGGATGAACTTGCTCGCAAGACAACTCAACTCAAGACCAAAAGTCTTCAACTTTCTCAGGCGAACAACGAGGTCACTCAACTTCACTCTAAAAGAGTTGTTGTCAAGAGTTGTGTCTCCGACATTCGTGCAATTCTCTTAGGCGTTTTGGAGGCTCATGACCATATTTAGACTATTTCTATCCGACGCCATCTTGCTGACAAATTCCATCATGCCCTTGGGATGTTGAGTCGCATTGAAGGTGTTTCTGAGGCGATGGTACCTCCAAAACAAGGGGGAGAAGGACTCACATCGTCATCTCAACCTCCTCCTAAGTCTCAACCTCCCCTCACTTCCCATCCAGAACTACAGAAGACTGAGCATGCTTTAGGGTCGGGTCCTAAGGGTAAAGGCAAGGGTCCAATAGCGGATGACAGCGATGAGGAAGAGGAAACAATTGCTGATGCCTTGAAGCAAAAGGCAAGGGAAAGGAAAATCGATCTCAACGCCAAAATTGTGAAAGAAGATGAAGAAAGGGAAAGGAGATTAAAGGAGGCTCAGGATCTCCTAGAAAGCAAGAAAACTCTTTTTCCCTTTTGGACATTGAAGAAGATGCTCAAAGAAGCCATTGACTCTCCCAGCACTCGTTGGCTTGAGCCAGTAGTGTCTGTGGATTGTGAAAACACAAAGGATTCACACTTTGACATGCCTATCACCCAAAAGGCATTTGTGTTTCATTGCTTTCTTCCCGTTGTAGAAGTCCCACATCCAGACCCGAAGGTTGATCGTGAGCTCATCGATTACTACTTAGAGTTCGCTCAACCGCAATATATCACTTGGAGTGCTCAAAAAATCATCACAGTTCGGGTCCTTAAGCCTCAAGCAGCAGGAAAATTTATCAACGTCAAGTTCAAAGTCACAAGAGGTTCGACTTCGTCTGAGCATACCTTCTCTCTTGCTGATCTGTCCAATCTTAATCCTCATGATTGGATTGTCCTGCACAACATTCTACTCTCCAACCCAGTTGAGTATGAGCCATCTTAAAAGATTGTTAGTCTGCTACATTCTGGAGGTAGCTAAGATGGATCAAGAGGTCGCTTCGGTTCTCAGAAAGAAGCCCACCATTCTGCCAATTGGTTCTGCAAGTGACATCAACAAGATGAAGATGGGAAAGATTGATCCGGTCTTAAATTATGTGATGTTCACCAAACAGGATGGTAAGAAATGTCTGTTCGCCTTAACGGATAAACATCTCTTCACTACTTCGTGCTTGGAGTATGTTCTAGGGATTATTCACAAATGCAAGCAGAACAGTGAAAGTGACAAGAAGTACTTCATTGATATGATAATATGGTATATCCACTTTCTCCATGTTCTTCTTGCTATAATTCCTTATTTATTCAAAGCGGTGAAGCGAACTTCAGCTAATCAACCGAAGTGCAGGTCTCGCCTCATTTGACGCAAAGGGGGAGATTGTTGGGCTTATAGTGTTGCGTCATGGGATCGGTCCTTAGCCCAGTTTTGGTATCTGGTTTGGGACTGTCCAACCATGATTGTTTTTATTCTAGGGTTTTAGTATTTAAGGTGCATGCATGCATCATTAGTTAAACACGCTTTTATTATTTTCTTATCAAAGTATTGTAAACCCTAGCTTGCCTCTACAGTGGAAGTTCTTTATCGAGCTCTGCTGAGGCGTGACTATATTTGAATCATAAGCTTCATATTGATTCCATACTGTGTTCTTAATCGTATTGTGATTAAATTGTTTGTTATTTATCAATATACCGGTGAAAGATCTAAACGATCTAGAGATTTATTCTCATCAATCGAGCTCTGCTAAGGACTTGTTATATCTCCGACTTCTAGTATTCTCTCGATCAAGCGGCATTACGAATATTAAAGTTTGGGTTGTTACATGATACTTTTTTGATGGCTTATATCATTAGCTTATTTGAAGATCATTGTGACTTGGAGGGGGAGCTCTTCAAAGACAAGAAGTGATTCAGTTTCTTTATTCTGAAATGGGTTTTTATGGCGGGTTTGGTTTTCATGAAGATTTTTTGGGATTACATTCGAAAATGAAGTTTGAAGACATTACTTCAGTGCTTGATTTATATATCCTAGAGCTCGTGTTTGAAGACTATTGAAGAATCAAGATTCGTGGATTGCTTCATCTATTCCTCGTTGCAAGTTCTTTTTATTTGCTAGATGCTTGTTTTGGAAATTAAAGCATTGTCATCCATTCCATACTTTGAGGGGGAGATTGTAGGGTTTCAAAGCACTCCATGGATGGTGAAAATGGGCCCCTTGATGAAGTGTAGGTTAAAAGCCCAAGACCTGTCTTTTCCCTATAAATAGTCATGTATTATTCATTATTAGGGTTAAGAGTGAGACAAAATGTAGCCGCCACGTTGTGAGGTTTCTTATGTAGTGTTAGATTCTTTAGTCTACGCTGAAAGTATAATTTATTCCTCATGTTTTGAATAAATCGAGAGATAATTCGACATAACTTCATTATTTGTGTTTGTTCTTATTTTCCGCATCTTATTCATCAAATCACAATTAGGGTTTTATTCCTAACAATTATTATTATATATAGGGTTCAACAAGGAATCATTTTAAACCATAGAACCATTGAATCAATATTGGTTGTTAGAAAACAATCGATCAAAGGGAAAAAAAAGGTTGGACATTTAAAGGTTTAAAAGTTAAGCGTGCATTCACCAGATCATAGCAAAAAACTCACCATTTTTTTCGTTTTTTTTTATTATTTGGCTATATATATATATATATATATATATATATATATATATATATATATATATATATATATATATATATATATATATATATATATAGGGTGGGGTTCAATAGAGAACTATAATTAACCAAGGAACCAAGAAACCAATCGTGAGCATCGAAAATCATAACGATCAACGGCCAAGGAAATAGATGTACACTTTTACATTGGACGCACACACACCGGATTATACAAAAAAATCCACCCTTTACAAAAGAAACCACCACATTTTTTTGTTTAAAATTTTTTTTAGGCCATGTTTTTTATCAAAAAAAAACGAATATACCGTTGTTCATGATTTTTCGTTCTCTTTCCATAGAGATCCATGATTATATATAAAAAACGAACTTTTTTTTTTCAAAAAAAAACCCACTTCATTTTTTTTAATGAAAAAAAGTTAAGGTCTATTTTTTATAGAAAAAAATTAATAAATATAACAAAATTCATATTTTTGTACTTTTTAAACATATATTCATATTCATGTTTAAAAAAACGATATTTCAATTCAGATTCACATTGTGAACTTGTTCATATTCATATTGTAAACCTGTTCAGATTCACAATGTGAACCTCCTCAGATTCACAATGTGTATAATAATAAATCAGATTCAAAGTGTGAATCTGAACTGATCGAAGCTTTTTCACGTTGTGAATGTTAAAATTTTAAAATATATACAGTTTAGATTTACAATGTGAATCTACACTGATCGAGGTTGTTTTTTTTTTTTTTGAACCTTTTCAGATTCACAATGTGCATAATAGTAATTCAGATTCACAATGTGAATCTGAACTGTTTGAGATTTTTCATATTATGAGTGTTAAAAATTGAAATATGTACAGTTTAGATTCACAGTGTGAATCTACACTGTTCGAGGTTTTTTTTCTAATCGGCGTTCATGTTTATTAATAATGTACAAAAAATTAATATTTTTGGTATAATTAGTTTTTTTTATAAAAAAAAAGCTTAAATATTAAAAAATATAAGAAAATCAAGTGAGTTTTTTTCGAAAAAAAAAGTTCATTTTTTATATATCATAATGGATCTCTATGGAAAGAGAGCGAAAAATGGTGAACAACGGTATATTCGGATTTTTTTTTCGATAAAAAATTTGGCCTAAAAAAATTAAATGAAAAAAATGAAGTGGGTATTGTTATAATCCGATACATGTGTGTCCATTATAAAATTTTACAACTCTTCATTTTGCCGTTGATCGCTTTAAATTTTGACGCTTTAGATTGGTTTCTTGGTTCCTTAAATAATAATGGTTTTCTATTAAACTTATATATATATATATATATATATATATATATATATATATATATATATATATATATATAACCCTAAAAATATAGAAAATCAATAGAAATATATATATATATATATATATATATATATATATATATATATAATAATTCTTTCCGATATCTAATTTTTTTTTTACCTTACAAACCTAAAAGTCATAGCTTTTTATGCCAATTTGCTGAAAAAATAAACTGAAAACAAAATTGATATATATATATATATATATATATATATATATATATATATATATATATATATATATATATAAAGTAGGATCAAATGAGAATACCAAAAAGGTTGAGAACGCGAGATTACAACCTTGTAAATAATTAGATCTATGGCTATTATTAACTGGACCATTTATGAACATTTATAAAACTGATATGCTAAATATGTAACTTTGAAATGGCAAGAAAGGTACAATAGGAAATCCATATAATTTATTTAAATAAAAATTCTTATAATCTCTCTCTCTCTCTCTCTCTCTCTCTCTACTTAACTAGAAAACCCTAATCTAATTATTATGAAAAAATCGGTCGCACACCCCCAACTTCTCCATCTTCGACGCAAGGAACAAATGATGGTCAACTTTTGCTTTTTGAAAGTCAAAATTAATGGCCAAAGAAGCATTTAATTTCCATTGCCATTACAGGCTACATTGCTTTTATTCCTTCCCCATCGGATACGCTTCCTCCCTTTCTCCCTATTTCTGTAAAAATTGTATCCACCATCGATTGTGAAAAAGCAAGTTGTAGGTGCCTGGGGGTGGGAAGAAAAATAAAAGTAGACGATTATTTGAGTTCGGTTGGGAGTGGTATTAACCAGGGGCATTTTTGGTGCTTTTCTTTTTCTAAACATGTCTGGTCCTGGTTTGATCTTTCTGATGGCTTTATTGGTTGGTTAGATCATAATTATATGGCGAAAGAGGGAAGAATTAATTGTATAAGGCGAGATCGATATGGTTATTTTTTCACTGAAGGGTATTTTGGGAATAAGGTTAAGAATTCTATGGCGGTGGTTGTGGGTTCTTGTTGACTTAGATTAACCGACACAGATTCAAGAAGATGGGTGGGTTCACAAGGATTAAAGATTTTTTTAACTGTACAGGGAGGATAAAGAGCGAGGGCATTTTTTGGAATATAAGTTTTTTGATGAATTTTGCGCCTGGTTTGATATGCGAGGTGATAGGATTGAAGAGTTTCTTATGTGGCAGGCCTTAAATGAAATTCTTTTTTATTATTTTGTCAATTCTAGAAAGCAGGGGCTTTGTGGTCATTCTACTATGAATTTATTCATGTGTATTCATTTATGAATAACGTTGTAGTTATGTGTGAAAGGTTGTAGTCATTTATGAATAGCACATGTATTCATTTATGATAGAATGTGTATTAATTTATAAATAACAGTGTATTCATTTGTGAATTGCAATGTATTCGTGTATGAATGATTGTATTTATTTATGAATAGTAGTTTATTCATGTGAATGGGTGTATTTATTTATGATTAGAGGTATTCATTTTATGAAAAAATGATAATTTTTACAATATTTTTTATTTTCAATTTTTGAAAAAAGCATTGAATTATTTGTAATTTGATGTGTTTTCATTTATGATTGGAAGTGTATTGAGTTGGGATTCGATTTCTATTCATTTTATTTTGAAAAACAAAAACGTGAAATAGTAGAAAATAATATTTTTTTTAAGATTTTCTTTTCATATTTAAAATAAAAAAGAAATATTAATTTTTTTAGGTAATTTTTTTGAAACGGTCATAAATAATTTTTAGAAAAAATCATAATAAAAAATATTTATATATATTTCATTAACTAAAAGGAAATATTAATTTTGTTAGGTAACTAAAATCATTATCCCTTGATTTTAGGAAATCATTAATTAGTATTTATATAAAGTTACTAATATACCCTTATAAAATGATTGATCCAGAACTGTTTTCGCTTTCTCAACCTTTTAAGTGTTCTCATTTAATCCTCTCCATATATATATATATATATATATATATATATATATATATATATATATATATATATATATATATATATATATATATATATATATATATATATTATAGTTTTTTTAGCAGCTTCAAATAAAATATTTTAATTTTTAGGTTTTGTAAAGTCAAATAAAATATTGGATATTTGAAGGTATTTTTTTTATATTTCTAGATTATTAGGATTTTTTTAGATTTATGTATTTTCTATTGATGTTACTTTTATATATATATATATATATATATATATATATATATATATATATATATATATATATAGAGAGAGAGAGAGAGAGGTAGGTAGATAGGTTCCGTTGAGATTAAAAATAAAATAAAGATCTTGAGATTTAACCTCAACCACGTATTTCACATCTGCCGCTCTAACCCTCTGGCGTACCAACACGGCAGGCCTGGTATAATCTTAAATAATTATACAGTGCCGCCCGTTCCTTTCTCCTCCGCCACCATCCCCACCGCCATAACCATCACTGCCACCACCACTACCACCACGTCTGAGACTAGTCGACCCAACCACAGTCACATCCGTTACTTATAACACCGCCACCTCTGTCACCACCACTTTTTCTGTCATCAACTGTCATAATCAGTTATGATTACTCAATGTGTGAACAGACATATATGTATAATCATTTATGATTAGGCATATACGTATAAATATGTATAATCATATATGATTATACCTCTTTGCCATATAATCATTTATGATTAGACATACGCTGTTGATGCCAGTACGCTGGAGCATTAAAGCGGAAAATGAGAAATATGTGGCTGAGGTTGAATCTCAAGATCTTTATTTTTTTTTTTTTAATTTCAAGTGAACCATCCCCTATATATATATATATATATATATATATATATATATATATATATATATATATATATATATATATATATATATATATATATATATAGAGAGAGAGAGAGAGAGAGAGAGATAGAGAGCTAGGTTCAGGTATTTAAAGTATGTTTGTGTTATTTTATGAATAAATGTAGGCCAATCATTTCAAAAGGGTAAATATGTAATCATACATTTAATTAATTATGGTAAATATATAAATCAATTAATATCCCTTTAATTTAGGAATATCAGTTTTAAAACCAAATTTCTAGTATATATCCTCATGTCCGCCTCTTCCCTCTTCTCTTCTATTCATCGTCGCCCCCAACCTTTTCCCTCTTCTCTCCCTCTCGTACACACTCCACTTCCGGCCAACCAAGCACACACACGACGACATATTATGGAATATGCATCCAAGCACGAGCAGAAACACTCGTACTCACGTGAAACACAACGCGACAACCAATATCTTTCTTCTTCCGATCGCTCGCTGCCACACTTATAATCGGCGGCCTTCGTCTTCGATGCTCAATAAAGCGGTGATGGTGGTTGGGCACCAGTAGTTCACAGCAGCCATATTAACATAGCGGTGACTGAGCGATTCACGACAGTTAGCTACCACAAAAGGGATGATGGCGTGACAACCCTAGACTTCTTACATCCGATTGGCTCACTCTCTTTCAGACGTAGGAGGGGGTGGCTCCGGCGATTTCCGGCTCCAATGGCGGATAGGAGGTGGCGGGTGAAGGATGGGGTATAAGTGGCGGCTGTAGCACCCTCCTAAGGTTAGGGTTCTTATTGTAGCGATTGTAGCAACCTCTCATCCGAAATTGAAAGTTGTTTTGATGCACACCAAGCGCTCGCTAAAATTCTTCAACTGAATATTATTTCTTTGTTTATAGTATTCTATCAGAAAAGAATGTTTTTTATGATAACCATGAAAATATTCTGTTAGAATTCCCCGAATTAATATAATTATTGGTAAATGAATTCCAATTCTATGAGAATGGAATCACGAATTACAATTATGTTGGAATGGAATATGGATATTTTCTCACTAATTTATTATTGGATTTGTTTCTACAGAATCTGATGCTTTAAGAACGGACCACGCAATTTGAACGACGCCTCTTAGCAACATTATTCTTTTAGAATGTAGTAGTGTCTTTGTTAGATTTTGATGTTTTTTTTTTCAGATTTGAAAGTTTTTTTAGTTTTATTCTTTAACAATAAATGTAATTCTTAGCAAGTGTTACATGTACTCTATTAAGAATTAATGTAATTTTTGTTTTAATTCTTCAATTGATGGTTCGAGAATTTTGTTATTCTAGAAGAAATTTTTAAAGTCATTATCAAAAAATATGTTCAAGAATATTTTTATTATTTTATGGTTCAAGAATTCTTTTATTTTTGAACATGCTTAAACATATTCTGTCAGAATGTCCGAATTGAAAACCTTATAGTTCGTAAAATCGGATTTTTAAAATTAATAGAATATATGATCCCTTAAAATATACAAATTTTCTTTATTAAATCTGTGTTAATTGACTAAAATATCATTCTAGTTAAATTAGATGGTATTGTTCAATTATATTTAATTCAATAATATGTAATAATCACTTTCTTAAAATAAGTAAAATGATTGGTCCACATTTATGCATACAATAACACAATAATTACTTTGAATATAATAACCTAAACATATATATATATATATATATATATATATATATATATATATATATATATATAAATCTTCAGAAAAGTTACAATATTTACGGAAAAGTTACACTTTAGTTCCAAGATTTTTTTTGAACGAAAAAGTCCTGAAAACCGGCAAAAATTTGCAGTCTAACCCTTTTTGACCGGTTGAAACCGGTACCAAATTAATTTGGGACTATTTCGTAAACTAACCGAAAATATTGAGACTTTTCTGTAAACAAAAAATATTATCACTTTTCTTTTCTGTAAACAAAAATATTATGACTTTTCTACGAACAAAACCCTTATTATTATTATTATTATTATTATTATTATTATTATTACATTTCTCTTCCCTTAGCTACGGTGAAGTTCCTAACAATTTGACAAATTTACCCCTTATTTTTTAACAATTTTGACACTTTTGGTCATTTCAATCAAAATTTTTACATTTTTTAGAAATTTTTTAATATTCAAAGTTTGGCCACAAAACTTTAAGGAATTGACAACTTTGGTCTCTTTTCTAAAAACTTGCTAATTCCAATTCATTTAATTCTTTAGCCATTTTAACATTTTTGGTCCTTACAGTCAAAACTTTTACATTTATTCATAAAAAACACAAAAAACGGCCCGAGGCAAAACCCGGGTTTTTCATCTTTGCACTTTCTACGTCTGTCATTTTCTTCTTTTGGTATATTTTTTGTATATTGGTCCTCATTTTTATTTTTTTTATTTTTTTTCTTGCCCTCACCAAAGTCAACTAAAACAGTCAACAACGTCTTTTAATTTATAAACAAAAACGACACTCAAATCAGACACACACGGCTAATGCCGAGCATGGGCAACTTATCTAGTTGTTATTATTATTATTATTATTATTATTATTAAAACTATAAATACGTAATACGTAGTAGGAGGGATACAATGGAAAAACGTGTATTAAATACACTCTTGTTTTACATATTTCTTTCTTTTCCACAATGATTATGGCATTGATCCATGAAATGGTTGATAACAGAAATTACTAGTCAATTTTGAATCAAATCCAGGGGACAACTATAATGCACAACCCAAGCTGAACTTTATTATTAAATCAGAAAATATGTCAAAATGAAGAAAAGAATGAATTTTCGTTTTCCCATTGTATCCCTCCTACAACTATCAACTAATCTGCTACATCGACGTTCACCTGGTACTTATTTATATTTTTAATAATAATAATAATAATAATAATAATTAATAATAATAATAATAATAATAATAATAATAATAAGAGTTTTTTTTTTAGAAAAGTCCTAATATTTTTGTTTATAGAAAAGTCATAATATTTTTTGTTTACAGAAAAGTCCTAATATTTTGGGTTAATTTACGAAATAGTCTCAAATTAATTTGGTACCGGTTTCAACCGGTTAAAAATGGTCAAATTGCAAATTTTTGCCGATTTTCATAATTTTTTCGTTCAAAAAGAAAATTTTAGGACTAAAGTACAACTTTTTCGTAAATATTGGGACTTTTTTGAACTTAAATATTTCAAAATTGATAAAAACAATGAATGGGCATTTTCATAACAACTTTTTAGAAAAAAAAAATGTTAATTAAAAAATAAATTTAATTTTTTTAATGATCTGATGGATCTAATAGATAGTCAAATTTAAACAAATAATAATGATAAAAAAAATTATTGGGTCTATAATAAACAACTTACAATTACTTTTTAATGTTTTGCTTTTTCATCAAAATTTTCTTAAGGAAAACTTTGGTGTTGGGATCCAATCTAGCAATTTTTCTTTAAAATTACGAATGTCGAGGTTGAAGGGATCCGAAATTATATGATTTAGAAAAGGTATGTTTTGAGATCTTGGTCACGTGTGATGGCCACTTGCACATCGCGCCACTATACAATGCGTCGACACCACTATCAACATTAATCATTCGGCCTCTGTTTCTCTTTTGTTTGTTGTGATGTGATTCTGTATACAGGGAGGGAGTGATATTAGCGTGTTTTCAATTTCTTAGGTGAAAATCTCACCCATTCACGATAATTAAAATTAATTTCATGAAATAACTTAATAATTTACGTGATATTTTTATAACCGGAAATCTTTTTAAAAAAAATCTCAATACTATGAGAGTTTATGCAAAAGTCTCAAATTAATTTTGTTAACCAAATATATCCCGATTACCGGATAAAAAATTCAAATCAACCATTTTTACCGACAAAATATTTTTTATACAGTTACCTTCAGAAAAGTCTCATTATTTGACTCGGTTTATAAATAAGCCATAATTTCTTTTTTTATTTCAACTTTTTCTTTCTTTCACTAAAAATATGTAAATTTATTGATTGAAATTATGAATAAGAATAAACGTTATTAAACTCCATAAAACTAAGGATTAAAGACATCTATTATCAATTATTTGCCACAAAAACAATGACGTTAACATCATTTTGTATTCATCGCCGTCCATATACTTCATTTATCATATAAATTTATGTTACAAGTATTATAAGATATTCAAATTATGAGTTGAACAACTTAGTACAATCTATTTAAAAATAAGTCGAAGGAAAACCAACCATTATGTTTATATAAGAAACCATTGATTGATGACAAACCAATTAATACAGTAGTAAGTTAGGTAAGGTTGAGTTATAGAGATGAATATGAGTGTTATCCTTAATCTTAAGCATATGTGAACAATTCCTCCATGGATCAATTACTTTATGAACACAACAATTCTTCCATATTCCTCCATGGATCAATTACTTTATGTTCATAAGGTAATTGATCAATTGATGAATTGTTCATATATACTTAAGATTCATGTGTGTGTGTATGTGTGTGTGTGTAGGGGGGGGGAGTGGGCAGCTATATGTGGCTCAATTATATATATATATATATATATATATATATATATATATATATATATATATATATATATATATATTTGAAAATAAAAAATTTATAGTAGCGATAAGACCCTTTTTCTCAGACTCGTCCTAGGCATTTGAGGATATTTATATCCACATGACCAAACCTGTTAAGATTTAAGGATAAAACTCATATTGTATGTAATCCATTCAACCTCGCCTAACCTACTGTTATATTGATTCGTTTGTCACCGGTCAATGATTTCTTATATAAAAATAGTAGTTGATTTTCCTTTAACCTACTTTTATATAGATTGTACTAAGGTGCTCAACAAATAATTTAAATATCTTATAATACTCGTAACATAAATTTGTATGGGAAAATGATTATATGGATGACGACGTTTAGTTTTATTCATACTTTCAACAAACAAAAATATATTTTTAGTGAAAGGGTAAAAAAGTTGAAATAAAATAAAAATTATGACTTTTTTATAAACTACGCCAAATAAACTGACCTAAAATATTGGAACTTTTCGGGAGATTTCCCTTTTATAAAATAAAATTTGAGATTTTTGCGTAAACTGACCTAAAATATTGGAACTTTTCTCAGAGATTTCCCTTTTATAATAACCAAATAATAACCACGATTCATGGCTTGCGTTGTCTGAAGACGTACATAATATATTGAATAAATTACAAAAATAATCTAATATCCTAAAATAGCCAAAAAGAAAATTAGTTGTAATGTTCCGTTTAAATTAAGTAAATAAGTAAATAAATAATTAGCCCTAAACCCCAGAATGTATAATATATTTTATTGTAGCTCTCAATCCATAATATCTTAGTGGGGTGTTGGTCTTCGGGAGTTAAAAGCCATAGTTGAAAGTTTGGGGGTTAAAATGTAATCTTCAGATTAGTTTGTAAAGAATTTTGAAGGTTGAGGGCAGTTTAGTAAAATATGAATTTAATCTAAAAATGATTTGAGAAGTCAGGGTGTGTTTGGTAAATTATGAACTTATTATGAAAGGATTTTTGAAGACAATGGCTAAAGGGTAAATTATGGTACTTAAGTTGAAAAGGTTTTGGTAGAGGAGGGGCCATTTGGTTAGATTTGGATTTAATTTGAATGAAAAGGAGGAGGGATTGAAAGTGTCAATATGTGCCAATGTTTGAAATTCGACGGGACTTATAACCCATCATTCATGTGTCCCTAACCCTAACCCTAATGATGTGAATCAGTCGTCACCTTCTTTCTCTACTAATAGCTGCCGCCACTTCCCCGCCGTATTCTTCTTCTTCTACTTCTTCTCCATTTCACCAGTGCTACGTCCGTCGCTGCTGCAGTCCCGAGCAACTACTTTTATGCGCTCCGGTTACCGTCCACCACATCCCTTCCACTGTTACATTGATGTCGTCATTGCGCCCCAATCGTTGAAGACGAAGTCACCGCTAACGTCGACGGTTAGCGTTGTTGTTGTTCACGGTGGTCTCCGCTCGTTCCCATCCCCTTTTCTCCTGTTGCTATGCTTCAGCTACAACCGCGGCCGTTGTAGCGGCCGTTCGTGCCATTGGTGTCACCATATGCCACAAGGTGGGTGGCTGGTTTCATTTTCCGAGCAAAAGACGTGTGTGTGCTTCGTCTGTTAGGGTGCATTCATGTGTGTGTGTGTTTTGTTTGGCCGGACACCACAAGGGAAGCCATCACCACCACCGTGAGGTGGAAGCTATCACCTCCGACCACCGTCTGCAGCCACGAGGGTGGTTGTGTTTGTGTGTGTGTGTTCATTTGGATATTGTTGTATAATTGTATTTAGTGGCCGAAATAAACAAGGAAATTCATAACCACCACCGTGAGGTGGTGGCTATCACCTTCTGCCGCCACCAGCCGCCGTGTTGGGTGGCGGTGTGCATTTGTGTGATTGGATTGCTATTATGAATGCCTGGAATATGTTTGGTCTAGAATCATAACCACCACCGTGAGGTGGTGGCTGCCGCCATCTACCACCACCACCCGAGGTGGCAGTGGATGGTGCTCAACCCAATGAAACCCTAATTTATCTAATGAAGCCCTAATTGACCTAAAAGCCTAACCATTGGACTAATTGGAACGCAATTGGGTTGGAAACCCTAATTAGGGTTTTGAAAACCCTAATTTTGAATATGTTAATTTGGAATTGTTGGGACCCGCATGTTTGGACCATTGGATTGGAGTTATAAATTAATCCCGACCATATTATATGTTTGACCTAGTAGAGTGATGGACTTAATGGATTAAGTCCTTAATGGGCTAAGTAAGAACAGTTAAACCTAATCGTCATTTAATGTGAAAACCCAATTTTGTTTGGGCCATGAGTTGCGCCTTTCTATTGGGCTTTGGTGTTGGGCTATTGATGGGTCATCCAAGAACAAGTATATAGACTAGAATATTTGGATGAGCTTTAGGGTAAGGCCCATTGGAAAGGCTTGGGTCCAATTTGGAAAATTGGGAAATAATTGGGCCTTGATGATTATGAGATATTGGACCATTGGAATGTCAAGTGTTGGGACTAGAATAAATGGTTGGGCCTTAGGGTAAGACCATGTAAAGGTTTGGGCCCAATTTGGAAAATTGGGCCATATATTGGGCTTTGGTTCATTGTTTGACTTTTGCGCCTTTGGATTGGGCCTTAGGCTTGAATCAAGCTAGGTTGGGGGTAAAGTAGTATTGTACCCCAAGCATGGACTTATGGTTATGTGTTGGAACCCAATTACTAATTGGGTGTTATTTTGATGTTGACAGTTCGGGAATCTGTCATCCAACAGCTAGAGTTTTGTCAGCGGGACTTCAGCAGTGTGAGGTGAGTTACCTTCCAGTCGAAGTAGGTCGAAGGCACCAATGTCGGCCCACTAGTAGTTTATTATAGTTGAGAGGATTGTCTTTGTGATAATTGTCTGGTATGCCACTATCAGTTATGCTTTATGTGCTAGTATGCTATGATATTATGTGATAGTGGTAGGAGGGGTATGTTAGACCCCGTAGCCGGTTGAGATAAACCTGAGGGTGGGTCGGACACCCAAATATGCTTGACAATATGTTATGTTATCTTAGTATGTAGCAGTGGTAGGGTGTGAAATAGTCTTCGTAGTTGGTTGAAATAAACCGGAGGGTAGGTCGGACACCCATATATGCCTGACATGGTATGTCGATCACCCAGATATGCTTGATGGGTTAGGTCGGGCACCCATATATGCTTGATAGGGGTAGGTCGGGCACCCAGATATGTCTGACAGGGATAAGTCGGGCACCCCGGTACGCTTGACAAGGGTAGGTTGAGCACCCAGATATGCTCAGCAGGGTAGGTCGGACACCCAGATATGCCTGGCAGTATGTTTATGGTATCGTATGTGGTATGTGATGGGTTTTAGCCATAAGAACCTTCCTATGTGCGCATGCAAAACCCTAATGCTTGGATCTAGGTTTTCTAATTAAACATGCTTTGAATCCAAGACTTCTAATGACTAATTAGGTATAAAACAATACAAAATCAGATCTAGAAGTTTACCTTTGAATCTCTTGTTTTGATCTTGAGGTCTTGGAGCTCTAGAGTCACAATTGTCACTCATCTAATGGCTTACAAACACCAAATAGCAATGAAGATGATTTGAGAGAGAGGAGAGGAGGAGGAAATCAGCCAGGGTTTCTTTCTTCTTAAGAGGTGCCGATTTCCCTTTGCCATAGGGTCTATTTATACTTGTAGACTCCTTAAGGGTTTCACCTTAAACCCTAGTTGGATAATCCTTTCCTTAAAGCAATCCAAATCCTTACCATAGATAAGTCATGGACGATTTTGAGCTATCCAAAGCTCTAGAATCCGTCCAATCCCTATCTCTTAAGGATTTACAGTCTAAAATGTAACTATCAAACAATTGACAGTTTATACCCTCTTATTTAATTAATCTCTTTAAGTCACCAAATTAATACTAATTAATTTATGACTTATATTAATCAAATAACAATATTATTATTCCTTATATTATTCTCATAATATATTAATAATATTTACTCTCTCATAATAAATCATCCTATCAGGTTGCTATGGTGAAGGCAACCCAAAAGGATCATGCACAATCGGGTCAAATACTTGCCTAATATAGTTGCAGCCTTAGACACTATTCCAACAGTCTCCCACTTGGATAAGTCTAGTAACTATATGCACAAGTACAACTCGATCTGCAATCGTAGCTCTCAAAGACGCTGTCAAACTCTGATCTAATCAATCTTGTCCTTTAGATAAGGGATCGTACAGTCCTCTGTTAGATATCATGCTGACAATTCTATGGAATGATTAGTCTAGCATTTTGTTTTCTCGATCTCCGATTTATTTGACATAGAACTTAATCGAACACATCAATTCAGTTCTGACCGGGCCCGGCACATAAGTCAAATCAAATCATCGAGCGGCCGAGATATCGGTTTTACCTTCTTAGGATAAAAGTTATAGATAAACTTCGACTTATATGCATTTACTTATTCATTAATCAACTATACACAACAATGCGTTTTATAACACCGAGTTACTGATGCGTTTTCGCATTATCAATGTACAACCAATTAACAAATAACAAAGCATATATCTAGGTTTTAAGACTATATGATATTATCGTCTTGCGATCACCCTTTTATATCATATTCCATAAGGTGATTCCAGCAAGCACAAGTTTGTTCCAATGCTCAAAACCAGTTCATAAGCACTCATGAACGTCGCAACAATCTTTTGCTATGTCTAATACCATTAAGACAATCTACGCACCAATTCACGACAATCTTCATTCATATCTACTTCCAACATATGAACGATTGTGGACAATTTGAATAATTCGATTATTCTTAACAAATTCAATTATTCTGGAAGTCAAAACATGCAAAATGAAACAATAGTTAAACAATTAACATAAGACAGTAACATTACTCATAAATAAAACTCCTTTATTTAATCATCAAATGTTAATTACATTTATCTATTACACGTTTCTACTACTATCTAATCTATGCTAATATCATCCTTCAGCCCAATACTCCTAGCATGCTGCAAGTGCTTAACCCTACTCAGTCCCTTCGTAAGCGGACCTGCTGGGTTATCTTCTGATGATATCCTCTTCACTACGAGTTGTCCTTCTTCTACACGATGTCTAATAAAGTGATATTTTCTGTCGATATGTCTAGATCTACCATGATCCCTCGGTTCCTTGGTCAAGGCAACCGCTCCTTCATTATCACAGAAAATCTCCATGGGCTCCTTTATGGCGGGTACAACTCCAAGATCACCGATGAAGTTCTTTAGCCATATTGCCTCCTTCAACGCTTCGCTCGCTGCAATGTACTCTGATTCGCACGTTGAATCAGCTACGGTTTCCTGTTTGGAATTTTTCCATGTCACTGCTCCTCCATTCAGGGTAAAGACCCAGCCCGACTGCGAACGATAGTTGTCCCTGTCGGTCTGAAAGCTGGTGTCACTATACCCTCGCACCTTCAAGTCATCACTCCCTCCGAGGACTAAGAACCATTCCTTCGTCCTCCAAAGGTACTTAAGGATATTCTTCACCGCAATCCAATGGGCTCTGCTAGGGTTCCCTTGATATCTACTAACCATGCTCAAAGCAAAGGCTACATCAGGGCGAGTACAAGTCATAGCGTATATGATTGAGCCAACTGCGGAAGCGTATGGTACTTGGCTCATTTCTGCTATTTCAGCTTCGGTACTCGGACTTTGAGTCTTACTCAACTTGGCATTACTTTGTATCGGTAATTCTCCCTTCTTCGAGTTTTCCATACTAAAACGTTTTAGTACCTTCTTTAAGTAAGTGTTCTGACTAAGTCCTATTAGTCTTTTACTTCTCTCTCTTACTATCCTTATTCCCAAAATATAAGAAGCCTCTCCGAGGTCCTTCATAGCGAAGCACTTCCCGAGCCAGGACTTAACCTCCTGCAGAGTCGGGATGTCGTTTCCTATGAGCAATATGTCATCGACATATAGAACGAGGAAGCTTACTATACTCCCACTGGCCTTGACATATACACACGATTCATCTTCGCTTCGTACAAATCCAAACTCTTTGACTTTCTCATCGAAGCAAAGATTCCATCTGCGAGACGCTTGCTTAAGTCCATAAATGGACTTCTCAAGCTTACACACTCTATTCGGATGCTTCGGATCCACAAACCCCTCTGGCTGAGCCATGTAAACATCCTCAGCCAACTTTCTGTTAAGAACAGCGGTCTTGACATCCATTTGCCAAATCTCATAGTTATGAAATGCGGCAATCGCTAGCATCACTCTAATAGATTTTATCTTCGCAACTGGTGAGAAGGTCTCATCATAGTCAACTCCAGAAGTTTGAGTAAAGCCCTTCACGACCAATTACGCTTTATATGTGTGTACGTTTCCATCCACGTCGGTCTTCTTCTTGAAGATCCATTTGCACCCAACGGTCTTAATTAATATATTATTAGAATAATATATTAAAGGAGAAATCATATTGTTTAATTAATATTAGTCAAGAATTAATAAAGAATTAATTTTGTGGCTAAAAGAGATTAATTAAACTTAGGGGACTAGAATTATAATTATAAGATAATTGCAATTGGGCTATGGATCACCTTGGAATAATAGGTTGGACGAATTCTATGGGGAAGCCCACTAGAAATCGTCGAAGGCATGTTCCAGAAGGGGTCCATGGGTTGCTTAGGGCTTAAGCAGTCAAATTAGGGTTTCCTTGTTTGATAACCCTAATAGTCTAAGTATATAAGGAACCCTTGGGCACCAAAAACGCGGCTAACACTTGGATTAGGGTTTCGATCCGTTTTTGGTGCCTCCTCTCTCTTCTTTCTTCATCTTGTTGCTTAGTGGTGTTTGTGACTCCATTAGAGGTGCAACACTTGAGGCACTAAGCTTTTTGAAGCCAAGGATTAGATTGTTATTGCTATATAACAATCAAAGGTAATTACTAAACCCTTATATCAGTTCTTATATGATAGATCTAGGGTTTATAGCTTTGGATATTCAATTGCATGTTCATTAGACAAACTAGATCCAAAAGCTATTAGGGTTTGCATGTACACCATAGGAATGATGTATTGCTTAAAACCCATCAATGCATTCTCTTGGCCAATCGGTCCACAATGACCCATATGGAACTTACTTCGCATGCCGTCCGAGGTAACTTGGTGTTTTCAACCCACGAGTAAAGCGAAGGAAACTCACCTTAGTCTAAAGATACCAAATCACACTCGGGCTTCCAAATCATGAGGTACTCTTATTAAATCACAAATAATAAAACTGTAATTAGCAATTAGGCCAATAACTCTACCCGAGAGTCCAATCCTAAACCCCGACTTCAAGGGTAAAAGGATGATTAATCCTTGTCTTATTGGGCCTAACACACCAAGTCCCAAATACAATAGCCCAAAGCCCAAAAGATATTACATGCCCAAAATGGCCATGTCCAAAAAGGCTCATCACAGAAAGGCTTGCGGCCCAACAAGGGACCAAATCCCTAAGCCCAATGTGGCCCTCACTAAAAGCCTAAAAACCTCTCTGGTGAGTACGCTAAGCGTACCATCAGTATGCACAACATACTCGGGTGCTCCGCAGGATTGGGACTTCAGGAGCGTATGCTCAGTGTACGCCCGGTATATGCCTCAGTTGGTCACAAATCACTTTTAAGGTATTAATTCGTTAGGAACTATTGCCCAACTTCATATCTAAGTTAATTAAAGCGTATTAGGCCATAAAGTTGCAAACTTTATGCTTTTGCATGTCACAATGGGACTCAAACCATGGATTTAGCATTCTATTCCCCTTAAGTGGTTACCAACTCATGCATGGTTCAGATTTAACTTCCAAGATACGATTATTATGAGTCCATGCACTCCTAAGTGTTGAAAAGGACATCTAAAATGGTTTGGAGTAGTCTATACTCCGAAAGACCAAAGTCATGGGACCAAAACTCCTAAATATACCCACCAAAAGAGATCTAAGAAAGGAACCATCAAGGTAAGAACTTTTTACCTCCAAAAGCTTGCAATGAAGAAGATAGCTCTGGATCTTGAAGCTCCAACTCCAACAATGCACCACCACTAAGCTCCTTCTTCTTCAAAATCACAAAAGAACACCTAAAACTCTCAATAAGCTCAAGAACACTCTCAAGGTGGCTAGGGTTTTGAGATATGGCTCAAGAGACAGTGTAGGCTGATAAGGTGAAGGATTTGGAGGACTTAATGTGTTTAAATATGGTACACACAATAAAAGTTAGGGTTTACTCTTGACTAACATACGCCCAACGTATGCATGGGTACGCCCATCGTACTTGGGTGACATCCCGCCTCATGCATCCTTTAAAGTACGCCCGACATACATTATGTACGCCCAGCGTACTCAGGCCCAAATGTCCAAACGAAAGGAAATTAAATAATTAACATTTACCTCGCATATCGAGCCTTACAATTCTCCCCCACTTGAATCAGACTTCGTCCTTAAAATCTACCTCTACAAACAACTCGAGGTAATGCTCTTTCATCTTCTGTTTTGTATCCCACTTCCATTCTAACCACTTTCGATCTTGCCACTTCACATTTACCAGTTCCACAACCTTGCTTCGTAGGGTCTTCATTTTCCTTTCGAGAATGGCCATAGGTCTCTCTATATAATTCAGGCGATCGTCCACCTGAATGTCCTCCACTGGGACCACTGTGGAATCATCGACCAAGCATTTCAACAGTTAGGAGACATGAAAAGTGTTGTGAATCTGACTAAGCTCCGTTGGCAGGTCCAGCATACGCAACCATGCCCACCCGGGCCAACACTCTAAAGGGAGCAATATATATGGGGCCTAGATTGCTCCGCTTCATGAATCGGATGACACCTTTCCAAGGTGACACCTTTAGGAGTACCATATCCCCGACCTGATACTCCAAATTTGACTGTTGTTGATCTACGTAGCTCTTCTACCAACTATGCGTTGTCTAAAGCCTGGTGCGAACCTGTTGAATTAATTATGTCATCTTGAGTACTACCTCAGTACTCCCCATGACTCGCTAACTGAATTCACTCTAACATGTCAGTGTCCTACGCTTCCTCCTATAGAGCATCTCAAAAGGAGGTTAATAAATGTCAGCATGATAACTGTTGTTATACGAAAATTCTGCTAACGGAAGATACATATCCCAACTACCACAAAATCCATAACGCATGTCCGTAGCATGTCCTCCAAAGTTTGGATAGTCGGCTCAATATGCCCATCATTTTGTGGGTGGAAAGTCATGCTAAAGTGCAGACCAATACCCAACTCGTCGTGGAATCTCTTCCAGAACCTAGAAGTAAATCGAACATCCTATCAGAGACCACAGAAACCGACACCCCATGTTGTGCTACCATTTCCCGGAAGTAGATATCGACCAGCTTCTCTGTCAAAATTTTCTCCTGAATCGGGATAAAATGCGTGCTCTTGGCCAATCGGTCCACGATGAGCCATATGGAATTTACTCCACGTGCCATCCGAGGCAACTTGGTGATAAAATCCATCGTAATCTTTTCCCATTTATATACGGGAATGCCTAATAGCTCAATTATTTCATGGGGTCGTTAATGCTTACCCTTGACATTCCTGCAAGTCAAGCACCTCTCCACATACCAGGCCACATCATAACCTGATGTGCACCAACCAATTATGGAACCCACACTCTCCGATGAAGGGTCAATAACCCCCGGCTATCATAATTGAAGGAAGCCACCTGAGTTATTATGGGCTCGCACTTCTGGTGCTCTTCCTTTATAGCCTCAACCTGAGCCTCTCGGATCTGCTCTAATAGTAGGGTAATCACCATCATCCTCAAACGTACACCCCTGATCAGGGCAAAAAAACCGTTGCGGCTAAGGGCATTGGCCACCACATTGGCATTCCCTGGGTGATAAAGAATCTCATAATTACAATACTTTACCATGTCCAACAACCTACACTACCTCATGTTCGGATTCAGGTGATCCATCAAATATTTCGGGCTCTTATGATCCGTGTAGATAGTGCAACGGACCCTATAGAGTTAATATCGCCAAATATTGAGGGCAAACACCACAACCCAACTCCAAATCATGCATAGGATAATTAGTCTCGTGAGGCTTCAACTGCCTCGAGGCATAAACAATCACATGACCTCGTTACATCAAAATTGCACCCAAGCCCATGATCAAAGTATCACAGTATACCATAAATGTTGGATTAGTGTCTAAGGCTGTAACTATATTTGGTAAGTACTTGACCCGATTGTGCATGGTCCTTTTGGGTTGCCTTCACCATAGCAACTTGACAGGGTGATTTATATAGAGAGAAGAGATATTATTATTAATGTATTATAAGAATAATATGTTAAAGGAATAATAATATTATTTGATTAATATAAGTCATAAATTAATTAGGAATTAATTTGGTGACTTAAAGAGATTAATTGAAGAAAGGGGTATGAACTGTCAAATGAGTGATAGTTATATTTTGAGCTAAGAATCCTTATGGATATGGGGTGGATGATTTTAGGGATGTGGATCACCTAGAAATCGTCCAAGGCCTTATCTAGAAGGGATATTGGATTGCTTTGAGGCTAAGTTATCCAATTAGGGTTTTAGGGTGAAACCCTAGGAGCTCACAGTATAAATAGACCCTTGGGGTTGTGGAAATCGATGACCTTGTGATTGGAGTAACCCTAGAGCCGATTTCCCTCTTCCTTTCCTCTCTCAAATCATCTTCTTGCTAGTTGGTGTTTGTAAGCCATTAGATGAGTGACAATTGTGACTCTAAGCTCCAAGAAGAAGAAGGTTTTCAAGCAAGTAACTCAAGGTATTATTCTAGATTTGTTTTCATATATTTTGATTGTTAGTTTACATTAGATCTAGCCATGAAAGTCTTGGATATATTGCATGTTCAATTAGAGAAACCTAGATCCAAGCTATAGGGTTGTATGTGCACATAGGAAAGATCTTATGTCTAAAACCCATCAGTGGTATCAGAGACATGATTGGTTTCAATTGAATGTGATTCTTAACTGTTTTGCTTGCTGAAAATCATTTTTCTTCACCTCTGTCCAACCCAACTCGGCGAGTCAGTGTCTGGACTCGGCGAGTTGGCCCTACTCGGCTAGTCCAAAGCTTGACTCGGCGAGTCCCAACGTCAGACAGAGGATAATTCTGGATTTTATTGCTGTTTTGTCTTGGATTGATACCTAAATCGTTTTATTAAGTATAAATCCGAATTTTAACCTAATTTAATGATTATCCTTGACAAAAGAATAGATAATTTCAAATCTTGTGAATATTAATTATTTATATGATAAATTTGGACTATTTAAGATTATTTGGTAATTATCTAATGACTAAAATTCGATTAGGTCAAATATAGCTAATTATGAAATTAATTGTTTAATTTGAATTATTTGTTATTTGATCCCTATTGTTTTGAAAAGTTCAATATTTATCCCGAAAGTTTTGAAATTTGAATTTGGTGATTAATAGTTTAATTTAGAAGAATTTAAATTTCAACCCCTAGAATTTTACAAGTTTAAAATTCAACCCTATACTATTATATTATTAAAAGCTTAATAAATATATAAGTAAAATGCTAGTCTTACCGTTAGTAGGTCTCATTCACGAAGCCGGTCTATAAGGTGGGTATAAGGTTGCTGCCTATAAAATGGTGCTTAATGGGTGTACACTCACACCCACCTCTTGCTTGACTGGTGGAGGGTCGTTAGCCGAACTGGTAGGATAGGGCAACTCTCTCTCCTCATTAATAAGTATAATGAATCTATAAAGTAACTAAACTATTTTATAAAATTCCCAATCTTAGCTACTTTAGGAAAAGTGAATTGATGCAATCCCAGGAAATTGCACTTTGCACCCTTGCTAAGAAGTTAGTGGAGCGTGTGTGGTTTACCGGCACACTAATTGGTTCTAAGCAAAGGTGACAAAGGGTGATTCGTTGTTTATCATAGTTCGATGGAGCGTGTGTGGTTTATCGGCACATCGAATGGGTGATCGTAACAATGAAGGCACCATGTAGATTTGCATGGTTATTCACACCCGCTTTGTGATCCTCGGTATCCCAGTCACAAACTAGAGGGGCATATCGAGATTTAAACATGATATTGAAAAGTTCAATGATAATCAAAGAAAATCTAGGAATTCTCAATAAAAACTTAAGGTTATTTTTCAAGGTAAAGAATTAGTGAATCGTCATTCACTTACCTCAAAATTATTTGCATGTTGGATTACGGCATTCCTTTTCTAATATTTAAATAATGTTGTCGGGTCCTAGCCCTAATTTTTTCATTTTGGGTGTTTAATTAGGGATCCAATTCTAATCAAACCTTGTCCTTTTTAATTGTAGATGTCGAACGCAAACAACGTTGCTGCTAACTCATTCACGTTAATGAGTCTTTGCCAAAAGGTGACCTTCGATGGTACGAACTTTAGTGAATGGATAAGATACATTCGCACCATTGCACGCTACGAGGACAAAGAGTATGTCCTCGACGAAAAGCTCGAGAAGGTCAACTCGGAAATTGCTACTCCTAAAGAGATGGCTGTCTTTGAGACACACGAACGTGATGCAACGAAAGTCCATTGCATCATGATAGCCACTATGAACCAAGAATTCCAAAAGTCCTATGAGGACATGTATCCCTATGAAATGCATCAAGACTTGATGGAGAGGTACCACCAAAGCGCGAGGCAAGAGCGCTACGAGATCATCACCAACATGATCACCGCCAAGATGGGAAGTGGAAAATCGTTAACTGTGCACTTGCAAAAGATGCAAAGATATGTTAATCGTCTTCGCAAGTTAAATGTTAACTTTGGGGAGGATTTGGCCATCGACATTGTTCTTCACTCCTTGCCATCATGCTACAACCAATTTAGGATGACCTACCACATGAACAAGGAAGAGGTCACCCTAAGCAAACTCCAAGGACTCCTAAGGACCGCTGAGAGCAACCTAAAGGACAAGTTTTTTGCACCCACTCCCACACCAACCGCTGCTCATGTTTTGGCTATAGGTCAGGGAAGAGGCAAGAAGAGGAAGGCTCCGTCAAAGAGCCACCGCAAGGGAAAGTCCCAAAATGGTTCCTCTTCTAGTGGGACCAAGGTTGATCCTGCTAAGCCTAACCCTAACCCGAAGGAGGCAGAGTGCCATCATTGCCACAAAATAGGGCATTGGAAGAGAAGCTGCCCAGAATATCTAGAAGCCATCAAGGATGGAAAGATCATGCCATCTTTTGCAGGTATATACACAATTAAATCTAATGATTCATCTCATACTATTTCTTGGGTTCTTGATACAAGATGTGGTTACCACATTTGTTCTGATTTGCAGGGACTAAGAAGAGATAGAGATGTGGAGCAAGGAAGAATAAATCTAATCATGGGAAACAGAAGATCGTCACCTGTCACCAAGATTGGAGTGTATTCTTTAGTGCTTAGTAATGGATTAGGTTTAGATTTAAATAATTGTTGCTACTCGCCAGATATGGCAAGAAACATTATATCATTTCATGGTTTGTTTAGACAAGGATTTAGATATTCGTTTAATAATATGAATGGTTCTATTTATGCTTATCTAAATGGCGTTTTATACTTTGAAGCAATGCCTTGTAATGGAATTTATGAAAATGTTATGGTTGTAGATAACCTAGGAAATGATGTGTTGTGTATGGATTCTTCCAATAGTGTGGATAAAGCATCTTTGTGGCATTATCGTCTTGGACATGTCAACAAGAAACGCATAGCCCAACTCCAAAAGGATGGAGTGTTGGAGTCATTCGACCTTAGGGAAGATGACACGTGCGAATCTTGTTTACTTGGAAAGATGACCAAGTCACCCTTCACTGGCACTTGTGAGAGGGGTGAAGGTTTATTGGATCTCATACATACCGATGTATGTGGGCCCTTTAGATCCACCACAAAGGATGGAAGCCGCTTCTACGTGACTTTTACCGATGATTATAGTAGATATGGGCATATTTACTTAATCAAGCACAAGTCTGAAACGTTTGAAAAGTTCAAAGAATTCAAGAATGAAGTGGAGAATCAATTGGGCAAGAAGATCAAGATGCTTCGATCCGATCGAGGAGGAGAGTATCTAAGTCTTGAATTCCACGACTATCTCAAGGAATGCGGAATAGTTTTGCAATTAACGCCACCAAGGACACCGCAGTTAAATGGTGTGGCAGAAAGGCGCAATCGAACCTTGTTAGACATGGTTCGTTCTATGATGAGCCATGCTTCACTACCTATCTCATTTTGGGGGTATGCCTTAGAGACTGCCACCCATATCCTTAACCGAGTCCCTACAAAGAAGGTTGCCAAAACACCTCACGAGATGTGGACATGGAAAGCTCCCTCGTTGGCACATATCAAGGTTTGGGGTTGTGAATTTTTCGTAAGACGAGAAATTCATGACAAGATCGAACCTCGTAGTGAGCGATGTAATTTCATCGGCTACCCGCAGAAATCCTTTGGATATCTCTTCTATAGACCGAGTGACAATGTTGTCTTCGTAGCAAGAAGAGGGGTTTTCCGAGAACGAGAACTCATAAACCAAGGAGGCAGTGGGAGGCAGATCGATCTTGAAGAGATTCAAGAGTCGAGTGATGAAGGAACCTCTACCACTGGCGCTCAACCCGAACAGGAAACTCCGGTTGAACCAATTGACGAGTCCTTACCTCTTAGACGTTCCGAAAGAGTTAGAGTTCAACCCCAGTTGTATGGTTTTCATATTACTACCGAAGGGGACACGTATATTAGTGATAGTACACTAATAAATCTAGATGAACCTAATTTCTATAAGGAAGCCATGGAAGGCCCGAAGTCTGCAAAATGGAAAGAGGCGATGGACAGCGAGATTCAATCCATGTATGACAACCAAGTTTGGAATTTGGTTGACAATGTGCCCGGACGTAAGACAGTTGGGTGCAAATGGATCTTCAAGAAGAAGACCGATGTCGATGGGAATGTGCACACGTACAAGGGACGACTGGTGGTAAAGGGCTTTACTCAAACTCCCGGAGTTGACTATGATGAGACCTTCTCACCAGTTGCTAAGATAAAATCTATTAGGGTGATGCTAGCCACTGCCGCATTTCATGATTATGAGATATGGCAAATGGATGTCAAGACCACTTTCCTTAATGGGAAGTTGGCTGAGGATGTTTACATGGCTCAACCAGAGGGTTTTGTCAATCTGAAGCATCCAAATAGAGTGTGCAAGCTTGAGAAGTCCATTTATGGACTTAAGCGAGCATCTCGCAGATGGAATCTTTGCTTTGATGAGAAAGTCAAAGAGTTTGGATTTGTACGAAGCGAAGATGAATCATGTGTATATGTCAAAGCCAGTGGGAGCATAGTTAGCTTTCTCATTTTGTATGTCGATGACATACTGCTCATAGGAAACGACATCCCGACTCTGCATGAGGTAAAGTCCTGGCTCGGGAAGTGCTTTGCTATGAAGGACCTCGGAGAGGCTTCCTATATTTTGGGAATAAGGATAGTAAGAGAAAGAAGTAAGAGACTAATAGGACTTAGTCGGTATACTTACTTAGATAAGGTACTAAAACGTTTTAGTATAGAGTACTCGAAGAAAGGAGAACTACTGATACAAAGTAATACAAATTTGAGTAAGACTCAATGTCCGAGTACCGAAGCCGAGATAGCTGAGATGAGCCGAGAACCTTACGATCATGTATGCTATGACTTGTACTCGTCCTGATGTGGCCTTTGCTTTGAGCATGGTCAGTAGATATCAAGGGAATCCTAGAAGAGCGCATTGGATTGCGGTCAAGAACATCCTTAAGTACCTTCGGAGGACCAAGGAATGGTTTCTAGTCCTTGGAGGGAGTGACGACTTAAAGGTGCGAGGGTATAGTGACGCCAGTTTCCAGATCGACAGGGACAACTACCGTTCGCAGTCGGGATGGGTATTTACCCTTAATGGAGGAGCGGTAACTTGGAAAAGTTCCAAATAGGAAACTGTAGCTGATTCAACGTGAGAATCAGAGTACATTGCAGCGAGCGAAGCGTCAAAGGAGGCAATATGGTTGAAGAACTTCATTGGCGATCTTGGAGTTGTGCCTGCTATAAAGGAGCCCATGGAAATTTTCTGTGATAATGAAGGAGCGGTTGCCTTGACCAAGGAACCGAGGGATCATGGTAGATCTCGACATATCGACAGAAAATATCACTTTATTAGACATCGAGTAGAAGAAGGACACCTCGTGGTTAAGAGGATATCATCAGAAGATAACCTAGCAGATCCGCTTACGAAAGGACTGAGCAGGGTTAAGCACTTGCAGCATGCTAGGAGTATTGGGCTGAAGGATGATATTAGTTTAGATTGGATAGTTTACAAACATGTAATAGGTAAATGTAATTGACATTTGATGATTAAATAAAAGAGTATTGTTTATAAGTAAAGTTACTATCTTATGTTAATTGTTTAGCTATTGTTTCACTTTGCATGTTTTGACTTCCAGAATAATTGAGTTTATTAAGAATAATCAAATTATTCAAACTGTCCACAATCGTTCATATGTTGGAAGTAGGTATGAATGAAGATTGTCATGAATTGGTGTGTAGATTGTCTAAATGGTATTTGACATAGCAAAGGTTTGCTGCAACGTTCATGAGTGCTTATGAACAAGTTTTGAGCATTGGAATAAACCCGCGCTTGCTGGAATCACTTTGGGGTGATCGCAAGACGATAATATCATATGGTCTTAAAACCTAGATATATGGTTTATTATTTACTAATTGGTTGTACATTGATAATGCAAAACCGCATCAGTAAATTGATGTGATAAAACGCATTGTTGTGTATAGTTGATTAGTCGATAAGTAAATGCATATAAGTCGAAGTTTATCTGGTAATTTTATCCTAAGAGGGTAAAAGCGATATCACGGCCGCTCGATGATTTGATTTGACTTATGTGTCGGGCCCGGTCAGGATTGAATTGATGTGTTCAATTAAGTTCTATGTTAAATAAATCTGAGATCGAGAAAATAGTTGCTGGACAATAAGTATGACAATGATTCATGAAATCGTCTGCACGATATCAAAACAGAGGACTGTACGATCCCTTATCTAAAGGACAGGTTACTGATAAGATCAGAGTTGACAGCGTCTTTGAGAGCTACGATTGCTAATCGGTTAGTGTTTGCATTTATAGTTACTAGACTTATCCAAGTGGGAGACTGTTGGATTAGTGTCTAAGGCTGTAACTATATTTGGTAAGTAGTTGACCCGATTGTGCATGGTCCTTTTGTGTTGCCTTCAGCATAGCAACTTGACAGGGTGATTTATATAGAGAGAAGAGATATTATTATTAATGTATTATAAGAATAATATGTTAAAGGAATAATAATATTATTTGATTAATATAAGTCATAAATTAATTAGGAATTAATTTGGTGACTTAAAGAGATTAATTGAAGAAAGGGGTATGAACTGTCAAATGTGTGATAGTTATATTTTGAGCTAAGAATCCTTATGGATATGGGGTGGACGATTTTAGGGATGTGGATCACCTAGAAATCGTCCAAGGCCTTATCTAGAAGGGATATTGGATTGCTTTGAGGCTAAGTTATCCAATTAGGGTTTTAGGGTGAAACCCTAGGAGCTCACAGTATAAATAGACCCTTAGGGTTGTGGAAATCGATGACCTTGTGATTGGAGTAACCCTAGAGCCGATTTCCCTCTTCCTTACTTCTCTCAAATCATCTTCTTGCTAGTTGGTGTTTGTAAGCAATTAGAGGAGTGACAATTGTGACTCTAAGCTCCAAGAAGAAGAAGGTTTTCAAGCAAGTAACTCAAGGTATTATTCTAGATCTGTTTTCATATATTTTGATTGTTAGTTTACATTAGATCTAGCCATGAAAGTCTTGGATATATTGCATGTTCAATTAGAGAAACCTAGATCCAAGCTATTGGGTTGTATGCGCACATAGGAAAGATATCATGTCTAAAATCCATCAATAAAGTCATCTACACCCTATGGTAGGTTCAAAATCGGCGCCTCACATAATCTTTATCTCATAGTCTCAAAAGTTTCCTACTACTGTGGCCACTAACAAAATGGGACATTCTTCTTTTTCAACCTGGTCAAAGGAACTGTTATCTTGAAGAAATCTTGAATGAATCTCCGATAATAACCTGCCAATCCAAGGAAGCTTCGAATCTCAAATGGAGACCTTGAGACGTCCCACCTCATCACCACCTCAACCTTGATCGGATCGACCAGAATATCGTTTTGGTTGACAATGTGCCCCAAAAGTTGCACCCCGCGCATCTAGAACTCACACTTGAAGAACTTCACATACAATCTCTCACTCCTTGGAATCTCTAATATATCCCTCAGATGCTCCTCATGTTGCTCCAGTGTCTTAGAATAGACCAAGATGTCATCAATAAACACAATCACAGACCGATCCAACATAGGCCTGCATACGCGATTCATGAGATCCATGAATGCGGCTGGAGCATTTATGAGCACGAAGGGCATCACCACTAACTCATAATGACCATAACAAGTCCGAAAGGCCGTCTTCTGCATATCCTACTGTCGAACCCATCATCTGGTGATAACCCGAATGCAAATCAATCTTGGAAAACCAAGATGCACCTTGAAGATGATCATATAAATCGTCGATCCTTGGAAGCGGGTAACGGTTCTTCAACGTTAGCTTATTTAGCTCCCGATAGTCAATACACATCCAATGTGTCCCATTCTTTTTCTTCACAAACAAGATCGGCTCACCCCATGGTGAACTAGTCGGCCAAATAAATCCATTGTCTAGCAGCTCTTGCAGCTGCGTAAACAACTTCTGCATCTCTGGAGATGCTAACAAATAAGGTGCTTTGGCTATCAGAGCCACACCTAGAACCATGTCAATTCGAAACTCCACCTGCCTTTCCAGAGGCACCCCTGGCAAGTCCTCCGAGAACACATTTGGGTATTCCCGAATAATCGATAAATCATCTATGGTCACCTCACCTTTCTCTTGTGTATCCATCATATAGGCCACAAACCCGGAACATCCCTATTAAAGATAATGTATGGCCCTAGCTGCCAAACATAGAGTTGGACCATGCTGAGCAACCTCCCCGTGGATCACTAACTCTCCGCACTTAGGGATCAAACCCATACCAACTGAATCCCATAATCAATCTCACTCCATTGGGGCTCAACCAGTCCATCCCCACGATGACCTTGCTCTCGCGCTGGGGAATCAAGACCAAATCAATCAGGTACTACTCACCGAATAACTCCAAAGTGCATCCCCGGTGAACCCTTAACACTTGCATCGGACGGTAATTCACAATCTCATCCTATAATGGATAATCTTACTCTCCACGAACATCATCAAACCTCCTGTTAAGTGAAAGGGATACAAAATATCGGGTAGCCCCCAAATCAAATAAAACAAAAGCAGGAATACCGTTCACAAGGAACGACCCTAAACAACAATACAAACATATAAGCATGAAAAATAACATAAATAAGAAGGTAAGGAGAATATACATACTAGTGACCACATTGTGCTGCACGAACCTCTTCGACTGTCAGTTGACCCTGCTCTGAATAACTGGCGCCTCCGCCTTACCCTGGCGGCCAACTGTGATCCTTAAAGTCGTTGGATCAAGTGCTGCTACTAGTCCTCCTGATGCAAAACTCGAGAATTTGGCCTTATTTTGGCCCCTCTGATTGCAATGGAAGCAAATTAGATATGATATCTGGGTGGTGGAGGCGGCGATAGTACAATCCCTGCCAAAATGCTCTGTCTTGCCGCACTTATAGCAGCCCGAATGACCCGCCCTATAGACCCCATCATGTGCCTTGCCGCACTTGCCACAACGGCCCTGACCCTTCTGGCCCCTCAAACTCAAATCAAAACCCTTGGGTTTCTTCGTTGAAACTCCATTCGTCTGCCCATGCTCTTCCTTCCTCTTAACTTTGTGCTCCAAATCAATTTCTTATTCCCGAGCCCTGAATATCATGTCGTCTAGTGTCGGACAGGCGAAAAAACTAATAGACTCCCGGATATCTGATCTCAACATGTCATGGTACCGATTCTTTCATATCTCCTCATCTGCAGAATACTGGGGTGCCAATAGGGCTCTCTTTCTGAACTTGGCAGTGAGCTTTGTCACGGTCTCATTCGTCTGCCGCATATCCAGTAACTCACTCTCTAGTTATTGCACCTCAACAACTGGTGCAACCTCCGCTCAGAACCAGGTCATGACCTCAATGGCTGGGGCTCCCAGAGTATAGAGAACCTCCTCCGATCAATCCCTATCTTGCTCCCTCAGACATCTTGCAACGAACCTCACCTTCAACCGTGGGGAAGAATCTTGTCATCTGGGCACACTCAATATCTGCTAGCCAACGCCTGGCGGTAATAGGGTCCTTCACCCTAAAGAATTTTGGAGCCCTACATCCCATGAAATCCTTAACGGAGAGAGTGTAGGCCCCATACTAGCTAGCGGCCAGATCGGCCCTGAAGATCCGAAGGCGATCCTTCGTCAGCTCGATGATACCCTCCTTGATCGACCCAAACATCACCGGGGTCACATCAAGGATGCCACTAGTAACCTCTGACGCAATGAACTAGCATAGACCCTCATCAATTGGTTCGGTGCC
Source organism: Lactuca serriola (assembly GCF_051521515.1). Classification (NCBI taxonomy): domain Eukaryota; kingdom Viridiplantae; phylum Streptophyta; class Magnoliopsida; order Asterales; family Asteraceae; genus Lactuca; species Lactuca serriola. The sequence continues at coordinate 195,371,915 of NC_136415.1, forward strand.
CGTGCCTGATCTAGATCCGGATTCTGAACTCCCTGCTCCACCATGTCACCAACATGCTGATATATAATCACATAAATAGTCAGTATACATACGAAGAGGTTCACACTCTCAAGTTTCCTAGATTCCTCATGGTCTTCCTTTTCTCGGGTATAAATCTATTGCTTCTAGTAGTATGGGCCAAATACTACCATCCACACCTATCTATATCCTCCTAAAGGGCTACCTCGACTCCTCCATGCCACTCATTCCTATTTGATACTCTCCTCATACTATAAGGCGTCCTACGTGCCAACACATATTCCATGAACTTCCTAGGGTTCCTTCCTCACCGCCCTTTGCTATCATCTGTAGAAGGAACTCCCACTAATACCATTTAACTACAACACGAATACAATTAGATACTATCGGTACTAGATAATTCTTTGAATGAAAGGTCCCACACTACAATGGTTAGACTCAAACAAGTGTTGTGCAATAGAGTTAAACTCATCCTTCTAAAATTATCTAATCTCAATAATATGTAACCAAACGCATTCGTCCAATAGTCAGTTGGTACTAATAAAAATTCCTTAAAGCACAAAGCATGCAAAATTTGAGCATCATGCAATTCAAATCAGAACACAATCTAAACAGGCCATCCTATCAGACAACTAATCTCATAATAGCATGCAAATCTATAAGCTAATACAATAGACACATAAATGCATCTCTCCTAGCTTTCTATCATGCAATCCTGAGCATATCCTTATCCCTAATCTAGCATGTATTTCTCATATCATAGCGTAAAACATATAAAATGTATGGGTATTTTAAGAATACTTACTTGAGCTCGGTTGATTGCACGCATCACATCCCTTTCTTTTATTAAAATATCTTAATTAAAATGTTTCTTTTTATGGAAAATCTACCAAATCCACAATTTGAGTTCACACACACCTGAGAGTATGCCCGAATCCCTCAATCAAAGGCTCTAATACCAACTTGTAACATCCAAAAATTCCCAGACAAAAATTTTCATTTGAAAATCTAATAGTGATGACATAACAACCAAAAGTGTATCATAATGAAAAAAATATTAGATTATAAATCCCAAAATCACGTAAATGTGGAACACATGGACAGATGTGGTGCGATCAAGTCATGCCCTTGCCTTTCGAGCTGGAAGTACTTGAAACACAAATTGAATACTGTTAGCACAAAGCTTAGTGAGGTACCCCAAAATACCCCATACCGTACATACATAACACTCATAGTGTAACTGGGTTTATTTCAACCCATTCGGTCTCTTTAAACCGGTACTGGGTATATTTCAACCCCTTCGGTCTCTTTCACCTAGTATTGGGTCTATTTCAACCCCCCCTTCATTTTCTTTCAACCGGTACTGGGTGTATTTCAACCTCTTCGGTCTCTTTCAACCGGTATCGGGTCTATTATACCCCTAAAACTAGAATATAATCATATCAACAAGAGTCACAGACACATCAAACACAAACAAGCAACACAGGAAATTGTCACGAAGACAGTTATTATCCTACCAACATAATCTAGTGGGCCGAAATTGGTGCTTCGACCCACGAGTAAGGCGAAGGAAATTCACCTCTTCCTGAAGATATCAAATCACACTTGGGCTACTGAATTGTGAGGTTCTCTCACTAAAACACAAATAATAAAACTGTAATGAGCAATCAGGCTATTAACCCTACCCTAGAGTCTAAATCCTAAACCACGACGTCAAGGGTAAAAGGCTGCTCAATCCTTTCATTATTGGGCCTAACACACCATGGACCAAATAGAACTAGCCAAAGCCCAAAAGATATTCCATGCCCAAAATGGGCCCATGTCCAAAAAGATCCGTCACAGAAAGGCTTGAAGCCCAACAAAGGACCAAATCCCTAAGCCCAAGGTGGCCCAAACTAAAAGCCGAAAAACCTATCTGGTAAGTATGTTAAGCGTACCATCAGTACGCCCGACGTACTCGGTGCTCCGCTAGATCGGGACTTCAGGTGCGTACGCTCATTGTAGACCGATATACGCCTGACGTACACCCTAGTTGGCCACAACTCACTTTTAAGATCTTAAATCGTTAAGATCTAATGCCCAACTTCATATCTAAGCTCATTAAAGCATATTAAGCCATAAAGCTGCAAACTTCATGCTTTTGCATGTCTTAATGGGACTCAAACCATGGATTTAGCATTCTATTTCCCTTAAGTGGTCACCAAATCATGCATCATTGAGCTTTAACTTAGAAGATCCGATTTTTATGACTCCATGCACTCTTAAGTGTTAAAAAGGACAACTCAAATTATCTGGAGTAGTCCATACTCCACAAGACCAAAGTCATGGGACCAAAAGTACTAAATCTACCCACTAAAAGGGATTTAAGAAAGGAACCATCAAGGTAAGAACTTTTTACCTCCAAAAGCTTGCAACGAAGAAGATAGCTCTTGATCTTGAAGCTCCAACTCCAACAATGAACCACCACCAAGCTCCTTCTTCTTCAAAATCACAAAAGAACACCCAAAAACTCTCAATAACTTAAGGACACTCTCAAGATGGCTTGGGTTTCGATCTATGGATCAAGAGATAATGGAGGCTGATAGGGTGAAGGATTTTGAGGACTTAATGTTGTAACACCGAACATTTTCAAGCAAAATTTTCATTTAAAAATCACATAATTCTCATAACACATTTCTCAAAATCCCCATTAGTTTAATTTACAAAACACATCTCCGTAATCATTTAATTAATAATCCAGGATCCTCAAACATGACTCCTTCTCTGGTGTGTACAATCAAGTCGGTGCCTTCTCGCGATCCTCATAAGAACCTGAAACACATAACACATACCACGGTAAGCAAGAAGCTTAGTGAGTTCCTTAAAATACACATACAACACATAAGCCACTCGAGGCTATAAGTCGGTATGACCCTCCAGTCATTGTGTCTCAGTGGGACCCTCTAGTGTCATAGCTCGTTGGACCTTCCGGTTCGGTCTATCTCGTTGGACCCTTCGGTCCGGTCTGATCGAGGACCCTCTGGCCTCATGAGTCGTTGGACCCCCCGGTCTGGTCTATATAACACATATCATACATATAACACAATACACATAAATCACAAACATACACATACACATAAGACCCTCCGTTCCGCACATCGATATCATTCAAGGTAATGTATAGTGAGAAGATTCACCTCGCAAGTAGAGTAAGCAACTCCTGCACCCGACTTGCCAATCTAATCCCTGCCTAACATATGTCACAATTGCAACCAATTAAATCATGACATGAATATCCCATAATGTTAGGTCAACTCCTCTACTAAGTCCCAGGAGGGTAAAAAGACCCTTTTGACCCTCAAAAGTCCACATTTGCTCGAAAGCCAAAAAGTCAACAAAGAGATCAACACACGGCGCGTACGCTGGGCGTACGTCTCACTATGTTGGGCGTACGTCTAGCCATGCATGAAACGGGGGTGGCTCAGTGCTACGTTGCACGTAATTGGGAGTACGCTTAGCGTACGTCCCAGTCTTGCTTATTCCACTCTATTGGTCTTAACTCATTAAGACAAAGGCTACCATCTCAGATCTCGGTCAAATAAAGTCTCTTATAGCATAATGTTGGTGAATTTAAGCCCTATGAAGGCTGTATAAGTCTAGATCTCATATAATCTCCATTATTCCCTATAAAAATCCACATATCTCTTAAATGGGAAGGTCTTGACAAGCAAGACTCCATTTTTATGAACTCTAGCGTCTGAATACATCAATGAGGACATGTATAAGGCTCTGGGGTGGACCAACTCATAAAGCTTCAAGCTTTGGGGACATAAAACCTAAAATGGACTTTGAAATGAACTATGCAAAATAAGAATAAAGCTTTGAGCTTGATACCTCTGAATGTTGCTCCATCCACAAGGAAACTCAGATCCAAAAGCTTGAATGCCAACTCTTCTTCCTTCAAAGTTCCTTCTTCTCAAGAGAACTCCATAAGATCACTTCATAAGCCTCAAATGCTCACACAAGCTAATAAATGAGATTTAAGGTTTTGAGAGAGTTAACGAGCTAGAAATGGTGGCTGAATATAAAGCCTCAATGTTCCTTAAATAGGGATACCTCAAAACGTTAGGGTTTTCTTCCAGGACCTAATATGCCCAACGTACCCTCTGGTATGCCCAGCGAACTAGGTGACATTCGCGTTTCTTCCACGCACATTAGTACGTCGAGCGTACGCATAATTACGCCCTGCGTACCCCATTGCCACACTTTTCACAATAAGGGCTAAATTTGCCAAATATTCAAACTATCGTGGTTCCTTTGTTACAAGTCCGTTTACGACGATCCTTATATCCATGGAAAGGTGACGAGAATCCCTACGCTCCCAGCAACTCGTCCCAGCCCTCGGGGCTTCCTCATTCCCGAGTTGCAGCCCACGAATCCCTAAATCACGGACGATCCAGAACAGATGTTACAATTCTCCCCCACTTGAATTAGATTTCACCCTCAAAATCGCTCCTTTTCAACACATAGATTGAACCCATCAAGAACTCCCAAACCCGAAAGGACAGACCCCTTATGCCGCTGCGGTGCTCGTTCTGTCTCTCCAGAACATGAAAACTCTAGTGGTCTGTCTCCCTACCAGACTACCCTTGCAAGATATCACCATGTCATTTGCTCATTGAATGACAGTCTCTAAGAACAATCTATCAACTCTAATTCTCTAATCAAACCTGGTCACAACACAAAAGGAGCGAAAAGGTCATATCCCACCAAGGACCCACCGCCTGAGAAACTACCAAAACTCTTCTGAAGGAATGATCCTCAAACTCCCATAATCATATGCCCCAGCTCCTCTCAAATGTTCCTTCCGACACTGAACACCAGGTCAACTCCTGACCCGATGGTTGGACCTTCAAGGCTACTCATTTCTCGTCCAACCAATCATTCTTTATAACTCCCTTTCACACTAGCTATCTCATCCCTTCATGTGACTCGCAAGGTTACGAAGTTCACCTTTCTTCAAGCGGACACTACAACTCCCTTCCTGTAGTCACCTCACTCCAAACCTCGGTCGTTTACTACTTACTAGTTCCGTGTGCCTCGTGGTCCTTCCCAAACCAACGAATTAGCTCACTCAAATCTAAAGCATCAGACAAAAAACATATCTCTCTAAGAATGAGATTCACCCGAAGTCTCAACTACTCGTCTTCCATACAGATACAATCAGACTTACCCTCCAGAGTCTGTTCCAACACAGAATTGGGACCACTCGTCCCAATCTAGCACTCAACTCATGACCCCTGATCCATGATTATACGCAACCAATACACCTCGATCCGTCTGATTCGCAACAACCCCTCTTTAGCTCAAAACACCGCGGTTTTCGACCACTGCCGAGTTCCCAGTCTCGACCCTGATTCGGCCCTCAGGTTTTCACAGACTCTTCTAGTAAGGCTACCCATGCCTAAGAGCCACTCTACATCATATCCTCACAAATAAGGTAGTGGCTCCCCGCAGTTATACAACACTTTCCCTCACTTACTAAAAAGTGTTATGGCTCCCTGTCGTCCTATGGCACTCTCTCATTGCCTCGCAAATGCTACGACCCCCCGTAGTCTTATGATATTCTCCCTCTCTCTTTCTGGCTCACTGATGCTACGGCTCCCCGTAGTCTTACAATACTATTTATATAATTCACTTATGCTATGACTCCCTACGGTTACACGATACACTCCCTCTCTGACTAGTGAATACCACGGCTCCCCGCAGTATCACGATACCCTCTCTCTGACTCACGTATGTTGTGGCTCTCCGCAGTCACACAGTCCCTTTTCTCTCATTGACTCATAGATGCTACGAATCCCCATAGTCTTACAACACCCTCTTACTTACTGACTCGTCGTGGGCTCACTCCCTGGTTCTTCCCCGATAATCCCAAGTGATTACCCCCACTCGGATCCACCCACTCTCGTGTCACCACCTGATCTCATCATCAAGTCATCACCACACTGAGTTCACTAAATCATGCTCCGCAACCCAACATAGATAAGTGCACACACCCACTCAGTTTATGCATCACCACTTTGGGCAGCCTCCTCTCTTGTCCTCTATATCCAAGTTGCTTAGTGATCTTTCTGACTCCATTAGAGGCGCAGCACTTGAGGCACTAAGCTTTTTGAAGCCAATCAAAGCAAGGAATTGATTGTTATTGTAATATAACAATCAAAGGTAATTACTAAACCCTAATTTCAGTTCTTATTTGATAGATCTAGGGTTTATAGCTTTGGATATTCAATTGCATGTTCATTAGACAAACTAGATCCAAAAGCTATTAGGGTTTGCATGTACACCATAGGAATGATGCTTTGATTAAAACCCATCAGTGATATCAGAGCCTAGGGCTGTTTGCTAGTGAATTTGATGCTTAATTGATTAAAATTTGACTGAAAATCGAAATTTTCTTGGCTTTTGCATGCCTGACTCACCAAGTCTCTTGGTGAACTCGCCGAGTCGGCTGTACTCGACGAGTCAAGAACCAGACTCGACGAGTCAAAGGTTCTGGCAGCGTATTTTGGCGATTTTATTGCTGTTTTGGCTTAGGATACTTACCATAAACGTTTTTAGTTAATAAAATCCGAATTTTATTGATTTTGGGTGAATATCCTTAACAAAATAGTAGATAATCACCATTTAATCAAATATTTGTTACCTTATAAGATAATGTTTAATTATTTGAGTTATTTGATGAATTATCCTGCAAGATATTTGACTAGGTCAAAATTAGATAATTGTGTTGTTTGCATAGTTTCAAATTGCACCCTTTAGGTTTTATAGTTTAAATTTGAACTTAAAAGTTTTGTTTTTGAAATTTAAATAAGTTAAACCCTAATGTTTTCAAAATTTTCAAAACTTGCCCTCAAGTTTTGGAATTTAAATTTTTTGATTAAAAGTTTAATTTTGAAATATTTAAATTCTAAACCCTAATGTTTTGAAATGTTTCAAAACTAGCCCTCAAGTTTTGGAATTTAAAAGGTTGATTTAAAGTTTAATTTTGAAATGTTAAATTCTAAAACCCTAGTAACTTGAAAAGTTCAATTTACACCCTTATGGTTTTATTAATTAATTAAAGTGTATAATTAAAAGAGATTTAATAAACCCATAAAGTTTTGGTTTACATTTAAATAAATTAAAACTATAATTTGCTAAATTAGGCCACCTAGTATTTTAAAAGTGTAAAATATACCGTATACTATATATAACATTAAAAGTCTAATATTATATATATGTATGAGTAAAAAGTCAGTCTTACCGTTAGTAGGCCTCATTCACGAAGCTGGTCTATAAGGGGTGTTTAAGGAAATTGACTATAAAATGGCGATTGAATGGGTATCCACTCTTACCCACCGCACTCTTGACTAGTGGAGGGTCGTTAGCCGAACGGGTAGGATAGGACAGAAACCTTCCATTATAAGTATAATGAAGTACAAAGTAACTAAATGCTTATTCAAATTCCCAAATCATAGTTACTTTAGGCAAAATGTGAAATTGTATGCTAATCCATAGGATTACACTTCGTACCCTTGTCAAACGTTAGTGGAGCGTGTGTGGTTAACCGACACACTAATTTGGGGATGAAATTGGTGACGAAGTTTGGCTCGATGCTTATCATAAATCAATGGAGCGTGTGTGGCTAACTCGCACATTGATTAGGTGATAGTAGCATTGGGTGCACCACGTGATTCGTATGGTTATTCACATGTTGTTTGTGATCCTTGACATCCCAGTCACAAATGGTAGGGCATAATCGAGATTAAACATGCCATTGAAAAGTTCAATGAATCTTAAAAGATCTAGGAGTTTCAATTCATTTAAAACTTAGCCTTAATAATTCATTTGGGTGTTTTATTAAGGATTCAGTCAACTTAACTTGAATTTTCTCTCGTTTTGTAGATGTCAAACAACAATGGTTTTCCTAAATCCCTTGGAACAAGTTTTCCAAACGAAGATGATATTTCTCGATATGATCAAGGAACAAGAGATCATGCTTCACTTCCTCCACCTCCTCCAATTGTTCTCCCTAACCCACAAGTTCGAAGGCTTGAAAAGTTCAAGCTCACTCGAGCTCTTTTGGCAAGTAAACACGAAGATGGGAAACCTGTGTGTGCACACGTCTTAGAGATGAAGTCACACATTGATAGGTTAAGCATGTTGGGTGTCAAGATTTCAAGTGAGTTGGTTGTTAACTGGGTTCTTCAGGCACTTCCTGAATCATATAGTGAGTTCGTTAGAGAGTACTATATGATGGATCACGATGTGACCCTCATTGATCTCACCTATTTTCTTATAGCTGCTGAATCAGCAATGATTTGGCGTGTTGGTCAAGCAAATTTGTCTGGTGAATCAAACTCCCAAACTTCAATGGACACTGGCAACATTGGAAGTCCAGAAAGAACTAAGTCTGTGATTGTCTGATGTTCTGTGCCAAAGGAGTCTAATTGCTTTTATTGCCAAGAGAAGGGTTATTGGAGACGAAGCTGCCCTAACTACCTGAGAGATCTGAGAGATGGGAGAGTCAAGACGTATGCCTCTGCTTCAGGTAAAATCCATTAACTAACTCTTTTAAGTTCCTATTCTAGATTCTTAATACATGATGTGATAAGATTACATTTTGATGTTTTGTAGGATCGAAGAAAAGAGAGGAAGCTTAAGGGAAGAAGTGAGCTGAATCTAATCGTGAAAAAAAAGTGGATTTCGATCACATTGTTTGAAGATTGGATTTTTGAGCTACCACTTGGAGTTAGAATAGATTGTTAAGAAATATGTAATAACATAGTTTTTCAATTGAATTGCATTGTAAGGAAAAAATTTTCCGCAATAAAATGAATTTTGATTTTATCTTATTAATTTATCCTTGCAATGGCATGTATGAAAAATTGATGTTTGAAGGTTTCTATTATTAGCAATAATGGATTTGATTCTTGATTATGTTATTTGTGGAGATGTCAAGAATTCACCAAATAGGGAGAGATTCTCATCACCCAAGTTTTAATTGGACGGAAACATGGAATCATACAACTTGGTTGCGCGATGAATGAAAACTTTCATATTTGGAAATTAGACTAATTCGTTGACAAAGTGTCAAGTGAAGGACTAGGAGATCGAGTGCACTTGGTTGTGCGTTGATCAAGTCCACCACAAAGAGAGATAAGATATTTGTCATGATTTTCTAAAAGTTTAGTTGTAACAGCCCGGATTCCCAGGTATTATTTATTCTTATAAATTTGGTGATTTGTGAGGAGACTCGGCGAGTTGGAGCTCAAACTCGCCGAGTATGATCGCGGTTTGGGCACGGGTTCGCGTCCGGACTCGGCGAGTCCAAAAGGTGGACTCGACAAGTCCACGCTGTTTAATGAAACCCTAATTTCCAGGGTATGAGACCTATTTAAAGGGGCTTATGGCCGTCATTTGCGGCCACTAACCCCAGAGAGAACCCTAAAGAGTCTTTGAGCGTTTTGTGAGAGAGAAGAGGAAGATCCTTGACTATTTGTGGGTGTTTTTGCATATAGAAGAGGATAAAGGCAAGAGGAGACCAAAGAGGGTGCTAATCCAGTGATTCCTGAGCTCAGAGACTTCATTTGAGGTAACCATTCGTTCTTTTCTCGGTCCTTGGTGTAAATCTTAGAGTTAGGGTTTCTTTTTGGAATGATCCATGGAGTAATTGGCCTCTTCTCGTGTTGGTGCTTTAGATCTGGACCCAAAGATGTCTAGAGACTCTTTTCCCTCAAGCTTTATGAGTGTTAATGGAGGCCATGAGCTTAGAATAGCATTCTAGAGACCATATCATCAAATAAGGCCTTTGAACATTTGCATGAGCACCAAGATAGTAACTTTACGTGATGTATGTGCTTGGAAGGACTGGATCTATGAGTTATTGGCACAGATCTGACCTCAGGAGTGAGTTTGAGTTTATGCATGGCATAGACTCGCCGAGTCCGAAGAACAGACTCGGTGAGTAGCATAAAGATTGTCCATAACCACTCAGCGAGTGGTCTTGCCGAGTTAAGGGATTGACTCAGTGAGTCAGGGAGAGTGAGAGAGGGTTGACGGGTGGACTGAGTCAAGCTGGAACTCGCCGAGTTGTTCTTGAGACTCGGCGAGTTGAGTCGTGGTGGCCCCGCAATTCATGCCAGGTGGAACTCGTCGAGTTAGGGAAGTACTCGATGTGTCAAGAGAGGATCCTAGGGAGTCCTTGAACACGTATAGACTCGCCGATTCGCTCTAGTGCACTCGCCGAGTCCGGTCAAGTTGACCGTTGACCGTTGACCAGAGTTGACCAGTGTTGACTTGATAGGGGTAGTCAACCTTAGTTGTGAAAGTGTTATTTAGAGATATATTGTGTTATAGGAGGATTATAGCTCGGGGGATCGAGCGCGAGTGATTTCCGAGATTTGCGAGTTATCGAGATACGCGAGGTGAGTCTTCTCACTATACTTTACCTTGAGTAGGTAATCAGAGTTATGTGACAGAGTATTTGTATGCTATATGTATGTTATGTGTTGTACTGCATTATTTCTATGTGATTTATGCTGTGCATGTTTATAGAGTTGGAACCGGAAGGTTCACAGAGATTAGAACCAAAGGGTTCACAGAGTAGGGTCTACGGACCCACAGAGTTATAGCCTCGAGTGGCTAATATGTGTTATGTGTGGTATTTTGGGGAACTCACTAAGCTTTGTGCTTACAGTGTTGGTGTTATTTGTTTCAGGTACTAGTGATGACCGTGGGAAGGCGCCGGCTTGATCAGTACACACACACGGGATTTTTATGTTATGTGATCTTGGGATTCTTTATATGTCATGGATTGGTGTTTCAAACATGGATGTTTTTATGAAAATTAAATGAAAATGTTTTTATATTATACAAAAAAATTATTTTGAAATTTACGGTGTTACAAGTTGGTATCAGAGCCTTGGTTTGAGGGATTCGAGTACACCTTCGGGCGTATTTGAACTCAAATTGAGGATTTGAGAAGTATTTTCAAAAAGAGTAAAAGATTTTGGAAAGACGCAGAGCAGAGTTGTGTGTACGATCAGTCCGCGCCCGAACGGTGATTTCCCAAAATACCCTCATGTTATGTGATATCGATATTGATATGATGTATTCTCATGCTAGAGTAGGCTAGGTACTCTTATTAGGACTAGAGTGGCCTGATTTGTGATGACTTAGCCTAGGGAGAGATGAGCTGCTATGAGGTGCTTGAGAGTGAGTAGGTAGCAGCGAGGGGCTTATGAGAGATCGGTTAGAGGGTGGATTATGCATGATAGAGTACTTGGAATTTGGGATCCGAAGAGGAGGACTTGGGGTGTATTCTGATACGGTGCGGACAATAGTATTGGGCTCGTACTACTGAAAGCACCGGGGCGGTGTACAGCCCAAGTAAGAATCTTTGGAATACCAAGGATCAAGGAGGAATGAGTTGTCGAGTGTGAGTATGCTCGAATGGATTCTAATTTATCGTATGTTGTATTTCAGAGGTAGATCATGGTGAGGACACGTCTTATGCCTGAGAGCAGTGGGGCCAGTGATGAGGAGATCCGCCAGATCATCCATGAGGAGGTGGCTACAGCCATCAGGGCAGAGATACCAGAGATGTTCGGGTATATTAAGACCACGTTGATTGAGACCTTCGATGAGTGTTATGCCGCTCTTTCTGAGGCTGCTGTTGTAGCGGCCACCGCAGCTATTGCTGCCGCGAGGCCGCAGGGTGGTGATGCGTTGCTGTTCCGAGAGTTCAGCAACACAAAACCGCCGGAGTTTGATGGGACCCAGGACCTAGTGGCGGCTATGAGATGGATTTTTGACATAGAGGGGTGTTTCTTCACTTTCTCATCTCCTGAGCATTTGAGAGTTCGGTTCGCGCTGAACCAGCTTCGCTTGGGAGCGAAGGACTGGTGGAAGTTTGTGACGGCGCAATTTACGCCTGCTGAGCTTGAGGCAGTGACCTGGGAGAGGTTCACTGCCATGTTCCGAGATGAGTACGTTCCCCAGGTGGAGAGGGAGTGTTTGGCCTAGGAGTTTCTGACCCTCAAGCAGGGTACTGAGTCTGTTACGGTGATTACCAGGATGTTCCACGAGAGGGTGATGTTCTGCCCTGAGCACGTCTCCACTGAGCAGGCACGTATGAGCCGATATTTGAGTATCTTGAGGCGAGACATTTGGGAGTTCGTGGCGAACTCCTTGTACTGGACATTTGCCGAGCTTCATGCAAATGCCCGGAAGAGGGAGATTGAGCTAGAGACTCAGGCCAGGGAGGAGGCGGAGTCTCAGGGAAGGGATCGGCGACCGGCGCAGTCTCAGCCGACAGCCAAGCCCACTGATCCCAAATCTGGGAACCAGAAGGGCCGCACTTATGGGAAGTGCGGCAAGGGTCATGATGGAGTTTGTAGAGCGGGATCTTGCTATAGGTGTGGCAAGGAGGGGAATATGGCCAAGGACTGCCCCAAGGGGTTTGCGGTGTGTTTCCACTGCAACCAGACCGGACACCGGAAGGCATAGTGTCCGAAATTGCGAGGATCATCTCAGGGAGCACCTCAGGGATCTGCCCCTGCCGCCATCAGAGCTACCGAGAGTCGGTCAGTGAAGGCCGAGGCACCGAGGGCACGAGGGAGACCCTTTCAGTTGACCGCGGAGGAGGTCCGTGCAGCGCCCGATGTTGTGGCTGGTATGTATTCTTTCGTGTATTTATTTTGATGTTGAGATATTATGCTTATATTATGTTATGCATAGGTACTTTCCTTGTGAATTCTGTACCTGCCTTGGTGTTATTTGACTCGGGTGCGAGTCGGTCTTTTGTATCTTTGGCTTTTAGTTAGCATATCAGTGTTAGTCGTGAGGCATTGAGTCGGCCTCTGAGAGTTTCCATATCTGACGAGAGGGTGATATATGCCACGGAGGTTCTCCGGGGGTGCGTGTTCGAGATTTTCGGTGTTGAGTTCCCGATTGATTTGGTTCCTATTGCGATGGGTGATGTCTGTGTCATTGTGGGTATGGACTGGTTGAGCAGATTCGGTGCGGTTATCGACTGCGAGCGATAGCTGGTGACCATACAAGACCCTAGTGGGGGAGTTCTTACGGTGTACGGCGAGGGTACCCGTTCTGGATCAGCGTTTTGTTCGGCCGCTAGGGTGAGGCAGTGTCTACAGCAGGGCTGTAAGGGTTTTGTGGCGTATGTGATGGATACGTGGGTGGATTTCGAGAGACCGAGGTCAGTTGAGGAGGTTCCGATAGTGCGTGAGTTTCCGGATGTATTTCCATAGGAGTTGCCGGGTGTGCCTCCTGTGAGGCAAGTGGAGTTCAGTATCGACTTGGTTCCGGGGGCCGCGCCTATCGCTAAGGTGCCTTATCGCCTTGCACCTCCAGAGATGCAAGAGTTATCCTCGCAGCTTCAGGAGCTGCTGGGGAAGGGGTTTATTCGGCCGAGCAGCTCGCCGTGGGGAGCACCTATCCTGTTTGTCAAGAAGAAGGATGGTTCACTCCAGATGTGCATTGATTACCGGAAGTTGAACAAGTTGACGGTCAAGAACCGTTACCCGTTGCCGAGGATCAACGATTTGTTCGATCAGTTACAGGTAGCATCTTGGTTCTCCAAGATCGATTTGAGGTCTGGATATCATCAGGTGAGGGTGCGGGATGAGGATGTCCAGAAGACAGCGTTCAGGACCCGTTATGGGCATTACGAGTCTTTGGTGATGCCTTTCGGGCTCACCAATGCCCCGGCAGTGTTCATGGATCTCATGAACCGAGTGTGCAGGCCGATGTTGGATCGGTCGGTGATTGTATTTATCGACGACATTTTGGTATATTCGAGATCTAGAGAGCAGCATGAGGAGAATTTGAGGGAGTGAGGAGCATTTGAGGGAGATTCTCGGAGTTCTGAGATCGGAGAGGCTTTATGCCAAATTCTCCAAGTGTGATTTCTGGTTGCGGGACGTCCAGTTCCTAGGACATCTCGTTAACCAGAAAGGGATATTGGTCGACCCGGCCAAAGTTGAGGTGGTGATGAGTTGGGAGGTGCCGAGGTCACCCTCCGAGATCAGGAGTTTCCTAGGATTGGCAGGTTATTATCGGAGATTTATCAAGGATTTCTCTAAAATCGCAGTGCCACTCACCAGGTTGACCCGGAAGGGTGTCGCTTTTTCATGGGGCCCCGAGCAGTAGGCCTCCTTTGAGACACTTCGCCAAAGGTTATGCGAAGCCCCGGTGTTAGCCCTCCCGGAAGGGATGGAGGACTTTGTGGTATACTGTGATGCATCGATTTTGGGGTTGGGGGTGGTGCTGATACAGAGAGGGCATGTGATAGCATATGCATCGAGGCAGCTGAAGCCTCATGAGACGAGATATCCCACCCATGGTCTAGAATTGGGGGCAGTGGTGTTCGCCCTCAAGATTTGTCGTCACTACCTGTATGGGGTTCGGTGTACGATATACACGGACCATAAGAGTTTGAAGTATTTGATGGATCAGCCCAACCTAAATATGCGACAGAGAAGGTGGTTGGATGTGGTCAAGGATTATGATTGTGAGATCCTGTACCACCCAGGCAAGGCTAATGTTGTAGCCGATGCACTGAGCCGCAGGGCGGAGAGCACCCCGCTGCGGGATGTATGTTTAAGATTGACCGTGATAGCTCCAGTGTTGGACGTCATTCGTGGGGCACAGGCCGAGGCTGTGCAACCAGAGATGCAGAAGAAAGAGCGAGTTGTTGGATTGATTTCAGAGTTCGTTACCGATGGTCGGGGGATTATGACACTCCAGGGGCGTATCTGGGTGCCGTTTGTGGGAGGAACGCGTACCATTTTGATGGAAGAGGCTCATCGGTCAAAATTTTTGATCCATCCTGGGGCCACTAAGATGTATTTGGACCTGAGGAAAGAGTATTGGTGGCCCTGTATGAAGAGGGATGTTGCGTGGTTTGTTGAGAGGTGCTTGACCTGCCGTAGGGTTAAGGCCGAGCACCAGAGGCCGCATGGTAAGTTGCAGCCGTTGGAGGTTCCCGAATGGAAGTGGGAACAGATCACCATGGATTTTATCACCAAATTGCCAAGGACTGCCAGGGGAGTTGATGCAATTTGGGTGATTGTGGACAGGTTGACGAAGAGCGCTCACTTTCTTGCTATCAGTGAGAGTTCTTCAGCAGAGAAATTGGCAGAGGTGTATGTGAGGGAAGTGGTGTCACGGCATGGAGTGCCGATCTCGATTGTTTCAGACCGTGATGTGCGTTTCACTTCCAGATTCTGGAAGAAGTTTCATGAGGAGTTGGGTACTAGACTGCATTTTAGTACCGCATATCACCCCCAGACATACGGACAAAGTCATCGGACGATTCAGACGCTCGAGGACATGCTCTGGGCATGTGTGTTGGATTTCGGGGGAAGTTGGGATACGTACTTGCCCTTGACAGAGTTTTCCTACAACAACAGCCATCATTCGAGCATTGGTATGCCACCCTTTGAGTTGTTGTATAGGTGGAGGTGTTGGACCCCCATTTGCTAGGGAGAGGTCGGACAGCGTGTGATGGGCAGTACAGAGATCGTGCTTCAGACGACAGAGCAGATCCAGCAGGTCAGATAGAGGTTGTTGACCACTCAAAGTCGTCAGAAGAGTTATGCAGACAAACGCCGGTCCGAGCTTGAGTTTCAGGTCGGCAACCTTGTTCTCCTGAAGGTCTCTGCTTGGAAAGGAGTGATTCGATTTAGGAAGAGGGGCAAGTCGGGGCCCCGATATATTGGTCCATTCCGAGTGATCGCGAGGGTAGACAGGGTAGCCTATCGTTTGGATTTGCCAGCAGAGTTGGGGCAGATTCACGACACTTTCCATGTGTCGCAACTGCGGAAGTGTATAGCCGATGAGTCGGCAGTGGTTCCATTAGAGGATATTCAGGTGGATGCGAGCCTGAATTATGCTGAGAGACCAGTGGCAATCAGAGATCGGAAAATCATGGTTCTGAGGAACAAGGAGGTACCCTTGGTTTTGGTTCAGTGGCAGCACCGGAAGGGGTCCGAGATGACTTGGGAGCCGGAGCGTGAGTTGCGTGAGTAGCATCCGGAGTTATTTGCAGAGCGAGACTTCGAGGGCGAAGTCTAGTTCTAGTGGGGGAGAATTGTAACAGCCTGGATTCCCAGGTATTATTTATTCTTATAAATTTGGTGATTTGTGAGGAGACTCGACGAGTTGGAGCTCAAACTCGCCGAGTATGATCACGGTTTGGGCACGGGTTCGCGTCCGGACTCGGCGAGTCCAAAAGGTGGACTCAGCGAGTCCATGCTGTTTAATGAAACCCTAATTTCCAGGGTATGAGACCTATTTAAAGGGGCTTATGGCCGTCATTTGCGGCCACCAACCCCAGAGAGAACCCTAAAGAGTCTTTGAGCGTTTTGTGAGAGAGAAGAGGAAGATCCTTGACTATTTGTGAGTGTTTTTGCATATAGAAGAGGATCAAGGCAAGAGGAGACCAAAGAGGGTGCTAATCCAGTGATTCCTGAGCTCAGAGACTTCATTTGAGGTAACCATTCGTTCTTTTCTCAGTCCTTGGTGTAAATCTTAGAGTTAGGGTTTCTTTGTGGAATGATCCATGGAGTAATTGGCCTCTCGTGTCGGTGCTTTAGATCTGGACCCAAAGAGGTCCAGAGACTCTTTTCCCTCAAGCTTTATGAGTGTTAATGGAGGCCATGAGCTTAGAATAGCATTCTAGAGACCATATCATCAAATAAGGCCTTTGAACCTCTGCATGAGCACCAAGATAGTAACTTTACGTGATGTATGTGCTTGGAAGGATTGGATCTATGAGTTATTGGAACGGATCTGACCTCAGGAGTGAGTTTGAGTTTATGCATGGCATAGACTCGCCGAGTCCGAAGAACAGACTCGGCAAGTAGCATGAAGATTTTCCATAACCACTCAGCGAGTGGTCTTGCCGAGTTAAGGGATTGACTCAGTGAGTCAGGGAGAGTGAGAGAGGGTTGACGGGTGGACTGAGTCAAGCTGGAACTCACCGAGTTGTTCTTGAGACTCGGCGAGTTGAGTCGTGGTGGCCCCTTGATTCATGCCAGGTGGAACTCGTCGAGTTAGGGAAGTACTCAACATGTCAAGAGATGATCCTAGGGAGTCCGTGAACACGTATAGACTCGCCGAGTCGCTCTAGTGCACTCGCCGAGTCCGGTCAAGTTGACCATTCACCGTTGACCAGAGTTGACCAGTGTTGACTTGATAGGGGTAGTCAAACTTAGTTGTGAAAGTGTTAATTAGAGATATATTGTGTTATAGGAGGATTATAGCTCGGGGGATCGAGCGCGAGTGATTTCTGGGATTTGCGAGTTATCGAGATACGCGAGGTGAGTCTTCTCACTATACTTTACCTTGAGTAGGTAATCAGAGTTATGTGACAGAGTATTTGTATGCTATATGTATGTTATGTGTTGTACTGCATTATTTCTATGTGATTTATGTTGTGCATGTTTATAGAGTTGGAACCGGAAGGTTCACAGAGATTAGAACCAGAGGGTTCACAGAGTAGGGTCTACGAACCCACAAAGTTATAGCCTCGAGTGGCTAATATGTGTTATGTGTGGTATTTTGGGGAACTCACTAAGCTTTGTGCTTACAGTGTTGGTGTTATTTGTTTCAGGTACTAGTGATGACCGTCGGAAGGCGCCGGCTTGTTCAGTACACACACGGGATTTTTATGTTATGTGATCTTGGGATTCTTTATATGTCATTGATTGGAGTTTCAAACATGGATGTTTTTATGAAAATTAAATGAAAATGTTTTATATTATGCGAAAAATTATTTTGAAATTTACGGTGTTACATTAGTAAATATGATTATACTTATAAGATTAAGTATAATTCTGAGTTGATTGAAAGAGTTTCAATAAAAAATAGAATGAATAAAGAAGAATCAAGTAGGCAGAAAGATAAAAGTTTCTCTATTCTAAGAAGAAGGTAGAGTACCTTTTATTGTGTTTTATGATAAGTCTAAATGATTAAGAACCATATCTCAATTGATTCTCTAAGTGACTCTTAGTGCATTTGTAAATGGTTAAATCAAGAAGTCAATCATACTTCGTTCCAATATCGAATCTTAGAGTTATACTCCAAGATTGCGAATTGAGTGACAAGTCTTAAGTAGGTTTATAACACTCATCAAATGTGGAATTTGGAAAAGGTTTTCTTATTCTTTCACATTTGAAATTGGTAAGTTGTGATGTCTTGGATAAGACAAAGACCAACTAGGACCAATTTGTGAAGTGTTTTGTCTTGATAAAAGCTACACTAACTCTTGAATATTTGTTTGTCCAGAAATGTTTCTTGAGAAGAGAACTTTATATGTCAAGGAGTCAGTGGGAGTTTTAATGTTTTTTGAAAAGTTTCGAGAACAAATCAAGAATAAACCTTATCGATCATCACTAGCACACGACTTGAGGTTTACAACCTATCGTGTTGACATTATTTTGTTTCTGTGCCATTCCAATTAAGTTAACTATGCATATGAATTCTATGAGTTCTCATTTGAATGCATGAAGAAAAAATACCTTGATCGATGGAAAGTACATTGATATGTAAGGATAAGTTGCTAAACTACATGGAAGACATGGTGGGCACTCGTGTTAACATAAGGCAAGAAATCAAGATTAAGAAAGTTCAGTCCATATGAGTTTGGATTTTTCGCCAACTTTGGTTTTGGAAAATTCACATGGATAGCAACTCATACACCATAAAATCTAAGTGTCATAAGATTCCCTCCTTCATGAAAATGACTATGAGGAAATGCTTTCACTAAGAGAGATTTTAAAAAGATAGCAATTGTGAAAATTGTATTCTCAAATTCGATTATGGTTACGACATCCCTTTCCATAGTTCGAATTATGAGATTTGGCAATTAGTTTGAACATTTGGAACTTAGTAACATAAGTTCTGAATTGTTTAAACACACATATGAGCTATCTAAGGCAAAGGTGTATAAGTTTAAGAAACTTAGATAAAGGCTTATCAAAGCATCTGGTATTAGAAATATGAATTTCAGAAATTCAATAGGCATTGTTTTCTGGAGGTTCATTTGTTTTCTGAATACATGTCAAAGCTAGTGGGAGCATAAGTGTTCTGCTTATATGATAATAATCATCATGGTAGTGGGAGCATAAGTGTCATGCTTGTATGATTATTATGGCGAGTATTGCAAGTTAGCAATATTAATTATAGAAAAACAAAGATTCAATTTGCAAAGTTGCATGGGTTGAAAAGTTGTTTTGCTATAATTAAGGGAGAAAATATTATACTTTGTTTCAAAATCTAAAGCTTAGATTGAGAAATTTTAATAAATTTAATCAAAGGATACATAGTGTGTTCTTAAATTTCGATTATGATTACGACATCCCTCTTCATAGTTCGAATTATGAGAACGTGACACATAAAATATTATGGTCGAAGATTGATAAAGTATCCTATCTTTATGTAAGAGATTATGCATCGTGTCCCATACGCTTCGGGTATAGAATAGATTGTGAATGCTATAACATTTGACCATTCTAAAATTTTCCAAATGTATAGCGAATTAAGAGGGAAAAAGGACTAGAATCGGTTTTGACTAAAATAATTAAACAACTATCAAAGGACGATCTAAAGTTCGCTGAGGATTGGTCTCTTGTGAGTAGTTGGAAGTATGGTATTGGATGGACCGTATCGACATTATTATGAATAGATAAGATTCTATTAAGAATGAGTTGTCATATGGCAAATATGGAAACGTTTCCATATTGGGAGTTGGATATTGAGAGTTTTTGTGTAGATTAGAAACTTTTATGCAAGAAGGATGTTCAAAGGAATGTAATTTGAATGTGAGACTTCACGTCTATGGAATTGTCTTGTAACAATTTATAAGAGAGTACTTTGTAATTTCATTAGCCAAGTCTTGGTAACTTTTGTGCTATGACTTTACGAAAGGGTCGTTGCATAGAATGTTAGAATCTAGCATATTCTAATAGTAGCAAAGAACCTTGTGTTCTTACATAAATGATAAGGATTGGGAATTGTGAAATGGGTATCATTGGAAAAGTTTTTCAATCGATCTATTTCACAAAGCATAGACCATAGGAAACAAAGTGTCCATGCTTAGAGCATGGGACAATTGTTGTTATTCAAGTAATGAGTTGATTATCCGAAACATTAAATGATAAATAATGAGTAATCAATATGGTGGATAAATAGAAGTGTTTTATTTACTCTCACAAGTTTGGGGCCATATAGGATTAAGTATTATTTTTATGTTTCAGTTTGCATGTTTTGACTTCCAGAATAACTAGGTTATTCAAACATCCACAGTCAGTCATACGTTTTGGGCATCCTCCTCTCTTCTCCTTTATATCCAAGTTGCTTAGTGGTGTTTGTGACTCCATTAGAGGTGCAGCACTTGAGGCACTAAGTTTTCTGAAGCCAATCAAAGCAAGGAATTGATTGTTATTGAAATATAACAATCAAAGGTAATTACTAAACCCTTATTTCAGTTCTTATTTGATAGATCTAGGGTTTATAGCTTTCGATATTCAATTGCATGTTCATTAGACAAACTAGATCCAAAACCTATTAGGGTTTGCATGTACACCATAGGAATGATGTTTTGCTTAAAACCCATCACACACACCTCGTCTCCATCTCCTTGACCAGCCTCCCAAAACAGGAATCATCATCAAAGCACGACACCTCACTCCCACAGCCGATACAAAACATAACAACGAGGGTCACGGCCCCAATATACTCCTCTTGATCACTTGAAACCGCTGCTAAAAGCATGCCTGACTCGACTAAGGCATCTTTTTGTCCTCATCTCAGTCTCCACTAATGGCTCTCTCGTGGTATGAGGAATACCTCGCAGCAAACATATTGCCCAAATACTCTGGTGAAAAGGTTGCAACTCTATGCTACCCCACGGGTTTACCTCCAACTCTGAAACCGAAAGCTCAACATCTCATTTTGCTTCTCCCCAGAAACGGGAACAGCGCAACTCTTGTCACAGAAAGTTTCATCTCAACTATCGACCGATTGCTCAACTCAGTCTGCAATCCTCCATAAAGTCTCATCTCTACTCATCCCTGTGTCTTGTGACTTCAACTGGCATCTCACCAATAAATCTCCCATAAACTAACTCGATTCCTTCTCTAGGTATGCTCCATTAAAACTCTCTCGACATGGCCCTCTAGCCACACACTCTATCACAACTGATCTCAGCCTGATCAATCACAACGGAAAAACTGGCAAACCAGAAACACTAAAAGCAACGGATCATGGTACTCGAACCATGTTACCTCTTCTCAATTTGCTACATAGAACCTCTGGAATTTTCCCTGCTTCGAGTATGGGTCTTCTACTTTCAGTAGTACGAGCCCATACTACCTGCCGCATCTACCCATACTTTCCACATGGATCGTACCAATTTTTCTAAGTAGTTGCTTAACCTTCTCAATCACCAATCCCGAAACACGTGTTCGCTCTCCAGCGAGATACTCTCCTCTATCAGCGTACTCATCTGACTCAGTTCACTCCCTAGGCTCTTCCTAGGTTCTCACTCTTCTCTGCCATCAGTTGCTGAAGAACTCTTCATGATGTCAGCCATCTACCTCCTGAATATTGTCATATTCACTTAGTAGCTGTCTCCCATCATCAAGAGTTCCATAATGCACGAAGCAAGCAACATTTGGGCATCGAATAACCTCCAGTAATACATAAAGCCACTGTGGCATATAACTCCTATTACTCTATTCACAATTCACAAGACATCGTCGACTCAAGAAATCCTACCTCTTGAGGTATCTAATTACTCTACTCTCTTGAGGTATCTAATTACTCTACTCAGTAGACTCCTCAAATGTTCATCTAGGTATCTCCCCTAGATTATCTCTCGACTCAGAACTCTTTCTCTCTATAGGTGATTCCTGCTAGATACTCTTACTCGACACATACTCAAAGCACATTATAGATAGCAGCAACCCCTAGGCATCACAAATAAGGCAACTCTAGCCCTAAAATATGGAATACCTAGCCTATCCTCTAGCATGCATAATATCTCATAACATCTCATACATATCTCATAACACAAAATAAGGGTATTTTGGGAAATCACCGTTCGGGCTCTGGCCGTTTGTACACACTGCTCCAACTCGTTTTCTCTTAAACTCTTTCTCATTTAGAAAATTTTATCTCTTTTGAAAATCATTTCTCAAATCCTCAGTTTGAATCCAGACATACCCGAAGGTGCATCCAAATCCCTCAAACTAAAGCTCTGATATCAACTTGTAACACCGTAAATTTTCAAGCAAAATTTTCATTTAAAAATCACATAATTATCATAACACATTTCTCAAATCACCATTTGTTTAATTTACAAAACACATCTTCGTAATCATTTAATTAATAATCCAGGATCCTCAAACATGACTCCTTCTCTGGTGTGTACAATCAAGCCGGTGCCTTCCCGCGATCCTCATGAGAACCTGAAACACATAACACATAACACGGTAAACACGAAGCTTAGTGAGTTCCTAAAATACACATACAACACATAAGCCACTCGAGGCTATAAATCGGTATGACCCTCCGGTCAATGTGTCTCAGTGGGACCCTCCGGTACCGAAGCTCGTTGGACCTTCCGGTCCGGTCTAGCTCGTTGGACCCTTCGGTCCGGTTTGATCGAGGACCCTTTGGCCTCATGAGTCATTGGACCCCCCCCCCCCGGTCCGGTCTATATAACACATAGCATACATATAACACAATGCACATAAATCACAAACATACACATACACATAACCTCCGGTCTGCACATCGATACCATTCAAGGTAATATATAGTGAGAAGACTCGCCTCGCAAGTAGAGTAAGCAACTCCTGCACCCGACTTGCCAATCTAATCCCAGCCTAACATATGTCACAATTGCCACCAATTAACTCATGACATGAATATTGTGACATCCCCAAAATCTCGGCCAGAAAAGACCGATTTTCATTTATGCTTTTAAAATAATTTCAGAGTAAATCCTTTTGATTTGAAAGAGTTGCGGAATTTGTTCCCAAAAACAAAACATGATAAAGCAATGTTTACCAAACCATTTCATAAAAGAAATGTATTTTCATTATATTATCAAAACTCGGGGTGTCATGTTCCGATACAGACCAATAAGCATAAATGATAACATTACAAGTCATTCAACAAATATATACATATACAGACTTGTAAACAAAACAACTTGATGGTTCATCCATCTTATGCCCTCGCGCCACTTCCTGTAATACAAATAAAACTGAGTGGGTCAGGCTTGGGAGCCTGGTGAGAATATAGGGTTTTCAACCCACAATAAATAATCATATTTAATTTCCACCAACCAACAATAACCCAATTACCCATTCCCGTTATTCTCACTTTATGTCCCTAAAACAACTAACATAAGGGACCTAGTCTAAGAATATTTCATCGGGGCGACAACACATGCTTCGGGGGTTCCTCAGCAATATAAGTCAAATAAGGCAACCATGAGGGGGATGGAGTACAGCGAATGAACACCAAAGTTCATTAACACCTACATGTGGCGAACCTGCTAATGTTTCCACAAGACTATCTAGAAAAGTCCGTGGTCGTCATCTAAACTCCGCTAGATGACTAAATCAAACAACAACGAGGCCTCTCATCTGTTTATTACACACCAACTATCTACCCATGTTCTACCCAACATATTAGTAGATAAAAATATACATTTTTTATACATAGTTTAAAAAACCTATATAGCACGCTTTAATCAATACATATTCCACATAATAGATGAGGCACACACACACATAACACGTATTTCATGGAGAATAAATCATATCTATGAGATAGAAGAAAATGAATACACATTCACACATATAAACAACAATATACTTAATACACTCAAACCATACTTGTATTATTATCGTGTTTATGAAAGGTAGTATACACTCAATTGATCAGAAGATGATCAGACAACACTACGACTTGCAGAAGTAGTAAATCTCAGCAGATCTGGAAAATCTTCACAAAAATCGAACTTCTCGCGGGCAGAGCTTCAGCTCAGGAACCGCACTTCTCGGGATCTTCGGGATCTCGAGACTTGCCTCGGGGCTCGAGAATAATATCGGGGCTTCGGGGTATTTCTGGCACGCAAATCGATGCAAAACGGGAGAGAGAACAGAGAAAATAGCAAAAGAACTCGGCTGCCCTCGCATCCTATTCATAGGAGGTTGGAGCCTCGGAGTACGCGGGGCGTACGCCAGTATGTGGGGCGTACTGGTCCGAATTCGTCACTGCGTTCGTCATCCGAAGCCACTTGCTACGAGTGTCGACATGTTCGGTGTACGCAGGGCGTACACGAGTACGCGGGGCGTACTTCGGATCGGATCGCTGACTCCCCTTCGGATAATGCCGGATTTTCCAATTAAAATTAAATACAAATTATTTAATAAACTTCGGAAATTCATATCTTCATACGAACTCCGTTTTCGACGTTCTTTATATCCACGCGAAGGTGAGACTACACTCTACAACTTTCGTTTAGACTCCGTCGGCTAATTTTAAATTTATTTTTATTATTTATTTTTAATAGGCCGGGATAGAAAAACTTCGTTATAAATTCATAACTTCTTCGTTTGACGTCCGTTCTCGCCTAACTTTTCATCGCTTCGATACCAACAACGAGACCTTCGATCCTCGTTTAGATTGTTTCGACTAAAAACCGCTCGATCTCAAATCGAGTAATTCGGGCTGCACACCGCTAAGTCGAAACTTCAATAAATCATAACTTCCTCATACGAAGTCAGATTTGGGCGTTCTATATATATTCGGAAACCTCGTTTCAACTACTACAACATTAACCAAAGATATCAAGTTTATTTTACACTTAAATTTTGACGCTTATTTTTATTCTTAATTAATCAAACCACATAATTAAGCAATTAAGCATAAAACACATAATACTCAAATAATACACTTCTATTATTTCAAAACGGGTTACAAAGGTTAACCTAGACTATTACATTGCTAAAAATGGAAAGCCCGGAAACACAGGCGTTACAATTCTCTCCACCTTAGAATGATTCCGTCCCCGGAATCACACATCAACAAACAAATGCGGATAGCGACTCAACATGTCACTCTCCGTCTCCCAGGTGAGATTCGGCCCATTCGTGTGTTTCCATCGGACAAGTACTAACCCAACCATTTTGCGTCGCAACTTCTTAGTCTTTCGGTCAACAATTGCCTCGGGTTCTTCAATCAACCTTTTGTTCTCATCAATTCTCAATTCAGAAATTGGAATTATGTCGGGAACTTCTCCCGTGAACTTCCTCAAATAACACACATGAAAAGTGTTGTGAATTCCATTCAGTTCTTCGGGTAATTCGAGTTTGTAAGCTTGGTTCCCAATTCTCTGAAGAACTTTAAACGGTCTAATAAACCTTGGACTCAACTTTCCCCTTTTTCCAAATCTTATAAGTCCCTTCCACGGTGAGACTTTAAGCAAAATCGAATCTCCAATTTCAAAAGTCATCGGTCTTCGCTTCTTGTCAGCATAGCTCTTTTGACGATCTTGAGCTGCTAACATTCTTTCTCTAATTATTTTCAACTTTTCAGCGGTTTGATGGACCATCTCGGGACCCATAAACTGCTTTTCTCCAGCCTCAAGCCAACAAGACGGCGTACGACACTTCTGTCCGTACAAAGCTTGATAAGGTGCCATCTTTATGCTCGAGTGGAAACTATTATTGTAGGAAAATTCTACCAAAGGTAAATGTTCATCCCAATTACCTAGGAATTCCAAAGTACATGCTCTCAGCATATCTTCAAGTGTTTGTATTGTTCTTTCACTCTGACCATCAGTCTGCGGATGGTAAGCTGTACTTAAACACAACTTGGTACCCATTTCCTCTTGTAGACTTTTCCAAAACCTTGAGGTGAAACGGCTATCACGATCCGAAACAATCGTTAACGGAACACCGTGAAGCCTCACAATTTCCTTCACGTAAGAATTCACAAGCTTCTCCATAGACCATTTCTCCTTGGCTGCTATGAAATGCGCACTCTTAGTGAATCGATCAACGACCACCCAAATCATGTCGTGACCATTCTTTGTTCGGGGTAGTTTAGTGACAAAATCCATAGCAATGTCTTCCCACTTACCCATAGGCACAGGCAATGGTTCTAAACTCCCGTACGGTTTCTAATGTTGTGTCTTGACTCTCGCACAAGTCACTCACTCGGCCACATACGTTGCAACATCAAGCTTCATCGTCGGCTACCAATAGTAGGGTTTTAGGTCCCTATACATTTTAGTGCTACCAGGATGAATCGAGTACATGGTCTTGTGAGCTTCTTCCATCAGAAGATCTCTGACTCCTCCTGTCTTAGGTATCCAAATCTGATCTTGGAACACCTTCAGTCCATGACTGTTTACACCGAACACCAACGTTTTGCCCAAACATTCCTCCTTTCGGTCATTCTTTTCAGAAGCTTCGCTTTGAGCTTTCTTTATACTTTCCAAAATAGTCGAGACAACTTCAATTCTCAACGCTCTTGGCCTTTTCCTTTCAAGATTGACTTTCCGACTGAGAGCATCAGCAACAACATTAGCTTTACCGGGGTGGTAAAGTATCTCACAGTCGTAGTCCTTGAGTAACTCTAGCCAGCGTCGTTGCCTCATATTCCATTCTTTCTGATTAAGGAGATATTGGAGACTCTTATGATCAGTGAAAAGTTTGCACTTCGTGCCATAGAGGTAATGCCTCCATATTTTTAGAGCGAAAACTACCGCTGCCAACTCCAAATCATGAGTCGGATAATTCTTTTCATGCTCCTTCAGCTGTCGAGACGCATATGCTATCACCTTTTCTCTTTGGGTCAAAACACAACCCAATCCAACCCCAGACGCATCGCTATAAACAGCGAAGTCTTCAACTCCATCGGGTAAAGAAAGTATCGGTGCCTCGCACAGCTTCTTCTTTAGCTTCTCGAATGCCTCTTTATGCTTATCACTCCAAGCATAAGTAGCTCCTTTGTGGGTCAAAGTTGTTAATGGAGTAGCAATCAAAGAAAAGCCTTGGATAAACCTTCGGTAATATCCGGCTAATCCTAAAAAGCTTCGAATCTCCGTGGGACTTTTCGGTTGTTCCCATTTCATCACAGCTTCAATCTTTGCTGGATCAACCATTATCCCTTCTTGGTTGACCACGTGACTCAAGAATTGGACTTCACGAATCCAAATATCACACTTAGAGAACTTTGCATACAGCTTCTCCTTCTTCAAGACTTCTAACACTTCTCGCAAGTGTCTGCCATGCTCCTCCTGGCATTTCGAGTAAATCAGAATGTCGTCTATGAACACTATCACGGATTTATCAAGGAACGGATTAAAAACCCTATTCATTAAATCCATAAATGCTGCCGGAGCATTGGTTAGTCCAAACGACATAACCAAGAACTCGTAGTGTCCATATCGCGTTCTGAATGCATTCTTCTCTATATCTTGCTCTCTTACTTTTAGCTGATGATATCCTGACCTAAGATCGATCTTCGAGAAATAGCTCGAACCTTGCAATTGATCATATAGGTCATCAATCCTCGGCAACAGATATCTATTCTTTATTGTTGCCTTGTTCAGCTCTCTATAATCGATGCACATGCTCATACTTCCATCTTTCTTCTTCACGAATAACACCGGAGCTCCCAGGGCGATGAACTAGGTCTAATGAAACCTTTGTCCAATAACTCCTGAAGTTGCATCATCAGCTCCTTCATCTCCGTCGGTGCTAATCGATAAGGTGCTTTTGCTATTGGCGTGGTCCCTGGTAACAAGTCTATTCTGAACTCCACTTGTCTATCAGGTGGTAATCCAGGAAGATCTTCGGGAAATACTTCCGGATAATCACACACCACTGGAATACTCTGCATCACCTTCTTTTCCTTCTTAGCATCGATCACGAATGCTAAATATGATGCACATCCCTTGGTCAAACACTTTCTGGCTTTCATTAGAGAAATGATTCCAGAATTCACTCTGCGTTTGTCCCCATACACCATAAACGAATCTTTCCCAGGCGGGGATACTTTAACTATCTTCTTCATGCACAATATTTCGGCATCATTGGCGCTAAGCCAATCCATTCCCAACACGATGTCGAAACCATTAAGTTCGATAGGCAATAATTCCTCGTGAAACTTATTCCCATTCAGATCAATTAAGATGTTTTTCATATGATGACTAACCGGTACAAACTTGCCACTAGCAACTTCGACTAATAAAGCATTATCTAGTCTATCAACAGGCAAAGCTAGCTTTCTACCAAACTCATGCAAAATAAAGGAGTAGTTGGCTCCAGAATCAAACAAAATTTGAGCAGGTAATTCGTTAACAAGAAAGGTACCTGAAGCGACATCAGCTTCATCTTTCGCGGCCTCGAGTGTCATCTGGAAGGCCCTCGCCTTCGGCTTTGGTGGAATGTTGGGCTTCACTGCCTCCTTCTTCTTTGGACAGTCTTTCAAAATGTGTCCCTCTTCATTACAACCAAAACACATCCTTTCGTTGTTCGGACACTCATTGGCAAAATGTCCAACCTTTCCACACTTGTAGCAGGTTACATCCTCGCTACACTTCCCAAAGTGCTTTTTCTTACACTTATCACACCACTTCGCTTCGCCTCCTTTTCCTCCAAAATTTTTCGAATCAGATTTCGAAAATTTGCTTTTCTTACCGGAACCAGATGTTCCCTCAAACTTTCTCTTCTCACCAACCTCAACCTTGTTGGTGGTTCTCCCCTTAATCATGTTCTCAACAGACTTGGCAGCCCAGATAGCTGCCTCTAGAGTATGTGCCTGACGTACTGGCACCTCATACTCCCATTGGAGTCCCTTCGCATACCGGTCCACCTTTGTCAGCTCATCTGGAACGATGCGCAAAGCAAACTCCATCTTATCGGTGAAGTTATTGGTGTATTCATCAACTGACATGCTGCCTTTCGTCAATGTCAGGAACTTGTTCTCCAACTCTAACAAATTTTGAGCCGAGCAGAATCTGCGCTTGAACTGCACCAAGAACTCTGCCCATGTCAATTGTAGTGGCTCATTAGGGCTCAAAGTCTTCCCTAGAGTGTTCCACCAACGAACGGCTCCACCTCGGAATTGTCGCACTGCATAGATAGTCTGCAACTTGCCTCTGCAGCCACATGTCATGAAAGCTAACTCCATTTCGGAGATCCAATCCATAACTCCAATCGGATCCTCCTTTCCATTGAAGGTCGATGGTTTGCAAGTTAGAAAGTCCTTGTACTTGCATCCCATTCCATCATTCCTTCCATCATGGTTGTTTTGCCTAACTATCGGTGGGTTGGCTTGACCAATAGACCCACTGAAGTTCCCACCTTCCGAGTTCCCTTCATTTAATTCAGGCTCTTCCACACGAATTGACAGTTCTTCACGATTCTGTTGAAGCAACCGTCTAGTTTCATCCATCTGACGATCCAACATCGTCTGAATCATCATTTGCACACCAGCCATGGTTATTGGCTCAGGTGTTGCTGCTACGACAGGTACTTGTTCAATCACTGGTGGTTGATTCATGTTTTCATCAGCATTTCCAACTCCACTTCTTGTTCTCACCATTTTGATCTACACACCGAATAAGGTGAAATTAGATCCTCATTCACGATAGATATTTAAATCATCCTTATCACTCCGAAACGTTTACATGCTAGTTCTAATATCGTAGACGTACGCTTAGAATCCTACACACATAAGGTTTCTAGATCCGGTCGGCAACATACCATAGATCTGAACAATTAATATCATATATGGCAACATATAACATTTAGCACATAAAGCATTTTAGGCAACTTTCCTAAAATAAACTAGTGCTCGTGTCTAAAACATAACAGACACACATCTCAAAATTTCACTTAGCATTTTAAGTTTAAGTCTAGAAATCCTACAAATTCCTAGTTCGCTTAAAGTAATGCTCTGATTCCAACTGTGACATCCCCAAAATCTCGGCCAGAAAAGACCGATTTTTATTTATGCTTTTAAAATAATTTCAGAGTAAATCCTTTTGATTTGAAAGAGTTGCGGAATTTGTTCCCAAAAACAAAACATGATAAAACAATGTTTACCAAACCATTTCATAAAAGAAATGTATTTTCATTATATTATCAAAACTCGGGGTGTCATGTTCCGATACAGACCAATAAGCATAAATGATAACATTACAAGTCATTCAACAAATATATACATATACAGACTTGTAAACAAAACAACTTGATGGTTCATCCATCTTATGCCCTCGCACCACTTCCTGTAATACAAATAAAACTGAGTGGGTCAGGCTTGGGAGCCTGGTGAGCATATAGGGTTTTCAACCCACAATAAATAATCATATTTAATTTCCACCAACCAACAATAACCCAATTACCCATTCCCGTTATTCTCACTTTATGTCCCTAAAACAACTAACATAAGGGACCTAGTCTAAGAATATTTCATCAGGGCGACAACACATGCTTCGGGGGTTCCTCAGCAATATAAGTCAAATAAGGCAACCATGAGGGGGATGGAGTACAACGAATGAACACCCAAGTTCATTAACACCTATAGGTGGCGAACCTGCTAATGTTTCCACAAGACTATCTAGAAAAGTCCGTGGTCGTCATCTAAACTCCGCTAGATGACTAAATCAAACAACAACGAGGCCTCTCATCTGTTTATTACACACCAACTATCTACCCATGTTCTACCTAACATATTAGTAGATAAAAATATACATTTTTATACATAGTTTAAAAAACCTGTATAGCATGCTTTAATCAATACATATTCCACATAACAGATGAGGCACACACACATAACACGTATTTCATAGAGAATAAATCATATCTATGAGATAGAAGAAAGTGAATACACATTCACACATATAAACAACAATATACTTAATACACTCAAACCATACTTGTATTATTATCGTGTTTATGAAAGGTAGTATACACTCACTTGATCAGAAGATGATCAGACAGCATTATGACTTGCAGAAGTAGTAAATCTCAGCAGATCTGGAAGATCTTCACAAAAATCGAACTTCTCGTGGGCAGAGCTTCGGCTCGGGAACCGCACTTCTCGAGATCTTCGGGATCTCGGGACTTGCCTCGGGGTTCGAGAATAATATCGGGGCTTCGGGGTATTTCTAGCACGCAAATCGATGCAAAACGGGAGAGAGAACAGAGAAAATAGCAAAAGAACTCGGCTGCCCTCGCATCCTATTCATAGGAGGCTGGAGCCTCGGAGTACGCGGGGCGTACGCCAGTATGCGGGGCGTACTGGTCCGAATTCGTCACTGCGTTCGTCATCCGAAGCCACTTGTTGCGAGTGTCGACATGTTCGGTGTACGCGGGGCGTACACGAGTACGCGGGGCGTACTTCGGATCGGATCGCTGACTCCCCTTCGGATAATGCCGGATTTTCCAATTAAAATTAAATACAAATTATTTAATAAACTTCAGAAATTCATATCTTCTTCATACGAACTCCGTTTTCGACATTCTTTATATCCACGCGAAGGTGAGACTACACTCTACAACTTTCGTTTAGACTCCGTTGGCTAACTTTAACTTTATTTTTATTATTTATTTTTAATAGGTCGGGACAGAAAAACTTCGTTATAAATTCATAACTTCTTCGTTTGACGTCCGTTCTCGCCTAACTTTTCATCGCTTCGATACCAACAACGAGACCTTCGATCCTCGTTTAGATTGTTTCGACTAAAAACCGCTCGATCTCAAATCAAGTAATTCGGGTTGCACACCGCTAAGTCGAAACTTCAATAAATCATAACTTCCTCATACGAAGTCAGATTTGGGCGTTCTATATATATTCGGAAACCTCGTTTCAACTACTACAACATTAACCAAAGATATCAAGTTTATTTTACACTTAAATTTTGACGCTTATTTTTATTCTTAATTAATCAAACCACATAATTAAGCAATTAAGCACAAATCACATAATACTCAAATAATACACTTCTATTATTTCAAAACAAGTTACAAAGGTTAACCTAGACTATTACATTGCTAAAAATGGCAAGCCCGGAAACACAGGCGTTACAAATATCCCATAATGTTAGGTCAACTCCTCTACTAAGTGCCAGGAGGGTAAAAATACCCTTTTTCCCCTCAAAAGTTCACATTTGCTCAAAAACCTAAAAGTCAACGAAGAGGTCAACACACGGCGCGTATGTTGGGCGTACGTCTAGCCATGCATGTAACGGGGGTGGCTCAGCGCTACGTTGCGCGTAACTGGGAGTACGCCTAGCGTACGTCCTAGTCTTGCATATTCCACTCTATTGGTCTTAACTCATTAAGACAAAGGCTACCATCTCATATCTCGGTTAAATAAAGTCTCTTATAGCATAAAGTTGGTGACTTTAAGCCCTATCAAGGTTGTATAAGTCTAGATCTCATATAATCTCACTTATTCCCCATAAAACTCCACATATCTCTTAAATGGGAAGGTCTTGACAACCAAGACTCCATTTTTATGAACTCTAGCGTCTGAATACATCAATGAGGACAGGTATAAAGCTCTGGGGTGGACCAACTCATAAATATTCAAGCTTTGGGGACATAAACCCTAAAACGGACCTTTAAATGAACTATGAAAAATAAGAGTAAAGCTTTGAGCTTGATACCTCTAAATGTTTCTCCATCCACAAGGAAACTCATATCCAAAAGCTTGAATGCCAACTCTTCTTCCTTCAAAGTTTCTTCTTCTCAATAGAACTCCATAAGATCACTTCATAAGCCTCAAATGCTCACACAAGATAATAAACGAGATTTAAGGTTTTGAGAGAGGTAACGAGCTAGAAATGGTGGCTGAATATAAAGCCTCAATGTTCCTTAAATAGGGATACCTCAAAACGTTAGGGTTTTCTTCCAGGACCTAGTATGTCCAGCGTACCCTCTGGTACGCCCAGCGAACTAGGTGACATTCGCGTTTCTTCCATGCACATTAGTACGTCGAGTGTACGCATAATTACGCCCCGCATACCCCATTGCCACACTTTTCACAATAAGGGCTAAAGTTGCCAAATATTCAGACTATCGTGGTTCCTTCATTACAAGTCCGTTTACGACGATCCTTATATCCACGGAAAGGTGACAAGAATCCCTATGCTCCCAGCAACTCGTCCCAGCCCCCGAGGCTTCCTCATTCACGAGTTGCAGCCCATGAATCCCTAAATCATGGACGATCCAGAACAGGATGTTACAAATGTGCTTAAATATGATGTAAACCCTAAAAATTAGGGTTTTCCCCTGACTGACGTATGCCCAACATACACATGGGTACGCCTAGCTTACCTGGGTGACATCCCGCCTTATGCATCCTTTGGAGTACACCTGGCGTACCTTATGTACGCACAAAATACTCAGGCCCAAATGTCCAAACGAAGGGAAATTAAATAATTTAACATTTACCCGACGTATCAAGAGTCACATATTAAGTAGCGAATCAGAGGAAATAAGACGGATATCAAAGAGTTTCAAACAATACAACTTGAATTTCACAGAACGATTGACTTTTGAAAATGAAAAATTGGACAAAAAATGGCACGCTATGAAAAACAACACATAGAATATATGAAATTTTATATGCAAAATATGATCACTTTCAGTAGACGTTGTCCAGATGGTTCTGAGGATGAAGGAAGATATCATGTGTAACGTCCCCAATTTTCACAACCAATTTTTTTAATTTGCAATTAAGATAAAATACAAAATTCATAAAACCATTCATGAAAAATCATAAGTTTCAAAATCCAACATCCCAAATCAGAGTATCAAATTTCAATACGGAATCACAAAATATGAAAGTTGTTGATGTATGTATGTAACGTCCGCGTTTCTCGCTAGGCATTACTAAAATGATGTAGTGGTAATAGTCGTCAATGGTAACCCTTTATGCAGTAAATAAAGAGAATTATTGTAACATCCTAAAAATTTCAAAAAATTTATACTTTTTAGAACAACTCATTTATTGACAAAAGTGTTTACAAAAACATTGTTTCCAGAACATGATTTAAAATCAGAGTCTCCCACAATCCAATCTATTGTAAAACCAAGGATGTGTATAGTAACGCCTTCGCCTTGCCACGAATCATCTGAAGAACCCGAAACCATAAACAAAACTGTAAGCACAAAGCTTAGTGATTTCCCCTAATGTACCAACACACAAACAAATAGCACATATATAATAACATCATGTACTGGGTCCACAGCTAAAAGACTGGATTACCCCTAAGCCCACAATATGAGTATGGCTTGCCTATTGGGCCCACATCTCATATCTGGCCTGCTCCTGAGCCCACAGCGTAAGTCTGGCTTGCCCTCTGCCCACAATGTATGTCTAGATTTCTCCCCAACAAAAACAGTCTTCGGACTGTAATGCCAATGTTCGGCCCTTAGTATGAGTCTGGCGTACCAACCAGTCCCCAACTCGTATCCGGAGTGCTACTGAGTCCTCAATATGAGTCTGACATGCCCTACCGAGCCTTCAACTCATATCTAGATTGCTCCAATACCCTCAAATCCTTAGTACGAGTTTGGCATACCGATGGGTCCTCAGCTCATATTTGGAATGCTCTTGAGCCCTCAGTATGAGTCTGGCATTCCCAACCCGACCCTCAGCTCATATCTGGAATGCTCCAGGGGTTCTTGGCTATAACAAACTCGTACAGATAATCAACCTCAACCTAACACACTATGCCGACAGATAATAAACATATACAGATAATCATGAAAATATAATCATAGGTAGTCCTATAGATCTACCATACTAACATATCGACAACTAGCATAATCATGCATATCTATTCCATACTCAACATATCAGTGAATAGTAGGATATCAAACCAGTGGGCCGGCCTTGGTGCCTTCGACCCGTAAATACAGTGAGGAAAACTCACCTCGCACTGCCGAATCATATAGACGATCCCTAGCTCCTGGATGACAAATCCCCAAACCACCAATATCAAGACAACACCCCATTAACAACTAATCCCATGAATAATTTCTGACTGCAGATCCACTAAAATCCACGCGCTATCAGATATGGCAAAGACAACCCATCAACATCTAGCCCCTGACTCACACTATGAGTCCAAATTAGGGTAAAAGACTTTTTTACCCTTCCTCAAGCTTGGCCCAAAGACGAGGCCCAAACTAGATGACCAAAGGTCCAAAATCCAAAATAAACATCTAAGGCCCAGATATGGCCCAATTTTCCAAATTAGGTGCAATTCCTTCCATTAGCCTTTACCCAAGAAAGTCCAACAAGACACAACAACCCAACTATAAAAATCCAGATGGCCCAACATGGCCCAACACAACCAAGCCCAAAATGAAAAACCCCAATAAACCCATGATATATCCAGATCTATAATTTCAAGCTTCAAAAACAACTTTAACTCCCAATCATCAACCAAAAGGGTTAAAAAGACCAAAATGAACCAAGGAGAAGATCTATGAAATCAAAAGACAAGGTTTGGACTTTATACGTCCCAAGCTACCAAAAGGAGATGCAAATGTTGGATCTTAAAGCTTTCCTTCAACCAATAAGTCTTCAAGCTTCTACTTCTTCTTCTAGATCCACAAAATGAACACCAATTATCACTAAACGCTCAAACATCCAACAATGGAGGCCTTCACGAATTCATAACGCTCTTGTCTTGATTTCTTGTGGAACATTTAAGCAAGAGCCAAGTCATCTCGTAAGGCCGGTAGTTTGCATAGTACTTTTGAAGTTCAGGTGTCGTGGTTGCAATCATTATACAAGCGACCTTGGTGGCATCATCAACGTGTTGATTGTAGTCAGCGAGTTCCTCAGGAGTAGCAGTTTCTATGTTTATTTCTAGGATTTGATTCTCGATAACTTAATCTTTATTCTTGTATCTCAAAGTCATCCTCAAATTTTGCATCTAGTCCATGTAATTTGGACCAATAAGCTTTTCCTTTAAGAGGATCGACAAGAAGTGGAAGTTCTGAGTGGATGGAGGATGAGGAAGAAGACCATTTCCAGACATCTAAAATAGCAGATAAGATTTTAGTTATGTAATGTCCCATTTTCACTACCAAAAATTTTCATTTTTATTAAGGTAAAACTTACCAATTTATTAATCCATTAATTAAGAAAAACCGTTTATTCTTAATAGGAGCGTGAAATCTTCAATGTTGTTGATGAGTGTGTACAGTCCCGCTTTCGCCTTCTAGTAATAATCGATGATACCTGAAACTATAAACAATTGGGTAAGCATAAATCTTAGTGAGTTTCCCCCAATATATCACCATATAAATAGATCACATACACAAGCAAACATGTTAGGTCTAGCCAACCAACACGTTTTTATACCCAGGCCCAGTCAACCTTTGTGTCCAGTCATCCTCGGGATGGAATACCCTAGGTTAGAATGCCAATATACAATAGGTCCAATCAGCCATCAGGCTGGAATACCCAGGGTTTGCTGGCCTACCACCTCAACCATACCGATCTTCCTAGCCTTTGTGCCTATGGCTTACAGCCGGCCCGCACCGGGTATATTGGCCTATCTCACAAAGCAAGACTGCCTCAACCCAAACCAAAGACAATATGTCGACATATAAACAATCAAGATCAAGTAGGCACATAATACAGGAAAACAAAAATCATACATCTAACTACTACCTACTAAACCATAAGTAACCAGAGGTGAGATAGCTACCCAAACAGATGGTTCTACTCTAGAGCCACAACCAAATAAGGAACAAGCTAGAAATCCTACACAAAGAGTTCTCAGGCTATCCTACATGATCACCGGCTGTTCTATAGATTATTACCACAAAGCAACATACTCAATACTAGGAGAAAGATCTGACAGATCACTACAACATTACAACATACTCGATATCAGAACACAGATCTAACAGATCACAACAACATAGTAGCATACTCAATACCAGAACACGTATCTAACAGATCACTACAACATAGCAACATACTCAATATCCACAATCCAAGGAATGCATGGCAATATATACTCAGAGGTAAGATAGTCACCCGGACAGATGATCCCACTCTAGAACCACAACCAAACGAGGAATAGGTAAGAGATCTTGGATCAAGATTCCTCAGTCTATCCTACATGACTATACACAATCTCTAAGGTATCACTCTACTAACAGATAATTGAAACTAATGGGTCGGCATTGGTGTCTTCGACCCACGAGTATAGTGAGGCGAAACTCACCTTGATATGCATGTAGATAACCACTGTAGCAATGGAGAACTCTATCAGCTTCAACTAACTTCCAATCACCTACATGAAGATACTTGAGTCAATACCCGATCATAGGTCATAGTCACTTGAAACAATGACCACCTCACATGAAATGACGATTAGGGTTTCACATGAAATGACGATTAGGGTTAAGTATAACACTTAACCCATTAAGGACTTAATCACCTAAGGGTAGGACTGATTAAGGTTTGACTTGGTCATTTAGAGGGTGAAATAATATTCCAATCAACAGCCCAAATACATGCCTGGTCATTGTCCAAATATAGCTCCCCGATTTTAGGGTTTTCACATCACATGATAACTAGGGTTAGTGTTCCACACTTAACCCCTTAAGGACTTAATCCATTAAGTCTAATGTTGCATTAAGTTAATTGTAGGGGATTTATTAAGAATTATTTAAAGTTTAATTAATAGCTTTAACGTGGGTCCCGACCAACTCCAAAAACTACGGTTTATTGACATTAGGGTTTTCTAAACCCAAATTAGGGTTTCCAACTCCTAAAGTTAGATGATTTGCTAATTAAATAAATGTATATATATTAATAAATCAGGCACCACCCACTGCCACCTCAGGCAGTGGTGGTCAGCGGTGGTCCATGGCAGCAAGAGGCGGAAACAACCATTTCAAGGACGGGAGTTATAAATTTTAGGTCCAAACACCATCCATGTCATAGTCACTTGCAACAGTGACCACCTCACATGAAATGACGATTAGGGTTTGACATGAAATGACGATTAGGGTTAAGTATAACAATTAACCCATTAAGAACTTAATCACCTAAGGGTAGGAATGATTAAGGTTTGACTTAGTCATTCTCGGGTGAAATAATATTCCAATCAACGGCCCAAATACATGCTCGGTCATTGTCCAAATAGAGCTCCCCGATTCTAGGGTTTTCACATAAATTTATAACTAGGGTTAGTGTTTTACAGTTAACCCCTTAAGGACTTAATCCATTAAGTCCAATATTGCATTAAGTTAATTATAGGGACATTATTAAGTATTATTTAAAGTTTAATTAACAGCTTTAACGCTGGTCCCGACCAACTCTAAAAACTAGGGTATCTTGACATTAAGGTTTTGTAAAACATAAATAGGGTTTCCAACTCCTAAAGTTATATGATTAGCTAATTAAATAAATATATATTTTTTAATAAATTAGACACCACCCACTGCCACCTCAAGCAGTGGTGGTCGGTGGCGGTCCATGGCGGCAGGAGGCGGCAACCACCATTTCAAGGGCGGGAGTTATAAATTTTAGGTCCAAACACCATCCACAGCCTCTCGGCTTAAACATAACATTAATCCAAAACCCAGACACGCACACAAGATGGTGGCGGTCGAGTTCGGTGGAACTATGAGATTCGATAGATGGCGATGGCGGCTAGGGCACAAGGTAGCAGTCACAATGATTTTTAGGGTTAGGGTTTGGGTGTTGCACTCTTAAAAATGGGAGGGGTAAGGAACCAGGTTCAAGTTTTACAAAACTTGAATGCCTTTTTATGAGATTGCTCCCTGCCTATAAAATTTCTTTTCAATTTAAGTCCAATATTTACTAAACAACCCTTGCTTCACGAATTTCTTACATTTCAAATCCTTATGTTACAATATAGACCCCAAATTCTAGAAATTATATCATTTCACTCCTTATGGCTAACACTAATAAATTATTACAGATTTAGGGATAAAATAAAATAAAATATAAAATACATCGCAGGTTGTTAGGGCTTATTATTTATTTATTTACTTATTTTATTTTATTTATTTTATTTTAAACAGAATGTTACAAGTTAGTTGATTATCCCTAGATATTTTAAACCAAATTGATATTCAAGGCTAAGATCCAAAAATACAATTCAAAATTAAGAAGAGGGTGTCGTAATTTAGTTGTGAATTTATTTAATGTAGGTAAGAGACTTTACCAATTTCAATATGTTATGAAATTCCTAGATCTTTCAAGATTCATTGAACTTTTCAATGCCATGTTTAATATCAGATTATGCTCTTCAATTTATGTCTCGGATGTCGAGGATCACAACCAAGATGTGAATAACCTGCAAAACCAGAGTGACAACCTCGTACTTGTTTATGATCTTACATTGACATGACGGTTAACACACACACACTCCATCAACAACCATAAACTCGAGTTGTGCCATTGTTTTACTTTGTATTCCCTAATTAGTGTTTCGGTTAACCATGCACGCTCCACTAACGACTCACAAAGAACCAATGTGCGCTTTTATAGATTATCATACAATTTCAAATTTTTATCATAAGTAACTATTGGATTAGGTGTCTAAGCCCATAATTATAATTGATATATACTTGAATTGATAGAAGCACAAGTCCTTTTGGGTTGCCTTCACTCTTGCAACTTGACAGGATGACTTTTAGAGAGAAGTTGAATTTATTATTTGGAATAATAAATTGGTATGAATGATTTATTAACATGTTATGAAAATGATATATTAATTAGAAATCATGATATTTAATTAATATTTAATCATAAACTGATTTGGAATTAATTTTGGTATTAAAGGAATTAATTAAATAAACAAGGGGCTATTTTGAAAATCATTGATAGTAGTGAAACTGGGCTCTTGGACCCCTTGGATAGAAGTGGACGAAAACTATAGGGTGGCCCTATAAGTTTTCGTCCAAGGCTTCTAATTTGGGAGTCCATGGCTCCTTAGGCCTTCAGTAGAAAATTAGGGTTTTCACCTGCAAACCCTAACTTTGGGACTAAGCAACCACAAGTATATAAGGAGCCTAACTCTTGTGATTTTCGGCCCCAATTCTTCTAACCCAAGAAGAGTTGAATTTCTAATAGTATTTCCTCCTCTATCCTCTCATTCTCTTGCAAAGAGTGTTTGTAAGCCATTAGAGGTGTCACATTTGAGGCACTTGCTTTCAAGAGCTAAAGATCTACAAGGTTTTCTTCTTATTACTACATAACAAGTAAGGTACACATCTAAACCCTATTTTGTATAGATTTCGAATTATATACTAGCTTCCTAGGGTTTTCTCATTGATATTCAAGTTTTCATGTTCAACTAGTGAAAACCTAGATCCTTATTTTTAGGATTGCATGAAAACATAGGATTTGTAGTTATGTTGAAAACTCATCAGTGGTATTAGAGTCTATGATGTTTTTCAATTGAACTTGATGCAATTGTGAATCGTTCAAAGATGAAGGGAGCAGAATCGTCATTTTGTTCATAGAACTCGACGAGTTGGCCCAACTCGATGGGTGCATTACACAGACTAAACGAGTTGGCCAGCTAGATCCCTGATTTTGAGAATCTTGGCTTGATTAGGCTTATTACCTTAATTCATTTTTCTGCCTAAAATTGAATTTTTATTAAAGGTAATTGTATATCCTTAACAAATTTAATGATTTGGTGTATCTTTTGATAAAGATAAAATTAACGGTTAATTTAATTATTAAAAATTTAACCTACTTTTTTTTTTGAAAAGTTTTAAAAAAATACCCCCTTTGGTTTCAACATTTAAAATTTAAATCAAATAGTTGAAGTTTGAAATCTTAAATTCTTGTACCCTATTATTTTTAAAGGTTTAAATTTAATCAAATTAAAAGTTTAATTTATATATATATATATATATATATATATATATATATATATATATGTGTGTGTGTGTGTGTGTGTGTGTATATAAGAAAAGTCAGTCCTACCGTTAGTATACCTCATTCACGAAGTTGGTCTATAATAAGAGTTTAAGGAAGTAGCCTATAAAATAACCGTCATTGGGTATCCACTCTTACCCACCACTCTCTTGACTAGTGGAGGGTTGTTAGCCGAACGGGTTTGATAGGACACTAAATTCTCATTAAAAGTATAATGAATTATAAATAACTAAACCATATTCTAAAATCTCATTCTTAGTTACTTTAGGAAAAATGTAAATTTGATGCTAACATATGAAATTGCACATTGCACCTTATTGGCCATTAATGGAGCGCGTGTGGTTAACCGACATACTAATATGGGACTAATATTGTTGCCGATGGGTGTCTCGTAAATTATCATTAATCGATTGAGCGTGTGTCGTTAACTGGCACATCGATTGGGTGATAAATGACATCGAGAAGTACCAAGCTAATTTACATGGTTATTCACATCCCGTTAGTGATCCTTGGTATCCCAGTCACAAAGTGAGAGCATAATCAATATTAAACATGCCATTGAATAGTTTAATGAATCTCAAATCTAGGAGTTTCATTATATTGAAACTGATAAATGCTTACCTACCTGAAATAGATTCGAATATGATTACAACATCCCTCTTCAGAATTCGAATCGAAAATATGGGATCCTAGCCTTAATTTAAATTTTGGGTTAATAATTAAGGATTAAATAAATCAACTAACTTGAATTCTTTTCTCCCTTTATAAATGTCGAGTCAAGACAAAAATGGTCTTCCAAATCCTTTTGGAAATAGTTTTCCTTCTCATTATGAAGATGCTTCCACAAGTTGATCAAGGTGAAAGAATGTCCCCTTCTTCAAGTGGTGGAACTAGAAATCACGCTTCCCCAACTCTTCCTCCACCTCCTCCAGTGATTCTCCCCGACCTAAGTTTTCTTCAATTTGAAAAGTTCAAGGTTACTCAAAGCCTGTTGGCATGCAAACACCTAGATGGAAATTTTGTGTGTGCACATGTTCTAAACATGAAGTCGCACATTGAAAGATTAGGAATGTTGGGTGTCGTTTTCCTAAGGGAGTTGGCCATTCACTTGGTTCTAGTTTCGCTTCCTAACTCATATAGTCAGTTCATTGAAGACTTACATGAGATGGACCACGATGTGACCCTAATTGATCTGACATATTTGCAAATTATTGCTGAAGCGGAAATGCTGAAGAGCATTGGTCAAGCAAATGTGTTTGAAGGATCTGTCTCCCAAAACTCCATGCATAATAGCAACAATGGTAGTTCAGAAAAGGTTTCTCTTCACAATGGAAAGGGATCGGCCAAGGTCAAACCGTTTGACCATATGGTAAAGAGAAAAGCCAGTTATGAGATAGTCCCATGTGTTGTTCCTAGGGAGTCCATATGTTTCTATTGCCAATTGAAGGGACAATGGATGCGAAGCTACCCTGTCTACCTAAAAGATCGCATAGATAGTAAAGTCAAGCTGTATGACTCTACTTCAGGTACATCCACTATCTAACTCTATTTTATTAAGTTCCTATTCATAGATTCTTATTACATGATCTGATAGTCGTATTTTGATGAACCTAAGAGAAATTAGGAAGCTTAAGAAGAAGTAAGCTAATTTTGATCATGAGAGATGGATTTCAATCACATGATTCGGTGATCAGAATTTGAAGCTGGTACTTAATAGATTACTTAGGAAATATGTAGAAACATAGTTTTCATATATATTTGCACTGTAAGGACAATTTTTTCCGCACATTATCAATAAAGTAATATTTTCATTTTATCTTGTTTACTTTAAATATTTCCTTACAATGGTATTTATGGAAATTGGTGGTTATATTTCTATTATTAGCAATGTCAAATATGGATTTGATTCTTTGTTATATCATTTGTGGTAATGTCATAATTAACCAAGTGAAAAGGAATTATCATCACCCAAGTTTAAATTGGAAAGAAACTTCGAGTCATACAATTCGAATTGTGTGATGTATGAGAATCTTGATCTTTGGAAAATTAAGACTAATTCCTTATTCATGTGTTTATGTGAGACAAGTGAATGACTAAAGGATCTAGTACACATTGATGTGGACTAGTCAGATCCACCACAAAGGGCGATAAGTCTATTTGTAATAATTTACTAATGGTTCAATAAATATGGTTATACTTATAAGATTAAGTGTAATTCTGATTCTTTGAAAGGTTTCAAAGAATGGAAGAACGAGTATGAAGAATCTATTAGGCAGAAAGATAAAAGTTTCGCCGATCTGAAAGGAAAGGAGAGTACTTTAGTATCCTGTTTTATGATCATCTTCATAATTGTGGAACCATGTCACAATCGATCCTCTAAGGACATCTTAGTGCATTTATATGACTAAGAAGAGGATTTGGATATTGTTGAAATGTTTTAATCAAGAGATGAGTCATACTTCGTATCAAATTAAGTTTTACAGTTATACTCTAGTAACTAAGAATCCCATATCAAACTAAGTAGGTTTATAACACCTCATGAAATGTGGAGTGGAAATGTTTTCTTACACTAGCACATTTAGAATTGGTAGTTGTGTTGTTTTGATTGAAACAATAGATAAACTAAGACCAATTACATGAAGTGTTTTCTTGTCGAGAATCCACACTAACTTTTGAATATCTGTTTTTTCTTGTCAAGGATTGTTCCTTGAGAGAAAAACTTATGTGTCAAGAATTCATTGGGAGTCTTATTGGTCTTGAAGAGTTTCCAGAGTTAATCAAGAATAAACCTTTTTAGTTATCACTAGCACACGACCTGAGGTTGATAACCTATCATGTTGCCACATTCTTGTTTCTATGCACCTTAAAGTTGAGTTGGTAATGTGTGTGAGTTCTATGGTTCTCATTTGACTGCAAAAGGAAAAGCATGTTGGTAAGTGATGGTACATTGATCAATATGAGTGAGCTGCTTTACAACTTGGAAGCCCTGGTAGCCCCTTATGTAACCAGATGGCAAGAAATTAAGAATAAATAAAGTTCAGTCCATGAAAGGAAAAACAAAATTTGATTTTGGTTTGTCCTCAACCTTATCTTATGATTGTAGGTTGGAAATGAA
Organism: Lactuca serriola; assembly: GCF_051521515.1. Lineage (NCBI taxonomy): Eukaryota > Viridiplantae > Streptophyta > Magnoliopsida > Asterales > Asteraceae > Lactuca > Lactuca serriola. The sequence continues at coordinate 195,416,094 of NC_136415.1, forward strand.
AATTTTACATGGATAGGACCACATACACCATAAAATCTAAGTGGCAAAAGGTTTCTCTCTAATCCTTGAAACAAATTATGGGGAAACACTTTTGCTAGTAGATTTTGAATCTTATTGATACCATGGTTAGCAGGTGGGATAATTGCATTATCAAATTCGTATATGATTACGACATCCCTTTTCATAGTTCGGATTGTGAGAAATGGCGAGTAATAGTTTGAATATTCAGGACTTATTGCTATACGTTCTGAAATGGTTTAAACACACACATATGCTTTCTAATAAAAGCTGCATGAGCTTGAGAAGTCTGGTTGAAGACTTATCAAAGCATCACGTAACAGAAATCTGAACTTTAGCAAGAAAGTCAATAGTATTGATTTCTAGAAGTCCAATTGATTTCTGTATACATATCAAAGCTAGTGGGAGCATAATTGTTATGCTATCAAGAATATAATTGTTATGCTAACTGGGAGCATAATTATAATATTAAGTGTTGCATGTTGGCAATACTGGTTATAGGAAACAAAGATTTCAAATTTGCAAAGTTTGGGAATTGTTTCGCTATAAAAGGATTTAGGGGAGATGACACTCATACTTCATTTCAAATCTGAAAGTTTAGATTGAAGGATTTTAATGGAACTTAGTCATGAACATATATGAATATCATGTTGAAGTGATTCAACATAGGAAAAATTCGATATATGGAAATATTATAGCAAGAGACTGATCAAGTATCGTGTCTTTATGTAAGACATTATGTGTCGAATCCCGTATGCTTCATATATAGGATTGATTACATATGCTATAATATTCGCTTGGTCTGATTTTTCAACTGCCTAGGGCATTGAGAGAGAAAAAGGACTAGAACAAGATATGACTAAAGTTTTTAAACAATTGTCAAGAACAATCTAAGGTTTGCTGAAGATTGGTTGCTTGTGGATAGTTGGAAATATAGTAATATTTGGACGGAACATATTGACATGTTCTGAGTGGAGGTAACTCTTGTTCAGAAGTGATACTCATATGGAAATATGGAAATGTTTCCATAGTAGGAGTTGGTTATTATCTACATGCGAGTTAGAAACCTTAATGCAAGGAAGGTGTTCAAGGAGTTACCTTGAACTTGATACTTCATCACCATGAAATTGTTTTAAGTAACAAAGTTTGAATGGAACATTTTGTGACTTGGTTGGAAAAGTCTCGATGACTTTCAGGCCACGTCATCACAAAAGGATGTTGCATGCATGGTTAGACTCTAACACATTTGGTGGTGACAAGAATTTGGAATTCTTACACTTGTAATAAGAATTTGAAATTGTGAAATAAGCATCATTGGAATAATGTCAAATCAATCTATTCACAAAGGAAGGTCCATAGAGAGACATAGTATGCATGTTTAGAGCATGGCATGACTAATGTCTAATTCAAGTGTATAGTTGATTAGTCGAAACATTATACAATTAATAAAGTCTAATTAATATGGTGACTAAATAATAAGTGTTTTTTATATTCAATAGTTTTGAAACAATATTTAATTATGTTATTATTGTGTTTCACTTCGCATGTTTTACTTCCTGAATAATTGGATTATTCAAAACATCTACATTCGAAAATACTTTGGAAGTAAGTAGTGAATCATGACTGTCGTGAATTAGATTGTAGATTGTCTAATGGTTTAGACATAGCAATGGTTTGCTGCAACATTCACGAGTACTTTTGAAATGGGGATTTGAGTATTGGATTAACCCACACTCAGAGAATTACTTCATGGATTTTATCACGAGTAATTTTGAGACAATAATATCTTATATTCTTGAAACATAGACATATGAGTTGTTGTTTACGAGTTAGTTGTGCATTGATAATATGTAAACACATCAGTAAATTGATGTTATAAAATGTATTGTTGTGCATGATTTGATGAGTGAATAGTTCAAGCATATGAGTCGAAGTTATCCGTTCCTTTTCCCTAAATGGGAAAAAGCAATATATGTGGGCCCTCAATGATTTGATGATGACATCTAAAGCTCTTGGCCAAGCCTGGACTGAAATGATGTGTTCAATTAGTAGACTGTTATCAGTCATCAGAAATTGGAAATTAGGAAACAAATCTTGGACAGAAAGAATGATTATAATCCATGTCTCATGTCCATATGATATCTTGTAGAATGGAGGAATATTTGATCACTTATCTAAATGACACATAACTGACTAGGTTAGAGTTCTACATCGGCTTTTGAAAGCTACAATGTGTTGGTCAATTTTTTGAAGTTATACTTGCAATTATAGTTATTGGAATTAACCAAGTAGGAGACTGTTGGATTAGGTGTCTAAGCTCATAACTATAATTGGTATATATTTGAATTGATAGAAGCACAAGTCCTTTTGGATTGCCTTCATTCTTGCAACTTGATAGGATGACTTTTGGAGAGAAGTTGAATTTATTATTTGTAATAATAAATTGATATGAATGATTTATTAATATTTAATGAAAATAATATATTAATTAGAAATCATTTTATTTAATTAATATTTAATCAGAAATTTATTTGGAATTAATTTTGGGATTAAATGAATTAATTAAATATACAAGGGTTGTTTTGCAAATAATTGATAGTTGTGAGACTGGGCTCTTGGACCCCTTGGATAGAATTGGAAAAAATTATAGGGTGGCCCTATAAGTTTTCGTCCAAGGCTTATAATTTGGGAGTCCATGGGCTGCTTAGGCCTTAAGCAGGAAATTAGGGTTTCCACCTACAAACCCTAGCTTTAGGACTAAGCAACCATAAGTATATAAGCAGCCTAATCCTTATGATTTTTTACCCCAATGCTTGTAACCCAAGAATAGTCAAATTTCTAAGAGTATTCCCTCCTCTCTCCTCTCATCCTCTTGCAAAGAGTGTTTGTAAGCCATTATAGGGGTCACATTTGAGGCACTTGCTTTCAAGAGCTAAAGATCTCTAATGTTTTCTTGTTATTACTACATAAAAAGTAAGGTACACATCTAAACCCTATTTTATATAGATTTTGAGTTATATACTAGCTTCGTAGGGTTTTCTCATTGATATTCAAGTTTGCATGTTCAACTAGTGAAAACCTAGATCCTTATGTTTAAGGTTGCATGAACACATAGGATTTGTAGTTATGCTCAAAACCCATCAGTAACAAGAATGGGATTTTTGGAAGGTTGTAGTACTTATATATTATACTTTTAATATGATTATGTCCTATAAAACCTATTCGACTAACGACCCTCCACCACATAAAGAAGCAGTGGGTGAAAAGGACACTCATTTAGCAATCATTTTATGGGCCGTTTTCTTATACCTCTCATATATACTGTGGCTTCATGCATGAGGTCTAGTAACGATTTGACTCACTTTTAGTTATACTTAGAGAATTATTAATCTTATAAATGTATATGATGTATTTTATAACATTTTTGAAAATACAAGTTTTAAATTTAATTATCATGAGTAACAATTAATTAATTAATCTTTTAAATCATATTTGAGTTAATCTTTATCTTTTAATTAACCAATTAATAAAATAAATTAAATCATTTATGAATTAAATAATTATCTTTAATTAGACTATTAATTAATTAATCTATTTAACCCTAGTTCTTCCTTATTTTCAAAAATTAGGGTTTAGGTTATCTAGTTTTAGTTGTTCAAAATTGAAGGCAATTAAAATGAAAAATAAGGAAACTAGGAAACCCTAGCAATTTTTGAAAAAAGGCAAGGAGGCAACACAATTTTCGAAAACCCTAATGGGCTAGGTATTTTCAATTTTCAGGTTTCTTTTAGGGTCTCACAAATGTGCAAATTATAGAACAAGCCTAAGGCTTTGATACCACTAATGGGTCTTCTAGATTACTTCTATGTACTTACGGAATTTCACATAACAATTATGGGCACATGAAACCTATAAATTATATGGTTGTTCTCATAACAGCTACATACTTTAAAACGACTAAACAACCTAGCTAAAATCAAAAATCATAATGGTTTAATAATCATACCTTATCATTATTTTTGTAAATAACAATGTACTTTGAAGATCCCTACTTGGAATTCTAGCCCCATTAGAGTGGAAGCCTCTAATGAACCACACCAAAACCCTAGGATCGAAAATAAATAGGGAAAGTGATTTCAAAAATTCCTTATGCTTGTGTTGTGTTCTTCATCCTACTAGTTGTAAGAAACCCTAATTTAAATTCAAGATATTAATATTATAATGCAATTCAAATTCACTTTCCTTATCAACTAATGAGGCTTCTATAAGCCTTAGAGAGGGACTCCAAAACCATCCCCTCCTACGGAGGTTCTAGAATGCTTCCTTGTTCAACTTTTGAACAGTTGCATTCTAACCGTTGGACCCATTATTTAATACATATTAATCTAGAAAAATTAATTGAATTAACTTTGATTAGTTCTTAATTAATTATTTCCATTTCTAATTAATATATTAATCCTATAATATATTAATAAATAACATATTTCTCTTAATATCAATCCTGGCCATTTCCTGGTTATGAGGGCAACCCCAAATTGACTTTACTATTATTCACTCAATATACCATTTTAGTTAAGACCTTAGATACCCTAATCTAATACTTTATAGTCTCAAGAGACAAGAAATGAGGTGAATATAGCAGATCTAATCTGGAACTAAGCACACAAGCAATAAGAGGGGATTCTTCTTCCTTCAACCTTCACCCAAAGAAGCTCAAACACTCAATAAACACATACCAGGGCTAGGTTTTGAGAGAGGGTCGTTCATAGAGGATGGGGATTCCAAATGAGGATACCCTAGAAGTTAGAGCATTTAATTAGGGCCCAATGCCAGAGATCTAAGGTTTTGAACCCAGGACGCCACTATGCCATCGTGAGGAGCCCACCGCACCACCACTCATCGATGTGTCATGTATCGTTGTCTGGTGCTTACCGCATCATGTTGTGATAAATTTTCCAAAAATCACAACTTATTAGATAAAAGACTTATACTCGGGATAGGGGCGTTACAATTTTCCCTCACTTGAATCAAATTTCCTCCTCGAAATCCGCTGCAACAAATAACTCATAGTAGTGCTCCCTCATCTCGTCCTCTGGTTCCCAATTCCATTCGAAACCCTTACGGTGATTCCATTTCTCCTTTACCAATTCCACAATCTTGTTTTGTAGGGTCTTCATCTTCCTATGTATGATCACGATCGGTCACTCAACATAGTTCAGGCGCTCATCCACCTGAATTTCGTCCAACGGAACCGCTGCAGAATTGTCTAATAAGCCCTTTCTTAACTGAGAAACATGAAAAGTGCTATGAATTTCACTCATCTCCTTAGGCAAATCATATTGGTAGGAAACCTTGCCCACTTGAACCAACACTTTGAAGGGTCTAATATACATGGGGCCCAACTTGCCCTGCTTCTAGAACTGGATGACACCCTTCCAGGAGAAACCTTCAGGTGTAGATAATCCCTAACCTGGAACTCAAGATCAGACAGATGTTGATATGCATAACTCTTCTTGTGACTATGCGCGGTCTGTAACCTTCCTCGCACATATCAAGTACGTAGTCTTGAGCTATATAACAATTGGTAAAAATAGGTCAGATTTCGCTGGTCAAACCACATGCGAACCCATCTGTATTAGGACCTATCATTGGATTATTCTAAATTATTATAGTCAGTTGAAGCTAAGTCATTGATGGTTGCATTTGGATAACTCCAAATTGCTCAAAGTCGACAGTCATTAACAAATAGAAAACAATTCACATTATTAGTATTAATTTATGCCCTAAAAATAAATTTTTTGCATTAAGTATACTCGAGAGCAATAGATAATTTTTTTTGGATAGAATATGATCTCACCTCTATGTAGATATAAAGAACATCTAAAACGGAGATTTTATGAAGAAGTTACCTACTTTTTAAGTTGTAAAACCAGTGTTTATCTGATTTTCTAAAACAAAGTTTGCACTACGTTGTTTGGAATACCTACAAACCTTGTAAATTGTTTTTCAACATGTTTTTTAACTCATACATAGGGATAATATTTGATTTCATATTTGTAGTATTTTAAAAGTGTAAATTTATCAAATTCACGAAAATTGTCGAATAGGGACGAATTAGACATGAAACTTTAAGCGTCTTTTCCTTGAGGTCTACATATCAAATTTAGGATCCGTCTGAGTTTTTGAAATCCTCATACCTAAGACTATCATTTTCCACCTTCGGAAAAATTATTAGATGGCAGGATTGATGGCATGCAAATCGAGAAAGCTAGGGAGAAGTGACATCATAATTTTTCCACAATTATGACATCACTTTAGTACACTAATGCATGTGTGATAAAGCTTATAGTCTAGCCATTTTTTCTTGCACTCTTCCTTCTTATCTCTCTCATATCACACATACACACACAATCTCTCTCTCTCTCTATCTATCTATCTATCTCTATCTAGCTCACCACCCTATCTCTTTCTTTGCTCTTGGCCTAGACACCTCCCACCGGAGGTGGGTGATTCTCTGACCACCGGCTACCGCCTCTCTTCCTTCTCTACCTTTTCTTTTCGAACTCAAGGAACTCAAACACCTACCCCCTGTGACAATCGGCAAGCTTTGGATCAAGTCAAAGTCAAGTCAAGGTCAACAAGTCAACTCGGTTAACTCAACTAGTGTTATATGTTATGGATTTATTTATGTTTATTAATGTATGACTATAATTTCTAATGCAAAGTAACACTTGAGGGTCCTTTATGTACAAAATTTAAAACCCTAATCAGATCTAGGGAAGAAATGACTCTAAAAAGTACTATTAAGTACCCTTCGGGGGTGTATGGCACTCAAAAATAGAATGGAACTAAGTCTAAGGACCTTGCACTCCAAAGAAAAACATTAATAAAGGCTCTCGGCAAAGTCTCTCTCAATCTCTCCCATTATATCTCTCTCTCCCAAATCTCTCCAAGAATATGAAGTCTCTCCCAAATCTCTCCAAGAATATCAAATCTCTCCCAAAAATATGAAGTCTCTCCCAAATCTCTTCAAGAATATGAAGTCTCTCCCAAATCTCTCTATGTACCTTCCTCAGTCGAAAACAGCCCAAAACCAGAGAGGAAAACCCAAAAAGGGCCTCTTGGTCCGGAACCTCTTGTCTGGAATGCCTTCTTAGGAACCAAGAGGAAGCACATTTTCGGAAACCCCCCTTTTGCTTTGGATCTTACCTGCTCCGAAAGGGTGAAGCTTTGCTTCAGACCCCCTTGCTTCACTCCGGAATAGACCCGCTTCGGAATCTTTAGTCCGGATCTTCTAGCCTCGCGTCGCTTCGAAAATCCCAGACCGGACCGGACCTGTTGATCTCGCACCTGACTCCGGATCCGAGGATGACTCTGGAACTTCATAAATGACTCCGGAACTTGAAAGGTGACTCCGGACTCCTTCTCAAGACCTTCGAACCCTCGCAGGAATAGCCCTACACTCCAGATTTTCATCATTTTCGGACCATTTCATCATTTTAAGGCATTTTAGCTTCAGGAATACCTCCAAACTCATATTTTTCCTATCTTAGACCCCTTAAACCCCTAATTTATGCCAAAATTAATTATTTTAAACATATTTATATAAAATAATACCCAAGATTTTAAAGAGATTTTTAGAGGATAAAGGGGTTTGACTTTATGATGTGATGCTAAATCCTCCATTTTCCCATGTAAATCCCCGTTAAACACACATTACCCTTAGAAAATAAGCTTTACCCACCAGTTTTCCATGCAAATGTCAAGTAATTCCTTATCCTTCCGCTTTAGAATACGTGAATCACCTTCCCCCATACTTCACTTCTCACTTCCTCCTCCAGTAAACTCATAAGAATTCTCTCAAACTCCTTCAAGACTTAAGCTTCATTTCTTCAAGGAAAATATCCAGAATCTTTGAGTCTCTAAAGTTCAAAGAACACTTCCAAGTACTGGAACTTGGAAACTCCTTACATCTCTTCCAATATCCAAAAAACAAACCAAGGTGAGCTTCATACCCCACCTTTTTCTAAGTTTTTATTGTTTTTTTTGGGGGAGAATACAAGTCAAATCTTGTATAAATCCTTGGATAAGTTCATGTATTTATACGTTTAAGTATGTATATTGAGATGTTATTTTATTATAGCAAATTTTTCATGAACGTGACTTCACAGATTACATGAAAATCCTAGAAATGTTTACAAAACCACCATATAGAGAATACTTTATGTACAAGAAGGGCCTCCCAAGGTTTTGAATGTGTCCATTCATACCCCTTTTATTTCACATCTGTATATCCAAAGATCAAAAGATGTTGAAATAGAATTATAAGTTGACAAAATTGCTAGATTTACAAAGCTTTGGACTCTATGCCCATAAATGATTGTTTTTGCAAACTCTTAGGGGGTATTTCATAAATATTTGATATTAATATTTGCAGCAAGAAAATACACAAATAAAGCCTTTATCACAGAAAAATTTGCATGTCATAAAGCTGCTGTCTTAAACTCACATGAGCCAACGATATATATCTATATATATATATATATATATATATATATATATATATATATATATATATATATATAACTCACAACTAGGCTTTTTTCCGATAATTTGAATCACACATAGTCTATTATAAGGAAAAAGGGGTTGTTTGCCGGCTTGCATAATATTGGGTCATTTTGGATAAATATTTCAAAATATTGGATGAATTAAGACACACATGCAACTATACTCGATTTGAAACAAGAATTACAACCATTTGATAAGAAAATATTGGATTTTCTGGATTTCTAAGCTATCATCAATTTTTTATACTCACATGCTTATGAACTCACCAACACATTTTATGTTGATGCTTTTCAAACGACTTGTATTCTCAGGAAATCAATAAGCAGGTTATGGATTGCGGACTCAAGCTTATTTTGTTGTATTTTGGGAAATTTGCTTACTGATGTTTCTTTTGTGTACACTTGAAAACATAAACATGATGTAAAACAATGTAAGATTGTTATATTTATGTATATTGTTTGAATTTGATATGTTTCATTTATATGCACTTGTTATGATACTACACAATAAGTCACCCGCCTCAGGATGTTTCCGTCGTTCTGGTCTGGGGGTGTGACAGATTAGTTTCAGAGCATTGTTTATAGTGAACTAGTATATTTAACCATACAAGATATACAACTATAAATACAATGGGACTAAAACACTCTGACTAAAAGTATACATACTTGCAAGGATTATATCATAACAAGAACAGACAAGATAACTTAAAGGTTGAACACTACAGTCAAACTTGGACAGTTATGTATTCATATTTGGGATAAATATAGCCTGATCAACTATATTTATTTGAGATACGACCAACATGTGTTTGGGAGTGGTAGTAGTGTTGCAACTAGCCTAAAGCCTCCCAACTCGTTATCCAAAAGTTTTAAGAACCAAACCCAAAATAATTAAAATACTACAGGAGTATTTTGCCATTCTATCTATTTTCTTATACTCATATATTCTCACACAGACGACATGGCAGGCTTTCACCTCCCTGGCGACCTATACTTTCCCAATTAAGGGAATGGGGGTTAGATTGACGAAGACCCAGAAGAAGACCCCGAGGAACCCATGGAGGATCCCGAAGAGCTGGTAAAGTTTGAGGAGGAAGACATCGATGAGGAGATCGAGGAAGATGATGAAGAAGAGATTGAGGAGGACGATAAATCAGAAGCTAAGTCTGAAGTTGTCAACCCTCCCTACATGGCAAGGGTACTGTCGTATAGATGGGGCTATAATGGCCCTACACCTCATTGGGCTAACACTATTGAGAGATGGGGCCGAAGCCATAGTCAACAACCACCATTTGGGATGAATCGAGATTACTACAACCTCCAACATGGAGGACCAGCAGATCGCGCACTCCCTGTCGTGGTCAGACGTATTAGGGACATCGGCGACCAGACTCAAGAGACCGCGGCCGGGTGATGCAAATGAGGGTGGCTATGCAAATCACGGATGCTCGCACGCGAAACCTCGAATGAGACTTCTATCCAATGGAACAACTCGTAGAAGATCTTGCCACTGAACGAGCGGAAGTCAGAGAATACCAGGAGCGACACATTGCTTTGGATGAGCATGTACAGATCGCCGAATGCAGGTTAGCCGAGCTCCAAGGCGCATCTACCTCATCGTCAGCACCACCCGACCCTACTCGTCGCGATTAGTACTTGTCTATTTACCACCATATCGATCTTCCTTTTGTGTATTGTCCTATGTATTACCGATGACATGACTAAGTGATCTCATTATTCATGTAGTCGTAATTCTGCGAGATTCTATTTCGCTACAAGTATCGTAAGCCTTATGAAGGCAATTTTCCATGTACTCAGAAGGTTACTAACAATGAAAAACGAATATGTATTACCTATTGTGTACTCTATTACTATTATTACATGTTGAATTTATACACACACTTATTCGTAAACACCTAATTACCGGTACTATTCTATGATCGTAAATCATGAAACAAAATACAACGGATACTCATTGTCCTTTTGATCCATGACAGAAAGATGCCGAGGAGACCGATCCGAAGGAACAACAACACAGCACCACTACCGCCGCCCCTGCCAGAGATGAACCATGCGGCCTTTCAAGCGGTAGTATTGGCAGCAGTAACAGCGGTGTTAGCTCACATCCAAAACGGAAACAACGGTGGTAATGGTCAAGGGACTGGAAGCTCCCATCAAGGGATGAATCAAGGGCCTATAAGGGCCTGTACCTGCAAGGACTTTACCAAGACAAGACCCCGCGCGTTCAACGGGACTGGAGGAGTTATCGCTTTAAAATGATGGATCGAGAATGTAGAGTCGGTGTTCGAGATATGCGAATGTACGAAAAGGGGTAAAGTCAAGTTTACGGCTTGCACCTTCGTCGATCAGGCATCGTCATGGTGGAACAGTCACATTGAGGCCACAACACTGCCCGTTGCAAATGCGATGTCCTGGGAAGAACTCAAAGAGATGTTAATCGCCCAGTATTGTCCCTGAGGGGAAGTACAAAAACTTGAACAAGAACTGTGGAACCTTACGGTGCAGAACTCGGACAATGATGCATATAACTTAAGGTTAAACAAACTTGCGCTGTTGTGTCCTGGTATGATTACGTCCGAGGGAAAGAGAGTCGAACGATTCATCTGGGGATTGATGCCTCCTATTCAGGGCAACGTCATTTCCTCAAAACCCGAGACCTACGATAGTGCAAAGCGCCTGGTCAAGAAACTTTATGATCACAGTGATAAGACAACTACCAAAACAACCGAGGGAGAAAGCAAGAAATGAGGATAAAACAAGAAGAATTGGGGAAACAAGCGAAAGGGACGGCAGGATGCAGGGTCATCCAAGAAACCACAAACGGTAGCAGTCCATTCTGCTACTACTCCAGCTGCACCAACCCCAACCGCCCCTGCCTCAACCACAACAACACCAGCAAAGCCATATGCGGGTTCTAATCCCAAATGTGACAAGTGTAACTATCACCACTACGGGGCATGCAAGGATTTCCAATGCACCAACTACAACCAAAAAGGACATATTTTCCGGTATTGCAAGATGCCCCCACAACAAAACAAGCAGCCCAATGACAACAATGTCGGAACCAGCCACGCATGTTATGGATGCGGGGAAACCGACCATTTCAAACGCAACTGCCCCAAGAACAACAATCAGAACGCATGAAGGGTGTTAACAATGGGGTAAGGAGAAGCGGTCCAAGATCCAACAGTGGTGACTGGTACGTTTCACCTTAACAACTCTTATGCGTGCATTTTATTTGATAGTGGTGCCGAACGAAGCTTCGTAAGCCATAAATTCAAGCACTTATTAAATCAAAACCCTCAAAAATTGAACAAAACTTATACGGTCGAGATGGCCAACGGTAAAATAGAATCAACCAATGATGTCTACGTAGGGTGCAAGCTAACATTAAATAATCACTCTTTCCCAATCAGTTTGATGCCTGTTAATATTAGGAGTTTTGATGTGATTGTTGGCATGGATTGGTTAAGCCCCCACAACGCTGAAATTATGTGTCACGAGAAGGTCGTTCACCTTCACTTACCCAACAATGAAACTCTCACGGTTTACGGCGATAAACCTGGCTCAAACCTCCGACTCATTTCTTGTATCCAAGCACAAAAGTTCCTAGATAAAAAGAATCATTCCTTTCTTGATCATGTTATGGATAAAACAAAGGAGGAGAAAAGCATCAACGATATTCCCGAAGTATGTGTCTTTCCTGACGTATTTCCTGAGGAATTGCCTGGAATACCTCCCGAGCGCCAGGTCGAGTTCCGAATCGATCTTGTACCTTGAGCCACTCCAGTCGCCAAATCCCCCTACCGATTAGCTCCTTCCGAAATGCAAGAGTTATCCAGTCAACTAAGTGATCTTCTCGACAAAGGATTCATCAGGCCAAGCTTTTCACCTCGGGGAGCTCCGGTTCTGTTTGTCAAGAAGAAAGACAGATCTTTCAGAATGTGTATAGATTATTGAGAATTGAATAAGCTCACCATCAAGAATCAATACCCACTCCCCCGAATCGATGATCTATTAGATAAACTACAAGGATCTGGTTACTTTTCTAAAATAGATCTGAGATCCGGATACCATCAGCTAAGAGTCCGAGAGGAGGTGTAACACCCAAAATTTCAAGCCAATTTTAAAAATTTTTAAACAACCCAAAAACCATTAGTTATTACAAAATTGTTTTCAAAATGTAAGATATCAAAGTATCCCATAAACATAGTCATAAAAAGCGAGGAGCTATACGATCCCGCCTTTGCCCTGCCACGATCCCCTTATGCACCTGAAACAATAAACTAAAACTGTAAGCCCGAAAGTTTAGTGAGTTACCCCCAAAATACCGATACACATACAATCCACATAGCAATATCAGCAATATCATAACATAACAACTGAATAGAACAGCACATAACGGGTCCATAGCCCTACAGACTGTAATACCCACGAGCCCACAGTACGAGTCTCCCTTAGCCCGTAACTGGAATGCTCCCGAGCCCACAATATGAGTCTGGAATACCTACCGGGCCCTCAGCTCGTATCTGGAATGCTCCCGAGTCCTCAGTATGAGTCTGGAATGCCTACCAGGCCCTCAGCTCATATCTAGAATACTCTCGAGTCCTCAGTATGGGATTCTGTCAACCAGTAGCGGGAGTTTGTTGGCTACTGCACGGAGCAGTACAACCTCAACCCATCCCACATAACATGTCGACATGTATCATAACTAATTCACATACAGATAATCATACAGTATCACAGGTAGTCCTACAGGTCTACCCGACTAGCATATCAACTTGCATACATCACTAACTCAAACTCAACATATCATTAACTACTAGGATATCAAATCCAATGGGCTGGCCTTGGTGCCTTAGACCCCTTAGTATAGTGAGGATAACTCACCTGGCACTGCTGAAGTCCCGCAGACAAAACTCCCGCTACTGGTTGACAGAATCCCATGCTGTTAACATCAAACAATACCCAATTAATAATTGGGTCCCAACACATAACAATAAATGAATCCTTGTATAATTACTACATTACCCCAAGGTCGGCTTCATTCAAGCCCAAGGCCCAACCCATATGCCCAAAGTCAATTGGGAATCAAGGCCTAACTTATGGCCCAATTTTCCAAATTAGGCCCAAGCCTATACATGGTCTTATTCTAAGGCCGAACATCATATGATCATTAAGGCCCAGGCTATGGCCCTTCTATGGCCCAATTTTCCAAATTGGGCCCAAACCCCTTACATGGGCCTTACCCCAAAGCCCATTAATTTATCTAGTCCATTTGCTTAATCTTGGATGGTCCATTTAATAACCCAATCATCAAGGCCCAATAATAAACCCATGTGAAATTACGGGTACACATAAAATGATGATTAGGGTTAAGTTTCCTACTTAACCCATTAAGGACTTAATTGTTGGATAACGTGTCTAAGTCCATAACTATTTATGGTATGTACTTGACCTGATCCGGTATGGTCCATTTGGGTTGCATGGCATCATGCATTTGGATAGACTAAATGAGAGAAATAACACTTGTGGTTTATTAATATATTATAAGTTCTAATATATTTAATAGTATTATTTAATTAGTATTGATCAAGAATTAATTAAGAATTAATTAAGTGATCAAAAGATAACTAATTAAATATATGGGTTGATTATGTAAATCATCCATAACTTGTATAGTGGGCTAAAAGGCTCCATGGATTATCAAGTTGGGTTAAACCCATAGGATGCTCCATGGATGCTCCATGGGAGTTACAACCCCATGGGTCATGGAAATGAAGAGTCATGACACATTAGGGTTTACATGGTGTAACCCTAGATGTGTCACACTATATAAGTAACACCTTCTCCACAAAAATTGGCTACGCACAAGTACAAGAGAGGGCTAGGCTGATTTTTAGAGTGTTTGTATTCTCTTAAAAGTCATTCCAAAGGCATTTGGTGTTGTGTGAAGCATTTGAGGCATCACACTTAGGAAGTAATTCTACAAGGTATGTAATTCTAGCCATCATTTTAGGATAAAGTTCCCCATGTATGCTAGATAGGATTATGAACCTTGGAAACCATATTTTGAATGTATTTAGACAAACATAGATCCAAGGTTTATTAGGGTTGCATGTACACTTAGGAAGTGTTAGAATGCTCAAAACCCATCAGTGGTATCAGAGCCTAGGTTTGTTTGTGAATACTTGATACAAAATAGTGTTGAAAATCGATTTTTTACTGTCTGCACAAGGGACTCGACGAGTCCATGGGGAGGACTCGACGAGTCCAAGTGAAAATGCAACCAACTCGGCGAGTCAGTTCGTGTACTTGACGAGTTCGTCATGCAGAATGCAGAAATTCGATTTGTGCTGCTGGAAATAGACTAGAAACATTACCCTAAACTGTTTTCATGTTATAAAACTTGTTTTAGATGGTGTAATGGTTGTTCTAATCCATTTACAATGGCTAATATCATTTTTTCATGATTATATGTGTTCATATGTTCTTGAATGTTGATATGAATGTTCATGTTCTTATGAGTTCTTGATAGATCATAGGAGTTACTTGTTTATATGATTAATTCATGATCTTTATGTGTTTTAATGGAGTCCATAACTTGTCCTCAAGTTATGGATAACCAAAAGTCTCTTTGTGTTAAGAAACCATTAAAAGAACACATAAGTTATAAAATGAAGAGTCTTCATTTTAATGACTCATAAGTTATGAATGTGAAAGGTTTTGTAAAGTTACAAAACTTGCCCTCAAGTTTTGGAACATGTAAAGTCACTTAATAAACTTTAGTTCCAACCCTTAGAATTTTAAAAGTTAAAATTTAACTCTTAGACTTTATAATATTATAGGTTAATAATATATATATATATATATATATGTATAAGATCAAGTCGTCTTACAGCTAGTACGCCTCATTCACGAAGCCAGTCTATAACGGGGGTATAAGGTTGTTGCCTATAAAATGGCAACTTAATGGGTGTCCACTCTCACCCACCGCTTCCTTGATCGGTGGAGGGTCGTTAGTCGAACGGGTAGGAAAAGGACTTATAAATTCTCATTAAAAGTATGATGAATATTATAAAGTAACTAAAATGTTTTATTAAATTCTCAATCTTAGTTACTTTAGGAAAAATGTGAATAAGGTGCTAATCCATGAAATTACACTTTACACTTTGTTTAAGTTGTTGGTGGAGCGTGTGTGGTTAACCGGCACACTAACTTGGACTTAACAAGGTAGGTAAAGGGTGACTTAAGGTTTATCATAGTATCAGTGGAGCATGAGTGGTTAACCAGCACATCGATTGAGTGATGAACTTTAAGGGTACCAAGTGATTTTCATGCTTACTTCACACCTCGTTTTGTGATCCTCGGTATCCCAGTCACAAAACTTGGAGGGCACACTCGAGATTGAAACATGCCTTTGAAAAGTTCATTGAATCTCAAAAGAATCTAGGAATTTCTAAGAACCAATTAAAAAACCTAATATTTAAATTTCATTTTAAATGGTGGAAATTGGTGAATCGTCATTCACCTACCATTCAAATATGTTATAGCTTGGATTACGACATACCTCTTCTAAGTTATAATATATTGTGATTGGATCCTAGCCTAAATATTATATTTGGGTGTTTTATTAAGGACTCTCTTAATATCTAAACTAATCTTGTTCTCTTCTTTCAGATGTCTTCAAACAATGCTGCTTCTGGCTCTAATCCTAATGGCTCCTTTACTCTTATGAACTTGTGTGGCAAAGTCACTTTTGATGGATCCAACTTCAATGAATGGATCAGAAACATCAGGATGATTACCCGCTACGAGGACAAAGAATATGTCCTCGATAAGGAGCTTAAGGAGATTGATGAGACCACTGCAACTCCCCAAGAGATCGGTGACTTCCGGGCACATGAAAGGGATGCTACCAAAGTGGCATGCATCATGTTGGCCACCATGACAGCAGAACTCCAAAAGCCCTATGAGGACTTCTACCCTTTTGAAATGCACCAAGATCTTATGGAAAGATACCATCAAAGTGCACGACAAGAGAGGTATGAAATCATCTGCTCCATGATAACAACCATGATGAAGGACGGAGACTCTGTCACGAGCCACATGCAGAAAATGCAAAGGTATGTGGATCGTTTGTTGAAGCTTAATGTGAACTTCCCTGAGGAGCTTGCAATAGATATCATTTTGCACTCCTTACCTTCATGCTATGATCAATTCCGCATGACATACCACATGAATAAGGAAGAAGTCACACTTAGCAAACTTCAAGGACTCCTCAAGACCGCAGAAACAGGTCTTAAAGGTAAGTCGGTTTGTAACACTCGTACTCCTACTCCAAACTTCGCCCCTGTCTTGGCAATCAGGAAAGGTAGAGGGAAGAAGAGGAAGATCTCTTCGAAGGGTACCAAGGCTAGGACCCTTGATGGCTCTTCTTCAAGTGCAACCAAGAAAGGTTTCGTCACTCCTTCTTATGACCCAAAAGAGGCTGAATGCTTCTATTGTCGTGAAAAGTCGCATTGGAAGCGGAACTACCCAAAGTACCAGCAAGATGTGAAGGATGGGAAAGTTAAACTCAACCATGCAATTATTTACACTATCTTATCTAATAACTCACCATATTCTAACTCTTGGGTCCTTGATACCGGATGTGGTATTCATATATGTTCTGATTTGCAGGGACTAAGAAGAAGTGAGAATGTGGAGCAAGGAAGAATAAACTTGATCATGGGGAATAGGAAAGTTTCACCTGTCACCAAGATTGGAGTTTATACTTTATTGCTAAGTAGTGGGTTTAGTTTAGATTTGAATAAAAGTTGTTACTCGCCAGAAATGGCAAGAAATATTATTTCCTTTCATGCATTGTATAAACAAGGTTTCACCTTTTCATTTGATAATGAAGTTGGTTCGATTAATGCTTTCTTTAATAATGTTCTTTATTTTAAAGCATTACCTTGTGATGGTGTGTATGAAACTGTATATGTGGTTGATAACTTAGGAAATAATGTATTGTGTATTGATTATGTTAATGATAATAACTTGGATAAAGCATCATTATGGCATTGTCATCTTGAACATATAAGCAAGAAACGCATAGGCCAACTCCAAAAGGATGGAGTCTTAGAGTCATTTGACCTAAAGTCAGATGATAGTTGTGAATCATGCTTACTTGGAAAAATGACAAAGTCACCCTTCACAGGTTCTTGTAAGAGGGGTGAAGGCTTCTTGGATCTTGTACACACGGATGTGTGTGGACCCTTCAAACATGCCACAAGGGATGCTAATCGTTATTATTTGACTTTTACTGATGATTACAGTAGATATGGATATGTCTACTTAATCAAGCATAATTCAGAGACTATTGAAAGGTTTAAAGAATTTAAATAGGAAGTCGAGAATCAATTGGGCAGGAACATTAAGATGCTTCGATCCGATCGAGGTGGTGAGTATCTTAGTTCAGAGTTCCTCGAGTATCTTAGCGAACGTGGGATTGTCTCACAATTGACACCTCCCAGGACACCACGGTTAAATGGTGTAGCTAAGAGGCGTAATCGAACATTGTTGGATATGGTTTATTCCATGATGAGTCGAGCTTCGCTACCAATCTCATTTTGGGGGTATGCCTTAGAGACTGCCGCCCATATCCTTAATCTGGTCCCTACAAAGAAAGTTGCCAAAACTCCTCATGAGATGTGGACTGGTAAAGTACCCAAACTAGACCACATTAAGATTTGGGGTTGCGAGGCTTTCGTGAGACGCGAGACTCATGATAAGCTCAAACCTCGATGTGAGAGGTGTATTTTCATCGGCTACCCACAGAAATCCTTTGGTTACCTCTTCAACAGACCTAGTGAAAATGTGGTCTTTGTAGCTAGGAGGGCTGTCTTGAGAGAGAGAGAGAGAGAGAGAGAGAGAGAGAGAGAGAGAGTTCATAAGCCTAGGAAACAGTGGGAGGCAAGTTGACCTTGAAGAAATTCAAGAGTCAAGTGGTGAAGGAACTTCAAACCCTAATATTCAACTTGAGGAAGAGACTCCTGTTGAGCCAATTGACAATTTTGTACCTCTGAGGCATTCCACAAGGGTTAGGAATGCACATGAGCATTACTATGGATTCCATATTACTGCGGAAGGTGATACACTTATCAGAGATGAGACACTGATAGGTCTTGTGACACTGATAGGTCTGGATGAACCTAATAGTTACGCGGAAGCCATGGCAGGCCCCGAGTCTGCCAAATGGAAAGAGGCAATGGACAGCGAGATACAGTCCATGTATGACAATCAAGTTTGGAACTTGGTTGAGAATGTACCAGGTCGTAAGACTGTTGGCTGCAAATGGATATTCAAGAAAGAATACCAACAAGGATGGTAATGTACACACTTATAAGGCACGAATGGTTGCAAAGGGTTTCTCACAAACTCCAGGAGTTGATTATGATGAGACCTTTTCTCCAATGGCCAAGATTAAGTCTATTAGGGTTCTGTTAGCCATAGGTGCATTTCATGACTATGAAATATGGCAAATGGATGTCAAAACCGCTTTCCTTAATGGAAAGTTCGCTGAGGATGTTTACATGAGTCAGCTAGAGGGTTTTGTCAATATAGATTACCCTAATAGAGTGTGTAAGCTTGAGAAATACATTTATGGATTAAAGCAAGCACCTTGCAGATGGAATCTTTGCTTTGATGAGAAAGTCAAAGAGTTTGGCTTTTCTAGGAGTGAAGATGAATCTTGTGTATATGTCAAGGCTAGTGGGAGTATAGTTAGCTTTTTGGTATTGTATGTGGATGACATACTACTCATAGGAAATGACATCCCAACTCTGCAGGAAGTTAAGTCCTGGCTTGGGAAGTGTTTCTCTATGAAGGACTTAGGAGATGCTTCCTACATTCTAGGGATAAGGATCTTGAGAGACCGGAGTAAAAGACTAATTGGACTTAGTCAGAGTACCTACTTGGATAAGGTGCTGAAGAGGTTCAGCATGCAGGACTCCAAGAAAGGAGAGTTACCCATCCATAGTAACACCAGATTGAGTAAGACACAAAGCCTGAGTACTGAAGCTGAGATAGCAGAAATGAGTCGACTACCTTATGCTTCGACTATAGGATCGATCATGTATGCTATGACGTGTACTCGACCTGATGTAGCCTTTGCTTTAAGCATGGTTAGCAGGTATCAGGGGAACCCTGGCAAGGCACACTGGACTGCGGTAAAGAATATCCTCAAGTACCTACGGAGGACTAAGGACTGGGTCCTTACCCTCGGTGGGAGTGATGACTTGAGATTTGTAGGGTATAGTAATGCTAGCTTTCAGACTGATAGGGATAATTTCCACTCTCAATCAGGTTGGGTCTTTACCTTAAACGGGGGAGAAATTTCTTGGAAGAGTTCCAAGCAAGAGACAGTGGTTGATTCAACTTGCGAATCAGAGTATATAGCAGCAAGCGAGGCAGCAACGGAGGATATGGCTAAAGAACTTCATTGGAGACCTTGGAGTTGTGCCAGCTATAAAGAAGCCAATGGAAATTTTCTGTGATAGTGAAAGTGCAGTTTCCTTAGCCAAGGAACCAAGGGATCACAGGAGATCCAGACACATCGACAAAAAATACCATTTCATCAGACATCGAATAGAAGAATGACTCCTCGTGGCAAAGAGGGTATCATCGGATGAGAATCCAGCAGATCCCCTCACGAAGGGACTGACTCGGGTTAAGCATCTCCAGCATGCTCGGAGCATAGGACTGAAGGATAATATTATTTTTAGTAGTTAGATAATCTTGAAATTTGTAAAGTGTAATTGACATTTGATGATGAATAAAAGTTGTGTTTATTTATGAGTAAAGTGTTGTTATCTCTTGTCAATCGTTTACTGTATTTCTTTTGCATGTTTTGACCTCCAGAATAATTATGTTTGGTATATCATATTATTCGAATCTCCACAGTCGGTCATATGTTGGAAGTAGATATGAATCAAGACTGTCATGAGATGGTTGCAGAGGTCTAAGTTGTTGGATATGGCTACAACACTCATGAGTGTTTATAAGTTCTGAGCATTGGACTCAACCCACACTCACTGGTATCACTTCATGGAATTTATCTCGAGTGATCGTGAGACGGTAATATCATATAAGTCTTCAAACCTAGAGATATGATTTGTTGCCTATGAGTTGGTTATGCATTGATTGTATGAAAACGCATTGGTAACTCGATGTTACAAAACGTGCTTTTGTGTATAATTCAACAAGTAGTAGAGCAAACATATGAGTCAAATTTTATCTGTTCCTTCTTGGATTAGAAGCTGATATCTGGGCCCCTCGATGATTTTTTTTGACCTATGTACCGGGCCCGGTCAGAACTAAGTTGATGTGTTCAATTAAGTTCTATGTCAAAAAAATCGAAAATCGGGAAACAAACTGCTGGACAATAAGTAAGACATTGTTCCATGTATTTGTCCAACTGATATCTAGAACAGAGGATTATATGATCACTTATCTTAAATGGTGTATCATCATCTTCTCAGTTCCGAGAGACCTTGAAAGAGCTACGATTGCTGATCAGTTCCTGAAGTAATACTTGCAGTTATAGTTATTAGACTTATCCAAGTGGGAGACTATTGGATAAGGTGTCTAAGTCCATAACTATTTCTGGTATGTACTTGACCCGACCCGGCATGGTCCATTTGGGTTGCATGGCATCATGCATTTGGATAGACTAAATTAGAGAAATAACACTTGTGGTTTATTAATATGTTATAAGTTCTAATATATTAATAGTATTATTTAATTAGTATTGATCAAGAATTAATTTAGAATTAATTAAGTGATCAAAAGATAACTAATTAAATATATGGGTTGATTATGTAACTCATCCATAACTTGTATAGTGGGATAAAAGGCTCCATGGATTATCAAGTTGGGTTAAACCCCTAGGATGCTCCATGGGAGTTACAAACACATGGGTCATGGAAATGAAGAGTCGTGACCCATTAGGGTTTACATGGTGTAACTCTAGATGTGTCACACTATATAAGTAACACCTTCTCCACCAAAATCGGCTACACACAAGTATAAGAGAGGGCTAGGCCGATTTTTAGAGTGTTTGTATTCTCTCAAAAGTCATTCCAAAGGCATTTGGTGTTGTGTGAAGCATTTGAGGCATCACACTTGGGGTGCTAGGCTCACAAGGTTTCAAGGAATAAAAATCAACTACAAGGTATGTAATTCTAGCCATCATTTTAGGATAAAGTTCCCCATGTATGCTAGATAGGATTATGAACCTTGGAAACCATATTTTGCATGTATTTAGACAAACATAGATCCAAGGTTTATTAGGGTTGCATGTACACTTAGGAAGTGTTAGAATGCTCAAAACCCATCATTAATCCATTAAGTCCCTCACTTTACTAAATAAGTCATATGGTGTGCTTGGGCTTAATACATAATTCCATCCCGATGGCCCAAATATGGGTCCCGATAAGTCCAAGCCCATAATCCCAAAATTAGGGTTTTCATATGAAATGATGATTAGGGTTAAATGTTTCTTACTTAACCCATTAAGGACTTAATCCATTAAGTCCAATATTGACTTAGGTTAATTTTCCAAATGATTATTGTTTAATATTTCAAACTATTAAATAATTCCCGTGTGTGTCTCGATTAATTATCAAAATTAGGGTTTTATTGGCATTAGGGTTTCCAACCCAATTACTATCCCATTTAACAATTTGTTGGGCTTTTAGGTCCATTATGGATTTATTGGGCCCCTTAGGCTCTCATTGGGCCCACTAGGGTTTAGTCCTTTATCCAAAGACCCCAAACTAGTTACTATCCAACAAGGCACAATGCCACCCGACACGGTGGCCGGTGGCGGCAAGAGGCGTCAGCCACCACCTAACGGTGGTGGTTTAGACTTTTCTTCCATTATTCCACTTGATACAATTTACAATACCATCCGCTTAACACACACACAAACACTAGTAAACACACACACACACACACAAAATAACACCCTGCGGAAGCATACACACCCTCAATGGTGGTTCTTGAGGCGGCAGCCACCATGGCCAGCAGCCATGGTGGTTTGTCCTTGATCTTTCTCCGGCAGCAGCAACTCGAGACACCCACAGTCTTGTGAGACACGGCTGAACACACACACCCAATACACACAAGCACTTAACAGCGGAGGTGAGCTGTGGCGGAGAATGTCGGCTACAGCGAAACAGCAGCGTGGCGGCGGCGGCCACATTAATCCAACCAGCGAAGGGACAAGTAACGGAGGGAAGCCGATCGAGCGGTGGTGGCGTCGTATCACATACAGAACGGAGAGGAGAAGGTGGTTCGAACCACCGAGTACAACAGCGGTGCACGCGTCATGCCCGGAAAATAAACCCAACACCGTGGGTGGCGGCGGTAGCGGCACAGGAAACAGTAGTGGCAGCAAGCTTCATCGGCGCTAGCAATGGTGGTCGTCGGTCTTGATGATTGGTAGCTGAGGAGGCTCCAATGGTGGCGAGCGGCTACCGGAAATGAAGAGGGAGGTATAAGGGGGTGACGGCTATAACGGGTTTGCTAGGGTTAGGGTTGGATCGGTGTTAATGGGTCTATATACCCTGATCCCGTAAACATGTTGCCATCATGGCAGGATTGGTCCCTCCCCCATCAAAATATTTACAAACCAACTCCAGAATTTACTCTTTATACCCCTGTTCCTCTAATTCTTTTCATTTTAATCCTAAATTTTTCCTTTTTAACCCAACCTCCTGAACTCCTTTACAAATCAAGTCTAATACTTTCCAAATAGCCCCTGAGCCTCCAAAATATTTTCAAAATAAATCCCAAAGATACTTTTTAACCCCCGAATAATCTGAGTTATAACATTTGGCTTCCCAAGGCCAACACCACACTAAATAATATGAATTTATTCCGACTATTCGTTCATCAAATTTTATCTATTTATTTATTAAATAACAGAATGTTACACGAGGATATCCCAAAGACCGCTTTTCAAACCCATTACGGACACTTCGAGTTCGTAGTCATGCCCTTCGGTCTCACCAATGCGCCAGCATCCTTTATGGATTTGATGAATAGAGTCTGTCGGCCATTTCTTGATAACTTCATGATTGTTTTCATCGATGATATACTTGTTTACTCTAAGAGCAGGGAAGAACACAGTCAACATTTACGACAAATTTTGGGAACGTTGAGAACAGAAAAGCTTTACGCAAAGTTCTCAAAATGCAAATTTTGGATTCGCAGAGTGGAATTTTTGGGTCACATAGTCAGCAAAGAGGGAATACATGTGGACCCTGCCAAGATCAAAGCTATTGAGGGCTGGACAACCCCAAGAACCCCAACCAAAACACGACAACTTAGCCCTCGCCGGTTATTACCGAAGATTCATCTAGAATTTCTCCAAAATCTCCAAGCCTCTCACCGCTCTCACCCAGAAGAGTGTGCCTTTCTACTGGACCGACAAACAAGAAGTTGCCTTCCAAACCTTGAAATAAGCCCTCTGCAGTGCTCCGGTGCTGTCCTTGCCAGAAGGAACAGAGGACTTCGTGGTATACTGCGATGCTTCTAACCAAGGGTTAGGTTGTGTACTTATGCAGCGAGTAAAGGTGATATCATATGCCTCAAGGCAACTATAGACCCACGAAGTAAACTACACCACCCACGACATCGAGTCGGGAACTGTGGTCTTCGCTTTGAAGATTTGGAGGCACTACCTATATGGTACAAAGTGCACTATTTTCACGGATCACAAGAGCCTCCAACATATCCTGAATCAAAAAGAATTGAACATAAGGCAACGAAGATGGATCGAATTGCTAAACGACTACGAGTGCGAAATCAAGTATGATCCAGGCAAAGCAAACGTAGTAGCCGATTCCTTAAGTCGAAAAGAATATTTGGGTCGCCAAGTAAAGACGTTGACAATGACCATCCATTCCCATCTATCCTCGCAAATCAAAGAAGCCCAGCGGGAAGCCTTGAAACTAGGAAATGTCACCAATGAGGCATTGCGAGGAATGGAAAAGAATATGGCGGTCAAAGAAGACAGAGCCTATTACCTTATGGACCAAATTTGGACACCGAAGTTCGGTGGATTTCGGGACGTGATAATGAATGAGGCTCACAAAACGAAGTACTCGATCCATCCGGGTTCCGACAAGATGTACTTGGATATCAAGCAACACTATCGGTAGCCGAATATGAAAGCAGAAATTGCTACTTACGTTGACAAGTGTCTCACTTGTGCCAAGGTTAAAGTGGAGTATCAGAAGCCCTCGGGTCTACTTCAGCAACCCGAAATACCCGAGTGGAAATGGGAGAGGATAACAATGGATTTTATAACCAAGTTACCTAAGACGATAGACATTCTGGATGTTATATGGGTGATCGTGGACCGATTGACCAAATTCGCCCATTTCCTACCAATAAAGGAGACATACAAGATGGAAAGACTAACTCGAATATATCCGAAAGAGGTAATAAGACTTCACGGAGTCCCCATATCTATCATCTCGGATCGGGATAGTAGGTTCACCTCTCGTTTTGGCAGTCACTCCAAAAAGCATTAGGAACCCAACTGGATATGAGCACCGCTTACCACCCCCAGACATATGGCCAAAGCGAATGAACAATTCAGACTCTAGAGGACATGCTCCAATCATGTGTAATAGATTTTGGCAAATTCTAGGATACTCACTTGCCCCTAGTTTAATTTTCATACAACAACAGTTATCACACAAGTATAGGAGTCGCACCCTTCGAGGCCTTGTATGGCTGGAAGTGCAGATTGCCCCTTTGTTGGGCTGAGGTGGGTGACACCCAGCTGGTAAGAGGGTAGCTACCAGATAGCACTCTCACCAGACCTGAGATCATCCGGGAAACAACCGAGAAAATCATTTGAATCCGGTCACGACTTCAAGCGTCCCGGGATAGACAGAAAAGTTACGCGGACAAAAGACGAAAGTCGCTAGAGTTCCAAATGGGAGACCACGTGTTACTGAAAGTCTCTCCCTGGAAAGGGACGATCCGCTTTGGGATGCGAGGAAAGTTAAACCCAAGCTACATCGGACCATTCGAGATTCTTTCCCGAATTGGTCCTGTGGCCTATAAGTTGCAGCTACACTCTGAGCTCAGCAACATGCATCCCGTGTTTCATGTATCAAATTTGAAAAACTGCTATTCAAACGAAACCCTTGTAATCCCGCTAGAAGAGATTGAGGTAAACGAGAATCTCTTGTTCATGGAAGAACCAGTTGAAATCATGGACAGAGAAGTGAAATGTACTAAGCGAAGTCGCATCCCAATTGTAAAAGTTCGTTGGAGTGCCAAACGCGGGCCTAAATTCACCTGGGAACGTGAAGATCAAATGTGGCAAAAGTACCCCCACCTATTCGCTAAAACTTGAAGACTGCTTCAAAGAAAAATTTCAGGACGAAATTCCCTCAAGCGGGGGATGATGTGACAACCGGCAAGCTTTGGGTCAAGTCAAGGTCAACAAGTCTACTCGGTTAACTCAACTAGTGTTATATGTTAGGGATTTATTTATGTTTATTAATGTATGACTATAATTTCTAATGCAAAGTAACACTTGAGGGTTCCTTATGTACAAAATTTAAAACCCTAATCAGATCTAGGGAAGTAACGACTCTAAAAAGTACTATTAAGTACCCTTCGGGGGTGTATGGCACTCAAAAATAGAATGGAACTAAGTCTAAGGACCTTGCACTCCAAAGAAAAACATTAATAAAGGCTCCCTGAAAAGTCTCTTTCAATCTCTCCCACTATCTCTCTATCTCTCTATCTCTCTCTTCCAAATCTCTCCAAGAATATGAAGTCTCTCACAAATCTCTCCAAGAATATCAACTCTCTCCAAAAAATATGAAGTCTCTCCCAAATCTCTCCAAGAATATGAAGTCTCTCCCAAATCTATCTATGTACCTTCCTCAGTCGAAAACAGCCCAAAATCGAAGAGGAAAACCCAAAAAGGGTCTCTTGGTCCGGAACCTCTTGTCCGGAATGCCTTCTTAGGAGCCAAGAGGAAGCACATTTTCGGAAACCCACCTTTTGCTTCAGATCTTACCTGCTCCGAAAGGGTGAAGCCTTCCTTCGGACCCCCTTGCTTCACTCCGAAATAGACCTGCTTCGGAATCTTTAGTCCGGATCTTCTAGCCTCGCGTTGCTTCGGAAATCCCTGGCCGGACCGAACCTGTTGATCTTGCACATGACTCTGGATCTGAGGATGACTCCGGAACTTCATAAATGATTCCGGAACTTGAAAGGTGACTCCGGACTCCTTCTCAAGACCTTCGGACCCTCGCGGGAATAGCCCTAGACTTCGGATTTTCATCATTTTCGGACCATTTCATCATTTTAAGGC
The DNA here is from genome assembly GCF_051521515.1 of Lactuca serriola. Taxonomy (NCBI): domain Eukaryota; kingdom Viridiplantae; phylum Streptophyta; class Magnoliopsida; order Asterales; family Asteraceae; genus Lactuca; species Lactuca serriola. The sequence goes on from NC_136415.1 coordinate 195,443,097, forward strand.
ATTTTGGCTTCAGGAATACCTCCAAACTCATATTTTTCCCATCTTAGACCCCTTAAACCCCTAATTTATGCCAAAATTAATTATTTTAAACATATATATATATATATATATATATATATATATATAATACCCAAGATTTTAAAGAGATTTTTAGAGGATAAAGAGGTTTGACTTTATGATGTGATGCTAAATCCTCCATTTTCCCATGCAAATCTCAGTTAAACACACATTACCCTTAGAAAATAAGCTTTACCCACTAGTTTTCCATGCAAATGTCAAGTCATTCCTTATCCTTCCTCTTTAGAATACGTGAACCATCTTCCCCCATACTTCACTTCTCACTTCCTCCTCCAGTAAACTCATAAGAATTCTCTCAAACTCCTTCAAGACTTAAGCTTCATTTCTTCAAGGAAAATTTCCAGAATCTTTGATTCTCTAATTTTCAAAAAACACTTCCAAGTGATGGAACTTGGAAACTCCTTACATCTCTTCCAATCTCCAGCAAACAAACCAAGGTGAGCTTCATACCCCACCTTTTTCTAAGTTTTTATTATTTTTTTGGGGGAGAATACAAGTTAAATCTCGTCTAAATCCTTGGATAATTGCATGTATTTATATGTTTAAGTATGTATATTGAGATGTTATTATATTATAGCAAATTTTTCATGAATGTGAGTTCACAGATTACATGAAAATCCTAGAAATGTTTACAATACCACCATATAAAGAATACTTTATGTACAAGAAGGGCCTCCCAAGGTTTTGAATGTTTCCATTCATACCCCTCTTATTGCACATCTCTATATCCAAAGATAAAAAGTTGTTGAAATAGACTTATAAGTTGACAAAATTGTTAGGATTTACAAAGTGTTGGAATTTATGCCCATAAATGATTGTTTTTGCAAACTCTTAGGGGGTATTTCATCAATATTTGATATTAATATTTGCGGCAAGAAAATACACAAATAAAGCCTTTATGACAGAAAATTTTGCATGTCATAAAGCTGTTGTCTTAAACTCACATGAGCCAAAGATACATATATAACTCATAACTAGGCTTTTTTCCGATAATTTGAATCACACATAGTATATTATAAGGAAAAATGGGTTGTTTGCCGGCTTGCATAATATTGGGTCATTTTGGATTAATATTTCAAAACGGATTGATTTCAATAAACGAACGAAACGGAACGAAACGAAACGAAATATCTAGTTACAACTACAACTATTATTATTATTTACTTAGTAAATAATGAATTTCACGATTTGCTCAAAGATCGGTTAGTATTCTAGTCAGACATAATATTCACAGTACATATATAGTATATACATTATTGTACACCCTAAGTCCTGTAAGAGTTATAACTAGAGTCTCCTGGAGGGAGAGCGAGAATTTGTGTATAGATCTATACGGGGTTGACACCCTGCACCTCCGTTGTTTGCTACAGCTAGACCGGCCAGTCTAGGGTGACAAATATCTTGAACAAAACCGACGCCTGAAGAACGTTATAACAAGCACTCCGTCATATTAGTATGGTTATAACGACTCACTAGAATATATCAGAAACGTATTTATACAGATTTCATCTTCGGTTGAAAATCAACAATTTTTTACTACCTGAATGAGACTTTTCCACACAAGTGTTATGTTTTTACCAAAAACTACTATTTTATACATCATAAAATATAGGATTTTCTGTGGAAACGATTCGTACGATTTTGAAAACGATGAATTAAGACACACATGCAATTATACTCGATTTGAAACAAGAATTATAATCATTTGATAAGAAAATATTGGATTTTCTGGATTTCTAAACTATCATCAAAGTTTTTATACTCACATGCTTATGAACTCACCAACATATTTTATGTTGACGTGTTTCAAACGACTTGTATTCTCAAGAAATCAATAAACAGGTTATGGATTGCGGACTCAAGCTTATTTTGCTGTATTTTGGGAAATTTGCTTACTGATGTTTCTTTTGTGTACACTTGAAAACATAAACATGATGTAAAACAATGTAAGCCTGTTATATTTATGTATGTTGTTTGGATTTGCTATGTTTCATTTATATGCAATTGTTATGATACTACACAATGAAGTCACCCGCCTCCGGACATTTCCGCCGTTTTGGTCTGGGGGTGTGACACCCCCCCACCTTGATAGTCATTGTTGTTGCTACTTTCTCAATTTTTTTTCACTACCAGCAACGAAGAAAAGACCCACAAATTGTCGCCGGTAAAACCGGTTGCACCTTCCCATTCTCGACTGTGATAGCTCCAGTATTGGATGTTATTCGTGGGGCACAGGCCGAGGCTGTGCGACCAGAGATGCAGAAGAGAGAGCGGGTCGTTGGTTTGGTTTCAGAGTTCGTTATGGTTGGACGAGGGCTTATGTCGTTTCAGGGTCGGATTTGGGTACCGTTCGTGGGTGGTACGCGTATTACTTTGATGGAAGAGGCTCACCGGTCGAAGTTTTCGATCCATCCGGGGGCTACAAAGATGTATTTGGATTTGAGGAAAGAGTATTGGTGGCCCTGTATGAAGAGGGACGTCGCATGGTTCGTTGAGAGGTGCTTGACCTGCCGCAGGGTTAAGGCCGAGCACCAGAGACCGCATGGCAAGTTGCAGCCATTAGAGGTTCCCGAATGGAAGTGGGAACAGATCACTATGGATTTCATCACCAAATTGCCGAGGACTGCCAGGGGAGTTGATGCAATTTGGGTGATTGTGGATAGGTTGACGAAGAGTGCTCACTTCCTTGCCATCAGTGAGAGTTCTTCAGCGGAGAAGTTGGCGGAGATATATGTGAGAGAAGTGGTATCTCGGCATGGGGTGCCGATCTCGATTGTTTCAGACCGTGATGTGTGTTTCACTTCCAGATTCTGGAAGAAATTCCATGAGGAGCTGGGTACTAAATTGCATTTTAGTACCGCATATCATCCCCAGACAGACGGCCAGAGCGAGCGAACGATTCAGACGCTGGAGGACATGCTTCGAGCGTGTGTGTTAGATTTCGGGGGTAGCTGGGATGCGTATTTACCCTTGGCAGAGTTTTCCTACAACAACAGCCATCATTCGAGCATTGGTATGCCACCCTTTGATCTATTGTATGGTAGGAGGTGTCGGACCCCCATTTGCTGGGGAGAGGTTGGGCAGAGAGTGATGGGCAGTACAGAGATCGTGCTTCAGACGACAGAGCAGATTCAGCAGGTCAGACAGAGGTTATTGGCTGCCCAGAGCCGACAGAAGAGTTATGCAGACAGACGCCGGTCCGAGCTTGAGTTTCAGGTCGGCGACTTCGTTCTCCTGAAGGTCTCTCCTTGGAAAGGAGTGATTCGATTCAGGAAGAGGGGCAAGTTGGGACCCCGGTATATTGGGCCATTTCGTGTGATTGCAAGGGTAGGCCGGGTAGCCTATCGTTTGGAGTTGCCAGCCGAGTTGGGGCAGATCCACGACACTTTTCACGTGTCGCAATTGAGGAAGTGTATAGCCGATGAGTCGGCAGTGGTTCCATTAGAGGATATTCAGGTGGATGCGAGTCTGAATTATGCTGAGAGACTTGTGGCCGTCAGGGATCGGAAGATCAAGGTTCTGAGGAACAAGGAGGTACCTCTGGTGTTAGTTCAGTGGCAACACCGGAAGGGATCGGAGATGACCTGGGAGCCGGAGCGCGAGATGCGGGAGCAGCATCCGGAGCTATTTTCAGAGCGAGACTTCGAGGGCGAAGTCTAGTCCTAGGGGGGGAGAATTGTAACAGCCCGGAATTCCAGGTAACTTTATTGATTTGATTATTTTGTGTTTTGAGAGGGGACTCGGCGAGTTGGAGCTCAGACTCGCCGAGTAGGGTCGCGATTCTGGACGCGGGATTCGTTTGGACTCGGCGAGTCCAGGATATGGACTCGGCGAGTCTGCGCTGTTTAATGAAACCCTAATTTCTCGGGTTTGGGACCTATTTATAGGGCCTTATGGCCGTCATTTGTGCTCACCAGTCCCTTGAGTGAAACCCTAATCGAGTGTGAGCGTTTGGAGCATAGAAGGAGGCTATTATTGATCTTGGAGGTGTCATTTTGCAAGGAAAAAGGAAATCAGCCAAGGGGAAAGCAAGAGGAGCCATCTTCTGAGGATTTGGAGTCCAGAGCATCTCTATTGGGGTAATATTTCGAGCTATTCTCTTCTATGTTGGTGTTTTATTGATTTAGGGTTTATTGAACCCTTTTGTGGCTAGATCTTGTGCTCCCTTGGACCCCTAAGAGATTTAGACTATAGATCTGGACCCCTAAAGGTCCAGAGTGTCCCTTTGCCCAAGCTTTTGGGAATCAATGGAAGTTTTGGGTTGGAACCTTTATGCCTTAGATCAAAATGTTCATTATAAGCCATGGGGTGTGTTATGGACACCAAGATAGGGACTTTACGTGGTGAATCAGTCTTGAAAGGCTAGATCTATGAATTGATGGAACAGATCTGACCTTAGAAGCGAGTTTGAGTAATTGCATGGCATGGACTCGCCGAGTCCGAAGAGCAGACTCGGCGAGTAGCTTGAAGATTGCCTTGGATCGGTCAGTGAGTGATCCAGTCGAGTCACGGGTTGACTCAGTGGGTCAGGACGAGTTAGAGAGGGTCGACAGGTGGTCTGAGTCGAGTTGGGACTCGCCGAGTTGTTCTTGAGACTCGGCGAGTTGAGTCGGGGTGGCCCCGCGACTCTCCCAGGTGGAACTCGTCGATTCAGGGGAAGCACTCGACGAGTAAGAAGGGAATCCTATGGAGTCGGCGGATACGTCTAGACTCGTCGAGTTGCCCTTGTGCACTCGCCGAGTCCGGTCAAGTTGACCGTTGACCGTTGACCGTTGACCGTTGACTAGAGTTGACCTATGTTTGACTTCTTAGGGATAGTCAAACTTAGAAGATAAAAGTGTTAATAAGAGATGTATGATGTTATAGGGAGATTGTAGCTCGGCGGATCGAGCACGAGTGACTTCGGGAATTGCTAGCTTTCGATATTCACGTGGTGAGTCTTCTCACTATACCGTACCCGGATGGGTTTGACTGTGTGACCGGAAGGTTGGATATGATATGTGATATATGTGCTTTATGTGATAAGTTAATTGTTATGCGTGCTATGTATGTTTATGTGGGCCGGAAGGCATTATGTTATGGGCCGGAAGGCGTGTAATGTGGACCGTAAGGTTGGCGTGGGTAGGACCGGAAGGTTTACCCAGCAGGGACGGAAGTCCCCTGAGACACATGGACCGGAAGGTCAGGACCTGGAAAAGCGTATGTGCGTAAGTTGTATTTTGGGAAACTCACTAAGCATTTATGCTTACAATTGTTGTGTATGTGTTACAGGTACTAGCGAGGACCGTGGGAAGGCGCCGGCGTGATCTGTACACACTGATAGATGTTTTGTGATCTTGGGATTTATATGATTTGTATTCTGACATGACACTTGGAATGTTTATGCCTTGTTTTGAATGAAAATACTTTATTTTGAAATGAAAAATTTGTTTGAAAATTTATGTTGTTACAAATTGGTATCAGAGCCTTGGTTTGAGGGATTCGGGTGCACCTTCGGGCGTAACTGAACTCAAACCGAGGATTTGAGGAAAACTTTTAAAATAAAGGCATAAACTTTTGTAAATGATTTTGTGGTAAACAAGAAAGAAGCAGTGTGTACGATCAGTCAGCGCCCGAACGGTAAAGATCCCCAAAATACCTTACAATGTTATGTTAAGAGATAAGATATGATGTGAATTGTTATGCATGCTAGAAGACTAGGTATTCATGATAGGACTAGAGTGGCCTGATTTGTGATGCCTTAGTCTAGGGAAGTTTGCCAATATGAGATGCTTTGATAGCGTGCAGATAGATAGTGCATATCAAAAGTAGAGTACTCACTATCCGGGGTTTGGGGAGGAAGATTTGGGATGAATGCTGATGCGGTGTGGTCGGTAGTATTGGGCCCGTACTACCGAAGACACCGGGTCAGTGGGAGACCCAAGTAAGAATCCCTGGATATCGGAAACTGAGTAGGGTTGCGTTATCGAGTGCGATTATACTCGATGGAGTCTCTGATAGTTTTATGTTGTATTTCATAGACATCATGGTTGGACCACGCCACAGACCGAGTGTGAGCGGTGTGAGTGACGAGGAGATTCGTCAGATGATTCATGAGGAGGTGGCTGCAGCGATCCGGGCTGAGATTCCGGAGATGTTTGGGTCTATTAAGACCACCTTGATGGAGACTTTTGATGAGCGGTACGCCGCATTGACTGAGGCTGCAGCCGCTGCAGCTACCGCAGCTGTGGCCGCTGCCAGGCCACAGGGAGGTGACTCGTTGCTGTTTCGGGAGTTCAGCAACACGAAGCCACCTGAGTTTGATGGGACGCAAGATCCGATTGCTGCGATGAGGTGGATCGCTGATATTGAGGGGTGCTTCTACACTTGTTCATGTCCGGAGCATCTGAGGTACGGTTCGCTTTGAACCAGCTCCGTCTGGGAGCGAAGGATTGGTGGAAGTTCGTGACGGCGAACTTCACTTTGGCAGAGATTTCAGCAGTGACATGGGAGAGGTTTACCTCTATGTTCAGAGATGAGTACGTTCCCCCGGTGGAGAGGGAACGATTGGTTCAGGAGTTCTTGACCCTCAAGCAGGGTACTGATTTGGTTGCGGTGATCACGCGGAAGTTTCATGAGAGGGCGATGTTCTGCCCCGAGCTGGTGTCCATAGAGCAGGCTCGGATGAGCCGGTACTTGGGTGTTTTGAGGAGGGATATCCGGGAGTTTGTGTCAAACTCCACCTATCATACCTTTGCTGAGCTTCAGGCGAATGCCAGGAAGCGCGAGATCGAGTTGGAGACCCAGGCCAGGGAGGAGGCCGAGTCTCAGCGGGTGGACCGGCGGCTGGCTCAGTCTCAACCGGCAGCCAAGCGGACTAAGTCCGCCGATTCGAGGACGGGAGGTCCGAAGGGCCGCACTTGTGGAAAGTGTGGCAAGGGTCATGAGGGGACATGTCGATTTGGTGCTTGCTACAAGTGTGGCAAGGAGGGGCACATCGCTAGGGATTGCCCCAAGGGGTTTATGGTTTGCTTTCATTGCAACCAGACAGGCCATCGGAAGGCCGAGTGCCCTCAGCTTCTTCAGGAATCTGCACCTACTGCCAGGGCTACTAAGACTCGACCGGTGAAGGCCGAGGCCCCGAGGGCTCGTGGGAGAGCCTTTCAGCTGACTGCGGAGGAGGTCCGCGCTGCGCCCGATGTTGTGGCAGATACTTTCCTTGTGAACTCTGTGCATGCTTTAGTGTTATTTGACTCGGGTGCGAGTCGGTCCTTTGTATCTTTGGCTTTTAGTCAGCATGTCAGCGTTATTCGTGAGTCGTTGAGTCAGCCTCTGAGAGTTTCTATAGCTGACGAGAGAGTGATTTGTGCCACGGAGGTTCTCCGTGGATGTGTGTTAGAGATTTTCGGGGTTGAGTTTCCGATTGATCTGATTCCTATTGCGATGGGTGATGTCTGTGTCATTGTGGGCATGGACTGGTTGAGCCAATTCGGCGCCGTCATCGACTGTGAGCGTCAGCTGGTGACTATACGAGACCCTAGTGGGGGAGTTCTTTCGGTCTACGGCGAGGGTACCCGTTCAGGATCAGCTTTTTGTTCGGCCGCTAGGGCGAGGCAGTGTCTACAGCAGGGCTGTAAGGGTTTTGTGGCGTATGTGATGGATACGCGGGAGGTTTCCGAGAGACCGAGATCAGTTGAGGAGGTCCCAGTGGTGCGTGAGTTTCCAGATGTTTTCCCCGAGGAGCTGCCGGGAGTACCTCCTGTGAGGCAAGTAGAGTTTGGTATCGATCTGGTTCCGGGGGCCGCGCCTATCGCTAAGGTGCCTTATCGTCTTGCACCTCCAGAGATGCAAGACTTGTCCTCGCAGCTTCAGGAGTTGCTGGGGAAGGGATTCATTCGGCCGAGCAGCTCGCCGTGGGGAGCACCTATTCTGTTCGTCAAGAAGAAGGATGGTTCACACCGGATGTGCATTGATTACCGGGAGTTGAACAAGTTGACGGTCAAGAACCGTTACCCGTTACCGAGGATCGATGATTTATTCGATCAGTTGCAGGGAGCATCTTGGTTTTCCAAGATCGATCTGAGGTCGGGGTACCATCAGGTGAGAGTGCGGGATGAGGACGTCCAGAAGACAGCGTTTAGGACGCGATATGGGCATTATGAGTTTGTGGTGATGCCTTTCGGGCTCACCAATGCCCCGGCTGTGTTCATGGATCTCATGAACAGGGTATGCAGGCCGATGTTGGATCGGTCAGTGATTGTATTTATCGATGATATTCTAGTGTATTCGAGATCTAGAGAGCAGCATGAAGAGCATTTGAGGGAGGTCCTTGACGTATTGAGATCGGAGAAGCTTTATGCAAAGTTCTCCAAATGTGATTTCTGGTTGCGGGAGGTCCAGTTCCTAGGACATCTCGTTAACCAGGAAGGGATTCTGGTAGATCCGGCCAAAGTCGAGGCAGTGATGAGCTGGGAGGTGCCGAAGTCACCATCGGAGATCAGGAGCTTCCTTGGGTTGGCAGGGTATTATCGGAGATTTATTAAGGATTTCTCCAAGATCGCAGTGCCGCTCACCAGATTGACCCGGAAGGGTGTTGCATTCTCATGGGGTCCCGAGCAGCAGACCTCCTTTGAGACACTTCGCCAAAGGTTGTGCGAAGCCCCGGTATTAGCTCTCCCGGAAGGGATGGAGGATTTTGTAGTATATTGAGATGCATCGATTTTGGGGCTGGGTGCAGTGTTGATGCAGAGGGGTCATGTGATAGCTTATGCGTCGAGGCAGCTGAAGCCTCATGAGGCGAGATATCCCACGCATGATTTAGAGTTGGGGGCAGTAGTGTTCGCTCTCAAGATTTGGCGTCACTACTTGTACGGGGTTCGATGTACGATATACACGGACCATAAGAGCTTGAAGTATTTGATGGATCAGCCCAACCTAAATATGCGTCAGAGGAGGTGGTTGGATGTGGTCAAGGATTATGATTGTGAGATCCTGTACCACCCAGGCAACGCTAATGTGGTAGCCGATGCGTTGAGCCGCAGGGCGGAGAGCACTCCATTGTGAGATGTATGTTTGAGATTGACTGTGATAGCTCCAGTATTGGATGCTATTCGTGGGGCACAGGCCGAGGCTGTGCGACCAGAGATGCAGAAGAGAGAGCGGGTCGTTGGTTTGGTTTCAGAGTTCGTTACGGATGGACGAGGGCTTATGACGTTTCAGGGTCGGATTTGGGTACCGTTCGTGGGTGGTACGCGTATTACTTTGATGGAAGAGGCTCACCGGTCGAAGTTTTCGATCCATCTGGGGGCTACAAAGATGTATTTGGATTTGAGGAAAGAGTATTGGTGGCCCTGTATGAAGAGGGACGTCGCATGGTTCGTTGAGAGGTGCTTGACCTGCCGCAGGGTTAAGGCCGAGCACCAGAGACCGCATGGCAAGTTGCAGCCATTGGAGGTTCCCGAATGGAAGTGGGAACAGATCACTATGGATTTCATCACCAAATTGCCGAGGACTGCCAGGGGAGTTGATGCAATTTGGGTGATTGTGGATAGGTTGACGAAGAGCGCTCACTTCCTTGCCATCAGTGAGAGTTCTTCAGCGGAGAAGTTGGCGGAGATATATGTGAGAGAAGTGGTATCTCGGCATGGGGTGCCGATCTCGATTGTTTCAGACCGTGATGTGCGTTTCACTTCCAGATTCTGGAAGAAATTCCATGAGGAGCTGGGTACTAAATTGCATTTTAGTACCGCATATCATCCCCAGACAGACGGCCAGAGCGAGCGAACGATTCAGACGCTGGAGGACATGCTTCGAGCGTGTGTGTTAGATTTCGGGGGTAGCTGGGATGCGTATTTACCCTTGGCAGAGTTTTCCTACAACAACAGCCATCATTCGAGCATTGGTATGCCACCCTTTGATCTGTTGTATGGTAGGAGGTGTCGGACCCCCATTTGCTGGGTAGAGGTTGGGCAGAGAGTGATGGGCTACAGAGATCGTGCTTCAGACGACAGAGCAGATTCAGCAGGTCAGACAGAGGTTATTGGCCGCCCAGAGCCGACAGAAGAGTTATGCAGACAGACGCCGGTCCGAGCTTGAGTTTCAGGTCGGCGACTTCGTTCTCCTGAAGGTCTCTCCTTGGAAAGGAGTGATTCGATTCAGGAAGAGGGGCAAGTTGGGACCCCGGTATATTGGGCCATTTCGTGTGATTGCAAGGGTAGGCCAGGTAGCCTATCGTTTGGAGTTGCCAGCCGAGTTGGGGCAGATCCACGACACTTTTCACGTGTCGCAATTGAGGAAGTGTATAGCCGATGAGTCGGCAGTGGTTCCATTAGAGGATATTCAGGTGGATGCGAGTCTGAATTATGCTGAGAGACCTGTGGCCATCAGGGATCGGAAGATCAAGGTTCTGAGGAACAAGGAGGTACCTCTGGTGTTAGTTCAGTGGCAACACCGGAAGGGATCGGAGATGACCTGGGAGCCGGAGCGCGAGATGCGGGAGCAGCATCCGGAGCTATTTTCAGAGCGAGACTTCGAGGGCGAAGTCTAGTCCTAGGGGGGAGAATTGTAACAGCCCGGAATTCCAGGTAACTTTATTGATTTGATTATTTTGTGTTTTGAGAGGGGACTCGGCGAGTTGGAGCTCAGACTCGCCGAGTAGGGTCGCGATTCTGGACGCGGGATTCGTTTGGACTCGGCGAGTCCAGGATATGGACTCGGCGAGTCTGCGCTGTTTAATGAAACCCTAATTTCTCGGGTTTGGGACCTATTTATAGGGCCTTATGGCCGTCATTTGTGCTCACCAGTCCCTTGAGTGAAACCCTAATCGAGTGTGAGCGTTTGGAGCATAGAAGGAGGCTATTATTGATCTTGGAGGTGTCATTTTGCAAGGAAAAAGGAAATCAGCCAAGGGGAAAGCAAGAGGAGCCATCTTCTGAGGATTTGGAGTCCAGAGCATCTCTATTGGGGTAATATTTCGAGCTATTCTCTTCTATGTTGGTGTTTTATTGATTTAGGGTTTATTGAACCTTTTTGTGGCTAGATCTTGTGCTCCCTTGGACCCCTAAGAGATTTAGACTATAGATCTGGACCCCTAAAGGTCCAGAGTGTCCCTTTGCCCAAGCTTTTGGGAATCAATGGAAGTTTTGGGTTGGAACCTTTATGCCTTAGATCAAAATGTTCATTATAAGCCATGGGGTGTGTTATGGACACCAAGATAGGGACTTTACGTGGTGAATCAGTCTTGAAAGGCTAGATCTATGAATTGATGGAACAGATCTGACCTTAGAAGCGAGTTTGAGTAATTGCATGGCATGGACTCGCCGAGTCCGAAGAGCAGACTCGGCGAGTAGCTTGAAGATTGCCTTGGATCGGTCAGTGAGTGATCCAGTCGAGTCACGGGTTGACTCAGTGGGTCAGGACGAGTTAGAGAGGGTCGACAGGTGGTTTGAGTCGAGTTGGGACTCGCCGAGTTGTTCTTGAGACTCGGCGAGTTGAGTCGGGGTGGCCCCGCGACTCTCCCAGGTGGAACTCGTCGAGTCAGGGGAAGCACTCGACGAGTAAGAAGGGAATCCTATGGAGTCGGCGGATACGTCTAGACTCGTCGAGTTGCCCTTGTGCACTCGCCGAGTCCGGTCAAGTTGACCGTTGACCGTTAACCGTTGACTAGAGTTCACCTATGTTTGACTTCTTAGGGATAGTCAAACTTAGAAGATAAAAGTGTTAATAAGAGATGTATGATGTTATAGGGAGATTGTAGCTCGGCGGATCGAGCACGAGTGACTTCGGGAATTGCTAGCTTTCGATATTCACGTGGTGAGTCTTCTCACTATACCGTACCCGGATGGGTTTGACTGTGTGACCGGAAGGTCGGATATGATATGTGATATATGTGCTTTATGTGATAAGTTAATTGTTATGCGTGCTATGTATGTTTATGTGGGCCGGAAGGCATTATGTTATGGGCCGGAAGGCGTGTAATGTGGACCGTAAGGTTGGCGTGGGTAGGACCGGAAGGTTTACCCAGCAGGGACGGAAGTCCCCTGAGACACATGGACCGGAAGGTCAGGACCTGGAAAGGCGTATGTGCGTAAGTTGTATTTTGGGAAACTCACTAAGCATTTATGCTTACAATTGTTGTGTATGTGTTACAGGTACTAGCGAGGACCGTGAGAAGGCGCCGGCGTGATCTGTACACACTGATAGATGTTTTGTGATCTTGGGATTTATATGATTTGTATTCTGACATGACACTTGGAATGTTTATGCCTTGTTTTGAATGAAAATACTTTATTTTGAAATGAAAATTTTGTTTGAAAATTTACGTTGTTACAGAGGGGCCGTCGGAAAAGTGGTTGTTCTCCCCCCTTTCTCAACTGCTTCAGCATTGAACACCACCATCTTGTTGGGTTAACGTGTCTAACAAGTATCAGCATTTTACTTTTACTCTCAAGATCTTGATAGCATTCAAGATCTTCAGCACCTTTTAACATCATTGTAGGTTTACAATCTATTTCCTTACGATATTTATTCAAACATCACACCACACTTACTAATTTAGTTGCAAGGTTATTAACATGAATTTTAACCAAAAGAGAAAGATTTGAAAGCCACAAATATACAAACTATAAACTTGTTAGATATTAGACTTATATGAGACCACAAGTTTGACTAAACTAACCATTTTTATAATTTTATTAAATTACGTGCAATTATAATTACATGCAATTGATTATAATTATTTGAAAAAAAAATTATATAAATGGTTCTTTTGTTTTACCAAATGTCACAACTTTAATCCATGCTAACTTTTCTTAGACAAAAATGATCCATGTGATTTCTAAAACTTGCATAGTTGGTCCCTAAGCTATATGAAATGACTTGTTTTTTCTTTTTAATTTCTTTTATCTTTTTTTAAACTAAATTTAATTAAAAATAAAATAAAGTAAATACATGCCTATCCCTATCTCCCCTCCTCATGGTACTTACTTTCCTTTTTCTTTTCTCTCATACTCCCTTTTCCCTTGCTGATAACCATCATTTCCTTCAACCTTGTTGAGTCAAGAACCAAAATAACAAACTATAATGCTGAATTTGACACTTAGACAAAATACAAGTGAACTTTTCATTGAATTGAGAAAATGATTATAAGGCTTGATTATGATTCTCACAAGAACATTTCAAAATGTAACTATACTTCTCATGGTACCAACTATACCAGATGATATTGATTCTCTCTTAAACAATTAAATGTCAAACAAACACTTGTGGGATCAACTTTGAACAAATGAATATTAGTAGATGGAATCACACCAAAAATCGATTACCGGATGAAATAAAACACAAACATGTGAAATCAATTACCAAAAAGAGAACATATGTTTAAACTAAAAGAGAACAAAGTTCAATTGGTGGATAAAATCAAACACAAACCCACAAAATCAATTACCAAAAATTGATTATTAGATGATTGTGATTTGAATAACATTTGTATAAACTACAAAAATATATTACTAGATGAAATCAAACTAAAACCCAAGAAAATCAATTACCAGAAACCGATTATCAGATGATTGTGTGCTGAAGAACATCCGTTTAAACTAAAGCACACCAAAATCGATTACCAAAATTCAGCAGTGAGGAGTTGATGGTTTGGCGCCAATCAACATCAAGGTGGTTGGCTTTTGCTGGAATATGCTTAAAGATAGCCAGTGGGTCAAAACCAAAATAGTTAGCATCGAGGATGTCATCTTTTGGTGGAAACTATCATTGCAATCTCTCTTTCTCACTCCGTAGCTGTCACCATCGCTACCAAATCAAAATATCGCTACTTATTACTTGGATCACATTTCAACAGATTGAACAAGATGGTCTAGATTGAAGAAGCGGTGAGATCAATCATATAAGATATGTGAGTCAGTTAGGGCATGGATTTTGCGCCCTATGGATACCATTTCAACAAAGTCGTAGATGTAAATCAAATTGAGAGAGAGAGAGAGAGAGAGAGAGAGAGAGATGTTTGATGTGTTCTACCGATAAAGAAGATAAAGGAGAGGGGGTATAAAAGATATTTTGTTTTACTTTATTTTTATAAAATAAGCTAAAAGTAAAATAAAATAAAATATAAAGTAAAATAAAAGGGTAAAAAGGGGACCAACAATGTAATTTTTAGAAACAAAAGAGACCACATTTGTGATAAAAAAAAATAATAATAATAATAACATAGAGTGAAATTATAACATTTAATAAACTATAAAGATTATTTATGTAATTTTATCAAATTGATTTGAAGTGAACTGACACCTCAAACAAACCTTTCAAAATCGCATCAGCTTTAAGTATACCTATAAATATCTTTATTTCTTTTCCTTTCTTTAAAGGAATTATTAGACAATAGCATCATTCATTGAATTTTAGACAACAATGACAAATAAACCAAAAACGGCACATATTCTATTTACAGTTCACCAACCAATTGAGTATTTAATATAATATTTAATAAAATAAATGATAATGGAATTTAATATGTGCCGATCAAATCTCAAGTCGTCAAATAAGCATAATAATTTAGCACTTGCTACATATAATAAGAAACTTAGATATGAATCTTTTCATATTAGTCTATTGCTACCTATTTTTGTGGGATACATCATTAAGCTTTAATAATTAATATCATTAATTTGAAAAGAAAAGTAATATGGTAATATGTATTGTTATTTTGACATCATTTATTTTTATTAAATTTGCTTCAAAGCTATTAATCTTTGTCACAAACCAATCGCAATCACATTCCTAGCAGGACCATCCATCTAACTACAAACATCTTTAACGCTAAAGACCCCATACACCCTACCACCTTTCACCAATTGGTTAACACTAGCATCGGTGACCATCGCTAGCCATGTATCACTATAACCATCATAGTTAATTAAAATGTTGTTGAGCATCGTGACGACGACTACACAGTCAACCAACAAGTGCAATTGAAGGCAAAATGAATGGACCAATAGAGCCAGGTCAAGAACCGTACCACTCTGGTCAAACCATACTGCTCTGGCCGAGAGTGTCGACCAGGTGAGACTTGCAATATGTTGCAAAATTGTTTTTAACGAATTTTCAAAAATGGTTTTTTCCCATTTTGAGCATGAATTTCGAACCTTAAACATTATTAAAATGGAAAAATGATTATGTGTTCGTGTTCTCCTCCGTGATATATTCGTTTCAATATATCACATGTCATAAACAGATTAAAGACGAATGAGAAATTGCATGCGAAAGTGAGCTAGTTGGAAGAAACTAACAAAGGGGTTAAGTGGGTTTTATTTCATCCTACATAAGTGGTAGTATGAAACGAAAATGGCTTTATAACTACAAACGTTTTTTTAGTCTCGTAAGTCTTATTGCACAAATGTTCTCTCTAGCATGTGCAAGGGGGAACTAGATTGACTTGGGTTCATTGAACTTTTGTGTGTGGATACGAATGCGCCACTCGTTGACCGGAAAAGTTCAAGGACATTTTGCAATTACTTTTTCTTTTTGTAACTAAATATGTATTAATTATAAACTTGTATTAAAGCCATTAATCATATAATTCGATTTTGATTAATTGATTAATCATAAACTTGGAAGGCTTCTTAGCCTTGTAAGTCTTATAACACAAAGACTCTCTCTTGTGCACAGAGACAGAAGGGGGGGGGGGGGGGGGGGATGTAAACCAGAACCAGATTGCCTTGAGTTCACTGAACTTGTGTATGCGGGTATGAATGCAACTTCGGTCGACTAGAAAAGTTCAAGGATCTTTTACAATTATTTTTTCTTTTTGCAACTATAGTTATAAAGTTGTATTAAAGATCGTTAATCATAGATTTTTGTTTTGATTTCCTGATTAATCATAGACTAATAAGGTTTCTTAGTCTTGTAAATATTATGACACAAAGACTCTCTCTTGTGAGTGCACATGGATGCAAATGTGAACCTGGCTTAAGTTCATGGAGCATGTGTGCGCGGGTATGAATGCACCATTGTTTGACCCGAAAAGTTCAAGGACCTTTTTCAATTTTTCGTAATTAAATATGTATAAGTTATAAAGCCATATTAAAGGTCATAAATCATATATTTCGATTTGGATTTCTTGATTAATTATGCTCTTTAATTTTAACAGTTACGTTTTACTGTTTAACATATAGTTACATTTTGTGGTATATATAGCACTTGTGTGACCAATTGAAAAACAAAAAATGAACCAAGATTTTCTTCCTCTCATCCGATTTTATTTCTACTTCGTCCTCTTGCTGCAACTAAGGTATACTCCCGCCTAACATCAATTCAGGCATCTTGAAGAATCGTTTTGCATTGTTGTATCTTGGAATTTTTAAGGACACTGTGTTGAAGACATACCTAATATTCATAATCATAGACCGCAAATTCGTAATCAAACTTCGACAACACATCCTATGATGTTCATCTGGGATGATATTACTGATAACAATGTCAATGTAATCGAACATATTAAATATAATGACAACATTCTTGATGTCCCTAAAACATTCCTTCATACTCGTTAAAATAAGGATCATGATTCAACATTTTGTTTCATGCCCTAACCGCAGGCTAGGAGCATGGCCTGTTGATTTCATCGATGTCAACTGTTTATGGAGATTGTGTGTAATTAGTTCCCTTCCAAAGGGGTGTTGTCTTTGAAGATCATCAATCTTAACGATATTTATGAAATTGTAACTTCAAGTAAACAAGTGTTGTATTAAAAATGTATCTACCATAAATCTCAAGACACCAAACAATACCTATAAAATGGTGTTTGACATCTTTCTTAATATGGTAGTAGTTTTGTGATTGGTTCTTTCACGATCATAATAGTAAAGAGGGAGGGTGATAAAACTTTTCTTCGTGGATTCAATTGGATGAACTTATTTTTAGTTGTAGATCTCTATTAGTTGTTGTAAAAATCTAATCCATAAGCAATACGTGTGTAGGAAGAAAATGCTACTACAAAACCAATGTGTAATATATGTTTGGAATATGTGTCTAGCTAATGTTAAGACAACTTTAAATATAATCTATGTCGAAAATAGTAAGTTCAAAATGCACATTCTGAAAAGTAGACTCATAATAAGAGATTTCATACAATTTTATGTCATATCTTGCCGTTCACCAAAAAAATAAATGGACTCTATAGTTATCTTGGCAAAAGAGGAAATAATTAATCATATCCTTTAATACTATATACTAAGACTAAGATTTGGTCGATATGGTCATCTTTATAAATATCCAAAAGTTATATAATTAAAAAAAAAACGACTACCACATAAATAAGAAAAAATGTGTGTTCGTTAGATCATTGACAAATTCATTATAATTTCACGTCGATTTGCCAAAATATTTTCTATTCTTACACCTTTCCATCCTTCAAATTCTCTATGAGATGTGCACAAAAAAACGGTTTGAGAAAAACGAAATTACAATCCGACGGATTTATGAAAAAAGTAGTTTTATACAAACTAATTCAATTTAAAATTGAACCGCCACTTTTCCAGTTTGAGATTTGAGATTTTTCTATAAAACAGTGTAACAATATAATTTTTATTAAAACTAGCAAGATGCTAGTAAAATAAAGACACTACAAGAGGAAATAGCCTCTATTAAACAAACAAAATAAACATTGTGAAATAATATTGTTAAATTAGACCCCTTTCCTTGGTTTTTCTGCTGCAAAAGTTTATAAGTTCCGAAAAATCCAAAAAAACCCAAGTAGTTGTATGTACAACTTAGAGATGAGCATTTGATGTGCAAAGGGATCGGAAAAAACTGAAACTGAAACCATTGTATTCAATCCAGTTCCCGGTTCTCCATTTCCTTTTAAATCGGTTCTTAGTTCAGTTCGGGCCAGGTTCGAAACCAAACACATCTTTAAAGAACACACTTACTTGTATAACCAAACTGGAACCAATTGGAATTGGGGTATTGTGTCTGGTTCTCGGTTCTTCATTTCCTGATTCTTCAGTTCTCGCTTTGGTTCCTAACCTATGTTCATCCTTGATACAACTACATCCAAACACTTCCTTTCCTGATCTTGCTTTCAACCGATTTTGCAGCTGTCCTATATGCTTGAACTTTTTTTGCCCCTAAACTAGTTTTGCCTCAACTTAGTTTTACTCTGCATTACTTTTGCATCAAACTAGTTTTCTTACCGTAGGAAAAACACTAACCGGTTTTAAAACCAATCCAATTTGATTTGAAAAAAGGGTATGTCCACCTCTCATGCTCACCAATGCCAAAGTACATGAAGGACCATTATTACAAAAGTAGTTGTCAAATGACAAAATGTGTAAATGATCGACTAACCCATGTAGATGATTGAATATCCCAGGGACTATTTTTGTAACATTGCCATTTTGTGTACCATCAAGATTGCTGACGCCAACACTTTAAGTGTCGTTCAGCCAGCGGAGCAAAAAGAACTGTACTTAAGTTAAGTCACTCAAATTTTCAGAAAGCTCCCTCAACTTATAACCATTTGACCATTCTAGTCCCTGAATAGTGAATTCATCTTCTAGTCGACTGATCGAGACGTTTTTCAACATGAAGTAGACAAGTCTTGGACTCTCACCCAAACAACGGTATCTCTCCTTCTCTCTCTCTCTCTCTCGAAGTTTTCTTTCTACATTCAAATGAAGCAAGTATTTGTTTGATTAGTAATTTGGGGTATTCTTTCTACTTTCCTACTATTTCCCCACTATACATATAATTGATAACAATTCAATCATTAATTTTTGATTCCCTTTTCTTGTTTCCTTTTAATCTGAATCAAATGCACCCAACCCAGTGAGCTCAACTTCACTCATATCACTTCTCAAGTGAGATAAAACGATTCATCTAATCACCATAGATTTGCACCGTTTGTTATTCATATCACAAATCGCCGGTAATTGAAACAAATCTCAGATTCATCGTCTTCAAACAGACATGAATCTTGGATTTACGTTTTTGCGAATCCTTTCAATTCTCATATCTATCCCCTAAATTATCTCTTTTTTCTTATTTAAACGTTAGTAGACATCACATATAGCGTTATCTCAAGATGGGTTTATCGCAATTTGATCGCTTGATCTGTTATTTTGTGTCTATCTACTTGTGTGTCTCTGTGTGTGTTTTCTTTTGTCGATTTACTGAATTGGGGTTTTGATACTTTCATCTACAGCGTAGTAGAGAAGAAGTTAGGAAGATGAGCGGAGCTGTGCTAGTTGCCGTTGCCGCCGCCGTTGGTAACTTGCTTCAGGGATGGGATAACGCCACTATCGCCGGTAAGTTACTTAAAAAAACCAGATCTTCATTGATCCATTGCTCCAAATCTCAAAATTCTTCTTAAAAAAAGTATAATTTAACAAACAATCGGTGTTGTTTTGCGATTTAGGGGCTGTGTTGTATATAAAGAAAGAGTTCAAATTGGAAAGCGAACCAACAATCGAAGGTCTAATCGTGGCCACATCCTTGATCGGAGCGACCTTGGTGACAACTTTCTCCGGCTCAGTAGCAGATTCATATGGCCGACGACCGATGCTCATCATCTCTTCTATCCTATACTTCGTTAGCGGTTTAGTCATGCTTTGGTCACCCAACGTTTACATCCTTCTATTAGCTAGACTACTAGATGGTTTGGGGATCGGATTGGCTGTCACTCTTGTCCCTGTTTATATCTCCGAAACAGCTCCGCCGGAAATCAGAGGTTCACTCAATACTCTGCCGCAGTTTACAGGTTCCGGCGGGATGTTCCTTTCTTACTGTATGGTGTTCGGAATGTCATTAATGGAATCACCCAACTGGCGATTGATGCTCGGCGTTCTTTCAATCCCTTCTCTAGTTTACTTCGTCCTCACCATCTTTTTCTTGCCGGAATCTCCCCGGTGGCTCGTGAGCAAAGGTCGAATGCAGGAAGCGAAGCAAGTCTTACAGAGGCTACGTGGCAAAGAAGACGTCTCAGGTTAACAATTTCAACAATTCTCTCTCTTTCGTAACGAAACATCACATCTGTAAACTTTCTGATTTTTTTCCCCCGATTTGACAGGTGAGATGGCGTTACTAGTGGAAGGTCTTGGAGTCGGCGGTGAAACCTCCATCGAAGAATACATAATTGGACCTGCAAATGATCTTGAACACGAACAAGACGAAGCTGCTAAAATCAAATTATACGGTCATGACGCTGGGGTTTCATGGATCGCTCGACCTGTCACCGGTCAAAGTATGCTCGGAATTGCATCTCGTCAAGGAAGCACTATAAACCCTAGTGGCGTCCCACTTATGGACCCACTTGTCACCCTCTTCGGAAGTGTCCATGAAAAGCTTCCAGATGCGCATGGTAGCAAAGGCAGCATGTTGTTCCCACATTTCGGGAGCATGTTTAGTGTCACTGGAAACCAACCTAAACATGAAGATTGGGATGAAGAGAGTGTCGGTAGAGATGGTGGTGATGATTCCGGTTCCGATGTCGGAGGTGGGAATAACGATTCCGATGATAATCTCCACTCCCCGTTGATTTCCCGACAAACCACAAGTTTAGAAAAGGACATGATTCAACCGGCTTCACATGGAAGCATTCTAAGTGTTAGAAACAGTAGTGTGGTCGGAAACAACGCTGGAGAATTGAGCAGCACTGGTATTGGCGGCGGGTGGCAGCTGGCGTGGCAGTGGACGGAAAGAGAAGGGCAAGATGGTAAAAAGGAAGGCGGGTTTAAGAGGATTTATTTGCATCAAGAAGGCGGGACCGGGATCGGAGGGTCGCAACGCGGGTCGTTGATTTCGGTTGCTGGCGGTGATATGGCGGCGGATGCCGGTGATGTTTTTCAGGCGGCGGCTTTGGTTAGTCAACCCGCGCTTTATTCTAAGGATCTTGTGGATCAGCACCCGGTGGGACCCGCTATGGTGCACCCATCTGAAGCGGCTATGAAAGGAACGAGTTGGAAGGATCTTTTTGAGCCCGGGGTTAAACATGCTTTGTTTGTTGGTGTTGGGCTTCAGATACTTCAACAGGTAATATAAATTGGAATTTGGAAACTTTTTTGTTTATTGAATTTTTAATTTTTAAATTTTTTTTTGTTATTTGCAGTTTTCGGGCATCAATGGAGTTCTTTACTACACGCCTCAGATTCTTGAGGAAGCGGGTGTTGGTGTTCTTTTATCAAATTTGGGAATTAGTTCGACTTCATCGTCTCTTCTTATTAGTTGCATTACAACTTTGTTGATGCTTCCTTGTATTGCTGTGGCAATGAGGCTCATGGATATTTCTGGAAGAAGGTAATTAGTTACTTTCTTGAAATTTTGTATTAAAGGGCATTAACGTCTTTTATACAAACAAAAGTTTTGATGCAAGTCTTTGTCCCACCTTTTTGAGTTTGACAAAAAGTTGAAATTTTTGTCCCGTTCACATCAGTCTAATCTAACGTCAAACACAGTACACAATAGTCTTATTCTATTCTGTCTTGTCTTGTCATGTGTAACAAGCGGGGTCTCAAGGGACAAAATGTCATTTTGTTATTTTACATTGGGTTCAATGAAAGAAATAGCAATATTTTTTCGTTAATACGTTTATTATAACATCCAACTTTCATTTTTTCTATCACAACATCAAACTTTGAAAAATCTATTGATTATAGCAATTTCATCCAAATACAAAGCAATTTTCACTGCTATAATTGTGTACGTTTTTCAAAGTACAAAATTCAGAAAAAAGTTAAAAGTAAAATGCTATAATCATGTTGACTTTTTAAAGTAGAACGTCTTCTTCGTAAGAATTTTTTAAAGTACAATGCTCTAATAAAAAGAAAGTGAAAGTAAAGACGCTACGAATAATGATACCCAACAAGTCTTTTTCATGTTCTAATATCTTTAAAACTATGTTATTGCAATTTGTAGGACTCTTTTATTGACAACAATCCCGGTGTTAATCTTAACCCTCGTAATCTTGGTGGTGGGAAGTGTAATCGACTTTGGAAGTGTAGTAAACGCCGCCATTTCAACCGCTAGTGTGGTGGTGTACTTTTGTACTTTCGTGATGGGCTTTGGCCCAATTCCCAACATCTTATGTGCGGAAATATTCCCAACAAGAGTCCGTGGACTTTGCATTGCCATTTGTGCCCTTACATTTTGGATATGTGACATCATCGTGACATACTCACTCCCGGTTCTTCTCACTTCCATTGGTCTCTCGGGTGTTTTTGGATTGTACGCGATTGTGTGTGTGATCGCATGGGTGTTTGTGTTCTTGAAGGTTCCGGAAACAAAAGGAATGCCACTTGAAGTTATTACCGAGTTCTTTGCAGTTGGTGCAAAACAGGTTGCGGCTGCAAAGGGTAACTGATTTCGGTGACGTTTTTTGGAGCGCGCGCGTGTGTTTTGGTTTGGTTTAAATTTTGTTGTGATTGAAATGGAAAAATTCAAATTTTTAGTTGTTTATGTTGTAATAGCTTTGTACCAAATGTCTTTTAACATTTGTATTTTTTTCCCTTTTTAAATTAATGCACGAAGTTTAGGCCCGAAAATCTTTTTGTTTCATCAACTTTTACCCCTTTATATAAATCTTTAAGTAGAATTGTGGTTTATGGTTATAGGTAAAGATTATATAAGTAATGTATGGGCAAATGATATAAAAGTAAGTTTGGTAGAAATGTACAAATTTATCCTTTTACGTATTTTAGGTTCATTAAAGTCGGAGGTTTGCAATTTTTTTTTCTTTCTAATTTTACCTTTTTGTTTATTTCTGATTCATTAAAGCTATTATGTTTGACAGCAATGTTCATTAAACCAGCAAAAAGCGTACTCTAGCTTTAATGAAACAACAATACGCAAGAGGAAATATGCAAAAGGGTAAACTTGTACATTTCTAACAAACTTAAGAGTTTTTGTCATTTTCACATATTGTATTTTATTTTTTATCCATAATAACAATGCATTTATGTCCTTTTTTACCTGTTATAACAATGTACATCATTTTTAGTCAAGATAGCAACATACTTGCATTTTGCTACTCATATTGGCAATTTACTTTATTTGTTACATGTTGATATTTAATGGAAAAGATATGTAAATATGTTGCTATTATGTATAAAAGATAAAATTATGTTTTTATTATAGGTAATGTATTTGCTATTATTTGTTAAAAAATATAAATAAGTTGCTATTATGGGTTAAAAATTGTATATACATTGCAATCTATGTGCTTTATTTTTTTGTTTGGCATATAGTGCTTTCATTTTTTTAAATTATAGTTTTCTTTTTTCCTTTTTTGTTTCTCTTAAGCATTATGATTTAAAAAGAAATTTCTTGTTAAAACATTGTACTTTCAAAAAGTATATCAATATGCAACATTGTAATTTTACCTTTTTTCTTATAAACAAAAATGATTTAAAAGCAAATTCAAATATAGCATTGCAATTTTAACCTTTTCCTTGTTAAGACAATATAAACTGAAAATTAACCAAATATTTAACACAAAAATGTTTTGTATTTGGATGACATTTGATATATCGGAAATCAAGACATAGATTATTTAGATGTATAGTGCCAAGAAATGCAAAGATGATTCTTTTATTTATGGGCTAAAAGTAAGAAACACTTATGTACTTTCATTTATTTGTGCATTATAACATCTTTTTCATTTCGTTCTATAATAGTATTTGTACTTTCTTTTTTTTTTAAGCATTCTACTTAAAAAAGGATGCCCAATTATAATATTGTAAACTTTTTTTTAGGACATTATACTTTGCTTTATCAAATTTTAGCAATGAAGATGCCATACATTTGGAATTTTGTATGACATTGCTAAAACTGGATTTATTGTTAGTGCTCACGAAATTGAAAGATGATTTTATTTGAGGGCTAAACACAAAAAGATGATTATGTACTTTCATATATTTTTGCATTATATCATCTTCCATTCAATTCTTTCTATTATCATGTAATACTTTCAATTTTTTCTTACCAAAACATTGTTGTTTGAAAAACACAACTAATTATAGCATATACATTATAAAAGGAAAATGTTGCAATAGTGAAAATTCTTTGCTAATTTCGTAGGCAAACTTAACCAATCGTCACACAATCATCAAAGAAATCAAAAAAATACAAACTTTTCAACATTCAAGATTAGCTTCTGAGCCATAGACCAAAGTTCTTAAAAATAGCCAATTTTTATTTCATCAACAAACTCAGAAAGCTTACCCATTATCATGATTCAATGATTTCATCTTCATAATTATCTGGAAATGCTACTAACAAGTCTAGCACCAACTCTGTCCAATTGCTTCACCATAGCCACAGCTTTCAAATTTCCTTCCGCCATGAAAGCTTCCACCATCTTCTCCCCAATCTCCCTCCCTTTTTCCTCGTTATCTGTAACAGCCACCGCAGTTGGCCCTGCTCCACTGATCGTACACCCATAAGCCCCTGCCTCAAGTGCAGCCTTCTTCACAGCATCCATTCCCGGAATCAATGGCGCCCTCCTCGGTTCCACTATCTTATCAGAAGACAACGCCTTTCCAAACCCCTTCAAATCCCCCTGCAACACCGCCGCCACCAAGGCACCTGCTTGACTACTGTTCCATACATGGTGCGACATTGTTATCTCTTTTGGTAACGCCGCCCTCATCTTCTTCGTCGGCGCTTCGAATTCCGGATTCACCAAGACGAAATAGAGGTTTTTGTCGACCGGAAACTGCAACGGAATCAGCTCTAAAGGATCGTAGCTCCGAACGAGAACGAAACCACCCATGATTGCCGGCGCAATGTTATCAGCGTGGTATCCGGATACTTTAGCTTCCGATTCAAGCCCTGCGAGGACTAAATCCAATGCAGGTAACTTTCCACCAAAAATCTCATTAACGGCGATTGCCGCGGCGGCGGCACTAGCGGCGCTGGAACCGAGACCGCTTCCGAGGGGGAGACCCTTTTCTAGAGATAGAGAGAGGCCGACGGATCGGATGTTGAGCATCTTCATGACAGAAATGGCAGCAATCCCAGCGCAATTCCAGATAGGGTTTTTGCTGAGCTTATTGGCGGAGTTGCCGGTTCCGGTGATTTCGGTGATTGAGACCTCGCCAGGGTGAACTTGGGGGTCGATTTTGAGGGTGACATAGTCTCCGATCCCGTCGACTGCGCAACCGAGAAAGTCAAACCCAGGGCCGAGGTTGGCTACGGTGGCGGGGGCGAATGACTTGACGGCGGTGTAAACGGGTTCGGGTTCGAGATTTGTAGTGACGGATAGATTGCAGCGGAAAGATGATGGGAGATGAAGTTGGGATTTGTTTGAAAGATTAGTAGTGAATGGGAAAGAAGAAGGGATGGTGAATGAAGGTTGATGGTGATGACAAATCGCCATTTTTAGTTGCAGAGAGCGTGGTGGTTGGTGAGGAGGAGCCGCCGATGTGTATTGACCTTTGGGGGTTAACAGTGGTTTCGTTGGGTGATGAAGTGCACCCTATTTGTTGTTTATTTGTTGTTGGAATCTGACCAATTAAAACGCATTGTGTTTAGGATTGTTTGTTAATCTGAAGCTCGTAGGCGAGAGTGTTATAAAAAAAACTAATACTAATAATAATAATAATAATAATAATAATAATAATAATAGGGAAATGATCAAAAGAAACGTAAAGGTTGAGAATACGATAACAATTTTGGACCAATGAATATATAAGGGCATAATAGTAATTGTATAGACAAGCAAATTTAAGGGGTGTTTGGCTTAGCTTTTCAAACCCCAAAAGTTTTTTTTAGAAAGTTACAAAAAATCATGATTTCTTAACTTTTCCAAAAACTTCATTTTCCTTATGTAAAAACTTCAAAAGTGGCTTTTATAACTAGTTTGCCAAACATCTTTTGCTTTTTTTTCTTTTCCAAAAAAGACTTTTGGCTGTGAAAAGCTAAGTCAAACATCCCCTTAGTCTTTGTGGTTTGCAAAAACTTTTGATAGGGTCCAAAAATTTTCCTATTTGCATGGAATATCTAAAATCAAAACTTTTACGTGGTTTTGGTCCAAATAAACATGTAAAGATTATTTTACCCTTATTATTTCTTTTTTACATTTTTTATTTATTTCAAAATTTAAATAATTATAAAAAAAATAAAAAATAAAACAACACCCCGATCCCTCTCCATTGTACCCCACTCATTTTCTCACTCCCTCTCTCTCTCTCTCTCTCTCTCTCTCTCTCTCTCTCCTAACATTTCTCCTGCAACTTCTAGATGAAAGAACTAGACCAGATCCATCATCACCTACCACCAGCAACCTCGCCAATCTCCGGCCACCTCTCCCATCTTCGATATCCATCACCCACTCGACCCCACCTAAACTTATTGTAGCCTCTCTATCTCTCTAGATTTCTAGGTATGAACATACAAATTCGTATGAAATCATTTATGGTTCTGAGTACGAAATACTCTTCTGTAATCTCCCCATTCTTGACCCTATTAAATGGAACCCACAAATCAGCTTTTCTCTCCAATGCTCTATCCTAATCACCAACAACCATCGTCCTTAAATTTGAAACTCTAGCCCTTCTCAGCGTATCCAAGAAATCAGAATCATCAGAAAACTCGATTTCTCAAGAACTAACATGCAACAACAAAATTGTTTGAAAACTCCTACTTGAAGCACTTCAATGACGACATCGATTCAGTCTCCTTCGACTCAGGGTAAGAGGAGAAGTAGATATGAGGGATGGGAGGTGGGTGTTGACTTCGATTTTAGTTTCAGAAAGAGGCAGACAAAGCTTTTTGATTTGCATCTTATGGGGGATCCGATGAACTTTAGGGATGAACATATAGAAAACAATTTCCAGAAGGAAACCTACACCTACACACATACATAAATCGATTGTAGATTGGATTTTATGGGGTTTCTTTTGTGTGAGAGATATTTGTGTCTATGTATGTTCATCATAAATCGACAGAGTAACCAGTGAAATGAGAGAGAAAGAGTCAGAGAGAGAGAGAGAGATAGAGTGTGGGATAAAGAGAAAGAGAGAGAGAGAGAGAGAGAGAGAGAGAGAGAGAGTACGATGGGGGTGGGAGTGGAAAATCCTTTTTTTCTTTTTTTTTTAAATCAAAATAACATTAAAATACTTATAGAAAAAAGGAAAAAATAAATCAAAAGGGCATAAACATCTTTTTAAGTTTTTCTGGACCAAAAACCCAGAAAAATCTTTTGGACCTTCCATGCAAGTTGAAAACTTTTTGGACCTTATCCAAAGTTTTTTGAATATCACAGGTACCAAATTTACAGTTTTTTCAATTGTATATTTTCTTAAAATTAAAATAAATTAAAATTCAATCAAATTCTCATAAATTCATGATCGGTTACCAAATTCAATTCGATTTTTTTCGTTAATGGAATATAAAAATCATTTTTTACCAAAACATATTTTAAAACTAAAAAAATTAATGTTTTTTCTTAAAAACATCAAATTGTTTTACTCATATTTCACATAAATCATACGTCAATGGTAAATAAAAAATAAACTATCAATCATAAATGATTATATTAGAATTTGAATTTGTACATTAATATTGACAAAATTGAAGTTAATGATTAAAAACCATGTATTCATACATTAACATACATTTTCATTCATAAATATAAAATGTTATAGTTTTTAATGAATACAATCATAATCATAATTGAATAAAGTAGAATATAAATTAAAAAAAAATCAATACATTTGTAATTGTAAATGAATAAGAACAATTTCTAAAATAAAACTCATATAGTTGTAATCACTAATGAATACAATACATAGTATAAATACCTATTTTATATATGTAATCATAAATTAATAACTCAAAACATAAAAGAAATTATACTATGATAATTAGCTATTCAGAATACAAGAATACAAAATTGAAACATCAAGCTCCTATTTCTTCAAAAATTATATGTTGGTGAAATTGGTGCTTTTCTCTTCTACATAGCATCCAAAACCTACAACAATTGTTATAATCATTAATGAAATGTTATAATCATTAATTATTAAAATTCAAAGCTTACATCAAGCTCCCGTTTCTTCAAAATTGTCTATCGGTGAAATTTGTGCTTTTCATGCAGAATATCCAAAACCTACAACAAAGGTTATTATCATTAATGAAATGTTATAATCATTAATGATTGAAACTCAAAGCTTACCTCTTGATCTCTATATCTAAAAAACGTAGTTCTAATCATGAACAATTAACAAAATGATGATTTTATCTTTTATAGTGCATCCATAAAACTTATTTGAACTTATAATTTTACCCAATACAAGTAAACCCTAATAAAAATTTACTCCATATAATTGCAATGCATAACAGTAAAAACAAGTTCAAAATGATTTGAATTTTTATAATGAAATCAGCAAAGACATCGACTGCGTATGAAATCATATTAGTTAAAAAAAGAAACCGATTGTGAATGAAATCAACAAATGCATCGACTGTGTATGAAATCAACAAAGAACATATTTTACATAACTATGAAATCAATTTAAGAAAAGAAATTAACAAAGACATCGCATTCAAACAATGGCAAGGAATCGAAACTTACATGAGTCGTCGCTGCCTTACTGCGTCGGAGTGGAGGCAAGGTTGTGCCAGTGAGTAGAAATCAATGAAATCACCGAAGAAGTAGGGAACAGGGGAACCGGTTACCAGAGGCGTCGCTGCCTTGTTGCGTCGAAGTGGAGGCGAGGTTGCGCCGGTGAGTAGAAATCAATAGGATCACCGACAAAGTAGCGAACAGGGGAACCAGTCTTCGGAGGCGTGTATAGGATGAGTTGAGCCGACGATTGCGAAATGTGAGATGGAGGTTTCTAAGAAAGAGGTTGCATTATTATGAAACCCTAGAGAGGGGGAAATATAGATATGAGAAGATGAAAGGAAAGAGGTAACAGAGTGAGAAATTATAGGAAATAGGTAAAGCTGCAATTTCTATTATGCCCTTCTGACCATTTAAATGTTACACTTTAATTCCATCAATTTTAGAATTTTTCATAAATCGCCCCTTTAATAATAACCTTAGATTTAGATATTTAAATGATCCGGATCTGTTCTCACGTTATCAACCTTTTAGGTGTTCTTATTTGACCATACTCCAATAATGATAATAGTAATAATTTAAAAGGTATTTAGATTAGTTTTACAGTGACAATAGTCTATAAATCATTTTTAAAAAAGCGTTTAGTTTAGTTTTTACAATTTAAATCGACTATAAATAAGTTATGTGGGTATAAGGCAAAAAGGATCTCCAACACACTTCTATTTTCCATTATTTTTCCCATATTTTTCCTAAATCTTCTTCGGTCTTACCCTATTTATTCCTCCATTTTTAGAGAAATAAATAGTATAACACCAAACACCAAATATGGTGTTATACTATTTATTCTCCCAAAATGGAGATAAATTTTGATTTGTCGGTTTAGTCATTCATTTTATATATTTATATATTTCTAGCTTATTTTTATCTACTAATAATAATTTAAATGTAATATTTAATAGTTATAAGGGAAATCTCCGATAAAGTCCCCATATTTGGGGCCGGTTTATGGTTAAATCCCAACATTTATTTTTTGAACAAAAAAAATCTCGATTATCTAATTTTATATTATAATCTGTCATTTTCTATTGAAAAAAATATATGGACTTTTTCGTTAACTTGGGCAAAATATAAAATAATTGAGACTTTTCTTTTCAAAAAATAAAAGTTTGGATTAAACCGTAAACTGACACAAAATATTGGAACTTTATTGGAAATTTTTCATACTTATAATATTTTATTATATACTAATTAATTATAAATATAAAGTTTGTTTTTTGTTTATCAAATTCATATAAAAGTTTAAATAAATATTGAAATTTTAAAACACCATAACGTATTTTACAAAAGTTTATAATTAAGTTTTATAAATATAATCTTATTTATTTAATATTATTGTAATGAAAAAAATATATATTATATATTTGTTAAAACCAAATTATTATAAAGGTGTTTGACAATCTATGTAAGTTGGTGGAATGAAATATACTAGTAATATATTTTTAGGGGTAAAAAATAAAGTGTGATTGGAGATGAAACAATATTTATCCTATTTGTACTCCATTTTTTTTGTGTTGGAGGTGGCCTAAGGAAGTATACGGTTAATTGAGGGCATGGAAATGTTTAAATAAAAAAACAAAAACAATTTCAAAAAGTCAAGTTCACTGTGATTTTTCAAAATTCTTTTTTAAGCTTATAGAAATATTAGTTTTAAAAATCCTTTCAAGTTACCCAAACACCTTTTTAACTTATTGATTCAAAAAGTCAATAAGTTGTTTTCAAAAGAAATCCCAAAACTCATTTATGTTTCCAAACCATAGTTCAAATTAGAAATGATTTAGGAATAGACTAAAACATATGAATCTGCGTTTAACATAAAAAACGATAATGATTCCTAAAACATATGAATCTGTGTTTAACATAAAAAACGATAATGACTCATTGGAAGCTGACTATAACACCATCAGCATCAAACAAGATTGTTTATCATATCTCATCATATGTCTATTATTGTTGTAAGTAACTACAGTTGGAATTCTATTTATGTTTTAGGAAAAATTGCAAAAATGGTTTAGCGGTTTTTCATTTTATATGACATGCGTCAAAAAAGTTTGAAAATTGCAAGTTTACTCCTTTTAAGCTAGTTTGGTTGCAAACCTGGTTTCTCAACTTAACATTTGTAAAAACAATTCGTTAACCCCTCCAAATACCCTCACACGACACAAGTTTATATTTGTCTTTTTAGTTCATCTCTCTCTCTCTCTCTCTTAATATTTTAATAATTATTTTTTTATATTTTTTACTTAATATTGTCTTCTTCCCTAACATCTTTCTTCTTGTTCTTCAAAACTCTCCCCTCAATCGATATGGTTCTATGCTTTTATGGGAGGATTTCAATTGTAAAACCGGCATGGACGTCCCTTAATCCCGCTCAACGCTTTTATACGTGCCTTAAACATGTAACTATATTTTGATTCTTTCAATTTCTCTTTACATTTCTTACTCTAGACGTAATTACATTGTTTGGAAAATTGAAGGAAACAACATGTGGTTTTATTGGATAGATTGATCCACTTATGTGTGCAAGGTCTATGGAGAATTCTTAGTCTACTTGGAAACATAACATATTAGAGGATTCAAACATGTATTTTTATGAAAACGTATGCTCGCAAATATATGTAATCGTACAAATAATACAGTTGTAAAACCATATATACCGCCGACATGGACTATTCTATCCTAGAGGTAGATTGACTAGGTATTTGTTGGTAAAAATGATTTGATTTTAACTATATAGAGGAAAACTATTTCTAACAGTGAAAATTCAGTTATGTAATACTAAAACTATACTAACCAAATGAGCAAACATAAAAGGTGATTTAACAAATACTATAAAAATGGGATTCAGTTGACTTTTTTCATTAAATGCAATTAACCAATTAACACCAATGTTGTGGTAATAAATTTACAAGCACAAATTATAATTATCAAATACTTCTAGGTCTCATGATTCAATTTAAAATCATGTAACCTAAGTGAAGATATCAAAGTGGGTCAGACTATGATTTGGATTAGATCAGTTAGGTTTGTCACTGGCTTGCCCCTGTTCCAACTCCAAGTCGAGAGTTGGTTCATGCGACTCGATCGAAGGCTTGGGTTACTTGGAGCTTAGAGAAGAGGATAACGCATTAGGTTAGCTACATAGAGATGTGATTATCTCTCGCTCCTAAATGAACTCTTTTGAGGATTACATTTAATGGGTTAAATCGTAAATGTAGGTTTAATATAAGAGGGAAATTGAGTTGCTATAAGAAACTATTATTTCATAGTTATTATTTCATAGTTGATGTGTGTTTATTGAAACATTATTTTAATATAAACTAGACGAATATTCGCACGTTGCGCAAAATAAAAATATATCGTTAAAATTTGGCAAATAATATCGAAAATAATGGCATTATTGATATTAACGATGAAATAATAGTTTCTTATAGCAACTTGTTATATAAAATTGGAATGATTTTGAACACTACTATAACTATGAAATAATAGTTTCTTATAGGAACTTTGAATATTTTTAAGTTTATTTAATGTTTTGTTTTATATTTTGGATTTAACATTAAATTTAAATTAACATTTTAAATATATTATATTTATTATTCATAAAATCTTTCATTAATATGATAGTATTTCACATTTAATAATATATATATATATATATATATATATATATATATATATATATATATATATATATATATATATATATATATATATACTATAATGAAATATGAAGATTTTAGGAGTTCAAATGCATGTGGTGAAAAGAAATATGTTTCTTTTATAGTATAGTATAGATATAAATATAAATATAGATGCATAGGAAAAATGTTATGAGCTTAAAGTTATTGGGAATATGATTTATTAAGGTAATTAACTTTTCAGTTTGTTAACATCTATGTAACTATTTTTGTTTTTTTTGTACACATCTAGGTAACAAACTTGTTGGAAGTGTTCACAGATGACCAGTATGACTGTTGTAGCAGGCTACATCTGGTAATAGTTGTCATATGTGAACACTTTCAAAAAATTGGTTAGCTAGATGTGTACAAAAAATAGTTACTTTGAACAAAAGAAAAGTAAGAGTAAATTACATGAATGGTCCTTATGGTTTGGTGGAATTTGTACGTTTGGTTCCTAACTAACTTGGATGGTCCCTACTGTTTATTTTTGTTGTGTGTTTGGTCTCTGTCTTACCTAAAAAGACTATTGTGCCATTATTAATTTATATTTTAATTAATTTTCTTATTTATGTATTTATTTTTTATATATTTAAAAAAAATTAATAGACCCCACATATATGTAGCTCCTCATCCTAAACCTGAAACCACATTTGAGAAATTTAATCCTGGTCCCACTGATCACCATCTCATCTCTCATCCTCCTCAACTTCTATATCTTTTCCATATTTGGTGACATCGACGTATTCACCATCCCTTCTTTTTTGGGTCCTTCAACTCTGGCAAACCAACACTACAACCCACTAACCCACTAAAGATGAAGAGACGGTGGGTTGTGGTGTTGGTTCGCCGGAATTGAAGGACTGAAAAAAGAAGGGATTGTGAAGACGTCGATGTCACTAAAGATGGAAAAGAAATAAAAGTTAAGGAGGATGAGAGATGGGATGGTGACCGGTGGGACCCAGATTAAATTTCTCAAACATGGTTTCAAGTTTAGGGTGAGGAGATATAAATATGTGGGGTCTATTAATTTTTTTAAATATATAAAAAAATAAATACATAAATAAGAATAATTAATAAATTAATTAATAAGGGCATAATAATAGTTTTAGGTAAGATATGGACCAAGCACGCAATAAAAGTAAACAGTATGGACCATTCGAGTTAAAAAAAATAAGGGACTAAACGCACAACTTCCCCCAAACCACATGGACCATTCGTGTAATTTACTCTTACTTTTTGTTTTGTTCATATATTGGTAACTATTTTTTGTACACATCTAGGTAATGAACTTGTTGAAAGTGTTCACATATGACCATTATGACCAGATGTAACCTGCTACGGCAGATCATAATGGTCATATGTGAACACTTCCAACAAATTCGTTACCTAGATGTGTACGAAAAAAAATAGTTACCCACATGTGAACAAACTGAAAAGTTAATTGCCTTAATAAGTCATATTCCCTAAGTTATTTAATACCATGTGACTTTCTGTTTACCCTATAGTTTGATTCACAAACGGTTCCTTTTTCTATAAAGGATATAGAAGTTTTATAATTTGATCAACGAAGCCGATTCTTACTTTGACAAGCTGTTAAAATTGTTAACTCAATTTTACATCAACCCTAACTTTAAACGTATTTGATTAAATGTGTTTGTTTTGTGTTAATGTTAATTGGTTGCTTGAAGGGATGGTTCTGAAAATAAAGAAAGCTGAAGGTGGAATGTGATTGTTTGACAAAAGAAGAGGACTTAAAGCCTAAAGACATTGTAGGCTTGTAGCAGGATAGTTTTGATGGATTATGAGCATAACGTCATTCCTATGGTGTTCATGCAACCCTAATTTCTTTGATCTAGGGTTTTCTAATTAAACATACAACATAGTGTACCAAAGCAATAAACCCTAATTGACTAGCATACAAATATGAAATTGACATATGATTAGGGTTAGAATCATTACCTTGATTGTTATGTAGCAATAACAATCTCAAATCCTCCTTGTAATGGCTTTAGAAAGCTTAGAGTCACAAGTGTCACTCCTTTAATGCCTCACAAACACCAAGAGCAAGAGGATGAAGAAGGAGAAGAGATGAGACACCCAAAAATGGTTGGAAACCCTAAGAAAAATGTTAGCCACATTTTTGGGTCTCAAGGGTTCTTTAAATAGTTAGGCAATTAGGGTTATCTAACAAGGAAATCCTAATTTGACTGCTTAAGCCCTAAGCAGCCCATGGACCACTTCTGAACATGCCTTGGACGAAAATCATATGGGCTTCCCATAGATTTCGTCCAACCTATATTCCAAGGTGATCCATAGCCCAATTGCAATTATCTTATAATTACAATTCCAGTTTCCTAAGTTTAATTAATATATTTTAGCCACAAAATTAATTCTTAATTAATTCTTGACTAATATTAATTAAACATTATGATTTCTCCTTTAATATATTATTCTTATAATATATTAATAAATCATAATTAATCATCTCTCTCCATAATTCATCCTATCAAGTTGCTTTGGTGAAGGCAACCCAAAAGGACCATGCACCATCGGGTCAAGTACTTACCAAAATAGTTATGGACTTAGACACTAATCCAACAAGTTTTAGCATGCTGCTGAAGTTGAAGGTTTGAAGAGTAAATACTAGAACTAACTAGGAGCAGATATTTTTTTTTATCTTTGCATCATCTTTTTTTTTAACTGGCAAACTAACCTACTCCTAAAACCACATATGTCTTCTAATGAGACTTGAACCCATAACTTTTCATTTGAGAATGTCACTCCTTATCGCTAAGGCCAAAGACCTTTGGTCTTTGCGTCATCTCTCTGTTGTAACAAACATTAAAAGAACCCCTTTCTCTCGAGTTTTTGACTATGAAAAACTTATTTACCAAATAGATATACTTTTAAACATATTTACCATATAGGGTTATTTAGTATTTTTACTTTATTTTTTAAAATGTGTCATCCTCCTTTTTCCTTTCACAGGATTATGAACCAAAAAAATAAAGTCATCTTGATAAACAAATAAAGAATAAAAATAAAGTCATCTTTATAAACAAATAAAGAATACGAAGACCTTCACTGTAACTTTAATATCTTTTTTTAATATATTTTTTTTGTTTTTTTTTTTTTTCAGCTTTTGCTTTTAATTCTTATCAATTATTTTTTACAAGCATCATTATAACTAACAAATCTTCTTATAAAAACCAAGAAACAATTTTTTAAATTTAAACCAACAAACAATTTTTTAAATATAAACTAACAAACATCATCTTAAACTAAAAAAATTCACAAGTAAAATATTTGAAGTAAAAAACCAACAATCGTTTGTTACAAAAGACAAAATAAAATAAGAAGCATTCGGAATATTGATTCGATAACCACTATCTGCAAATATATATATATATATATATATATATATATATATATATATATATATATATATATATATCAAGTTTTATACGAATGAACCAAAAAAAATATTGAATGTCTTCATTTACCATGCCTTAGACAGACATTTTTTTCGATTGCGACCACTTTGCTTACAAATTCCACAAAGGTTTGTTTTTCTTCTTTCTTTAATGTCCATTCCATTTCGAAGTCTTGTTGAGCGCGGATGAACTTTTTTTTATTTTAGAAAGAGCTCAAAATTTGGAAGCAATTCTTTAAACAAGGATTGTGGCCAATACGATTCATGTGGAAGTGGGGAAAATTTAGATGCCGAAGTATCACAATACTTTACAATTAAGTACATTTCTTAGCATATTTCCAACTATTCAAGTATGACACATGCACTCAAGACATGAGAACAATGATAGTTAAACACTTTCCACTTACCACATGTGCAAGTTTTTTGCTCCAAATTAATTACTTGCACATTTCTTCCTCTTTGAGTTATCAACTCAAATATACCCTTCTCTCGATTAAAAGGTCTCAAGGAATGTGCACTTGCTTTTGACATCAAAGCTACTTGTTTGACAAGAACATGAGGGGTATATGCATCTCCATTAGCTCGTGAACTATTTCCTAAAGGAAGTCTTACCTCAAAGTAATGCACTAATCAATAGTAGTAACAGTTGAAGGAACTTGAATTTTTTTTTCAAAAGGGTCTTCTTCATCTTCTTCTTCAGTTCCATCTTCTTCTCCAATTTCATCTTCTTCTAACACAACATTTTCAACAACTTCATTATCATTTGTTATTACATTGTTTGCAACAACAAGTTGAGAGATTGAGTAGAAATCTTCATTCTGAACAATGTCTAATATGACATTAGCATCCATCTACAATCAAATAAATGAAATCATAAAAACAAAAAAAATACCATCTTGCATATTCAAGCAAATAGAAATAGAAACCAGAACATAAGCTCAATCAAATAGATATAAAAAAACAACCAAACAACGTCATCCAATCAAAGAGACAAATGTTGATAAATCAGATTTAGAATAGTAAATATGATAAATCGTGATTGCAGCCAATATAAAGAGAAACAGAAACTCCATTTCAATCTCATCTAATAAAATAAATCAAATAAGAACCTCTGATTAAAGCCAAAACAAATATTACAGCCAAAAAATCGAGGTTATTACAACTCAAAAATCGAAGTTATAGTACCTTTGATGGATGGATGTCGCCCAAAAATCGAAGGTACAACTCTAAAAATCGAAGTTATTACACAAGAAAAATCAAAGTTATTACGTACTTGTGATCGATGTCGTCTCCGTCATCGTTGGAGTCTCCGACGTTGTTGTGTTTTATCAAGAATTCTTTGTATATCATTTATGTATGTTTATGTTATTGGAGATCTGTAAATAATTTGTAGTTTTATTGTTTTTAGACAAGCAAAAATGGCTTCACCACAACACCCAACAACTATGGAGAACCTTCCAAATGATGTTTTATCAAACATATTCATCTGGTTATTGTCCAAGCAAGTTGCTCAAATGAGGTGTGTGTCTAAATATTGGAATGCTCTCTTATCTCATTCACCCTTCGTAAAATATCACCTCCACATTTCTACACATAACAACGATGAAGTTTTCCTATACTTCAATGGTGGATTTTCTTATCAACCATCCACAACACATTCGACTTGAGGTCCTCATCTGTAACTCATTAATATCATCAAACACCTTGTTAATCTCAAATTTTAACTCACCTATGGTGACAACAAAGTTATTGGTTTTGTTAATGGCTTAATCTGCTTTACTTACAAATTGGTTTCAAAAATGACTGATGATGTCATTTGCATTTGGAACCCTTCTCTCTTTGCATTGTTAACTCTCCCGTCATATCCTATTCCTTATGATTCTTATGGTGTGATTGAAATTGATCTCTAATTTGGGTTTGATCCCAAAACTGATTATTACAAAGTCGTCAAGCTTACAAGCATTGTTTGGCATACCAAAAAATATTATAAATTACCTCATGGTGTTAAAGACTTCTTGGAAGTTGAGGTCTATGCATGAGAAAGGGTTCTTGGGAGTTCATCACTCAAAGGTTTCCTCCACACATCACCATGCATTGTCCTAAACATGAAGTTTCTGTAGATGGAAATAATGGTCATTTTCATTAGTTTAGGTATACTGATAAGGAGAGGAAGCTACTAACAATAGTGGCATTTGACGTGATTCTTGAGACATTCTGTGAGATACCTCTCCTAAACTCTATACAAGATTACAATAGGAATCACAACTCAAAGGTTTTAGGAGTTTTGGATGGAAAACTTTATGTCATTTCACATGTTGGATATGGTGGATGTGAGTTTTGGGTGATGGATGAATATCGTGTTGCTGAATCATGGGTGAAACTCCATGTTTTTTCACAATCTCGTAGTTAGATAACTCTATTGGGATTCACATTACACAATCTCTTTCTTTTCCAAGTTTTTGATGAAGTTAATGGAGATACATATCTGGCTTTGTATGATTTGATTAGAGGCAAATGTAGATCCTTGAACCATAATTATGAACAACATGGCATAACTAAGATTGTTGAGTATGTTGATAGTCTTGTTTGGATATAGCACCTGCTAAAGCGTAAGATTAGTTGTTGAAGCAACTCTTGAGCGCAAATCAGAAGGAGGCAATAACTTGGATGGTGAATGGTTAACTTGCGAAGACATCAGATCTAGTTATCTTATCTTTAGTTATTACAAATTTGTATCCTTTTATGTTTTATTTTTATGATGTATGTTAAGCAACCACTTTTAGTGCATTACATGATGCATCTACTACTGGCAGTATGATATGTTTGACATTGTGTTATTTATTTATGAAACAAATTAACCATAATAGCTGTATTTTAAAAATTTTAC
This sequence comes from Lactuca serriola, assembly GCF_051521515.1. Taxonomy (NCBI): domain Eukaryota; kingdom Viridiplantae; phylum Streptophyta; class Magnoliopsida; order Asterales; family Asteraceae; genus Lactuca; species Lactuca serriola. Next base: position 195,481,781 of record NC_136415.1, read on the forward strand.
CAAAAAATGAAAATTGACCATTTTAACCACAATTTAGAAGATGAATGTCTACTAAAAGTGATGTCATCTGTGATTTTTTTCAAAACGACGTCGTTTTTGGCCATTGACTTCAAATACTGATGTTATCTGTAAAAAAATTGTTGTGTTGTGTTGTCATTTTGACATGAGAAAGTCTATACCGTTTTACAATATGATACCTTATAGAATGTTGTTTTCTAAAAAAATATATCAAACCTATTGTATGGTCTTCGGAGAAAAATTCAATATGTTTTTTTGGTTTCCCTTTATCAATTTTATCTATCTTATCGTTCGTGCTCTTAATGATATTAAATAAGTTCAAACAATGCAAATGAGTATTTTATTGTTGTTTGTGTGGTGGTTCTTAGCAGTCAGAAAATGGATAATTGATATACGTTAGACCATTTGTTAGAAATTTTGATGTTGAAATGCTCTTCGATATAAATTTCTTGGATTTATACAATTTGTTGAAATTCTCGTCAAAGAGATGACAGGTTTGGATGACAAACCTAATATAATTATGTCTTTCCAACATCTTACACTGAAGTATGTTATTCAGATAGTTAACGAGGGTGATATGAAGCATTTAAAGAAGATCATTCAGAAAACTTCAAATCATATACATCTATATATGGTGGATCATGGTCTAGTGGAGGAGACACAAAATGTTCAATACAATCCCACAAATCGATCTGTTATTAGTGGGAACCGATCCAACGAAGGAAGAGGGTCTAATAGCAGAATAAGGAAAAGCTCTGTTTAGAACAGATCCATCGGAAGAGGTAGCAACAATCAAACAATTATGCATATCTCTCAAAATAATCCTCCCAATGTTGGTGGACATGTTGCATACATAACACAATTACAACAACAATTTAATCCGCAAGTTGTTTAAGGAAATTGTTTACATATCAACAAATTCAGTATGTCGAATGGTGGGGTAAGGTGTCAGTTTCCCATAGAGAACTCCCTGCAAAAATTTCATCAAGAAGATTTGAAGAAATTTTTTTTATTTAAGCAAAAAATAGCATCATACTTTTATTCATTTGTTTATTAAAGCATCCCACTTTCATTTCTTTCTTAATATATTACTTTTTTTCTTATGATAACATTGTACTTTGAAAAAAGCACCCAATTAGAGAAGTAAAATTTGCTTTGTAATAGTATAAATTTACGTAGGATGCTATAATAAACAATGTAATGAAAATATGTTGCTATTTCTTGCATTTAATTATGTTGAAGAAACTTACTCATTGCATTGGTTTTAGGAAGATCGTTTTCCTTGTTGTTAAATGGATCAATTCTTGATTTGATGTTGGATTCATCTTTGGTTGTTTCACCATTATCCTCTTGCAAACATAATAACGTTTGAAGAATAAAACAAAAATAAAAAAGAGTTATGAAGAAGATAGATATGAACACGAAAACATCTAAGCATTACACAAGAATGAGAAAAGAATAATGAATTAAATAGCAAAGTACTTAGTTTGTTTTCTTTATTACAACATTGCATTTTAAAAACACCTACACAATTATAGCAATCTCATTCAACTACAAAACAATTTTTACTGCTATAATTAGGTAAGATTTCCAAGTAATATGAAAAATTTGAAAGTATAATTCGGTGTATTTTTTAAATATCATGGACTAATAAGAAAAAAAATGAAAAACAATGTTATATTGGGTAGATGTTTTTAAGAACAGTGGCTTAACAAAAAAAAGCAGGATCCTATAAATATAAAACACAAATAAATGAAAGTATATTACTATTTCTTGCAGCTAGCTTTAAAGAAAAAACAAAACAAAATGAAAGTGGAACTTATCTAGCGAGTATAAAGGGTATAATAATAGATTTCATCATCATCAAAAGATTACAAACCCATTTTGAATCGAGTAAATATAATATAAAAAAGATTCAGAAAGAAAAATAATAAAATTTCATTTAATTACCTTAGACTCACCACAACAGAATGAGATTAGACAAATAAGGGATCATTCCCTGATGAAGGGTAACAAGAACCTAAGCATGAAAAAGTCAAGAAAACTCATACTTTTTTTACTCTAATTTTGATACTTTGAGTAATGATTAATTTCAGACAAATTTACCTCCTTATACACATCAATAGGAAGTGGTAATCTAAGGAATTACATCCATGCTTTAGAGAATTTCAACTTCATCTTTTTGGAAATATTAACAGAAGATGCAAATTAGATTTTAATGAAAAAATATGGAAGAAAAAGAAGTAAATTCAAAATATAAATATATTTAGGCTTGAAATCCATGGATTATTATAAAGGGTACAAAAGAAATTAATGATCAGAAATATCAGAGAGTTACATCATTGCTAGACTTCTTCTTTTTGGATTTTGTTGTACCTTCTTTGGATCAATAGAAATATAAGGGCTAAATGTAAGAAAAAACAACATGTTTTTATTTATTTGTGCATTATAGCATTTTGCTTTCATTTTTTTCTATTTGTGCTAACAATTTTTTCTTATTAAAACATTATACTTTAAAAAGAAATCTATGTTGTCATAGCATTGGACTTTCAAACTTTTTCTTATTACATGAAAATATAGTTTACCCTTTTCTTGCTATGAAATCTACCCAACTGATAATTTGTTTTATTTACTTCTTTTATTTAGTTTATTTTAGCATTTTTAGTCATTTTTATTATTTTTGCATTGCATGTTTTACCCTTTCTTTATTTTGGATTGTATCAGATACTTTTTCTTTTGGATAAAGTATTTTACAGGTATTTGGAGCCTCGTTGTGCTCGCAGATCGTCTCGTTGCTGAGTTGTTGGGCCTTGTGGACCTTTGAGGAATTATTGGGCTTTTTTTGGATCCACTTTGGAGTTATTGGGCTTAATGTGTAGAAGACTTAGATGGATCATGGAATCCTGAAGATAGGTTTCGAATATCCATTTGGGTGTTAGAAATTGATTGGTCCATATTTGAATCAGGTGAGGTGTGAAGGGGACTGGCAAAATCTTGTGTAACGGAGTGGAGTAGTGGAGGCATCATCTAATGATATTTCAGCATTTAGTGTGTGGGTGAGGTGTTCACCCAGGAAGATTTGCGCAGGTACCCACACAACTATCACCCTAATGGCATTTTGGTCATTTGGCTCCTCATTTAGCTTGGAGATTAGGTCCCACATCCCCTAGATCGAAAATATATGTTTTAGAGTAGCTTTGGGAGCAATTTTGGAGGAGAAGAGCATTCATCATCTCATTCTTCTTGTATTCTCTTAATCATTGATATTTATACATAATTTTAATTATTGCTTTGTTGCCATGAGTGTTTAAGTACTCCATTTTGTTTAACTTAGGCTAAAACCCCCTGCATATTTGTGAGTTTTGAAGGATTCATGTTTGTTAGTTATTTAGCGCATGTTTATGATTCCTAGTTCCTCATTCTTATGCTTGTTCTATACTTTTGTTCATGAGCTTGGTATTTGATGGGTAATTATTAGTCTTTTTCTTTGATTAAGTAAATGATCATTGAATTGGTTCAGAAAAGAGATTTATGAGGGTAGAAATCATATCTAGCTTATGGGTCATGACTCCTTTATGGTTGTGTAAGAATTGGCATCCTCTAAGAATTGGGAATTCCTTCATTCTTAAGGCTAATCATCTTTCTTAGGTTCAGTTACTTCAATTGGATCCTTGACTTTGATTAAGAAGGAGTGTTATGGGCTTTCCCAATCTCCATACTACCTTTGAGGAATTTTGTTAATCACTTTTCATGATTGCTATAACCAATTTGGGTTGAATGATAAGCTTACCAATTTGGGTTGACTAATTTTCTCTCATATTTGAGTATCTCACCATCTTGCTTAACTACAAGTATTTTAGTGTCTTCAAGTCTTTTGGTTTTCAAGCAAATGACAACAATCCCCCTTCCCTTTCAGTTTCATTTTAGTTGTTTAGTCTTATTTCACTTGTTTCATTTGGATTGCATTGGTGATTAAATACAACCATTCGATCCCTTTACCATTATATTACATTTTATTTGCAAGCAAAAGGGTGTAATTTTTTTGGTGGCTTGACATCCTACCACCAACTATAACAATGACAAATTGCTTTGTATTTGCATGATATTGCTATAATATGGTAGATTTTTCATAGTAAATGTCTTAAAAGCAAAAAAAAAATGAAAGTAGGATACTATTATAAACAATGTTACCAATTTTTGTAACCCTATTATTATGCAAGAATATAAGACAAACACATATTTTCACAAATAATGAAATTCCACAAGTAAAACAAGAATTGTCACTTGATCCATTCCACATTTCATATTCATAATTTTCACCAGGTTGCTCAAGGGGTGGTATCTTAGATAGTACATGATATATATTGTTAACTAAAAGTTGCCCACTGAATTCATAATTTCATACAAAGAAATTATCACATTCATGTCACAGTTAACTTAAAAACATAATCATAAATTAAAAAAGAAATAAAAAAACAAAATACTAACAAATACAAGAGTGAGTGATTATTTTAATGACCTACCTCTTGCTTGAATTTAATTTTTTGTATCTTTAGCCTAAGATTCGATGTCTGGTGAATAGTTAGTTTATTAGAGTCCATTATATAGTGAAAGCAATGAAGAGAGTTTTCAACTTTTGTTAAAACTATTAAAATACATGTATGGAAGTACCTTGGCATTCTTTGACATCAAGTGTTCTAGTTATCTTTTCTAGGCTTATGTAAGTAAAATAGCTGCCACATAGAAAATAGTGAAGGATTATTGAAAAGAATGGATGTAATATAATAAGAAATAGAAAAGAACAAATGAATGATTAAATCTTTTTTTTTCGGACATCAATGTACTTGAAATACTTTGTTACAAGCAAATCTAATGATGTTGATGTCTCATTTGTAGAGTAAACCGAAAAGCATCAAATATATTTTAAGAAACCAGAAGAAGAAAAAGAAAAGGGAAAATGACACATTATCCCAACAATGTATTTCAATTGTGTTGAATCAGTCATATAACTTTTTTCGTTGCTTTATGGGGGCATAAGGTTAGTTTTTACTTGCATATTTGGTCCTTCTAACCTACCATTACCAGTTTCAAGTACCATGTGGCTTTTAGTTAATTAAAAAAAATTAAATCCACCTCACCTCCTCACCTCTTATCCATCTCTCTCTCTCTCTCTCTCTCCCTCTCTCCCTCTTACACACACACACACACACACTTACTAGTCAAACTTAATTTTACCCACTTTGTTTATCTTAATTTCACTTTTCTTCATTATGAATGCTATCAAGGTTTACAATATGAAGTTTGGTTGCAATCTTAATACAAAGTTGAAGCATTCTAGGACTCATTAAATCCGTAATTGTGACAATCCGAAATTTATTCCGTCGCTGTAACCCATTTCCGATAATAGAATATCTTTATTTTATTATTATTATTAAGATTTCTGTTAACATTTGGGTTAGACAAATCAACTAATGATTTATTTTATTTTAGTGTCGAAATGAAATCAATAAAAACACGTGTAATAGCCTTAAATTTATTTGGAAAAATTTTTAGTTTACAACTAAGCCGGGTTACGACCATTTAATCGGGTAAAAAAAATTAAATTCCGTTTAAAGTCGGTATGGGGTGGATCCCCACCTGGCCACCTACTCAAGCCCTATATAAGGGTTGAGTGGTCACCAACTTAAATGTTTACCACTCTAGTCACTCTCTCTCTCTACTCTCTCTCTTCAAGACACGATTCTTCCAAAAATCCGCAAGTTTCCGCTCCCAAACTGTAAGTTCTCTTACCCTAGATTGTTCTAAAGCTCATTACATGTCCATATAGCTTGAAAATCATCCATGAAGGCCAAGAACAAGGAGTTTATGGCCCAAGAACCCTCTTAGGCCGTAAACCCCTAAGAAGGTGCCAAAATGGCCCCAAATCCCTTCCTTAGGCTTAGAGGCTAACTTAGAACTTACCCTTGAAGTGTTTTAGACATTAAACATTATGTTTGGAGGCTTGAAAGAGGGTTTACGGCCCAGGAACACTCTTAGGCCGTAAACTCCCTCAAGTTATGCAAAATGAGCCCTAAACCCCCTATTTAGCCTTATACCTTCACTTAGAAACTTGTAGGAGTGAGCTAAGGACCTCAAAATCGAAGTATAAGGGGTGTCCAAGAGTTTACGGCCGTAAACCATGGGGTTCATAACCGTAAACTCCCAAGGAGTGGTCGTAGGACCGCAAACTCCAAGGGAGTGCCCCCTTTTAACCCTAAACACCCCTCAAGCCATGGATTAAACCTTAGAACCCTTCTTAGTGATGCAAGAGACCTTAAAGCACACAAATACACTCCTCCCATGATTTTACGGCCATAAACTCATGGGGGAATTGGTCCCTCAACCGTAAACTCACCTAGGGTGAGTATTTGAGGGGTAAACTCCATAGTGAGGCCTTACACTCCTTCCTTGCAACCTAATAGCCTCCTAACACTTGACCAAAGTGTTTTTCTTCGCATTACGATGTCTATACTTGTTTAATTAGTGTTTAGTCACTAATTATATGTACTTGTTGCAACACTACCACAAGAACGTTAGAACAAGAATACTATAGGAGTATTCTGCATTCTACTAACTACATATGTGATAACTAAAAGGGTCGTTACTAGTAGGGCAATAGTTGCTAAGTGGATACACCACGGTTACATGTGACTAGGGCGCTATAGACTTAGAATATGTGACCTTTGCTTCATTTCCGGTTCTTGTTTGATTGGGGATCTGGAGTTAGGGTCGCTTATTCGAAGGACTATCTTGCTTCGGTTACATGTAATTGGTATGCACTATGCAAGTATTGGGTCGACTAATAACGACCATCTTATAAGTATCCTAGATTAGTACGTCTATTAACCTTTCTTTCCCCATTCTCACATCGATATCATGGCTGGCTTCCACCTTCCCGGCGATCCGTATTATCCAAACCAAGGCAATGGAGGATGGTTCGATGAGGAGCCAGAAGATGATCACCCGATCCCTTTGGATGATCACCGTGCTGAAGGCTTTTCGGATAGCTCTAGCTCTGAGCCAGAAGTCAACAACCTACCCCCTATAGCTCCAAACCCCAACCCCCACCTAGCATTTCAAGGTCCTACCCCCATGTGGGCAATAACCTTGAACCGATGGAGTGATGAGCAGGGTCAGCCTGTACCTTTCAACAGAGACCGAAGCTTCTACAACATAAGCGCAGGTGGATCAGCGAACCAAGTCTTGCCCATCATGGTCCGTAGGATTGCCAGGAACATCGAACAAGGTCAAGCAGCCATTGGCAGAGTCGTGGAAATTGATGCCAACTCCAGCCTTAACACTGTCTGTATCCGCCAACTGGAAGAAGCTATGGATAGGACTAGGAGAACCAATAAAGCTCTACAACAACAGCTAGCGGAATCCCGACCCGAGGTTAGGGAATTCCGAGCACGTCAGAGGGCTCATGAACGACATCTTCAGGAAGCTGTGCGCCAACTAGCTGATCTGAGGGTTCGCCCAATAGGTACCCGTCGCCAGTAGAGGATATCAAATCATCTCACTCTTTTGTTTAAGGACTAGCCTTTTCTTTTCTATGCTCGGTAGAGCACTTGTCTGTAAACATTCCTAACTTTGAAAGTACTTTACCTAGGCTCCTAGACTGCCAACATTTTCCCTTATGGTTTGATGTAAGGCCTACTGTTAGGTCACTTTTCCCGAACTTATATTACATCATTAATACCAGTAAAATTGGCAGTTACCTACTCTGTTGTTATGACTCTCTCTGATTATTGGGCTATGTTGATTTAGTCCATGAAACACTCTTATCATACTTGCAATAGACTCTTACTATTGTCATCATCTCTATGAACTTTCAGTAAAAGATGCCTCCTTGCAAGCACCTGAACAGAGACAGACCTGCGACTCAAACCTCACCTCCACCTCCTCCTCCACAGTTCGATCTTGTGATGTTTCAAACAGTTGTATCTGCAGCTGTAACGGCCGCTATGGCTCAAATGCATTCCGGTGATGCCAGTGGAGCTGGAATGGGCATCAACTCCAGACATGGTGAAATTCCCTCACGTACACAGGGGTGTACTTATAAAGATTTCATGAACTGCAAACCGACATTTTTCAATGGGACCAGAGGAATCCTTGCTTTGTCCCAATGGATTGAAAGGACTGAAGCTGTCTTCGAAATGTGCTCATGCCCCGAAGAAAGCAAAATAAAGTTCGCTGCTGCCACTTTTACTGAGAGGGCCTTGACATGGTGGAATGGCCATGTCAAATCACTCTCCTTGGTAACAGCCAATGCCATGGGCTGGGACACACTGAAGGACCTACTGTTGAATGAGTACTGCCCTAGGGGCGAAGTTCAGAAACTCAAAGAAGAACTTTGGAACCTCAAGATGAAGGGGACCGACATAATAGCTTATACTGCCAGGTTCTGCGACCTGGTAGCTATGTGTCCTAACATGATCCCTTATGAAAGCAAGAAGATAGAACGATACATCTGGGGTTTAGTGCCCCCGAACAGAGGGAACATGTTAGCATCACGCCCTACGATCTTTGACAGCACTAAGGAATTGGCCCAAAGGTTGATTGATCATGAAACTCCCTCCGCCCCATCAACAACCACGGTGACTACCATTGTACCACCTAAATCAACCGATAACAAAAGGAAGCGTTGGGATCAGAAGAAGGGAAAGAAAACTCAATCCTCCTCCAAAAACCAACAGATGGTGGCCGTCCATGCTGCCACCACTCCTACTACCCCTGTACCAGCCAAATCCTATGCTGGAAACTTTCCCAAGTGCCCCAAGAGCCCCAAGAGCCCCTTCCATCACAACGGCCCCTTCCGTGAATTGCACTGCACCAACTGCGACCGGAAGGGCCATACCGTCCGGTTTTGCAGATCCCAACCCAAACCTATCTCTCAAGTCCCCAGCCCGGGAGTGAGCCAGGCCTGCTATGGCTGCGGTGAGGTAGGTCATTTCAAGAAAAACTGTCCGAAGGCCGGGAATACCGGAGGAACGGGAAGACTACTAGCTATTGGCCACAATGAAGCAGTAGCGGACCCCACAGTAGTCACGGGTACGTTCCTTCTCAACAACTCTTATGCTTGTGTCTTATTCAATAGTGGTGCAGAAAGAAGCTTCATAAACCAAAACTTTAAACACTTACTTAAGCAATCCCCACAACCACTAAAAGAAACATTCGTCGTAGAAATGGCTAACGGAAAGACAGAGAGCTCTAACGAAATCTACATAGGTTGCAGCCTCACGCTAGATGATCATTCGTTCCCAATCGACCTCATACCAGTTTCGATCAAGAGTTTCGATGTCATTGTGGGCATGGACTGGTTGAGTCTCCATCGTGCGGATATCTTGTGTTTCGACATAGCAATCCGTTTAAATCTACCGAATAACGAAACTTTGTTAATCTACGGAGACAAACCCAGTACGAGCCTTCACATCATCTCGAGTATTCAAGCCCAGAAGTACTTGCGTAAGGCATATCGGGCATTCCTTGCGCACGTTGTCAACACGAGCCAGAAAATGAAAGATCTAAAAGACTTCCCCGTCATATGCGATTTCCCCAAAATCTTTCCAGAGGAGCTCCCAGGTTTACCTCCCAAACGTCAGGTTGAGTTCAGAATCAACCTAATCCCAGGGGCTACCCCCGTAGCTAAATCTGCCTATCGTCTAGCGCCCGCTGAGATGCAAGAACTGTCCGGTCAACTTAATGAGCTGCTCATCAAGGGCTTTATAAGACCAAGCTTCTCACCCTGAGGAGCACCGGTCTTGTTTGTAAAGAAGAAGGACAGATCATTCCGTATGTGCATCGATTATAGAGAACTCAACAAGCTGACGGTCAAAAATCGCTACCCTCTTCCCTGTATAGACGACCTATTTGACCAACTACAAGGGGCGAGTTACTTTTCCAAGATTGATCTTAGGTCCGGGTACCACCAGTTATGAGTGCTTGAGGAGGATGTTCCGAAAACAGCCTTCCAAACTCGTTACGGACACTACGAGTTCGTAGTAATGCCGTTCGGACTGACCAACGCGCCCACAGTATTCATGGATTTAATGAATAGGGTGTGCCGTCCTTACTTGGATCAGTTCGTCATCGTCTTCATTTACGACATACTTATCTACTCTCGAAGTAAGGAGGAGCATAGCGATCACCTACGACAAGTCCTAGAAACCCTACGATCAGAGAAGCTATATGCGAAATTCTCGAAGTGCGAATTCTGGATCCGAAGAGTCGAATTCTTAGGACACCTGGTTAGCGAAGAGGGAATCCACATGGACCCATCCAAAATCAAAGCTATTGAAAATTGGTCAGCACCGAAGACGCCTACAGAAATTCATCAATTTCTAGGCCTCGCTGGCTACTACCGCAGATTTATTCAGAACTTCTCTCGGAATGCAAAACCCCTCACCACATTGACTCAGAAAGGCATGACATTTGACTGGGGAGAGAAATAGGAGAAGGAATTTCAAACCCTAAAGCGAGCCCTATGCACCACCCCGGTATTATCCCTTCCCGAGGGGACAAAAGACTTTGTAGTGTACTGCGATGCATCTAATCAGGGGCTCGGTTGTGTCCTGATGCAACGAGGTAAGGTCATCGCCTATGCCTCGAGACAACTGAAGACACATGAGATTGACTACACCATGCACGGCCTCAAATTAGGAGCGATTGTATTCGCTCTAAAGATCTAGAGACATTACCTAGTATGGTACGAAGAGCACGATATACACTGACCACAAAAGCCTCCAACACATACTGAACCAGAAGGAGCTCAATATGAGACAACGACGGTGGGTCGAGCTACTCAATGATTACGACTGCGAGATTCGTTATCACCCGGGAAAAGCCAATGTAGTAGTAGACGCCCTAAGTCGAAAGGAATATTCTGGTTGAAGAGTCAAGTCATTAACAATGACTATCCATTCACATCTATCCGCGCAGATTAAGGAGGCTCAGCTCGAAGCATTGAAGCCTGAGAATGTGGCGGGAGAATCCCTACGTGGAATGGATAAGAACTTGGAGGTCAAGGGTGACGGAGCCTTATATCTCATGGACCGAATCTGGACACCGCGTCACGGTGGTTTCAAAGACTTGGTCATGAAGGAAGCACACAACACTCGATATTCCGTTCACCCAAGTTCAGATAAGATGTATTTGGATCTTAAAAAGTCATACTGGTGGCCTAACATGAAAGCAGAGATTGCTACATTCGTGAGTAAATGCCTTACTTGCGCGAAGGTCAAGGTCGAATACCAAAAGCCATCAGGGTTATTACAGCAACCGGAGATACCTAAATGGAAGTGGGAGCGGATCACTATGGATTTCATAACCAAGCTACCCAAGACAACGGGTGAGCTTGATACCATATGGGTCATCGTCGACAGATTGACCAAGTCCGCGCACATCCTACCTATCAAAGAGACAGATAAGATGGAGAAACTCACAAGAACATACCTTAAGGAAATCGTACGACTGCATGGTGTCCCCATATCTATAATCTCCGATAGAGATAGCATATTCACTTCGAGATTTTGGCAATCACTGCAAAACGCCTCAGGGACAAGGCTAGACATGAGTACAACCTACCATCCGCAGACCGACGGACAAAGTGAGAGGACTATCCAAACCCTGGAGGATATGCTGCGAGTCTGTGTGATCGACTCTGGTAAGGCATGGGATACCCACTTACCCCTTGTCGAGTTTTCCTACAACAACAGCTATCACACGAGCATCAAGGTAGCTCCATTCAAAGCCCTCTACGGCCAGAAGTGCAGATCCCCTCTGTGCTGGGCTGAGGTTAGGGGTGTTCAAAAATATCCGATCCGGAATTATCCGGAATTTCGGATATCCGGTTTTTCGGATTCGAATACGGATAGTGAATTTATAAAGTTTCGGATATTTCGGATATCCGATATATGAAAAAAATTATTTTTCTTTATTTTTTAATATTTTAAAATGAGAAATTAGAAACATTGACATGCTTAATGGACTAATGTTCCCCACCATTTTCAACTTTTTCGTGACCATTCTCTCCAAACTTTTATTGCAAACCTTTCCTTTTACAATCGTTATATATTTGTTTGTTATAATCCAGGTTCGTTGGCTTATAATCAAAAACTATTTAGTAAATGCTACATATATTTATTTGTTGCTATCGATATCCATCTATGTCTCAAGATTTAACATAGTTGCTATTATTAATTTTAAGAGTTGCGGTGATTATACGGATCGGATGTTCGGATGCGGTTTAAAACTAATGAAATTCGGATATCCGGTTTAATATCCGAATCCGTATCCGAAATTTCGAATATCCGAAATTCGGATATCCGGAATTTCGGATACGGATTCGGATATCAAAAATCAACTATCTGAATTTTCGGATATCTGAATTTTCAGATATTCGGTTTTGAACACCCCTAACTGAGGTGGGTGACACACAGTTAGCTAAAGGATGAGTTCCTGATAGCGCTCTCACGGGTTCGAAAATCATTCGAGAAACGACCAAGAATATTGTACAAATCCGCGAACAATTAAAAGCCGCTAGAGATCGACAGAAAAGCTACGCAGACAAACGAAGAAAACCTTTGGAATTCCAGGTGGGAGACCGAGTCCTTTTGAAAGTCTCACCCTGGAAAGGCACGATACGCTTTGGAAAGTTGAACCCAAGGTACATAGGGCCTTTCGAGATTCTCACCAGAATCGGCCCCGTAGCCTACAAACTCAATCTACCCCGCGAACTTAGTGACATACACCCTACCTTCCACGTCTCGAACTTGAAAAAGTGCCTATCCGACGAGATTCTCGTAATTCCACTAGATGAGATCGAGATCGACGAGAGCCTTAACTTCGTGGAAGAACCTGTGGAGATTATGGACCGAGAGGTCAAACGAACGAAACAAAGCCGCATCCCAATTGTGAAGGTTCGCTGGAACGCCAAGCGAGGACCGCAGTTCACTTGGGAGCGCGATGATCAAATGAAACATAAATATCCTCATCTCTTCGCTTAGTCGTGTTGTAATAACTTAGCTGCTTGAATTCTAAATTTCGGGACGAAATTTCCTCTAACGGGGGGATGATGTGACAATCTAAAATTTATTCCGTCGCTGTAACCCATTTTCGTTAATAGAATATCTTTATTTTATTATTATTATTAAGATTTCCGTTAACATTTGGGTTAGACAAATCAACTAATGATTTATTTTATTTTAGTGTCGAAATGAAATAAATAAAAACACGTGTAATAGCCTCAAATTTATTTGGAAAAATTTTTAATTTACAACTAAGCCGGGTTACGACCATTTAATCGGGTAAAAAAAATTTAAATTCCGTTTAACGTCGGTATGGGGTGGATCCCCACCTGGCCACCAACTCAAGCCCTATATAAGGGTTGAGTGGTCACCAACTTAAACTTTTTACCACTCTAGTCACTCACTCACTCTCTCTCTCTACTCTCTCTCTTCAAGACCCGATTCTTCCAAAAATCTGCAAGTTTCCGCTCCCAAACTGTAAGTTCTCTTACCCTAGATTGTTCTAAAGCTCATTATATGTCCATATAGCTTGAAAATCATCCATGAAGGCCAAGAACAAGGAGTTTACAGCCCAAGAACCCTCTTAGGCCGTAAACCCCAAAGAAGGTGCCAAAATGGCCCAAAATCCCTTCCTTAGGCTTAGAGGCTAACTTAAAACTTACCCTTGAAGTGTTTTAGACATTAAACATTATGTTTGGAGGCTTGAAAGAGGGTTTATGGCCCAGGAACACTCTTAGGCCGTAAACTCCCTTAAATTATGCAAAATGAGCCCTAAACCCCTTATTTAGCCTTATACCTTCACTTAGAAACTTGTAAGAGTGAGCTAAGGACCTCAAAATCGAAGTATAAGGGGTGTCCAAGAGTTTACGGCCGTAAACCATGGGGTTCACGACCGTAAAATCCCAAGGAGTGGTCCTAGGATCGCAAACTACAAGGGAGTGCCCCCTTTTAACCCTAAACACCCCTCAATCCATGGATTAAACCTTAGAACCCTTCTTAGTGATGCAAGAGACCTTAAAGAACACAAATACACTCCTCCCATGTGTTTACGGCCGTAAACTCATGGGGGAATTGGCCCCTCAACCTTAAACTCACCTAGGGTGAGTATTTGAGGAGTAAACTCCATAGTGAGGCCTTACACTCCTTCCTTGCAACCTAATAGCCTCCTCACACTTGACCAAAGTGTTTTTCTTCGCATTAGGATGTCTATACTTGTTTAATTAGTGTTTAGTCACTAATTATATGTAAACATATGTCTTCATATGTTTCTAGGGTCATAGAGTGTGTTCAAGTCTTCACTTGACACCTAGCATCCTACTTGACATTCCATCCACTCTACTCGCTGCAGGTGAGTTCATACCCCTTAATTAACCTTTCAAATGTTTCATTTAAATGTTTTAGGGGGGGGATACAAGTTAAATACAACAAGTTATAGTATCAAATCATATGTGATTTATAACTTGCAATCAAAAAGGATTTTTCTTTACTTTTAGCTACTTGTCAACAAAACTGTTTTAAATAATTATCAAACGCATTTTCTATGTTAAATTGTTGTTAAACTATTTTAAAACTGTTTTTAAACTACTTTTCTTTTAAACTATATCTACACCAATATATTTATATAAGTAAGACTTGAAGGACTTAGGACCGATAGCTCGCCTTACTTCCTGTTCTTGTTTGATTGGGGTCTTAGGGTATACTGTTATCCGTTCGACTATCATTGAATTCTTAGTTATATATCATATATATTTGTGTTAGATATGAAAGTCCTCATCTTATTCAATACCTTTGTAGATCAAAGGCATGCAAACCCACACTTTAATTAACTATAATAGGTATAGTTAAGACTACTGCTCATTTCCTGTATCACTATGATACTCACTATAATTAATATTATTACAAGTTAATGCACGTTAAAGAGAACACTCTATATACTATACTAAAAGTTTACTATACTATAATACAAGAAAATACACTAATCCAGAAAGTGACACACTATCCCTCTATACGACACTCTACTGCACGAATACCATGTAACCAGAGCTTCCCGGAAAGAAAGCAACACTACATGTATAAATCTATACAGGACGGACACTATTACATCCCGACTGTTAACTACAGTCTGAGCCGACTAGGCCTAGGGGTGACAAAACATCGCTACACTACGTATGACCGGGAAGGTCATCAGACTCTCTATTATCACTCTGTTTAGTTACATGAGAAATCATATCCTTATCCAAATTAATACACTAAGGATTAAAGGTTAAGCTAACTTCCCGAAGTAAATAAATATATCTTACAAATTGAAGTTTGCAACCCTACTACAGCCGGCCAACAATATCTTTCCTCATCTACTTTACTTGAATGAAATCTATTACCTTATTTTTATAACTAAAAGTTTCAATGGGAATACTTTTTCACACTCAAAGGATCAAACTTACAAATGCTCAAATCTAGAAAATATAGGATTTTCTAGGGATTTTTACTATTCTCAAACATTAACTATAGCTTTTATATCACATGATTTTAAAAACTTTTATACAATCAATGACACTAAATTCTTATGAACTCACCAACTTTATGTTGATACTCGTTTTCAAAATAACTTGTATTCTCAGGTTAAAAATAGACAGGTACTGGTGCAACTTTTGAGAAGATGGAGCATATACAGGACCATCTTTTATTTTTGTTTATACTTTTGGTGTCTATCAAATTGTACAGAACACGCTTGTACTTACAATTACTATATTAATACAATGGTTGTTGTCGCTTGTTTTTACTATTATGCAATTGTTATGATACTGTACATGACGTCCTCCACCCCATAACGTATTCCGTCGTTCTCGGTTTTGGGGTGTGACAGTAATGTTAAATTACAACCACCATATCTCCCCACTTTGATTTTTGGGATCGCAATGTATAAATTAAACCCAAAAATAGTAATGTTGAATTACAACCACCATATCTCCCCACCTTGATTTTTGGGATCGCAATGTATAAATTAAACCCAAAAACCCTTTTATGTTACTTTTAGACCGAGACTAGTAACGACGATGTCGGCGATGGAGTATGCCGATTTAATTTTCGTCATATGGATATTGTTCTTCCGTTTATTGTCTTCGTATCTCTTTGTCTTGGATTTGCATGATGCTTGAGCGGTCCTGGCTGTGTAACACCCGGTTTCCAGATCGAATCGATTTAGGGCTCCAAAGAGTCAAAGGAATGGTTTTTGGGTAAAACCAAGGCTCATGACGTGACCATATAGAGGTCATGCTGTGAGTAGTGATCAAATGAAATTCTGATTTAAACTGAGCTCACGACATGAGCAATAGGATCTCACGACGTGAGATGCGCTGCATCCCAAGCCTATGATATTTTAGGGTTTCCTTCATATTTAAACCCCGCAAACTTCATTTTAGGGTTCCAAAACAACCCCCTTCATCGCTAAGCTCAGTAAAACCCTAACCCTAGCCTCTCCTTGTGATTCTTGATTTTTTGCTGGAGTTTTGGTGGTTTGAAGAAGAAGATATCACCATTAAAGCATAGATTTAGCTTGGAATTTCCATTTGCAACCTCTAGCAACACCTCTGGACCATTGTGAGTAACCAAGATTCAAACATTTTGTTTCCTTGTTGCTAGATCTAAGGTTTTATGCATGCTTATGTTGGATTAGGTGTCTAAGCCAATAACTGAATTAGTAAATACTTGAATTATTAGCAAAGTCCTTTAGGGTTGCTTTTATTTGTTTAAAATATTAATAATGGGAATCTCAAGAATTATCATTATTGATGAAGCATGTGCGGTTTACCGACACATCAATATGAGATGATAAATGACATCAAGGTTGCCAAGCATATTTGCATGGTTATTCACATCTTGTTTATGATCCCAGGTATCCCAGTTAGAAATAGAAAGAGCATAATATGAGATTAAACATGCCATTGATAGATTCAATGAATCTCAAAAGATCTAGGAATTTCATTTTTGATTGAAATTGGTAAATTGTTTTTACCTAACTTTATAAAATTTACAATTGGATTACAAAATCCCTCTACTAGATTGTGAATTACATAGTTGGGTCCTAGCCTCAAATATTTATTATGGGTTAAAATATTAAGGATTATTGTCATCTAACTAAAACTACTTTTTATCTATAGATGTGTACTCCTGGTGATGCTTCTACTCCGTCGTCATCTACCCACAACTCGGGTTTCTCCCTACTCTCGATCGTGTCCAAGGTGACATTTGATGGCACCAACTACAACGATTGGATGTGTAACATAAAGATGGATCTTCGATTCGAGGGAAAATAGTATGTCCTTGAAAAAGAACTTGTTGAAATCAATGAAGCCACTACAACTCCATAACAACTAGCCTCCTACAAGAAACACTGCGATGACGCAACAAAAATTGCATGCATCATGGTCGCTACTATGGCTCCCGAATTGCACCGGTTCTATGAGGACTATTGGCCATATGATATGAACAATGACCTTGTGGAAAAGTGCCATAAGAGAGCTCGTCAAGAGAAATATGAAGTGGTCAAAGATCTCATGGCTTGCAAGATGAAAGAGGGAGAGTCTGTGTGCAACCACGTGCAAAGAATGCAAAGGTATGTGGAACGCCTTGTTAGGCTCAATGTTTAGTTCGATGAGGAGTTAGCCATTGACATGGTCTTGAAATCCTTGCCAAAGTGTTATGATCAGTTCATATTGGCCTATCATTTAAACAACAAAGAAACCACAGTGGCCCAACTCCATAACTTGCTACATACTGTTGAGTCAGGAATGAAGGGAAAGAATCCATCCCGTTCCACTAATACTCCCATTCTCACCATTGGGAAAAGCAAAAAGGAAGATCTAACATCTAATCTTCAGGTATGAATTTAAAAGCTTATTATTTATATTTTCAGGGCAACTCGACGAGTTGGAAGGCTCCAACTCGTCATGTAGAAGTATATTAATCCGTGTATTTTTCAAAGCCTACTCGGCGAGTTGGAAGGCCCCAACTAGACGGGTTGACGGTTGTTTATGAAACCCTAATTTTCAAGGTTTTTCACCCTATTTAAAGAGCTTATGACTCATTTATGGCGTCCCTCATCGTCCCCTCAGTCTAGAGAAAACCCTAATTGCGCCTATTTCCCCATTTTGAGTGTTTTTGAGCTTGAAGAGTGTTCTTTGGTGTTTTTCTTGAAGAAGCTTGAAGTTGGTGGGGCGAGGTCGAAGGGAGAAGCTTTAGATTCGGGATTTTAAGTGTTGTTACAACCACTTGGAGGTATAAAGTCGTTATGTTGATCATCCCTTCTTCTAGATCTCTTCTTTTAAAAGTTATGGCCATTATTAGCTTATTTTGGAACCATTATTGGATTTCAGCATGTTATGAAGCCATGGTTTCAGCTCTGGATGTTTCATGGGCCCTTTAACATAAATTTGCCATCTTTATCAATTATTGACCCTCCTTCATGCCCTTGTTCCCTTGATATGCCTTATTTGAGTGTTTTGGCCCCTTTGATGGCATGCATGGACGTAAAGTTAGCAACTTTATGTGGTATCTCAGTCCTAGAGGACCATATCTATAGTTTGGATCATTAAACTCGCTTGGAAGCGTCTGAATGCATTAAGGTTGGGAAAACTCGACGAGTTACTCTGCCAACTCGACAAGTTGATGGGGGGTTTTTCCGCTTTCTGGATGCTGAAGAACTCAACGAGTTGCTCTGTTAACTCAGCGAGTTGACTCGAGCTTTTCATGACTTTTTGTGACATGAAGAAACTCGACGAGTCAGGAGATGCACTCGACGATTTGGGGTCAACATGGACTATTGACCTTGACTGTTGACTCCGACGTTGACCAAGGTTGACCAAGTTTGACTTTAAGGGTATTTTTGGTAATTTGGGATTTTAATGAAATGAGTCACATGGTGGTTGTAGGTGGTTGAGTTTGGAGCTGTGAATCAAGAGTTGGATCTTGACAGTCAGTGCTACTTGCGAGGTGAGTTTTCCTCACTATACCTAGGGGTCGAAGGCACCAAGGCCGGCCCATTGGATTGATATCCTAGTAGTGATTGATATGCTGAGTACGAGTTAGTTATGTATGCTAGTTTGATATGCTAGTCTGGTAGGTCTGCATGACTACCTGTGATACTGTCTGCTTATCTGTATGTGCATCAATTTGTTACATATCGACATGTTGTGTGGGTAGGGTTGAGGTTGTACTGCTCCGTGCGGTAACCAACAAACCCTAAAGTATGCAAGATATAAGCTGAGGGCCAGGGAGAGCATGCCAAAATCATACTGAGGACTCCTAAGGATTCCATATGTGAGCTGAGGGCCAAGAGAGCATGCCAAACTAGCACTGAAGGCTAATCATTTATATTCAAGTCTGAGGACTAAAGGAGCAAGCCAGACATAAGTTATGGGCTAAAGAGCAATCCGGACTTATGTTGTGGGCTTGGGAGTAAGCCAGATGTGAGTTGTGGGTCTGTAATGCAAGTCAGACTCATACTGTGGGCTCAAAGGTAATCCAGTATATAAAGTTGTGGACCCATTACATGTTGTTATTATGTGTACTATTTGTTATGTATCGGTATTTTGTGGGAACTCACTAAGCTTTGGGCATACAGTTGTGAATTTTGTTTCAGGTACTTCAGATGATCGCGGGAAGGCGAAGGATTGATCGTGCACCTCCTTACATTTTATGTTATGATTTATGGGATTTCTCTGTTACTAAACTATTTTGAAAACAATTTGTAAACACTGAATGGTTTTTGGAATGTTTGAAAAGTTTGAAATTTTTGTGAAATTTATGGATGTTACAGAAGAAGAGGAAGGCAACTCCTAAAGCTAACTGGAAGGACAGGTCCCATGTTGGGTCATCTAGCAATGGCCCAAAAGGGAGGCCAAATTCAGACATTCCAGCTATTAGTGACCCCAAAGAGGCCATTTGTTACTATTGCAATGATAAGGGCCATTGGAAGAGGAGCTGCCCTAAGTACTTCCAAGACATCAAGGATGGAAAGGTGAAGCCATCGTCAGTAGGTATATACACTATTTAAACTAATAATTCATAATCTACTCGTTCTTCAGTCCTTGATATAGGATGTGGTTTTCACATTTGTTCTGATTTGCAGGGACTAAAAGAAAGTGAAGAGGTGGAGAATGGGAGGATGAATCTGATCATGGGAAATAGGCGATCTTCTCCTATTACCAAGATTGGGACGTATCATCTTATGCTTAATAGTAATTTTAGTTTAGATTTGATTGATTGTTGCTATTCATCAGAAATGACGCGAAATATTATTTCATTTCATGCATTGTTCAGACAAGGTTTTCATTACTCATTTAATGATTTGAATGGTTTAATTTTAGTTTATAAAAATGGTGTTTTTATATTTTAAGCTTTACCTTGCAATGGTGTATATGAAACAGTGATTTATGTTGGTAGCTTAGGTAATAGTGTATTTCACATTGATTCGTCTAATGGTTTAGACAAGGCATGCTTGTGGCATTATCTTCGAGGGCACATTGACAAGAAACGCATCGTCCAACTCAAAAAGTATGGAGTGTTGGAATCATTTGACCTAAGCCCAGATGATGAGTGCAAATCTTGTATTTTGGGCAAGATGACAAAATCACCTTTCACTGGATCTTGTGAAAGATGTAAAGGTTTATTGGACCTCATACACATAGATGTGTATGGACCCTTCAGATCTACCACAAGAGATGCTAATCGGTTTATGTAATGTTTACAGATGATTATAGCAGGTATGGTTATATCTACTTAATTAAACATAAATCAGAAACCTTTGAAAAGTTCAAAGAGTTTAAACATAAAGTCGAGAATCAATTGGGTAGGAAGATAAAGATGCTCCAGTCTAATAGAGGAGAAGAGTATCTTAGTATCGAGTTCCACCCCTACCTCAAAGAATGTGGAATAGTTTCACAATAGACTCCTCCTAGAACACCTCAACTTAATGGTGTGGCTGAGAGGCACAATCGAAACTTGTTGGACATGGTTCGTTCCATGATGAATTAAGCCACTCTTCCTATCTCTTTCTGGGGGTATTCCGTAGAGACAGCCACCCATATCCTCAATCTAGTCCCTACTAAGAAGGTTGCCAAAACACCTCACGAGATGTGGACATGGAAATTTCCCTCGTTAGCACATATCAAATTTTGGGGTTGTTAAGCTTTCATTAGACGAGAGACTCATGACCAGATAGAAGCCAGAACTGAGAAGTGTATTTTCATTGGCTACCCACAAAAGTATTTTGGATATTTGTTTTACAGACCTAGTGAGAATGTGGTCTTTGTAGCATGAACAAGATTCTTTCGTGAGAGAGTGCTCATATGCAAAGAGGACAGTGGGAGCACAATTGGCCTTGAATATATTTAAGAGTCAACCAATGAAGGAACCTTAGAAGACACTAGCACTCAACTAGAGGAAGAAATTCCAGTTGAGCCAGTTGAAAAATCATTGCCTCTTTGTCGTTCTAATAGAGTTATCATGCCACCAACGTTCTATGGTTTCCATATAACGTCGGATGGTGATATGTTTAACAGTGATCCAAAAACTGGTAAACTTGGATGATCCAGCTAACTACAAGGAATTGATGATAGGCCATGTGGCTGCCAAGTAGAAAGAGGCAATGGATAGCAAGATCAACTCCATGTATGGCAATCAAGTTTAGAACTTGGTTGATCAAGAACTTGGTCGAAAGACAGTTGGGTGAAAATGGATTTGTAAGAAGAAGAACGACATGGATGGAAATGTTCACACATTCAAGGCATGACTGGTTGCGAAGGGTTTTACTCAAAACCCAAGGAATGACTTTGATAAGACCTTCTCACCAGTGGCCAAGATAAAGTCTATTAGGATAATGCTCGTCGTGGTTGCCTTTAATGATTATTAAATTTGGTAGATGGATATCAAAACCGCTTTCCTTAATGGTAAGTTTGTTGAAGATGTTTACATGAGTCAGCCAGAGGGTTTTGTTGATGAAAAGTTTCCTAATAGAGTGTGTAAGATTGAGAAATCCATCTATGGGTTGAAACAAGCATCTCGCAACTGGAATCTTTGCTTCCATGGGAAATTCAAAGAGTTTGGTTTCTCTAGAAGTGAGGATGAGTCATGTGTGTATGTCAAGGTTAGTGGGAGTATAGTAATCTTTCTGGTATTGTATGTTGATGACATACTACTTATAGGAAGCGACGTTCCAACCTTGCAAGAAGTTAAATATTAGCTTGGAAAGTGTTTCGTTATGAAGGATCTAGGAGAGGCAGCCTATATTCGCGGGATAAGAATTTTGAGAGATTGAAAGAAAAGACTAATTAGAATTAGTCAAAGTACATACTTGGACAAGGAACTAAAATAGTTAAGTATGGAAAATTCCAAGTAAGGAGAGCTACCTATTCAGAGCAATGCCAATTTGTGTAAGAATCAAATCTTAAGTACGAATGAAGAGATACCTGATATGAGTCGAGTCCCTTATGCTTCGACTGTAGGATCGATCATGTATGCTATGATATGTACTCCCCCTGATGTGTCCTTTGGTTTAAGCATGATCAATCGCTATTAGGGAAATCCTAGAAGTACTTATTGGATAGCAGTAAAGAACATTCTCAAGTATTTACAAAGGAAAAAGGATATGATTCTAGTCTTTGGAGACAGTGATACGCTGAGACTAAATGGGTATAGTAACACCACTTTCAAATAGATAGAGACAATTTTCGTTCTCGGTTGGGCTGGGTGTTTCTATTAAATGGTGGAGCAGTTACTTGGAAAAGTTCCAAGCAAGACACGGTGGCTGATTCTATGTGTGAATCAGATTACATAGCGGCAAGTGAAACATCGAAGGAAGCAACTTAGTTGATGAGCTTCATTGGAGATCTTGGAGTAGTTCCAACCTTTCAGGAGCCTATGGATCTTTACTGTGATAATGGAGGTGTGGTTTCTTTGACTAAAAAATCAAGAGACCATGGAAAACCAAGACATATTGATAGAAAGTACCATTACGTCAGACATAGAGTAGAATAAGGTCACCTTATTGTGAAGAGGGAATCATTAGAAAAGAATCTAGCGGATCCTTTGATGAAGGCTGTGAGTAGGGTCAAGCATAATCAACATGCTAGGAGCATTGGTTTGAGAGGTGATATTAGTTTTAGTAGTTGGATGAGTAGTTTGAAACTTGTAACAAAATAAATGTAATTGACTTTTGGTGATTAAATATTAGAGATTATTCATGATTTTGTTTACTGCCTTTGTCAATTTTTTATTCTTGTGTTTCAATTTGCATGTTTTACTTTCCAGATATTTTAATTATTCAAATTCCACAGTCACTCATACTTTCCAAAGTAAGTAGTGAATTAAAACTGTCATGAATTGGATTGTAGATTATCTAATGGAGTTAGACATAGCTATTGTATTGCTACAACATTTATGAGTACTTAGAAATGAAGATTTAAGTATTGGATAAACCCACGCTTAGAGAAGTACTTCATGGATTATATCATGAGTAATTCTGAGATGATAATATCTTATATTCTTAAAATAGAGATACATGAGTTGTAATTTACGAATCGGTTGTGCATTGGTGTTGCGAAAACGCATTAGTAAGATGATGTTATAAAACACAGTGTCATGTGTGATTTGGTGAGTAAAGGATACAAGCATATAAGTCAAAGTTTATTTGTTCCTTTTGTCCTAACGGGAAAAGTGATATCTTTGGGTCCCTCGGTGATTTGGTGTTGACTTATAGTGATGGGCCCAACCAGGACTCAATTGATGTGTTTAATTTGAAGTCTTATGTCGTTATCACAAATCAGAAATCAGGAAACAAAACTTAGATAATGAGATTGATTCTAATCAATGTCTCATGTCTATATGATATCTTGAAGAATGGAGGAATATTAGATCACTTATCTTAGGGCCAATGTCTGGTTAGTTCAGAGTTTGACAGTTGCTATGGAAGCACTCTTTGCTGTCTAATTTAGAAGTTGTACTTGTAATTGCAGTTATAGACTTATCCAAGTAAGAGACTGTAGATTAGATGTCTAAGCCAATAATTGAATTATTAGCAAAGTCTTTTTGGGTTGCCCTCAAATCTAGTAATTGAATAGGATGGTTTTAAAAAGAGAGATACTGATTTATTGATTTATTATATGATTAATAAATAACAATAAATAAATTTATTAATATATTATGGAAATAATATATTAATTAGAAATAGTATTATTAAATTAATAATTAATCAGAAATTAATTGGAATTAACTTTGGGATTAATTTGATTAATCAAAAGTACAAGGGCTGAAATGTAATTGTTCAATAGTTGAACAAGTTAGGGTTCCAGAACCTTCCTTGGAAGGGTGGACGAAAATTAGGGATATTCCAGTGTTTTTGGAATATTCCCTACAGATAAATAGGAAACCGGATAATTACCAATTTGAACTAATATTATTTTATTCATTTTAGGGTTATCCAGGGTTTCCATGTTACACTACATAAAGACCCTTTGTTCTTTGATTTTCGGCTATCTCTTCATTCCAAAGGATATCCGAGATTTATCCATCCCATCTACTCTCTCTTTAAGACTCCTTATTGCTAGGGTTGGATGTGAACCATCAGAGGCACAAAAATTCTGGTGTTAGCTTCCAAGTGACTACAAGAAGGATTGTGATTGATTATCTACTAGTATAATCAAAAGGTATGTAACCCTAAACCTTTTTCTTATTTTCGAAAATCCTAGGGTTCTTGATGTTCAATTGGTTATTGCATCCAATATAGAAAATATAGATCCTTTAGGTTGCATGCAAACTTAGGGTTTAAGTTTTTCTGCCAAAATATGATTTTTGTAACCTATAAAACCCATCAGTTTATCCATGCCTATAAGAGTTTAGAGTGTTGGGACTCCATAAAGTTAGCAACTTTATGGGTCCTTAGGGTCCCTTGGTGATTATATATTATGGATCTAAGGTTTGGATGGTGTTTCAGTTCATGCTTAAGATTTGATCTCCTTTATCTTCATGAATGCTCTATTCTGAGCTCAAGTCTTGTATTGGAAATACAAGACCTTAAAGCATCTATTTTTATAATCCTTGGGGTGTTAGGAAGCCTCCTAGAAAAGATGAATTAATGGCTTAATGGATTAAGATGTTTATGGATCAAAATGGCATTCAGACCGATATCACGACATGAGGATTATGAGACCCAACTATTTTGTCATGTAGCGGCTCACGACGTGAGCCATAGATGGTCACGTCATGAGGGGTTGTTGATTGTTGACTTCCGTTGAACATTGACCGTTGTCTTTTTGACCAGTTTGAATTTGGGTCAAACTTGAAGGATTTAGGCTGTTGATTAAGATTATTCCACGTGTTGGTGTTAGAGGGCTTGCAGGAGAAATCAATGCAGAAGGGAAGCATGTCGTAGTGTTCTGGGTTCTCCGTTACAGGTGATTTTACCTCACTGTACCCATGGGTCAAAGGCACCAATGTCATCCCATTATTTTTGGTTATCATTTATTAGAAGGATGCCCAAGGGGTTGTATATAGCCATGAAAGATAGACCGGGGACTCTTGATATAGGATTTCTTGCATGTTCCTTGTTTGGTTGTGGCTCTAGAGTAGGATCATCTGTCTGGGTGTCTATCTCACCTTTGGGTATGTATGGTTACGCATCCTTTGTAGAGTTGGTTATGTATCCTTGTTTATAGGATGTTGCTATGTTGTAGTGAGCTTATATATATATATATATATATATATATATATATATATATATATATATATATCCTGGTGTGCTAGGATGCAATAGTAGTAGTATGCTGGTTAGAGTACCAGTAGGTTGGTTATTGTCTAGTAGACTGCCCTAGGGGTTATATATATATATATATATATATATATATATATATATATCCTGGTGTGGTAGGATGCAACAGCAGTAGTATGTTGGTTAGATTACCAGTAGGTTGGTTATCGTCTAGTAGACTGCCCTGGGGTTATATGTTGTCATGTAGGATAGCCTGAGAACTCTTGATCTAGGGTTTCTTGCATGTTCATTGTTTGGTTGTGGCTCTCGAGTAATATCATCTGTTTGGTTGGCTATCTCACCTCTGGTTACTTATGGTTACACGTTCCATGGAGGTTAACTGGTAGCGGAGCAGTGTACTGTGAGAGATCTAGTAAGCGGTAGTGAGATGTATGATTGATAATTGTTTGTATTTTATGATTACTCCATGCTTTATTATTTATATGTCGACATATAGTAGTGGATGATGTTGATGCGGTCCTACTCTATGTAGAAGCCAATAATCCCGGGAGCAAGCCATACATAAGCTATAGGTCAGAAAGGGAAAGCCAGACTTATGATGCTGGCTCGGGAGCAATCCAGACATAAGTTGTGGGCTAGAAATGGCAAGCCAAACTTATGATGTAGGCTCGAGAGCAATCCATACATGAGTTGTGGGCCATGAAGGTAAGCCAGACTCATGTTGTGGGCTCAGGGGTAATCCATCCCGATGACTATGGACCCAATATACATGCTGTTATATGTTTGTGTGGTGATATATTGGGAAAACTCACTAAGTTTTGTGTGCTTACCCAGTTGTTCATGTTTCAGGTTTTGTTGGTGATCGTGGGAAGGCAAATGCGGAACTCTATACATGCATCAACAGTATTGAGGATTCCACGTTATTTATATTACTATAATTTTTGATAATTGTAATCCAAAATAAATGGTTTCTTAAAATGGATTTATAATTAGGAAGTTTTACCTTAATAAAAATGAAATTTTTTTGTTGTGAAAATAGGACGTTACAAGTTGGTATCAGAGCCCTGGTTTGAGCGAATTGGAGGAACACTTGTGTGAATCCAGTCTCAAACTAGGATCTGAGAATTTTCAAAAAACATTTTTGTAAAAGAATTTATAATAAAAGGTTGGGCTAGGGGCATGTGCTCAGTCTCTTTTCATGTTCTTGTTTGATTGTTGGCTTGGGATCATGAATGTGGGCCTTGGCTTAACTTTGGTTTACAGGAAGATGTGGTGTGTACAGTCAGCCAAAGCCCAAACAGGAAAGTGGTTCCCAAAATACCCATACTTGTTATTTGTGCTAAATTTGAACTTGTTGATATATGAATTGTTAGAAGAGCATGCTAGTGGACAATCTAAGGTTCTCATAGGGACTGTTGGATAGAAGTTCCTGATTTCGGTGATGCCGTATGATATAGGGAATTGATCTCTATATTTTATTTGATTGTGTGATTGTTGTGTGTATGTTGTATAATTGTATATAGTCAAGATTAAATAGAATTAGAATGATCGACTTAGCCTTATTTCATTTTCCTTGTTTGGTTGTGGACTTAGGGCAAAGTCGTTTGTTCAACATTATATCTGACCTCGTATTGGTACAACACGCATGCAAAAAGAAACCAGTGGTTTGGGAGTGAAGATAATCCTAGCAGCGGCGAAGACAGTATAGGGGTATGAGGGTCTTTAGCCCCTTCCAACTTGTCTAAAGTGCGCTATAGCCCATACAATATAAAACATTTTATACCATTTTCATCTGAAAAAGAAACGAGGACATCGGTAGTTTTTGAGGATGACACCAAGAAAATACGAACTAAGTAGGATTTGATACATTTTATTTAAAGAATCAGTTAGAAAAAATCAAATCAAATTCATTATATTATAAAATTTTAAATCTATCAAAATAAATCGAAATCTTCGCCAAAAAGTCTAAAAATTTTGCAAGATAACGTAAGGAATTCAATCATAACCTAAAGAAAACTGTCGCATATAGCGTTCGATCGTCTCCGCCATGATTTACGCCTCTGGTCTCACCTTCTCTTACTCACGCTCTTGGCGTATCCTTCTCCCCTTAGCCTCTTAAAGTTCTATCATCGGTCTCCAATCTCTGTAACCGTCATCGGCACCGGTCCTCTCTGTTGTGTAACATATTCACTCACAGCATCACTATGAGTTTCTCTCTCATTCTCCACCCATAGCAGTAATAATGCCAATATGGCATTGATTTATCCTCTTATAAACTATTGGTTCTTTTATTTGTATTTTTTTAATTTACTGCACCTAGATGATAGCCTTCACGTGGTGTTCCATGATGGCTTTTGAATTGATTTATTGTATTGACAATGAATTGTCATTTTCCTGTTAATTGTTATCTTTTTTTTACTTGTGTATTTGCTCTTTGTTTATAAAAGTTTTTCCATTTTCAATTGCTTAGTAGTTACTAAATGTTTGATTAGTTCATTTATATGTAAATTATTTTACTTTTTGTTACTTTTATGCAAGATTACCAATGAAGATTTAGTGAATTGGTTTCAAGAAAATGAAGAATCGTAAAGAACAATATAACACTTGAATCACCTAAATAAAATTGGACATAATTGATTTGGAATCTTAGATTCATCACTAGATATATATATCATCTAGAACCCATCATCCCATTCTATTAAACATAGTAAAAAAATGTTAAAATCGAACCCAATCTAGAACGTAGTTAATTAAAATGGTGCCCTACCATAGTTAAATAAAATGGTGCCCTCCAAACCCAAAATTAATAAGCCTTTGGTGCCCCCTATTCTAATTTCCCGGATCCCCCCTGAATCTTAGGAAGAGTTCCTAGGAAGTTAGTTGTAGCTCGTAGGAGAAGTAGGTGTTAGCACACCTAGGAATGGTCTAGTGTAGTGACTTAGGACCTTAGTATGAATTCTGAATCAACTACGAATTAGTGAGGAAGGTAGTACGGGCACGTACTACTGAAAGCACAGGATCTGTATGAGACTCAGGAGGAACCTCGAGGCTACGAAGGAACTAATAGGAGGGTGACCTGGTGTGGTGAGCACTGTGTTTTGATGTCTAACCTTTCCAGGGTAAATTGTAACACCCGCAGATTCGGGCTAGTCAATTTAGAGACGATAAGAGTCAAAAATGACTTTTTGATATAGGATTATTTAGAACAAATAATCTTAACTAAGTTGTAGTATATGTCACAAGGTTTCCGTACATAAAAATTTACGCTGAAATCCAAGTTATAACGAAGAAATTATGACCTGTCGAAGTTTCGCGACAAAACCGGAACGACATCGGGAATCATGAAAAGTGATTTTATGATAAAGTACTTTTTGGCCTTAGTGACCTAAACGAAAGTTGTAGAGTACGTCTCCACCTATACGTGGATATAAAGAACGTCGAAAACGGAGTTCGTATGCAAACGTTATGGCCTTCCGAAGATGTAGTTGTCTAAGGGCACGACACGTGGCAGAAACCCTAGCCGCCTTAAGTCACGACGTGAACATGAAGTTCACGATGTAAAACATGTCAGGGACACTAATCGGGGCTAGAAAACACGTGTTAAAGCTACGGGATGACACATGGAAGTCATGACGTGAACCTATCATGTTTACGACGTGAATAAGCCCAGAACAGCCTAAAAATAGCAAGTTCATCTCTTTCATTCGTTAAACCAATTCCTCTATCTCTCTCTCTCTCTCGTTTGCTAAAGGTGTTTTGCACTCGGAGCCCGACGATCACGAACCGCTGACCGTTTTTAGTTAGATTCTATCAACTCACACTAATAAGGTGAGTGCATAGTTACTTTCATCTTACACATAGATATGAAGTATTTAATATAAATTATGTGCTATGTGTGTATATTATTTGTGTTCCTGATATATATGTTGGATGAACGTTTTATACATGTTTTAAATGATTTAAACTGTATATGTATTTTATATCTACGAATATGTTGCGTAGAACATGAGTAGATAAATAATGAGGGATGAAAGAGGATATAGATAAATATTGGCAGCTGCGCCATAACCCATAAGTGTTTTTGATTTACGTGTTCACCAGTTGTAATCTAAATATCCTGGCAGCTGCGCCTAAAGGATAATATTGAAAGCTGTGCCTAATAGAGAATATCATAATCCTGGGAGTTGCACCTAAAGAATAATATTGGTAGTTGTGCCTAATAGAGAATATCATAATCCTGGCAGCCGCGCCTAAAGGATAATATTGGCAATTGTGCCTAATAAAGACTGTCATAATCCTGGCAATTGTGCCTAAATGATAATATTGGCAGTTGTGCCTAATAGATAACATTGGCAACTGTGCCATAGACAACGATGGACTTCGTGCCTACTCCTTAGGAGAATCCTTAGGAATGAAAAAGTGAATGATAGATAATTCTTAGGGTAGATCCTTAAGAATAAAGAAGATAATGGGTATGGGTAATTGGGTTGATTGTTTGATAATTAAACATAATAATTATATTATTTTGGTTTGAAAACCCTATGTGCTCACCAGGTTTCCAAACCTGACCCACTCAATATAGTTGTATCACATGTATTGATACGAAGCTACTTTACACTGAGAGATTTAAAGGAGATGTAGATCACTAGTGTAAATCAATGTAAAGTCTGTTTATGCTTATGTTTTTGTATTGACGATGACATCCCAAAGTTTTAAAATCAATAAAATACATTTCTTCGGAAATGCTTTGATAATATATTTATCATGTTTTCTAGGAACAAATTTCGCAACACTTTTCTTTAAAAAGATACTCTGATTTTAAAATAAAGTATAAACAAATCAGTTTTTTCTGGCCGTGAATTTGGGGATGTCACAGTTCGTATCAGAGCATTAGTTTAAGCGAACTAGGAATTTGTAGGAAATTTCTACACTTAAACTTAGAATGCTAAGTGATGATTGTGAGATGAGTGTCTACCATATTTTAGACACGAGCACTACTATATTTTAGGAAAGATGCCTAAAATGCTTTTATGTGCTAAATGTTATATGTTTGCCATATATGATATTATTTGTTCGGATCTATGGTCTGTTGCCGATCGGATCTGGAAATTTTATGTGTTCAGATTTCTAAACATTTGATTACGGTATTAGAACTGACATATAACTTTTCGGAGTAATAAGGAGATTTGTACGTCTATTGTAAGTAAAGCTTTCCTAGATTAAATTCTTGCCTCGGTACACCGAACGTCTGCTTTGGTGTATAGAACGTCATAGTGAAGACTCATAGTGAATTAAGTAAATTGAGGAAATGAGAAGGTTTACGATAGTAAATGATACCTATCGGAAGATATCGTAAGAATGGTATCTTGCCTCTAGACTACGTCTAATAAAATAACAGTACGTATAGAGGAGTAAGGTACATCTGAATGTACACATTTGATAGGCGGGATGATAGATCAGTTGGTGTAATTTCTGAAGTTGTTTTATCGCTTGGCACTTCCATCACCAACCGAGTTGAAGCAGAATTGATGATTGAAGATATGCATAGAAGAAGTCTGAGTAGAGTCTAGGGAAATTTTTATGATTATTTGGACACATTTGTATGTGTTAAATCGTTTTGTGATTTTAGGAAATAAGAACTTGGGGACTGCGAGACAATACTTAGGACGAGTATGAGTAGGTGTCAATAATAGTAGAGATCTATACTACTGGAAGCACAAGACTCGCACTTGGATCAAGGAAAGTCACAAGGTTACCAAGAAGTTAATAATTGATTCCGTTTTGTTCATACATGTCATTACCATCGTTTCGGTAATGACTAAGAAGATTGTTGTTGTTTCGACCCTATTGGTCATATCATATCGAGTCCGACCAAGAGGAGTATGTTACGTGGTTCAGAGAACCAGGTTGATGTAGCATCCGAATTAAGCCAGAAGATTAAAGTGAAAGATAGTCAAAGCGATCAATAGAACTATCGTGATCGTTGTTAAAGAAGCTGGTAGCTAGAAATGCTACATGTTAAAATGTGATTATATCACATTAGAACATGAAGGAAAGTATATTCAATTCTGGAATTTTACTCTAAAAGACCTGAGTCTGAGCGTTGCATCATATGATGAGAGGTCATTAGAATGTGACCCATTGGTCTGTTATGACAATCAAAGGAAGGAACTTATCTCGAGTTGTTAAGAAGA
Source organism: Lactuca serriola (assembly GCF_051521515.1). NCBI lineage: Eukaryota > Viridiplantae > Streptophyta > Magnoliopsida > Asterales > Asteraceae > Lactuca > Lactuca serriola. The sequence continues at coordinate 195,513,817 of NC_136415.1, forward strand.
AGAAAGAGTCTCCAATAAGGGCCGAGATTATGACATTAGACAGAGTACGGGTGCAAGATCAAGCACCGCCTGCAGTCGAGAAGTCCAAGAGTTAGATACTAATGCGAAGGAACATATAAGTTACGATTTACCTAGGATGAAGAGATAACGTATGGAATCATTATACATCCCTGTTTCATTGATGCTTCCAGGACGTAATCATCCTAAGGGGGAGATAATTGTAACTCCCACAGATTCGGGCTAGTCAATTTAGAGACGATAAGAGCCAAAAATGACTTTTTGATAAAGGATTGTTTAGAATAAATAATCTTAACTAAGTTTTAGTATATGTCACAAGGTTTCCGTACATATAAAGAACGCTAAAATCCAAGTTATAACGACGAAGTTATGACCTGTCGAAGTTTCGCAACAAAACCTACACGACATCGAGAATCATAAAAAGTGAGTTTATGATAAAGTAATTTTTAGCCTTAGTGACCTAAATGAAATTTATATAGTACGTCTCCACCTACACATGGATATAAAGAACGTCAAAAACGGAGTTCGAATGCAAAAGTTATGGCCTTCCGATGATGTAGATGTATGAGGACATGATATGTGGCAGAAACCCTAGCCGCCTTAAGTCACGACGTGAACATTAGGTTCACGATGTGAAACGTGTCAGTGACACTAATGGGGGCTAGAAAATACATGTTAAAGCTACGGGATGACTCATGGAAGTTCACGACGTGAACCTATCATGTTCACAACGTGAATGGCCCCAGAACAACCTATAAATAGCAAGTTCAACTCTTTCATTCCTTACACCAATTCTTCTCTCTCTCTCTCTCTCTCTCTCACTCACTCGTTTGCTAAAGGCATTTCGCATCCGGAGCCCGATGATCACGAACCACTGACCGTTTTTAGTTATATTCTATTAACTCATGCTAATAAGGTGAGTGCATAGTTACTTTCATCTTACACATAGATATAAAGTATTTAATATAAATTACGTGCTATGTGTGCATATTATTTGTATTCCTGATATCTATGCTGCATGAACGTTTTATACATGTTTTAAATGATTTAAATTGTAAATGTATTTTATATCTACGAATATGTTGGTTAGAACATGGGTAGATAAATAATGAGGGATGAAAGAGGATATAGATAAATACTGGCAACTGCGCCATAACCCTTAGGTGTTTTTGATTTACGTGTTCACCAATTGTAATCTAAATATCCTGGCAGCTGCGCCTAAAGGATAATATTTCCAACTGTGCCTAATAGAGAATATCATAATCCTGGTAGCTGCGACTAAAGGATAATATTGACAACTGTTCCTAATAGAGAATATCATAATCATGGGAGTTGCGCCTAAGGAATAATATTGGTAGTTGTGCCTAATAGAGAATATCATAATCCTGGCAGCTACGCCTAAAGGATAATATTGGCAATTGTGCCTAATAGAGATTGTCATAATCCTGGCAATTGTGCCTAAATGATAATATTGGCAGTTGTGCCTAATAGATAACATTGGCAACTATGCCATAGGCAACGATTGACTTCTTGCCTACTCCTTAGGAGAATCCTTAGGAATGAAAAAGTGAATGATATATAATTCTTAGGGTAGATCCTTAAGAATAAAGAAGATAATGGGGATGGGTAATTGGGTTGATTGTTTGATGATTAAACATAATAATTATATTATCGTCGGTTGAAAACCCTATGTGCTCACCAGGTTTCGAAACTTGACCCACTCAATATATTTGTATCACAGGTATTGATACGAAGCTACTTTACACTGAGAGATATAAAGGAGATGTAGATCACTAGTGTAAATGAATGTAAGGTCTGTTTATGCTTATGTTTTTTGACTGACGATGATATCCCAAAGTTTTAAAATCAATAAAATACATTTCTTCGGAAATGCTGTCATAATATATTTTCTGGGAACAAATTCCGCAACACTTTTCTTTAAAAAGATACTCTGATTCTTAAAATAAAGCATAAACAAATTAGTCTTTTCTGGCCGTGAATTTGGGGATGTCACATATATTTTCAGTATGACAGCTATTGGAGGTTTGGGATCAGGTGCAGGTGGTACTATGAAAGCAGGTTTGGAGGAGGAGGAGATTCGCAGGATCATTGCCGCCGAAGTAGCCTTGCCAATCAGGGGGCAATTCTGGAGTTGTTTGATTCGGTCATGATCGTGATGATCGAGGAGTTTGATCGGCGATATGCCGCCGTCATGCAGGTAGCTACTGTCGCAACCGTCACCATTGCAGGATCTCAAAGAGGCCGGGCGATGCAGTACCGAGAGTTCAGTTTTACAAATCCTTAATAGTTTAGAGGCGACAGGGACCCAATTATCTCTTTGAGATGGATTTCTGATATGGAGGGATGTTTCTTCACATGTTTGTGTCATGAGAACCAATATGTGAAGTTTTTGCTTAATCTTCTTCACTGGGATGCGAAGGATTGGTGGGAGTTTGTGACTCGGGGCTTTTCGTATGCAGAGAGAGCCGCAATGACTTGGGAGCATTTTTTGGATGTGTTATGTGCTAAGTATGTTCCTCTTGTGGAGCAAGAGCTACTGGAAAAGGAGTACCATTCGCTCAGACAGACGAAGGAGTCGGTGACGGAGATTACTAGGATGTTTATGGAGAGAGCTCTTTTCTGCCCAGAGAGTGCCGCTCCAGAGCAGACACAACAGTACTGGACTTTAACCAAGTTGCAGGCGAGCGCCAGGAGGAGGAAGATTAAGTTGGAGATTCAGCAGAAGGAGGAAGGGACAGTTTCAGGACAATATCAGTCGCGCGGCTAAGTGTTTCAAGTCCGCCGATCCGGGTTTTGGATCAACTGAGAGGAGGAGACCCGAGTATGGAAATTGTGGAAAGTTTCATGATGGGAGGTGTCAATATTTTGTATGTCGTTGGTATGGCGAGCAAGGTCATTTTCACAGAGATTACAGGCGGAGTATGCGAGTTTGCTTCCATTGCTGCTAGGAGGGCCACATCCGAGCTCGCAGTCCCTTTCTCGTTTTTAGTGAGGTGCTAAACCCTGCATCCCTTGCTTGGAAGCTTTCCGACGGTCATTGTGGGCTAGCTGGATCCTCGGAGACCGAGGTTTGAGTTATCAGTTCTTCTATTTAGTCGATTGTTGTAGTGTTGGTATTCATCTGTAATTTTTGTTTATGTTTCGAATCTCAATTGTAATCTTGGATGATCACTTGAATGGGATTATCTTATTTAGGTTTATTTTAAATTGATTTCTTATTATGAATGGATTCATTATCATTGCTTTTGTTTGCATGCGTGTTGGAATTTGTGAATGTTGTGTAGGTTCGGATTCTCCTACGTATCTGAATATAAGTGGTTGGGATCAAGTAGTAGAGTTCAAGTTGGTATGGGTATCGAAGGATTGTGAAGTTGTCAGATTCTAGCATATTTCAAGTGGGGGAGAGTGGAACCTCGCAACCGGAAGATCTCATGCCAAGGTTCACTTCTCATCCAGAAAGTTAGCAACTTTATGGTTCCTTAGGGTTTTATGCATGTTTATCCATTACTATAAGAGTTAGAGTGTTGGGACTCCATAAAGTTAGCAACTTTATGGTTCCTTAGGGTCCCTTGGTGATTATATGTTATGCATCTGAAGTTTCGATGATGTTTGAGTTCATGCTTGAGATTTGATCTCCTTTTTCTTCATGAATGTCCTAGTTTGAGCTCAAGTCTTGTATTGGACAAACAAGACCTTAAAGTATCAATTTCTTATGATCCTTGGAGTGTTAGGAAGCCTCCTAGAAAAGATGAATTAGCGGCTTAATGGATTAAGAAGTTTATGGATCAAAATGGCATTCATACTGATCTTACGACATGAAGATATGCTTGTCACGTCGTGATGATTATGATATCCGACTATTTTGTCCTGTAGTGACTCACGACATGAACCATAGATGGTGACGTCGTGAGGGATTATTGACTGTTGACCATTGACTTTTTGACAAGTTTGACTTTGGGTCAAACTTGAAGGATTTGGTTTGTTGATTAAGATTCTTTCATGTTTTGGTGTTAAAGGGATCGTAGGAGCAATCATTGTAGAACGGAAGCGCTTCACTATTTTCTAGGTTCTCCATTTCAGGTGAGTTTGCCTCACTGTACCCGTGGGTCGAAGGCACCAATGTCGACCCACTATTTTTGGTTATCATTTATTAGAAGGATGCCCTAGGGGCTGTATGTAGTCATGTAGGATAGACTGATGACTCTTGATCTAGGCTTTCTTGCATGTTCCTTGTTTGGTTGTGGCTCTAGAGTAGGATCATCTGTCCATATGTCTATCTCACCTCTGGATACATATGGTTACGCGTTCTTTGCAGAGTTGGTTATGTATCCTTGTGTATAGGATGTTGATATGATGTAGATATCTGCTATATATATATATATATATATATATATATATATATATATATATATCCTGGTGTGGTAGGATACAATAGTAGTTGTATGATGGTTAAAGTACTAGTAGGTTGGTTATCGTCTAGTGTAGTGACCTAGGGGTTGTATGTAGTCATGTAGGATAGCTTGAGAACTCTTGATCTAGGCTTTCTTGCATGTTCTTTGTTTGGTTGTGGCTATAGAGTAGGATCATCTATTCGGGTGGCTATCTCACCTTTGGTTACTTATGGTTTCGCATTCCATGGAGGTTAGCTGGTAGCGAAGCTGTGTACTGTAAGAGATCTAGTAGGCGGTAATGAGCTGTATGATTGATAATTATGTATATTATGTGTTTACTTGATCCTTGATTCTTCATATTTCGACATATTGTAATGGATGAGGTTGAGGTGGTACTGCTCTGTGCGGAAGCCAACAAACCCGAGAGCAAGCCAAACATAAGTTGTGGGCCAGAAAAGGAAACCCAGACTTATGTTGTGGGCTCAGGAGCAATCAATACATAAGTTGTGGGCCAGAAATGGCAAGCCAAACTTATCATGTGGGCTCGGGAGCAATCCAGACATGAGTTGTGGGCCAGGAAGGCAAGCAAGACTCATGATGTGGGCTCAGGAGTAATCCAACCTGATGGTTGTGGACGCAATATGTATGATGTTATATGTTTGTGTCATGGTGTTTTGGGGAAACTCACTATGATTTGTGCTTTCCCAGTTGTTTATGTTTTAGGTTCTATTGGTGATCATGAGAAGGCGAATGCGGAACTGTACACATGCATCAGTAGCATTGAGGATTCCACGCTATTTATATTATTCTGATTTTCGATAAATGTAATCCGGAGAAATGGTTTTCTTAAAATGGATTTATAATTGAGTAGTTTTACCTTAATAAAAATGATTTTTTTTGTTGTGAAAATGGGACGTTAGAGGCTGCCATTACTTTCGTAAGATGAAAAGATGTTCAATTTAAATGTTGAAAGTTTTAAATCTCTAGATCGTAGATTCGAGGCTTTCATGTGATAGAAACCCTAGTTTGGATGGAAATAGAATAAGATTAAAGAGAAATCCTATCAGTGAGAGGAGAAATCGACGATCAGATTTTCATCCAAGACTTCGTCCTGTCGGCTTTGGATTTCTTGCTAAGGGGAGAAGGATAAATTTTTAGAAACTTCCCCATCCATACTTTGCAATTACATGTATATAATTGTTTATATATGGAATTTACAAATTCTCAAACTCCATTGATGCTTCGTTTTTTCTCATTAAGAGTTAGGAGAAAACTGTGGACTGTTACTGCCAAGGTCAGGGTAGATGCATACAAGTTTCAAAAGAAGAAAAATACCCCACGAAGGTTGAAGAAGTTTTAGGTCATGATTTTTCGGAATAAGTTATAGGTCGTGTTGCACCTGTTGGTTTACGGTAGGTGTGGTGGTTGTGCGAGAAGAAGATGATGATGATCTCAGATTCATCCCCTCTTAAAGAAGAGTTTGACCAATGAATCTTTGTGTATATGTGTGTGTGAGGGGGGAGAGAGAGAGAGAGATGTTGACAATAGGCGAAGAGGTCATGTGGATTTAATTTAGATTTTTTAATCAGATAAACACCACCTGGGACATGAGGACTAAATAAGCATGTGAAAACCGACCTTAAGCCCCTATAAAGCATCAAAAAAAAGTTAAAAGACTGATTCAGCAAATTCAAAATACATTGTTGAGTTAATGTGTCAGAAGAAGAAGAGGAAGACATGGGTTTTAAGGGTTTTATAATTGGGCCTAATTCTCTTGAAAAAAAAAGTTAATTTATATTTGGTATGTGGTTATGTCCTTAAGAGTAATAAAAATAAGGGTGCAAAATCTAATATTTTATAATAATCAAACAAAATTCATAAATATAAATTTTGTTTGAGATATCTTAAAATTTCAAAATTGTGTAATTTTTATTAATAAAAGAAAAAAATATGGAAACGTAGAACAAAATGCATTAAATTCTAGAAATAAATGAGGACATAGGTTTTGAGTGTTTTTTTTAATCATCCTAAGGACCACCTCATAAAAGGAAAACCTTAATTTTCAATTCGAGTCGAGGAAATGAAAATAAATCAATGGTTTTCTTTTTCTTCAAGTATACATAATGTAGTGCAACAAACCAAACATGTAAGGTAAATAGCACTAAGGCCCAAAAGAAATGCAAACGATATCAAGGCGGTAGTGGCCTCAATATAGAAGTATCTGGGGTGCCTCGAGTCCTCTCCATGGATACTAGTCATGAGTCGATGGGGATGTCCATGTCCTCGACATCAATGTGTCGCCATATCATAAGCATGCACGTTGAGTATAAAATTTGGTCAATAACAAAAACAAATAAGGCCCAAGAGAAAAACAAAACATATCGGTTTAGCAAAACAAATGCGAAACAACCATTTGAACACATAGACATGAAATTGACTCAAAACTTTAGCCTTAGAATCAACAAAACACATTTAAGTCGATCTAGACATAGTCACATAGACTCAACATTTAGGATTTTAATTAATCAACTTTAAAACAAAATAAACAAGTTATAATAGCTCCATTTAGGTCAAAAAATATCACAATTTAAGCATGTTTTTTGTGCATGACTAAGTTTGAACGTAGAAATTCAAAAATCGAAATCTACGCATACACATCAACTTAGAATTTAATTTTGAACCTTACATAGTTCTGTTTATTGTTTATTGGGTTAAATAATTACTTTTAATAAGAATGTGGGCTAATATATCTTGTTTAGTTGACCTAACGGTATCAAAAGTTTACGGATAGATGTTCATCAACCAAATAAGGGTTCAAAGTTGATGAAGAAAAATATAAATTTAAAGGAAGAATAATGGATGCGTCTTAAAACCATTCTAAAAAAAACTTACAAGATTTTAAATTAAACTAAAACCCCAAAATGTCATTTTAAAGCCCATTTCAACAATCATAAACATATTTTATAATATGTTTATCTCATTTTATCTTTATGGAATCATCGAAAAATCCTTCTTATTAAGATTTAGCTTCAAGGATTATTCTTTACAACTATTTAACATTCTCGATTCTTCATCGACCAATAAAATTATTCCTATCGATAATGACTTTTCTAAAAACAATTATCAGTTTGCATGTCATTAAAAGTTGGTATATTGAAATTTAATTAACTTATTCCAATAATAAGAGCCCAACTTTGTTCAGTATTTATTTAACCCAATAAGCCAATCCCATGGATAATGTTACTTCCAGTCCAATAATTGGTTCTTCATCTGTCCAAAACTGTATATTTAAATAAAGATGGGCCAATAACGTACAAGTCTTATGATCGAAACCTGGCATGGCTTGGTAACAAATTGAAACTTTTTTCATACGAGCAAGCTTGAAATAAAAGCAAAACACTATTTTGAGGTTTTATGAACCCTTTAAGGGTTTTATTCCATAAACTCCATTATATATACAATATTGTTCTGTTTTAGTCCTAATTTTATTTTTTGTTTCTTATTTACCATTATATTTTAAAAAACAATTTATTTTTAGGCTCTTAGCCGGTCACCAACAGGTCATAATGACGTGTTAATTTCGTATTTTTCTTAGTTTGATTTAGCCCCAACATTTATGTATGAGTTTGCATTTAACCCCAAAATTTACGTATGAATTTGCATTTAGCCCCAACATTTTTTTGTTACCCATTTGTCACTATTTTTTAGAAAAATTTTCATTCTAGTCATTAGCCAGTCACAAATAGATATTTTAAAACATAATAACTTAAAAGGAAAAAAAATACAAAGGCAAGACTCGAAATTGAGACTTCTCCTTGAGTGGTGGGACATGTTAGCTACAAAGTCAATGACTTTTTTTTTGTATTGTAAGTGTTTGTTGTATTTAATGTACACATGTATTTTAAAATGATGGAAAAGTCCTTGTGTAAGTCATGAGTTCGTGACACATTTATTGAGAAACCAAATACTTCTAAATAGTCAAAACTAAGACTTCTCCTGGAGGGGCGGGGCTTGTTAGCTAGTAAGTTAATGACTCTCTTTTTTGTATTATCAGTGTTTGTTATATCTAATGTACACATGCATTTAAAATGAATGAAAAAAAAAATCTAGTGTAAGTCTTTAGTCTGTAACATCTAATAAATATTATGACATGTTAATCTTTAAGCAAATCAAAATTGTTAATTCATTCGTAACTCACCTATGAACCAATTGGTTATTTCAGATGACATAAGAAACCAAATATTTCTAATGACATATTTATTGAGAAACCAAATAAATGATAATTTTTATTAGCTCAAAGATTAACATGTCACATCGTTTATTAGATGTCCCAAACTCGAGACTTACACTAGGTCTTTTTCCTTCACTTTAAAATACATGTGTACATTAAATACAAGAAACAATGATAATACAAAAAAAAAGTCATTGGCTTACTAGCTAATACACCCCACCCTCATGGAGAAGTCACAGTTTTGACTTTTGCCTTCGTTTTTTCCTTTTTCGTTTTAAGTTATTATGCTTTAAAAATACCTATTCATGACTAAATGAAATTTTGTATAAAAACTAATGGCAAATGAGGAACAAAAAAATGTTGGGGCTAAATGCAAACTCATATATAAATGTTGGGGCTAAATTCAAACTGAGAAAAATACGAAACCAACATGTCATCATGACTATTGGTGACCGGCCAAGAGCCCAAAAATATAACGTTTTCTAAAATATAATGGCAATTTAGGAACAAAAATAAATTTGGGCTAAAACAAAACAAGGTTGTATATATAATGACTTTTGTGGAATAAACTCATCTCTCAATTGTAAACTTTTATAATTTTATGCATATTATCGATCTTTTAATTCATTGAGACGATACCAAACATATATTATTATATTGTTATCCCTAAATTTGATTTTACACATACTTGCATCGTGTATTGTCTCTTTTTGTCCTATACTGATTTTGCACATAACATTCAAAGCGGAAAAATATACTCTTGTGTACCTACAACACACCCGGAAACACAAAATCCAAGCTTCCCTCGGATGGTAAACTCATCCCGAACCCACCCTATATGTTGGTGATTTTAGTGTCACTAGTTCATTTTATGTAATGAGATTTATACATGTTTTCATGGGATTATATCGTAGTCTTGATATAAGGTTGGAGGCGCGGTGTTTGCACTTATATTAATATAGATTAATCCCAGTACAACCAAAGTAGCGGGGGTCAAGGGGGTTGCGCCCCTTGCTCGGTTAGTGGGTAAGGAAAAATGCTACATTAATAGAGTGATCTTAATATAAACTATTGAATTTCGGGGTTCCAAATGTAACTTCATGTGGTTATCAAATAATAAATTCCTTATCCAAATGCAATTGAATTTTCTAATTCTGGGAGATATCAGAATACTCCCTCATTTTGAAACATACGAGAATTATTCACACCAAATTCTCTCACATTTTTTTATCCATTTTATGTTCCTAGAATATTGAGTGTTCCATTAAGGATTATCCAATATTGGATTTCTCATAACCCATACATAGGGGAGAAATATTGATTTGGAAAGTTAACTACACGATCCTTGAAGAATCCAGTGATCATATTCTATTTCTACCCTAATTTCTAACATTGTATGTATACTTGTTGGTGCTCTTCAATACCTTATTTCTATTGGGCTTGTTATAGCTTGTGTTGTCCATCAAGGGTGTCTTTATATGCATCATCTATGGGAACTCCATATGAATGCATTCACATGCATCCTTCGTTAATCCAAGGTACTCTTCAACTTCATTTATCCTCGATGGACTGTATGGTCTCTTCCACCGACACAGATTGGTGAGGTTGTCTTGAGACTCAACGATCAACTTATGGTTTTGGTGTATTTCGTAGTGATAATCTTGTCTCTTGGTCATCCAAGAGACAATACGTTGTTTCTCACTCTAGTGCCAAAGTCAAATATATATAGGTGTTGTCGACAAGTTGTTAAGGCCATATCTCTTCTAAATCGTCTTCTTGAACTCTAGTATCCTATGTCTCGTGCCACAACAATATTTTATGATGATGTCAAATACTTTTCTACATGGTGTTTAATCTTGCACAACACAAAAAAATATAAAAAGCAAAAAAAATGTAGAGATGGATTTAAACTTTGTAATAGAACATGTTATTTTCATGTCACATTAGAGTTTTACATGTAATGGTTTCTCACTAGTTTCCTGACATGTCGTGTCGACAGGGTTGGTATTTGAATTGACCTGACCAGGGTTTTAGCAACATTTTTGGATAAGTTACATGTTAGTGGAATCTATTTAGTTTCAGTCAAGGGGTAGGACCTTGTTTAAGACATTTAGGAAGATGCTTCTGCTAACGATTGTGATTCATCGTATTGTTAGACCTAATGGTACTTCACCCTTTGGATAAGGTCGTGAGGAAAAGGAATGCGGTAGATTCAAGTTGATTTTAGGTTCTCTTGAGGGTGTGTATTATAGTAAGTTCATTAGATATTGTCAGGAGGGGTGTATGTGGACTAAACAAGATAGTAAAGGAGCTCTTGGTTCGAACTATAGGTATGGTTCTTTTGGGTTATAGCCTTGGATTTGGAATAAGAGTATAATAACCTATCTCATTATATAGCCTTGGATTTGGTGATGACGTATCAGGAAGTCAAGAGTGTATTTAAGGTTTTTGGGCATAATTTCCGAATTTGGGATTGAGTGAAATTTATGAGCAGGATGTTTGAGTATTCTTTCTGCATGATTTGGTGGTGTTCCTAGTTAGGGAACTAGGGGTTAGGCTATACGATTAGATGATCGTCAATCTTAGGTTAAGGTTTATGAAGTTTAGATTGATGGGTTCCTAGTTTCGGGGAGTATAATGACGAGTTGGTTGTAGTTGTATTTTTGAGAGTTCCCGGTTTGAGTGGTTTTCTCTGGCAGTTGGGTTATACAGTTAGGAGAGAAAGAAAATTGTTGCGGTTTGGCATTTTAAAGTTACTGGGTTGTTTGTTGGCAACTATGGGTTTCCGAGTGGTCTCTCGAGTTTTCTTTATAAGATGCCTTGATTTTGAGATAATTAAAAGGAGCTTATGGAATATGTTGACGTTGTTTCAGAGATCCTAACCAAGACGGATTTCGAGGACGAAATTCAGTTCAAGTGGGGGAGAGTTATAACATCCTGTTTCAAGAAGTTCTTTATTTCGGGATTATGGACAATAAATGGATAAAGTATGTAACGTCCCAAAATTTAAGACCAAAAATTTTATTTTATAATAAATAAACCATCATCCAAAATGTTTTCATAAAACCATAATGAAATAAGAGTATGTTAATAATCATCCAAATGCATCAGAGTCAAATAAAATACGGAACAATATAGTGTGTGCGATGTGATCATCCCGAGCTCTTCCCATTAGATCCGAAAGTACCTAAAACATAAACTGAAAACCTTAAGCATGAAGTCTAGTGAGTTCCCCAAAATACCTCATACGATACATATCAAACATACAATGGACCATACATATCAAACATACAATGGGGCATGCCCAACATCCATCGGGCCCCGCCCGACATCAGGCCTTGCTCGTAATAGATTTGTCAATAACATGAGATTGGCCCCACCTAGCATCAGGCCCCACCCGACATTCATACATACACATAAAAAACATGCAAGAATCACTAGGACAAATAACATACAATACACTCATCATGCCCTGCAAGGCATCGAACCCTGCCCGGTATACATATCACATACTACACATGCAAGAGTCACATACACAACTAACATCCTAATCATAATAAATCATGGGCCGACATTGGTGCCTTCTACCCGCTAAACACTGTGAGGAGACTCACCTCAAACTGCTGAAAATAAGATAAATGCTCGGACAATTGATCCGGAATGTCCCCGCACTAAATAATCAATAAAACCCCAATTAATAATTAGGCCATAAACTATAAATTGGAGTCTATTTCATTTGTCTAATTCCTAAGGTAAAAGACCATTTTACCCCTTCCTTACATGGGCTAATAACCGAGGCCCAATCTAATGGATCCAAAATCCCAATATGGCCCAAAATCCTAAATGATGACCAAAATCCATAATGGGCCCAAATCTAGGGAGGCCCAAAGTCTAACAATGGCCCAAAGTCAGAAGGCTAGTGGCCCAACAAGACCCACAACTATCAATAGCCTAAAAATGGCCCTAACCGCAAAGCCCATGGATCAGGCTTGGTATGTTGTATGTACCAGAATATGACTGACGTAATGGATCGGGGACTCAGCAGCATATGCTTGTGTACGCCCAACGTACGCGCCATTAAGCACTTTTTCCATTAAACATTAGTTCTTGCAACCAAACGTCCAAACTTCAAATCCAAGTCTATAGGAACGTCTTAATACATAAAGTCATGAACTTGGAGCCTTTGCATGGCTCAAAAGAACCCAAACCTTACTTTAGCATTCTACTTTCACCAAATGAACCTAAACACGTGCATGGTTTATCCAAAACCATCAAGATGCTAACTTTATAGACTAGGGACCTCAGAAACATCAAGAGAAGAAACTCCTAACTTCTAGAGTGGAAGAAACCCACTAGATCAGATCATAGGACTAAAAAGGGACCAAAACTTCATAAAGACTAGATCTACGCATACAAGGAGCAAGTTCCAAGCTTTATCCCTCAATGAAAATGGAAATGTTCTGTGAAATATAGATCTACAAGTTTTGCTTTAATCAAGGTTCCTTCTTCCAAGCTCTTCTTCCTCAAATCTCACCAACACACACTAAGAACACACACAAGAGGGTCAAATCTCCTCAAGAGGGGCTAGGGCTTCGAAATGGGACTAAAAGGGCAATGGAGGCTTAGAAATGAGAGTATCAAGGTTCATTCAGTTGTTTAAATAGGGTCCAAAACCTAAAATTTAGGGTTTGTCCCACTATGTGTATACACCCCACATACGAGAGTTATAACCCGCGTACTCCAAGAATTTCAAAGTTGGCAAAATTGCCCCCTAGGGACCAAATCTACAAAATATTACATACCAAGGGTCAAAAATGAAAAGTACCTTGAATCAAGTGTTACAAAGTAAATACCTTGGGGTTGAAGGGAATAGGGTTTAGACCCTATTGGGTGTGGATAATATTGGTTATGTGATACAAGCTCTTTGTTTGTGTTGTGGAGCAAAGGGGTAAAATATGATCAGTGATGTTTCATACTTCTTTCATGAATTACGAACTTTGGTTCGGTATTTTTTAAGCCAAAAGTAATTAGAAAGGACTTTGGGGCTCTTAAATACCTTTTCATTCATACAAAGAACGTCGTAAATGGAGTTGAAACGAAGAAGTTATGGTTGTTTGAAGTTGAACTGGAAAATAGGGGCTTTTGATTACGCATGGCGTAATTTAAAGTTATGTCGGGCGTAACGAGGATTTAATGAATTACGTAGGGAATAACTTATGTTATACAAGGCATAATCTGGGCAGATCAAAACCCTAAATCTTCGAATATGAGCCCTATTTAAGGGCTCTAACTTGTGGGAAACCCTCTCATTACCAGCCTCCATCACCTAAGATCACTCCTTGAGAAACCCAAGCCTCCTCTTACTTGTTTTTTAAGCCTTGGCATCATTTATGACCTTATTTCTCCATTAAAAGGTTTAATCTTGAAGAGCTAGGTGGTGGCAAAGTGTATATAAGAAGCGTTCAGGTATAGATACAACAAGATTACATCATTCGTGTACCATTGTGAGTAAAAAGCTTCTAACTTGCTCATTGGTTTCATAGATCTAGTCATTTGTCATATTTGCCACTTTTTGGTCATTTTTAGGAAACAGAACGGAGAATTGGATGGTTAACTTTCTATATTAAGCTCTTAATGGGAAAAGTTGGACAATAGCTTATTATGAGTGGCGTAATTTACTACATATCCTCATTTCCACCCGTAATTGCCATCTTTGGCTCTATGCTGGGGTAGACCTGGTACGCTGGGTGTACTTGGACTAGATGTCGACTTTAGGTCAATTGAGGTAATTTGAATAGTATATTTAGGCTATTTGAATAGTAGATTGAGGTTGGGTCCCTATTTGATGTTTAGGTGACCTGTAGAGCCAATATTTTGAGTAGTTATCAGTTCAATTATCTTATAGACTTTGAGGTAAGTTTTCATCACTATACTCGTGGGTCAAAGGCACCAATGCTGGCCTACTAGGTTGTGTTATGTATCTTGGTATATAGGATGATGTTATGCTGTAGTGATCTGTTAGATTGGTCGATCTGTATTATTACGTGTATTTGTTTGTTATATTTTATTTTGGTTCATATGTGGACATAATGCGGTTGGGTTGAGGTGATATTGCTTTGTGCAGAAGCCAACAAACTCAGGAGCAATCCAGGCATAAGCTGAGGGCCGCCAGAGCAATCCAAATTTATACTGTGGGCTCAGGTTCAATCCAGACATAAGCTGGGGGTCGGGTGGGCAATCTAGACTTATGATGTGGACTCATGAGTACTACAAAATGATGAATGTGGCCCTAATATGCATATTGTTATATGTTTGTGGGGGGGGGGGGTATTTTGGGGAAACTCACTAAGTTTTGGCATACGGTTTGATTTCATGGTTTCTGGTACATCACATGCTCGATGCAAGGTGAATGCGTGATTGTGCACATCATCCTTGGATATTTTATTAATAAATAATTTTGGGATACTCTGATTAACGATTATGGCTTTTGGAACAATGTTTTGAATGATTTATGGATTCTCAAAATGGTTTCAGAAATTAACTGTTTTTACTATGATTTTTGGGATGTTACAAGTTTGTATCAAAGCCTTGGTTTGAGAGAATTTGATGAACATTCATGTGATTTCAAACTCAAACTAAGGATCTACCAAATGATTTTTCAAATTAACTCTAAATAATCAACAGATAGGATGTGATGTGTATAATCAGCCAGAGCCAAGGAAAGTATTCCCCAAGATACCTACACTTGTTTTGTGTATAGATGATATGATATAATTTCCCGATTTATGATGTCTGATAGCCTAGGGGAATTTCTTATTTCCTATTCGTCTTTTGGTTGTGGGCTTAGGGTAGAATCAAGTATCCGTATGTCTATGGAATCCAACATTATGTATGATTAGCATGTGCGAGCGGTTGCAGGGTGGGTGGAAGTTTCATGAGTGTTTATGGTTTACAATAGGCCAACAATTAAGGAATTGTTAGTTACTCTTGAGAGAGTGGGTGTATGGTGTATGTGTGTCCTAGATGCTTGGGCCCAGTGGTCAGAAATTATGTCTGAGGATATGCCTGATTTTTATGATGTCTTATTGTCAATCGATTTGCTACTCAAATGATACTTGTTTTGTGCTTTGTAGGGCTCATTTTTATGTGAGTTAACTATTAAATGAATATGTTAAGTTGTATGCTACAAAGGTTAAATAATTTCAGAGTGATTGATTCGATCCTATTACGCAGCTCTCATCCGAGTCTAACCGTTGTAGGGTTGGGTCTTTTAGTAGAAAGATTATTTAAGTTTTGTTGCATGTAGTTATATTAATGAAGTAGTTAGTTGATATTAATAGGGATCTTTCAACAGTTGATGGCAGGATGATGTGGGAATGTTGGGAGAGCCTATGAAGTGCCTTAGACGAATTGATCTGTTGTTTAGCGGTGTGTATTTGTTGAATACAATGTATATGTGGTTGAATCGAACAGTAGTAGACATGAGTAGTTACATTGAGGATCCGAAACGATTCTCGAGGAAAAGTACGGATAAGTATGGAAGGTAGTATTGGGCTCATACTACTGAAAGCACAAGATTTGTACTCGAATTGATGAGGATTTTGGGGATTGTAAGGAGCTAATGAACGATAGATTGTATGGTTGGCACCATGATTCACTGAAGTGTGGTTCCGTTCTTATCAGTTTATCGGTTATGGTTGTTCAGACTGAAGATGGGTTTGGTGAATTATTAGGGGCCTTAGTGGCCATGTTAGTTTGGGTTTAAATGGTGCAAACCTAGTTGAGTTAGTTGATTTTGAGGTCATGAGGGCCTTGCTCAAGGTAGTGCCAATTGAAACGCGAGATTCACTAAGGAAGAGATTGTGATGATCGACTCGAGGATTGCATTTGGAGGCTGAATAATTGGCAGATGGATTGGGATACCACTATCTTTGATGGGAGTTATGCACTTACAACTTTTCATGTTCACAAGAAAGAGAGAGCATACATGTGATTTTTTTTAGAGTTAGGGTGTATACCTAGAACGGGGCTAGATGGTTGCGATTTTTGGCAGAAAGTATGGCAGTGTGGGAGTAAACATGAGGATTCTTGTGGTATGGTTGTCTTGAGATGTGATCAAGGGTCTGCTTCCTTTAAATTTAGTTAGGTCAAGTGCTAGTTGATTGCTTCAGGTGATCCAGGGAAGTAAATTGGGAACAACAACTTTTTTTTGTCTCTGATGTATCCCGGTTATGAGAATGATGCCTCTTGATTTATGAAGGATTCTCACGATGAGTTGATGGTTGGGGATTTGTAGACGAGGTGTGTGGTAGTCCAATTGTTTCTAGATAGAGAATCGATGTTATAAATGGACTGTCAGAATTATTGTTTGTGCATATGCATGGGATTCTTGATGTTAGCAGCGGCCATGATTGAGAAGATTTAAGGTCTCCATCTGAGATTCGGAACCTCTTTGAGCTTGCTTGGTCTTTATCCGGAAGGTCATCTTGCATTGTGTTATACATTCCATGATTCGGAGATAGTATGGATTTGGTTGAGCCAGTTCAGATTTGGAGTGTTACAATCCCAGTTAATGGTAGTTCAAACCTTATATGGGGAAGAACTGGGTATTCTGTTTTAAGGATCATCGACATGTTCAGCTTATGGTTTTGGCATAATAGGTTACATGTATTTGTGGTTCGACTATGAGAGATTTTGGTTCAAGATTTTTTGAAAAGAGGGTGCAGGGAAATTTTCCATCAGATATATGTGCTCAGGAATGTGTGATTTGTCTTCGTGATGGGAAACTATTGGACAAGGAATTCGTTGTATCCAATGGTTCTTTTGTGATGGTCGATATTTAGGTCATGGGGCATTTGGGTCGCTCAGGTTGAGTATCAGTTGTTGAGGGATTTGTTAGCTTTTTGTATAGATTTCTATCTGTAGTCTAGGGTGATCAGTTGCAGAGTTGTCGATCAACTTCAAAGTTTGGTATGTGTTGTTCCACATGGGCTTTATTCGACATTGTGTTGGATTAGTGCATTAGTTATCAATGCAGTCTCGATCATGGGCTATTTTGTTCATCGTTAAGGGTTGAGGTCTTTCGGAAGTTTTGAGCTATATCAGTGGAAGTTTACAGGATGCATCAACCTATCATCAAAATATGTGCATTGTACCTTTTGGCTCATAGGTACGGGTACCGTCAATTCTTGGTTATGGAAATACTGTTCATAGTAGGCTCAGGTTTGGCAGTTGTCCTTGGTTATTGGGAGTGTGGACGTTAGGGTGATATTGTTTACTTTTCAGGTATGGATTTGGATATATGCATAATCCAATTCTGGCATGTTGTTTTGATAGGATGGGTATTTGAATTAACCCGACCAGGGTTTTAGCAGCATTTCTGGATAGCTTTGGAAGTTTTATCAAGCTAGTTACGTTCTGGTAGAATCTGTTCAGTTTCAGTCAAGGGGTAGGACCTAGTTTCAGACATTTAGGAGGATGTTTATGTTAACAATTGAGGTTCATTGTTTTGTTAGACCTACTGGTACTTCACCCTTTGGGTAAGGTCGTGAGGAAAAGGAATGTGGTAGATTCAGGGTTGATTTTAGGTTCCCTTGAGGGTGTGTATTGTAGTAAGTTCATTAGATATTATCGGGAGTGGTGTATGTGGACTGAACAAGATAGTAAAGAAGCTCTTGGTTCAAACTATAGGTATGTTTCTTTTGGGTTATAGCCTAGGAGTTGGAACAAGAGTACAACAACCTATCTCATTCTATGGTTGTGTGTGACCATTTTTTTGTTCGATTTCGCGTTGGTAGTAGCTTGTTCCGTGAAACGAATTGTGTGTCATAGAAGGGTATGGCTCTTGTGGTGTTTGATCAGTATTGAGAGGGATGTTGATTGGGTTCCAACAAGTCGGTGGGTTGATGGTTGTGTATGTTTAGGCCCCTGTGGTGCTGGTCGTGAGTCTTCAGGCTAGTGATGGAATGACGACAAGATCAGCGAAGTACCATGAGCATATCGTTTTAGTGGTTAAAAGGTGTCACGATGTATTGTGAACCAGCGTTTGTATGATTCATATGGATGGGACCTGATAGTCATTTGATTGAGTCTCTTAGGTCTCAGATCATTATTCTTATTGGCATGTTTGGGTGTTAGTGCATTGATTGGGATTCGGGTGACTCAGTGACCAGTCGGTTTGGATCATGTGGATAGTAGAAGTGTGTTGGGAGTATTAACTATGCATCGGAAGTATCTTGCTGAATGTTTGCATTGTGAACCCCGTTTGCTAGCGGGCCGTTTATTAGGAGCTTGGTTACCAATGTAGAGTATCGGCTCTGAAATCTCTTGTTATGGAGTTCGTTGTAAATATCTCGAGTGTTTTGTCAGGTGGGTGTATAATTGAGCTAATGAGGGATTTGGATGCAACATGAGAATTCTTGGATTGACCATCCTTATGCTCGTGGGAGAAGTGGGTCGGTGATGACTTATTAGGAAGTCAAGAGTGTATTTAAGGTTTTTGGGCATAATTTCCAGATTTGGGATTGAGTGAAATTCACGATCATGATGTTTGAGTATTCTTTCTATATGGTTTGGTGGTGTTCCTAGTCAGGGAACTAAGGGTAGGTTTGATGATTGGATGATCGTCAGTCTTAGGCTAAGGTTTCTAAAGTTCAGATTGATAGGTTCCCGGTTTCAGGGAGTATAGTGACGAAGTTGGTTGTAGTTGTAGTTTTGAGATTTCCCAGTTTGAGTGTTTTTCTCTGGAAATTGGGTCATACAGTTAGGAGAGAAAGAATAATGTTATGGTTCTAATATATCTTGTCATGGATTTCGTTGTATATGTCTCGAGTGTTTTGTTAGGTGGATGTACATGTGAGCTAATGAGGGATTTGGATGCAACGTGAGAATTCTTGGATTGGCCATCCTTATGCTCGTGGGGACAGCGGGTTGGTGATGACTTATCAGGAAGTCAAGAGTGTATTTAAGGTTTTTAGGCATAATTTCCGGATTTGGGATTGAGTGAAATTCATGATCAGGATGTTTGAGTATTCTTTCTGCATGATTTGGTGGTGTTCCTAGTCAGGGAACTAGGGGTAGGCTCGACGATTGGATGATAGTCAGTCTTAGGATAAGGTTTCTGAAGTTTAGATTGATGGGTTCCCTGTTTCGGGGAGTATAATGACGAAGTTGGTTGTAGTTGTAATTTTAAGAGTTCTAGGTTTGAGTGGTTTTCTCTGGCAGTTGGTTTATACAGTTAAGAGAGAATAAAAATTGTTGCGGTTTAGCATTTTAAAGTTATCGGGTTGATTTTTGACAACTATGGGTTTCCGAGTGGTCTCTCGAGTTTTCTTTATAAAATTATTGATTTCAAGATGATTAAAAGGAGCTTATGGAATATGTTGCCCTTTTTTCCAGAGATCCTAACCAAGACGGATTTCGAGGATGAAATCCAGTTCAAGAGGGGGAGAGTTGTAACATCCTGTTTTGAGAAGTTTCTTATTTTAGGATTATGGACAATAAATGGATCAAATAAAGGGGTAAAATGGGATAAGTGATGTTTCAGACTATGTGATCCAAGCTCTTGGTTTGTGTTTCAGAGCAAAGGGGTAAAATGGGATAAGTGATGTTTCAGATTTCTTTCATGAATTAAGAATTTTAGTATGGTATGTTTTAAGCCAAAAGTAATTAGAAAGGATTGTGGGGCTCTTAAATTCCTTTCCGTGCATATAAAGAACTCTAAACAACAAGTTGAAATGAAGAAGTTATGGTTGTTTGAAGTTGAAGTGGAAAATGGGGGCTTTTGATTATGCATGGAGTAATTTAAAGTTACATAGGGTGTAATGAGGGTTTAATGAATTAAGTAGGGCATAATTTATGTTATGCAGGGAATAATCTGGACTAATCAAAACCCTAAATCTTTTGTTTTGGGCCCTATTTAAGGGCTCTAACTTGTGGGAAACCCTCTCATTACCATCCTCCATCACCTAAGATCATTCCTTGAGAAACCCTAGACTCCTCTCACTTGTTTTTAAGCCTTGGCATCATTTATGAGCTTATTTCTCCATTGGAAGGTTGAATCTTGAAGAGCAAGGTGGTGGCAAAGTGTATAGAAGAAGAGTTCAAGTATAGATACAACAAGATTACATCATTCATGGACCATTGTGAGTAAAAATCTTATAACTTGCTCATTGGTTTCATAGATCTAGTCATTTGTCATATTTTCCACTTTTTGGTCATATTACATGAAGTTTAGATCTTTAAAGATTTTGACCTTGTTACGGATAAAGTTGGAAACTTTATCCATCTAAACATCATATTGATTCAGATCTAAAGTTTGGAGAGTTGGACTTAATGGATTAAGTTGAAAAAGATGCATTTTGGTCCCTTTGAGACTTAAAGACTAGATCTTGGTTGTTTGGACCATCCTAACGGATAAAGTTGGAAACTTTATCCATTATGGAGCTGTTAGGAACCAGATCAGAGAATTGGATGGTTCACTTTCTGTATTAAGCGCTTAATGGGAAAAGTTTGACAATAGCATATTACGCGGGGCATAATTTGCTGCGTAGCCTTATTTCCACCCATAATAGCCATCTTGTTCTCTATGTTGGGCATAGAGCTTGTATGCGAGGCGTACTCGGACTGGATTTCGACTTTGACTTTTGACCATTGACCATTGACTTTGACCAAGTTTAACTTTAGGTCATTTGACATAATTTGAATAGTAGATTGAGGATGGGTCCTTATTGGATGTTTAGGTGACCTGTAGAATTGATATTTGGAGCAATGATCAGTTTAGCTATCTTCTAGACTTTGACGTGAGTTTTCCCTACTATACTCATCGGTCGAAGGAACCAATGCCGACCTACTAAGTTGTGTTATGTGTCCTGGTATATAGGATGATGTTATGTTGTAATGATCTGTTTCATTGGTAGATCTATATGATTACTTGTATTTGATGGTTATATGTTATTTTGTTGCTTATATCGACATAGTACGGTTGGGTTGAGGTGATATTGCTTTGTGCGGAAGCCAACAACTATGGAGCAATCCAGACATAAGTTGAGGTCGAGAGGGAAATCCAGACTTATGTTGTGTGCTCAGATCAATCCAAACATAAGTTGAGGTCCGAGAGGGCAATCTAGACTTATGTTGTAGGCTCGGGAGCAATCCAGACATAAGTTGAGGGTTGGGAGGGAAATCTAGACTTTTGTTGTGGGCTCAGGAGTAATCCAGTCCGATGACTGTGGACCCAATATGTATACTGTTATATGTTTGTGTGTGGCGTATTTTGGGGGAACTCACTAAGTTTTGGCTTACAATTTGATTTCATGGTTTCAGGTACATCAGATGATCGGGGCAATGCAAAGGGGTGATTGTGCACATCATCGTTGGATATTTTATTAATAAATGATTTTGGGATACTCTTATTAACTATTATGGATTTTGGAACAATGTTTTGAGTGATTTATGGATAATAAAAATTGGTTCAAAAATGAAATTGTTTTACTATGATTTTTGGGATGTTATAGTTAGTACTAGAAATTACTTGAATACATCATATTTGTGGCATGCTAGACTAGTATATATTCATTACAAAAGATTAAAATATATGTTTAAAATGCGTCTAATACCAACTTTTGACATGAATAATGAAAAGTGTAAAGCTTGCATGTTAACAAAGATCACTAGACAACCTTTCAAGGATGTAGTTAGGGAAAGCAAGGTGTTAGGACTCATACATAGTGATTTATGTGATTTTCATGCAACACCTTCTCTAGGAAACAAAAAGTATGTTATTACTTTTATTGATGACATCTAGATATTGTGATGTCTATTTGTTACATTCAAAAGATGAAGCTCTTGATAACTTAAAAATTTATAGACAACAAGTAAAGCTACATAAAAGTATAGTGATAAAAGTTTTATTAACTGATAGAGGTGGTGAGTATTATTTTGATCCAGTTTATTTCAAATCTGCTGGAATAATACATCAAACCACAACTCCTTACACACCACAACAAAATGGTGTGGCTGAAAGGAAGAACATGAATTTAAAGGAAATGGTTAATTCCATGTTGTCCTGTTCTAGTCTGAGTAGAGGATTTTAGGGTGAGGCTATGTTGACTGCCTGCTATATATTGAATAAAACTCCAAATAAAAGGAATAAGAATACTCCTTATGAGATTTGGTATAAAAAGGTGCCAAAATTGAGTTATCTCAAAGTTTAGGGTTGTAGAGCAATTGTAAGACTCGTTAAACCAAAAAGGAAAAACTTGGGTGAAAAAAGTATAAATTGTATCTTCATTAGGTATGATGAGCATTCTAAACCATATAGATTCTATGTTATAGAATCTAATGAATGTGTGTCTGTGAAAACTATTATTGAGTCAAGAAATGTTTTATTTGATGAATAGAGATTTACGTCTATACCTAGACCAAGGGACATGATTCATAAATCTTCCAGCAAAAACTCAACTCAAGCTGAAGATGTATCTGGTGGTACATATTTTGTACTTGGACCATCTGAACCTACGAAAAGCACTAGAGTTAGAAAAGCTAAATCTTTTGGATACGATTTCAACTTTATTTAGTTGAAGGAACAATGGATAATATTATGTCTCAATATCAATGTTGTTTTATTATTAAGGATGATCCAAAGACTTTTAGTGAAGTTATGGCTTCTAGGGATGTTCATTTATGGAAAGAAGCAATTTAATATGAGAATGATTCTATCATGCATAATAATAATACTTGGGTATTGTCTAATTTACCTCCTAAATGCAAAACATTAAGATGTAAATGGATCCTCAAAAGATAGACGAAAGTGGATGGCACCATAGATAAGTACAAAGCCAAATTGGTTATCTAAGGCTTTAGGTAAAAAGAAGTATTGAATTCTTAGATACTTATACTCCCGTTGCTAGGATTTCCACTATTAGATTTGTAAGGTCCTGAAACGGATCTTACCAGTGATCAAACAATAAAAACAATCAATAATAATAGAGAACAAGTAGAAACAAGAATGAAGACAAGCTTGCACACGTTTGTATTAGGAAAAACGTTTGGTACAACTTGTGGAATAGCAGCCGTGAACTCTGTGGCATCAACAACCACTAAATGACCTAGCACAACTCTATATATACTGG
The DNA here is from genome assembly GCF_051521515.1 of Lactuca serriola. NCBI lineage: Eukaryota > Viridiplantae > Streptophyta > Magnoliopsida > Asterales > Asteraceae > Lactuca > Lactuca serriola. The sequence goes on from NC_136415.1 coordinate 195,537,609, forward strand.
ACCTGGGCCGGCCTTGGGTTTACGGCCGTAAACACGCTTATGGCCGTAAACTCATAGTTGGCCGTAAACTATACAAAAGCTAAAACATGCATATTGACTCAAAAGAACCTATTACATTGAAAGCCTAGACCAAACCATTAATTAGACCCTTCAATCTCCCCTTTGGTTTGGTGCTAGCTTGAAGTCAATCTTTTTCCATGATCATCACATCGTCTAGCCCCATAGCTCCATTCCACATCTGCTTGTTTATAATCTCAGCAACCATAGTGGTGTATTCTTTCGCGGCTGACTCAAATATCTCCTCAAAAAATTTGATCTGATAAAGGCTTAAATGATGAATGTCCCATCTTCCAAAATGGATCAAATCCCTTCTATCATACAAACGAATACATCCCTCCTTAAGCTTGATGACAACAGATGTTGTGGTTTCATCAAATACCCAGTAGAGCATAGAACTTAAGGATCCATCCAGGTAATCTTGAAGCACGGGAATTTGTTTAACCTGATTTGTAGCAGGCCACATCACCACCTGGAGTGGATTACCAGTTTTAGGATCAATGACATCACGATACTGCTTTATCACATATTCAGCAGTCTTCATAGAAGGAAAATCCTTCTTTACTTGATCTTCCAGAAAGTGTTTGAAGTTAGTTGCTTGCTGATTATCCGTCGGGTTTGAAAAGGGAGATTGAGACAACTCTGAAATATCCACCCTGGTCCAAGAATTAAAATCATGACAATCTTTATAGATCTCTGTATTGCCGCTCTTTCTGTGAACAATCCATGTAACACCCCAAATTCTGGTATGTTATTTAAATATTTATTTTTCAAATTTTCAACAGGAACTCGACGAGTCAGTAACCAGACTCGTCGAGTAGAGTCGGGATTTTGAGCACGTTTAAGTTGGCTACTCGGCGAGTCCATATTCTGGCCTTGGTGAGTCCGCCAGTCTGGATGAAACCCTAATTTCAAAGGTTTGCACCCTATTTAAACAACTTTTTGGGACCCCAAGTCAGCCCCCATCACCCCCAGAGCAGCCTTCTCGAAACCCTAGAACTCTCTTAGCATCGTGTGTGTTTTGGTGTGATTCTTTGAATATCTTGAGAGAAGAAGTAAGGTAGATCAAGAGGAGAAGAAGGAGATCCAAGATCTTTGTGGCATTTCAGAGGATAGTGAGGTATAACTCAGCCCTTTTCTGTTTCTATGCTTTAATCCCCTTTGGAACGCCATTAAATATATTCTTGAACCATTTCTTGGCTTGGTAGTAGCATAGAGGACTCATTGAGATGAATAGCCTTCGGATCTAGCTAGGTTTGAGTTCCAGAAGCTTAGATCTAGTACCTTTATGGAGCCATTTTGCATGAAAGCTCTAGATCTACTCTTATAGTGTGCTTTGAGCCTCAAAACCTTCATTTGATGTTATTTACATGTAAAGTTGGAAACTTTACGTGTTAATCAAGCCCTAAGAACCCAGATCTATGAATGGAATGAACTGGTTTCAAGCAGAATCGAGTATATAGTGATTGCATGTATATGACTCGGCGAGTCGAGTCGCGAGTCCCCTGTTTTCCCTTTTTCGAGCTATGCCGAGTGGAACCAGTGAGTGAGAGATGGACTCAGTGAGTTGGAGGTTAGACTCATTCATGGAAGAACTCGGCGAGTCAATGCCCTGACTCGGCGAGTCCAAGGAAATCTTCATGCCTCAAGAACAGACTCGACGAGTTGTTCATACAACTCGGCGAGTCACAGTCAGAGTGTTCATATGTTGAAGGAGAACTCGATGAGTTGTTCATACAACTCGGCGAGTCGGATGCAGATTGACTGAGTGTTAGTTTCAAAGAGGAACTCGTCGAGTCTATGCCAAACTCGACGAGTAGTAACGGGCAGAAGCAAGAAAGTGAGAGTAAGGACTCGACGAGTTGGTGACCCAACTCGACGAGTCAGGTCAACTGAATGTTGACTTTAACCAATAGGTTGACATAGACCAATGGTAAGATAGTCTTTCTACCCTCAGTATTATTATCACTATTTGATTGAGGGTACTTATGGAAATTGTAGCCAGGGTGAAGCTGGATCTATGAATGGAACCCAGATCTATGAATGGAATGAACTGGTTTCAAGCAGAATCGAGTATATAGTGATTGCATGTATATGACTCGGCGAGTCGAGTCGCGAGTCCCTTGTTTTCCCCTTTTCGAGCTATGCCGAGTAGAACCAGTGAGTGAGAGATGGACTCAGTGAGTTGGAGGTTAGACTCATTCATGGAAGAACTCGGCGAGTCAATGCCCTGGCTCGGCGAGTCCAAGGCAATCTTCATGCCTCAAGAACAGACTCGACGAGTTGTTCATACAACTCGGCGAGTCACAGTCAGAGTGTTCATATGTTGAAGGAGAACTCGATGAGTTGTCATACAACTCGGCGAGTCGGATGCAGATTGACTGAGTGTTAGTTTCAAAGAGGAACTCATCGAGTCTATGCCAAACTCGACGAGTAGTAACGGGCAGAAGCAAGAAAGTGAGAGTAAGGACTCGACGAGTTGGTGACCCAACTCGACGAGTCAGGTCAACTGAATGTTGACTTTAACCAATAGGTTGACTTGGACCAAGGGTAAGATAGTCTTTCTACCCTCAGTATTATTATCAGTATTTGATTGAGGGTACTTATGGAAATTGTAGCCAGGGTGAAGCCGGAGCCGCATTATACAGATTTTGGAGCAGTTCTTTCAGCAGCTAGGCTAAGAGGTGAGTTTCCTTCCAGTAGCAACGGGTCTAAGGCGACAATGCCAGCCCGTTTAATTAGTAGTAGTTTCCAGACTTCGGTCCGATGCAGTAGTTAGAATATTTGATGCCTTCGTGGCTCAGACAGGTTTTGTGTGTTATGTGTTTCGGGTATGGCCCGACTCAGTATGCAGTCTATGTTGTTATGCTAGTTGATATGTGTATGTTATGTTATGATCAGTAGTTCTGGACTTGGGTCCGATGCAGTCAGTTTCGGGCTTAGGCCTAATGCAGTTAGTTCCGGACTTCGGTCCGATGCAGTTAGTTCTGGACTTTGGTCCGAGGCAGTTAGTTCCAGATTTCGGTCCGATGCAGAGGGCAGGGCCCTGGTTAGTTTCGGACTTCGGTCCGATGCAGTTTCCGGGCTTCGGTCCGATGCAGTGGGCGGGGGCCCAGTAGTTGTTTATATGTTTGTTTGGTATGAGGCAGTGTACAGTTTCAGTTTTGGTTTCAGGTACTTCCGCAAGTAAAGGGAAGAGCTCAGGATGATGGCATCGCACACACCACCGTTTCAGCTTTATTCCTGGGAGTTTTGCTCAGATACTTAGACATGATTTGATACAGTTTTTGATATGACATTTTATTATGTCTTTTGGGATACCCGACGTATGGTTTTTATTATATCACATTTAGTGTTATGAATTTTATTATACGTAAAAACAAAAAAATTTGGGTCGTGTTTTTGGGATGTTTCAAGTTGGTATCAGAGCCTTGGTTTGAGGGATTCAGGCACACTCTCGGGTGTGACTGGACTCAAACTGAAGAAATGGTAGAAAGATTTTCAAAAAGATTTTGAAAAAGAAAAACCTAAAAAGAGAAAAAGTTTTGAGAAGAGGAAAAGGTGTGGTGCATGTGATCAGCCGAGCTCAAGTAAGTACTCCCAAATTACCCATACAAGTTTATATTATGATTATTTGTTTCAGTTTTAGTAGAACGGCATGGTAGTATAGGACTAAGGATCTAGGAGGATGCCTTATGTGCCTGCTTTATGTGTTTCAGCTTTATGAGAATTGCATGCTAGTTTTGAGTAGACAGCAGTAGGCTAGCCTGTTTAGGTTATGCCTGATAGTATGAGCTTAGCATTGTATGCCAGTACAGTTCCTTGTAATGAGGATAGAATTACTTGAGTAGTTTCCTGTGTCTGAATGCTGCTTGCTATGTGCTTTGTGGGGCTCTGAGTGATGTGAGTTAGCCATTAGGTGAATACACCACATCACATGTGAACAGGGTTGAATAATCTCAGAGTGCTAGATCTGGCCCTATTGCGCAGCTCTGGTATGAGTTAAACCGTTGTGGGGATAGGCCTTTTACTCGAAGGATTATCTGAGCCTCGCCACATGTGATGGTATTCAGGTGATGGCTAATTGGCATTACAAGTGGGCCTTTCAGCAGCTGAGGACTAGTTTGGGTAGAGTCAGAGATTTCCCTAGGGCAAGCCTAGGATAGGAGTAGCAGAGATTAGTAGCAGTAGTAGTGACTTGGTGGAGTCAAGGTGGTACTTGAGGTAAGTACGAATAGATGTGGAAGGTAGTATGGGCCCGTACTACTGAAAGCAGAGGATCCGTACTCGAATCAAGGAAAGCTGAGATGAGACTAGGAAACTTGTGGTAGTAGTGATCCCTCGAGATATATCTATGTTTCTGAAGTTTATTATGATGTGTTTTCAAAATGGTGGTACTACGCCCTAGGCCAGCATTCGGCAGTTCAGATGCCGGAGGGGGATCAGGATCAGGCCCGGAGGTCGGGCAGTTGGATGAGCAGACTAGAGAGTTTCTCTCTTCAGAGATTACTCGCACCATACTTGAGCAGACTCCTGTGATATTTGGTTCGATCAAGGAGGGTATCTTAGAGTTGATGGACGAGAGATTGAGCACTTTTCGTGCTGAGGTAGCGGCCATGATGGGGTCGTGCACGCTTACCTTCGGGGAGTTTCGTGCATGTGGAGCTCCAGATTACCACGGGGCGCGGGACCCCATAGCGAGTACTAGATGGTTGGTGGATGTGGCCAACGCTTTCCGCACGAGCAGATGTCCCGAGGGGGACAAGGTCATATTGGCGTCCTATCTTCTGAAGGACAAGACACGGGATTGGTGGGAGGAGGTCGGACATGCCATTAGAGATGAGGCAGCTTTGGATGCTATGACCTGGGCTGACTTTACTGCCAGGTTCAGGGATGAGTTTGCACCAGTTATCGAGGTGCAACAGTTGGCCAGAGAGTTTCAGGACCTAACCCAGACGACAAAGACAGTGGCGGAGATCACCGCTAAGTTCAGGGATAGAGCACTTCTCGTTCCTCAGTACGCAGCTGATGAGGAAATGAAGAAGGCTCGGTATCATGAGATGTCGCGGAGTGATATTCGCCAGTTTGTGAGCCGGTCCAGTTGTAAAACGCTGGATGACATGATTGCTAGGGCTCGAGAGAGAGGGAGAGAGAGAGAGAGAGAGAGAGAGAGAGAGAGAGAGATTGACCTTGAGATGGAGAGAAAGAGGAAGCCAGAGGCGGCTCCAGGTTCAGGGAGTTCGGAAAAAAAGCCCAAGGGTACAGATCACAGAGCTAGGAGTCAGCAGAGCCACGGTCGGTGTGGCAAGTGTGGGAGATTGCACGATGGGGCGTGCAAGGCAGGGAGTGCCGGCTGCTACAAGTGCGGCCGGACTAGGCATATGAGCAGAGATTGTACAGCCACTACTACCGCCATTGCGGCATCAGATCTGATTTGATTTCAGTGCAATTAGAGGGGACATAAAAAGTCCCAGTGTCCGAGTATAGCCGCTGCAGGGAAGGTGTCAGCACCTGCTCCTGCTACCTTGAGGATTGCGGATGGCCGTCAGGGCCGAGTTGAGACGCCGGTGGCGAAGAGTAGGGCTTTTCAGCTGACGGCAGAGGAGGCGCGAGCGACTCTTGATGTGGTGACGGGTATGTATTTCTCCCTTATCTATGCATTTATTATTGATTGTTTCTTATGGTTATATGTTTTGTATAGGGTCGTTCTCAGTGAACGGCATTTCGGCTACAGTACTGTTTGATTTGGGGGCTACCCGATCATTCGTCTCTCTTGCGCTTAGTAAGAGGTTTAGCAGAGCTCCAGGGAGCTAGATTATCCACTTGAGGTTGAGATAGAAGCTGATAGGACCATTAGGGTTGCAAGGGTACACAGAGGATATTCCTTACAGTTATTCGATGAGCAGTTTCCGGTGGACTTGGTCCCTATTCCCCTGCAAGGGAATAAGGTTATAGTAGGCATGGATTGGCTGAGCCCCAGTGGGGGCGGTGATAGATTGTGAGCTACAGTTGGTGAGGGTTCGCACCCCCAGTGGGGGAGAGTTAGTGATTCAGGGCGAGAAGCCACAGCGCGGACCAGTTCTGTGTTCAGCAGCGAGAGCGAGGTGCTACCTCCAGCAGGGTTGCGCCGGTTATATTGCCTATGTTGTAGATGCCCGGGAGAAGGGCAAGTTATCGGTTGATGATGTTCCGGTTTTGTGAGACTACCCGAATGTATTTCCAGAGGATTTGCCTGGAATACCTCCCGAGAGGCAGGTCGAGTTCAGGATTGACCTGATCCCTGGTGCGGCTCCGATAGCCAAGGCACCGTATCAGTTGGCTCCCCCAGAGATACAGGAGTTGTCTACGCAGCTGCAAGAGCTGCTAGACAAAGGTTTTATCAGGTCGAGCAGTTCGCCCTGGGGAGCACCGATTTTGTTTGTGAAAAAGAAGGACGGGTCACATCGTATGTGTATAGATTACCGGGAGTTGAACAAGGTAACGGTGAAGAACCGTTACCCACTTCCGAGGATAGATGATTTTTTTGATCAACTTCAGGGAGCGTCTTGGTTTTCCAAGATCGCTTTACGCTCCGGGTATCATCAGATGCGATTCAGGGATGAGGATGTGCAGAAGACTGCTTTCAGGACCTGTTATGGTCATTATGAGTTAGTGGTGATGCCGTTTGGGCTCACCAACGCTCCAGCCACATTCATGGATCTCATGAATAGCGTGTGCAGACTGATGCTGGATCGGTCTGTGATAGTGTTCATTGATGATATCTTGGTTTATTCCAAGACCCAGGAGCAGCACGAGGAGCACCTAAACGAGGTGCTAGAGATCTTGAGGAGGGAGAGACTTTTTGCGAAGTTCTCCAAATGCGAGTTCTGGTTGCGCAAGGTGCAATTCCTTAGTCACCTCGTCAACCAGAAGGGTATTTTGGTAGATCCGACCAAGATAGAGGTCGTAATGCAGTGGGAGGTCCCGAAGTCTCCATCTGAGATTCATAGCTTCCTAGGTTTTGCAGGGTACTACAGGAGATTCATCCAGGATTTCTCCAAGATAGTTGTACCGCTCACCCGACTGACTAGGAAGTCAGTGGTGTTTCGTTGGGGGCCTGAGCAACAGACAACATTCGAGACCCTTAGACAGAGATTGTGCGAGGCACCGATTCTTGCCCTGCCAGAGGGAGTAGAGGATTTTGTGGTCTATTGTGATGCTTCGATCACAGGTATGGGAGCAGTGTTGATGCAGCGAGGCCGTGTGATAGCTTACGCCTCGATACAGTTGAAGCCTCATGAGGCTAACTATCCTACACATGATTTAGAGTTGGGGGCAGTGGTGTTTGCCCTCAAGATTTGGTGACATTACTTTTATGGGGTCCGTTGTACCATTTACACGGATCACAAGAGTTTGAGGTACCTCATGGATCAGCTGAATCTGAACATGAGGCAGAGGCGATGGTTAGATGTATTGAAGGATTATGATTGTGAGATCCTTTATCACCCAGGAAAGGCCAATGTGGTGGCCGACGCCTTAAGCCGTAAGGCGGCAGTAGCCCCGATCAGGGATGTATGTCTGAGAATGAAAGTGATTACTCCATTATTGGAGTAGATCAGAGAGGCACAGGTCGAGGGCCTCAAGGAGGAGAGGCAGAAGTGTGAGAGGATCGTGGGCCGAGTAGCTTCCTTCGACTATGACAGTCGAGGATTGTTGACCCTTCATGGGAGAGTTTGGGTGCCGTACTGGGGAGGGTACGACAAGTGCTGATGGATGAGGCCCACAAGTCTCGATTTTCTCTCCATCCAGGGGCGACGAAGATGTATAGAGATCTTCAACCCTATTATTGGTGGCCCTGCATGAAGCGGGATGTCGCCTGGTATGTGGAGAGGTGCCTGACCTGCAGGAAGGTCAAGGCAGAACACCAGAGGCCTCACGGCAAGATGCAGCCATTAGACATTCCAGTGTAGAAATGGGAAGACATCACCATGGATTTCATCACAAAGCTTCCCAGGACTGCACGTGGAGTGGATTCGATCTGGGTCGTTGTGGATCGGTTGACGAAGAGTTCTCATTTTATACCGATTCAGGAGAGTATATCGGCGGAGAAGCTAGCCGATATTTATGTGCGAGAGGTGGTGGCACGGCATGGAGTGCCTGTCTCGGTGGTGTCAGACTGAGACGTCTGTTTTACTTCCAGATTCTGGAAGCGGTTTCACGATGAGATGGGGACTCATCTCCATTTCAGCACCTCTTTCCACCCTCAGACGGACGGGAAGAGTAAGAGGACGATCCAGAATTTCGAGGACATGCTCCGGGCATGTGTTCTAGATTTCGGTGGTAGTTGGGATACGTATCTTCTGTTAGCGGAATTTTCGTATAACAACAGCTACCATGCGAGTATTGACCGCCCTCCTTTCGAGATGTTATACGGGAGGAAGTGCAGGACCCCGATCTGCTGGGGCGAGGTCAGTCAGCGTGTCATTGGGAGCACCGAAGTGGTGCTCAAGACGACATAGTTGATCCAGCAAGTTCATAGTAGACTGCAGACTGCGCAGAGTCGACAGAAGAGTTACGCCGACAGGAGGCGTTCAGACATGGAGTTTCAGGTGGGTGACATGGTCCTCCTGAAGGTATCACCCTGGAAGGGTGTCATCAGATTTCGAAAGAGGGGCAAGATGGGCCCCAGGTTCATTGGTCCTTTTAGGGTCTTGGCCCGGGTGGGTCGGGTCGCCTACCGATTAGATCTTTCGGTAGAGCTTAGCCAGATCTACAACACTTTCCATGTTTCTCAGTTGAGGAAGTGTTTGGTGGACAAGTCGGCAGTAGTACCCATGGAGAATATTCAGTTTGATAGTAGCCTGAATTATGTCGAGAGACCAGTTGCGATCTTAGATCGGAAGGTAAAAACCTTGAGGAACAAGGTAATTCAGTTAGTGAAGGTGCGGTGGTAGCACCGGAAGGGTTCAGAGTGGACGTGGGAGTCCGAGGAGGAGATGCGGGAGCATTACCCAGAGTTGTTTCCAGATTTAGCGGCAGCAGACTTCGAGGACGAAGTCTGAGTTAAGTGGGGAAGAGTTGTAACACCCCAAATTCTGGTATGTTATTTAAATATTTATTTTTCAAATTTTCAACAGGAACTCGACGAGTCAGTAGCCAGACTCGTCGAGTAGAGTCGGGATTTTGAGCACGTTTAAGTTGGCTACTCGGCGAGTCCATATTCTAGACTCGGCGAGTCCGCCAGTCTAGATGAAACCCTAATTTCAAGGGTTTGCACCCAATTTAAAGATCTTTTTGGGACACTAAGTCAGCCCCCATCACCCCCAGAGCATCCTTCTCGAAACCCTAGAACTCTCTTAGCATCTTGTGTGTTTTGGTGTGATTCTTTGAAGATCTTGAGAGAAGAAGGAAGGCAGATCAAGAGGAAAAGAAGGAGATCCAAGATCTTTGTGGCATTTCAGAGTATAGTGAGGTATAACTCGACCCTTTTCTTTTTCTATGCTTTAATCCCCTTTGGAACGCCATTAAAGCTATTCTTGAACCATTTCTTGGCTTGGTAGTAGAATAGAGGACTCATTGAGATGAATAGCCTTCGGATCTAGCTAGGTTTGAGTTCCAGAAGCTTAGATCTAGTACCTTTATGGAGTCATTTTGCATGAAAGCTCTAGATCTACTCTTATAGTGTGCTTTGAGCCTCAAAGCCTTCATTTGATGTTATTTACATGTAAAGTTGGAAACTTTACATGTTAATCAAGCCCTAAGAACCCAGATCTATGAATGGAATGAACTGGTTTAAAGAAGAATCGAGTATATAGTGATTTCATGTATATGACTCGGTGATTTGTTCTTCAGACTCGGCGAGTCGAGTCGCGAGTCCCCTGTTTTCCCTTTTTCGAGTTATGCCGAGTGGAACCAGTGAGTGAGAGATGGACTCAGTGAGCTGGAGGTTAGACTCATTCATGGAAGAACTCAGCGAGTCAATGCCCTGACTCGGCGAGTCCAAGGCAATCTTCATGCCTCAAGAACAGACTCGACGAGTTGTTCATACAACTCGGCGAGTCACAGTCAGAGTGTTCATATGCTGAAGGAGAACTCGATGAGTTGTTCATACAACTCGGCGAGTCGGATGCAGATTGACTGAGTGTTAGTTTCAAAGAGGAACTCGTCGAGTCTATGTCAAACTCGACGAGTCGTAACGAGCAGAAGCAAGAAAGTGAGAGTAAGGACTCGACGAGTTGGTGACCCAACTCGACGAGTCAGGTCAACTGAATGTTGACTTTGACCAATAGGTTGACTTGGACCAAGGGTAAGATAGTCTTTCTACCCTCAGTATTATTATCAGTATTTGATTGAGGGTACTTATGGAAATTGTAGCCAGGGTGAAGCCGGAGCCGCATCATACAGATTTTGGAGCAGTTCTTTCAGCAGCTAGGCTAAGAGGTGAGTTTCCTTCCAGTAGGAACGGGTCTAAGGCGACAATGTCGGCCCGTTTAATTAGTAGTAGTTTCCAGACTTCGGTCCGATGCAGTAGTTAGAATATTTGATGCCTTCGTGGCTCAGACAGGTTTTGTGTGTTATGTGTTTCGGGTATGGCCCGACTCAGTATGCAGTCTATGTTGTTATGCTAGTTGATATGTGTATGTTATGTGATGTTCAGTTGTTCCGGACTTCGGTCCGATGCAGTCAGTTCCGGGCTTAGGCCTGATGCAGTTAGTTCCGGACTTCGGTCTGATGCAGTTAGTTCCGGACTTTGGTCCGAGGCAGTTAGTTCCGGATTTCGCTCCGATGCAGAGGGCAGGGCCCTGGTTAGTTTCGGACTTCGGTCTGATGCAGTTTCCGGGCTTCGGTCCGATGCAGTGGGCGGGGGCCCAGTAGTTGTTTATATGTTTGTTTGGTATGAGGTAGTTTGGGGGAGCTCACTAAGCTTTGTGCTTACAGTTTCAATTTTGGTTTCAGGTACTTCCACAAGTAAAGGGAAGAGCTCGGGATGATGGCATCGCACACACCACCATTTCAGCTTTATTCCTGGGAGTTTTGTTCAGATACTTTGACATGATTTGATACAGTTTTTGATATGACATTTTATTATGTCTTTTGGGATACCCGACGTATGGTTTTTATTATATGACATTTAGTGTTATGACTTTTATTATACGTAAAAACAAAAAAATTTGGGTCGTGTTTTTGGGATGTTTCAATCCACATATTCAGGGGATCATGAAAACCCCAAGATACAATTCCTGACCGATCACCATACATGTCTCTAAACCTTACGGCTTCGAGATCCGTAACAGTGATTGTGGATTGATTTCCTGGTGCATTCTTGTCGGAACTCCTCTTGAACAAGAGTTGTCCCTTCTCGGCGGCTTTGGCTTGTTTATCTTGAATAATCTCTGCAACATGTGGAGCATGAGCAGACTCTTCTTCAAAACGATTCACCACTCGAGAAGTCTGAGCAGTTGGCACGGCAATAGGATGAGCCTGAGAGTGAAGATCGATTCTATACTCATCTACGGATGTCTTATACTTATCACCAAAGTCTTCTTCAAGATTCTTTTTGAGATTAAAATAGTTGGAGGTCAGAAGATTGAAATGATCTTGGAGCTCAGAGATTTTCCTGGACTTTATTGCCTTATCTTCTTGGAGATCAGAAACTTGAATCTTCAAATTTGTATTCTCACTCAAGAGATCTTCAACTCGAATGTCGAGCTCAATATTTTTCTGATCCAACACATTCACTCTTTGCTGAAGTTCATCAATCACGGAGTCATCTTCTCTTGATTGAACTTCTCTAAAAGCAATTCCTTTTCCCTTAGAAGAAGGTGCAACAACTTGTTCTTGATCAAGATGCAAGGCCAAACGCATAGAGGCCGTATCGAGATATATTCTTGAAGGAGAGAATCCTGGTGGAACAGAGGAGCCACCGGCTTTAAAAAATGTGCTAGGGCCTTCACGTAAAGGTTATGTATTTACAATAGTAGGAGTGGTAGTTGGTGTAAATGGCAAGCCTTGAGACAAGCTAGATTCCAGATGCCCGAACCTAGGATCTCGTCGTCTTCTTTTGGACGGAGGCTGCGAAGTCTGGTCTGTTGAGAACTCACCCTGAAGTGGTTCAGATGTAGGTGAGGCAACATCTAGGGGAGGAATCCCTGACACTGTCACCATTGGAATTGAAGAAACAACCACTTGTTCTGTAGTTATGGGTGTTGATTCGATAACGTCTTCCGTATCCCTACTCTCCGTTGCCGTCTGAGCAACATCACTGAGATTATCTAGCAGCGAGTTGAGGTTGACATTTGTCAGAAAATCATCATTAGTTCCAAAATTAGTTGGAATCTCATCTCTATCGAAACCTGTGAGATTAAGGTCTTCATATTGATTAGGCTCAACAGTATTCTTGGAAGACCCTTCATTGTAATCTCCTTCAACTTGGACTGTTTGTAGGTCATGATCCTCGGCTACTGACACAGTAGGAGCAACAGTCTCTTCTCCTTCTTGATTTGACACGGTGATCACATCTCCTTCTGAGATCACCTTTTCCGACAAAGTGGGCTCCGATGATATCTTATCTGAAGATCCGTGTGACTCAGTTGCTTCATTCAGCTCAGCAAATCGTCCGAACTTAACCAATGGATACAACCCTTGAAAGATCACCTTCCCTTTGCGATTTTGTTTAATGAGCCCAATGGTGTGAGGGCCCAGGGACTTCATATCGAGCGTTTCTCCCTCCTTTACCAAGTTAGGAAATTATTTATTGATGAAGAGTTGAACGAATCGCGGGTACATTAGGAAGGTATCCCGAGTGGTGGCATTAATAATGAACACAAACTCATCCAGGATAAACCTAGAAAAGTTGAATCCAATCTCCGCAACAAGAGAAACAATAGCGCTAGTGTTTCTCAGGGATATTTCATCTGCACCGGACCTCCTGCCGGAGATGCAGCTCACGAACACGTGGGCTAGAAATCTCCAATAGGGCGGTAGAAGTTTCTTCATTGTAGGTGGAGAATCACCTTCGTACCCCATTTTCCTTAATATCTTCTGAGCATCTTCAATACCAATCTCCGTGGGAAAGCTCGGAAGGTCGTTGACCAGCAGGGTCTCTCTTACAAAAGGCTCATCGATAACAATCTTGCATCCTTGAACGATCGCATCCACAGTCACAGCTCCATCATCGTCTCTTGTCATTTTGCCAGTCTGCCAGAATTCCCGAATGATTTTCTGATAGACAACAGTGTTCATAGTGATGGCAGAGGCCAGACAGCATTCTCGTAATCCATGAATCATTGATTTGAAGTCCCCATGAGCCACCGGAGGATCAGCGAGAACCATCGCCAGGTTGTACATATCTGCAAATTTTAATGCTGCCATTTTATCTACACTAAAACACACCAAGTAAGACAAGAGAGAAATTTGAGTAAATAACATTTTAAATAATTTAATTTTGAGCCTAAGAGTGAATTATTAACTTTAAAATTAAATTTTAGGTCAATAGGGAGTTTACGGTCAACGGAAGTTTACGGTCAACGGGATTTTACGACCGTAAACTCGTGACCGCAAGCCTGTGGCCGCAAACTGAGTTTACGGTCGTAAGCTCTTCACGACCGTAAGCTTGGGCCGTAAACTCCGACAAACCCTTTTTCGTCGATTTTAGGCTTAAAAATCGTTTAATCTCTTAAATAAACACAAATTCACGGTCGAAAACATGATACCTTCGAAGCTATCAGAGCAATTTCATGAAAAACGAGAAAAAAATTCGAAGAGAGAGAGAGGAGGAGGAGGAGGAGAGTTTGCGGCCGGAAATCAAAAAGTGAGGATGATTCCGGCTGTAAACTCCTAAAATACCCAAGATTCTTTTACCTGCTGGCCACATAGTGTAATGCACAGTCCAAGTTTTTCAAAAAATTTCAAAAACAAACCTTTTTGAGGATTGAAATTAAAATTAAAATAAAAAAATAAAATAAAATAAAGTAAAATAAAATTAATTTTAAAAATTTTAAAAATTAAAAATTTAACAGTTAAATTTTAACAATTAACAAAATAAAATGAAAAATTAAAAATAAAATTAAATCAAATCAAATGAATTATACAACAAAACATAAGAATTTAATTACTGGGAATAAATTTGTGACACTGGGATCAAAGTTGTTGGACAGCCCTATTCCACTTGTCAGTACCCTTATTTTCATGTCTTCGTCTGATCGATCGTCAGTATTGTGGTCCACTTAAGCACGAAACACTTATGACAGAATTTGGACAATTTTCCAATAACATGACATTTTTAGCCCTTATTCTTAAATAAATTTCCTTGTGGCCATTTAACTGACTACGACCAGGGATATTGTTGTCCACCTAAATTGAGCAGCGAGATCTACAGACAATCTGTATGTGTTCAAATTTTAATTGTACTAGAACGTGTTTCCCGCTTCCTGATATGCTCTAGCAATCAAGGACTTCCAGAATACTCCTTACACCGGGTGAGCAGACAATTATTAAGAGAGAAAATAGATTTGGAGTGCATATGCTATACATCCAGGTCAGATCTCTTCCAATCACGCAGAGGATGAAACATATGACTAACTGAAGTTTTAGAGGGATTGAGTAGAGAATGATGCATATACTGTGTACCAGGTCGGATTATGAGTCACGCAGAGGAGACAATATATGGCTAACAGATAAAAAGAATTGCATAGAGAGAAGATGCAGAGAGATAGAATTGCATATGTTAGAGTCCAGGTCGGATCTCTCGATCACGCAAAGGAGGCAACATATGACTAACAGACAGAAAGCAAGAAAATAACCTTCTACAGACCTAGTTTATCGGAATTCCCCTGTCACCCCATCAAAACCAAAATTAAGGATAGAATCCGCGCATCAAGGAAAAGTTAATCCACAGTTCTAGATACGGGTTCTTTTAATGTGACTGGTAGATTCACATGTATATCTCCCTGCTCAACCTATCCGAGCGTCGTAATGTCAGGCTAAATGGATCTAACTAGGTCAATGTTTGTCAAGTCCTTGAATTCCTTAAGTTCAACACTCCCTAGTCAAGTCCATTTAAAATCTTTCGTGCCTACCAGCGCATCGAGCACAAAGCGTAGACAATTCAATTTAGGTATGTTACGCAAATTCAGATTGCCCGTTATCACTTGCTAATATCATTTCCCGTCACAACACCTACAAACATAACTATCAACAATATTTTTAATTTTCTGGATTTTTTATTGTTTTTGTATTTTTGGAGTTTTATTGTTTTTGGATTTTTGATTATTTCTCCCCCTAAATTTGTGTATGGGTGAGAATAAAAATAAAAGGAAATAAAATGCGCAAATTTAAACTAACCTACCTACAGAAACAAAAATAAATTTAAAAATTAAGAAGAATTAAGAAAACACCAAAAAAAATAAAATAGAAAAACTTAATCCTCAAAACGAATCATTTTCAGAAATCCCACAAGCACATCGAAACGAGCTTTGTTAAAAGGCTTAGAACAGATCCGCCACATTATTAGCAGTGGGAACCTGTTCCAGCCGGATTAGTGAACGTTCATAACAATCTATGATGAAATGAATTTTAATATCGATGTGCTTGGTTTTAGAATGTTGGACTGGATTTTTGGCAATTTGAATTGCGGCCTCATTATCACAGTAAATGGGGGTTTCTAAGTAATTCAAACTGTAGTCTAACAACTGATGTTGGATCTAGATAACTTGAGAACAACAGGCAGATGCTACAACATATTCCGCCTCCGCTATTGAGGTTGAGACAGTGTGTTGCTTCTTGCACTGCCATGACACTAGTCTGTCACCAAGATATTGACACCCTCCTGAAGTAGATTTCCTGTCAAGATCACAGCCTCCATAATTACTGTCAGCAAAAGCATATAAATCAAATTCAAAATTTTTCGGATACCAAAGACCCAATTTTGGGCTACCTTTGATATACGGAAAAATTCTTTTGACAGCAATAAGATGTGAAAGTTTAGGATTAGTCTGATAACGTGCGCATTGACAAACTGCAAACATAATGTCTGGACGGCTTGCAGTAAGATACATCAATGATCCGATCATCGATCTGTAGAGAGTCTGATCTACGGAGTCGCCATCAGTATATGGAGTCAGAAGAGGTCTTTCAGCCATTGGCGTCGATGCAGATTTAGCGTCGTGAAACCCGAACTTCTCAAGAATATCCTCCACATAGTTGGCTTGATGTAGCAGGATTCCAGTTGAATTTATTTGACCTGAAGCCTCAAAAACATGGTCATTTCCCCCAATGAACTCATTTCTTTTCATAACACCTTCGAATTCCTTGCAAAGCTGCAGACTGGTCGACCCAAAGATAATGTCGTCAACATGTATTTGAACTAGAATCTGTCATTACCGACATGCTTGATAAACAAAGTTTGATCGATAGTGCCACGAGAGTATCCATGCTCGAGCAAGTGCTTTGTTAGAGTCGCATACCATGCTCGAGGAGCTTGATGTAACCCATACAATGCCTTGTCCAACTTGTAGACATGATTAGGAAACTTCGAGTCAACAAACCCAAGGGGGGTGATCAACGTAGATTTCTTCCTTCACCTTGCCATACAAGAAGGCAGTCTTCACGTCCATTTGGTAAACAGTGAAGTTCATGTAAGAGGCATATGCAAGGAAGATACGAATAGCCTTCAAGCGAGCTACTGGAGCATAAACTTCAGTGTAATCAAGACCCTCGACTTGTCGAAACCCGCGAACCACCAATATAGCTTTATTTCGCACTATAACCCCTAAATCATCATGCTTGTTTCGATAGACTCATCATGTGTCAAGAGACTTTTTGCCCTTTGGCAACTCAACCAACTTCCAAACCCCGAGTTTTTCAAATTGATGTAATTCTTCATGCATTGCATCTACCCAGTTGGGCTCATTCAGAGCCATTTCTACATTCTTGGGCTCTATTTGAGAGATAAAGCAAGAGTAAAGACAAGTATTGACATCTCCACTCTGACTTTTGGTTTTAACGTCGTCGCCCAGCTGACCAATGATGTTTTCGATTGGATGATCACGTTGAATCCTTGAGGGTATTTCTTGGCTGATATCATTAACCGAGACAGGAAGATTGTGAATATTGACACCTCCTTCATTTTCTGATTGAGCCGCGCCAGACAACTCTGCTACAAACTCATTTGAAATGTTTTCAGGAAAGAGAAGTTCCATAAAGGTTGAAGTAACAGCGGAAGCATCTTTAGACATGAACTCTCTTTCTATAGGACTGAGTGGTGTAGTTTCAGCATCAGGAGTATCATTCTGAACTGGAGATTTTGGACTATCAGGATGTACAGATGACTCCCACTCAGGCGAATCAGAGGACTCCCCCTCAGGCGAAGCGGAGGACTCCCCCTCAGGCAAAGCAGAGGACCCCCTCAGGTTGTGAAGAGGATACCGTTGGAGGTCTGTTGACAACTTCTTCGTCTTCGTCTTCAGAAACATTCTTCAAACCAGAGACAGATCCAGATGAGCTACCTGAAAACACATTTATGGATTTGAAAAGAGATGTGTAATCAAACAACCAATCCGGACCTACTCGAGCATCTGTCTCATTTTCTTCCAACCAACGCACATCATAAGATTCTACAACCTGCTTTGTCTTCTTATTGTAGACCCTATAAGCGGTGCGAGCAGCATACCCTACGAAGTAACAATCATCGGCTTTGGCATTAAACTTCGGGTTGGTCTCTAAGTGAAGAAGGGTGCAAGGGCAGCCAAATACACGAAAATGACTGACTGAAGGCTTGTGGCCATATAGAATCTCATACGGGGTCTTCATCTGAGCTTTGTTGATTAACACGCGACTCTGAACGTAGCAAGCAGTGTTTATCGCCTTGGCCCAAAAGAAAACTGGTAGTTTGGAGTCACACAGCATCATCCTTGCAGCGTCTTTTAAAGTTTTGTTTCTCCTCTCAGCAACACCATTTTGTTGAGGTGTGTGAGCGGAGCTGTATTGACGCATAATACCCTTTTCTGCGCAAAAATGATCGAGAACAGAATTCTTGAACTCTGTTCCGTTGTCAGTACAAAGCGCCTTCACCCGGTTGTTAGTTTGGTTCTCAATCAACACAATGAATTTCTTAATTAGATCAGCAATCCCAGCTTTGTTGGATAGAAAGTAAACCCACGTAAAACGAGAGAAATCATCAATCACAACCAGACAATATGAATTTCTATTAATGCTGAGAACGTTTACTGGTCCAAATAGATCCATATGTAGCAATTGAAGCACCTGACTAATTAAGTTGACCTGTTTTGGCAGGTGTGGTTTTCTTTGATGCTTACCTTGGGCACATGACACACACTTTTCAAACATGATAAAGTCTTTTACCGTGAAACCACGGACCATCTCATTCTTTGCAAGACGATTCAAGTTCTTGGCGTTAGCATGACCGAGTCTTCGGTGCCATAGCATTGCATTTTGTTCTGAGATCTTTGAAAAGACGCACGTAACTTGTTTTGGAAGATTGCTATTCATATCAATGATGTAAGCATTCCCATGCCTTTTAGATTTTACAAGAATCCACTCTTCTGGGATGACAAAGCCTGGCTTGAGAATCATGCATTCCTTTTCAGTGAAATGTGTAGAATAGCCTTTGTCGCATATCTGAGACACACTCAACAAACTATGCTTCAATTCGGGAGCAAAGTTGACATTCTCGAAACTTAACACCCCATTTGTGACGGTTCCTCTTTGAGTGATTTTTCCACCTTCTCCACACGCAAAGGAAATATATTCCCCATTAAAAGATTGAATGTTATGCAGTTGGGCGATATCTCCTGTCATATGCCGGGAGCAGCCGCTGTCGACGAACCAAGGTCTGACGACATTTCCCCGCAACTGTCCCT
Organism: Lactuca serriola; assembly: GCF_051521515.1. Taxonomy (NCBI): domain Eukaryota; kingdom Viridiplantae; phylum Streptophyta; class Magnoliopsida; order Asterales; family Asteraceae; genus Lactuca; species Lactuca serriola. The sequence goes on from NC_136415.1 coordinate 195,556,523, forward strand.
GCAAAATGTGCGGGTTTATTTAGATTTGGGAACCCAGATCATCATTTTCCTGGGTTGTCCCGATGCCTTTTCATATCTATCATTATTTAATAATTTTTCAGAGGACACAGATGATGGATTGGAGGCTAATTTGGGCAACCATTGATAATTAGGTTTTCTAACGGTCCCGGGTGGTTTTGAAATCAGATTTTTATCAGTTTGCTTGAAGCAATTGGGTGTTCTACCAGAATTGGTTGAAGACCCATTGCTGCTTCTTGACGAAACCGACCTTGGCTTGGCCATGTTCGGTTTTGGCAAACTGCTTGGGACTTTGTTATGAATAACCTTCTTCTGCTTTTGAAAAACAACCCGTTTTCTACTCCGATCGTCCTTCCAATCATCATTCCAAGAACGATTTCTAGAGGACTTTCTAGTTAAAGACCTTCCTCTGAATTCATTCTCTCGTCTTGGTGACTCAAAATGTACAAACATTCGATTAGGACAATTCCTAGCTATATGACCACCAATCCCACAATTGAAACAAATATGTTTGTTATTGTTAAAACTTGTACTACATTGTTCAGATTTGTTTTCCATACCAACACCCTTGCTTTTCTCACATGAACAAGAACAAGTATTTGGTTGTGAGACAAGTGAGGGTGCATCAGATGGAGAAAATTGTGAAACTGGTGGTTTTTCATTATTATCATCACAAACATTAGAATTTCCAACCACATCATCAAACATTTTAAAACCATTAAAAATAGTATCAGAAGGTGTAGAAACACCACAAAAAACATTGTCACTTGCAACATCAGAAAAGTTAGTGTCTTTATTTAAAACTAAAACTTCAGGTTCAGACTCAGTTTTATTATCAGAAATAGATCCTTCAACTTCGTGCTTTGACTTATTTAAGGATTGATCTGCAGGAGAAGTAAACATGTTAGTACTTTCAACATTAATAAATCATCCAGAAACAAAACCAGATGGCTTGCCATAAACCATTGATGGTTCATTGGCAATCTCTTCTTTGGACAAAGGTTGAAACTGATATGAATGATTAAAAGGAGGAGGCACTTGATTATACCCTAGACCCTTTGACTGATTACGTTTAAATTGCATGAAGTGGTCTATCATATTGGCAACTACCTCACTTGATACATCAAATTTTTGAAAATCAAAATCAGCAGTTTCAAATTTGCCCTTTAATGTCTCAATTTCAGCCACTAACTCAGCGTTCTGTTTCTTTATGTAGTCATAATTTTCACATTTATTACTATAGTCTTCCTGAAGTCTCCTAAAGTCCTTTATTTTAGATTGTAACTGGGCCTTAAGAGGTTTTTGTCCTTTTCTAAGTTGGTAACCTTCATACCTAAGGTCCTATACTTCCCTTTTGAGCAAGTTATTATGTTCACGAAGAATTGTAAGATTCTCTACTTCTCTACTTAGTGTCTCAATTTCCTCATGGAGAATTTTAACATAATCAATACAAGCTTGAGAGCATGAGGGTAGAATTACCTCGTTTTTATTTGGTTCATGAGAAGAGGATACCATCAACGCAAACTGCAGCTCCATCATTTGATCTTCAGCTGCAACAATCTCCGCGGGAGCATCATCACCAACCTGTGCCAAATGAGAATTTTCAGGTCCTGATATGTTCAGGGCCTGCATCTAATCCTCCCAGTCAAACAATTGTGCAACCATGGCCTTCTCGCTGTTGACCTGAGCACCGCTTCGCTTGTTCCCAACTGCGACCATTGTCTAGTCATTATTCAATCTTCTATCCTGCTGCGGACACTCACGAGCAAAATGCCTTGGCTCGTGGCAGTTGAAACAATGCAGCTTTCCCTTGCTGAACCATACCTTCTTGTTAGCACTCATCCCCCAGTTGTTCTTTCCGGTCTTCTTTGCAAACTGTTTCACCCTGAAAACTGCCATGGCGATTTTCCATGTGATATCCATTTCTTCTACGTCTTCAGTGTGAATTTGATCGAGAACAGCAAATGACAATTGAGGCGGAAGATCTCCAGCTACAAGTGCATTGTAGCAGTAAACAAGCCCTGTAGCAAGAGCAAGATTTTCATCACCCTCCTTTCCATTTGATGAGGAAGCCACATTGGAGGGAGAAGCAGCTTGAGTAGCCACGAATGATTGGTTCTGAGAGAAAGGCACGACTGATGCAGTAGGAAGAGAAGAAGCTGATGGAGTGGAAAAAGACTGAATCTGAGCTTGTTGAGCAGCAAAGGGTTTACCTGCAGAAGAAAAAGTGAGGGATGAAAGAGCATTGTTAGAAGAGATCCCAAGGTTTGCAGCTGAGTATGAATTCACATGATTTATCTCCCACTATTTGTTATCAATATCACAGGCCTTGATGACTGCCATCACTTCAGCAAGAGAGAGCCGGCTTAGATCCTTAGTTTTCTTTATAACAGCTACATTCATGTCCCATGACTTTGGGAGAGCATTCAGTAGCTTCTTGTTTATTTCATACTTGGTGTAAAATATCCCGGCTACAGTCATCTTAGTGGTAAGAGTTGTGAATCGTTGCAGCTTTGCTTCAAGAGTTTCTCCAGGAACGTAATTAAACATGTTAAACCGTTGTCGCAACATATCTTGGTGACTCTCCTTCATGTCTTCATTCCCTTCATAAACCTCGATTAGGGCTTCCCACAAACCCTTAGCAGAAGTGTACTCCCTAACACCTTGAGCTATATCAGGAGACAAGGCCATAGTTAGAGTGGCCAAAGCCCTTTCTTGCTCTTCAACCTTCTCAAAGTCTTCATCTGTGTAATTCTCAATCTTCTTGTCAACCACTTGCCCTACAATAGTGGTGGTTATTCTGACAGGATCTTTTATGATGCTTCTCCAAATTTTGAAGTCCTTCATCTTGATGTACTTCTCAATCCTGTACTTCTATTCAGGGAAACCTTCAGCGGACAACAGTCTTGGAATTCGAGTGGTTGTGCCCATTACAGAATTCGGCTCGTAGTGGTGTGTTTGACTTTGTGAATCCATTATAATTAAATAGAAATTAAATTATTTAAAAAAATAAATTAAGTTTTCGGTCAGACAAAAGTTCACGGTCAAAAGCGAGTTTACGGCCGTAAACTCAGTTCACGGTCCGGAGTTTACGGTCGTAAAGTGTTTGCGGTCTAAATTTACGGTCTAAGAATCCAAGTTTCCGGTTGTTGAATAATCCTTATTCACGGCCTAAGAACCAAGTTTACGGTTCAAGAACTGAATTGAGATTGCGGTCGTAATCTGTGTTTACGGCCGTAATCTATGGTCGTAATCTCCCAGAAATTCGAGAAAAAACGTAGTTTTTGAATTAAGCTTGAAACCCTTCGCAGCAAACACCAACTTCAGTCGTAAACAATGAAGAATACAGTCAAAAATTCGATTGTAGGATACTTTGACACTAGTTTTGCTCTGATACCAATTGTAAGGTCCTGAAACGGATCTTACCAGTGATCAAACAACAAACACAATCAATAATAATAGAGAACAAGTAGAAACAAGAATGAAAACAAGCTTGCACACGCTTCTATTAGGAAAAACGTCTGGTACAACTTGTGGAATAGCAGCCGTGAACTCTGTGGCATCAACAACCACTAAATGACCTAGCGCACCTCTATATATACTGGACTTGGGCCGGCCTTGGGTTTACGGCCGTAAACCGGCTTACGGCCGTAAACTCATAGTTGGCCGTAAACTACACAAAAGCTACCAAAACCTGCATATTGACTCAAAAGAACCTATTACATTGAAAGCCTAGACCAAACCATTAATTAGACCCTTCAAGATTACTATTAATTCTTGAAGCTATACATAATCCTATGATTCACCAAATGGATGTGAAAGTTGCATTCTTGAATGGTGAATTGGATGAGGAGATTTACATGAAACAACCTGAAGGGTTTGTGATGCCTGGAAACGAAAACAAGGTGAGAAAATTGAAGAAATCAGTGTATGGTTTGAAACAAGCACCAAAACAATGGCATCAAAAGTTTGATGATATGGTCTTTATCTAATGGTTTTACATTAAACCAAGCTGACAAGTGTGTATATAGAAAATTTGATACTTCTAGTAAAAGAGTTATAATTTCTCTATATATAGATGTTGTGCTGATTTTTGGTATTGATCAATATGAAGTGGATAAAACAAAAAAATTCTTATCATCTAGTATTGACATGAAAGTCCTGGGGGAGGCTAAGGAGATTCTTGGTATAAGAATCAAATAAGGAAATAATGGGATTTCAATTTCTTAATCTTAATCTCATTATGTTGAGAAGAAATTGAAAAAGTTTAACTTTGAAAGTGTTTCTCCTGTTAGTATTTCGATAGATCATAATCTTAAGCTTCTACCTAATAAGGCATCTCCAGTGCCTCAACTTAAATACTCAAGAGATATGGGTTGTCTTTATGTATGAAATGATTAGCACTAGGCCTGATATAGCATATTCTGTAGGAACGCTTAGTACGTATACTAGCAATCCTAATTCACATCATTAGAAAAAATAAATAGAGTATTCATGTATTAAAAAGGAACCATGGATTATGGTTTAACATACAGTGGATTCCCTTATATTTTGGAAGGTTATTCAGATGTAAGCTGGATTACCAATTTAGAGTATCAATCCTCTACTATTGGTTGGGTATTCTTTCTCGGAGGAGGTACCATTTCTTTGGCATCCAAGAAACAAACTTGTATTAAAAATTCAACTGTGGAGTATAAATTTGTAGCATTGGGTGTTGTTTGTAAAGAAGATGAATTACTAAGCAATTTGATATATGAAATTCCAATATGGCCCAAACCGATATCTACCATTTCTACCAGGTGTAATAATGATGCAACCTTGGCTAAGTGTAACATATGGTTTTCAAGTATTTCCATTTTAGTCGTTGGTTTAATTAAAGTTTACATATTTGGCCCTTTATGTCAAAAGCCTTGCATTTTAGCCTGTATGTTGGACATATATGAGGTATGCGTAGTGTACATGATCGAGCCATGGAATCGCGAGATGCATGATAGTAGGCTAGGCGTATATATGGTACGTGAGGTGTACTAGCTCAGCTCCTAAACCCTAAATTTAGGGGTATTCTACCTATTTAATCCACCTTATGCCTCCCTTGGACATTTCTTATCACCCTCCCTTCCCTCTAAACCCTAGATATCAAACCCGAGCCTTGTAAGTGAGGAACTTGGATTCTTTGTGGTGATTTTGTGCATTCTTGATGAGGAGGAAGGTCCTTGAAGAGTGTGGTGTTGCTTGCAAGCTTGTAGATCCTGAAACTCCTTCATTTTGTGCATCTTTTGAAGGTATAAAGTGTATACCTTGCTGATGTTCTTTCTAGATCTCCTTAGATGGGTTTTAAGAGCATTTTTTCCCAAAGCTTGGACCTTTATGAGTATGGAGTACTCCAAAGTATATTGGAAATCCTTTTAGACGTATTAGAGTGCTTAGATCCATAAAAATTGTTGCTTGGTCGTTTTCCTTGGCTCATGCATGAGTTAAGTGACTTAGAGTGTTCTAGAAGTTAGAGTTTTGTGTATTGAGCCCTATCTAACCATGAAAAGTATAAAATTCATTGAATCTATGGAATAAGACGTTCTATGGAGGTCAGATCCATGATTGGATTGCAAGTCTTATTGATTAAGATGTTTGGGGGTGATTTGGGGATCAGACGACGTATGCCTAACGTACTTCCAACTTTGGCGGTTGACTTTTTGCTGACTTTTAACTTTGGTCAAGGATTTGGGTTTTGTACCATGGAAGCGGAAAAATTGTCTTTTTGCCCTCAAGGAGTGTAGTTGTGGTATTTGGACTTGTGAGTTGGGATAATGACCTTAATTGACTAGGGTTACTTGTTTTGTTTATTAGGCGGAGTCTAGTTTCAGCTGTTCGGGTGTGAGATATATCTATCATCAATACCATGTGTCTCCTCAATTATTCTTACCTTTGTGGTAAAATAATTGTATTTGTGGCAACCAGCTGGGTCTAACTGTTATTATTTTGTTATGTTGTTTATGTGTGACCGACATTGCGGGTAGTCTCTAAGGTTGCTGATAACCAACACAGGGTGTAATGTTTGTCCACTGCGACTTTGTATAGTCTTCAAGGTTGCTGAGAACCCATAGTTGTTTATGAGTTGTGTTGTATGAGATATTGAGGGGAATTCACTACGTTTCATGAATATAGTTGTTGATTATATGAGTTTCAGGTACTTCCGAGGATCGCGGGAAGGCGAAGGTCTGATTGTACTTACTCGCTGGGAGATTTTTTTATTGGGCATTTTGTGGCACTCTGATATTTGTGATGATGATTTGTATTTGATACTTATCATTTTCTGTTGATTTTGTTTATGAACAATATATTGGGAAATTTAAAAATGAAAATTTTGGTTTGAAATTTGAGTTGTTACACTAAGGCTTATAGTCAAGTGTATAATGGAAAGTCTAGATATTTAGGTGTTAAACATAGCATGATTTTTGAGCTCATCATGAATGATGTGATATATGTAGATTTTGTAAGGAATCAGTTTAATTTAGCCGATTATCCGACCAAATGGTTAGTTAGTGATGCGACATCGACCTCCGGCGAGTCTGGTCTTCTGTTGCGGCGGAAATCTGACATCACAATCAGAGAGACGCGTTAGAGCCGTCCCAGGGACCGTGCCTCGGGAGCAGGCTCCGACGGTCAAGTTAGATCAGCTAGAAGATCTGAGATGGTTCTCCATAGCTGGAGGGAACCATCTTGGTGCTGGTGTTGGCTGACGGCGGCTGGTGGCGGCTGAGCCACCCTACCGGAATATAGTGGCGGCTGAGCCATGGGGGAGAGTCCTCTCCAATGGAGGATCTACTGTTCATTATATAGGGGACAATTAGGTCAGGCCTTGGGCCAAGCCCCATTCAGGCCCAACTAGCAAGGAGCTGGACAAGGCCGCCCGGAGGCGTCGGGCGGGGCAGGCGGGCGCGCACCAGGAGAGGATGACAAGGGAGTGCTAGGCGAGGGAGCGACTGGCCGAGCCGGCAGGAAAGTCCCCAGTAGGGCTGGCAAGGGAGCGCCAGGCAGGGCTGGCAAGGGAACGCCAGGCAGGGCTGGCAGGAGCGCGCCAGGCCAGGCTGGCATGCTAGAGCAGTCTAGGTCATGCCAGTGGACCATATCTCATCAAGTCCTCCCAGTCTGGTGTTATTGGTATGCGGTCAATGACATCGGACTGGACTTAGTCGGATAAACCTTCAGGAGAGTCCCCAGCGGGGCTGGCAAGGGAGCCCCCGACAAGGTTAGCAGGAGCGCGCCAGGCCAGGCTGGCGCGCTAGACCATATATCATCAAGTCTCCCAATCTGGTGTTATTGGTATGCGACCAATGACATCGAACTGGACTTAGTCATATAAACTGACAGGAGAGTACCCAGCAGGGCTGGCAAGGGAGAGACAGGCAAGGCTGGCAAGGGAACGCCAGGTAGGGCTGGCAAGGGAACGCCAGGCAGGAGCGCGTCAGGCCAGGCTGGCACGCTAGAGTAGTCTAGGCCATGCCAGTGGACCATATCTCATCGGTTAGAGATCTTGTGCACAAGGCGGCTGTAGGGATGGGTTTAAATTCCACCTAAAATCTTTTATATTAAGATACCCAATTCCCATCTAATGTAATATTAGATGTTGAATTCAATGTGGAAAGCTTGATATTTGAAGATTGAAACGTATTATTAACATCATCCCAATGTATGTGTTCAATATTGCAAGTAAAGGAAGTTAAAATTATATTTCTTAATATTTCTTTTTAAAAATTGCATTTACAGGTGCAAGAATAAAAGGATTGCCTATATAAAGAAGTTTAGCCGCTTCAAGAAGTTTGGGACATAGCTCGGATATGCTTATTGAAGGATAGGACGCATGCTAGTAAAATATACTATCAAGTTAGAACTTATGAGTATGTAAATTTTTTTATACTATCTTCATGTATTCACTCTGAATAAAAAGAGTTCAACCCTTAGTGACACCTTGATATTCGAATATTTGGAAGGAGTAATATACTAATGTGAAATTCAATCGTCACGATATTTCATTTATGCATTAGTTTGTTGTTTGTTATGTTTTACTTTAAGTTAATCAAGATTATACTTAAATGTGGGATGATTGGTGGTGAATTTTGTCACCAATGTTATTTAAGTTTAATGGCATTAACTTGTTTGATCAATGTTGCCTTGATGAATATTAAAAAAGTTAGGGTGGTGCGGAATGCACATTTTGTTTAAGTTTATCTTGGTTGTAAGCACACTGTTATTTAGGGGCAAAGCCCCTGAACCAACAGGGGTCAAGAGGCAGCGCCCATGGAAGTGGGGTCCAAGGGATGGTAACCCCTGGCGGGTTCCAAGAAGCAGAGCCCCTAACTGGGGTCAAGGATTTAGGGTTTTGGACTATGCAAGGGCCAAAAATGTCTTTTTTTCCGTAAAGAAGCGTAGTTGTGGTATTTGGACTTGTGAGTCGGGATAATGACCTTAATTTACTAGGGTTACTTGTTTTGTTTATTAGGCGGAGTCTAGTTCCGGCAGTTTGGGTGTAAGATTTATCTATCATTAGTATCAAGTGAGTCTCCTCATTTATTCTTACTTGTATGGTATAATAGTTGTGATTGTGATGACTAGATGGGTCTAACTGTTATTTTTGTGTTATGTTGTTTACGTGTGACTAATAATGCGAGTAGTCTCTAGGGTTTCTAATGACCCACAGGTCGTATTGTTTTCCCACTAAGACTTTATGTAGACTTCAGGGTTGCTGCTAACCCATAGTTGTGGCACTCTGATAATTGTGATGATGATTTGCATTTGATACTTGTGATTTTCCGATGATCTTGTTTATGAACAATATTTTGGGTAATTTAAAAATGAAAATTTTGGTTTGAAATTTAAGGTGTTACAATTTGGTATTAGAGCCCTAGTTTGAGGGATTTGGAATGAACTCTAGGGTAATTCCAAACTCAAACTAAGGATCTAAAGATTTTCATAAAAACTTTTCAAAGAAATGAAGATTGTTACAAGAGAAAAACCCAGTGAAGCATACAACTAGCTAGAGCTCGAGCGGTAGTTTTCCAAAATATCTCAATTTATATTATGATTAATGTAGAGATGATATCTTGTGAGTTGATAGAATTTCATGCTAGTTAGTGGTAGGCTAAGGATCCTGCATGAATGGTGTGATAGGGTTGCCTGATTTGTGATGCCTTTAGCCTAGGACTTGTTCTTATAAGATTAAATTTGTCATTACTATTTTCTTTGTGTATGTTGTATAATTGGACATAGTTATAATTTCAGAATGCCTGATTTAGCCTTTCTTCGTGTTCCTTTTTTGGTTGTGGATCGAGGTAGAATCATTTATTCGAATGTCTATTAAGTCTTATATTATCTATGATTGGCATGCAGAAAGCAAATGGTGAGGACAACTGAGATCTTGTGAGGCGGAGCAGTGCTAGGGAGTAGCCTAGAATGATTTCCTAGATAACCAGCAGGGAAAGTGTATAGATGATCTTACGAAATAGAGTCCTTGAAACTTAGGGTCTTGAGAGGATGACTTTAGACAAATATGGTTTCGTGTGGAAGGTAGTATTGGTCCCGTACTACCGAATGCACCGGATCCGTATGCGGCTCAAGAAGGAATCTAAAGGAAATAAGGAGCTTTCAGGGGTGTGCGGATGTTTGTGTATACTCTTTAGCCTTATTCTGATGGGTTTCTTATGTGTTTCAGTATGGTGGTTACCCGAGGTTCAGGCTCTAGTGACCCCGAGAGGCCGAGTGCCAGTGATGATGATATCCATAGGATTGTTGTCGATGAGGTGGCCGCGGTGATCAGAGGAGCTATACCAGAGATGTTTGGGTCTATTAAGACCATGTTGATTGAGACTTTCGACGAGCGCTATGTCGCCATCACTTAGGCTGTTGCTGCCGCAACCACCTCAGTTGTTGCTGCTGTGAGACCTCAAGAGGGTGATTCGTTGTGGTACTAGGATTTCAACAACAAGAAGCCACCCAAGTTTGATGGGACACATGATCTGATTGTTGCAATGAGATGGATTTCTGATGTTGAGGGTTGTTTTTAAACTTACTCCATTCCGGAGAATCTGAGGGTTCGTTTTGTGCTAAACCAACATCGCTTGGGGAGCGAAGGATTGGTGCAAATTTGTGACAGCTGATTATACCCTTGCAAAGCGTTCCACGGTGACCTGGGAGAGATTTACTGAGATGAGTTTGTACCATTGGTTAAGAGAGATATAGAGATAGAGAGAGAGAGAGAGAGAGATTTTGGCCCAGGAGTTCGTGTCTCTCAAGCAGAAGACAAAGAAGTTGACTGAGATCACCAGGATGTTTCATGAGAGGGCCCTATTCTGGTCTGAGCACCGACTAAGAATGCACGTGTGAGCCGGTATATGAGTATTCTGAGGAGGAATATCCATGAGTTTGTGGCGAACACTTTGTATCATACATTAGCTGAGCTGCAGACCAATGCCAAGAGAAGAGAGATTGAGTTAGAGACCTAGGCTAGAGAGGAAAGGGAGATCCAGGTGAGAGATAGGAGACCAGTGCAGTCGCAGCCAGTGACTAAGTGGCCGAAGCCCGCTGACTCGAGATCTGGAGGCCAAATGGGACGCAGTTGCGGTAAGTGCATCAAGGGGCATAAGGGACCCTGTCGGTGAGGGACTCCTTGCTACATGTGTGGCAAGGAGGGGCATTTGGCTAGGGATTTCCCCAATGGATTTCGGGTTTTCTTCAATTGCAACCAAATGGGTCATTTGAGGTCCGAATGTCCGCAACTTTCATCTAGGGCGGTTCAGACTCCAGCCCCCGCGTCCCTGTGTATTACTGATGGATGGCAGGGGCAGAGTGAGACTCCAAGGGCTCGAGGGAGATCATTTCAGTTTACAGCAGAGGAGGCCCGAGCATTTCCAGACATCATGGTTGGTATATGTTCTTTATTATTCTGTTGATTATTTATGTTGCTTATGTTATTGTTTATGTAGGTACTTTCCTTGTGAATTTTGTACCTGTGCTTATGTTGTTTGACTCAGGTGCGAGTCGGTCTTTTGTGTCATCATCTTTTTTTCATGGTTTTAGTACTGTGCGGGAGGCCTTGACAGGCCATTGAGAGTATCTATACCTAATGGGCGTCCGATCTCCACTACTGACATCTACGGGGGTTGTGTGTTAGAGATTTTTTGTGTTGGGTATCTAATAGATCTTATCCCTATTACGATGGGAGATGTCTGTGTTATGTGGGTATGGATTGGTTGAGCCATTTTGGGGCTCTGATTGACTATGAGTGGCAGATGGTGATGGTTCGAGATCCTATTTGGGGAGTGCTGATCATTTACAACGAGGGAACTAGGTCAGGATCAACTTTCCATTCAGCCGCTAGTGCGAGGCAGAGTTTACAACATGTGTGTATGGGTTATCTAGCATATGTATTGGATACCCGGGTTGATGAGAAGAGACCGGTTTCTATTTCTGATGTTCCTGTTGTGTGAGAGTTTCCTGATGTTTTCCCTAAGGAATTGCTTGGTGTGCCTCTTAAGAGGAAAGTGGAGTTCTGGATCAATCTGATCCCTGGTGCGGCATCGATTGCCAAGGCACAATATCGTCTTACACTTCCTGAGATGCAAGAGTTATCCTCTTGATTTCAGGAGCTATTAGGAAAGGAGTTTATTCGTCCGAGCATTTCTTTGTGGGGAGCACCGATCCTTTTTGTCAAAGAAAAGGATGGTTCACACCGGATGTGCACTAATTATGGGGAGTTGAACAAGTTGATGGTGAATAACCGTTATCCATTGTCGAGGATTGATGATAATTTCGATTTGTTGTAGGGGGCATCTTGGTTTTCCTAGATTAATTTGAGGTTTGGTTACCATCAGATGAGGGTATGAGAATATTATATTCAAAAGACGGCCTTTCGAACTCGTTATGGACATTACGAGTTCATGGTGATGCCTTTTGGACTCACCAACGCACCGGCGATGTTTATGGATCTCATGAACCGGATGTTCCGGCCCATGTTGGATTGATTGGTGATCGTCTTCATCGATGACATTCTGGTCTACTCGAAGACCAAAGAGCAGCATGAGGAGCATTTGCGCGCGATTCTCGGAGTTTTGAGGATGGAGAGTCTCTATACCAAATTCTCCAAGTATGACTTCTAGTTGCGCGATGTCCAGTTTATGGGACACCTCGTCAACCAGAATGGTATCTTGGTTGGCCCAGCCAAGATAGTGATGGGTTTTGAGCAAAACATCAATCCTATGGTGCACATGCAAAACCCTAAAGCTTTGGATCTTGGTTTATATATTGTACATGCAAGTTATCCAAAGCTTATAAACCCTACATCTAGCATATCAAAATTGAAATAACATATAAAACAAGTTTAGATGTTTACCTTTTGATTGTTGCAAGAATTTTGAAGCTTTAAGAGCCTAGTATCACAAATGTAATACCTCTAATCGATCACAAACACCAAGGTAAGAAGGATAATCTTGGAGAGAGGATATGGAGGCAAAAAATTGCCTCTAAGGACTCTAGGGTTCTTCTGGTAGCCAATTTTGGATACCCTAGGGGCCTTAAATAGCTGAGTTGCTAGGGTTTCAGTCAAAACCCTAATTGGATAGCTTAGGCCTTAATCAGTCTAATGGAACATTCTGGAATGAGGCTTGGACGATTTCAAGGTGGGCTTCCACCTTAATTTCGTCAACTCCCTTAATCCACAAGATGCCCAACCCAAAAACCCAATTATCTTATAATTGCAACTCCAGTCCCCCAAGTTCAAATAATCTCTTTTGATCACAGAATTAATTTCTTAATAAATTTTTTACCAATATTAATTAACTAATATGATTTATCTTTTAATATATTATTCTTATAATATATTAATAAACCATAATAACCTCTTTCTCCATTAATCATCCAATCAAGTTGCTTTGGTGAAGGCAACCCAAAAGGACCATGCTACAACCGGGTCAAGTACATACCAAATATAGTAATGGACTTAGACACTAATCCAATATTATCCCAATTGGATAATTCTAATAACTATAAATTCAAGTACGACTTCAGGATCCGATTAGCAATCGTAGCTCTCAAAAGCCGTTGTCGAACTCTAACTCCTCCTTTAGATAAGGGATCGTATAGTCCTCCGTTCTCAAGATATCGTGCAGACAAATACATGGAACATAGTCATACTTATTGTCCAACAGTTTGTTTCTCAATCTCCGATTCCGTCTGACATAGAACTTAATTGAACACATCAATCCAGTCATGACCGGGTCCGGCACATAAGTCAAACCAAATCATCGAGGGGCCTCGATATCGCTTTTACCCTCTTAGGATAAAAGGAACAGATAAACTTCGACTTATATGCATTTACTATTCACTCATCAAATCTTGCACAACAATGCGTTTTATTATATCAAGTTACTGATGTGTTTCCGCATTATCAATGCACAACCAACATGCAACATAAACCATAAATCTAGGTTTAAAGACTATATGATATTATCGTCTTGCAATTACTCGTGATAAATTCCATGAAGTGATGCCAGCAAGCGTGGGTTTAATCCAATGCTCAAATCTTATTTCATAAGCACTCATGAACGTTGCAACAAACTTTTGTTATGTCTAATACACTTTCGACATTCTACAAACTAATTCATGACAATCTTCCTTCATACCTACTTCCTAAGTATGAGCGACTATGGACTGTTCGAATAATCTTATTATTCAGGAAGTCAAAACATGCAAAGTGAAACAATAGGCAAATAATTAACACAAGAAAGTAACTTTACTGATAAATAATACTCCTTTATTTAATCATCAAATGTTAATTACAATTTATCTATTACACGTTTTGAAGCTATTTAATCTACACCAATATCGTCCTTCGTCCCAATGCTCCTAGCGTGTTGCAGGTGTTTAACCCTACTCGGTCCCTTCGTGAGGGGATCTGTTGGGTTATCCGTTGACGATACCCTCTTTACCACAAGGAGTCCGTCTTCTACCTGATGTCTAATAAAGTGATATTTCCTGTCGAAATGTCGGGATCTGCCATGATCCCTCGGTTCCTTGGTCAAGGAAACCGCTCCTTCATTATCACAGAAAATCTCCATAGGCTCCTTTATGGCGGTCACAACTACAAGGTCTCCGATGAAGTTCTTCAACCATATCGCCTCCTTTGACGCTTCGCTCGCTGCTATGTACTCTGATTCGCACGTTGAATCAGCTACGGTTTCCTGCTTCGAACTTTTCCAAGTTACTGCTCCTCCACTCAGAGTAAAGACCCAGCCCGACTGAGAGCGGTAGTTGTCCCGATTGGTCTGAAAACTGTCGTCACTATACCCTCGCACCCTTAAGTCATCACTCCCACCGAGGACAAGAAACCATTCCTTGGTCCTCCGAAGGTACTTAAGAATATTTTTAACTGCGTTCCAATGTCCTCTTCCAGGTTTCCCTAGATATCTACTGACCATGCTCAAATCGAAGGCCACATCAGGGCGAGTACAAGTCATAGCATACATGATCGAGCCAATTACGGAAGCATAAGGTATTCGACTCATGTCTTTTATCTCGGCTTCGGTACTCGGGCTTTGAGTCTAACTCAACTTGGCATTGCTTTGGATCAGTAACTCCCCTTTCTTGGAATTCTCCATAATAAAACGCTTTAGTACCTTGTCCAAGTAAGTATTCTGACTAAGTCATATTAGTCTTTTACTCCTGTTTCTCACTATCCTTATTCCCAAAATATAGACAACCCCTCCGAGGTCCTTCATAGCGAAAAACTTCCCAAGCCAGGACTTAACTTCCTATGGGGTTGGGAGGTCGTTTCCTATGAGTAGTATGTCATCTACATACAATACGAGGAAGCTAACTATACTCCCACTGGCTTTGACATATACACATGACTCATCCTCGCTTCACAGAAAACCAAACTCTTTGACTTTCTCATCAAAACAAAGATTCCATATGCGAGATGCTTATTTTAATCCATAAATGGATTTCTCAAGCTTACACACTCTATTAGGATGCTTTGCATCGACAAAACCCTCAGTTTGACTCATGTATACATCCTCAGCCAATTTCCCATTGAGGAAGGCGGGTTTGACATCCATCTTCCATACTTCATAATCATGAAACGTAGCTATGGCTAGCATAACCCTAATAGATTTTATCTTCGCAACTGGTGAGAAGGTCTCATTATAGTCAAGTCCGAGAGTTTGAGTAAAGCCCTTCGCAACCAATCGCGCCTTATAAGTGTGTACCTTCCCATCCATGTCGGTCTTCTTCTTGAGGATCCATTTGCACCTGACCGTCTTACGGCCTAGCACATTGTCAACCAAATTCCAAACTTGGTTATCATACATGGACTGAATCTCGCTATCCATAGCCTCTTTCCATTTTGTAGACTCCGGGCATTTCATGGCCTCCTTGTAGCTGTTAGGTTCATCCAAATTTATTAGTGTATTGTCACTAACAAGCGTATCACCCTCACTTGTTATATGAAAACCATATAACACAGGTGGAACACTAACTCCACTGGAACGTCAAAGAAGTAAGGACTCGTCAATCGGTTCCACAGGATTTTCCTCCTCAGGTTGAGCGCCAGTGTTTAAGGTTCCTTCATCATTCGATTCTTGAAGCTCTTATCGATTTGCCTCCCACTGTCCCCTTGGCTTATGATTTCTCACTCTCGGAAAACCCCTATCCTCGCAACGAAGACAACATTTTCACTCGGTCTATAGAAGAGATATCCAAAGGATTTCTATGGGTAGCCAATGAAAATACACCGCTTACTACAAGCTTCGAGCTTTTCGTGAGTCTCTCGTCTAACAAAAGTCTCGCAACCCCAAACCTTGATATGTGCTAATGAGGGAGCTTTCCCTATCCACATCTCGTGAGGTGTTTTGGCAACCTTCTTTGTAGGGACTAGGTTAAGGATATGGGTGGCAGTCTCTAAGGCATACCCCCAGAATGAGATCGGTAACGAAGCCCCAATCATCAAGGAACGAACCATGTCTAGCAAGGTTCGATTACGCCTCCCAGCCACACCGTTCAACTGCGGTGTCCAAGGTGGCGTCAATTGCGAAACGATTCCGCATTCCTTGAGGTAGTCGTGGAATTCAAGACTAAGGTACTCTCCACCTCGATCGGATTGAAGCATCTTGATTTTCCTACCTAGCTAATTCTCCACTTCTTGCTTAAACTCTTTGAACTTTTCAAAGGTTTCTGACTCATGCTTGATTTAGTAGATATACCCATATCTGCTATAATCATCAGTGAAAGTCACATAGAAGCGGCTTGCATCCCTTGTGGTGGATCTAAAGGGACCACACACATCGGTGTGTATGAGTTCCAATAAACCCTCACCCCGTTCACAAGTACCACTGAAGGGTGACTTGGTCATCTTTCCAAGTAAACAAGACTAACATACGTCATTGTCCCTAAGGTCGAATGACTCCAACACTCCATCCTTTTGGAGTTGGGCTATGCGTTTCTTATTGACATGTCCAAGACGACAATGCCACAAGTATGCTTTGTCCAAACTATTGGAAGAGTCGATATGCAACACATCATTTCCTAAGTTGTCTACAACCATCACAGTTCCATATATTCCATTACAAGGCAATGCTTCAAAATAGAAAACACCATTAAGGAAATCATTAATAGAACCCTTTTCATTATCAAACGAAAATCTAAATCCTTGTTTATATAAACCATGAAAAGAAATGATGTTTCTTGCCATTTATGGAAAATAGCAACAATTATTCAATTCTAGTCCTAACCCACTACTAAACACTAAAGAGTAAACTCCAATCTTGGTGACAGGCGATGATCTTTTGTTCCCCATGATCAAGCTTATCTTCCCATGTTCCACATCCCTATTTTTTCTTAGGCCCTGCAAATCAGAACAAATGTGAAAACCACATCCTATATCAAGAACCCAAGAAATAGCATGCGATGAGTTATTAGATTTAATAGTATAAATACCTGTGAAGGACAGCTTGATCTTCCCATCCTTGATATCTTGCAGATATTTTAGGCAGCTTCATTTCCAATGCCCCTTCTCATGGCAGTAGTAGCACTCTGCATCCTTCGGGTTGGAAGAGGGTGCAGCGGGACCAGCCTTGGTTCCAATAGAAGAGTTACCATCATGGGACTTTCCCTTATGGTGGCTCTTAGAAGGATCCTTAATCTTCTTACCCTTCCCCTGCCCAATAGCCAAGACGGGAGCAGCAGTTGGAGTTGATGCAACAGATTTGTCTTTGAGGTTGTTCTCAGCAGTCCTCAACAAGCCTTGAAGCTTGCTCAAGGTGACCTCATCCATGTTCAAGTGGTAGTTCATGCATAACTGGTTGAAACAAAGTGGCAAGGGGTGAAGAATGATATCAATCGCCAGCTCTTCGTCGAAGTTAACGTTTAACTTCAGCAGGCTGTCGACATATCTTAGCATTTTCAACAGATAGGCTATGACAGACACTCTGTCCTTCATCTTGGTAGTGATCATCGAAGTGATGATCTCGTACCTCTCCTGCCTGGCAATTTGGTGATACATGTCTAGTAAATCCAGATGCATCTCATAGGGATAGTAGTCCTCGAAGGAATTTTGGAGTTCGGCAGTCATAGTCACGAGCATGATGCAGTGGACGTTCGTATCATCTCGCTCGTGGGCCTCAAAGGCAGCGATCTCCTTGGGAGTAGCATTGTTGACATTCACCTCCTTCAGATCCTTGTCGAGGACATACTCTTTGTTCTCGTATCGGGTAACCATTCGAATGTTACAAATCCAATCATTGAAATTGGACCCATCGAAGATTACCCTCCCATACAAATTCATGAGTGAGAATGAGTCGGAAGAGTTTGAGTCGAAAGCGTTGTTGTTCGAGTTAGACATCTGAAAAAGAAAAGAGACAAAGTTTGATTAGATAAGAATCCCCAATTTTAACACCCAGATGAGAAATTAGGGCTAGGATCCAACAACATTATTTTCAATTTAGAAGAGGGATGCCGTAATCTAAACATCAAATAATTTGAAGGTAAGTGAATGACGATTCACTAATTTTCACCATGAAAAACGAAAAAGACTAAGTTTTAAAGATATTGAAACTCCTAGATATTTTGAGATTCATTGAACTTTTCAATGGCATGTTTAAATCTCGATATGCCCTTCAAGTTTGTGACTGGGATACCGAGGATCACAAACAAGGTATGAATAACCATGCAAATGTACATAGTGTCGTTGATGTTACAGTCACCTAATCAATGTGTCGGTTAGCCACACACGCTCCATTGATCTATGAGAAACATCGTCACCCTTTGCCACCTTTACTAGACCCAAATTAGTGTGTCGGTTAACCGCACATGCTCCACTAATGTCTTGGCAAGGGTACAAAGTGTAATTTCATGGAATAGCATCATTTTCACATTTTTCCTAAAGTAACTAAGATTGAGAATTTAATAAAAACATTTAGTTACTTTATTAACCATTATACTTTTAATGAGGTACTAATTGTCCTATCCTACCCGTTCGGCTAACGGCCCTCCACCAATCAAGGAAGCGGTGGGTGAGAGTGGACACCCATTAAACTGTCATTTTATAGGCAGCAACCTTATACCCCCTTATAGATCGACTTCGTGAATGAGATCTACTAACGGTAAGACTAGCATTTATCTTATACATATATAATTATTATTCTTATAATATTATAATAGTATAAGGGTTGAATTTTAAACTTGTAAAATTCTAGGGTTTAGAATTTAAATATTTCAAAATTAAACTTTTAATCAAAATTTAAATTCCAAAACTTGAGGGCAAGTTTCGAAACTTTTGAAAATTACCTAGATCAAAATTCAAATAATATAATTAAACATTTAATTGGTGATTATCTAATTTTGACCTAATCAAATTCCATGCAAGATAATTTAATCAAATAATTCAAATAATTAAGGTTTATCACATAAGGCAATAATTATCTAATTAATTGATAAATATCTTTTATTTTGACAAGGATAATCACATGATATCAATCAAAATCAGATTTCATTAATTAAAAACATTTTTGGTAATTATACCAAGTCAAAATAAGCAAAAATCCCAAAAATCTCTCTGTTTGACACTCCGACTCACCGAATCACCTTTTGGACTCGTCGAGTTCATCTGATTCGTCGAGTTCATCTTGTGACTCGACGATTCTGTCAGGCAGAAGGTAGAATTTTTGATTTTAAGCAACTAATAAACACTTAATGCACCAAATACAATTGAAACCAAGAAAGGATTTGATACCACTGATGGGTTTTGAGCAAAACATCAATCCTATGGTGCACATGCAAAACTCTAAAGCTTTGGATCTAGGTTTCTCTATTGTACATGCAAGTCATCAAAAGCTTATAAACCCTAGATCTAGCATATCAAAATCGAAATAACATATAAAACAGGTTTAGATGTTTATCTTTTGATTGTTGCAAGAATCTTCAAGCTTTGAGAGCCTAGTATCACAAATGTAATACATCTAATCGATCACAAACACCAAGGCAAGAAGGATAATCTTGGAGAGAGGATATGGAGGAACAAAATGGGCTCTAAGGACTCTATGGTTCTTCTGGTAGCCAATTTTGGATGCCCTAGGGGTCCTTAAATAGTTGAGCTGCTAGGGTTTCAATCAAAACCCTAATTAGATGGCTTAGGCCTTAAGAAGTCCAATGGAACATTCTGGAATGAGGCTTGGATGATTTCAAGGTGGGCTTCCACCTTAATTGCGTCCACTCCCTTAATCCACAAGATCCACAGCCCAAGAACCCAATTATCTTATAATTGCAACTCCCGTCCCCCATTATTAATTAACTAATATGATTTCTCTTTTAATATATTCTTCTTATATATATTAATAAACCATAATAACCTCTTTCTCCATTAATCATCCAGTCAAGTTGCTTTGGTGAAGGCAACTCAAAAGGACCATGCTGCAACAAGGTCAAGTACATACCAAATAAAGGGGGCTTTTGACTCTTCATGGGCAGGTTTGGGTGCCTTATGCTGGTGGGGCTCGACGGGTATTGATGGAGGAGGTCCACAAGTTGAGATTTTCCATTCATCCAGGGGCTACCAAGATTTATCTCAACCTGAAAGATAGTTACCAGTGGCCGTGTATGAAGAGGGATGTGGCCTAGTTTGTAGAGCGATGTTTGACCTGCTGGAAGGTCAAGGCCAAGCACCAGCACCCTCACGACAAGTTGCAGCCCTTGGTGGTTCCACTGTGGAAGTGGGAGCAGATCACGATGTATTTTATTACAAAATTGCCGAGGACTGCGAGGGGTTTTGATGCTATCTGGGTGATAGTGGAACGTTTGACGAAGAGTACTCACTTCCTATCCATAAGTGAAGGCTCCTCTTCAGAGAAATTAGCTGAGATTTATGTCCTGTTGGCTGAGTTTTCTTATAACAACAGCCATCATTACAACATTGTCATGCCTCCCTTTGAGCTTTTGTATGGGAGGAGGTTTCAAACTCCTATTTTTTAGGGTGAGGTTGGACAGAGGGTTATGGGGAGCACTAAGATAGTGCTCAAGACGACCGAACTCATCCAACAAATTAGACAAAAGATTGCTGACGACCCAGAATCGTAAAAAGAGTTATGCAGACCGGCGATGCTCTGAGCTAGAATTTCAGGTTGGAGATTCGGTACTTCTGAAGGTATCACTCTGGAAGGGTGTTATTCACTTCAAGAAGCGGGGCATGCTGGGGCCCATGTTTTTTGGCCCTTTCAGAGTGTTGGACAGTGTGGGCAAGGTGGCTTACCAGTTGGAGCTACCTGAGGAGTTGAGTTAGATTCACGGTACCTTCCATGTTTCCCAGGTGAGGAAGTGTATAGCTGATGATACAGTTGTGGTTCCTTTGGAGGACATTCAGGTTGATGATCGCCTCAATTACATCGAGAGGCCAGTGGCGATTCTGGATAGGAGAGTGAAGACCTTAAGGAACAAGGTTGTTGACTTGGTTAAAGTTTAGTGGCAACATCGGAAAAGCTCGGAGTAGACTTGGGAGCCCGAGCCTGAGATGCACGAGCACTACTCTGATCTGTTTTCTGAGGCTGACTTCTAGGGCGAAGTTCAATTCTAGTGGGGGAGAACTGTAACATATAGTTTTCAGGTATTTCCATTTTAGTCCATAGTTTAATTAAAGTTTACATATTTGGACCTTTATGTCAAATGCCTTGCATTTCAACCCTTACATTGGGCGTACGTAAGGTACGCGCATCGTACATGATCGAGCCATGGAATCGTGGGATTCATGCTAGTACGTTGGGCGTGCATATGGTATGCAGGGTGTACTAGCTCAACTCCTAAACCCTAAATTTAGGGGTTTGCTCCCTATTTAAACCACCTTATGTCTCCCTTGGACATTTCTTATCAGCCTCCCTTCCTTCTAAACCCTAGATATCGAACCCTAGTCTTGTGAGTGAGGATCTAGGAGTCTTTTTGGTGATTTTGTGAATTCTTGTTGAGGAAGAAGGTACTTGAAGAAGGCGGTGTTGCTTGCAAGCTAGTAGATCCTGAAACTCCTTCATCTTGTGCATCTTTTGAAGGTATAAAGTCTATACCTTGCAGATGTTCTTTCTAGATCTCATTAGATGGGTTTTGTGAGCTTTTTTCCCAAAGCATGGACCTTTGTGAGTATGGAGTACTGCAGAGCATATTAGTTGTCCTTTTAGATGTATTATAATTCTTAGATCCATAAAAATGATTGCCTGATCGTTTTCCTTGGCTCATTCATGAGTTAAGTGACTTAGAGTGTTGTAGAAATTAGAGCTTTGTGTATTGATCCATATCTAGCCATGAAAAGGCTTAAAGTCGGTGACTTTATGGATTAAGTCGTTCTATTGAGGTCAGATTTATGTTTGGATTTCAATTCTTAATGATTAAGATGTTTGGGGTGATTTTGGGATCAGAAGACGTACGCCCAACGTACTTCTAGCTACGCTCAACATAGCCAGGCTTGACCCCGACCCATCTGATTCTTCGAATGCGCAGTGCGTAGGAAGCGTATTCCCAGCGTATGCGTTGGGCGGTTGACTTTTTGCTATTTGGTCAAGGATTTAGGGTTTTAGCAATGGAAGGGTGAAATTTTCTTTTTGCCCTAAACGAGTGTGGTTGTGGTATTTGGACTTGTGAGTCGGGATAATGACCTTAATTGACTAGGGTTACTTGTTTTGTTTATTAGGCGGAGTCTAGTTCCGGCAGTTTGGGTGTGAGATTTATCTATCATCAGTATCAAGTAAGTCTCCTCACTTATTCTTACCTGTGTCGTAGAATAGTTGTATTTGTGATGACTAGCCGAGTCTAACTGTTATTATTGTGTTATGTTGTTTATGTGTGACTAATACTACAGGTAGTCTCTAGGGTTGTTGATAACCCATAGGGCGTGTTGTTTGCCCACTGAGACTTTGTGTAGTCTTCGGGGTTACTGATAACCCATAGTTGTTTATGTGTTGTGTTGTATGAGATATCTTGGGGAATTCACTACGCTTCGTGCTTATAGTTGTTGATTATATGCGTTTCAGGTACTTTTGAGGACTGCAGGAAGGCGAAGGTCTGATTGTACACACTCGCTGGGAGATTTTGTGACTGAGCATTTTGTGGCACTCTGATATTTTTGATGATGATTTTTATTTGATACTTGTGATTTTCCTATGATTCTTTCTATGAACAATATTTTGGGAAATTTAAAAATGAAAATTTTGTTTTGAAATTTGAGGTGTTACACTAAGGCTTATAGTCAAGTGTATAATGGAAAGTCTATACATTTAGTTGTTAAACATAGCATGATTTTGTGAGATCATCATGAATGGCGTGATATATGTAGAGTTTTTAAGGACTCGGTTGAATTTAGTCGATTATCCGACGAAAGGGTTAGTTAGATATCTTGTGTACTAGGCAGCTAGAGGGATGGGTTTAAAGTCCACCTTAAATCTTTTATATTAAGATACCCAATTCCTATATAATGTACTATTAAATGCTAAATTCAATGTGGAAAGCTTGATATTTGAAGATTGAAACATATTATTAACATCATCAGGTGCAAGAAAAAAAGGACTATCTATATAAGCATGAGGTTAGTCGCTTCAAGAAGTTTGGGACTTAGCTTTGATATGCTTATTGAAGGATAGGACACATGCTAGTAAAATATAGAATCAAGTTAGAAGTTATGAGTATATAAATTGTTTTGTATATTATCTTCAAGTATTCACTGTGAATAAAAAGAGTTCAACCCATAGTGACACCTTGATATTCGAATATTTGGAATGAGTAATATACTAATGTGAAATTCAATCGTCACGATATTTCATTTATGCCTCAATTTGTTGTTTTTTATGTTTTACTTTAAGTAAATCAAGATTATACTTAAAGGGAACTGATTCATACACAACAGTTTTTTGCCATACACAAAATTTTATGCATTATATAGTTATACAACACAACATTTTAAAGCGCCAATTGTGTACGGATCAACTCCCATACTTAAATATGGGATGATTGTTGGTGATTTGTGTCACCAATCTTATTTAAGTTTAATGGGATTAACTTGTTTGATCACTATTGCCTTGATGAATATTAAACAAGTTACGGTGGTGTGGAATGCACATTTTGTTTAAGTTTATGTTGGTTGTAAGTACATTGTTATTTAGGGGTAAAGCCCCTGAACCGACCGGGGGGGGGGGGGGTAGATGCAACGCCCCTGGAAGCGGGGTCCAAGAGTTGGTAACCCATGGCGGGTTCCAAAAGGCATAGCTCTTGACTAGGTCGAATTTGAGAATATAGACTCAGTTCTATGATCCTAATTCTAGATTTGGTTTTAAGGTAGTTAGTGATAGTTTTCAGACAAGAAGTTATTTTCATGTAACTATCATTTGGTAGTTTTTAGACAGGAAGTTATATCTTTTTAATTGGTCAATTTCGGATTAGATTGTTGCACAACACACAAGATATAACTTCATTTCATTCTTTGTTCTTGAATACTTAGTTTTATCCGATTATGTAACTACCCAATTTTCAAGTCCAAAAATTTCATTTTTGTCTAGCTGACTCATAAAACACTCATAAGAAAATACTGTGAAATCATATCATTTCATAAAACAATGTATCATGTATGAAAACCCAAGTCATAAAAGTGGTAACATGTCAGAGTACAATCCCAGAATATCCATAGTGCGAAAAAACAAAGAGTGTGTGTATGATGTGCCGCTACCGCGCCAGCTCCTTCCCCTTCGCTGAAGAGGTACCTGAAACCAAAACTGTAAACTATAAGCACGAAGCTTAGTGAGTTCCCCCATCGTACCACATACCATACAATCACATAGCATACATATTGTCGGGCAATTCTGGGGTGCCCGACCTACCCGGTACGACCATTCTGGGGTGCCAACCTACCCGTACGGCCATTCTGGGGTGCTGACCTACCCATGCGGCCATTTTGGGGTGCCTTCCTATCCATGTCAAGCCATTCTGGGGTGCTGACCTACCCGTCGGTCCTAACAACCGACCCTCGGAGACTATTCCAGCCCCTACTGCTACTATCACATATATCATAACATAAACATACTATCAGACATATCTGGGGTGTCCGAACTACCCTTCGGTCCTAACAACCGAACTTGGGGACTATTCCCTTCATACTACCACTATCACATATAACGTATCATGCCAGCATATAAACATATCATCACATACTATCAGACATATATGGGGTGTCTGACCTACCCTTCAGTCCTAACAACCAAACTCTACTACTATCTCATATAACATATCATTCCAGCATATAACATATCAGGTAGTAGCAAACCTAGATGATATCACAAAGACAATCATCTAATCATACAACTCCTACTGGTGGGCCGGCATTGTGGCCGTAGACCCACCGCTATTGGAAGGTAACTCACCTCGTACGAGTAGCTGCTGATAATATGTGCGGGAAACCTCTGCCTGCTGCTGCTCCGGAAATCCTCCACCTACAATCCCCACAGAACACTCAGTCAGAAACTGATATGTACTCTTAGGGTAAAATGACTATTTTACCCCCAACCAAGTCCAAGTCAAAGTCAACATCCAGCTGACCCGACTCGCTGCGTTAGGCCGCCAACTCGTCAAGTCCCTTTCCTTTACTTGTCCTTATCCACGACTCGACTCGTCGAGTTTGGCAACGACTCGACGAGTTCCCCTCCTTTATGAACATCAATGAACCTTCTTCCGACTCGCCGAGTCGGATGAACACTCGTCGAGTTCACCTTCATCTGATGAACAAGTCCTGACCTTGACTCGCCGAGTTGTATGAACAACTTGTCGAGTTCATCTTTAAACATAAGAAGATTGCCTTGGACTCGTCGATTCTGTTCTAGCACTCGTCGAGTCCCATGAACTCCAGGTCTAAAACTAAGTCCAATGCGTTGGGTCACTCTTTCTGTCCTACTACAACCCTTCTAATCACCCAACTGAGTTCTTTGACCCTCAAAAGATATGGGACTCAAAGCCTTGGACTCGTCGAGTCCCAAGAACGGACTCGCCGATTAGATAACGTCCATGCTCTATTTCCTCGATTTTCTGATGTACATCCTTTGACCAAATGATAGATCCAAGCCCCTAAGCTCGATCTAGCACGTAAAGTTTCGAACCTTACGTGCATGAATGAGACTTTTAAGCCAAAAAGGCTCTAAAATGACTCTTATGTTGCATGGGACCTTCCTTGGGTGCAAAAGCAACCCAAATCTGCTTTATGACTCCTTCCAAGACTTAAATCTGAAGTCTTGACCCCCAACCATGTTTGCAATCATGGTTGGTCACCTCATTCGGCTTAAAAAGCCCTAAATCTTCCCCAAAAAGGGATCTAACAAATGAACAAGAAAGTTACAGACTTTATACCTTTCAAGGACTGGAAATGATGCACCAAACTCGAATCCTCCAGTCTCCTCTTGATCCTTCTATGCTCTTCCTTCTTCCTTGAGGTCAAAAACCCACAAAAATCACTCAAGAGCCTTAGATCTTGCACCAAAACACTTAGGGTTTACTAGGGAGGGTTTGTAGGAGCATAAAGGGTCGATGGAGGCTATATAAGGTTGTTTAAATAGGGTGCAAACCCTCATATTAGGGTTTTGCCCAGTCAGAGCCTACTCGTCAAGTCCGGGACCCGACTCGACGAGTCCATCACTTAAATCCCGCATCTCATCCCGCTTTTACTCGGCGAGTTGGACCTTCAACTCGCCGAGTCCCAGGCCAAAAATGAAAAATTACTTAAATAAGATACATACCAAGAATCAGGTGCTACACCTGACTGGGTCGAATTTGAGAATATAGACTCAGTTCTATGATCCTAATTCTAGATTTGGTTTTAAGGTAGTTAGTGACAGTTTTCAGACAAGAAGTTATTTTCATGTAACTATCATTTGGTAGTTTTTAGGCAGGAAGTTATATCTTGTTAATTGGTCAATTTCGGATTAGATTGTTGCACAACACACAAGATATAACTTCATTTCATTCTTTGTTCTTGAATACTTTGTTTTATCCGATTAAGTATTTTTGATTGTACCATTGAAATGCTTTAATCTAAAGTGTAATTCACGAATCTAAGTAATCGAAGCATTCTTAGGTTTTTTTGTACACATGGAGTCCTTATAACCGACTACTCCAAGTAAAGTTGAGGAAAATAAATTAATAGGGTAATATAGTTCTCAGTTTGTATACATTTAGTCCTTAATGTTTTTTGTTGCAAAATAGGTCTTTGTTATTTCCGTGCACATTCAGTTCGTATGACCAGTTATTTTTTTTAGATTTTGCTCACGACATCCTATGTGGTACAATCATTTTTTTAAACGGAAAATCTTACTTACTCCTAAAGTACTCCTTAAATCCACATGTGTCCACAACGGGACTTGAACCCTCAACCTCAAGGAAGGAGAGTAAGACCGAATACCGTTGGGCTGGAAGTCCTTTGGTATGTGGTGCAATCATTAATAAGATGTTCTCATATGTGGCTCGTAACTCACTTATATGAATAACGTAATTCATGAACCATCAAATAATATTGGTGCCTAGTGTTCTCCAAGTAGAAGATGTCTTCGACTTCGGTTTTAGCTATCTTCATAGTAGAAAACGATATTCTTTGTGATTGCTTCTTCCCAACTCGAATTTTCACTTCCAAGACAAAAGAACACACTGACAAAAAGTTTAAAGTCTTCCCAAATTCCCTAGTATGTCGATTTTGACCATTTTTCTACAAATGGGTTTTTTGTTCATTTCAAATTGACATTCTTTCTTACCTATTTAAAAAAAATATTTTTATTAAAGAAACCCGATAAATGTGAAAATTTTGGCATTAGGTTGATATGTCATAGTGAACCACATATGACAATCATTAAAAAAAGTGTTCTCATACACGGCTATCTTCATGTATTCCTGATTTTATGTTGTCCCCAACAGTCCACCACCGTAGCAAATAAAATTATCTTCATGTATTCCTAAAAATATATCCCTGAATTGTTTTGTGTTTTTAAAATGTGTGCACAATCATGTTAAAAATTTGGTAATGGAATCTATGCAATCAAATAATGGTATTATAGCATAAATAACAATATACTTTCATGTCATTATCACAGTTAAATGATGAATCTGTTAATTGAAGTTATTTTTAATTTGTTTACATTCGTTAATGTTTTTTTGCTTAAAAACGATATTGTGTTAGCAACAGAGTATTTGTTGTTTCATTTTTATCAACCGATCTTATATTGATTGATTAGGATGATTTTCAATTCCTTTAATTTTTTTTCGGAATTTTCTTAAATAGAGATAAATGGTCTACTTAAATCCATTATTTATAATGTCAATCCTTTTTGCAAAACTTTTTAAAGTACATTGTTATAATATGATTCTTTACACTATATCCGTTATAACAATATAATTTTCAGAGTACATTGCTATAATACGATTCTTTGAAAGTACATTGATATAATACTAATACGTCAAAACAAAATCTGGAATGATATTAGCGTAATTGATGGATTAAAAACATATAATCCAAAGTTTTAGTGATTATCTCCCAAAAGTAAGTTGTGTAATTTGCTTTTGCGTATTAATTTTATACAACCATCAAAAGCTTCAAGATTTTCAATTTCATACTTGAATGGTTTTAGAAAAAAAAAATGGGAATGAAGATTATGTTTCATAAACTGGTTCAAATTGCTCAAGAACAACTGGACTCTGATACCACATGTTGATTATTTTTAGTAATTAATTATCCTATACTCTTGCTTATCAATTTGAACATAGATTCATCATGAATATGAGAGAATAAGATGCGTACTTAAATGATTAAATTCCACATGAATGCTTGAAGAAGAAGATGAAAGCATTTGATTCATGTTATGATGTCATAATTTGATGGAGATTTACACAAGGAGTTGATTGGTGTTCTATGAGATTTCTTCAAGAACTGAAGAGAATCCCGTATTCATTTTGCTGGGTTGTTGTTGACATCTAATGGAAGATGAGTTTGCACTTTGCACCCCCTTATATAAGAAAGTTATTCGGTTACTTCAATCAAGTAAACTTTATGAAATATAAGATATCAATTATGTCATATTAGCATAGTTACTATCATAATACGTAAATATAGTAACAACTAAAATAATTTTACAAAAATGATCCTAAGGCCACATATAAATCGAAATATTCCAACAAAATAAATCAAAAATATATTAAAAATTAAATGTATACAAATTAGGAACTATATTACCATATTAAGTCATTTTTTTCCGATTTGATATGAAGTAGCTAATTATAAAGACTAAAGGGTGTTTGTCATTGCTTCTAAAATGACTTTTGAACTTTCAACTTTTTCAAAGAGTAAAAAATGTCTAAAAAATGTTTGGTGAGTATAAAAGTTATTTTTAAAACAATTTTTTGACAAGAACAAAAAATGATTTTTCAAAAGCCATGAAATCATTTTTTTTTTTTTGTTACTTTTGGTTTTTGTCACTTAAAAGCCTTAAAAATCAAGCAAAACACATTTTAAAAACTTCTTTTAGAAAAAGTTCTTTTATAAAAAAAATCATTTTATAAAAAAGACTTTAAGTTTAAAAAGTAATCTTAAACACACCCTAAATATATATAAAAAATAATAACTAAATATATACAGAACAAAAACTATATTACATTATTAAGTTTTTTTTACTTCTAAAGACATTATCATATAATCGGATTAGATACTTTTATTTCGAACGAAACTGTAACCAATGTTAAGTAGATGGACTTGATTGTAATTGAATAATTATAATTAATCTAAAATTGAAAAAAAAAAAACAAATCTAGGAACTTTTTGTGTTTTGAACTTTTGATGATTGATGACCCAATCTCGTGACTGTTGGTTTTCATTTATTCAATTAAATTTTGGGTCCACTTCTTAGCTGTTTTTCACCTAAAGTCCTTAAAATTTGTATCCTTTAACTCTTTTTTCTCTTACGCATCACACGTTTGTAACCTATGCATTACATTATGCACATACCCTCCGGCCTCCACCATTGAACCTGCAATGAGTTAAAAGAAAGGGCCGTTATCATGATAAATGGGGTACAATTTATGATGCATAATGTACATATTTGAGTGCTTAATGGGTCCAGCCAAACAATCTAAGTCCAACTTCATTATCATGTATCCTCCCATGCTTGTTTTGCGTATTGGGTTTAAAATAAGAGAAACAAGTTCTTTGATTATTTAGAAGATATAATAAACTTCCTAGTGCTTTTATATTTTACAAATAATATATTATTAAAAAGAACATAATTGATATCCATGTTTTTTTTTTATCTCTTTGTATTTATTGGGACAAAGATATTTGTATTTTTCGGAGGAGAATATATGTTTGTTTGTAAAGTAGAGGGCAATGACTAAAGATATTTTGAAGTATAGTTGGGTGTCCCATTAAATTCAATTATGGTTCTATTTCTTTTTATTTTTCAAGCATAGAAATGTTTTTTTTTTCAATTGTATATTTGTCTTCTATAAATTAAAGTCATATGTAATTGCTATAAATGTGAAAATCTTGTGCTCTAGATTTCTGTAGTTTCATGTAAAAATATCTAAATATAGTGGATAGAGCTTTGGCTAGATTACTTGCACATGCACATGTGAGGAAATTAACTTCCATTGGATTATTAACTTTATTTTCCATGATTCAAACTTTAATTATATGATTACAAACAATAATCAAACATAACATAAAGAAAAAGTCAAATTTGATTTGACTAACATTTAATTTTTTCCTTCTTTGTACCATTGTATAATAATATCTAGAATTGATAATTTGTTATATACATAAAAGGTAATCATTAACTTTAACCAATCAATTAATTAAAGCTTTAAACAAAAAGTCATATCAATTTCTTTGAACATGAATTAAGACCACAAGATGTGATGATATTAAACTAAACCCCATGTCTCAATATTTTTCTTTATACTTAAAAAAAATCTAAAAAATCAAAATTATGAACCTAAAAAAATCTATGAAAAAAAAAAAAAAAACTTTAACTTTTTCTCCCATGGTCCCCCAACTTTCATCAATCTCATCCTCCCCCCTTCACTTTAGCATTTAACATATCACCATATGTAAGTACAACATTAAATGCATATAGTACACTGGTAATGCATGCCATTATTCAATTATCAATCAATCTCTCGCATTGGGTCCAGCACATGCCTTCAAAACGGGGCTCCATATCCATTGTACCAAGAACTTTCTACCTCTTCTACCATTCATATTAAACGTACGACCCGACCCGTCTTTCATCACATCCCCAATGTACCCGCCACCACCACCCGACCCGTATAACCCCTCACACAAATCACCGATCTCTGTCGGCGCCGTCGGATCTTCCCCGGCGTACCAAGCATTCACCAACGGATTCGACGACAGCTCCGCCAGCTCGTGTCCGATCACACTGATCATCCCGTCAACTCCGACGTCGCCATTGGGTGGAGACAATGCACCCGGGCCGCCGCCCTGCATATACGCCGGAACGGCAAACGGGTAAGCACAAACCTCCGGGCATTGTTTGCCGGAGTTCCCCACCCATGCGTAAGGTAAAGTGTAGCCTACTTTCGATGGGAATGTGAAGTAGTGGAACCCACAAACGGCCCGACAGAAATCCTCAACGGTGACGTCGACGGAAGTCAAGACGAGGTAAATCCCGTTCTTGTGATCAACCGGAAACGGAGCTGATCGTACGGATGAAGCAATGACATCTTGGATTGTCAAACGAGTGAGGTGTGTTCCATGAGTGTACTTACGATCAGAATATTCTCCGGCGATGAGGATGGAGCGGGAGATGTTGGCGTTGGTTTGATCGGTGTAGAGTGAAACCGTCTGCCACCAGTCAGAGACGGAAGGATGCGGGGCTGCACGGCGTTTGGTGGTGGAGATAGATAGAAGGAAGTCTTTGATCAACAACATCTGGGTAGGGGCCCACTTTCCATACCATATGAGGTAAATGCTGATCGGAGAAGAAAGAACAGGACCCATATGGTATCGGAGGTTGACAAGCTCCGACGAACCTTCAAACTTCTTGGAAGTGGTGAGGGTTTTAGGTGGAAGCTTTGGGTTATGAAAGGTGTAACCTTTATCATTTGAATGCTGCTGATTTGTATTAAGTGTCTGTACAGTTGCAGCAGAAGCAACAATGGCAGATAGTGTGATGAAGAAGATGAAGAAGCTGAG
Source organism: Lactuca serriola (assembly GCF_051521515.1). NCBI lineage: Eukaryota > Viridiplantae > Streptophyta > Magnoliopsida > Asterales > Asteraceae > Lactuca > Lactuca serriola. The sequence goes on from NC_136415.1 coordinate 195,588,282, forward strand.
GGGTAAAAGAGACATTTTGAATGAGGATATTGTGGACTATGGAGTGGGGATACAACGAAGGAATGGAGATAGAGAGGTATATAAAGAGTGGAGAGTGAAATGGGCTGGTGACAGCTTTCAATAATGTTGTGGCCAATCTCTTTTCTTTTTCAGAATCATATGAATACAATAGAACCAGTCTCGTTAAATTGCGTTATTTATGCTAAAAAGTGATTCTGTAAAATTATCTACTTTATAAACTTTTATATATACGAATATTAAAATCTACTTATATGTTTTCTATAAAAAGATTACATTGATTTTGAAGAACATATACAATATTATTCTCATTCCTAACTCATTGGTATCTTCACTTTGTACTTGAAGATAAATAACATAACATGCTTTCCATAAATTTCATTTATACCAGGCAAGAATTGTACATATTGTACATGATGAATTACATGGTTATGATCATGTGTGTTGTTCGGCTATGGAAGGTTTAATGATGGTCTTTCGGAAAAGGGGATGTTAGATATGTCATATATATATGAGAGGAAAGCATGTGCATGAGTGTTGGTGTTGGTGTATCATGTATGCTATATGATATTTTCGTACTCCATTTGGCCCGAGCCATGTCGGTTTACATGAAAGATGTGTACAACAAATAATTGCTAGAGAACAAAACAACTTTAAGGTTATGCTTAAAAAAAGATTATCACTCCGCTACTTCCTTTGGTGTTTGTGGCCATTGATAACTACGGTAATCTTGGCTGGAAGGACAAGTTGTGTGAAAACAATTAATTGTCTTGATTTTATGCTTAGCTATAATGTGATGGGATAAATGTGACGGCTAATTGATATTATCATCCCTTAACTACATACAATTAATTAGAGGAATAATCTTGCTATCAGGGCCAGTCCAGACGGTGGGCAACCCGAGCGACCGTCCAAGGCCCATGTCTCCTGGTGGCCCAAAATTTATGGGTTATGTTATCATCCCTTAACTACATACAATTAATTAGAGGAATAATCTTGCTATCAGGGCCAGTCCAGACGGTGGGCAACCCGAGCGACCGTCCAGGGCCCATGTCTCCTGGTGGCCCAAAATTTATGGGTTATGTAGTATATATATATATATATATATATATATATATATATATATATATATATATATATATATATATTACCTAAAAGATTTTTAGAACCTAAAGTTGGTTCAAACTCAAACTAACTCAAAAAATAAACAATTTAGTTTGTTTGTTATTGCTAATTGAACGTGTTCATAATGAAGAATAAATTATATGTTTTTTAAATCTTTATTATATTTGTCTTTAAGAGACCTTTTTTTCGCTCTGGGCCCCATATACGTTTGGACTGATCCTGCTTCCTATCTAATAAAAGAATGAATTTTATCGCACATGGCATCTTATCAGCCTAAAAATTATCAATGTGAAATACCGAAATTGCCCTTATGCTCCATGAATCCCATAAAATAGCAATCGGAAAATCTACAACAAATCATCAAAGGCAATCGCTATAAATCAGGAAACATATTTTCTTTGAATTTGAATCGATTTCCTCATCGTCCTTTCTCTCTCACATCTCTTACACTCTGAAAGAAGATGTTGTGTATTTGACAAATCGAGCTCTAACTCATACGATGTTGGTGGCAGTGCAATACACATTGCATCCAAGGTTGTGGAAATCGATATCGTCGTCGCTTGTTGTAACACCCTGTTCGGAAAAGCATACATTTATGGATCCAAAAGTCAAGGCTAGGGGCATTTTGGTCTTTTATGGGTTTGAGTTTTATTCAAGAAGGTTTCAAGCGGGGGTGTGTTGTTAGAAGTGTAGGGCTTCTCGCCACCTTTCCGTAGACATAAAGTTCATCGGAAACGGATCTAGAATGAAGGAGTGATGACACTTTGAAGATTTTGGCAATAATGGCCCTTATGGATAAAAGTTCGCATGGAAGGCCATGCATGCATTTTTGGAACACGCGTGGGTACACCCAGCGTAAGTTGGGTTATGCCCAGCGTAGTGGAGCAAATGATCGCGGGTGCTGAGAGGCGTACGCCCAGCGTACGCTCAGAGCCTTAAAACCTTATTTTTAGGGTGTGTCATTATATAAAGAACATAATGGCTCCAACCCTAGCCTCCTTATCAGCCTCCCCAACTTCAGAGAAACCCTAGAACGCCACAACCCTTCATTTTGTGAGATCTTGACCTTGGGAAGCTTAGTTTGGTGGTTTAAAGCTTGGAAGAGAAAAGAAGAAGAGTGGCAAGGAGGAACCGTGGAGGCCAGAGCTTATAGATCTGAGATAACATCATCTTCTGGAACACTTTGAAGGTATAAAGCTCATAACTTTACTTAAGGGTGCTTAGATCTAGTATGGTTTAGTGTTTGGTCCAAAGGTGAAAGCTTTATGGCTTAAATCCGATTTCCAGACCAAGGGTTGCCTCCCTTGGTGCTAAATGACTCCCTAGAACAGAAAGTTGATATCTTGATGGTCCAAATGAGTCCATGCATGAGTTATGACCTTTTTCCATGGAAATAGATTATGGTTTTTGGAGTTGGAGCTTATGTGAGTCATGGAAGCCATAAAGTAAGCAACTTTATGGTTTAAGACATGAAATAAGACCTGGATCTAAGTTTGTAGCCTCTGAATCGGAGCATTAAGCACTTAATGGAAAGATGGCTTAACAGGATACTACGCTGAGTGTACGTGTAGGTACGCTAAGCGTACATTGGAGTACGCCCCGCTAACGCTGCCAGACGTTTATAGAAATGCCTCGATGAACTTTGGAACATATATATATATATATATATATATATATATATATATATATATATATATATAAGGTTTCCCCTTTACACTACTAGAAAATGGACTTTCAGCGACGAACTTCATCCCTAGCTAAATCAGCAACGAATTTCCAATGGATCAATGACATAAAGTATTTGAAGTGAACGCATTTAACTTGTTAAATGGTCAAATGTGTACAAAAAAGTTTCCTAAATGTGAAAAAAATTTATTTTTAAAATTTTTTTTAAGACTTTTTATAATTTATTACAATATTTTTTTCTTATATGTTTTTTTAATACAATGTTTTAAACTTCACTTATAATATTTTAATATTTTTTATACTTTCATATAATTTTCATACAACTATTTTTTTTAACTTCAAACACTACATACTCCCTAAAATACTCATTTTGTCTCTAATAGACTTGAACCTTTAAACTTTGGCTGATGGACATCTTTCCACAAACACATGATACCGTTAGGCTACAAGCTATTTGATACATAAACTGTTTTTAAACCAAATATTTTCTAAATGTTTTAAACATTTCTTACAAGTTTTAATTTTTTTTTTTACGTTCTAATACAATTTTTTTATAATTTTCATATAACTTTTTCTAAACTTTCTTTTACAACATTTTTAAAATGTTTCAAAATTTTTGTATAACAGTTTCATACTTTTATCACATTTTAAAATACTTTCGTTAAATACAAGTTTAGAATGTTGTATTAAAAAGTTTATAAAATTCTAATTAAAAAGTATAAAAAAAATTGTAATAATTTTAAATCATTTACATTATAAAGATATTTTTGTTTTTTATTTGCTACGTAATATGTTCTTTTATTTTTTTAAAAGGCCCTACATACTAATTGTTATATATATATATATATATATATATATATATATATATATATATATATATATAACAATTTTTTTAAAAGGCCCTACACACACACACACACATATATATATATATATATATATATATATATATATATATATATATAACTTATTAACTTTATTCTTAGTACTATTTACATTAAAAATATTTCATATCCTTAAAAACAAAAGAAAAAAAATATAAGATCCTATATAAAATATTTCAAAATATATATATATATATATATATATATATATATATATATATATATATATATATATGTATTAATTGAAAAGAAAAGTTTAGAATTGATCAGTCATTAACTAATATTTATGATAGTAAATTTTTGCTAAAAATAAATTAGTAGAAAATTGTTTTGTCAAATCAAAAGTCTATAAATGAAATAAATAATCAATTATTATGAATGCTTTAAAAATAAGGTTTTGAACAAATAATACAAAAAAATATGAAAAATAAAATCTCTATTAAAAGTGGGGAAAATGACTTATCAGGGTAATTAACTTTTTGTTTTGTTCGTATTAGGTATTTTTTGTTTTTTACACATTTGAACATTTAACTATTTAAATATGTTCATATGTTATCATTGTCACTTGAGATAACCAGTGAAAATAGTAATATGTGAACACATTTAACAAGTTAAATAATCAAATATGTAGAAAAAAATTATCTAAATATGAAAAAAAGAAAATATGATTACACTGATAAATCTTTTTCCAAAAAGAAAAGTATGTGTTGTCAAGGTGGGGTAGGTGATCCATATTATTTAAATTAATAGTAAACAATACTATAAATAATAAAATAATAAAATAAAAATATTATTATTGACAAATGGACAAAACAGTTAGAGTGAATTACACGAATCGTCATCCGTACAGGTGTCGAACATACTATGTTTAGTCCTTAATTTTTTTTAAAATTAATTCGGGTCGTCTCTGTATTGTTTTTTTTTTCTCACGGGTCGTCCCTAAATACATAAAATGATTATTTTGTCCATAATAATATTTTTTTTTAATTTTGCTATTGTAAGGTCAAACCTTGAAATATGATGATGTTTGAAATTAATCTTTCAGCATCAGCGCATATCTCAGCATCAGCATCAGCATTTCAATAGCTCAGTGTATATAGCTTTATTCAGTGCATTGTAACAGATCTTGTATTTATCTTGTTTCCATAGTTAGTGTATATTAGTTTGCTTTATATCCCTGATTTGTAGGGATCTTCTAGAATAGTATTATATATTCTTTTGTATCGGTTTGTGTAGGTGACACGCCTTTTACAAACCCTAATAGCCGCTTTGTGCAAACGATAATCTCTTTGTGAGATTATCATTCTTAGTGAAAGTTTTTCTTCGTGAAACCTTATTGTTCTTATTTACAGTCATTGTTTGATAAATAGATTGGTCTAAAGTCTTTTTAATTGGTATCAGAGCAGGTTTCTTTTATCAAACAAATGGCTTCATCTTCTTCTTCGTCAAACTCATCAAATCATCCTTCCGCTAAAATTCCTCCTTTTGATGAAACAAATTTTGCTATGTGGAAAATAAAGGCTCTATATGCTTTAGAGTCAGTAGATGAAGATATGTTGGACATCGTCGAAAAGGGTCCATATGTTCCGATGTATCAGCCTCTGAAAAACAACGTTCCTGATGGTGCTATGAAGAAAACACCTAGAGAAAACTGGACAGCAGATGACAAAAGAAAAAATGGTCTAGATGTTCGTGCTCGGGCTGCAATCAGTTATGCTTTGCCATACAATATCTTTGGACTGGTCCAAAATTGCATCTCAGCAAAGGAGATGATGGATACACTGACTGTATCTTTTGAAGGCACTGAAGAAGTCAAGGCCACTCAAATAAATGATCTAAATCGAAGGTATGAACATTTTTTTGCAAAGAAAGGTGAAACTCTGACTCAAACCTTTAATAGGTTTAATACTCTTGTTAATGATCTGCGGAGACTAGATCAGTTGAAGCATCGAACTGTTCTAGTGCAGAAGTTTTTGGACTCTCTGGGTGCAGGTTGGGAGAACCATGTTGATGTGCTGAAAAACAGTGAGAAGATCAACACTATGGACTTACAAAGTCTCTATGGAAACCTACGTTACTATGAGGAATCCAAGCTTCAGAGAAAGGAACTGATGAAGGATTCTCAGCGTGAATCATCTGTAGCTTTATTCTCAAACAAAAAGCAAATTTCAGAGTCAGACACTGAAAACCATTCAGACACTGATTCATCTAAAAGTGACACTGATGATCTCGAAAAGTTTGTGGCTAGTGCGCCCTTGATTGTAAAGACTTTTGAGAAATCAGGCCGAAACTTCTCAAAGTTTTAGAAGAAGATGGGTGGAAAATTTTCAAAAAGATCAGACGCTGATAAAAAGCATGGTACTGATAAGAAAGGGAAAGCCCAGTGCTTTAACTGTGGGAGCACTGATCATTTTGCAAAAGAATGCAAACAAAGAACCCAAAGCTCGGATGAATACTGGAAGCAGAAGTACAACAAGCTGGTTGAGAAACTGAAAGCAGAGAGCTTGGATCATAAAGTTCTTGTTGCTGAAGAAGAAAAATGGAAGACTGATGAGGAGTCATCAGATGATGAAGTTAAATGTCTGATGGTCAAGATAGAAGACACTGATAATTGTGAAAATAGCACAAGTACATTTGATGCTGACATGTCTGATGCAGTTGAAAATTCCAGGAAGCACAACACTGACTCTCCTTCAATGTATCAGGTTAAAAACTTTGTTTACTACTCAATAAATGAAAAAATCAAAATGTTTGAGTATTTGGGTGTCCTTAATTCTAAGAAGAATCAAACAATAAGGGATTTGCAAAATCAACTTGATCTTCTTGAAACTGAAATATCCATGAAAAATAACATTATTGATTCCACTCAGGAAAATCTTAGAATCACTAGTTTGTCAAACTCATCTTTGTCTGCTGAAATTGATAATGTTAAAGATCTGTTGATCAAAGAACAAACTGTGCTCCAAATTTGGGCAAAATCTCACAAAAATGCTAATTATATTATTTCTGCTCAAATTCCACATGTGAAAAAATTCTTGGGGGTAATTTTGCAGAAGCTGAAAAGGTTTTTAAATCACAAGAAAAAGAATCTGAATTTTATTCCATGAATGAAGTGAAAAACAATTTCAAAAACAAGTTTGTCAGTAACTCTTTTATTAATCAGAGTCTAATTGATGAATACTGTGTTACTAACTCTAATGGTGTCACTGAGTGCGATGTTGAAATTACCGGAATTGATCCAACCTCTTACCCCGCACATCTTGTGAGACCAACTCCTCTCTCTGAGAATATTATTGCCTTCCCTATCTCAAATAGAGTGTTTCACGCTGTTCATGAACAACTTAAACATTTTCCTGATTGCAATGCTTCTGTGAACATGTCCAAATCAGATACTGATGTCAGCTCCGCATCTGTCACTGATCATATTTTATCTGCCACTGAATTCAGTTGTGATTCAATGATAAACAAAGGGACTCAAAGTTCACTTGGTGAATCTTACAAGTCTAAATGTGTTAAGTCTAGAAATATGCTCACCAAGAAGAACTTTGGTACTAGAGTTTGTTACAGATGTGGTGATACCTCTCATAAGATCAGTGAATGCTCATTTGATGAAACATCTTTAAGAGCTGATAACATTAAAGTTAGAAATGAAAAATGGACTCTTAAGTCAAATTCTTTAAACTGTCTTCCTAAAGAGTGTTATAACTTATTATCAAATAACTTTGTGAATGACCCATCTTCGAATGGGTCGGTGTGTTCTAACTAGTTTCTCAGCACTGCAAGGTCAGGAACATCTTTGGTACTTAGATAGTGGATGCTCAAGACATATGACAGGATCCAAGTCTCTCCTGGAAGATTATGTAAAGAAAACTGGTCCTGCAGTAACATACGGAGACAATGGAAAAGGGATTCACCAAAGGATATGAAAATATCAAGTGCAATAACGTGGTTTTTCAAAACGTTTCATATGTAAAGGGCCTCAAACACAATCTTATCTCCATCAGCCAATTATGTGATGTTGATTATGAAGTTCACTTTACAAAGAAGGAAGGAAGAGTTGTCAACACTGACAAGAACATCGTACTTTCAGCAAGTAGAAAAGATGATATATATGCTCTTGATATGTTCTCAAGTGACAAGGCGCTGATGCAATGTTTCTTTACAAAGTCTCAAACCAATCTCAGCTGGATTTGGCACAAAAGGTTCTCTCATTTGAACTTTAAGAATCTATCCAAAATATCCAATCAAGATCTAGTTAGAGGTCTCCCAAAATTCAATGTTGTAAAAGACAAGATGTGCTCAACGTGTGAACAAGGAAAACAAACCAAGTCATCATTCAAATCCAAGTCATGTTCTAGCATATTTGTTCCTCTTCATTTACTACACATGGACTTGTTTGGACCTATTCCTGTTCGTTCTCAAGGAGGAAATAAGTATACTCTAGTGGTTTTGGATGAGTTCACTCGATTTACATGGGTGGTTTTCCTGAAGAAGAAGAGTCATGCTGCACAGGAAATTATCTCACTGATTCGTAAAAATGAGACACTGACGGGTCTCAAAGTTAAGCAGCTAAGAAGTGATCATGGCACTGAGTTCCGGAATTCAACTCTTGAAGAATTTTGTGATCATAAAGGCATTGGGCAAAACTTCTCAGCTCCTGTACATCGAGATCACCCTGTTGATCAAATTATTGGGAATCTTCATGATGGTGTCCGAACCAGATCTCGTGTATCTAATAATTTCTGTATGTATGTTAACTTTGTTTCAATGATCTTACCTGACAAGATACACTCAGCTCTTCAAGACGCTGACTGGATTAAAGCCATGCAAGATGAGCTGAATGAGTTTGAAAGGCACAAGGTTTGGACTCTTGTTCCCAGACCATCAGGAAAGACCATCACGGGAACACGTTGGGTCTATCGCAACAAGGTTGATAAAGATGGCATCATTATTCGCAACAAAGCAAGGCTTGTTGCTCAAGGGTTCACTCAAATCGAATCCATCGACTATGGGGAAACCTTTGCTCCAGTTGCTCGCATTGAAGCAATCAGACTGTTTCTCGCATACGCATCCTACATGAATTTCATTGTTTATCAGATGAATGTGAAGACAGCATTCCTTCATGGAGTGTTAGAAGAAGATACGAGGAGCAATTGACAACACTTTCTTCATCAAAAACAAAGGCTCAGACATGATTCTTGTTCAAATTTATGTCGATGACATCATATTTGGCTCTCCAAATGAGAAGTTGAGCAAGGAATTTGCAGAGATCATGTCTCAAAGGTTCGAAATGAGCATGATGGGGAAGATGACCTTTTTCTTAGGTCTTGAAGTTCAGAAACAAAGATCAGGTATCTCTATTTGCCAAAGTAAATATATTTCTGACTTGCTCGTTAAGTATTCTCTCAGTGACTGCAAACCAGCCTCTACTCCTGTGTCCAAGACTGATAAAATGCACGCTGATCCAACTGGCACTGATGTCAATCACTCTCTTTATCGAGGAATGATTGGATCTCTTCTGTATCTCATTGCAAGTCGTCCTGATATCATGTTTGGAACCATTCTCTGTGCTCGATTCCAAGCTAATCCAAAGGAGTCTCGTCTCATGGCCGTCAAACATATTTTTCGATACTTGAAGGGGACTTAGAACTTAGCACTATGGTATCCTCACGACTCAGCATTTGAACTTTTTGGATACACTGATTCAGACTATGCAGGATGCAACTTAGACAAAAAGAGTACGTCAGGTGGATGTCATTTCCTTGGAAATCGTCTCATCAGCTGGTCTAGCAAAAAGCAAACATCAGTAGCCATCTCGACTGCAGAAGCTGAGTATGTTGCTGCTGGAAGATGTTGTGCTCAACTCTTATGGATTCAAAATCAGCTTCTAGATTATGGGATCAAGTTCTCCAAGACTCCCATATACTGTGATAACACCAGTGCCATTCAGATCACACAAAACCCTGTTTAGCACTCAAAGACAAAGCATATCGAAATCAGACATCACTTCATTAGAGATAATGTTGAGAAGGGTAAGGTTGTTCTTGAACATGTCAATACTTCAGAACAACTAGCTGATATCTTCACCAAGGCACTGGATTCTCAAACAACTGCTTACATTATTGGAGAACTTGGAATGATCTCTCTGTAATTTATTTTGCTAATGTTTGCTATTGTCTTATAAGCTGATGTCCTTTTTGCTGATGATCACATGCTGATGATTTTTTTACACTGAGTCCTTGGTTTGATCTCTTATCTCTCTCTCTCTCTCTCTCTCTCTCTTCAAATCTTCTAAACTAAAGTTGAATGATTCACTGTATTGAACCATACACTGATAACAACTTGAAACTCTTTGCCGATGGTTAGATCAAAGCACCAAGATCTATCACACGCAACTATCTCTTCTTACCAATCTTTCACTGATTCTGTGATTCAGTGTGACAAAACACGCCCTGATGAGAGTCCAACAGGCTTTGCCGATGGTTAGACCAAAACACCACGGTCTATCACACGCAACAATCCTCTCTTTACCTTCTTCTCACTCAGTGTCTAATGATTCAGTAAGACGAACCACTCACTGATAAAGACACAACACTCTGTGCCGATGGTTAGATAATCTAACTAGTATCTATCACACGCACCAACCTCCTTGCTAGCCTTAATCAAGCAAGTTGTACATTGAATTGACGGAGAACCATCGTCAGCATGTAACTTTTGTGACACTAATCTCAACTGGGATATGATCACTCAAAGGTTGGGACTCGATCAACTCTTATTCTGCGTCAGTGTATGACCCCAGGATGGAAATTCTTCACAGGTGCTCTGTGCAAATGTGTGGGTCATAAGTCTCGAAGTGGTGATCAACTGAGCACTTATGAGCAACAAGTAGTCTGTTCTCTTCTTCTCAACAAAAGGCTTGACTATGGAGCTTTCTTCTTTGATCAACTTGTTCAACTCCTTCGTGCAAATGTACGTGGTGATCATGTTCCCTTTCCACGTTGGATTGCTCTGGTATTAGATAAATTTTTCGCTGCAGATTATTACTCACACTCTGGAAACCCCATCCAATGTCCACGTATGTCAACTCGAATGTATCAAGATGATCCATTGGATACTGACATCGGCATCTCTGATAGGATGAGAGAATGGATTGCAAATCCATACACTGTTCCTTCACTCATCGCTGATACTGATGAAGGAGCTGATGGTAACCATGAAGATCATGCCGATCAAGAAGCTGAACCACAAGATGGTGGTCATTTCTCCCCTCAACTTTCTCATCATACTGTCTCTGTCATTGAGAAAGTTCACTCAGCACAAGAGCAACCATTTCAGGGGGAGCAACCATATCAGGGGGAGCATCCCTCCCAGGGGGAGAATCTACCCCAGGGGGACCAACCTTCTCCGGGGACGCAACCACACTCACAAGCAGCTCCAACGTCTTCTACGCATTGAGGCTGATGTTCATCAGCTAAAGGGAGTTCTCTTGCATACTCCTTCCTCTAGCCCCCAAACTGATGATGCTCAAAAAGGGGGAGATACTGATATTGATGATAATCCAAAAGAGAGAGACACTGAATATGTTGACAACACTTTAGTTCAGACTGAGTCACCAAAGCCAATGCACGAGTCTGATTCTACGGAACCTAATAGTCCAGCAGATACTGAAAAGCTTGTTGAAGATAGTGAACATGATGATGAACAAGATGATGAATGTCAAATACTAGATATGAACTTCATTGATCCCTCTATTCCAGTCCAAGAAGAAGATTCAGATGAGCTTGATAATGAATGTCAAAGGCCAGACATGAAATTCATTAATCCCATTATTCCGGTCCAAGGAGAAGATTCAGACGTTGCTAGTGAAGATATTCACCCTCTATCTCGCAAGCGCAAGGCAACAGATACTGACTTGGCTCCTTCACACACTGATACTTCTCTGTCCTGCAAGAAACCCAAGTCCATAGTCAGTATATCAAATTTGGCGGCTGAATGGAACATGTCCCCTGATCAAGTTAAGCAAATTCTTGATGAAGCCAATCAAGCTCAGCTTCTAAAGAATATTGCTCAAGCTGATGAATCTCTCATTCAGCATAAACTTCAGGCCAAAGGATCTTTTGAAGCTCAGATGCAGAAATTCTTAGAATTTCAGTCCAAATCTCTATCTTCTCAGCCTCCTCCTAGCAGCAGTAAGCCTAAGACTGATAGTGTTCTAGACATGATTGATCGAAAGAGGTTTCAAGATGTTCTTAGATGACGAGTGTGTAGTGATAAAATCATCAAAGTTAAAGCTTCCAAACCACGCAATGAGAAAATTCTTACGTTGCTGATCACTCGTCAAGGTCCTCAACATCTATACACTGAAGTTGTCAAGAAGGATGAGCTGATCAAATATGGATATTCTGAATGGATGGAATTACTCGAATTAGCATCCAAGCAAACTTCAGCTCTCTCCTCTGAACTGACATGTGCTCTTCATCTGCTGATCAAGAAAGTTCAGCGTTTGGACCTTGTTCCTAAAGAACGATCACAACAACAAGGCCAAAGTTCATCTGTTCCTAGAATCCGAAGAACCAAATTTCAAGTTGATGGTGAAGATGTGTTGGTTCTGAACTTTGGTGCTGGTGGAATAAACAACTATCTTCCTATCGGTGTTGACCCGGTTCAACATAAATTTATCTCAGTTCCTGAACACGGGATGTTCTATCTCGACAAAAACAGAAAAATGTGTTTTCAGCGAACTGCTGAGATTCCAAGGGCTCCAACCACTCATCTCGTCGGCTTAAGGCAAATGTGCATGAGTCATCAAGATCTCTCCGGAGAGTTTCACATCCTTATTGCTATGGAGCTGCTGAATAGAAGACAGGAGTTGCTGGATAGTCCTTACTGGCCAGTAAAAATAGAAGTTGAAGCTGAGTATGAGGAATTCTTGTCCAGAGGTGTTCTAATTTAGTTGATTTTGAACAACATCATATTGGGGGAGATTGTAAGGTCAAACCTTGAAATATGATGATGTTTGAAATTAATCTTTCAGCATCAGCGCATATCTCAGCATCAGCATTAGCATTTCAATAGCTCAGTGTATATAGCTTTTATTCAGTGCATTGTAACAGATCTTGTATTTATCTTGTTTCCATAGTTAGCGTATATTAGTTTGCTTTATATCCCTGATTTGTAGGGATCTTCTAGAATAGTATTATATATTCTTTTGTATCGATTTGTGTAGGTGACACACCTTTTACAAACCCTAATAACCGCTTTGTGCAAGCGATAATCTCTTTGTGAGATTATCATTCTTAGTGAAAGTTTTTCTTCGTGAAACCTTATTGTTCTTATTTACAGTCATTGTTTGATAAATAGATTGGTCTATAGTCTTTTTAGCTATTACCTATTTATCAATTTTTAGATTTAAAAAAAGAAAAAAATTAGTATGTCACCCCTCCCTTTTCCCCTTTCCCCAGTTGCCTACTTTGTCTCCTTCATATACACTCATTGCGAACAACCACCGAAAAGCACTCATCCTTCTTTCTTCGACGAGACCAACCTTCATTTTTCTATTTTTTCCGATCGCTATCCACCTAGACCTTGCCGACGAGTTGCAGATCTAACAAAGCACCACCATCGCATATCGCATATCTGCTCAGTCACCTTCTCCTTTCTTCTACAACCCTATCAATGACCACACATCTCTTCCCGATCGTAATTACATCTTTCCTCTCTCTCTCTCTCTATCTATCTATCTATCTATCTATCTATCTATCTATCTATCTATCTATCTATCTATCTATCTATCTATCTATCTATCTCTTTTATTTTCTGCAAATCGGACCTGTATCTCTTGAAACCCTGACAGGAAATCGATGTAAAACCCAACAAGTGGCGGTGATAGCTCCATCTTCAGCAACCCACACAACCTCGAACCCTAGCTGGCATGTAAATCTAGATTTTCAGGGATAGTTAACCCACATTTGGTTTAACCAATCTCTGACACTTGTTTTAACCCAAATTTGTAGCTCGGTTTTCAAATATGGTTATGGAGAACAAAGGAAACACCATAGCTCTCCATCATCAATGTTTATCCGTTTGGGAATAAGAACAAGGGAAATATATGGTTCGTTGGTGGCTTAAGGACCGCTGGGAAGAAAAACGAAGGAATAAAGGTTGTTGACGGTGTTTCTAAGAGAAAAATGTGGTGGTCGACGGTGGTGGGCTGTAGTCCGACGGTGGTGTTTGTCTGTCAAGAATTTAGGGGAAATAGAGTTTAGAAGGGAAGGGGTAGGGATAAGGTGGGTGAGGTTTTTTATTTTCTTTTGTATATAATAAATAACTTTAAGAAAAAAAATCAAAATCAAAATCAAAATGGTAGAATAATCATTTCATGTCTTTTAAGGGATAAAACGTGCAAATTTAAACTAACAATGAATGACATGTGAATCTTTTAACCAAACAAAAAACGGTTGATGTTAACTTTTGAAAATTAAGACTAAACATACGTTTTAACATATATATACAAGAAACTATTACATGTAATTTGCGCAAATAATTATTTTACTGAAGTCCACGACCAAAATCCAAACAAAATCAAAACCAAAGGATCATGCAAGTGAAAAAAGAAAAAATGGAGATGTAAGTTGCTAATTACCCTATACCAAATGGACGATGTGTTGTAGTTTACTCATTTTTAATATTCATAACAAATATAAAAAAAAAAATTATTTCAAAAACATACTAAATTAATTATTTTGAATATATAAATAAACTTATAATAAGTCTTTAATATAAATTTTTAAAAACAGATATGAATTATGGTCTTTATTTGTAAAGAAGAAAAAATTTATTAATTTTAAGACTTATTTAACAAAACAAGTAAATAATAGAAAGTTATAGTTTTTATTTGTTCAAAAATATTCGTTAAAAGTAATTACTTGTAAAGATCATAAATTACATAAAAAAAATCTTAAAAAAAAATAAAAACTTCAAAAATTACTTGAAATATCTTTTGGATTTATAAGATTTTGTTTAAATAAAAGCTAACGATTTTTTAAACTAAAAGTTAAAAGCTTCATAATTAACACACCCTTAATGTCTAAAATTGGTTCAAACTCAAACTAGCTTAAAAGATAAACGATTTAGTTTGTTTGTCATTGCTAATTGAACGCGTTTCTAGTGAAAAATAAATGATATTTTTTTTAATCTTTACGATATTTGTCTTTAAGGGACCCTTTTTTTTCTTTTCGCCCCATGCCCCATATACGTTTGGACCGGCTCTGAGTGACGATAAATAACTCTTTTGGCGGATAGTTTTGTTATGGAGAAATAATTATTAAATTTATTATTAGTTATTACGTAATAAAAATATTACCACTTTTAAATAAAATATTTATATTTATAACTTATATTTATATTCTCTGTTTATACATTTTATGTAAATTAATTATTTTCGGTGTCTAGTTTAAGAAATATAAATTAATTTATATCAATGAATTTAAAATTTTAAAATTTACATTTTACTCAAAATTAAATTTCTTAATGACATTATTTAATTAGAACTTTATATGTTTTATTGGCGAGACCTTATATATTGATCGTGAATAACAAAAGACAAATCTCAACCGTCTATAATATATTAATATGTGTTCAATTTAGGTTGTTTTATGACTAGCTCACTCCTCAATCTTCATGGGTCGGGGATGGAGTAGATGGCTAGTGGTAAACCAAAAGTAAGGCTAGAAAGTCAAAATAATATGGAGTACATACATTTTTTATGGTACAAATCTCCCATGTGAAACATAAGTTGACTTTCTTGATTGTTACGATAGGAAAATTGGAACAATGAAAGTGGTTGGTGGTGTCATCTTTAATTAGAGAATTGGGCCAATTAAAGTTACTTTTGAATTCAGCTTAAACTATATATTAAACTTTTTTACACCTAAAATCACTCAACGATGTTGTAAAAACGAAAAATTATTAAACAGGTTATATGCTAATTTGGCAAATAGTTTGCTAATGTGCATGTCATCTGTATATGTTTATTTATTGTCGGGGGGTTAAGTACTTCAAAGCAGAAAAAAAACAAAATTGCTTGGTTTATGTGCCATAAATCAATACCGAATATTCAACCTTAATATGGTAAGTTAAATAAAAATTAGAACTAATTAAAATGATTTAGTTTATTGATATCAAGGTGTGTTAGAAAAAAATTCATTATTAAATATAGAAGGTTCAAGTTTCATTGAAGACAAATACAAATGTACAAATTTAAAAGTAGGATTAGAGTGGGTGTGTATATGTGTTTGTCTATTTAAGTGTGATAGTTGCTGATTGAGTTAGAACTAACTGGGTTAAAAGCTGACTATATTAGAAATTTTGACTAAGTACACATCTAACGGAGTTTATGTTGTTTGATTATTTCTATAAATAATTGTGTTGAATGATGAAAATGACCATATTAATCTTATGTTGTCTCTTGTGTTGGATAAAATAATTATAAAAATACAAAATGTCATATAAAATTCAAATTAACATACATCATTTAAAATCTAAATACAAATTGTCATACAAAATCCAAATACAAATTCTCATACAAAAACAAAAAAATACATAATAAATTGCATACAAATTTAACGTTAACCATTTGAAAGTTATTGATTAGCAAACAACTCATTTATTTCTCATAAGTTTGGTAGAAAGCTAGCATTGCATTTACACAAACTAGATAATGCCTTAATAGTCGAAGTTACTAGTGGTAAGTTTGTATATATTAGTGATCGTATGAAAGACATCGCCATCGACTTGAATGAGAATAAGTTTCATAAAGAATTATTATCCATTGAGCTCAATGGTTTTGATATAATATTGGGAATAGATTGGCTAAGTGCGAACGATGCTGATATAAAGTGTAGAAAGAAGATAGAGAAAATAAACCCTCCTAGAAGAGAACCATTTATGGTGTACGAGAACAAACATCGAGTGAATTCTGGAATCATATCTATCATAAAAGCCAAGAAGTGTTTCATAGATTGCCCCCTGATAGAAAAGTAGAGTTCTGAATAGACTTGTTGCCAGGAACAACACCAATAGTGAAAGCACCATACTGACTAGCATCGACGGAAATGAAGGAGCTCGTGATGCAACTTCAGGAATTGTTGGACAAAGGTTTAATTACACCTAGTTCGTCACCATGGAAAGCTACAATGTTATTCTTGAAAAATAAGGATGGAAGAATGAGAATGTGCATCTACTACAGAGAATTAAATAAAGCTACAGCGAAGAATAAATACCCATTGTCAAGAATTGATTACATGTTTGATCAACTGAAAGGCGCAATCTATTTTTCAAAAATTGATCTCAGGTTAGGGTATTATTAACTAAAATTGAGAGAACAATACATTGAGAAGACAACTTTCAGAACGAGATACAAACACCACGAGTTTTTTTGTAACATCCATAAAAATCCGTCCAAATTTAAACATTTAGAAACCAACAGTTAATACCAATTTGTTTTCAAAACAGTTCTATATCAGAGTATCCCAGAAACATAGTCATAAAAAGTGAGGAGCTATACGATCACGCCTTTGCCTTCTCGCAATCATCTGAGGTATAACTTTTTTGGCGACTCTGAGCAGTCTGAAGCCTGCTCCGGACCTGCTGGATCCTCTCGGTCGTCTTGAGCACCACTTCGGTGCTCCCCATGACTCTCTGGCCAACCTCACCCCAGCATATCGGGGTCCTGCACCTCCGACCGTACATCTCAAATGGGGGACGGTCAATACTCGCGTGGTAGCTGTTGTTGTATGAGAACTCGGCCAAGGGAAGATAGGTATCCCAGCTACCACCGAAATCCAACACGCATGCCTGCAACATATCCTCCAAATTCTGGATGGTCCGCTCGCTTTGACCATCCGTCTACGGGTGAAAGGCGGTGCTAAAATGCAAACGAGTGCCCAACTTGTCATGAAATCTCTTCCAAAATCTGGAAGTAAAACACACATCCCTGTCCGAGATAACCGAAACTGGCACCCCGTGCCGCGCCACGATCTCCCTGATATAGATGTCGGCCAATTTCTCGGCCGATATGCTTTCCTGAATCGGGATAAAGTGAGCACTCTTGGTCAATCGATCCATGATGACCCAAATCGAATCCACTCCATGCGCGGTCCTGGGAAGCTTCGTGATAAAATCCATCGTGATATCTTACCATTTCCATAGTGGAATATCCAATGGCTGCATCTTGCCATGCGGTCTCTGATGTTCGGCCTTGACCTTCCTGCAGATCAAGCACCGCTCAACGTACCATGCCACATCCCGCTTCATGCAGGGCCACCAATAATCTAGACGAAGATCCCTATACATCTTCGTCGCCCTGGGATGAATAGAGAATCGGGACTTGTGCGCTTCCTCCATCAAGATCTGGCGTACACCCCCGTGGTACGGCACCCACACCCTACGGTGTAGTGTCAAAAGTCCTCGGCTATCATAATCGAAGGAGGAAACCTGACCCACCACACGCTCGCTCTTCCGATGTTCCTCCTTGATAGCCTCCTGTTGAGCCTCCTGAATATGCTCCAACAGGGGAGTCGCTACGGTCATCCTCATGCAGATATCCCTGATCGGCGCTGCCTTGCGGCTGAGCGCATCGGCCACCACGTTGGCCTTCCCCGGGTGGTAGAGGATCTCGCAATCATAATCCTTTACCACGTCCAACCACCGACGCTGCCTCATATTCAGATTAGGCTGATCCATGAGGTACCTCAAACTCTTGTGGTCCGTGTAGATGGTACATCGAACCCCGTAGAGGTAATGCCGCCAAAATCTTGAGGGCAAAAACCACCACCCCCAACTCCAAATCATGCGTCGGGTAGTTCGCCTCGTAAGGCTTGAGCTGCCTCGAAGCGTAGGCAATGACATGCCCCCTCTGCATCAGTATTGCGCCCAACCCAGAAATGGACGCGTCGCAGTATACCACCAAATCCTGTACGCCCTCTGGCAGGGCTAAGATCGGCGCCTCGCACAGTCTCTGTCTCAGCGTCTCAAATGCAGCCTGCTGCTCGGGTCCCCATCGAAAGACCACGGCTTTCTTCGTCAGCCGCGTCAGGGATACGGCTATCTTGGAGAAATCCTGAATAAATCTCCGATAGTAGCCTGCTAATCCCAGGAAACTTCGAATCTCAGATGGAGACTTCGGAACCTCCTATCTCATCACGGCCTCGACCTTGGCCGGATCGACCAGAATCTCGTTCTGGTTGACAAGGTGTTTGAGAAATTGCACCTCGTGCAACCAAAACTCACACTTGGAGAACTTGGCATACAAGCTCTCCCTCCTCAGGGTCTCCAACACCTCTCTCAGATGCTCCTCATGCTCCTCCTGAGTCTTGGAATAAACCAAGATGTCATCGATAAAGACTATCACAGACCGATCCAGCATCGGTCTGCATACGCGGTTCATGAGGTCCATGAACGTGGCAGGAGCATTGGTGAGCCCAAACGACATCACCACAAACTCATAGTGGCCATAGTGCGTCCAAAACGCGGTCTTCTGCGTATCCTCCTCCCTGACCCTTATCTGATGATAACCCGAATGCAAATCAATCTTTGAGAACCAAGATGCTCCCTGAAGCTTGTCAAAGAGGTCATCAATCCTCGGGAGTGGGTAATGGTTCTTCACCGTTACCTTGTTCAGCTCCCGGTAATCTATACACATCCGATGCGACCCATCCTTCTTTTTCACAAATAGGATCGGGGCTCCCCAGGGTGAACTGCTGGGACGAATAAATCCCATGTCTAGCAGCTCCTGCAGCTGCGTAGACAACTCCTGCATCTCTGATAGTTTCATTTTATTTACTTATTTTTATAGTTTATTTTAGCATATTTCATCCATAATCTAGTTAATTTTCATGCATATTTTCCTTTTTGTTATTTTATGACTATTTCGGGCACTTTCTAGTTGCGTGAGCTTTATTGCAGATTTCATGGAGACTAGTGGAGCGGGAATGTTCGGGACGTATGGAAAGCGATGGGAATTGGTGGAAAACAAGGATCTTAGGCTTGATGGGTGGTGGAGATGATGCATGGAGCGAGCTTGATGATTATTTGAAGGCTTGGAGAGAAATAAACATTTAAATTTGCAAGATGCGGGAGTATATTCAAGCATGCATAGATTATTAATTGGGCGAGTTTACGAGCTATGAATCATTTGGAGAAGCCAAATTGGGCTTAAATTGAAGAAAACTTGAAGAAAAATGGGCTAGGAGCTGATTGGGCTCGCACTGGGCCAAGTGGGCTAAGCTATGGAGGCCCAAAACCTCAAAGATGCTACATTCAGGGACCACCCGCGCAACAGCACGCGGGTCGCGCAACCTCCTGCAGGGGCAATTTCGGAAATCCATTTGGAAGGCTATTTGAGGAAGGTTGGTGCCCATCTTTTGGAGACTCTTGGACATCCGTTTTTGGAGATTCTCTTTGGAGTTTTGAAGACTTTTGAAGGCCAAGAACACTTGAAGAACATCATATTTTTACCTCTTGATTCTTGCTTAATGTTTGGTACAATTTTCTCTAACTTTGTTTCTTTGAGTTTAGCCATGCTTGGCTAAACTAATCTTGGTTGACTTTTGGTTAATCCTTTGAACTTTTGTTGAATGTTGAAGAATCCATGAACATGTTCTTGAATCTTTATGGGAATGTTTTATGTTTTAATATCTTATCATTACTTGTATGTTTTAGTTCATGAGTTTAAATGTGTTTGTGGTGATTAGTTGGCTAATTTCTTGATTAAGTAAAGGATCCTCAAATTAGCAAGCAACAAATGATTTTTGTGTTGTTTTTGCTTCACACAATCATAAAAACATTTCCTCCAACATGGTGGTGAAAGCATTTGACCCCTCTTGGATTTGGTGACTTTTTGGTTCTTAATGCTAGTTGACTTTCACTAATTACATGCTATTTGGAATTAGTGACTTTGACTAAGGAAATTGTTATGAGCTTCTCTAGCCATTTTAACAATTAAGAAAAGTCTAGGTAATCTCAAGCTCCTTGGATTACTATAGCCAAATTAAGGATTTAAATCAAAGTATTGCACCATTGGATTCTAATGATATGTTCATCAAAAGTCAAAGTGAGGAAACTTTAAGTCAACCATCTCTCTCTTATTGATTTTACATCAAACTCTTATTTTTGTTGCATTTGTCTATTTAAATCATAGTTAATTCTGGTTTGTTTCAAGTATTTCAAAACACCAAAACCCCCCATTTTATTTTTATTGTCATTTTACAAGTATTTTTACAAAGAGATTTTTCATAGAGTTATAAATTGAACCAATCTCCGTGGATTCGATCCCTTTACCATTATACACTATTTTAGTGTGTAATATTTAGGGTTATTATTTGTGTTGGCCTCGACAACCACCAATCTCAGGAGGAGCCAACCGATACGGTGCCTTGGCTATCGAAGCCGCACCAGGAACGAGGTCAATCCGGAACTCCACCTGTCGTTCCGGAGGTATCCCAGGAAGCTCCTCCGGAAAGACATCTGCAAAATCTCGAACCACCGGAACCTTGCTCATTGTCGCCTTACCCGCCTCCCGGGTATCCATCACATACGCGACATATCCTGCGCATACCTGCTGAAGATAGCGCCTAGCCCTCGCTACTGAACATACAGTGGGTCCGCAAGGTGGCCTCTCGCCATGAATCACTAACTCTCCCCCACCTGGGGTCCTGACTCGCACCAGCTGCTGCGCGCAATCTATCACTGCCCCATTAGGGCTCAGCCAATCCATGCCTATAATCACCTTGTTCCCACGCAGCGGAATGGGAACCAAATCTACCAAGTAGCACTCCTCAAACAAACGCAACACGCAATCTCGAAATACCATCGATGCTCGCACCGATCGATCATCAGCAATCTCCACCTCCAAAGGGCAATCTAACTCGCCCGATGACTCATGAAACTTCTTGCTAAGCGCAAGGGAAACAAATGATCGGGACGCACCTGAGTCGAACAACACCTGAACTGGAAGGCCGTTCACGTGAAACGATCCTAATGCATACATATCCATACGGAGCACATATCAATATCATAACATCATAAAAATAAAATAAAGGGAAAGAATCATACCCGTCACCACATCGGGTGTGGCGCGTGCCTCCTCGGTAGTCAACTAAAATGCTCGACTCCTCACCACCGGAGCCTCTGCCTTGCCCTGCCGACCATCCGTGATCCGCAGGGTCGCTGGAGCTGGCGTCTTCACCGGCGCTGAAACTATCAACTGGGGGCAATTGGCCTTCTTGTGGCCCCTCTGGTTGCAGTGGAAACACAACAACTCTGATGTCTGAATAACTGCTGCCGGAGCAGTGCAATCCCTGCTAAAGTGCCCAGGCTTGCCGCACTTGTAGCAGCCTGATGATCCCAAACGGCACGCTCCCTCGTGCGTCTTGCCGCATTTCCTGCAGCGTCCCCGTCCCTGTTGGCCTTTCGGCCCCGCATCTGATCCCTTGGGCTTCTTCCCCGAAGCCCCTCCCGACTGACCCTCTTCTGCCTTCCGTTTCCGGATGTGCTCCAAATCTATCTCCCTCTCCCTCGCCCTGGCGATCATGGAGTCCAAGGTGGGGCAAGCTGAAAAACTAACGTGCTCCCGGATATCAGCCCGGAGCATGTCGTGATAGCGGGTCCTCCTCATATCCTCGTCACCAGCATACTGGGGCACCAACAAATCCCTTTCCTGGAACTTGGCGGTGATCTCCGCCACAGTCTCCATCGTCTGCCTCATGTCCAGAAACTCCCTGGCCAACTGCTGAAGCTCGACAGCCGGTGCAAACTCTGCCCTGAACCTGGTCACAAAGTCCGACCAGGTCATAGCCTCGATAGCTGAGGCTCCCAACGAGTCACCCACTGACTCCCACCAATCTCGGGCTCGGTCCCGTAAACACCTGGCTACATACCTCACCTTCGACCCCTCGGGGCAGAAGCTAGTCAACTGTGTAGACTCGATGTCCGCAATCCATCGCCTGGAAGCAATGGGGTCTTTCACCCCATGGAAATCCGGTGCACCACTGCCCCTGAAGTCCTTGAAGGACAGTGTGCGAGATCCCGACTGGCTAGATGCCATATCACTCCTGAATTCTCGAAGGCGATCCTCCATCATCTCCATGATCCCTTCCTTGATCGACCCAAAGAGGATGGGGGTCGATTCAAGGATGCCTCTGGTGATCTCTGACGCGATGAACTCGCATAGTCCCTCATCTACCGGCTCGGAACCTGATCCCGAACCTGACCCCTCTCCTGAACCGCCATCTACCGGCCTCGATCGAAGTACCACCATTCTGCAATACATAATACAATCATTAGTGATATTGATACTTCCTGAGGGATCACTGTTACTTACAAGTTCCCTGGTCTTATCTTGGCCTTCCTTGGTTCGGGTACGGATCCTCTGCTTTCAGTAGTACGGGCCCATACTACCTTCCACATCTATCCGTACCTTCTTCAAGGAATGCCTCGACTCCACCAGATCCCTTTCACTACTTCTGATCACTGCTATACTCATCCTAGGCTTGCCCTAGGGAAATCTATGATTCTACTCTATCCATCCCTCAGCTGCTGCAGGCCTCCTTGTAATGCCAACTAGCCATTACCCGAGTACCATCACATGTGACGAGGCTCAGATAATCCTTCGAGTACCTGACTCGTCCCTACAATGGTTGGACTCAAACAAGAGCTACGCAGTAGGATCAAATCCGGCACTCTAAGATTATTCAACCCTGATCACATGTGACGTGACGTATTCGCCAAATGGCTAACTCCCATTATTCAGAGTCCCACATAGCACGAAGCAAGCAGCATTCAGACAAGGGTAACAATCTCAATCAACTCTATCTGCTTACAGGAACTGTACTAGCATAAAGTGCTAAGCTCATACTATCAGGCATAACCTAATCAGGCTATCCTACTTGCTGTCTACTCAATAACTAGCATGCAATTCTCATACAACTGAAACACATAAAGCAGGCACATAAGGCATCACTCCTAGATCCTTAGTCCTATTCTAGCATGCTGTTCTACAAAAGTTGATAAACATAA
Source organism: Lactuca serriola (assembly GCF_051521515.1). NCBI lineage: Eukaryota > Viridiplantae > Streptophyta > Magnoliopsida > Asterales > Asteraceae > Lactuca > Lactuca serriola. The sequence goes on from NC_136415.1 coordinate 195,612,068, forward strand.
CATAAACTCGTATGGGTACTTTGGGGAATACTTACTTGAGCTCGGCCGGTCGCGCACATCACACACTTCGTTCTTTCTCGAAACTCTTTTCTTAGTTTTTAGAAAACATTTTCTCTTAGAAAATCTTTTAATCCCTCGATGTGAGTTCAGACACCCCCGAAGGTGTGTCCGAATCCCTCAAACCAGGGCTCTGATACCAACTTGTAACGACCCAATTTTCACGTCCAAAAATTTCGTTATAAAACATTACATGAAAGCATTAAAAGTTAAAACATTGTTTGATTAAACCATTTCACATCGAAAAACCAAATTGAAAACCACAACATTCAATCAATCAAATATCAGAGTATCAATCCCAGAATAAACTCGTAACTGCGGAAACAAGAGAGTGTGTGTGTGTGACATGCTGCTACCGCGCCGGCTCCTTTCCCCTAGCTGAGGAGGTACCTGAAACCAAAACTGAAAACCGTAAGCACGAAGCTTAGTGAGTTCCCTCATTGTACCACATACCATATAATCTCATAACATACATATATTTTCAGGCATATCTGGGTGCCCGACCTACCCCTTCGACCCTCTCGACCGGGTATTGCCTAGCATATCTGGGTGCTGGCCTCCCCTTCGGTCCTCTCGACTGGATATTGCCTAGCATATCTGGGTGTTGGCCTCCCCTTCGGTCCTCTCGACCGGATACTGGGGAACTATTCCTCCCCTCCACTACTACCACATAACATGTATCACAATATCAGATCTATCTAACATGGCTGGGTATAACTACCCCTTCAGCCCTACCGACCGGATACCTCGGGGACTATCTCCCCCTAATGTCACTAGCACATAGCATCATATCATACTAGCACATAAACATAACACAGGTAGTAGTAATCCCTAGATGAATATCACGGAGACAATCATCTACATACAACTCCTACTGGTGGGCCGGCATTGTGGCCGTAGGCCCACCGCTACTGGAAGGTAACTCACCTCGAAGTAGCTGCTGATCTGATCGGGAACTGACTGTCTACTGCTGCTCCAGAAATCCTCCGGCTGCAATTCCCACAACATACTCAATCAAACACTGCTAACTGTCCTTTGGGTAAAATGACCATTTTACCCCTGATCATGCCCTAAGTCAAAGTCAGAGTCAACTTTCAGTTGACCCGAATCGCCAAGTTGGCTTTCCAACTCGCCGAGTCCCTACCCAAACGATTGTCCTGAATCCCGTTTCTACTCGTTGAGTTAGGCGACGACTTGACGAGTTCTCCTTCTAAACTGATATTCAAGTCCTTCATCCTACTCGCCGAGTTGTATGAACAACTCGTCGAGTTCATCTTCATCCGATGAACACTTATGCTAAGACTCGTCGAGTTGTATGAACAGCTCGCCGAGTTCATCTTCATCCGAAGAACACTTATGCTGCGACTCGCCGAGTTGTATGAACAACTCGCCGAGTCTGTTCTTGATCTAAGGAGATTGCCTTGAACTCGCCGAGTCAGGGCATTGACTCGCCGAGTTCCTCCATAGATGAGTTCAGCTTCCGACTCACTGAGTCACACCCCGTGACTCACTGCTCACTCGACACTACGAAAAAGGGACAAACTCGGAGACTCGCGAACAGACTCGCCGAGTCACATGAATGACTCGCCGAGTCGTTGCCATGCACCCACTAAATACACAGATTTGCTCGATTCCAGTCCATGCCATTCACAGATCTGGACTCCTAGAACACGAATGACACGTAAAGTTTCCAACTTTACGTGTAGATATTCACCAATACGGATTTTAGGGTTCAAAATGTACTTAAAATGGTAGATCCAAGGTCTTCAAGCAATGAGGGTCCATAAAGGCTACAGATTCAAGCCCTTAGAGCCCAAACATGCCTAGATCCGAAGTCCCTCAACACTATAAGCTCATTACACAAAGGTCAAGACTAGAAGAAGCCTTGAAATGGCTATCACAAGCTCTCAACGAGATAATAATGAAGGGACATAGAGGGTTTCGAGTCCAATACCTCTAGAAGTTCTGAAATGGCACAAAGATTCTGGATCTTCTTCCTCTCCTCTTGATCTACCTTCTTATTCTCTCCAAAACTTCAAAGAAATGCACCAAAATCACCCAAATTACCAAAAGAGGAGTTAGAGCTTCGAGAGGGAGTGTTCTGGACGCAATGGGGGCTGATATGAGGCACAAAACGTCGTTTAAATAGGGTGCAACCCCTGAAACTTAGGGTTTCATCCAACAGCGGTGACTCGCCGAGTCGCCAACTTAAACATGTTCCGGGTCCCGTCCTTACTCGGCGAGTCGGACCTGTGACTCGCCGAGTCCAAGGCTAAAAGAAGGAAAAATACTCAACAAGATTTACATACCAAGAACCAGGTGCTACAATACAGTGTGCCAGGAGCCGCCTCCTGGTCTTTCATACATAATGCCTAGGGCTAACCCTCGGGTCTTCCTACCATACATAATAGCATACGGTGTGTCAGGAGCCGCCTCCTGGTCTTTCATACATAATGCCTAGGGCTAACCCCCGGGTCTTCCTACCATACATAATATCATACAGTGTGCCAGGAGCTGCCTCCTGGTCTTTCATACATAATGCCTAAGGCTAACCCTTGGGTCTTCCTACCATACATAAAACAAATGGGTCGGCATTTGTGACAACCCGAAAAACTTCTCGCGTGCACTCTTCAATTCTTTCTAATATTAGACTTATTTTACTATATGGTAATACCCTTTAGAGTCTAATGAAGCATTCTAAATGTGATATACTCAAGGTAGGAGTGTTAAGAAGGGTTAACTCGAAGTGTAGGAATCAAAACCGGGCCAAACACTCCAACACATGGAGTGTGCAGCCATACACTTGAGTGTGCGGCCACGCACTCTTGTTTGCGGCCTCACACCTTCCCAACCGCACACTCCACATATATATGCCACACTTAGTTCATTCTTGAACACTTCATTCAGTTCTTCAAGCATAGAACACGAAAATCCTCTCAAGTATCATCCATTCTCCTTGAAGATCTTCATAAAAGGTACCAAGAACACCAAGAACACCAAGATCATCATCTGGCTGTACACATGGCAGCACACACCACCTGGCAGCACACATGGCCGCACACTAGGCCGCACACCTGGCCGCACACACACATATAGTGTGTATTTTGGCCATACACCCTCTTGTGTAGCCTTATAAACCCTCATACAATCATATATGATTATAACACTTCATTATAAGTGTTTGCTAGTCCCAAAGGTGGTCCCAAAATCATCAATTAGTTGTTCGTAACACTAATTAAATCCATATAGGTGCCAATATATGCTAAATAGGATTCGCGCGTGTACTCAAGTCACCACTTGGCACCTAGCATCTAATCCCACATTGTCATCAGAACCACTCACTACAGGTGAGTTCATACCCCTTTAATTAACCTTTGAAATACTTTTAAATGTTTTGAATACTTTATGGGGGGGTACAAGTTAAAAACTTATAGTTATTACATCAATCACATGTGATTAATAACTAGAAAACCAATGATTTTGTTACTGTTCAAACTGTTTATCAAACTGTTTTACTTCAAACTGTTTTACAAACTCTTTTACTTATCAAATATTTTTATTTAAACCTTGTTATACTTCTTATAAATTGCATGCCCATATATGTATAGATATATAAGCAATGTTTAAAGGGCTTAGGAAGGCCATCCGCCCTATTTCCTTTTCGCGCTTGAGATGTGGTCTGGTGGGATATCGGGTACTCATCCGAAGGCCGTTTAAACATTAGTTATATATCAAATGTACATATATAGACATAAAAGTACTCCTTTATTCATACGTATCAGTACATCATTAGTAAGTTACCATCGGGGTAACACAGGATCATACTACTACAATTTCTAGATCAATGAGTCAGTTCATTCATGAGTCAATACTTATTACTACGAGTACATATACAACTATACTAGACAGAGAACATATACAACTATACTAGACAGAGTACACATACAACTATACTAGAGAAAGAACATATACAACTATACTAGAGGAAGAACATATACAACTATACTAGAATAGTTCATTACATTACATATACTAGAATACGTTTATTATTGTGATATGGATTGGAGCATGACTTAATTGCCATGGCCCGAGTTCTCTTGAAGGGAGAGCGTGAGTTTGCGTATAGATCTATACTGGATTGACAATCCTACACCTTGTTGCTAGCTACAGCCGGACCTGCAGGTCTGCAGGTGCCAAACGTCATTCCGTTATTATGACCATTCGTATGTCGTTGTTACCAGTCGATAGTATGGTGCAATTAGTCACATAATACCTTAATATAAATCCGGTTTAAGGTAGTTAGTACAGCAGTAGTTCCTATAATACAACACTACAGTACTACAATAATTTACCCATTACATATATTTAGTGATTATTTCACTTAGACATTAATGTACAAACTATATTTTGTTAAATGATAGTTATACTTGGGAAATTACACACTTTTACAACAAACGAGCATACAAAACAGTTAAGCCTTGGTAGAAGGCTACTTTAATAGAAAATATAGGTTTTTCTGAGAGATTCAAACTTTTACAAACATTTACATACATTTTACAAACTTACACTTGAGACATGTTCAAACGTTTTGATAACAAACACCGACACTAAAATACTTATGAACTCACCAGCTTAATGCTGGTAAACTCTTTCAAAATAACTTGTATTCTCAGGTCATCAGTAGACAGGTACCGAGGCCAACTTTTGAGAAGATGGAGCACATCCAAGACTCATTTTATTATTTTGATTTACGTTATATTTTTGGTGTCTATAACTGTATTGGACACGCTTGTATTAAAATTATATATTTAATGCAATGGATGATGTTGTTTGCTTGTTTACTTTTACTGTGTTTTGATACTCTACATGACATCCTCCGCCTCAGAACGTTTCCGCCGTTCTCGATTTTGGGGTGTGACAGCATTGGTCCCTTCGACCCATACAAACAGTGAGGATACTCACCTCACACTGCTGAAGTTCCAAGAATAAATCTATGGCTGCTGGCTAACAGATCCTCGAAGTTGTCAACATCAAAACAAAACCCAATTAACCATTTGGGTTTCAGTGCATAATCCATAAATCCACACTTGGGGTAAAAGGACCATTTTACCCCTATCCTAGCTTGGTTCAAGATCAAGGCCTAATTTCACACTTTGAAACCCCAAAAGCCAAATAATCAACCAAGGCCCAACATATGGCCTAATTTTCCAAATTTGACCCAAACCCCCATATGGGCCTTACCTTAAAGCCCATCCAAATATTCTAGTCCATATACTTGTTCTTAGATGACCTATCAATAGAGCACACATCTAGGCCCAACTCAAAACCCAACACAATTAGGGTTTTCACATGAAATAACGATTAGGGTTAATTAGAAAAACTTAACCCATTAAGGACTTAATCCATTAAGTCCATCAATCTTCTAGGTCAATCAAACAGTGTGGTCGGGCTTAATCCATAATTCCAACCCAATGGTCCAAAACGCGGGTCCAGGTAAGTCCAAATTAAAATCTCCAAGATTAGGGTTTTCTAAACCCTAATTAGGGTTTCCAACCCAAAACATGCCAATTAGGCCCAAAAGCTTAGTCTTCAAATCAATTAGGGTTTCATTAGGTCAACTAGGGTTTCATTAGGTCGGGCACCACCCACTACCACCTCGGGTAATGGTGGTCAAAGGCGGCTCACGGCGGCGGCCACCACCTCGTGGTGGTGGTGGTTATGATTCTAGTCGAAATCACGTCCAAACATCCCAAAAGCAATCCAATCACACACAATGCACGTCGCCACCCAACACGGCGACTGATGGAGGCAGCCACCACCTCACGGTGGTGGTGGTGGTGGTGGGTGTTCCTGCCAAAAACTGCATATATAACTTCACACCCATAAAGTACACTCTCACACACATAAAACACACACACAGACACCTCTCACGGTGGCTGGTGGCGGCAATAGGTGGCAGAACGGCAGCCACCATGGTTGGCTGCCATGGTGGTTCGCCTCACCTCCGGCTAACATTCTTCACGAGTTCTAGCAGCAACATGCGTAAAACATAACGAGAAACCACCACTCACAGCCACCCACTTGGTGGCCGACGACACCGAGGTTAACAGAAATGACGACCCAAGGCCACCGTCGATCACAATTGCCATACGCGACGTTAAAACACAGAAAGAACGAAGAAAAAGGATAGATGGGTGGCGATTTTTCTTACTAAGAGCTTCCATTTTGTTCACGAACCGCACCGCGACGTATACAACTCCAATGGTCGGTCTTGGTAGTTCATCTGGCTGCCCACGACGTCTCCGGCGGCAGGGGTTGCGTTTTGATGGAAAATAGCCGCTTGGAGGCCTTGTCTGATCAGAAAATGAACGAGGAAGAGAGATGACGGTTGAGAGGGCTCACATGGTGGTGACGGTTGTATTGAACATGTTAGGGTTAGGGTTGAATCATGAGGGTGGGAGGGAAAGAGGATACCGAGTTGATCTCATGTTCCTTCCAAACTTGTGCCCCATTTTCCAACTTGAGTCCCTCCTCACAAGATTTGTTTTCAGTTTAAATCCAAGATTTACTCTTAAGCCCCTGACTTCAAAAATCCTTTCATAATAAGTCCATAATTTACCAAATACACCCTGACTTCTGAAATCCTTTTCAAATTAAACCCATAATTTACTAAACATCCATCAACCTTCAAAACCTTTAAATTAATCCGGAAGTTACATTTTAACCCCCAAACTCTCAATTATGACTTTTTAGCCCCCAAAACCAACGCCTTGCTAAATTATTCCGCATTTAGGGCTACTATTCATTTATTAATTTTATCTATTTAATTATTTAATAAACGGAATGTTATACCACCACTTGTTCATCACCGTTTTCTTCACCCCACAACACCATCAACCACCCATATACCCATCATCTTCACCGCCACCCAATACCACCCTTATCCCTCCATTACAACCACCATAACTGCCTTCTACCACCCATATAAACACCATCCTAATCATTATCAACCCAAATTCTTCATCATCTCTCCAAACCACTCTTCTCCCTGTTCATTGCCTACCATCAAACCACCTAATACCACCATCAAACGTACACGTGTCACACACTATAACAAATTAACACCTGAAATTCAAGAATTAAAAGAGAAGAGGGTGTGCTGCAGTACCGATTTTGAGAAGAGAGAAGAGTGGGAGAAAGAATTGAAACCTGTAACCTGATTAAAAGGAAAGAAGTTGAACCTTGTGTTCTTTTGGTGTAATTGGAGGTAGAACAATGAGAGTTAGTGTTATTAGATGGTCTTCGTTATGTTGATCCAACTGAAAATAGCAAGAAGGAGATACATGAAGAGGAGGTGGACCGATAGTGGTCGACGGTTTTCGGTGGAGAGAAGAGAGAAAGGGTTTTGTTAGTCACCAGCATCGATTTTACGATTGGGGGTCATAGTCTATGGGTGATTAGGTTATGAAATATTTTTACACATTTTAATTTAATTAAAAAACAAATAAATATTTAATAAACATTTTCTTTTAATGGATTAATAATTAATAACTATTAAATCAATCAAAAAATAAAGAGTAAATTAGACGAATAGTCCCTATGGTTTGGGGTAGTTTGCACGTTGGTCCCTAACTTATTTTTTTAACTCGTAAGGTCCCTATTGTTTGTTTTTGTTGCGTGCTTGGTCTATAGTCTTACCTAAAAAGACAATTTTGCCCTTTATTTTTTAATTTATTTAAATAAACACACTTCCAACCTCACTTCTACCTCACTTTACCTTACCTTACCTACCTCACCTTATTTAAATAAATTAAAAAATCAAGGGAAAAATAGTCTGTTTAGGTAAGACAGGGACCAAAAATGCAACAAAAACAAACTGTATGGACCTTACGAGTTAAAAAAATATATTAGGAACCAAACGTGCAAATTATCCCAAATCGTAGGAACCATTCATGAAATTTACTCAGAAAATAATAAATAAGTCAAAAATGTCTTTTCATATCCGGAGGGATGAGGCGCACAATACTTAACTAAACGAGAAATGGTCCAAGTTAATTTTTAAAAATAAGGACTGGACGTGCCTTTTGACTCCTACACGAGGGACGGTTTGTGTAATTTACTCTATCGGAAAAGTATGGTCGACGAAAAGACACATAAGGTTTATATTTTTTTTTTAAACTTGTAAACCATCGTATTTAAAGTTTTTATAGATTTTTTTAAAACCTATCTTATAATATTGGAAAAGTATGGTCAACGAAAAGACAAATAAAGTTTATATTTCGTTAAAACGTGCATTGATTTTACCCATATTAGTATGAATGATGTATTTTAAACAATGAAGTTGATAAAAATTGATATACACGTCAACATCAAAATAGATAATAAATTTTTTGTGATGATTTAATATCATATATTCAAAAAATTGGTTTAGAACGTATTACTAATAATATAATTATGCAAACATTTCAAGGTATAGTCTTGTTGGTACGATTATAAGAGTTTTAATATAAATACTAGATATGTTTATATATTTCAAAATACACGACCCGACCCATCATTAATATTATTGTCTTTTATTTTTGTGAGCTTCTTTTAATTAAGAAACTATATGGTTTTTTATTCAAAATTCATGATTAGTCCTTTCTATGTTATAAGCAATTAAGGGTCTAAAAGGCTCATTATGACTTAAGGCTTGTATTTAACGTCACGTTTTAACAAAATTAACAAAATATTGCCTTTATATATATATATATATATATATATATATATATATATATATATTATAATTATTGATTATATATTAAATTGTTATCTTAAGTGATACCTTACACCTTACAAATTATGTGACTTACCACAACCCATGAAAGTTTTAGGTTTGATATTGTCATCAAATCACCTTCTAATTTAATTTAGAATATTGTATTTTTTTTGAAAGAGAAAATTTAGAACATTGTTATTGTTATGGGTTATTACGTTTTTTGTGTATGTATTTGGTTCAAACTCCACAATGATGTCGAAGAAAGACAAGACAACAAATATTATTATTGCATCTTTAAAAAATGCCGTCTTTAATTTTATTCCAAAGGAAAAAGGCGGGTTTGATTGTTATTCGATTCTAACATGTCGATATCAATGAAATGAGGCTTCTTCCTCCAAACCCTCTCACTTTGTTATGCTCCTTCTATTATGTTCTTGCAACTCTCTTGGTGTAGATGGCTGTTAGACAAAAACTCCAAAGATGTGGTGCACTTGAATTTTAGAAGCCAGCATGTAAATTTTGGACCACATATTTACTGAATATTACTCCATATGTAAAGACCCCGTAATTGACAAGTCTTTGTTCACTCACAAACACACCACATATATTCATGAGGTCATTAATTTAATCTAAAGCTCATAAGAAGAAAACATTTTCTTAATTGAGGCATCACTATCCTTCTATCTGCATGCCTTATGAGCTGTTTATGATCTGCAATTAGCTAATATTCCAAAACACGTTCAAATTCAACACTCTCAAGAGATAGTGACACTCGACCCCATATTGATCTCAACTTGGTATATATTGATTATTTATTATAACAAAACTGCAAGTTGAGCCGAGTGTTTCGTTAGTGGGATAGTGGTTCGTTTGGAGAACGACAACATTTTTCTGTCGTTTTCAAGTAAATCACCTTTTGCTTAGATTATCGATAATGATCACCACCTTCCTCAACATAGTCTCAAACAAATTAATGACAAATGGGTTTGGGTAAAGCTTTTTTGCGAACAAAATAGTGGATATATATATATAGGAAAAAATAAAAAGGTTAATTTATATACATGTGTAATTCTTGTAACGCCACGACATGTCCACCTGTTAACCTCTCCAGCACCAGAATCCGCCACCTAGCTCCTCCTCCCCATCTCTCTCATGATATATATCCATGGCAAGAACCTGATTGAAGTAGCTAGGATAAGAAATAGCAATCAAAAGCAATGGCGGACATGAGAAGAAGCGGTGTCATCTGTGATGAGAGTTGCGGCTGTCCTTCGCCTTGCCCCGGCGGTGTTGCATGCAGGTCTCTCTCTCTCTCTCTCTCTCTCTCTCTCTCTCTCTCTCTGGAGATTGAGTTATGTAGTGAGTTGAAGGAGATATGATATATAATGAATATGTGGTGCAGGTGCAAGAGTGGTGGCATGCAGAGCAGCGGCGGTGGGGAGGAGGAGCACAAGAAATGTTCATGCGGTGAGCACTGCGGATGCAACCCTTGCAGCTGCTCCAAAGAGTCGGCCTCCGGTGGCACAGGAAAGGCTTTCTGCAAGTGTGCTGATGGTTGCACCTGCGTCACTTGTTCATCTTGAAGATTGGAAAGGTCGACCTAGTTGATCAGTTTATATTAGCTAGAGAAAATAACAGCCTATTCCACCCTAATATATATATTTACGTACATATATGTATTTATATAAATAAATGTTATGTGGGTTGGACTGAATCTGTAAGATTATGATCCTAACCGTTTGGATGTTGTAAATGGGATTAATTTTGTTGGTAAACATCGCATGCATGATGAACGAATCTGTAAGATATAAGAGACATAGAAAATATGTTAGTTTTTGTGATTTCTTTTACACATCTTTGTATAAAGACAAAAGACTTGAAGAATGTTATAATTCAGAAGATGAACAACATTTCAACATAAGAACACTACCAATAATACTAATCGAAATAGATTAGGAAAAAATGTGAATTTTTGTTGATTGAAGAAAAAATGGTTACGTTACTCTTAAGCAAATCTCTTTGATCGCTCAAAATATTGGGGAGATTGTAAAAATGTTGTTTAAAGTGAAGCACGAATAATTTTAAGAGTTAAAGGTGGGCTTGAATGATATGTAGAAGCCCATGTGGACAGCCCATCATCACAACAGTCTTCAAACTTCAATGTTCAGTACAAAGATAGAGTCATTTAAAAAATTTGAACGAATTTATTGTCGTTTGTATTGTTTTGTATAAATAGACTTGTGTGGGTTTCATGATACTATTATGATCATTATTATTTTTTGTTTTGTATAAATAGTCCTCAGTTGTGTGGGTTTCATGATACTATTTTCTGTTTTAGTTTTTTTAACCATAAAGTAGCGTACTTCTAAAAACTATCCGTGTCTCTAACACATTACCTTTCAATTGGGAAAGTCGTGTGGTTCATGATACTATTCAAAACGCATTTTAATATTGCAAAATTGTATAATCGGTTATTTTCGCAATCTCAAGAAGTTTTTTAGTTCATATAATATTCTTTTTCAAATCTCCTGTAGATTGATAATCTCGTCAATAGTGCGCATTCTCGTTATATGTTTTTTTACTCCACGTAGAGAGGTGTGGGTTTTACTCCATTTTTCAATCCTATTATCTATTATTAGGTTAATTCAAATTTCAATTTTTTGTCATTATGTTGAAAATTTTGAAGATACCAATTAGGTTTGTTAAATTAAGGACTTAGGGTTAACAATTACTGATTATTTGTTGTTGAAACTTAGAATCAAGTTATAGTTGATATATTTTGATTGTAGGTTGCTATTTAATCATTTGTTGTTGAAACTTGAAATCAAGTACTCAGTCAACAGCTAGCTTCTCACAGACAACGACTCCCAACATTCTTAACCTATCAATGTGTGACTTCATCTCTAAGACATGTGTACACACTAACTTTCCTTTTTCATGTTTACTTGCTAAAAGGGCTTGAGTGAGCTTGAACTTTTCATGCCTTTGATCTTGTAGTTTAGGGAGAATAATAGGAGGTGGTGGAGGAAGTGAAGCATGATCTCTTGTTCCTCGATTGAATCGTGGAATATCATCTTCATGTGGAAAGCTTGTTCCAAGAGATTTGGGAAGACCATAGTTGTCGTACTTTGACATCTACAAAATGGGAGAAAATTCAAGTTAGTTGATTGATTGATTGATTGAGTCCTTAACAAATCACCCAAATGAGATATTAAGGCTAGGACCCAACACAATACTCTACAACTTGGGAGAGGGATGTCGTTACCCAAATTGCAGAACATTTGAAGATAAGTGAATGATGATTCACTAATTTTCCACCATGAAAAACGAAAAAGAGATTAAGTTTTTAAATGTATTGAAAACTCCTAGATCCTTTGAGATTCATTGAACTTTTCAATGACATATTTAAATCTCGATATGTCCCTCGATTTGTGATTGGGATGCCGATGATCACAAAACAGGGTGTGAATAACCATGCAAACTTACATGGTGCCCCCAATGTTACAGTCACTTATTCGATGTCCCGGTTAACCACATACGCTCCACCGAACTATGACAAACATCGAGTCACCCTTTGCTACCTTTGCTTAGAACCCATTTAGTGTGCCGGTTAACCATACACGCTCCACTAACGTCTTAGCAAGGGTACAAAGTGTAATTTCATGGAATTGCATCAAATTCACTTTTGCCTAAAGTGACTAAGATTGAGAATTTTGTGAAAACATTTAGTTACTTTATAATTCATTATACTTTTAATGGAAAGGGTTTGCCCTATCCTACCCGTTCGGCTAATGACCCTCCACTAGTCAAGAGTGTGGCGGGTAAGAGTGGATACCCAATGACGATCATTTTACAGACCGCTTCCTTAAACACCTCATATAGACCAACTTCGTGAATGAGGCCTACTAACGGTAAGACTGACATTTAAGTTATACATATATAATATTAGACTTTTAATTTTATATATACTATAAGGGTGTATTTTACACTTTTAAAATACTATGTGGTCTAATTTAACAGGTTTCACTTTTAATTTAATTAAATGTAAACCATATCATTATAGATTTATTAACTCTCTTTTAATTATACACTTAATTAATTTAATAAAACCATAAGGGTGCAATTTGAACTTTTAAAAAATTAGGGTTTTAGAATTTAGCATTTTAAAATTAAACTTTTAATTAAAATTTAAATTCCAAAACTTGAGGGCAAGTTTTGAAACATTTCAAATCATTAGTGTTTAGAATTTAAATATTTCAAAATTAAACTTTTGATCACAAATTTAAATGGGTAAATGACACAAAAAACACTATTTTTACACAGAAATTCGATTTTGACATTGTGTTATTTTTTGTGTCAATTTTGACACTGTGTTTTTCAATTCGTTACAATTCTGACCACTTGACCGGTTAACCAGGTTACATGCTGACGTGGCATGATGACGTGTCAGTTTTGATGACGTGGCATGCTGACATGATATGCTGACGTGTCAAAATTGATTTTTTTTCCACAAAAAACACTAAGTTTTCACTTTTTTTTTTTATTTTGACACTAAGTTTAATTTTTTATTTCAATTTTGACACTATGTTTTTTTTGTTCCAATCGAACATCATTTATCGAATTTTGTTCAATTTTGTCTATTTTCCATTTGAAACCGTATAAATATATTTTTTTTATTACATTTTAAACCGTATAACATATTTTTTTCGTTTAAAAACCACATTTTTATTTAAATACAAGGTGTTTTTTTTCTTACATTCAAAGCATTAGTTATATCATGAGAATCAAACTAACCATAAGCTTCTAATAAGATGTAAAAATTTGATGGGTTGCAAACTTGATATCCAAATTTTGATCAACTACACGCCTATAAACCTTCAAACACATTTTAAAGTTGCATATTAATATAAAATACAATTTTTATATAGTTAATACATATTTATACATAAAAATATGGTTTGAGTGTAAAAAAATGTATTTATACAAAACTATGGTTTTTAAATGAAAAAAAAAACATATTTATACGGTTTAAATGTATTAAAAAAATATTTATACGATTTCAAATAGAAAATTGTCAACATTGAACAAAATTGGAAAAAATGATGTTCGATTTGGAACAAAAAAACATAGTGTCAAAGTTGAAAGAAAAAATTAAACGTAGTGTCAAAATCGAAAAAAAATGAAAACTTAGTGTTTTTTGTGAGAAAAAAATTCAATTTTGACACGTCAGCATATCATGTCAGCATGCCACGTCATCAAAACTGACACGACATCATGCCACGTCAGCATGCAACCTGGTTAACCGGTCAAGTGGTCAGAATTGTAACAAATTGGAAAACACAGTGTCAAAATTGACACAAAAAAAACAGTGTCAAAATCGAATTTCTGTGTAAAAAGAGTGTTTTTTGTGTCATTTACCCAATTTAAATTCCAAAACTTGAGGGCAAGTTTTGAAACTTTTCAAAACTATCAAGATCAAATTACAAATAATTAAAATTAATCAAATAATTGATAATTATCTAAATTTGACCTAATTCAATTTCTTACTAGATAATTCAAAAACAAAATTACAAATAATTAATATTTATCTTATAAAACAAGTAATTATCTTACTTTTGACAATTATCTTCTATTTTGGTAAGGATAATCATCAAATATTGATAAAATTCAGATTTTATTGATGAAAAACGGTTTTGGTAATTATCCTTCAGCAAAAATAGCAAAAATCCCGATTTTCCCTCTGTCTGACTCCCAGACTCGCCGAGTCACTGTTTGGACTCGTCGAGTCCAGCAAGTGACTCCCCGAGTTCAGTCGGGCAAAGGGCAGAAATCGATTTTTCAAGCAATGGATGAACATGTAAACATCAAATACAACAGAAACCAATCAAGGCTCTGATACCACTGATGGGTTTTAGACAAAAGAACATCCTATGTGCTCATGCAAACCCTAAGGCTTGGATCTAGGTTTCTTTATTGTACATGCAATTCATCCAAGACTTATAAACCCTAGATCTTGCATACTAATTTCGAAATTGACATGTATGAATAGATATAGATGATTACTTCTTGTAGAATGGCTTGAATCTCTTCAATCTTCTTTCCTTGGAGCTTAGAGTCACAAATGTCACTCCTCTAATGGTTTACAAACACCAAGAGCAAGAGAATGACTAATGAGAAGGAGGAGGATCACCAAAAACATCCTAGGGTTCTTCTAAAAGAGTTCACCATGTTTTTGGGGTGATAAGGGTCTTTATATAGTGAGGCGATTAGGGTTATCAAACAAGGAAACCCTAATTTGACTGCTTAGACTCCAAGCAACCAATGGACTGTAACGCCTGGTTTTCAGGGCTAAGCATTTTTGACGATGTAATAGTCTAGGTCAACTATTGTAACTCTTTTTGATGTAATAAAGATGAAATATTTTAATTCTATGTGAATTATGTGTATTTGTGTGCTTATTACTTTATTATAAATATATAATTAATAAAAGATAAAAATAAGCGTCAAAATTTAAAGTGTGAGATAAGCCCGATATAGTGGTCGAATAAGGATTCCGGGGATATAAAGAACGCCGAAATTCGAGTTATAACGAATAAGTTCATCTTCTGACTTCTAAAATCTGTAACTTTCACATACGACCTCTATTTTTGATGTTCTTTATATCCACGCGTAGGTAAAAGTAATATCTACAACTTTCATTTTTACTCTGTCGGCTAATTCTCGACCGATCTTAAATTTAACAGTACAAGGAGATTATATTGTTAAACGTCCGCGTAAAATTCATAACTTCTACATACGGACTCTGTTTTCTTCTGTATTTTTACCGTTGAGTTCCTATTAATGAGATCTTCAACTCTCAGAGGAGGCGTGTGGTTGCAGAGGCAAACTACAAACCACGTTTGCGGTACACCAATTCAGAGGAGGCGCGGTTCATTGGTGGAACACTCTGGGGAAGACTCTAAGCCCCAATGAGCCCCTGCAACTAAAGTGGGCAGAGTTTTTGGTGCAGTTCAAACGTAGGTACTACTCAGCCCAAAATCTGCTCGAGCTAGAAAACCAATTACTTACCTTGAAGAAAGGAAGCATGTCTGTTGATGAATACACCAACAACTTCACAGAGAAGATGGAGTTTGCCTTACGTCTTGTTCCGGATGAGCTGACGAAAATCGACAAGTACGCAAAAGGACTTCCATGGGAATATGCAGTGCCAGTACGTCAGGCACCTACTTTGGAGGCAGCTATCTAGGCTGCCAAGTCGGTTGAGGAGATGATCAAGGGAAGAGCCGCCAACAAGACCGAGGTTGGCGAAAAGAGGAAGTTTGAGAGGTCTACGAAGCCCGATGAGAGAAGCAAGTCCAGTACAAGGAAGTTTAAAGGAGAAGGGAGTGAAGAAAGATGGCGCGAGAAGTGCAAAAAGAAACACTCTGGAAAATACGGTGAGGAGGTGACTTGTTTCAAGTGTGGGAAGCATGGGCATTACGCCAACGAGTGTAAATTCAATAAAAGGGTATGTTATGAATGTAATGAGGAAGGGCACTTCAAGCAAGATTGCCCGATGAGAGAGGGGGATAAAAAGCCAAATGTGCCACCAAAACCAAAGACAAGAGCATTTCAAATGATCCTTGACGAAGCAGATGACAATGCGAGGATTCAAGAGTGAAGGCTTGACATCCGAAGGTCGAGTTATGAAATAACCATAGAATCATATGATGTAGCCTATTAGAGGCATAGTCTAGGGTGAACTTGAACACCTATGTAATAGTTTCAAGGAGTAATAAACCTTCGTTTTGATATTTGATGTGTTAAGCTGTTATGTGATTTTCTTGTGTGGTGACTTGGAAAACTGCGGGACAATACTTGGGGCGAGTATGAGTAGGTGTGAATGGTAGTAGAGGCCTATACTACCGGAAGCACAAGAATCACACTTGGATCAGGGAAAGTCACAAGGTTACCAAGAAGCTAGTAATTGATTTCGTTTTATTCAAGTATGTCGTTACCATAGTTTCGGTTATGACTAATAAGATTGTTGTTATCCCGACCCTAGTGGTCATATCACATTGAGTCCGACTACGATGAGTAGGTTACGTGGTTCAAAGAACCAAGTTTGATGTAGCGTCCGACTTAAACCAAACGATTGAAATCAAAGCGATCAATAGAAGTATCACGCTCGTTGTTAAAGAAGTTGGTAGCTAGAAATGCTACATGTTAAAATGTGATTATATCACATTAGACCATGAAGGAAGGCATATTCCATTCTGGAATTTGACTCTAAGAGACCTGAGTCTAAGCGTTCCTACATACGATGATAGGTCATTAGAATATGACACATCGGTCAATTGTAGTAAATCAAATTGACTTATCCTAAGTTTGTTAAGAAGAAGAAGGAGTCTCTGATAAAGAATGAGGCTGTGACACGAAGTTCATGATTGAAAGTCTAACGAGCAGGTGCAAGACCGAGCACTGCCTGCAGTCAAGGAGTCCAAGAGTTAGATACTCGTTCAAAGTTCTTCAGAAGGTTGGGAACCAAGCTTACAAGCTGGAATTGCCCGAAGAACTCGATGGTATTCATAACACCTTCCATGTGTGTTATCTGAGGAAATTCACGGGAGAAGTTCCCGACATAATTCCAATCTCAGAGTTAAGGATGGATGAGAATAAGAGGCCGATCGAAGAGCTTGAGGCAATTATTGACTGTAAGACTAAGAAGTTACGACGCAAGATGGTCGACTTAGTGCTAGTCTGATGGAAACATTCGAATGGGCCGAATCTCACCTGGGAAACAAAGGATGACATGATGAGTCGTTATCCACATCTATTTGCTTATGCATGATTCCGGGACGGAATCATCCTAAGGGGGAGAGAATTGTAACGCCCGGTTTTCAGGGCTAAGCATTTTTGACGATGTAATAGTCTAGGTCAACTATTGTAACTCTTTTTGATGTAATAAAGATGAAATATTTTAATTCTATGTGAATTATGTGTATTTGTGTGTTTATTACTTTATTATAAATATATAATTAATAAAAGATAAAAATAAGCGTCAAAAATTAAAGTGTGAGATAAGCCCGATATCTTTACATAAAGTTGTAGGGGTCGAAACAAGGATTCCAGGGATATAAAGAACACCGAAATTCGAGTTATAACGAAGAAGTTATGGCTCGCCGAAGTTTTACGGCAAAACCGGCACGACACCGGGAGACGTAAATAGTGAATTTACGATGGAGGAATTTTTAGCCTTAGTGATCTAAACTAAAGTTGTAGTATATGTTAAATCGAGAACATCCATAAAAAGAACGCCCAAATCCGACTTCGTATGAGGAAGTTATGATTTTTCTAAGATTCGGCTTAGCAATGCACGACCCGAAACTCGAATTTTAGTTCGAGCGGTTTTTGACTTACGCGACCTAAATGAGAGTTGAAGATCTCATTAATAGGAACTCAACGGTAAAAAACAGAAGAAAACAGAGTCCGTATGTAGAAGTTATGAATTTTACGCGGACGTTTAACAATATAATCTCCTTGTAGTGTTAAATTTAAGATTGGTCGAGAATTAGCCGACAGAGTAAAAATGAAAGTTGTAGATATTATTTTTACCTACTTGTGGATATAAAGAAAGTCAAAAATAGAGGTTGTATGTGAAAGTTACAGATTTTAGAAGTCGGAAGTGTGTTGTGCGAAAATGGGTGATGTGGCACAATCTTGGTCATTGCTTTCTCCCCAAGTCTTGCCACTAGATGGTGACATGTGGCACCAAGTTCGGCCAATTTTCACCCTATAAATAGAACCTCTCCCACCCTCATTTTCTTCACACCTTTCTCATTCTTTCTTCTCTTTACTCTCTCTCTCTCTCTCTCTCTAGAACCTCTCTCTACCCCCGAAACCCCCGAAAAGCCTAGGGAACCTCCCTAGCACGAGGCGGAAGCCCCGGAGTGCTCGAAGGCTCCGAGAAGAAGAGCTTTTCGGCTCGGGAACGCTGCTCCAAGCAAAGCCCGGTTTTCTATAAAACCCGCTGTAAGTGAGCTACGTCTACATTATTTTTAATATATTGTTTATTTAATTATAGTAACGTTATTAGGAACTTATAACAAATACTTGGGCTATTACTATGGGTTATATAAGTATTGTTTGACGCTTATATAATAGTAATAATAGCTAGACTATTAATTAGTCTCGGCGAATAATAAACTAAACTCTAGTGTTAATAATACTAGGTTTCGTCGGAGGAAATTATTTTTAAGAAACGAAGCGTTGTCTGAGTTCAGATTCACCACCTTTTCAGGTGAGTGCATAGTTACTTTCATCTTACACATAGATATGAAGTATTTTATATACATTACGTGCTACGTGTGCATATTGTCTGAATACTTGCTGTCTATGCTGGATGAACGATTTTATACATGTTTTAAATGATTTAAATTGTATATGTATTTTATATCTACAAAATATGTTGGGTAAAACATGAGTAGATGGCTGATGAGGGATGAAGGCTGAAATAGAGGAACATTAGTAGTGTGGACCTAGTGCCCTATAGGTGAACATTGGCAGCAATGGACCTAGTACCCTATAGATGAGCACTGACAGTTGCGCCAAAATCTGTAGATCTTTTAGATATACGATAAACATCCTAGCAGTTGGGCTCTAAGGATAGTATCGGCAACTGCGCGTAATAGAGAACATTATATGTAACATCCGAATTCCCAGGTAAATTATTTATTAATTTATTTTTTTGGAATTTTTGAAGGAACTCGGCGAGTTGGTGCCAAGACTCGCCGAGTAGGGTCGCGGATGTTCATCCGGGTTCACGTCTGGACTCGGCGAGTACATAGGTGGACTCGACGAGTCCACGCTGTTTAATGAAGCCCTAATTTACAGGGTTTGGGACCTATTTAAAGTTCCTTATGGCCGTCATTTACGACTATCACACCCCAGAGAGAGACCTAGATCGCTTGTGAGGAGAAGAGAGGCCATTGTTGATCATTTGTTGGTGTAATTTGAAGGGAAAGCTGACCAAGGCAAGAGGAGGCTGAAGGAAGTGCAAATCTAGTGACTTAAGAGTTCAAAGGCTTCATATTGAGGTATTCCTTCGGACTTTCTCCAGTTTTGGGTGTTGATTCATAGAGTTAGGGTTTTCAAACCCTTTGGAAGATGATTACCTAGAGTATTTGGTCCCTTATCGAGTTTGTGCTTTGGATCAGGACTCAAATAGGTCCAGAGGCCTTAACCCATGGAGCTTTATGAGTCATTTTGGGGTTATTGGACTTAGGTTACCATTTTTGGGGCTAAATCACCATTTGAGGCCATCATGTTGATATATAAGCATCAAGATTCGAACTTTACGTGACTTTCATGCTTGGGAAGGCCAGATTTATGGATTTGGGGCACGGATCTGACCTCAGGAGGTCAATAGAGTTTGTGCATGGCATGAACTCGCCGAGTTGTTCTTGAGACTCGGCGAGTAGGGTTAGGGTTTCACGTAAATCACTCAGTGAGTAGACTTGCCGAGTTGAGGGATAACTCAGTGAGTCAGAAGGGGGTTAGAGGACTGGGGTTCAAGGCGGTACTCGCCGAGTTATTCTTGAGACTCGACGAGTTGAGTCGGGGTGGCCCCGCGATTCATGCCAGGTGTGACTCGTCGAGCATGGGGAGGGACTCGACGTACCAAACGGGACTAAAAGAGTTAGTGAACACGTGTATACTTGCCGAGTCACCCAAGTGCACTCGACGAGTCGGGTCAAAGTTTGACCGTTGATTTTTGTTGACTTTTGTTGACTTTTAGGGTTTGATCAGCAATGTGGCCTTTGGGCCAAGAGAGGGGTAAAATGGTCTTTTACCCTTAAGAGGGTGCCATGAGAGGGTCATCTAGTCTCGAGAGTTATATTCATGAGAGTATTTGCCTTATGTGATAGACGGTGGCGAGTTCGAGATTCAAGTGTGAGGATATTTGCTTTCTACTTGCCAGGTGAGTCTTTTCACTATACTTTACCTAGAGTGGTAACAGAGTCATATGACAGAGTTATTGTATGCTATCTATGTGATGTGTGGCACCGCATTATTTCTATGTGACTTATGTTGTGTGTATATCAGAGATAGGACCAGAAGGTCCACAGAGCTAGGACCAGAGGGTCCACAGAGTTAGGGCCCAAGGGCCCACTGAGTTATAGCATCGAGTGGCTAATATGTGCTATATGTGATGTTTTTAGTATTATGTGCCAGTATATTTGTATGCTATTTATATATTGAGATTTATTGTGATATGTGATATGCATGATTCAGAGTTAGGACCCTTGGGTCCATAGAGTTAGGGCCATAGGGCCCACTGAGAGCTGGGACTGGAGGGTCCCACTGAGACACACTGACCGGAGGGTCAACGGAGATTATAGCCTCGAGTGGCTAATATGTGTTAGAGTGATATTTTGGGGAACTCACTAAGCTTCGTGCTTACAGTGTTTTGTGTTATGTGTTTAAGGTTATCACATGATCACGGGACGGCACCGGCTCGATTGTACACACCAGAGGAAGCGTTTATTTTGAGGATCCTGGTTTATTAATTGATTGAACAAAAGAGTCATGTATTGTAAATTAAACAAAATGGAGATTTTTGTGAAAAGTGTTAAAGAGATAAACGATTTTAAATGAAAAATTTGTTTTGAAAATTTCGGTGTTACATTATAACCATGACAATAGCGTCTAAAGGACTATACCGGCAGATGCGCCTCGTAGAGAATGTCACAATTTTGGCAGTTGCGCCTAAGTGACATAACTAGCAGCTGTGCTTGACAGATGTGTCATTGATAACGATGGAATTCGTACCTATTCCTTAGGATAATCCTTAGGAATGAATGAACGAGAAATAATTGATTCTTAGGGTAGATCCTAAAGAATAAAGAAGATAACGGGGATGAGTAATGGGGTTTAATTGTTTGATTGTTTAAACATAATAATTATATTATTGTGGGTTGAAAACCCTATGTACTTACCAGGTTTCCCAACCTGACCCACTCCAGCTTATTTATATCTCAGGTGTTGATATGAAGTCACATTACACTGAGAGATTAAAGCATAATAAATTCCCTAATCAGTCATTGGGTCCAAATATAACTCCCTTTTGGCCTAAACTTCTAATTCATGTCCCAAGGCAAGGTTTCCTAATCCTTGGCCTATCGGGTCTCTTTCTCCCAAGGCCCAACTCCTAATTAAATTAAGGCCCAAGTCCATCCATTTTAGTTTCAAGGCCCAATACCATACATCCTAGGTCTAGGCCTAAAAGCCTTACTGCACAGTGGGTCATGAGGCCCAACAAATCCAAGCCCAATCACATAAGGCCCAAAAACTACATTAATCACTCTGCATGCGTACTCGCGGCGTACCTGGCACATACGCTGGGCGTACGCTAGCCTTGACCAGAAGCGGGAAATTGACCCAGTACGTGCAACGTACCAGGGGTACGCCTATCGTACTGACCAGTTTCTTTAGAACTCCTTTTGTGACTTAATCCATTAAGTCATAACTTCCAAACATAGATCCAGGTCCTTTAAGACGTCATAAACCATAAAGTTACAAACTTTATGTCTTTGCATGCATGGATGGGGGTTAAGACATGATTTAATTCCTTAAACACACTTTGTGACCATCTAACACTTGCATGGTTGTGGCTTAACCATCAAGACTCGATTTTTTATGACTCTAAATGCTTCCAAGAGCTTAAAAGGACAACTCTTATGGGCCAGAACTACCAGAACACAAGAAACCTCAACTATGGAGTCAAAATATCACATAAAACACCCCAAAACTACAACTAAGCATGCGATGGTCAAGTTTGAAGCTTGACACCTCAAATAAGTCAGAAAAGATGTTAATCTCCTGGATCTACAAGCTCTCTTCAAGTCCTTGCTCCTTCTTCAAACTCCTTGCTCTTCAAAACCACCAAAACAACACCAAAATGCTCAAAGTAAGCTCAAGGTAGATGCAATGGAGTTAGGGTTCGAGTTGGGCACTGAGAGAACAAGGGAGGCTGAGAGGATAAGGGTTTGGAGGGTTATAAGTTATTTAAATAGGGTGCAAACCCTAAAATTTAGGGTTTGCATCTGATCACCCTACGCCCAGCGTACACATGGGTACGCCCAACGTACGCATGTGGGTTCCCCGTTTCGCGCCTCATATGTGTACGCCATGTGTACACCCTGTAGATTGATCAATTAATAAAAGGCAACATAATACCTGATAAATCCCGGACGTTACAATTTTGCAACCTTTATTCAAGATTCTTGTAACTTGCCTTTAACTCACTAGTATCTAGTGACTTTAGTTTTTTTGTTGTGAATAAAAAACCAAAAATGTGTTCATATTGTATGTATTGTTCAAAACTTTGCTCCAATAAACCAATAGATTGATCAATTATATACACAAAATATTGAATCATATATGACTCTTGAGGTGAAAGTTCATGTACATGTTTTGATGACCCAATGTTACTCTCGTCAAAATGTTTTTTTTTTTTTTTTTTTTTTTTTTTTTTTTTTTTAAATTTTTAATTTTTTTTTCAAAAAACACAGTATCAATTCATGAATCGGAATTTATAGCTCCTACCTAACCCAAAGTTTTCTCAAACCCATTCACTAAATAGTCTTTAAAAAACACTTAATAAGTGCTCCCATAATACTCATTGCCTTATCAATATGTATAGTCCCAAATTGAAGTTGTTTACTCTTGTAATTTATTTTAACCAATATATGATACCATATAAGCATATCAATTATAAAGTGAAATCTGTCAAGTTCATACTTTGCTTGACAAGTAGCTTCACTTTTATCTTTATATATATATATATATATATATATATATATATATATATATATATATATATATATATATATATCTTCGTCAACAAGTTTATACAAAACTTCTATTATTTTAAGAGCTTGAGTTAATATTTACTTCCACACTTTCAATCATACTTTACCACGTCGTAGTTGATGGAGATTTTAAAGTGAGATTTTACTTGGGCAAAATATCTTTTAGAATTTATGATTGGATTTTGATTTTTTGTATAAGATTTTTCAATAAAGTGCCTTTTTATAAAATATGAAATTGTTTGCTAGAATTTATATTTGAAACATATTTGTATTTTTCTTTGGATATACATTTATCTTAAATTGATGATAAATTTTAGAATTTATGATTAGATTTTGATTTCGTTTCATAATTAAAATGATTTCAAGATTACAACCAAATGTGACATTATGTACATAAGTAATTGATAAGACTAATTTTCTTTATTAATAACCCATAAAAATGTCTTTTAAAAAAGCACCAATATCATAACTATAGATTTGTCCAAAATTTTGGAGTCCCCTAAAATCCAAGACCCCGTGCGACCACACCCTTCAACACACCTTAGGGCTGCCACGGCTGATCTTGCCTACGCCAATTAATCCCCATCTACGTCGATTAATCCATTGACTCCAGTGGAGTGGACCGACTAGTAACCGCCGAATGTTTTTTTACAACCTTGTTTTTACCAAATATTTCTTCATAAATAAAATCTATATATACCAGCTCTCAACTACAAAGTACTAACTTTCAGTTTTCAACGAATGACACCCTAAATGTTTTATTGAAGATGAATTATAGTGTAGATTGATTTATTAAGCTAATGAAATAATATAGAAGAAATTTATTTGTTTGGTTGTGTTCTATTTTATTTATCTTTTTATTTTTATTATCTTATGGAGTAGTATATAAGATAAGTGTTCATGATGTGTGTTGCAAAACCCTTCACATTTTAGGGTTTAACGTTCCCTCCCTCTCACCCACAGACATGATGATGAATACTATCTTCTTCAGAGCTTCATCTACCTCCACCAGATTCGCTGCTCTTGCTTCCTGCAACTCGCTCCGGCTTCTTCTTCCTTCATCGTCAATAGCAATTCCAATCAAATCTCAAATTTTCATTAATCCCACCGTTGGGGTTTTAAGGAGCAATTTCCACGCCTCTCGATGGGTAGATGTCAGGGCTTCCGCTGTCCTAACACAGGCTGCCGGATTCGCTGCTACAGCCGAAATTTCATACGAGGAGGACACCATATCTTCATCTTCATCTTCTTCTTCCTCTTCCGATGGTCTTGCGATATCTAGCCTTGGGATTCCTCAAGAGATTGTTAATGCTCTAGCCAAAAAGGGTATAACCAAGCTCTTTCCCATTCAGGTAACTTAATTATACCTTTATTCTGTTCATTAACATTGAAATTTATCCGTATATCTACATATTCTCATGATGTAATCCTTACAGAGAGCTGTCCTTGAGCCAGCAATGCAAGGGCGTGATATGATTGGGCGTGCGAGGACAGGAACCGGGAAAACTCTTGCTTTTGGTATTCCTATAATGGATAAGATTACTCGTTTCAATCAAAAGAATGGGTACTTGACTTCATTTTTCGTTTTTGCTTCTTCATAATGTAAATCAACTGTGTTTTACATATTCATTGATAAAGTCGATCTTTTTATCCACAGAAAAGGGAGAAACCCACTAGCCATCATCCTGGCTCCCACCAGAGAACTAGCTCGCCAAGTAGAAAAAGAATTCTACGAAGCTGCACCCAATCTAGATACGCTTTGTGTCTATGGTGGAGTACCCATTCAACGTCAGATGAGCACCATTGATCATGGTGTTGATGTGATAGTAGGCACTCCTGGACGTGTGATCGATCTGATCAAGAGAGGTTCCTTGAAGCTATCAGAAGTCAAATTCGCTGTTCT
This sequence comes from Lactuca serriola, assembly GCF_051521515.1. Taxonomy (NCBI): domain Eukaryota; kingdom Viridiplantae; phylum Streptophyta; class Magnoliopsida; order Asterales; family Asteraceae; genus Lactuca; species Lactuca serriola. Next base: position 195,637,638 of record NC_136415.1, read on the forward strand.
CGATGAAGCTGATCAGATGCTCAATGTGGGTTTCGCTGATGATGTTGAAACAATTCTAGAATATCTCCCACGAGAACGCCAAACCATGATGTTTTCAGCTACAATGCCCAGTTGGATTGTGAAACTCACTCGCAAGTTTCTCAAAAGTCCATTAACTATCGATCTTGTGAGTCCGATCTACTCATCTACACCGTTTTCTCTTTTCCTTGTTTACCTCTGTGAATCTTGTGATATGATACTAATTGTAATTACTAATTCCCCCTTTTTAATTGCAGGTTGGTGATTCTGACCAAAAATTAGCTGATGGAATCACATTATATTCTATTGTAGCAGATAATCGTGATAAACCATCAATTATTGGACCACTTATAGCGGTATTTATATATCTACTTCACTTTTTTTACCTCATAATTACAATCTTTTCAATCTTACCTTATAACATGTTTAACTTCAGGAGCATGCAAAAGGGGGAAAGTGTATACTTTTCACCCAAACAAAACGTGATGCAGATAGATTATCACAAGCAATGCAAAGACACTTCACTTGTGAACCACTTCATGGAGATATTACTCAAAATCAAAGAGAGAGAACACTCTCAGGCTTCAGAGATGGGCGTTTCAATGTTTTAGTAGCCACTGATGTTGCTGCTCGTGGTCTTGATGTGCCTAATGTTGATCTTGTAAGTGAATTTTTCGATGGCATTTTTGTAATTTGGTAGACAAGTTAAGTTAATGAAAGTATGTTGCTATTTCTTGGATCAGGTGATACATTATGAGCTTCCATCATCTTCAGAAGTGTTTGTTCATAGGTCTGGTAGAACAGGTCGTGCTGGAAAGAAAGGAAGGGCGATCTTAATCCATTCAGCTCAGCAGATGAGAGATGTGAAGGGATATGAACGTGAAGTAGGATGCAGGTTTTCAGAGGTATAAATTATAAATTATAAAATATAAATATAATGGCAAATCATTCAAGGGAAAACTTGATACAAGTCCTTGTATTTTGGTCTCATAATCTATTTAGTTCTTATATATATTTTTTATTAAATTAAGTCCCGAAAATCGGCAATTGTATTCATTTTGACCATTTTACCCAGTCAACAAGTCATCCTACTTTCAAAAATTATACTTTTGGATTAGATTTTAAAATTTATTAAAAATTTGGTCAAGATCTCAAAATTTTGTTACGAATTCATCCTAAATCGAGTTTTTTATATCTTTGTTTCGAATATGTTTTGTTTGTTGTATAAAATCATATTTATACAAAAAAACATGTTTTTCACATGAAAATTGTTTTTTTAACAAAAAATTGTATAGAAAAAAGAAGGTTTTTTTATGTGAAACATGTTTTTTTTTTGTATAAATATGATTTTCTATAACAAAAAAACATATTCGAAACAAAATTTTGAAAAAAAAAGATGTAAAAAACTAAATTTAGGATGAATGCGTAATAAAATTTTGAAATCTGGGCCAAAAGTGTAATTTTCGACCAAATTTGTAATAAAATTTAAAATCTGGGCCAAAAGTGTATTTTTTGAAAGTAGGCTAAAATGAATAAAAAGGGTTAAAATGAATACAATTGCTGTTTTTTGGGGACTTAATTGAATAAAAAAAATATAAAGACTAAATCGATTATGAGGCTAAAATCTAAGGACTTCTATGAACTTTATGAGTTTACCCATCATTTAAAATGGTTAATAATAATCTTATTTTCTTATTTGTTGTGATTTATCAAGCTTCCTAGAATCACTGTTGATGCAAGCTCAAGAATCGAGCTTGGTGGTGGTTCTAGCTCTTTTGGCGGTAGATTTGGTGGTTCCGATGGTTATGGCGGCGGTGGTGGTCGGGGTCGTTTTGGGTCAAGCGGTGGCGGCAGGACATCTCGTGATGTTGGTTTTGGTGGGTCAAGTTATGGCGGCGGGTCAGGCGGCGGCTTTAGAGGGTCGAGCTCCGACCGTGGCGGTGACCGGTCAAGTGGTTTTGGCAACATGCGGTCAAGTGGGTTCTCAAAATCTGGTTCGGGTTCGGACCGTTCAAGGTCTAGCAGTGGGCGTTTTGGTAATTTTGGTGAAGATTAAAATCAAGATTTCCAATCTTGTCCCTAGGTGAGTTTGATTTTACTTAAAACATGTCAGATGACCTTGTACCGTGTTTGACTGAGATTGAGACTGATATCAATGGGTGGGACAGAGAGAGAGACAGAGACTCGCTCTTGATCTCTTGTCTGTGCAAATGACGTAAATGCCCTTGGACACAAATTTAGATAAACAAGAAGTCAAGAATGGTTATTAATATGTGTTTGACTATTTTTTTGCTTGGTTGATTTTTTATGATGTAAGCAGAAGGCAGGTGGGAGGAGGGTATTAAAGACCATTTACCATGTTTGTGTGGGAGGGATGGCTTCAATTTGGAAGGCTGGTGGTGGGGGAGGGTTTAGCTGACATTATCATAACAAAAGAAAAGATTGATCTTATTCTTTTTTAGTTATATTTTTTTTTATATGTATTATGTATATGAATCTTTTTGGTGGACTTTATAAGTAATTTTTTTATCCTGTTGAAAACAGTAAAATGATGTTTCATAATGATTCAAAGTTTTGTATCAAAACCTCAAAGGTACTTGACTATATTTATATGTGTGTTTATTTCCGTAAGCCAAAACTCTCATACCAATTGAAACACCACTCATATAGGCAATTTTTAGATATTGGCCCCAAATAGTGTAATCTTAACATTTAAAAGATTTAAAATGGCAAGACATGCAATTGGGAAGCCTAATGAGCATTACTGGGGTCAATCTTCATATTAGGTTGGATAAAATCAGCTATTCAAGCCCAAAGCTAAACCCTTGAAATATTTTAAAGCACATCAAAAGAAGATGAACTTTATATCTAGTTGGGGGAAAAATCATAGTAAGAACACCATACACTATTAGCATATCAAAAGTCTTATATTGTAACAATATAAGATGATAATGTAAAGAATGCAATGCATGAAACTATCCTAAATGACAAGTCCTCTACTCTTAACTCAACAAGGTCCTCATATCTAAGGGGTATCCCAAATCTCGGTGTGTCTCTAATCCATCATAAAATGCACATTATCATGATAAAAAATCAATTCAAAATAAGAACGTTTGTCCAAAATTCCAAAACTCTTTGTAAAAATCATTTTTTTAATCCAACATGTATTACATATATTATTTAACTAAGTTTAGGCATATATGAATTAAATCAACACAATTCAAAGTACAACAATTTAATACATGCATGTGTTTTAGGTAACGAACTCACCTCAATTGCATATGATATTTGCTATGAATTCATATAAGGTATAGAAGGAAAATGGAACACCTATATAATCATAAAAAGCTGTATAGTTTACACTAATTAATAAACTTGTAAATCTTTATAACATGACCTTGCATGACTAATTATCAAAATGATCCCCCAATACACAAGGTCAATTTAGGAACTTTAATGAGTTTTCAAATATTAGTACACTATCTTGGAAGGAAGGTCAATTTAGGAACTTTAATGAGTTTTCAAATATTAGTACACTATCTTGGAAGGGAGGGGGACAACATGGTTTCATTATTAGTGCATAAAAGTAAAAAAAACAACATCCTACTTTTCTATATCCGATTTGAACACTCCAAACATCAGTTTTAATGAATTTTAATGTTTAAAGATTGACTGAAAATTATATTTAATCATGTAACATACCTATATCACTATTAACCTGACCAAATCATAGATGAAGGAGATCATCTCATACAATTCAATTAAGGCTTTGAAACTCAAAGATGGCCAATAAAGTGGATTTTCACCCATAATTTTCATTGAAGATGATACAAGCTAACTCATAATCATATACTACAACCTTATTAACATGATCAATTATTAATTAGAATGTATGCATGTGTGTCTTGTCAAAATCAAGCTCATAACTTTATTAAACACCAAAACCTCACTTTTAACTTAATTGAATGATTCAACATTATAATTTTGATTCAAAGCTATTAAAATATCATCCAAAACATAATACTAAGACTAACCCTCACTTACAAATCAAACTCCATTAGGCCATGGATGAATTCATGAAGTTAGGGTTTTAAGCTGTTGTGTTTTATTCAAAATCATTTTTCCAGAAACGCTAAAAACGGCGATAAAAGCTTTAAAAATAAAATAAAATTAAACTCTTTTTAAACCACTAATGATCATTTCGCAAATAATGGAAAGATTAACAACAACCATAGAAGCAAAACGTTATACAACCTTTGAAGACTTTGATTCCTCTTGGGAGGTTGGAAGTTGATGAAGATGACAAAAGACTCAAAAGAGAGCTTCTCTAGAAGTATCCACCAAACAAGACTAAACTACTTCAAGAAGCTAGTCTTCACTTGTATTAAGTTGTTCTTAATTCATTAAGACTTATACTAAATAAGCCTTAAGGAAAAGCAACTTATGAACCTTCAAATCTAGCACCAATTGCAAGAAAGAAGAGAGGGAAGGATGGCTCAATAACCACAAAATTTTTAGTAGTTGAAGAGAGAAAAGAGAGAAAAAGATCAAAATTTTCTTATTAGTAATGCCCTCCTTTTATACATACCAATGTGTACAAAATCAAGCCTTATATTACAGGAAAACATGGTGCTCTTTATAACAAGTATGGAGTAAGATGAAAGCTAACAAGCAACACACAAGTGAGGCTTGTGTGTACTCTTGGTTTTGACTAGAAAGTCAAAACTAGATTGTTATTATTTTCTTACTTCCTAACTAGTTAGTTACAAGACCAACTAGATGGTTCTCAAAGTGACCATTTAATTGCACATGAATCATATATTCATGTCATATGAATATAACTAGTTTTTGTTCTTTTTTATTATTATTTCCTAGAAACATTAATTCTCAATTAATTGTTAAAATATTATTTTTATAAAATAATAATTTTTCCAATTAAATACAAGTGTTTATTATATTTATTAGTAGTCAAATTACTTTAATAAATAATCAATTAGTAGTAACTTTCAATAAGGTGGAACCCTACATGTCATCAGTCATTAGCAAATACTATCATTTTATAATGACATTTTGGCATAAAGATCTTTCGTAAACCACTATTAAAGCTTCATAAACTATGTTTTTGATCATATAGATGACTAGATGTACTTAAATAGTTTATTTAACGTTATAAACTTATAATTCTACACTAAGCTTAAACTAATCTTGAGCTTCATCATAAAATTTGTTTTTTATGTCAATCCTCAAATTCTAAGGGGGTGTTTGGGATAACTTTTTAAATTAAAAAGTCATTTTTAGAAAAAGACTTTTTGATTCATGTATTTTTCCAAAAAAAGTTTTTAAAATGTGTTTGTATAAACTTTTAAGAGGGCAAAAGGAAAAAAGTTAAAAGTTGCTAAAAGTTACGTGACTTCTTAACCCCCTAATTTTTATTCTTCTCAAAAAACTAATTTAAAAGATCTTTTGAAATTACCAAACAACTTTTTAAACTTTTGACTTTTTGAAAAAGCCAAAAGTCTCGAAAATCATTTAAAAAGGAAAGTCAAACACCCTCTACAAGCTAAAATGACAAATAATTGGATAAATTAACAACCTTATAAACTTTAAAACATGAATTTGATATTGATACTTGAGTTGCTTGACTATTGTTCCTCCAAATTAATTCATATTCTTCCAGTTGAGATCTCTATAATCACTCTATAAAAGCATTCAAAATGAAGGGAAGATTTTGATTTAGAACTTTAAGATCTAAACTTTTTGAATTGGAAAAACTAGTCCGTCAACTTCTTATTTTACACTGATATAAAATGTCATCTAATTAGCATTTCCAACTTAACAAGTTTAATATGAAACCTTGTAATGTTAATATATTGCAATTTTAGGTAAAAACATAATTTACAAAGTTAAGTGAAAGTCATACATAAATTTCCGTAGTTGATATGATTCACATCTCTAGATTCTAGTTTTCTATTTATAAACGAACATAAACTATGTATGATTGGGATTCAGGAATCAAAAGTAGGCGAGTCTTCCCCAACTCTAAATGTCGTTGACTGTTGGGGGGACTATGAATATGGATTTGAGCAAGTATTTACCACTGGACGATCTGGAGGTCTTGTCTCTATATGGGATCGCAAACGGTTTTCGGTGATTGAGACCATCAAATCCAGATACTTTATCGCAGTTTTGGGGAATTTTGTTGGAATTAATGGGTTAACAGGTTTTGTAAATGTTTATGGACCAAAATCAGAGATAGATAAATCAAATGTCTGGGCTGAATTGTTAACATTGAAAAGCTCTAAATTAGCCACTTGGATCTTTATGGGTGATTTTAATGTGGTGCGAAGGCCGGAGGAGAGAATAAACTCGATTTTTTGTACACGCAGTGCTAATGACTTCAATCACTTCATCCGTTTGAGCGAACTCAATGATCTGAAGATGGTTGGCCAAAGATTCACTTATTTTCAAACTCGGGGTGCTAAACTTAGTAAGTTAGATCGATTCTTGGTGTGCAATACTTTTTTATCAATATTTCCATTTGCCTCTTGCTTTGCACTGGAGAGAGATCTCTCTGATCACTCACCAATTATCCTGAGAGCTCGTGGTGATAACTTCGGCCCTCCCCCTTTCAAACTATTTAATTCATGGATGATGGAAGACGGGTTTGATGAGAACATTAGGAATGCATGCTCGGAATTTGGTGGTTATGGTAACCCTGATATGATGTTTCTAAATAAATTAAAGCAACTAAAGATTGCTATCAAGAGATGGAAATCAAAAACAGTAAGGGAGAAAAATAAGAAGATTGATGATTTGAAAAAAAGAATGGTGGAAATTGAAATGGCGGCGGAATCTAGAACCTTATCAGCAACAGAAATAGAAGAAAGATTAATTAGGGGTATTAAGATTGCAGAAGATGCCAAAATCATCGCGTTGGACCTAAAGCAAAGGGCTAGGTTAAAATGGGAAGTGGAAGGCGATGAAAATTCGAGTTTTTTTCATAGGTATGTTAACAATAGAAACAAAAAAACCATATTCACGGGATTATGGCGAATGGTAAGTGGACTACTGACCCGATGGAAATTAAGAATGAGACTGCCAAGTTTTTTGAAAAGAAATTTCATGAAGTTTGGACTAATAGACCACTATTTCTCAATCCTGGATTTCCTAAACTCTCCGAATGTGATGTGAAATTTCTTGATGGAGAGTTTACCACTGATGAAATAAGGAATGCAATTTGGTCGTGTGGTGGGGACAAATCGCCTGGGCCAGATGGTTTCACGTTCAAGTTTTTCAAAAAATATTGGGAGCTGCTAAAAGATGATATATTGGGGTTTGTAAAACATTTTGAAGCAGGTGGTAAAATCTCGGAAGGTTGCAATTCATCGTTTATCTCTCTTGCCGCAAAAACAAAAGATCCAATCTACTTCAATGAATTTAGACCTATTAGTCTGATTGGATCTTTGTATAAAATTATTGCAAAACTATTAGCCTGCAGACTTAAACGAGTCATCGGTAGTGTTGTAGGGGAAGAACAATCGGCTTATGTTGAGGGGAGGAACATACTTGAGGGCCCGTTGATTGTAAATGAATTATGTTCTTGGGCAAAAGCAAAATGTAGGAGGATGCTCTTGTTTAAGGCATATTTTAATAAAGCCTTTGATTCTGTTAATTGGGCATACCTAGACTCAATTATGGAACAAATGAAATTTGGAACTAAATGGAGAAATTGGATTAAGGGATGTTTGGAATCAGGGAAAGCTTCAGTAATAATCAATGGGAGCCCAACAACTGAATTCTATATGACAAAAGGGGTTAGACAAGGAGACCCGCTCTCTCCCTTCCTCTTTATTATTGCAATGGAAGGGTTAAATATGGCAATGAAGACGGCAGTTGAAAAAGGAGTTTATGAAGGGATAAATTCCCAAATTCTAACATTTGTTTGTCCCATCTATTTTATGCAGATGACGCACTGTTCATTGGTGAATGGTCGAGGCGTAATATCTCTAATTTGGCTCGAATATTGAGGTGCTTCCATATTATGTCCGGGCTGAAGGTGAACTTTAATAAATCAAAGGTGTTTGGGGTCGGAGCTCCATCTCTTGAAGTTTCGAACTGGTCAGCCCCTCTTGGATGTGAACCATCTTCTTTCCCGTTCACTTATCTTGGTATCCCGGTGGGAGAAAATATGAATTTGAAAAAATCATGGAGGCCGATAATTGAAAAGTTCAATTCCAAACTTTCTTCGTGGAAAGCGAAATCGCTTAGCTTTGATGGGAGAGTAACCCTGGCAAAGGCGGTCCTCGGTAATTTGCCAACTTTTTTTATGTCTATCTTTAAGGTCCCGATGGGTGTAATTGATACTCTTGAAAAAATAAGGAGAAAATTTATCTGGAGTAAGGAATACAACAAAAAAAGCATATGTTGGATTGGTTGGGAGAAGATTACCGCTCCTCAAAAAGTGGGTGGTATCGGGTTAGGCTCGATACAATCACTGAACATCTCCTTATTAGCAAAATGGTTGTGGCGACTGCAATCAGATAGTAGTGAATTGTGGGCTAAAGTCATTTGTTGTGTCCACAATTTAGAAGGAAGAAATTGGTCTTGTTTTGCCAGTAGTACTAGTAAAGGAGTGTGGAATAACATAACAAAAATCAGGTCTATGATGGCGAAAGTCAACATCGATCCTAAGGAGATTGTATCATGGAACTCGGATAGGAGATGTTGGGTATCTGAATTTGTGATTGATAACACATTCTCTGTGAAATTGTTCAGAGAACGGCTTGAACTTGCGGGCCATATCGTGTGTGATGGTCCCTTTAACTGGAACAAAATGATCCCATTCAAGATTCTCTGTTTCACATGGAGAGCGAAACAAGGCAGAATCCCTTCAGCAATTGAACTTCAATCTAGGGGAATTACTATCCCTTCTACTGTATGTGGTGCATGTAAGCAAGAGGAGGAGACTAGTGATCATATGTTGATCACATGTCAATCGGCGAGGACTGTAATGAATGAAATCCTTAACTGGTGTGAAATCAGGTGTGATAACTTTAATTCGGTAAGGTACATGCTACTATTTCTATCGAGATGGAGCAAATGCAAAAAAAAGGAGAAACCTGCTTAACGTAATTCTATGTGGAGTTTTGTGGTGCATATGGATCGAGAGGAACAATGGGGTATTCAATAATATTCCTATTGATCCGGTGAACATAGTAGAAAGGGTAAAATCGTTATCTTTCATTTGGTGCAAACACAGGGGGCCATACAAAAATATTGATTGGAGAATTTGGAACCTTTGTCCATTTCTTTTTTTTGTAATTTCTTTGTTTCTTTTTTGTATTTTCCTATACGCATCATCTTGATGTGGGTTTAATTTTAATATATTTGCCGTTTCCAGAAAAAAAAACCCAATATTACTTTCTAGTTAACATTTATAGTCTCATATAAGATGGTTCATATCTAAATGGTTAAAATTCTTACAAGTTATGTCAAAATTCTAGTTTAACGAATTTATTTAAGTGTGTCGTTCCATAACTCTCAATCTTAAAGCTTTTGACCAACCTATCACCTAATTAATTAATTAAATCAAATTTAGTTATTTTGAATTAAATAACTTTAAAATTTTAGATTATTTGTTTTTATTTTATTTTATTTAAGAATAAAGTTTATTCTATATATAATTTCACTTTACTGGTAATTTTTTTTTCTCTAAGTTGTGGGTGTTATAATTTTGTAAAAATTGATGCCTATATATTTCCAAAACCTTTGGCAACAAATTTGATTTTTAGCTAGTAATAATATAACTTTTGTCATTAGTTGACTTGTAAAACAAATTATAATCAACAACAATAGTGTGACAACCCGATATTTCGAATCTATGTAATGACTTGAAAGGGCAAGTATTGTAACCTCTTTTGATGTAATGAAATTAACTTCGAAAATAAAATGTTCAAAAGTCTCTATTTGGTTACCTACTATGTTAGATATCATTAAACTGTGGTCGTACATAAAAAGAACGTCCAAATCTGGCTTCGTATAAGGAAGTTATGATTTTTCCAAGTTCGGCATAACGATAGACAGCTAAAAACTCGAAGCAGAGATCGAGCGACTTTTGGCCGGAATAACCTAAATGAGAATCGAAGGTCTTGACAATGGTTTTCCAACGGTAAAAAGTCTGGCAAAAACAGACGTCAGATAATAAAGTTATGGATTTCTAACGAACTTTTCTTACCCCGACCTTTTAAAAATAAATAATAAAAATAATTTCAAAATTTGCCGACGGAGTCTAAAAGAAAGTTGTAGAGCGTAGTCTCACCTACGCGTGGATATAAAGAACGTCGAAAACGGAGTTCGTATGAAGAAGATATGAATTTTTGAAGTTTACTAAATAATAAAAATATAAATTTAAATCAAATTTCGGTATTATCCGAAGGAGGAGTCACCGGACCAGTCCGAGTTACGCCCAGCGTACCCTCGTTCGCCCAACGTACTCGAGGACTAGGCCTCGGATCGTCCACGTCACCCCCTATGCGAGGCTAGGCCCCTGTCCTATCCGAACTCCGAGACAGTCGAGGATGCGGTCACGCATGACGCACGCGTACGCCCAACGTACCGAGGCAGTTCCCACCCCTATAAAAGGGATGCGAGGGTTCCGGGGAAATTGCTCAATTTCTCTCATCTTTCTTGCGTTTTTGCCTCGTTTTCCGTGCAATAAATATCCCGAAGCCCCAGTTTCCATACCCAAGTCCCGAAGGAAGTTTACGTTCCCGAGATTCTCGAGAATCCCGAGAAAATCCACTTTCTCTAGTCAAAGTTCTGCTCGGTTTTCGTCTCACCTTCTTCGATCTATCAAGTGAGTTCATACCCCTACAATCTACACTTTTAAATGTTTTATAAATGCTTTTATACGCTTTTAGGGGGGGGGGGAATACAAGTAAACACACGGTTATTATCGTGTGTTACATAAAGTTTCATTATACACTTTTTATCAAGTGAATCATATGTGATTTATAACTACTATATGGAAACTTTCGTATGCAAAATATATCACGATAACATCTTGTCTTTTGAAATGAAATATGTTGTTATATATATATATATATATATATATATATATATATATATATATATATATATGTATGTATGTAACACTTTGTTTATATTCTATGTATATGTGTCAAACTTTGACACTACAAGAAGTATTTAGACAAGTTGGACACTACGATTAAGCCTCGATGTATGTAATCGGATTTGGGACGAATATAGGCTGACCAACTATATTCATCCGAGATCGGACTAATATATGTCGAGGAATGGTCGTAGTAAGCAACAAGTCGAAACTTACCAAAACATCACAAATGATCAAACGCACGAATTTAAATACTATAGGAGTGTTTGGTACATAAAATAGTTTAACTTACATGTTTGGTCTTACATGTTCCAAATTTTGTTCAATTCTTATAACCCTATTCTCGTATAGTCAAATGGATGGATTTCATCCATTCGGAGACCCCTACTATCCCAACCAAGGCAACGGGGGATGGATCGAAGAGGATCCCGAGGAAGACGAAGAACCCATAGAATTGGATGAAGGGGAAGACTCCAGTACTGACCCAGAGCCGGAAATAATCAACCCACACCCCACACAACCTCCCGTCTTCGTGAGAAACTTTCAAGGACCAACTCCCGTGTGGGGGAGCCATCTTCATCATTGGAGCCAACAACAAGGTCTACGCCCTCCCTACGAAAAGGGGATACACGTGGACCCCTAAAAAATTAAGGCCATTGAGAATTGGTCGGCACCGAAGACACCTACAGAGATTCGTCGATTTCTAGGTCTCGCCGGCTACTATCGCAGATTCATAAAGAACTTCTCTAGCATTGCGAAACCTCTTACTACATTAACGCAGAAAGGCGTGGCCTTTGACTGGGAAGCAAAACAAGAGAAGACGTTCCAAACACTGAAACAGGCCTTGTGCACCGCACCGATACTATCCCTCCCCGAAGGGATAGAAGGTTTCGTAGTGTATTGCGATGCATCAAATCAAGGACTTGGTTGTGTTCTTATGCAAAGAGGGAAGGTTATTGCCTATGCCTCCTGTCAGCTTAAGACACACGAAGTAAACTATACAACACACGATCTTGAGTTAGGAGCAATGGTATTTGCTCTGAAGATCTGGAGACACTACCTGTACGAAACAAAGAGTACTATTTTCACCGACCACAAGAGCATTCAACACATTTCGATCAGAAGGAGCTCAACATGCGACAACGACGGTGGGTTGAGCTACTCAATAACTACGAATGCGAAATTCGTTATCACCCTGGCAAGGCCAATGTAGTAGCTGACGCCCTCAGTCGAAAAGAATACACTGGTCGGAGAGTCAAATCTCTGACTATGACTATCCAAGATACGTAGGGCCTTTCGAGATTCTCGCCAGAATCGGCCCTGTAGCTTACAAACTCAATCTACCACGTGAACTTAGTAACGTACATCCAACTTTCCACGTCTCGAACTTGAAAAAGTGTCTGTCCGATGAGACTCTTGTTATCCCACTCGACGAGATCGAGATCAAGGAGAGCCTCAACTTTGTGGAAGAACCGGTAGAAATCATGGACCGAGAGGTCAAACAAACGAAACAAAGTTGCATACCCATCGTGAAGGTTCGCTGGAACGCCAAGCAAGGACCTGAATTCACATGGGAGCGCGAATATCAGATGAAACAAAAGTACCCACATCTTTTTCCCTGATTCACAAGTATCTTTCTTACATTAAATTTCGGGACGAAATTCTCTCTAACAGGGGGATGATGTGACAACCCGATATTTCGAATCTATGTAATGACCTGAAAGGGCAAGTATTGTAACCTCTTTTGATGTAATGAAAGTAACTTCGAAAATAAAATGTTCAAAAGTCTTTATTTGGTTACCTACTATGTTAGATATCACTAAACTGTGATCGTACATAAAAAGAACGTCCAAATCTGACTTCGTATAAGGAAGTTATCATTTTTCCAAGTTCGGCATAGCGATAGACTACTAAAAACTCGAAGCAGAGATTGAGCGACTTTTGGCCGGAATAACCTAAATGAGAATCGAAGGTCTCGACAATGGTTTTCCAATGGTAAAAAGTCTGGCAAAAACAGATGTTGGATAATAAAGTTATGGATTTCTAACGAACTTTTCTTACCCCGACCTTTTAAAAATAAATAATAAAAATAATTTCAAAATTTGCCGACGGAGTCTAAAAGAAAGTTGTAGAGCGTAGTCTCACCTACGCGTGGATATAAAGAACGTCGAAAACGGAGTTCGTATGAAGAAGATATGAATTTTTGAAGTTTACTAAATAATAAAAATATAAATTTAAATCAAATTTCGGTATTATCCCGAAGGAGGAGTCACCGGGTCAGTCCGAGTTACGCCAAGCGCACCCTCATACGCCCAGCGTACTCAAGGACTAGGCCTCGGATCGTCCACGTCGCCCCCTATGTGAGGTTAGGCCCCCGTCCCATCCGAACTCCGAGACAGTCGAGGATGCGGTCATGCATGACGCACACGTACGCCCAGCGTAACCGCGTTCGCCTAGCGTACCGAGGCAGTTCCCACCCATATAAAAGGGATACGAGGGTTCCGGGGAAATTGTTCAATTGCTCTCATCTTTCTTGCGTTTTTGACTCGTTTTCCGTGCAATAAATATCCCGAAGGCACGGTTTCCATACCCAAGTCCCGAAGGTAGTTTACGTTCCCGAGATTCCCGAGAAAATCCGCTTTCTCTAGTCAAGGTTCTGCTCGGTTTTCATCTCACCTTCTTCAATCTATCAAGTGAGTTCATACCCCTATAATCTACACTTTTAAATGTTTTATAAATGATTTTATATGCTTTTAAGGGGGGGGGGGATACAAGTAAACACACGATTATTATCGTGTGTTACATAAAGTTTCATTATACACTTTTTATCAAGTGAATCATATGTGATTTATAACTACTATATGGAAACTTTCGTACGCAAAATATATCACGATAACATCTTGTCTTTTGAAATGAAATATGTTGTTATATATATATATATATATATATATATATATATATATACAAATCAAACACTTTGTTTATATTTTATTTATATGTGTCCAACTTTGACACTACAAAAGTTATACTTTTCATATACAACTAGGGTTTACTATACGAACGAAACACACTTTTGGAGAAACTATAATAGGTATAGTTTTACGAGAACATCATGAACTTTTACATAATAAAAACACTATTTCAAGGAGATGCTTTCATATACAAGAATCAAATGAGCATTTTCATACGTAAATCTGCTTTATACTAAGTTTTTTGAGACATTAAACTTCATGTACGTTTGAGTACACATTTAAATTCCTATATTATATACCAGAATCCCTTGGAGGAGGAGCATGGTGTTTGTGTATAGATCTATAAGGGATTGACAACCCCGTGCCCTGACTGTTAGCTACAGTACACCATTTGGGGTGACAAACGTCAGAACATTCCAACACTTGAAGAACGTTGTGTATAGGCCGTCCCAGTCAATAGTATGGTTATAAAACTCACATGGAGTATTAAAAACATATTGATTTACGGGGTTTTCAGACGTCTTGGCAATTTTATACGTACATAAATTGACTACTCTAGTCATGAAAAACATTATTGTGTTACAGTTTTGGAACTTCTAAACTGCCACCCACATACGGAAAAAGATCAACTTTTTAGAAACAAACATTGGTCTTGGTAGAAGGCTACATCTATACCAGTAGAAAATATGGGATTTTCTAGGAACAAACAAACAAAAAAAAACCATTTCATTTTAGTTCATACAAACATTGTCATTAAATACTTAGGAAACTCACCAGCTTAAATGCTGATCTACTCTTTCAAAACTACTTGTATGTCCCAGGGAATCAGTAATTACAGGTAACAAACAGCTTTTGAAGAAGGGACGCTGCGGCGCTAGTTTAAATTCATATTTTGACATCATATTGTAATTGGTTTTGAACATGTACCTTTCAACAATGTAAACTTTCAATTATATATATGATGGTTATATTGCTTTCTTTACTATGTATTCAATCGTTATGGTACTACATGAAGTCATCCGCCCTCGAACGTTTCCGCCGTTCCGGTTTGGGGTTGTGACAAATAGTAATAGTAGTACAAAGAACTAGAGACCATGCATGTGTTGTTTAAGAATGTAGTACACTTCAACCATTTAACACATCTGAAGGAATTAGGTAGAGATTATAAAATAGGTAGGTTTAAAAATAAAAGTGGTAAATATTATGGTATAATGAGATGAAGGATTGAAACTAAAACTTTGTTTCAGGTTCAAATGAAGATGAGAGGAATTAAAATGAGGGGGAGGAAAGGGTGTTGTTGGTGTGGTAGGGTTGCAGAGTTAGTTGGAGTGAGATCTGTGGCAACCTCAAATTTATGTTTAATTTAAAATTTTTATTTATGCTTATTTAAAACAGAGTTTGTTTATAAATGCGAAATTTGGTCTCGTAAAAGTATTTCCAAAGAAATGTTTTTCATTGATTGTTAAATTTTGGGATATCATAACTAATGTAGGAACATAAGCATAAACAGGCCTTACATCAATATTTTAGCAGCCTACGAACTCCTTAAATCTCTCAACACATAATTACATTATCTACCAGAGCTCTGATTTGAGAGAACTGGATGAACACTTGTTTGATTCCAGACTCAAACTAAGGATCTACAAAATGTTTTCAAAATTTAACTAAAAAGGACTGACAGGAAAGATGCGATTTGTACAATTAGCCAGAGTCAAAGAAAGTGATTCCCCTAGATACCCACATTTATTTGTGTATTACTGATATGATAAAACTGCATGCTAATACGTAGGCTAAGGGTCTTTAGGAATTGCATGATATAACTGCCTGATGTATGATGTCTGATAGCCTATGAAAATTTCTTGGTATGCTATATGGAATTGAGATTATTACTGTAGTTGCTTAGTATATGCATCATAGTTATACATAACTAAGATTTTATATCCTGATAATGTTTGATTTAGCCTTATTTCATGTTCCTTGTCTGGTTGTGGGATTAGGGTAGAATCAGGTATTCGATTGTCTATCGAATCCAATGTTATGTATAATTAGTATACACAAGCATCTGCAGGGTTAGTGGAGGTTTCATGAGTGAGCATAGGTTGTAGTAGGCTAGCTTGAGGGTTGATTAACCACTTTTGAGTGAGTGAGTATAGGATGTATGCATATCCTAATTGGTGGGCTATGTAGCCGGATGGTCTGTAACGGTACCTTAAGACAAATATGGGTAGGTGTGGAAGGTAGTATGGGCCCGTACCACTGAAAGCACATGACATGTATGTGTAGCAGGTAAGCCACAAACCTCGAGGGTTTTGTCTTCTTTTAATGTTACAATAGTTTGAATTTTGGATTTTTTGATGTAATTTGGTTTGTTTTCAGTATGCCGATCACTAGAGGTTTTGGATCAGGAGCGGGTGGCCCAATGAGGCTAGGATTGACCGATGATGACATGCGGGAGCTGATCACCACTCACGTGACCATGGTTGTTAGGAGGCAATCCCAGAGGTATTTGGGTCTATTAAAATCATGATGATTGAGCTTTTTAACGAGCGATATGCTACTGTGACTGAGGCTGCTGCTACCACAGCTACCATGACTATTGTTGCTGCAGGCGTTTAGGGGAGAGGGTAATTTCAGTATCGGGACTTTAGCAACACGAAGCCCCAAATTTTGACGGGGTCAAGGACCTTATTGTTGCTATGAGGTGGTTATCTAATGTGGAGGGATGTTTCATCACATATTCATGCCTGGAGGACCAGAAGGTCAAGTGCGCCATGAACCTTCTTCTTTTGGGGGTGAAGGACTGGTAGAGGATGGTGACTGGAGCTTATTATCCTGTAGTGAAATCCGCAATGACTTGGGAGCAGTTTACCAAGATGTTTCGTACTGAGTATATATTGTTGGTGGAGAGGGAGAGGTTAGCCCAAAAGTAACTGTCGCTGAGGCAGACGACAGAGTTGATGACATAGATCACCAAGATTTATGTACCGTTACTTGAGCATGCTCAATACGGAGATCAAGGTGTTTGTGTCTACCAAACGATACAGTTCTCTCTTCGAGACGCAATCTTTTCGCTCAGAGGAGGGAGATTGAGATCGAGACTCAGACTAGAGAGAAGAGGCATGCATCGGTTCAGACGTAGTCGACAAAAAATGGTTTATTCCTGCCAATTCATGATCTAGAGGACAGAGGGGCCACACTTGTGGCAAGTACGGGAAGGTGCATGAGGGTGTTTGTCTATCCACAACTGGGTGCCACAATTTTGGCAATCATGGCCATTTTAGGAGGGAGTGTCGTCAGCTGAAGCAGCAGGCCCTATCCCTAAGAATTTGCATATGTTATGATTGTGATTAGGTGGGCTATATGATGGCCCAATCCCATTTACTTGCTGCCAGGCCCGTACAGGCACTGAATCCATTGACTCTTCGGATCACGGACAGACGCCAGGGGGGAGATGAGGCCCTGAAGGCCAGGGGTCACACTTTTCAGCTTACAACAGAGGAGGCCAGGTGACGCCTGTCGTCGTTACTGGTGTGTAATCATTTATTTTATGTTTAGTTATTTTATGCATGCTTATGTTTGTAACTCTGTTAGGTACCTTGTTAGCGAATTCCTTGTATGCTCTTGTGCTTTTCAACTCGGGTGCGAGTCAGTATTTTGCATCTCGGTCCTCTAGTAGGGATTTTGTCTTGGCCATTGACAAGTTGAAGTGTCCATTGCAAGTATCCATTGCCAACAAACACAAGTTTTCTGCGATGAGCATTTTTCGAGACTATACCTTCGTGTTGTTTAGGGTGCCTTATCCAATAAATTTGATTCCCTTACCCGTGGGGGATGTGTGCATGATAGTAGGGATGGACTTGTTGAGTATATTCTGAGCCATGATCGACTGTGAGAGACAGCGGGTGGTAGTTCGAAACCCATATGAGGGAAATGGACTATTTAACGTGAGGGTACCAGGGTTGGTTCAACTTTTTGTTCTGTTAACAAGGCTCAACAGTATCTACAACATAGGTGTGGGGTTATCTCGCATATGTTGTTGACCCTTGAGATAAAAGGAGAGCTTCAGTTTCAGATGTGCCATTGGTTAGGGAGTTTCTAGATGTATTCTCGAAGGATTTACCTGGTATGCCTCCCGTGAGGTAGTTAGAGTTCAGAATGATCTGATCCCCGGTGCAGCCTCGATTGCTAAGGCGTCGTATTGCCTCGCACCACCAGAGATGCAGGAGTTGTACTATTAGCTTCAAGAGCTCTTGGGAAAGAAGTTTATCAGACCGAGTAGTTTACCCTGGGGAGCACCGATTTTTTTCTTTTTTTTGTGAAGAAGAAGGATTGTTCACACAAGATGTGCATTGATTACTAGGAGTTAAACAAGTTGACGGTGAAGAACCGTTACCCATTTCCGCGGATTAATGATCTCTTTAATCAGCTACAGGGTGCATCTTGGTTATCTAAAATTGATCTGAGATCAAGATATCATCAGATGAGAGTCAAAGAGGAGGACGTGGAGAAGACAATGTTCCAAAATCATTATGGTCATTACGAGTTCGTGGTGATGCCGTTTGGGCTCACCAACACACCTGCAACATTCATGGATTTGATGAATCGAGTGTGCAGACCGATGCTCGACTGGTCGGTTATTGTTTTCATTGATGATTAGCTGGTCTACTCCAAGACTAGGGAGAAACAAGAGGATCATCTTAGAGAGTTTTTGAGAGTATTGATATAGGAGAGGCTTTATGCCAAATTCTCCCAAGTGCGAGTTCTGGTTACGAGAGGCCCAGATTTTGGGACACCTCGTCAATCAGAACAAGATTCTGGTCAATCCAACCAAGATTGAGGTGGTGATGAAGTGGGAGGTCCCGAAGTTCCCATACGAGATTAAGAGTTTCCTGGGGCTGGCTGGTTATTATTGGAGATTTATCTAGGATTTCTCCAAGATTGTTGTTCCTCTGACCCGCCTGACGAGGAAATGTGTAGATTTCCGTTAGGGGCCTGAGCAACACGATGCATTTGAGACTCTAAGGAGGAAGTTATGTGAGGCCCCGATTTTGACCCTTCCTAAGGATGTTGATGATTTTATGGTATTTTGTGATGCGTCCATCATAGGGTTGGGGGCGGTTCATCTGTAGAGAGGTAGATTCATCTCATGATCTGGAGTTGGGGGCGATGGTGTTTGCCCTCAAGATTTGGCGACATTAGCTATATGGAATCCGATGTACCATTTACACGGATAACAAAAGTCTGAGATATCTCATAGATAAGCCGAATCTAAATATGAGACAACATATCTGGTTTGACATGGTCAAGGGTTATGATTGCGAGAACCTTTATTATCATGAGAAAGTGAATGTGGTCGCTGACGCTCTGATCCATAATATGGCCAATACTTCTATTGGGGGTTTATGTATGAGGATTTATATTGATTCACCACTTTTGGAGATGATCAGGGAGGCTCAGGCTGAGGGGATCAAGAGTGGGCACTGGAAGAAGGAGATAATCAAAAGTAAGATTAACAGGTTTGGTACTGATAGTCGTGGATTGTTGACCCAGTGTGGTCGGTTTTGGGTTCCACATTTTAGTGGGTTCAGACAGACCGTGATGGAGGTGGCAAATAAGTCCAGATTCTTGATACACCCTGGAGCCACAAAAATGTACCGGGATTTGAGTCTGATGGATTTTGAGCAAAACATACATTCCTATGTGTGCATGCAACCCTAAATTGATTAGATCTAAGTTTTCTCTAATTGAACATGCAAACTTGAACAACAAAGAAGAAACCCTAGGTTCTATGTATTATAATCAAAATTCACATAATAAAGGGTTATAATACATACCTTTAAGATTGTTATTGTTAACAATCTTGAATCCTTGCTTGAAAGACTTGTGGTAGCAAGAGCCAAAAGTGTCGCGCCTCTAATGGCTCACAAACAAACTCAAACAACCAAGGATTACTATAGAGATAGAGAGAAGGGAAGAAGAATTTCGGCTCTAAGCCTTTTCTAAGAGTTCATAGCCAAAATTCCTTATGGTGTAGGGTTTATATAGGTGTTAGGAAGGTATTGGATTAGGCAGGTATATCCAAGATAACCCTAATCCCTTAACTTCCTCCCTAAGGCATCCAAGGCACCCTTAGAACCCAAGGAAACCCTAGGAACACCCTAGAATTCGTTCCCCTTACCGTAGGTATGTTCTAGAATGCTCAATGCTAAACTATTGAACATTGTCACCTTTAGTCCCTTTAGTTTCAATTAATTTCTTTAATCCCAAAATTAATTTTTGATTAAATATTAATTAAACATTATCATTTCTAATTAATATATTATTTCCATATTACATTAATAAATCATTTATTTTGATTTCTAATTAATTTATTAACCAAGTAATAAATTAATAAATCATTATTCTTTCTCTAACAGTTATCCTATTCAATTGCCACGTTTGAAGGCAACCCAAATGTAACGACCCAATTTTCAAGGCCAAAAATTTCATTTTTGAATTAACAATTTAATAAACATTTTACCAAAACATTGTCGATAAAACATCACATTACAAAATCGTAATTTTGTATTTCAAACCATAACATCATAAGTATTGAAAATCAGAGTACAGTCCCAAAAACTTCTTGCGGAAACCATGTGTGTGTGTGATGCGCTACTACACCGCCGACTCCTTCCCCTTTGACGAAGAGGTACCTGAAACCAAAACCAAAACTGTAAGAACAAAGCTTAGTGAGTTTCCCCATCATACCACATACCATACAATATCGTCAGTATCTTTCAACTGGTAACCTTCATCGGTATCTTTCAACCGGTAACCATCATCGGTATCTTTCAACCGGTAACTATCATCGGTATCTTTCAACCGGTAATCAACATCGATATCTTTCAACCGGTAATCAACATCGGTATCTTTCAACCGGTATCCACCATTGGTATCTTTCAACCGATAATTGGGGACTATTTCACCCCTACCACTAGCATACAATCAACAAATATAAGCATACAGTCAGGCATATACAGGTACTCACCTACCCTTGGGTCCTAAGGACCACTGTCAGGGAAACTAATCCCTACTATACACATAACATATCATCCTGATAAATCTCATAACCAACATATAACCAAATCAAGATAATTATCACAAAGACCATTATCTTCTAAATAACCCTTTTTGGTGGGCCAGCATTGTGGCCTTAGACACAACCCTACTGGAAGGTAACTCACCTCAATGTCGTGCAGTGTTTGAACTGTCCTCGACATACAAGTCGACTCCCTACGACTCCTCGATCCCCACACGACAACCTTCAAGTCATCACACAGAACATACAACCCTAACCAGGGTTAACTCAAGTCCAGTAAAAGTCAACATTCAGTTGACCTGACTCGCCGAGTTGGCCTACTAACTCGTCGAGTCCATGCTTCTCTAATCCGACACAAACCCCGACTCCACTCGTCGAGTCTAGCAAGAACTCAACGGGTTCTCCTTCAATCATAACATCAGGACCATCTTCATCCGGCTCGCCGAATTCCCTCTTGAACTCGTCAAGTTCATCTCCAGCATAAGAACTTGTCCAGTCTATGACTCGCCGAGTTGTATGAACAACTCGTCGAGTCAATCTTTAAAGATTGGGAGATTGCTATGGACTCTCCGAGTCTGCTCATTACACTCGTCGAGTCCCATGACTTCCAGGTCCCTTTTCGTGTCTAACCCACCAAGGGACTTCCTTCCTAACAACTGTCCCATTCATAGAAAGGATTTGGTGTCCAAGGCTCACCGACTCGTCGAGTTCCAAGAACAACTCGTCGAGTCCAGTCTTAACCATTTCTATACTATCGTTTACCACACCAAAACCATAGATATGGCCTCCTAATGTCCATTTTATACGTAAATTTCCAAGCTTGATGCACATGCATGGGGGTTTTCAGCTCAAAAGTCCATAAATGTGCTCTACAATGTGCATGGGGCTCTCATGGACCTAAAGTTGGCATCTTTATGCCATGAGACTCCTTTTAAGGTCCAGATCCGAAGCCAAATCCCACTTAACACTCCATAATCCGAAAATGGCTTAGAAAGCCATAAAAACCCCAATTTCCAAATATGAAAGAACACATAGATGAGTCAAGACAGGGGCATTTACCTTGATGAAATTGAAAATCCAATAGTTCCGCGCAAGACTTGACCGCGTTAGGGGAGATCCCTGGATCTATAAGTCCCAACTCAAGTTCCAAGCTCCTTCCTTCCTTCCAAGCTTTACAAACCACACAAGAACACCAAAAATGGCCTCAGCACTTGCACAAACGGCTAGGGTTTCAATGAGAAGTGTTTTGGGAGCATAAGGGACGATATGGATGTCATAACATCGTTTAAATAGGGTGCAAACTCTCGGATTAGGGTTTTGTCCAGCCAGAGCCTACTCGTCGAGTCCGGGATCCGACTCGTCAAGTCCATAACTTAAGTCCCGCATCCCATCCCGCTTCTACTTGGCGAGTCGGTCCTTCAACTCGCTGAGTCCAAGGCCAAAATGTAAAATATTTAAATAATTAATAGAAATAATACGTACCAAGAACCAGGTGCTACAAATCTCCCCCACTTATTTTAGACTTTTTCCTCGAAGTCTGCTGCTCGTTCCTGAAACAGCTCGGGGTAATGCTCCATCATCTCGTCCACCAGCTCCCAAGTCCATTCCGAGCCCTTCCGGTGCTGCCATTGCACCTTCACGAGCTCCATCCTCTTGTTCCTCAAATCCTTTGACTTCCAGTCGAGGATTGTCACAGGTCGCTCAATATAATTCAGGCTGCCATCAATCTGAATGTACTCCAAGGGTACCACTGCTGAGTCGTCCACCAGGCACTTTCGTAGTTGAGAAACATGGAAAGTGTTGTGTATCTGACTGAGTTCTGCTGGCAGATCCAGCCTATATGCCACCTTGCCTACCCAGGCTATAACCCTAAACGGTCTAATGTACCTGGGGCCCAACTTGGCCCGTTTCCTGAATCGGATAACGCCTTTCCATGGCGACAACTTCAGAAGGACCATATCCCCGACCTAGAACTCCAGGTCTGATCGGCGCTTATTGGCATAGCTCTTCTGCTGACTCTGAAGGCTGCTCCGGACCCGCTGAATCTTCTCTGTCATCTGGAGCACTACCTCAGTGCTCCCCATTACCCTCTGGCCAACCTCGCCCTAACATATCGGAGTCCTGAACCTCCTCCCATACAACATCTCGAAGGGAGGGCGGTCAATACTCTGCATGATAGCTATTGTTGTAGGAGAACTCTGCCACTGGAAGGTAGGTATCCCAACTGCCTCCGAAGTCCAACACGCATGCTCGCAGCATATCCTCCAAAGTCTGGATGGTCCGCTCGCTTTGACCATCCATCTGCGGGTAAAAGGCTGTGCTAAAATGCAGACAAGTACCCAGCTCGTCATGAAACTTCTTCCAAAACCTGGAAGTGAACCGCACATCCCTGTCTGAAATCACAGAAACAGGCACCCCGTGCCACGCCACCACCTCCCAGATATAGATGTCGGCCAACTTCTCGGCCGAGATACTCTCCCGTATCGGGATAAAATGGGCGCTCTTGGTCAATCGATCGACGATGACCCATATCGAATCCACTCCCCATGTAGTCCTAGGAAGCTTTGTGATAAAATCCATCGTGATGTCTTCCCATTTCTACAGCGGAATATCCAACGGCTGCATTTTTCCGTGAGGTCTCTGATGCTCGGCCTTGACCTTCCTGCAGGTCAAGCACTGCTCCATGTACCATGCCACATCCTACTTCATGCAGGGCCACCAATAGTCCAGACGAAGATCCCTATACATCTTCGTCGCCCTGGGATCAATGGAGAATCGAGATTTGTGCGCCTCCTCCATCAAAACTTGGCGCACACCCCCGTGGTATGGTACCCACACCCTACGGTGTAGTGCGAGTAATCCTCAGCTGTCATAGTCGAAGGAGGAAACCTGCCCCACAATCCTCTTGCTCTTCCGATGTTCCTCCTGATGGATTTGAGCTAGAAGAACTTTCCTATGTGCACATACAAACCCTAATGCTTGGATCTAGGTTTCTCTAATTGAACATGCAATGTATCCAAGGCTTTCAATCATAGATCTAGTGTAAACAATTGATTCATAACATATGAAATCAGATCTAGAAGAATAACTTAAGTTGCTTGCTTGAAACTTCTTGTTCTTGGAGCTTAGAGTCACAATTGTCACTCCTCTAATGGCTTACAAAAACCAACTAGCAAGAGGATGATTTGAGAGAGAGGAGAGGTGAGAAAATCGGCTCTAGGGTTTATTCTCTTCAAGAGTGGTCGATTTCCCTCACCCATGGGGTCTATTTATACTATGAGCTACTAGGGTTACACCCTTAACCCTAATTGAATAACTTAGGCCCTAAGCAATCCAAAGATCCTTCTAGATATGAGGCTTGGACAATTTTAAGATACCTTATCCCTAAAAATTTTCCACCCTAATATACATAAGGATTCATAGCCCAAAACACAACTATCATACATTTGATAGTTTATGCCCCTTTATTCAGTTAACCTCTTTAAGTCACCAAATTAATTCTTAATTAATTTATGACTTATATCAATCAAATAATATTATTATTCCTTTAATATATTATTCTCATAATACATTAATAATAATATCTCTTCTCTTTATACAAATCACCCTGTCAAGTTGCTATGGTGAAGGCAACCTAAAAGGACCATGCACAATCGGGTCAAGTACTTACCAAATATAGTTACAACCTTAGACACTAATCCAACAGTCTCCCACTTGGATAAGTCTAGTAACTATAAATGCAATCACAATCCGATTAGCAATCGTAGCTCTCAAAGACGTTGTAAAAATCTGGTCTTATCAGTATCCTGTCCTTTAGATAAGGGATCGTCCAGTCCTCTGTTTTGATACCGTGCAGAAAATCTCATGAAACATTGTCATACTTATTGTCTAGTAATTTAGTTTCTCAATATCAGATTCATTTGACATATCACTTAATTGAACACATCAATTCAGTCCTGACCGGGCCTGACACATAAGTCAAATCAAATCATCGATGGGCCCTGATATCGCTTTTACCCTCTTAGGATAAAAGTAACAGATAAACTTCGACTTATATGCATTTACTATTCACTAATCAACTATACACAACAATGTTTTTATGACATCAATTTACTGATGCGGTTTCGCATTATCAATGCACAACCAATTAGTAAACAATAAACCATATATCTTGGTTTTAAGACCATATGATATTATCGTCTTGCGATCACTTGCGGTACATTCCATAAAGTGATTCTAGCAAGCGTGGGTTTATTCCAATGCTCAAAACTCTTCCATAAGCACTCATGAACTTTGCAACAACCCTTTGCTATTACTAATACCTTTTAGACAATCTACACACCAATTCATGACAATCTTCACTCATACCTACTTCCAACATATGAACAACTATGGACTGTTTGAATAATTGATTACTCAATTATTCTGGAAGTCAAAACATGCAAAGTGAAACAATAGTTAAACAATTAACATAAGGCAAAACTTTTAAATAATACTCCTTTATTTAATCATCAAATGTCAATTACATTTATCTATTACAAGTTTCCAAACTCTCTAATCCAAACTAATATCATCCTTCAGCCCAATGCTCCTAGCGTGCTGCAAGTGCTTAACCCTACTCAGTCCCTTCGTAAGTGGATCTGCTGGGTTATCTTCTGATGATATCCTCTTAACTACGAGGTGTCCTTCTAATCGATGTCTAATAAAGTGATACTGTCTGTCGATATGCCGAGATCTACCATGATCCCTCGGTTCCTTGGTCAAGGCAACCGCTCCTTCATTATCACAGAAAATTTCCATAGGCTCCTTTATGGCAGGCACAACTCCAAGGTCACCAATGAAGTTCTTCAACCATATCGCGTCCTTTGATGCTTCGCTCGCTGTAATGTACTCTGATTCGCACGTTGAATCAGCTACGGTTTCTTGCTTGGAACTTTTCCAAGTCACTGCTCCTCCATTAAGGGTAAAGACCTAGCCTGACTGCGAACGGTAATTGTCTTTGTCGGTCTGGAAGCTGGCGTCACTATACCCTCGCACCTTTAAGTCATCACTCCCTCCGAGGACTAAAAACCATTCCTTGGTCCTCCGAAGGTACTTAAGAATATTCTTGACCGCAATCCAATGAGCTCTGCCAGGGTTCCCTTGATATCTACTGACCATGCTTAAAGCAAAGGCCACATCAGCGCGAGTACAAGTCATAGCGTACATGATCGAGCCAACTGCAGAAGCGTAAGGTACTCGGCTCATCTCAGCTATCTCAGCTTCTGTACTCGGACTTTGAGTCTTACTCAATTTGGCATTACTTTGTATCGGTAGTTCTCCCTTCTTCGAGTTTTCCATACTAAAACGTTTTAGTACCTTGTCCAAGTAAGTATTCTGAATAAGTCCTATTAGTCTCTTACTTCGTTCTCTCACTATCCTTATTCCCAAAATATAGGAAGCATCTCCGAGGTCCTTCATAGCGAAACACTTCCCGAGCCAGGACTTAACTTCCTGCAGAGTCGGGATGTCGTTTCCCATGAGCAGTATGTCATCGACATACAAAAAGAGGAAGCTAACTATACTCCCACTGGCTTTGACATATACACATGATTCATCTTCGCTTCATACAAATCCAAACTCTTTGACTTTCTCATCAAAGCAAAGATTCCATCTGCGAGATGCTTGCTTATGTCCATAAATGGACTTCTCAAGCTTGCACACTCTATTGAGATGCTTGGCATCGACAAAACCCTCTGGCTGAGCCATGTAAACATCCTCAGCTAACTTCCCTTTAAGGAAAGTGGTCTTGACATCCATCTGCCATATCTCATAATCATGAAATGCAGCAATGGCTAGCATCACCCTTATAGACTTTATTTTCGCAACTAGTGAGAAGGTCTCATCATAATTAACTCTGGGAGTTTGAGTAAAGCCCTTCGCAACCAATCGCGCCTTATACGTGTGTACATTCCCATCCATGTCAGTCTTCTTCTTGAAGATCCATTTGCACCCAACCGTCTTACGCCCGGGCGCATTGTTAACCAAATTCCAAACTTGGTTGTCATACATGGACTGAATCTCGCTGTCCATCGCGTCTTTCCATTTTGCAGACTCTGGGCCTGCCATGGCTTCCTTATAGCTATTTGGTTCATCTAGATTTATTAGTGTACCATCACTAATATACGTGTCCCCTTCATTAGTAATATGAAAACCATAAAACTAGGGTTGAACTCTAACTCTTTCGGAACGTCTAAGAGGTAAGGACTCGTCAATTGGTTCAACCGGGGTTTCCTCCTCGGGTTGAGCGCCAACGATTGAGGTTCCTTCATCACTCGACTCTTGAATCTATTCAAGATCGATCTACCTCCCAATGTCTCCTTGGTTTATGAGTTCTCGCTCTCGGAAAACCCCTCTCCTCGCAACGAAGACAACATTGTCACTCGGTCTATAGAAGAGATTTCCAAAGGATTTCTATGGGTAGCCGATGAAAATACATCGCTCACTACAAGGTTCAAGCTTTTCATGAGTATCTCGTCTTACGAAAACCTCACAACCCCAAACCTTGATGTGTGCGAAAGAGGGAGCTTTCCCTGTCCACATCTCGTGAGGTGTTTTGGCAACCTTCTTTGTAGGGACTCAGTTAAGGATATGGGCGGCAGTCTCTAAGGCATACCCCCAGAATGATATAGGTAGTGTAGAACGACTCATCATAGAACGAACCAAGTCTAACAAGGTTCGATTACACCTTTCTGCCACACCATTCAACTGCGGTGTCCTAGGTGGCATCACTTGCGAAACTATTCCGCATTCCTTGAGATAGTCGTGGAATTCAAGACTTAGGTACTCTCCTCCTCGATCGGATTGAAGCATTTTGATTTTCCTGCCCAATTGATTCTCCACTTCATGTTTGAACTCTTTGAACTTTTCAAACGTTTCTGACTTGTGCTTGATTAAGTAAATATACCCGTATCTACTATAATCATCAGTGAAAGTCACGTAGAAGCGGTTCGTATCCTTTGTGGTGGATCTAAAGGGCCCACATACGTCGGTGTGTATGAGATCCAATAAACCCTCACCCCTCTCACAGGTGCCAGTGAAGGGTGACTTGGTCATCTTTCCAAGTAAACAAGATTCGCACGTGTCATCTTCCCTAAGGTCGAATGACTGCAACACTCCATCCTTTTGGAGTTGGGCTATGCGCTTCTTGTTGACATGTCCAAGACAACAATGCCACAAGTATGCTTTATCCATAATATTGGAAGAATCCATACACAACACATCATTTCCTAGGTTATCTACAACCATAATAGTTTCATAAATTCCATTACAAGGCATTGCTTAAAAATATAAAACACCATTTAGATAAGCATAAATAGAACCATTCTCATTATTAAACGAATATCTAAATCCTTGTCTAAACAAACCATGAAATGAAATGATGTTTCTTGCCATATCTGGAGAGTAGCAACAATTATTTAAATCTAAACGTAATCCATTACTAAGCACTAGAGAATACACTCCAATCTTGGTGACAGGCGACGATCTTCTGTTTCCCATGATTAGATTTATTCTTCCATGCTCCACATCCCTATTTCTTCTTAGTCTTTGCAAATCAGAACAAATGTGGTAACCACATCCTGTATCAAGAACCCAAGAAATAGCATGAGATGAATCATTAGATTTAATTGTGTAAATACCTGCGAAAGACGGCTTGATCTTCCCATCCTTGATGGCTTGCAGATATTCCGGCCAACTTCTCTTCCAATGCCCTATTTTGTGGCAATATTGGCACTCTGCCTCCTTTGGGTTTGAGTTGGGCTTAGCAGGGCCATCCTTGGTCCCACTAGAAGAGGAGCCATCTTGGGAATTTCCCTTGTGGTGGCTCTTTGACAGAGCCTTCCTCTTCTTGCCCCTTCTTTGCCCAATAGCCAAAAAAGGAGCAGCGGGTGGAGTAGGAGTCGATGCAACAGACTTTTCCTTGAGGTTGCTCTCAGCAGTTCTTAGGAGCCCATGGAGTTTTCTTAGGGTGACCTCTTCCTTGTTCATGTGGTAGGTCATCCTAAATTGGTTGTAGCATGAGGTCAAGGAGTGAAGAACAATGTCGATGGCCAAATCTTCCCTAAAGTTAACATTCAACTTGCGAAGACGATCAACATATCTTTGCATCTTTTGCAAGTGCACGGTTAGAGATTCTCCACTTCCCATCTTAGCGGTGATCATGTTCGCTATGATCTCATAGCGCTCTTGCCTCGCGCTTTGGTGGTACCTCTCCATTAATTCTTGATGCATTTCATACGGATACATGTCCTCATAGGACTTTTGGAATTCGGGGTTCATTGTGGCTATCATGATGCAATGGACTTTCGTTGCATCACGTTCATGGGTCTCAAAGATAGCCATCTCTTCGGAATAGTAGCGATTTGTAGGGACTCAGTTAAGGATATGGGCGGCAGTCTCTAAGGCATACCCCCAGAATGATATAGGTAGTGTAGAACGACTCATCATAGAACGAACCAAGTCTAACAGGGTTCGATTACGCCTTTCTGCCACACCATTCAACTGCGGTGTCCTAGGTGGCATCACTTGCGAAACTATTCCGCATTCCTTGAGATAGTCGTGGAATTCAAGACTTAGGTACTCTCCTCCTCGATCGGATTGAAGCATCTTGATTTTCCTGCCCAATTGATTCTCCACTTCATGTTTGAACTCTTTGAACTTTTCAAACGTTTCTGACTTGTGCTTGATTAAGTAAATATACCCGTATCTACTATAATCATCGGTGAAAGTCACGTAGAAGCGGTTCATATCCTTTGTGGTGGATCTAAAGGGCCCACATACGTCGGTGTGTATGAGATCCAATAAACCCTCACCCCTCTCACAGGTGCCAGTGAAGGGTGACTTGGTCATCTTTCCAAGTAAACAAGATTCGCACGTGTCATCTTCCCTAAGGTCGAATGACTGCAACACTCCATCCTTTTGGAGTTGGGCTATGCGCTTCTTGTTGACATGTCCAAAACAACAATGCCACAAGTATGCTTTATCCATAATATTGGAAGAATCCATACACAACACATCATTTCCTAGGTTATCTACAACCATAATAGTTTCATAAATTCCATTACAAGGCATTGCTTAAAAATATAAAACACCATTTAGATAAGCATAAATAGAACCATTCTCATTATTAAACGAATATCTAAATCCTTGTCTAAACAAACCATGAAATGAAATGATGTTTCTTGCCATATCTGGAGAGTAGCAACAATTATTTAAATCTAAACGTAATCCATTACTAAGCACTAGAGAATACACTCCAATCTTGGTGACAGGCGACGATCTTCTGTTTCCCATGATTAGATTTATTCTTCCATGCTCCACATCCCTATTTCTTCTTAGTCTTTGCAAATCAGAACAAATGTGGTAACCACATCCTGTATCAAGAACCCAAGAAATAGCATGGGATGAATCATTAGATTTAATTGTGTAAATACCTGCGAAAGACGACTTGATCTTCCCATCCTTGATGGCTTGCAGATATTCCGGCCAACTTCTCTTCCAATGCCCTATTTTGTGGCAATATTGGCACTCTGCCTCCTTTGGGTTTGAGTTGGGCTTAGCAGGGCCATCCTTGGTCCCACTAGAAGAGGAACCATCTTGGGACTTTCCCTTGTGGTGGCTCTTTGACAGAGCCTTCCTCTTCTTGCCCCTTCTTTGCCCAATAGCCAAAAAAGGAGCAGCGGGTGGAGTAGGAGTCGATGCAACAGACTTTTCCTTGAGGTTGCTCTCAGCAGTTCTTAGGAGCCCTTGGAGTTTTCTTAGGGTGACCTCTTCCTTGTTCATGTGGTAGGTCATCTTAAATTGGTTGTAGCATGAGGTCAAGGAGTGAAGAACAATGTCGATGGCCAAATCTTCCCCAAAGTTAACATTCAACTTGCGAAGACGATCAACATATCTTTGCAACTTTTGCAAGTGCACGGTTAGAGATTCTCCACTTCCCATCTTAGCGGTGATCATGTTCGCGATGATCTCATAGCGCTCTTGCCTCGTGCTTTGGTGGTACCTCTCCATTAATTCTTGATGCATTTCATACGGATACATGTCCTCATAGGACTTTTGGAATTCGGGGTTCATTGTGGCTATCATGATGCAATGGACTTTCGTTGCATCACGTTCATGGGTCTCAAAGATAGCCATCTCTTCGGGAGTAGCGATTTCTGGATTGACCTTTTCGAGCTTTTCGTCGATGACATACTATTTGTCCTCGTAGCGCGCAATCGTGCGAATGTATCTTATCCATTCGCTAATGTTCGATCCATCAAAAGTCACTTTTTGACAAAGGCTCATTAGCATGAATGAGTTAGCAGCAGTGTTGTTCGCATTAGACATCTACAAATAGAAAGGAACAAAGTTTGATTAGAATTAAATCCCTAATTAAACACCCAAAATGAAAAATTAGGGCTAGGACCCAACAACATTATTCACACATTAGAAAAGGGATGCAGTAATCTAACACGTAAATAATTTGGAGGTAAGTGAATGATGATTCACTAATTCTTCACCATGAAAAACATAAGCTTAAGTTTTAAATGTATTGAGAATTCCGAGATATTCTTGGAGATTCATTGAACTTTTCAATGGCATGTTTAAATCTCGATATGCCCCTCTCGTTTGTGACTGGGATGCCGAGGATCACAAAGTGGGTGTGAATAACCATGCAAATCTACATGGTGCCTTCATTGTTATAGTCACCTATTCGATGTGCCAGTAAACCACACACATGCTCCATCGAACTATGACAAACAATGAATCACCCTTTGCCACCTTTGCTTAGAACCAATTAGTGTGCCGGTAAACCACACACGCTCCACTAACTTCTTAGCAAGGGTGCAAAGTGTAAGTTCATGGGATTGCATCAATTCACTTTTGCCTACAGTAAATAGGATTGGGAATTTGAAAAGCATGTAGTTACTTTGTATTTTACATTATACTTTTAATGAGGAGAGAGAGTTGCCCTATCCTACCCGTTCGGCTAACGACCCTCCACCAGTCAAGCAACGGGTGGGTGTGAGTGTACACCCATTAAGCGCCATTTTATAGGCAGCAACCTTATACCCACCTTATAGACAGGCTTTGTGAATGAGGCCTACTAACGGTAAGACTAGCATTTTAATTATACATATATATTCAGTAAGCTTGTAGTAATATAATAGTATAGGGTTGAATTTTAAACTTGTAAAATTCTAGGGTTTGAAATTTAAATTCTTCAGAGTTAAACTTTTAATCACAAAATTCAAATTTCAAAACTTGAGGACAAATTTTGAACTTTTCAAAACTAAAGGGATCAAATAACAAATAATTTAAATTAAATAATCAATTTCATAATTATCTATATTTGACTTTTTTAATATTACTTGCAAGACAATTAACCAATTTAATTCAAATAATCAATTATTATCATATAAGGAAATTATCATTCAATCAAATGGTAATTATCTTTTGTTTTGTCAAGAATATACTCAAATATATGATAAAATTCGGATATTGATGACCCAAAACAGTTAAGGCAAGTATCCTCAAGCAAAACAACTAGAAATCCCAAAATCAGCTCTAACTGACTCTTGAACTCGCCGAGTTGGAGCTACTCGCCGAGTCCACCATGGAACTCGTCGAGTTGACCAGTCAGATTCACAAAAAATGAATTTTTCAAGCAAAAGCAATTAACCAAAGCATCAATTCAATAGAAATCAATCAAAGCTCTGATACCACTGATGGGTTTGAGCCATAAGAACTTTCCTACGTGTACATACAAACTCTAATGCTTGGATCTAGGTTTCTCTAATTGAACATGCAATGTATCCAAGGCTTTCAATCATAGATCTAGTGTAAACAATTGATTCATAACATATGAAATCAGATCTAGAAGAATACCTTAAGTTGCTTGCTTGAAACTTCTTGTTCTTGGAGCTTAGAGTCACAATTGTCACTCCTCTAATGGCTTACAAAAACCAACTAGCAAGAGGATGATTTGAGAGAGAGGAGAGGTGAGAAAATCGGCTCTAGGGTTTATTCTCTTCAAGAGTGGCCGATTTCCCTCACCCATGGGGTCTATTTATACTATGAGCTACTAGGGTTACACCCTTAACCCTAATTTAATAACTTAGGCCCTAAGCAATCCAAATATCCTTCTAGATATGAGGCTTTGACGATTTTAAGATACCTTATGCCTAAAAATCATCCACCCTAATATACATAAGGATTCATATCCCAAAACACAACTATCATACATTTGACAGTTTATGCCCCTTTATTCAGTTAACCTCTTTAAGTCACCAAATTAATTCTTAATTAATTTATGACTTATATCAATCAAATAATATTATTATTCCTTTAATATATTATTCTCATAATACATTAATAATAATATCTATTCTCTCTATATAAATCACCCTGTCAAGTTGCTATGGTGAAGGCAACCCAAAAGGACCATGCACAATCGGGTCAAGTACTTACCAAATATAGTTACAACCTTAGACACTAATCCAACACCTCCTTCATGGCCTCCTACTAGGCCTCCCGAATCCGCTCCAACAACAGAGTCACCACTGTCATCCTTAGACAAATATCCCTAATCGGCGCTGCCTTGCGGCTAAGCGCGTCGGCCACCACATTGGCCTTCCCCGGATGGTAAAGGATCTCATAATCGTAGTCCTTTACTACGCCCATCCACCGACGCTACCTCATGTTCAGATTCGGCTGATCCATAAGGTACCTCAAACTCTTGTGGTCAGTGTAGATAGTACAGCAAACCCGATAGACGTAATGACGCTAAATCTTGAGGGCGAACACAACAGCCCCTAGCTCCAAATCATGCGTCGGGTAATTCATCTCATGAGGCTTTAGCTGCCTCGACGCGTAGGCGATGACATGCCCTCTTTGCATCAGTACTGCGCCCAAACCTAAGATGGACGCATCGCAATACACCACAAAATCCTCCATGCCCACTGGCAGGGCTAAGATTGGCGCCTTGCACAATCTCTGTCTCAGAGTCTCGAATGCGGCCTGCTGCTCAGGCCCCCAACGATAGACCACAACTTTCCTTGTTAGCCTAGTCAGGGGTACGACTATCTTGGAGAAATCCTGGATGAATCTCCGATAGTAGCCGGCTAATCCTAGGAAACTTCGAATCTCATATGGAGACTTTGAAACCTCCCATCTCATCACGACCTCCACTTTGGCTGGGTCCACTAAGATCCCATCCTGGTTGACGAGGTGCCCAAGGAACTGCACATCGCGCAACCAGAAGCCACACTTGGAGAACTTAGCATACAAGTTCTCCCTCCTCAAAGTTTCCAGAACCTCCTGCAAATGCTCCTCGTGCTCCTCCTGCGTTTTGGAGTAAACCAAGATGTCATCAATAAACACTATCACAGACCGGTCTAACATCGGTCTACACATGCGGTTCATGAGGTCCATGAACATGGCAGGAGCATTGGTGAGCCTGAAGGGCATCACCACAAACTCGTTGTGGCCATAGCGAGTCCGAAACGTAGTCTTCTGCACATCCTCCTCTCTGACCCTCATCTGATGATATCCTGAACATAGATCAATCTTGGAGAACCAAGACGCTCCCTGTAGCTGGTCAAAGAGGTCATCAATCCTCAGGAGTGGGTAGCAGTTCTTCACCGTTACCTTGTTCAGCTCCCGATAATCTATACACATCCGATGTGACCCGTCCTTCTTCTTCACAAACAGAACCGGGGCTCCCTAGGGGGAACTACTTGGTCTAATGAATCCTTTGTCTACCAGCTCCTGCAGGTGTGTAGACAACTCCTGCATCTCAGGAGGAGCCAACCGATATGGTGCCTTGGCTATCGGAGCCGCACCAGGGACTAGGTCGATCCTAAACTCCACCTGCCTCTCCGGAGCTATCCTAGGCAACTCCTCAGGGAATACATCCGTAAACTCTCGCACCACGGGCACATCGCCCACTGTCGCCTTACCCGCCTCCTCGGTGTCTATGACATAAGTGACATATCCTGCGCAACCCTGCTGAAGGTAACGCCTAGCTCTCGCTGCTGAACATACAGCTGGTCCTTGCTGTGGCCTCTCGCCCTGAACTACCAACTCTCCCCCACTTGGGGTTCTGATCCAGACCAGCTGATGTGTGCAATCTATCACTGCCCCATTGAGGCTCAACCAATCCATGCCTATAATTACCTTGTTCCCCCTCAACGGAATAGGAACCAGGTCTACCAGGTTACGTTCCTCGAACAGCCTCAAAACACAATCCCGATAGACCTCCGACGCTTGTACCGACCGATCGTCCGCAATCTCGACCTCTAGAGGGAAATCCAACTTGCTCGAAGACTCCGGAAACTTATTGCTAAGCGCAAGAGAGACAAATTATCAGGTGGCACCCGAATAAAACAACACCTGAACTGGGATACCGTTCATATGGAACAATCCTAAACAAGGCACATGATATATCAAAATCATAGCGACATAAGACAAAAGCATAAGGATAAGAAATCATACCCGTCACCACATCGGGTGCAACGTGTGCCTCCTCGGCTGTCAGCTGAAATGCTCGGCTCCGAACCACTGGAGCCTCCAACTTGGCCTTCCGTCCATCCACGACCCGTCCTATCGCTGGAGTCGGCGCCGCTGCTGCTGTCAATCTAGGGCAATTGGCCTTTTTATGGCCCTTCTGATTGCAATGAAAGCAAATCAGGTCGGACATCTATATCGCAGGAGTAGGGGTAGTACAATCCCTGCCAAAATGCCCAACCTTGCTGCACTTATAGCGGCCTGAACCCGGCCCAGTGCGATAAGCTCCCTCATGTGACCGACTGCATTTCCCATAGCGGTCCCGTCCTGAATGGCCTTTCGTCTTACCATTTGATCCCTTGGGCTTCTTCCCCGAAGCCCCCGTCGTCTGCCCCTCCTCTACCTTCCTCTTCCAGATGTGCTCCAGATCAATCTCCCTCTCCCTAGCCCTGGCAATCATGGAATCCAGGGTAGGGCAAGCTGAAAAACTGACATGCTCCCGGCTGTCAGTTCGTAGCATGTCATGGTAGCGGGTCCTCTTCATGTCCTCATCACCCGCATACTGGGGCACCAACAAAGCCCTCTCCCAGAACTTGGCGGTGATCTCCGCCACAGTCTCCGTAGTCTGTCTCATATCCAAGAACTCCCTGGCCAGCTGCTGAAGCTCTACAGCTGGCACAAACTCTGCTCTGAACCGGGTCACAAAATCCGACCATGTCATAGCCTCAACAGCCGAGGCTCGCAGAGATCCACCAACCGACCCCCACCAATTCCTAGCTCGGTCCCTCAAACACCCTGCTGAAAATCGTACCTTCGACCCCTCGGGTCAGAAGTCGGTCAGCTGTGCAGACTCAATGTCCGCAATCCATCGTCTGATAGCAATGGGGTCCTTCGCTCCGTGGAAATCTGACGCACCACTGCCCCTGAAGTCCTTAAAGGACAGTGTGCGAGATCCTGACTGGCTGGATGCCATGTCACTCCTGAACGCCCTGAGGCGTTCCTCCATCAGCTCAATGATCCCCTCCTTGATCGACCCGAAAATAACCGGCATCGCATCAAGGATACCTCTCGTGATCTCGGACGCGATGAACTCACGTAACCCATCATCCACATGCTCAGATCCTGCCCCCGAGCCCGATCCTGACCCAAATCCTGAACCTCCTGCTCCATGTCACGTGACCACCATTCTGAAAAATAAACATATGAATGTCAGGGTCACATATACTTTCTGGAGGTCACACACACTTTCCAGGTTTCCTGATTCCATCTAGTCCCTCCTTGACTCGACTACGGATCCTATGGTTTTAGTAGTACGGACCCAGACTACCTTCCACATCTATCCGTACTTTCCTCAAGGATTGCTTCGACTTCACCAAGTCCCCTTTTCCAATACCCTTTCCACTGACCTCATCCTAGGCTTTCCTAGGGCACTCTTCCGACCTACTCTCTGCCATCAGCTGCGCTAGGAGTCCCTACCATCTCCCCCTAACTAGCTTGCGGATACTGTTACATATCCGCTACTTAGTTAGTTGAAGCTGACTAGAACCCCCATATCACAAAGAAAGCAACATTCGTGCATTGAGTAACCAATCCAGGCATAACCTATACATATCATCCTACTGCTGACTAAACAATCCTAGCATACAGCTCATACAACAGGCATATAAGGCATCCTTCCTAGATCCTTAGCCCTAGCATGCAATTCTCAGAATCATATATCAGGCACACAAGGCATCCTCCTAGATCCTTAGTCCTATTCTAGCATGTAATTCTCTGAATCAAAACCATGTAACATAACATAACAAGTATGGGTATCTTGGGGAAAACTTACTTGAGCCCGTCCGGTCGCACGCATCACACACTTCATCTTTCTTAAAATCTCTCAGTTTAGATTTTAGAAAACCATTTTTTCCTTGAAAAATCTTTTAGTCCATTGGTTTGAGTCCAGACACCCCCCGAGGGTGTGTCCGAATCCCTCAAACTAGGGTTCTGATACCAACTTGTAACGACCCAATTTTCAAGGCCAAAAATTTCATTTTTGAATTAACAATTTAATAAACATTTTGCCAAAACATTGTTGATAAAACATCACATTACAAAATCATAATGTTGTATTTCAAACCATAACATCATAAGTATTGAAAATCAGAGTACAGTCCCAAAAACTTCTTGCGGAAACCATGTGTGTGTGTGATGTGCTGCTACACCGCCGGCTCCTTCCCCTTCGACGAAGAGGTACCTGAAACCAAAACCAAAACTGTAAGCACAAAGCTTAGTGAGTTCCCCCATCATACCACATACCATACAATATCGTCGGTATCTTTCAAACGGTAACCTTCATCGGTATCTTTCAACCGGTAACCATCATCGGTATCTTTCAACCGGTAACCATCATCGGTATCTTTCAACCGATAATCAACATCGGTATCTTTCAACCGGTATCCATCATCCGTATCTTTCAACCGGTAACTGGGGACTATTTCACCCCTACCACTAGCATATAATCAGTAAATATAAGCATACAGTTAGGCATATACGGGTACTGACCTACCCTTGGGTCCTAAGGACCACTGTCAGGAAAACTAATCCCTACTATACACATAACATATCATCCTGATAAATCTCATAACCAACATATAACCAGACCAAGATAACTATCACAAAGACCATTATCTTCTAAATAACCCTTTTTAGTAGGCCGACATTGTGGCCCTAGACCCACCCCTACTAGAAGGTAACTCACCTCAATGTCGTGCAGTGTTTGAACTGTCCTCGGCGCACAAGTCGACTCCCTACGACTCCTCGATCCCTACACGACAACCGTCAAGTCATCACACAGAACATACAACCCTACCCAGTGTTAAATCAATTCCAGTCAAAGTCAACATTGGTCAAAGTCAACATTCAGTTGACCTGACTCGCCGAGTCCATGCTTCTCTAATCCGACACAAACCCCGACTCCACTCGTCAAGTCTAGCAAGAACTCAACAGGTTCTCCTTCCATCATAACATGGGGACCATCTTCATCCGACTCGCCGAGTTCCCTCTTGAACTCGTCGAGTTCATCTCCAACATAAGAAGTTTTCCAGTCTATGACTCGCCGAGTTGTATGAACAACTCATCGAGTCCATCTTTAAAGATTGGGAGATTGCTATGGACTCGCCGAGTCTGCTCATTACACTCGTCTAGTCCCATGACTTCCAGGTCCCTTTTCGTGTCTAACCCACCAAGGGACTTCCTTCCTAACAACTGTCCTATTCACAGAAAGGATTTGGTGTACAAGGCTCACCGACTCGTCGAGTTCCAAGAACAACTCGCCGAGTCCAGTCTTAACCATTTCTATACTGTTGATTTTAAAGGGATTTAACACACCAAAACCATAGATCTGGCCTCCTAATGTCCATTTTATACGTAAAGTTCCAAGCTTGATGCACATGCATGGGGGTTTTAAGCTCAAAAGTCCATAAATGTGCTCTACAATGTGCATGGGGCCCTCATGGCCCTAAAGTTGGCATCTTTATGCCATGAGACCCCTCTTAAGGTCCAGATCCGAGCCAAATCCCACTTAACACTCCATAACCCGAAAATGGCTTAGAAAGCCATAAAAACCCCAATTTCCAAATATGAAAGAACACATAGATGAGTCAAGACAGGGGCATTTACGCTGATGAAACTGAAAATGGAGTAAGATCCCTGGATCTACAAGTCCCAACTCAAGTTCCAAGCTCTTTCCTTCCTTCCAAGTATTACAAACCACACAAGAACACCATAAATGGCCTCAACACATGCACAAACGGTTAGGATTTCAATGATAAGTGTTTTGGGAGCATAAGGGACGATATGGCTGTGATAACATCATTTAAATAGGGTGCAAACCCTCATATTAGGGTTTTTGTCCAGCCAGAGCCTACTCGTCGAGTCCAGGATCCAAATCGTCGAGTCCATAACTTAAGTCTTGCGTCCCATCCCGCTTCTACTCGGCGAGTCGGTCCTTCAACTCGCCGAGTCCAAGGCCAAAATGCAAAATATTTAAATAATTAATAGAAATAATACGTACCAAGAACCAGGTGCTACACCAAAAGGACATTGCTACTATCAATTCAAGTACATACCAATTATAGTTATGGGCTTAGACACCTAATCCAATAGAGAATTAGTTATTGATGGCCGTGCATGAAGAGGGAGATAGACTGGTATGTTGAGAGATGCTTGACCTGTGTATGTTCAAGGTCGAACACCAGAGATCGCACAACAAGTTACAGCCTTGTAGGCTCCCATATGGATATAGGAGCAGATTACCATGGATTTTATCACAAAGTTACCCGAGACGGTTAAAGGATTTGATGTGATATGGGTTATTATGGATAGTTTGACCAAGAGTACCCACTTTCTGGCTATTTGAGAGAGTTGCTCGACTGAGAAATCAGCCGATGCATATGTGTACGAGATTGTTGCTAGGCATGGTGTTATAGTCTCCATTGTATTTGATCGGGATATTCGGTTTACTTCATGATTTTGGCAAAGGTTCCACGAGGAACTAGGTATAAGCTTGCATTTCAGAACCTCTTATCATCTGCAAACTGATGTCTAAAGTGAGAGTATCATCTAGATGATTGGGGATATGTTGAGAGCTTGTGTCATAGATTTCACTGGGAGTTGGGACTCCTACCTTCCAACAGCTGAGTTTTCCTACAACAACTATCACTGTAGTATTGGTTAAACCGCCTTTTAAGCTTCTCTATTGGAGGAAGTGTCGTACACTAGTTTGTTGGGGGAGGTCGGTTACAGGGTCATGGGGAAGACCGAGGTGGTCCTTCTGACAACAAAACTCATCCAACAGATCAAGCAAAGATTGCAGACGACTTAGAGTCGGCAGAAAAGTTATGATGATAGACGATGGTTCGAGTTAGAGTTTTAGGTTGGGACATGGGTTTACTAAAGGTATCACCCTGGAAGGGTGTTATACGCTTTAGGAAGAGGACCAAGTCGGGGCCTTGATTTATTGGAACATTCCGAATGGTGGATAGGGTAGGCAAGGTAGCCTATCATTTGGATTTGCCAAATGAGCTTAGTCAGATTCACAACACCTTTCATGTTTCTCAGCTACAAAAGTGTGTAGCTAATGATTGAGAATTGGTTCCTTTGGACGATATTTAGGTTGATGAGCGCCAAAACAATGTTGAGAGACCAATGGGTTACTTCAGGTAAAAATGCCTTCTTTAATTGGTAATTTTTGTTGTGAGTTTTAAGTCTACGTAGGGTGTAGATAGACTCTACGAGTTGCATAGAAGGATGAATGATGGCAGGACATTAATAAACTACGCGGGGTGTAGTTGAGGAGTACGTAGGGCGTACTCATACAAAGTGTAAATCCTAATATTGAGGGTTTGAGACCTATTTAAACAACCGTAACTCTTATAAAACCTTCCACCTTCATCCTCCATCCTCCCAAACAACCCCTTGCAAACCCTAGTCTCCATTTGTGAAGTTTTGAGCCTTTTTAGTATTTTGTGCTCATCTTTGAAGGAATAAAGCTCTTGGAAAGCACTTGAGAAGTTTCAATCTACTTAGCAACCTCCAAAATGTATAACTTTCTTAAGTTGATGAATACTTTACTAAATCTTGTTAGTTCTAAGGTTTTTGTGCATTTTTGATCCCATAAACGTGGTCTATATTCCAGACCTTATAAGTGTCATTTTTAGACGTTTTGAAGTGCATGAAGTCATAAAAATATGATACCGATCCTTTCCTTTCATCCATGCATGAGTTATGGGGATTAACATCTTTTGATAAGTTAGGATTTTAGATTTGGACCATTTCTAGCCATGCAAAGTCATAAAGTTGAAAATTTTATGATTAAAGAGGCTATTTGGGGTTAGCTATGAGATTTGGATGCAAGGCCTTAAGGGAATAAGCACTTAATGAGGAAGATTGGGATCTGACTGAGTACATAGGGCATACTTAGAGGTACGCAGCCTGTACCATGTTCGAACCCCATTATTAGGGATTGGACTCTACGCCATGTGTAGAGATGGAGCATGCAGGATGTACCTAGTGTTGGGTTTTAGTATAATACAACATCCTATGGTGCACATACAACCCTAAATACCTTGGATCTATGTCTTCACTAATTATACATGCAAAGGTGTTTCTAAGGTATTAAGCCTATAACTAGCATTCAAAGATGTAAACTACACAAGATACTAGTTAGTGTAACATACCTTTTCATATGGCTGGAAGTCTTGATGCATTTGGCCTTAAGAGCTTAGCCCCAATAGTGTGGAAGCCTCAAATGAAGTCATAACACATCAAGGACAAAGGTAGGACTTGAAAGAGAATCTCCATGCACTCTAAAACCTTCATGAACTCCAAGAACATGCATACACACTAGGGTTGGCGGTTTTAGGTCATCATATATGTATTTATATGTGTTGAATTCTAAGAGTCATGGGTATAACCCAAACCCATACCCATGGATTTTATGATCCATGGTTCATATGGACCAACTCTTTATGTATCCATACATAAACTTGGTCCAACATGGATCATAAGCCCAACACATATAAATATAACTAATTACCATAATTAGTCTCCATAGATTTAATTAGTATCTTTTGATCACTAAATTAATTCCAAATTAGTTCTTGATCAACACTAATTAAAACATATGTTTTCATATTAATATATTAGAACTTATAATATATTAATAAATCATATATAACCTCTTCTCTCAAAAGTCCATCCTAACAAATTGTTCTGATGATATGCAACCCAAATGGACCATGCTACTCTCGGGTCGAATACATACCAATAATAGTTATGGGCTTAGACATCTAATCCAACACTCAGCTTGTTATGGACTTTGACTTTTTAACCTTTGAATGTTGACCGTTGACTTTGAACAAGTTTGACTTTAGGTCATTTAGGTTAATTTGGGTAGTATTTGGATTATAGTTTGAGGTGTGGTCCTTTCTTTTGCTTTATAGGTGACCTATAGAGTTGATATTCAAAGTTTTGTTCTTTTCAGCTATCATCTTGGTTTGAGGTGAGTTTTCTCATTATACTTACGGTTCGAAGGCACCAAAGCTGGCCCATTCGTTGTGTTATGTACTTAATATAGGACCATTATATGATTAATTGTTACTTGCATATGTCGATTTATTCGGATGGCCAGGTTGAGGCGGGAAGCCAACAAACCTGGATGGTTGGGTTGAGATATTGCTTCGTGCGATGGACCAACAAAACCAGATGGTTGAGTTGAGAATCTATGTCAACAAACTCGGATGGTTGGGTGAGACTCTATGTCAATAAACCCAGATGGTTGGGTTGAGTCTCTATGTCAACAAACCCAGATGGTGGGTTGAGGCTAAGACCAACAAACCCTATATGCATGCGCTGTAATTGTATTTCCTTTGTGTTGGGTATTTTAGGAAACTCACATAGTTTGAGCTTATAGTTGTGGATTTGTTGTTTCAGGTATTTCAGATGATCCGGAAAATGTGAAGGCTTGATCATACACATCCTCTATAGTTTTTGTTTTTTGCCCGTTTTGGATACTCATATTTTTGGGCATTTGTATTTGACACTTATTGTTGTGACTTGGGTTTTATGAAAACAATAATTTTATTTAAATGAAAAATAAAAAATTTTATTGTGGTTTTTGGGATGTTATAATTCTTCATATAACAAATTTGATATTAGCTCTGATGTTAAAGATTTTGGGAGTTCGGTGTTACAGCTACTAACCGGAAGAAATTGGTGTGGGAGTGTTTTGTCATCCCCTCACAAAGAGAACCTAAAGATTATTTTGGAAGAGAAAGTTGCAATCTTGTAGCTTTATAAGAGTGAAGTCACACAAGATATGGTCCTTGAAGCCCATGAAGTAAGGGTCAAAGTAGTTCTCCATTTTTGAGGAACACCCGAAAAAAATTCAAAACTCATATCGATCGAGCAATTCATTAAACACACACACGCAAACTACAAGAGATGAACTTTGAAAACGATCTATTGGAGATTCTAATTGTTGATCTTAATCCTCATTGGTTACATAAATTACATGCATCAACAAAGTGGGTTGGGGAAGAAGTAGATAGGGGTGAGTTTTTTTTTTTTTGACTTTTTTTTTTGACTTTTTTCTTTACTTAAGAGAGAGAGAGAGGCCCATGTTATTTATTATTATTATTTTTTAAATAGATTTAAATAGAGGAAATCAAAATATATTAAAAATGGTAAATAAGATATTTTATATGGATGAGTGACTATTTGTTAAAAGTTTTGAAACGACATAAACCATATATGACGTTTTTTAAACTTAAAGACTATATCTCATATTTTGAAAAATCATAGGACGATTTATGAAATTTTGTCTTTATTTTATTTTATAGA
The DNA here is from genome assembly GCF_051521515.1 of Lactuca serriola. Classification (NCBI taxonomy): domain Eukaryota; kingdom Viridiplantae; phylum Streptophyta; class Magnoliopsida; order Asterales; family Asteraceae; genus Lactuca; species Lactuca serriola. The sequence continues at coordinate 195,681,751 of NC_136415.1, forward strand.
AGGCCACCATGTTAGACGGCGTGGAATAATTAATGTTAGGCCTAAAAGCTGAATGAATAATATATGTGGATGACTTAAATCTTCTGCTTAAAATTTCGAGTCAAAGAAAATTGATTATATTGTAAAGTGTTAATATAAATGATTTAAGTGACAGAAAATATATTATATATTATGTTTAAAACGATATTAACAAGAGGAAATATTTGATAAGGCTTAGCCCACACCTTCAAACCAATAACAACTATCATAGACGAAGAATGGGTGATTAATTGCAAGGTGATCTCTAATCGTTTGACGATGTTAAATATAAGTCATAATAGGAGCTGTTTGTGCATTATTGACCTTTAAATTATATATATTTGACATTATTGTTTTTAACAAACATTTTATTTGTTTATTTATTTATAATATTGAACAGAATATAAAAATGAATAACATAATCCAAGTTGTTAAACACGCCTATCATTAACTCCCCCCATCAAGTTTTTTGTTTTCTTTGGCGTCTCTTTGAGTTTTTCACTTTTAAAATGCCAGTGGTATGAAAAAAAAACAATAAACTTCCTATATTTTCGGCAATGTTTCCTCGTTTTTTGCATGATTTGATATTGTCAATGTTGTTTGACGGCCACAGTTCAATGGTCTCATGGATGGATTAAATGCTCATGATAATTACATGTGAAAGACCCGACCGTATTTGAAAGGATTTCTAAAGTTCCATTCACAACATTTGTCCATCATGCTACACATTATAGATAAAGATATTTGGGGTTTAACGATTAACGATGCAAATAAAATACACAAAGTTTTACAAGATATAGCTAGTAGAGGGGCACTTAGATGTTGAACCCCATAACACTTTTAATTATTGTTATACAATGCAATTCATAATTAATTTTAAGCCATGTTAGTAAATTAATACCCAAAGCCCCCTCCATCTATTTTCATTTGTGAAAGTCACTATCTTTTTATTTAATTGCGGCTACTTGGTCATAGTTAAAAATGTGTTGCCATTTAAAATTCACTATGAATTTATTCTACATATTTATTTTTTGTAATTTATATTTAGTAATTTTATTATGATCGGTAATTTGGTTTTTATAATTATATGGTATATTATAACCATGAAAAGAACATCAATTCTTTTTCAAATGAAAAAAAATGTATAAGTATATGGTATATTATAACCACGAAAAGAACATCAATTCTTTTTCAAATGAAAAAAAGATGTTTATGAGCTGCAATTGTATCATGTAATTGATAATATTAGAGAAGATGTTTATAATAAAAGTCCACAGTAAACAAATCAATTTGTGTTGAATGCAACTCCAAATTTTATAGCTTTTGGGCATAATATGTAAATTTTTTAATACTTGAGGACCAATTATGACAAAAAAAAACAGGAGGGGGGGGGGGGGGGGGGGCGCAGCCCCACCTGGCCCCAAAGAAGATCCGTCCATGGTAGAAGATGTGTTTCTTTTCAAGGGTAATCGTATTTGTATTCCCAAACACTCGATTCGTGAGCTGCTAGTGCGCAAGGCTCATGGTGGAGGGTTGGCTGGTCAATTTGGCATGCCTAAAAACCTTGGAGGTATTGAGGGAACATTTCTTTTGACCTAAGATGTTAGGAGATGTAAGTAATATTGTAGGTAATTGCGTGATGTGTCATATGGCCAAAAGTTCATTCAAACCCGATTTATACTCATCGTTACTTGTTCTGGTTCGTCCTTGGGAGGATGTGTCTTTGGATTTTATAGCAGTTTTGCCTTGCACTCAAAGGGGTAAAGATTCTATCATGGTTGTAGTTGATAAAATTTCCAAGATGGCCCATTTTATTGATTGTCATAAGGTTGATGATGCTTGTAATATTGCCGACTTTTATTACAATAGATTGTGTTTTTGCATGGGATCCCAAAGACCATTGTTTCAGATATGGACTCCAAGTTTTTGAGTTACTTTTGGGATACATTATGGAGGAAGGTGGGAACCAAGCTGTTGTTTAGTACATCGCATCACCCTCAAACTGAGGGACAAATAGAAGTTACAAACTGGACCTTAGGGACGTTGCTGTGAGGACTGGTAAGTAAAACTCACGCTGAATTTGCTTACAATCGCTCGCCTACTTATGCTACTAGTCCTTCCCTATTCAAGGTCGTTTATGGAGTTAATACATACCCACCGTTGGATTTTTATGCAAAAAGACAAGTTGGTTTACAAGGACATCGAAGCTAAATTTAAGTCCATGATGAGGTTGCATCAACAAATTCATGATCGTATTGAAACTGTTAATGCATCTTACAAGCAGAAATCAAATAAATATCGGAAGCCTCGAGTATTTACTGAAGGTGGTTTGGTATGGGTTTATTTGAAAAAGGACCTTTTTCCAAGAAAAAACTAATGCCTCAAGCTGAAGGGCCATATAAAGTACTTGCACGGGTGAATGACAATGCTTAAAAAATCAAACTTCCAGGAGATTATGGTGTCCATGCTACTCTCCATATGGGGAATCTCTTACCCTATTTTGATGATGATGGCCTTACTGGATTGATGTCAATTCCTTTTAAAATGGGAGGAGATGATGCAGTTATGAATGAAGAAGGCTTTATGGGTGACAAATTTGTGCTTACAATTGGAACCGAAGCTTATCTAGGTCAATAAATCGTTGTATGTGGATGGTGTCTTGGATTGGGCCCTGTTAATCAAGGTGGCGCGATGCATGGATGCTACAAGTTAATTTAATTTGTAGTGTTTATGTATCTTCATTAAGATACTTAATAACCCTATTTAAGTTACTTCCTTTAATAAGCTTTTAATGGGAGGCTTTTGAGCTAGTTTGCAATCATTTTTGGGCTACTTGTAACTATAAAATTTGGATACTTGTTGAGGATATTTATGTGATAACCCGAAATTTCTATTATGTACAACCCTTCACTTCAATAGAAGTCAGAACAGTTTCTGCTAATTTTCAAGCTTTTTTGGAATAAGTTTGAGCGTTTTTAGTATTTATTCTTCAAACGAATGGATGAAAGGAAGTACCGTCTCGAGCCTTGGAGTTGCAAAACCGCACATACCACCTTAATAAGGAGTTTACGGTCAAACTTTTAGAGTTTGGGCCGTAAACTCCCTAGTGGCCATGAACTCATGGCTTATACATGAGTTTACTCCCCAAACTCCTCATTTCTCACTTCCACCTTTAAGTTTACTCCCCATTCTCTCTTAACTATCATCCTGTTCTTCACCTGATCTTCCGAAAACGTAAGTATCCCTCGACTTGATTTGTTGTTATAACCTAATATCTAGTAGTTATACATCATTTAATCCATTCATTATTGCTTTTCAACTAGATCTTCAAGTGTTCTTCAAAACACCAAGAACACCAAGAGCACACACTAGTGTTCTTGGACTTTTAGCACCTTTTCAAGCTTCTATCTAGTAAGTACTTCCATCCTAGAGTATTATTAATATTGTTACACTTCTAAACATCAAGAAAACACCCAAGAAACCAAGGATCAAAGGTGTTTATGGTCCAAGATGTTCTTGGACCGTAAACCCTAAAAAGGGTGCTAAAGTGTGCCCTAGTCCCTTCTAAGCCTTGGAAACTAGCATAGATTCTTTCCTTGATGAGATTAGCACTTGAAAACATCAAAAGACCATAAAAAATATGGGTTTACGACAGTGAACCCAAAGGAAAATGGTCCAAGGACCGTAAACTCCATTTAGGAGTGAAATGGTGCCCTACTCACTCCCATAGGCTTATACTTCAAAGTAGAAATGCTTCTAAGGAATTGTAAGGCTTACAAACAACAAATGGTCAAAGAAGTATGAGTTTACGGCCGTAAACTCATGAGTTGACGACCGTAAATTCAATGGGTTATGGTCACAAAATCGTAAACTCAAATGAAGGGTTCCCTTGAACCCTAAACTCAATAGCAATGTCCTACAACTCTTAGATGCAATACTTAGGACTTATAGATCTTATATAAGGTGTTTTACATGTCCCAGGATGTCTTAACCTTGTTAATTAGTTGTTTAAAGACTAATTGGATGCGTATATGTGATATTATATGTTAAATAGGATCATTGTGTGTGTTCAAGTATTCACTTGACACTTAGCATCCTATACAATCCGTTCATCCAAACCACTCACTACAGGTGAGTTCATACCCCTTAAATTAACCTTTTAAATGTTTCTAAATGTTTTTAAATGCTTTATGGGGGGGGGGGGGAATACAAGTTGAATCATGCTAGTTGTTATATCAATCACATGTGATTAATAACTAGCATGCTTATGGATTTACTATACGTTAACTATTTTACCAAACAGATTTCTTCAAATGACTTTCTTAAACGTTTTTATATGTTTAAAACTCTTTATTAAACTGTCTTACATACTACATGTTTCCTTTTAAACTCTTTTACAACTGTGTTTCAAACAAAGGTTTTCCTTATACTTAAACTGTCTTATTAAACAAAATACTTTCAAATCGTTTTATAAACTGACATCAAGTCATCGTTTCTTAGTATTAAAATTTTCAAAGGTTTTACAAAACTTCTTTTATGCTTTTATATTATCAAATGCATGCCCATATATGTATAGTTATATAAGTAATGTTTAAAGGACTTAGGAAGGCTAGCTCACTTTATTTCCATTTCCTCGGTTGGATGTGGCTTTAGGGTATCGGTTAGTCGTCCGAATGTCGTCTAAATATTAGTTATATATCATGTATACATATATAGACATAAAAGTTCCCTCAGTAAGTTCAATACCTTTGGGTAGCAAAGGAATACTTTCGGTTATACACATACATTATTAGTAACTATTATAGGTATAGTTAGGAGATACTAATTACCATTCCAAGTACAAGGAATCACACAAGAGTCAGTTCATTCATGAGTCTATACTAGTACATTACATGTTTCATGAATAGGTTTACATAGATACCCTTACATAGATACACTTACATGAATACGCTTACATAAATACGCTTAAATGAGTACGTTTACATAGATACGCTTACATGAGTACGTTTACATAAATACTCTTACATGATCACGTTTACATTAATATGTTTAATAGATACTATTTCATAGAATCTGTTACAAACGTTTCGGGACTTACCATTCCACCCCCAAGGCTATTAGCTACAATAGGGAAAATGATCATCGACGGGTGTCTACGGTTGTACTGTTCGGCGAGTTTCCACGCCGTGAATATCCTAGTGCAAAAGGATACATTTTTAGTTATTATATTATTTTCCTTCTTTTACTTTGTGACACATTCACATGAACGACGAGGTAGGATATATTTGATACAGATAAACTATTTTCCTTATTACCTTTATATTGTGACTCATACACATAAACGACGAGGTAGACTATAACTTTTATAATAATAGTTAAATAGGGGAAAAACCGTCACATATACAGTGATGCTTACTTACAAAACAATCGGGTCTTGTTAGAAGACTAATTTTATACTAATAGGAAATATGGGATTTTCTAGGGTTTTCAAAAGTTTACAATTACTTACAAACATTTTCATACTTATACGAACTTTTCTTTCAAAACAATTTCAAGTCTTTCATTACAATTTTTACAAATCAATGACATTAAAATACTTATGAATTCACCAGCTTTATTGTTGATACTCGCTTTCAAAATAACTTGTATTCTCAGGTCACAAATAGACAGGTACGACGACCAGGTTTTGTGAAGACGGAGCAGTCAAGACTCGTATTTTATTTTGATTATTCATTATGTTGTTTATTGCTATGAACGAATACACTGTAATTACAATTATACTATTAATGCAATGGATGATGTTGTTGCTTGTTTACTACTTTGCATTGTTGTGATACTTTACATGACGTCCTCCGCCCCAGAACGTTTCTGCCGTTCTCGGTTTTGGGGTGTGACAGATTGGTATCAGAGCATTGTTTATAGTGAATTAAGTGTATCAACCCATAAAAGATATACTAACTATAAATACAATGAGATTAAAAATACTCTGACCAAGAGTTAATACTTTTAAGTAATAAAATATGTAAGTAAGTATACGTGCCTGCATTCATACTTAAATCAGTGTCACCATGACAAGAACAAAAGTATTACGATTGTTAAATATCATAGGTAAGATCGGGGATGTATGGTCAGTCTTGGGAGTGGCATAGCCTGATCAACTATGCTGGTCCAAGGAGTGATTAGCACATGCCCAAGAATAGCTGTGATATGGAAACAAGTCTAAAAACTTACCAACACTACTACAATGAAAAGATTAGAGTAGAACATAAGTCTAAAATACTATAGGAGTATTTTGTGTTACTATAATTACTTACTTGATAACTAAAAAAGATCTTCATTACTAAGTCGATAGTTGCTAAGTGGATACACCAAAGTTATATGTAACTAGGATGTCATAGACTTAGAATCTTTGAAAATTTTGCTTTACCCCTATTCCTTGTGAATTTGGAGTTAAGGTCACTTATTCGAAGGCCTATCCTGTTTTGCTTACATATAACTTGTAGGCACTTTACAAAAAGTGATGTAACTAATGAAGATTATTTAATAATTATTTAGATAGTTCGTCTAATAATTATTTTCTTACCCCAATTCTCGTGTAGATAACATGACTGGACTCCATCCCCACGACAACCCGTACCTTCCGAATGAAGGCAATGCTGGATGGTTTGGAGAAGAACCAGAGAATGATCATCCAATCCCTTTGAATGATCACCATGCTGAAGACCTTCCGAATGAAGGAAATGTTGGATGGTTCGGAGAAGAACCCGAGAATGATCAACCAATCCCTTTGAATGATCACCATGCTGAAGACCTTTCGGACGGTGATAACTCCAAACTCGAAGTTGAGAACCTACCCCCGGTAGCTCCCATTCCAAATCCTAACCCTCGTCCGGCTTTTCATGGCCCGACGCCCCCTTGGGTAGAATGCTTGGAAACATGGAGCGAAGAGCAAGATCAACCGATGCCGTTTAATGGAGACCAAAGCTTCTACAGCATAAGCGAAGGGAGCTCAGCAGATAGAGTTCTACCAATCCTGGTCCATAGAGTTGCCCGAAACGAGATTCAGGGCAGGACTGCTCTCCATCGTATCACCGAAGTTGATGTCAATGCAGGAATGCATACCATCCGCACCAATCGCCTTGAACACATTCAGGAGAGATCTGAGAGAGACCATAAGACCCTGCTACAAGCACTAGCTGAAACTCGAGCCGAAGTCATAGAGCTCCGAGTACGCCAGAGGGTGTACGAAAGATACCTGCTCGATATGGAACGACAACGGGCTGAACTGAGAGTTCACCAGAGGGATGATCGTCACTAGTAGGAAATGCTTTATTTTCCTTCCTTGTTAAAGGAATCGTTTTCCTGTCTATGTCCTATGAGGCATTTTTCTATGTAACTAACTTGTGCTGTAAGTACTTTTAGTTAGGCCTTTATGCAGCCAAAACTTTTCTACTCCGGATGTGATGTAAGACCTACGACAAGGTCAATTTTTCTGAACTTACTTCTACTCTATACTAGGACTGCATCATAGGGATGTAGGTTAAACCTTCGAGAACTTACTTCTACTCTTTACTAGGACTGCATCATAGGGATGTAGGTCAAACCTTCGAGAACATACTTTTACTCTTTACTAGGACTGCATCATAGGGATGTGGGTCAAACCATGATAACATATTTCTATTCTTTACATGAACGATCGGACTACATCTAGGATCAACCATAATCGCTCATGAACTCCTTTTTCTTTCCATGTAACAGAATCATGTCGTCATCCAGAAATAGCCCCCGAGCAACGAAACCCCTATCCTTCATATCGATGCCGCTACATTACAAGGCGCAGTAACAACTGCTGTGACAGCTTTCCTTACACACATCAACTTTGACAACGCAAACAAGGCCGGAAAAGGAGTCGATAATTCAGATTGTTTTACCAATCCGGGAAGCCAACAAATGGAAACAATCACGGACCTGCAAAGTCGTAAGACTGGGAAGAGGAGACGATATCGCCAAGCCAGAAAGGAGTGCAAGCGATCCCATAGACTTGTCATGCAACAACAACAAGTGGCAACTCCTTCCATCTCAGCACCAGCACGACCCATTTCTCAAGTCACTGACATCGGGATCAGCAATGCACACGATAATAGTGGTAAGGCCGGACCCCATAAAAGGAAATTTTCAAAATGGATGAACAAAGAAAACACCCGTGTCTACATAAGTCTGAATCGACACCTCACTTCCACCACCAATGCTAGTACTAGCCAGGCATGTCACCGATGCGGTGAGATAGGGCACTTCAAGAAGGATTGTCCAATAACAAAGAACTCCGGCTCAGACGGGAGGATACTAAGGATCACTGCCGCAGGAAAGACTACTCTGGACCCACATTAATGTAATAAAGGCGATCGTTGTAACAGACTTATAAACCGTTTAGAACTAGTGCAACTAGAGTCTTATCTTTTGCGAGATCCCGTCAGTTAAGGGACCCTCGTGCTACATATACTTGTCTTTTGTGGTATATCTTGTTTACAGCAATAGTCTTGTAGTAAATCTAAAGTACTGTAACTATGTTAAAAGTTGCACTGTTGTGTTTTGTCTGTAACGCCTTTATGATCAAGTCTAATGTCTTTATTTCCATGTGAGTCCGACATTATCATACAAACTTGAGTCAATTCCATCCGCACAATACCAGTTTCGTGCGCACACCTCTTTCTCCGAAATCGTCTTTCTAGCGAATCCATCATTCCAGAACACCGAAGTACTCATGCATAGAGTATCTCATGTTTCTTATCCTTTCCGAAGACAAATCAGCAAACCTCCCCAAAGTACCACTCGTATAGTACGTCAAGTTCCAACTAAGTACCTTTATAGTTGATCTATCGCTGAAGAATGTATACACAGTGGTGGTATATAATCAAGGTTCTACAGGTTTAGAATTGATGATTCCACTTTATTTTCTTTTCCTCGTTGGGATGTGAGCTTAAAGAAGAATCATTTATTCGACTACCTTTTCAATCTTAATTATATACGACTCGTATACACGAGATGGTGATTGATGATCATGTATAACTTCTAATATGAACTTTAGGACGGAGACTGACCAAGACTACGGGTAATCGCATCGTCATACGAACAAACTTAGAACTAAATACGACTCCTGTAACCAGATCACCCTACAGTCTAACACCTACGGAGATACAAGAACCGTCCGGATAGCTTAAAGACTACTCAACAATGGAATTAGAAGACCAAGCTTTTCACCCTGGAGAATCCGGTCTTATTCTCCAAGAAGATAGCCGGATTGTTTCATAGGAGCATCCACTATCGGAGACCTCGACAGGATTTCCATTAGAAATCATTACCCTCTGCCTCACATAGATGAGTCGGTTGACCAACCGCAAGGAACGATTTACCTTTCAGAAATGGACCTGAGATCCAAATATCACCAGTTTCGAATTTTAGAGAAGGATGTCCCGAGGACAATCTTCTAAACTCGATGCGGACACTACGAGTCCGTAGTGATACCCCTCGGATAGGACTAATACGCCCATGGTATTCACGAACTTAATGAATAGGGTACGCCATTCTTACTTGGATCAGTTCATCATTGTCCTTGTAAATGACTTACTTATCTACTCTCGTAGTAAGAAGGAAATCATAAAGAGCATCTACAACTAACCATGGAAACAATACAATCAGAGACGCTTTACGCGAAGTTCTCTAAATACGAGTTTTGGAATTGAAGAGTCAAATTCCTAAGACACACTATTAGTGATGTGGGAATTCTTGAGGACCCTTCCAATAATCAAGACCGTTAATAATTTTTCAGCACCTAAGACACCGACGGGAATTCTCCAAATTCTAGGCCTCGCTGACCTACCGTTGTAGTTCATTTAGAACTCCTCACAAATTACGGAACCCTTTACGACTTTGACCCAGAAGGGAGCGGCCCTTGATTGGGAAGATAAACAAGAGGAAGTAACCCTTGGAATTCCAAGTGAGAGACCAACTTCTTTTGGAAGTCTCACTCTGGGAAGGCTTGATACGCTTCGGAAAGCGCGGAAAGCTAAATCCAAGATAGTTAGGACCTCCGGGATTCTTGCCAGAATCGGCCCTGTATCTCACAAATTCAACCTACCTGCGAACTCAGTAACGTACATTGTACCTTCCACGTCTCGAACTTGAAAAAGTACCTTTCCGTCAGGACTCTTGAAATCCCACTCGACGAGATCGAGTTCCACAAGAGCCTCACCTTCGTTGAAGAACCGTAGTGGCCATGGACCGAGAGGTCAGGCGAATGAATCAGAGCTGCTTCCTATTAGTGAAGGTTCGCTGAAATGCCAACCGAAGACCTGAATTCACTTAGGAGCACGAGAATCAATCGATTAGGAAGTATCCCCACTTCTTGGCTCGATTATTCATGCCTACTCCTTTACCTAAATCCTAATTTCGGGATGAAATTCTCTCTAACGGGGGGATGATGTGACACCCGAAATTTCTATTCTGTACAACCCTTCACTTCAATAGAAGTCAGAACAGTTTCTGCTAGTTTTCAAGCTTTTTGGAATATGTTTGAGTGTTTTTAGTATTTATTCTTCAAACGAACGGATGAAAGGAAGTACGTCTCAAGCCTTGGAGTTGCAAAACCGCACATACCACCTTAATAAGGAGTTCACGGTCAAGATTTTAGAGTTTGGACCGTAAACTCCCTAGTGGTCGTGAACTCATGGCTTATACATGAGTTTACTCCCCAAACTCCTCATTTCTCACTTCCACCTTCAAGTTTACTCCCCATTCTCTCTCAACTATCATCCCGTTCTTCACCCAATCTTCCGAAAACGTAAGTATATCTCGACTTGATTTGTTGTTATAACCTAATATCTAGTAGTTATGTATCATTTCATCCATTCATTATTGCTTTTCAACTAGATCTTCAAGTGTTCTTCAAAACACCTAGAGCACACACTAGTGTTCTTGGACTTTTAGCACCTTTTCAAGCTTCTATCTAGTAAGTACTTCCATCCTAGAGTATTATTAAGCTTGTTACACTTATAAACATCAAGAAAACACCCAAGAAACCAAGGATCAAAGGTGTTTACGGTCCAAGATGTTTTTGGACCGTAAACCCTAAAAAGGGTGCCAAAGTGTGCCCTAGTCCCTTCTAAGCCTTGGAAACTAGCATAGATCCTTTCCTTGATGAGCTTAGCACTTGAAAACACCAAAAGACCATAAACCATATGGGTTTACGGCAGTAAACCCAAAGGCAAATGGTCTAAGGACCGTAAACTCCATTTAGGAGTGAAATGGTGCCCTACTCACTCCCATATCATTATACTTCAAAGTAGAAATGCTTCTAAGGACTTGTAAGGATTACAAACAACAAATGGTTAAAGAAGTATGAGTTTACAGCCATAAACTCAATGGATTATGGTCACAAAACCGTAAACTCAAATGAAGGGTTCCCTTGACCCCTAAACTCAATAGCAATGTCCTACAACACTTAGATGCAATCCTTAGGAATTATAGCACTTATATAAGGTGTTTTACATGTCCCAATATGTCTTAACCTTGATAATTCGTTGTTTAAAGACTAATTGGATGCATATATGTGATATTATATGTTAAATTGGATCATTGTGTGTGTTCAAGTCTTCACTTGACACTTAGCATCCTATACAGTCCGTTCATCCAAACCACTCACTACAGGTGAGTTCATACCCCTTAAATTAACCTTTTAAATGTTTCTAAATGTTTTTAAATGCTTTATGGGGGGGGGGGGATACAAGGTGAATCATGCTAGTTGTTATATCAATCACATGTGATTAATAACTAGCATGCTTATGGATTTACTATACATTAAATATTTTACCAAACAGATTTCTTCAAATGACTTTCTTAAACGTTTTTATATGTTTAAAACTCTTTATTAAACTGTCATACATACTGCATGTTTCCCTTTAAACTCTTTTACAACTGTGTTTCAAACAAAGGTTTTCCTTATTAAACAAAATACTTTCAAATTGTTTTATAAACTGACATCAAGTCATCGTTTCTTAGTATTAAACTTTTCAAAGGTTTTACAAAACTTCTTTTATGCTTTTATATTATCAAATTCATGCCCATATATGTATAGTTATATAAGTAATGTTTAAAGGACTTAGGAAGGCTAGCTCACTTTATTTCCTTTTCCTCGTTTGGATGTGGCTCTAGGGTATCGGTTAGTCGTTCGAATTTCATCTAAATATTAGTTATATATCATGTATACATATATAGACATAAAAGTTCCGTCAGTCAGTTCAGTACCGTTGGGTAGCAAAGGCATACTTTCGGTTATACACGTACAATATTAGTAACTATTATAGGTATAGTTAGGAGATACTACTTGTTGGATAAGGTGTCTAAGTCCATAACTTATTTGGTATATACTTGACCCGACCGACATGGTCCATTTGGGTTGCATCTCATCCAAACTATTTATGGATAATTTTATGAGAGTTATACACATATGTTTATTAATATACTATAAGTTATAATATATTAATATGAAGTTATGTTATTTAATTAGTATTAGTCTTAAATTAATTATGAATTAATTTAGAGATTAAAAGGAATACTAATTAGATTATGGGCTATTGGTTTTATATGGTGTGGGCTAACACTCATTTGTTAATGGGCTAGGCTTGGATGGAAGTCCATGGATGATCCATGGAGCTTTTAACCCATGGGTCCTTGGAAAAGGAAAGGTCATGGGTTATTAGGGTTTCACCCTAACCATGTACACTATATAAGCATGCTTATGGTGCATGAAATGGTAACTAGTGAACTAGTGTGTGTGTGCTTGTGTGTGGCCAAAAATACAAAGTGTGTATACTCTCTCAAACTTTTCCAAGAGTTTGTGGTGTTTTGTGATTCCATTTGAGGCATTCACACTATTGGTGCTTGGCCCTCAAACTCCTCAAGAACCAAACTCATCAAAAAGGTATGTAATCTCTTCTAACTTTTTATGTTGAAATGTTCCCCATGCCATGTTAGATAGGTTATAAACCTTGGAAAATTATTATTTTGCATGTATTTAGACAAACATAGATCCAAGGTTTATTAGGGTTGCATGCACACTTAGGAAGTGTTAGATTGCTCAAAACCCAACAGTGGTATCAGAGCCTAGGCTTGCTTGTTTGATACTTGATGCAAAATAGTTGAAAAAGTCGAAAAACTTGCTGTTTGACTGATGAACTCACCGAGTCCATGGGGGGACTCACCGAGTCCATGTGTATCTTCAACCTACTCGCCGAGGAGGTTCATGCACTCGACGAGTAGGAGCGACAGAGTGCAGATTTTTGACTTTTGCTGCTGGAAATGGACTAGAAACATTACCCTAAACTGTTTTGGTGTTTTAAAACTTGTTTTAGTTGGTGTAATGGTTGTTCTAATCCATTTACAATAGCATATATCAAAATTCCATGATTTTTATGTGCTCATATAATTCTTGAAATTTTGATGATCATGTTCATGTTCTTATGAATTTAGAAGATGATAGGAATTATTTGCTGAATTGTTTAGAATTAATTCTTGATCATTTATGTGTTTTAATGGAGTCCATAATTTGTCCTCAAGTTATGGATATCCAAAGGTCACTTTCTTTAACACACACATTTAAACACATAAGTTACATGAAGATGAAGAGTCTTCATTTTTATGAACCTTTAATTCGTAAGTTATGAAATGAAAAGTTTTGGATAGTTACAAAACTTGTCCTCAAGTTTTGGAATTTGTAAAGTTTCACACACTTTAATAAACTTTAATTCCAACCCTTAGAGTTTTAATAGTTAAAATTCAACCCTTATACTATTTATAACATTAATGGTTAATTAATATATATATATATATATATATATATATATATATATATATGTATAAGAATAAGTCGTTCTACCGTTAGTAGGCCTCATTCACGAAGCCGGTCTATAAGGTGGGTATAAGGTTGTTGCCTATAAAATGGCGACTTAATGGGTGTCCACTCTCACCCACCGCTTGCTTGACTGGTGGAGGGTCGTTAGCCGAACGGGTAGGACAATGACTTTAAATCCTCATTAAAAGTATAATGATTATTATAAAGTAACTAAACTTTTTTAATTCCCAATCTTAGTTATTTTAGGAAAAATGTGAACATGGTGCTAGTCCATGGAATTCACACTTTGTACCTTACCAAGTCGTTGGTGGAGCGTGTGTGGTTAACCAGCACACTAACTTGGACTAGTAAGGATCACGAAGGGTGACTTAATGTTTTTCATGGATCAATGGAGCGTGTGTGGTTTACTGGCACATTGATTAGGTGATAATATTAAGGGTACCAAGTGAATTAGCATGGTTATTCACACCTTGTTTTGTGATCCTCGGCATCCCAGTCACAAAACTTGAAGGGCACAATCGAGATTGAAACATGCCATTGAAAAGTTCAATGAATCTCAAAAGAATCTAGGAATTTCAAATCCAATTAAAACCTAATAATTCATTTTGTTTTTCATGGTGGAAATTGGTGAATCGTCATTCACCTACCTTTCAAATATATTATTACTTAGATTACGACATCCCTCTTCTAAGTATAATATATTGTGATTGGGTCCTAGCCTTAATATTACATTTGGGTGTCTTATTAAGGATTCTATATATCTAATCTAAACTTGATTTCTTCCTTCAGATGTCTTCCAACACTAATGCTTCAGGCTCTAACCCAACTGGTTCTTTCTCTCTCATGAATCTTTGTGGGAGGGTCATCTTTGATGGTTCCAACTTCATGGATTGGATTAGGAACATCAGGATGGTTACTCGTTATGAGGACAAGGAATATGTCCTCGATAAGAAGTTAAAAGAGCTTGATGAGTCTACTGCTACTCCTGAGGAGATCGCTGAATTCAGGACACATGAGAGAGATGCTACTAAGGGTGCATGTATCATGATGGCCACGATGACAGCCGAGCTCCAAAAGTCATATGAAGACTACTACCCTTTTGAGATGCACCAAGACCTGATGGAAAGGTACCATCAGAGTGCTCGTCAGGAGCGGTATGAAATAATCTCCTCCATAATAACTACCCGCATGAAGGACGGTGATTCCGTCACGGCTCACATGCAAAAGATGCAAAGGTATGTGGTGGTATTAATGCTTTCATTAAAAATGTGTTTTATTTTAAAGCGTTACCTTGTGATGGTGTGTATGAAACTATGTCGATTGTAGACAACTTAGGAAATAATGTGTTGTATATTGATTCTTCTACTAGCCTAGATAAAGCATCATTGTGGCATTGTCGTCTTGGACATGTAAACAAGAAACGCATAGGCCAACTCCAAAAGAGTGGAGTACTGGAATCATTCGACCTTAAATCGGATGATAGATGTGAATCTTGTCTACTTGGAAAGATGACAAAATCACCCTTCACTGGAACTTGTGAAAGGGGTGAGGGTTTGTTGGACCTAATACATACTGATGTATGTGGGCATTCAAAACCGCCACAAGGGATGCTAATCGGTATTATGTGACTTTTATTGATGATTTTAGTAGATATGGGTATGTCTACTTAATCAAACATAAGTCAGAAACCTTTGAAAGGTTTAAGGAATTTAAACAGGAAGTAGAAAATCAGTTGGGCAGGAACATTAAGATGCTTCGATCCGATCGAGGTAGTGAGTATCTTAGTACCGAGTTCCTTGACTATCTTAAGGAGTGTGGGATTGTCTCACAATTGACTCCTCCCAGGACACCACAGCTGAATGGTGTAGCTGAGAGGCGTAATCGAACCCTGTTGGACATGGTTCGCTCTATGATGAGTCGAGTTTCGCTACCAATCTCTTTTTGGGGGTATGCCTTAGAGACTGCCGCCCATATCCTTAATCTAGTCCCTACAAAGAAGGTTACCAAAACACCTCATGAGATGTGGACTGGGAAGGTTCCCAATTTGAACCACATCAAGATTTGGGGCTGCGAGGCTTTCGTGAGGCGTGAGACTCATGATAAGCTCGAACCCCGAAGTGAAAGGTGTATTTTCATCGGCTACCCACAGAAATCCTTCGGTTACCTCTTCTACAGACCCAGTGAGAATGTGGTTTTTGTAGCAAGAAGAGGGGTCTTTCGTGAGAGAGAATTTATAAGCCAAGGAGACAGTGGGAGGCAAATTGATCTTGAAGAAATTCAAGAAGCAATTGGTGAAGGAACCTCAGACACTAGCAATCAACCTGAGGAGGAAACTCCTGTTGAGCAAGCTGACATGTCTGTACCTCCGAGGCATTCCACACGGGTTAGGAACACACCTTCATTTTATTATGGCTTTCATATTATTACGGAAGGTGATACGTTTATCAGCGATATAGTACACTGGTAAATTTGGATGAACCTAGCAGTGTTAAGGAAGCCATGGCAGTCCCGGAGTCTGCTAAATGGAAGGAGGCTATGGACAGCGAGATACAGTCCATGTATGACAATCAAGTTTGGAACTTGGTTGACAATGTACCAGGCCGTAAAACAGTCAGGTGCAAATGGATCTTCAAGAAGAAGAACAACATGGAAGGAAAAGTGCATACTTATAAGGCTCGGTTGGTCACGAAGGGTTTTACTCAGACTCAGGGTATTGATTATGATGAAACCTTCTCGCCGGTAGCAAAGATTAAGTCTATTAGGGTTATGCTAGCCATTGCAGCATTTCATGATTATGAAATATGGCAAATGGATGTCAAAACCGCTTTCCTTAATGGAAAGTTGGCTGAGGATGTGTACATGAATCAGCCAGAGGGTTTTGTCAGTGCAGAGTACCCTAATAGAGTATGCAAGCTTGAGAAATCCATTTATGGATTAAAACAAGCGTCTCGTAGCTGGAATCTTTGTTTTGATGATAAGGTCAAAGAGTTTGGCTTCTCGAGAAGTGAAGATGAGTCTTGCGTGTATGTCAGAGCTAGTGGGAGTATAGTTAGCTTCTTGGTACTGTATGTGGATGACATACTACTTATAGGAAATGACATCCCAACCTTGCAGGAGGTTAAGTCCTGGCTTGGGAAGTGATTTGCTATGAAGGACCTAGGGGAGGCTGCCTATATCCTAGGGATAAGGATATTAAGAGAAAGGAGTAAAAGACTAATTGGAATTAGTCAGAGTACCTACTTGGATAAGGTGTTGAAAAGGTTCAACATGCAGAATTCCAAGAAAGGAGATTTACCGTTCCAAAGCAATGCCAAACTAAGTAAGACTTAGAGTCCGAGTACAGAGGCAGAGATAGCTGAGATGAGCCAATTACCGTATGCTTCCGCTGTTGGCTCGATCATGTATGCTATGACTTGTACCTGCCCTGATGTGGCATTTGCTTTGAGCATGGTCAGCAGGTATCAGGGGAACCCTGGCAAGGATCATTGGACCGCGGTAAAGAACATTCTCAAGTATCTGCGGAGGACTAAGGATTGGATCCTTACCCTTGGTGGGAGTGATGACTTGAGAGTATTAGGGTATAGTGATGCTGGTTTTCAGACTGATAGGGATAACTTCCGCTCTCAGTCGGGCTGGATCTTTACCTTAAATGGAGGGGCAATTTCTTGGAAGAGTTCCAAGCAGGAGACGGTGGCTGATTCGACTTGTGAATCAGAGTATATAGCAGCGAGTGAAGCAGCAAAGGAGGCGATATGGCTAAAGAACTTCATCGGAGACCTTGGAGTTGTACCAGCTATTAAAGAACCTATGGAGATTTTCTGTGACAACAATAGTGCGGTTGCCTTAGCCAAGGAACCAAGAGATCATGGCAGATCCCGACACATTGACAGAAAATATCACTTCATAAGACACAAGATTGAAGAAGGAATCCTCGTGGCAAGGAGGATATCGTCGGATGAGAATCCTGCAGATCCCCTTACGAAGGGACTGACGAGGGTTAAGCATTTTCAGCATGCGAGGCGCATCGGGCTGAGGGACGATATTAGTTTTACAGATTAGATAGTTTTCCTGAAACTTGTAAAATGTAATCGACGTTTGATGATGAATAAAATTTGTGATTTATTTATGAGTAAAGTGTTACTATCATTGTCAATTATTTACTATTGTTTCAGTTTTGCATGTTTTGACTTCCAGAATAATTAATTTATTCAAACCTCCACAATCGATCATACGTCGGAAGTAGGTATGAATCAAGATGGTCATGAATTGGGTTTGTAGATGGCTAAAAGTTTTTAGACATGGCAATGGTTGCTGTAACATTCATGAGTACTCATAAGTTATGAGTATTGGTATAAACCCACGCTCACTTGTATCACTTCATGGAATTTATCTTGAGTGATCGTGAGACGATAATATCATATAAGTCTTCAAACCTAGAGATATGAGTTGTTACCTATGAGTTGGTTGTGCATTGATTGCACGAAAACGCATCAGTAACTTGATGTTATAAAACGTGCCTTTGTGTACAATTCAACAAGTAGTAGAACAAGCATATGAGTCGAAGTTTATCTGTTCCTTCTAGAAATAGAAGCGATATCTGGGCCCCTCGATGATTTTGTGTTGACCCATGTACCGGGCCCGGTCAGAACTAAACTGATGTGTTCAGTGAAGTTCTTAGTCAAACAAATCGGAAATCGAGAAATAACTGCCAGACAATAAGCAAGACATAGTTCCATGTGTTTGTCCGGCTGATATCATGAGAACAGAGGATTATATGATCACTTGTCTTAAAATGGCGCTTCATAGTTCAACGGAGTTTTTGAGAGCTACGATTGCTGGTTGATTCCTGAAGTTATATAGGAAAATACAGTTATTAGACTTATCCAAGTGGGAGTCTGTTGGATAAGGTGTCTAAGTCCATAACTTATTTGGTATATACTTGACCCGACCGGCATGGTCCATTTGGGTTGCATATCATCCAAACTATTTATGGATAATTTTATGAGAGTTATACACATATGTTTATTAATATACTATAAGTTATAATATATTAATATGAAGTTATGTTATTTAATTAGTATTAGTCTTAAATTAATTATGAATTAATTTAGAGATTAAAAGGAAGACTAATTAGATTATGGGCTATTGGTTTTATATGGTGTGGGCTAACACTCATTTGTTAATGGGCTAGGCTTGGATGGAAGTCCATGGATGATCCATGGAGCTTTTAACCCATGGGTCCTTGGAAAAGGAAAGGTCATGGGTTATTAGGGTTTCACCCTAACCATGTACACTATATAAGCATGCTTATGGTGCATGAAATGGTAACTAGTGAACTAGTGTGTGTGTGCTTGTGTGTGGCCGAAAATACAAAGTGTGTATAATCTCTCAAAGTTTTCCAAGAGTTTGTGGTGTTTTGTGATTCCATTTGAGGCATTCACACTATTGGTGCTTGGCCCTCAAACTCCTCAAGAACCAAACTCATCAAAAAGGTATGTAATCTCTTCTAACTTTTTATGTTGAAATGTTCCCCATGCCATGTTAGATAGGTTATAAACCTTGGAAAATTATTATTTTGCATGTATTTAGACATACATAGATCCATGGTTTATTAGGGTTGCATGCACACTTAGGAAGTGTTAGATTAATCAAAACCCAACACTACTTACCATTCCAAGTACAAGGAATCACACAAGAGTCAGTTCATTCATGAGTCTATACTAGTACATTACATGTTAAATGAATAGGTTTACATAGATACTCTTACATAGATACGCTTACATGAATATGCTTATGTAACATTCCAAGTTCAGGAGTGCAAGTTCAGGGTTCAAAGTGTAAATGTGAAAGGGCAACTCGGCGAGTCCTTGGGTGGACTCGGCGAGTAGGGTCGCGATTCTGGTCGCGTGTGAAGTGGCCAACTCAGCGAGTCGGCGGCTGGACTCGGCGAGTTGGTGCTGTGTGGAGAAAACCCTAATTTCGGAGGATGATCCCTATATAAGGGACATTATACCCTCTCCCCAACCTCTTTACCCTCTCTTGAAGTCTAGAAAACCCTAAGGCGCGTTTGTGAGTGATTTGAGGGCATTTGAACATTGGAGAAGAGATTTTGGAAAGTTAAGAGGCTTGGAGCAAGGGGCTTTGCAAGGATTCAAATTTCTCTTCTGTCGGAGCTTCCTTTTGAAATATTATTTCGTTGCTTGGGATGTTATTCATCTAGATTCATCATTTTGGATCCATTGGAAAGAATAACTTGTGATATTTTGAGTTTTGAGGTTAGATCTGAGGTTGCTACCTCAGATCTGGAATGGAGAAGGTCTAGAGTGCATTAAAGTCCCTGTTCTTGAGTGATTGGTGAAGCCACTTTGTTGCAAACCCTAACCCTAGAGTGTTATATGCTTAGATCTCTTTGGATTCACATAAAGTTTGCCACTTTACGTGATGGATGGGTTGTAGAAGGGTAGATCTATGGTTTGGATCATCTGCATGGCCCGGAAAGCTTCTGTATGGATTAAGATCTAGGAGTACTCGGCGAGTCACAAAGTTGTACTCGGCGAGTTGCTTGAAGACGAGCAGGAACTCGACAAGTTGGAAGAACAACTCGGCGAGTTGGTTGAAGATAGCCTTGGACTCAGAGAGTCTGTTCTTGGACTCGGCGAGTCTGGTCGTGAGGTCCTAACCTTCTTCTGGTTAAGCCGTGAATCAGTGAGTCAAGGGAGGACTCGGTGAGTTGAGTGCGAGGGGACTCAGAGTTGTGGGACTCGGCGAGTCTCGCGGTGACTCGACGAGTTGAGTCGTGGATTGGGAAGTTCTGAGCATGGGGACTCGACGAGTCAGCGGGTTGACTCGGCAAGTAGAGTCAGTCAGGAGGTTGACTTTGACTTTGACCAAGGGTTGACCAGTTGACTTCCAGGGGCATTTTGGTAATTGTTGGCATTTTTTTTGAGTTCAGTGTTGGTGTTGGCTAGTGGTGGAGATCGTGTTAGTGGTCGGAGCAGCTCGGTCATATCTTTTCAGTCGACAGTTGCAAGGTGAGTTATCCTCACTATATCGACAGAGTCTACGACACCAAGGCCGACCCTGTATCGGATTGTGATCCGGGTATCGTTGTTATGTTATTGATTTGCTATGTTGCATCTTGGTAGTTAGGATGGTTTATGCTAGTGACCGCTTAGGTAGGTATCCTGGTTAGGATGATGTTATGCTATGTGATCCGCTAGATCGGTTTGATTGGACGTGAATTGTTATATGATTGAATGTTTATGTGCACATGGTTGTTGGACTGGGGTTGGGTTGAGGCGGGTCCTGGTTTGTGCTATAGGCCAACATACCCAAGGCGGACCGGTTATCCCGAAGGCCCAACGAGCGGTCCGGATAGGCTGTAGGCCCTAAGAGGGCGGACCAGACGTACCGAGGCTCGGAGAGTGGACCAGGCCGACTGAAGGCCCAATGTGGGCGGACCAGTCATACTGTAATCTCAGAGAGTGGACCAGGTGGATTGAAGGCCCGGTGCGGGCGGACCAATCACACTGTAGACTCAATGTATATGGCTAGACTCGGAGGGTGGACTAGGTGGACTGAAGGCCGGTGCGGCGGACCAGTCACACAGTAGACCTGAAGTGCATGGCTGTTCTGTGTTTTGTTATGATATGGCATGTTGTACGTGTATGGTATATGTGGTTGGTATTTTGGGGGTATCTCACTAAGCTTTCGGGCTTACAGTTATGGTTTAATGTTTTTCAGGTTCTTCAGGAGACCGTGGCAAGGCAAAGGCGTGATCATACCGCTCCTCATGATTATGTTTTATGATGTCGTTCTGGGAAGACTCTGATAATAATTGTATCGAAAACCTTTTTGTAAAAACTTTATGAAACCGGGTTGTTTTTGAAAAGTTTAAATTGTTTGAAATCTTTAGAGTGTTATAGCTTACATGAATACGCTTACATAGACACGCTTACATGAATACGCTTACATGAATACGCTTACATGAGTACGTTTACATAGATACGCTTACATGAGTACGTTTACATAAATACGCTTACATGAACATGTTTACATTAATACGTTTAATAGATACTATTACATAGAATCTGTTACAAACGTTTCGGGACTTACCATTCCACCCCCAAGGCTGTTAGCTACAATAGGGAAAATGATCATCGACGGGTGTCTACGGTTGTACTGTTCGGCGAGTTTCCACGCCGTGAATATCCTAGTGCAAAAGGATACATTTTTAGTTATTATATTATTTTCCTTCTTTTACTTTGTGACACATTCACATGAACGACGAGGTAGGATATATTTGATATAGATAAACTATTTTCCTTATTACCTTTATATTGTGACTGATACACATAAACGACGAGGTAGACTATAACTTTTATAATAATAGTTAAATAGGGGAAAAACCGTCACATATACAGTGATGCTTACTTACAAAACAGTCGGGTCTTGTTAGAAGACTACTTTTATACTAATAGGAAATATGGGATTTTCTAGGGTTTTCAAACGTTTACAATTACTTACAAACATTTTCATACTTATACGAACTTTTCTTTCAAAAAAATTTCAAGTCTTTCATTACAATTTTTACAAATCAATGACATTAAAATACTTATGAATTCACCAGCTTTATTGCTGATACTCGCTTTCAAAATAACTTGTATTCTCAGGTCACAAATAGACAGGTACGACGACCAGGTTTTGTGAAGACGGAGCAGTCAAGACTCGTATTTTATTTTGATTATTCATTATGTTGTTTATTGCTATGAAAGAATACACTGTAATTACAATTATACTATAAATGCAATGGATGATGTTGTTGCTTTTTTACTACTTTGCATTATTGTGATACTTTACATGACATCCTCCGCCCCAGAACGTTTCCGCCATTCTCGGTTTTGGGGTGTGACAATTTATAGCCGATTTTGGTTTCAAAATAATCATCACTCAATAAGATAAAAACAAAATTTGTTCAACTCTTTCCCAATTATTTCTTATAATTTGCTTTTGTCATTGCTTAAGATGTGTTTCCTATCTTTGGATTTGATTGCAAGTGCATAGGTATTGTCTTTTAATCATGATTGATGAGCTATAAGTCTAGCTTGTTAATCTAATATCCTTGTTTGTATTTTCAGTTACTAACCCATATAATATATAAAGGATGATTGTAGACAAACAAAACCTTTCTGGACACCAAAAAAGCACTACAAAATAATGTCAAAATTGAAATACTTAACAACAAACCCTATGATTGAAATATGACCTGGATGTACACTCATCATCTATGCTCTTCTACTTTTGGGTGGAACATTACATGAGCATTCGCCTTGCAAACTAATAGAGGATGTGCATGTCGTTTGCAACTTGTAGTGTGTTGCAACATATTACTAGTAAATAAAAAAGATGAGCTTACAACAAAATCAAAAAACATATGCCACCAAAATTAAGTAAAAAAACATCATATAAAGTTCGATATCCAAAATAAAACTACATTATTACCGACTATATGAACATTACTAGCAACGAATTACAATTTCAGACACATCAATGTCATTACCGATAGAATTGAAGTCCTAGCATAAGCGAAATTCGGTTAGATATCTCAAAGTGCTATTCCCGAGGGTTTCATTTTTATGTGAAGAAGTTAGAAGCTTTAGTACGGGTGGTCTGAAAATATGTATTTAAGACCACTTTAGTTTTAAAATAAAAGTTGTTTAAAAGTTTTTTGTATAACAAATGGTCCTAAAAACTATTCAAAAAATTTAGTTAATCAAAACGCAAGGTGTAAATTATAGGTATCATAGCAAGGTTCAAGTACTTCCTAAGCCGATGCCTTGTAAATGTCTTCACTTAATCCTATCCTCATAGTCGTAAATCTGAACACACATTAAAATAAGTTAGGTAATGAATTTTCCTAGTGTGTTACTCGAGGTTGACTTATCAAAGTAGGAAGATGAAAATTGGTGTGTGTGAAACGAACTAGTTTTAATCCTACTAACTTAAACACAAAGACAAACACCCGAAAGGCAGTGTACCTATCGATTAGCAGTTTAGTTCAGGTAAGTAGAGTATCGAACACAGAGAACGGTAAACAATTAAAATAAATGCTAATATTATCTAAATAAAACAAGTAATAGAAAATGGGTTTTCTCTAGTTTTGCAAGACTAGAAACTTAAACAATTAACTAAAACTTAAACTAAGAAACTAAGAGCTAAACAAATAAGAATCAACTAAATTCAATAATTAAGGAGACTTCTGTTTAGGTTCGAATCATTTATTCCTATGGTTAATTTTATGACAAGTGTAATGGATTAATTGGCATTGGGTACCGATTAGTGTGATTAGGTTCATGTTCGCTATTACTAATCCTTTGAAAACAAATTAACTCAAGCAGTGGCCAGTTGTCTAAATTAACAGATTTCCTAGTTATTGATTCGGGCTAAATAAGACTTGTAATGGTTAATTAAATTGACCCTTCAATTAACCTCTTGTTGATGGTGTATCACACAAGCTCACACATTAATTTACCCATTCTCTAGTTAATCCTAGTTTCATATTCAATATTCCTAGGCATATAGCAATGTGTTCACATAAATCATATGAGATAAGCAATTAAGAGATGTTCATGCAACTTAATTACTTAGCTATTAACAGAAAATAGTTATGTTTAATGCATAAGGTTCTTTAACAAGCTTAGTAAAACAAAGTTCACCAAATTAAATTAATCCAACCATAAAATCAAACCATAATCACAAAATCATATATTCTAAACAGAAGGTATGAGTTTTTAGCTCATGACTACAGCAGAAACAAGCTCAAAAATGAAATCAATTGGTAAAAACATAGTTCAAACAAGAGATTAGGTAAAGAGTAAACTTGATTTTGCCTAGATTCTTCTTAAAATTTAATGTAGGGTTGATTCCTTCGCTTCCCACGCTCCAGCAGCACCTTTAGTCGACAATTGGCCTCCAAGGGTTCCTCTATCTGCCAAGGTATCGATCTGAAAGTCCCTTTATATAGATATTCACAAAAAAGAGGTGACTCGTTGAGTCCAGTGACCTACTCGGTGAGTCCGTCACTTAAAACCCGTGTACGACAAGTCAGCGCGTCCAGGATCGTGAAAGTTCGAAGTGACTCGTCGAGTTTATGGCCTACTCGTCGAGTCCGTTTGGAATCAGCATTTTCTCAAAACACGAAAATCATCCGAAATTGTGTCTAGTTTTCAAAACATTTTGAATCTCGTCAATCGGAGTTACGGTTCATGAGATATGGCCAAAACACTGAAGAGGGGTCAAGCTGTCCAACAACATCATTATTTCTTCAAAATCCAAGATCCAAGCTTCCATTCACTAGTTCTGCTTCCTTTTCCATCTGAGCATGTCATTTTTGCTGAAAAATGAAATTATAAACTAATCAAGCACCTTTTGTTCATTAAATGAGACAACAACAACATAAAGTATTAAGATAATGCATGAATTTTATAACTAAATATGCCCATATCAAAAATCAACTTACTCAAGCCAAACCCTAAAAAGAAATTAGTAAAACATCTTCCATAAATTCGGATAGAGTTCCTAAATTTTCCAAAAGCAATTCAAGCTAACCATTCAGTTAGCATTCAACATTTCATCTCAAAACACCAAAAAAGTAAGTAAGGAATAACACCAAAACATAATATGCAATTATTCATATATCCCACCTTTTGTCCATTTTATAAATTCCACTCGCCAAAAGTTTTATAGCTACACCTAAGACTCATGGTTGCTGCCATAATGGAAAACAAAACCCTATTTTCAAATCCACAAAACGCTAAGCATTTGGGATCCATTAAACCTTATCCATAAAATGGGTAAAGATCCCACTAGTGCAATAATGACGATTATCTAGAAATATACCCACTCACCGAATTAATGACCCCTAGTTTCTCAAATCCGACATGGATATTGTCACACCCTGACCGTCGGCGAAAATGCCAGGACTGCAACGTAAAACGTTGGATCAAAGTTAACAACACATATTGAGTAATACAATGTTTTACAATAACATTACATTCTTTCATAACTCTAGTATTAAGAATTACATCATTGACCGTCCAAAAGGAGACATTTACTAGAGCAAGTTCAGCTAAAATGTAAGATACCAAAACACAAAAAGGCCTAACATATCGGCCAACCATTTGAAACAAGGAAATGTATTATTCCATGACACACATGGTGTGTCTTCCAGATCCTAAGTTCCTGAAGATACATACATTCAAATTAAGTCACCAATAATGTTGGTAAGCTTTACAAGTTTTGAACTCATATGTTTTATAATCAAAAGTGTGTTTAGATTAATGAATTATAAAAGAGTAATTTGCAAATTGTTTACTCTTGTAATCCCATAAAAGTAAAAGAGTTTTGTTTATAGGTTTTGAATCTGTATGCTTTTATAATCAGGAGCGTGTTTAGACTAATTAAAAGTAAAAGTAAAATGCAACATGTTTTACCTTTATAAACCTATACAAGTAAAAGAGATTTGTTGATAATTTTGACTTTTTGTTTTTATAATCAAAAGTGTGTTTAGACTAATGAATTATAAAAATTGTGAAGTGCAACATGTTCTACCCTTGTAAACCCATACAAGTAAAAGAGATTTGTTTATCTACAGAACTTATCAAACCTAAGTTATAATTCGATAGAATGTTGTTTCGAGCACATGTAAAAATTTGTTTGTTAAATTAGATCAATATTTGACACTTAATCATTTGGATAAATCGTTCTCATTTTATTCCTACACATTCTATAATAAATTTATGGGGTTTTACAATGAGGTTATAACCGAACTACCGACAAGAAAGCCTTTGAAGACCATAATGTAGATGTGCTAAGATCATCACTAAAACTTCATCAATGTTGTGAAAGTATGAAGAGAATTACGCCTGTTTTGACTCGCCAGACGACAATTGTAACTAGCAACCATAGACGGGGCTTTTACTAAGTTTTCAGGTTCTTCGGATGAAGAGTATCAATCTCATATAAAGACCCTCGTAATTATCAAATCCAGAAATTGTGTGTGTATTTAAGTCCTAAACGTTAATGATAAGTTTAATTGAGTAACTAGTTCAATTTGTT
Source organism: Lactuca serriola (assembly GCF_051521515.1). Taxonomy (NCBI): domain Eukaryota; kingdom Viridiplantae; phylum Streptophyta; class Magnoliopsida; order Asterales; family Asteraceae; genus Lactuca; species Lactuca serriola. The sequence goes on from NC_136415.1 coordinate 195,708,791, forward strand.
CAAGAAAGAATATCAAGCTTTAAACTTAAGTTGTAGTGTTTTCTACACTTAGAGTTTTAGTTCTAAAACAAGACTTCCAACAAAAAATGGGCAGCGTAACAATTACGTTTTAAATAAATCCATATTTCAACCAATAAATATAGAATTTGAAACACAAATATACAAATAAAACAATTATTAATCGACCTCATGATAAACTCACTTTTACCATACTTTGTTCCTAACGAAGTTGAATCACTTTTGTTCATGAAATAGCGTCTTTGATTCATTTATGTATATAGTCTACATTATTTCGACATCCAAATTATATATATATATATATATATATATATATATATATATATATATATATATATATATATATATATATATATATATATATACTATTATCAATATAGATAAATATGTATCTGAATTATCGTTTTGTGTATAAAGCTTCATTTTATACCTATTTTTTCTTAATACTTTATATATATATATATATATATATATATATATATATATATATATATATATATATATATATATACCAAGTGTTTAAATACCTCTATTGTTCAGTTTTTATATAAAAACATTTGTGGTCATTATTTGACATCATTTTATATAAAGACCATCTATGACCCTTTTTTTTATATCTTTTTGTATAAAAACCCATATAAGAAAATTTATGGACATCTTTTTATATAAAACATATTTTTATATAAAATCGTAACACCTTTTTATATAAGACATTATTTTGACTACTTTTGTGCAAGTCTTTTATATAAATACATATAATACATAAATTTAACAAATATGCATGTATATACATACAATATCGTATTTCATTTACCAAAAAGCATTTTAAGTCTATTTTTCATATAAAATGTATATAAATTTTCTAGATTGTTATTTTATGTATAACACACATTTATTTAGGAATAAAGTCCTTGTATGTTTTTAACATATAAGCATATATTAATTATAATTAGTTTGCATAAATTTGATATAAAAGGACATATGTATATTTTTAAACTTGTCATTTTTCTAACAACCTATTCACCAACATTTTATGAGATATAATATACATAATATGTCATAAAGCTTATATATATGATCTATAACATGCTTGTTATCATTTTAATATATCACTTATGTGTTTATATTCAAAATGACCATAATGAAATTTGTAATAACCTAGTTATACATACAGAACATAATATGAACATATAGTAACAAAAATATCATAAACACAAGAAAAGTATGTATCTTTCCCCAAAAATCATAAAAACATAAAATGGAGCCATAATGACTCATCCTGGATGCATGTTTTTTGTGTTCGAATTGAAGTGTAACTTGTTTTTTTGTAATGTTTCACGTGAGCCATTAAAACTTCACGCCTCTTGAACCTTGAAAAACCACCGGGACTATTTTGATATAGAATAAAGGGAGGGGCTATTTTTATCAAACAATGCAAACTAGCGGTGGTTGAGGGTGGTCTCGAGGTAAGCTGGGCGGTGAGTGAATAAGGAAGCACCACCAATAATTTTGGTTGATCGAGGAAGGAAAGGAAGACGAAAGCAGCAAGGCGGTCGTCGTTATTTGTGGTGGCAACGAGGGGCCACTCTGACATCTTCTCAACTTTTCTTCTCCTATTCCGATAGTAAAACACGAAGAAGGGTAAAACGAAATTACCACAATAGGGTATGGGAGGTTTTTTGTGGTGATTGGCTCTCATAGGTGGAAGGAAAGAAGAGGTTGCTGCTCTTGATGTTCATCAAAAAAACTATACCATCAGTGGAGACGTTATTGGTAGAAATACAGAAGAAAGAAGATGGGGGAAGTGAACCAATATTAGCGAAAGAGGAGTGTAAGCTTTATCATAGCATAGCTGGACATTTTAAGCTTAATTGTGAGTGTACTTTTATGTATAAATGCAAGCAATGTAATGGTACATGAAGGAGGTTGTGAGAGGGAGATTGAAATGTGGGTGTTTGTAAGTGCATGAAGACTTTAAGTCATGGCTGGTGAGTCAGAGTCAAGCTTGCAAGTCTTAGAGTAAAAGAATGATGATGTTACACTTGTGACATCCAAAATGGTTACACTTTCTAACTTTCTCGATTCATGTGCCAAGTTCCTAACATAAAATAATTTTTCCGAATGTGGCGAATGATAGTATCGAGTATGAGGATTTGAAAAACATAGACGGATCTTAAATCCGATGTGCAGAAATTCAAGAAAAAGATGATCAAAGTTTCACATCTAAATTGTCCTGATTTGACACTTTTCACAAATTTGATAAATTCTTGGTTTAAAAATATTGCGAATATGAAACCAAATATGCTTATGTATAAGCTCAAAAACGATCTCGGAATTTCCATAGATGTGCAAGTACCTCAACAGAACGTTTCGGTTTTTCATTATTAAAAAAACTAGTATTATATTGATTTGTTTATTAGAATGGATGTAACTTTTGCATATGACCTTTGTTTTTCACGTTCTTTATATCGACAAAGTCCTGGCAGGACATGTTGGGTTTTTATTCAAACATTATTTCAAAAATATAAACAATGCAACAGAAGACTTAAGATTTAAACAAAAGTAAAGCTAGTTTTATTCCCACCAAGGATCATTTTGCAAATGTTAGAAAGATTAAAATCAACCATAGAAGAGAAAACAAAACAACCTTTGAAGACTTTGATCCTCACGGGAGGTTGGAAGTGGATAAAAAATGACATTAAGCTCTAAACTAAGAGCTCTCTAGAAGTATCCACCAAGCAAGAGTGGAACCATCAAAACATGTTAGTATAACACTTGTAAAATGTTGTTTTTAAGCTTTAAGACATATGCCAAAATATGTCTAAAGAGAACCAACACTTTATGCCTTCATCTTTGCACCAAAAAAGAAGAAAGTAAAAGAAGGGAAGAGATCATATTCCTCTAGGCTTTTGCAAGGGAAAAAGGAGAAGAAAAGATGCCAAACACTAGTACATCCTCTTCCCATTACACTTCTTTTATACATCTAGACCAAAAGGCAAGAAAGGACCATAAAGCAAAAGTAACATGGCCTTTGTTACATGTATGGAACATGTGATAAACAATTCAAAAGCAACTCTAGCCCATGCCCTTCATAATTTCGGCTATGGAGGAGACAAAAGCAAGATATGAAGTGCTTTTTACATTACCTCATGACTAGATGTTATATATATATATATATATATATATATACCAACTTTATGTAAAAGTCTATCATTTATGTAAAGTGATTGTAATATAAGTATAACATATAACTAGTCACACACATGCGCACACACACACACACATATATATATATATATATATATATATATATATATATATATATATATATAATATAATATAATATAAAATTACCTATTATATAAATAAACTCTAACTAGTATACTAAGATATAAATATAAATTATAAATAATCATAATTTAGGATATATTTCATAAGTTGTTATTTCTCCAATAAATATTATTTCCATAAATAATAAATTCATAGTTAGTAAAAAAACATTATTTCCATGAAATAATAATTTTCCAATTAAATACAAGTGTTGATATATTTAATAATAATTAAATTATACTAATAAATAATCAATTGATTGTAAATTGCTATAAGGTGTGACCCTATTAGATCATATGTTATTAGCAATATCATTCTATAATGACTCTTGAGCATACTAGATCTTTCAATCTCCCACTTGTACAAGACTTATCATAGATTGATATGGAAAGTGGTGAAAATCTACCAACATTTCACTTCCCCTAACAACATATGATGAAGAATGCCATTCATCAACATCTAATTCCCAAAATTTCAAAGCCTCAATTGATGTATTAAGGTAATTTTATCAATTATCCCTTTGTTACAGACATCCTAGCCTATTGAGCATGAGCCTTGGATCGCAATTAATATCATTTGTAATTCTACTTTGGGTAACACATGTTAGATGTCTAACTCTCAACACATAAGTGGAAAAAATCTCATCTTGAAAACATAAACCTCTTGCATAGTTCACACCATACCTGAAAATGTGTTAAGGATACAAATATAATACCTTTTAATGAAGTGTCACTCATGACTGCGATCTATGAGTTGATCTTGATGCGAGTCTGTTCAGTACTAGTTCTTTGACAAGTACCTATGAAATTTGCTTACAACCACTTGCCTATTTTCATATAGTACCGATCAAATTCATATTAGTCTTACTTCATAATTTCTCCCATAATTACCATCGACTATGAACGTTTAGAATAATATGGATTAAATATGTTAATATAGAACACAACAAGTATTATAATGATGATCATATCTTGATATATCAAAACATTATGTAATAGTTGTTTTTACAATGTTCCAATATCCAAATGCTAAATCCAAATCAAAATCCCATTTCTAGAATAGTAAAGTACCATAGTTGAAGTGTGACCACTCATACTTAGCTTAAAAGAAAAACTTTATTAATGGGTTTGACTAAGTTTAATTTGTGTGAATTATGTTAATACTATTATCTCCATATTTTGACTTTTACTCTAGGTATAGTTAAATATCTTGGAGTATTTGATTGACGTTCTTTTGTGACATAGAGTCTCTTAGCTTGATTAAGTATACTCATGAAGTCACAAAGATTTTTATATGATTTTTGAATGGCAGAAATCAACATAGTTTTTCAATGAACTCATTCATCAAATCATGTTTGACTTCAAGTTCAAAAGTAGTGTATTCTAATTTTGTAGTCGATTGTGTCATTATGTTTTTGCTTGGACCTCATTCCAAATAAACTTACTCTTCATTCCACAATGAAGTCAGAATCCAGTTATAATTCATAATTTTCTGTATCCGTTTAGAAATCAAAATCATACATCACTCTTTACATTAAGATTCTATTCTAAACTAATTATCTCATATACATTCTCTTAGCTCTTCTTAAGTACTCTTAGAATGTTTCCCATAGTCATCTAGTGAATTACCCATGTATTCAATATTGTATCTCATGATATGACATAAATGATGGATTCATTTGCGAAGCAAAGAGAATATAAATCATTTCATCTATCTCAAACCTATATGCTAGGTCCTTTTGAGATAGGCTTAAACAGGTGTCATGTGACAATGTCAAGAATCCTCCAAAGGAATCTTGTATCTTGACCTCATTCAAGATATTGTTAATTCATGCAAAAGAATTTATAACTTTCAACATTTATGCTTAACTATTTCTATAGATTTTACATTCCAATAATGTATCTTGTCATTCCTAGGTCTTTAATTTTAGAAATACTTTCCAAGAAAAGGTCAAACAACCTTACATAGTTGGAATGCAATTTCAAATGATTAAGTATGTCTTATTCATACAAGATTAGGAATATCACTATCTTCCCACTAGTTCTTAGTAAACACAAATGCTCTTTTCATTTTGACATAAAAGAATACCCTGTGTCTTTATATTAAAATGACTATTCCAATTTTGAGATTCTTGCTTTATATCAATAAGTGGATCTTAAGCATTACACATTTGGTTAGGATAACATGGATTAAGAAAACCTCCAGGATAAGCTATATAGATATCTTCTAGTAGATGTGTATTAAGAAAAGTGTATTTCTTAAAATCTATTTGCTATATTTCATATTAAGAATATGACTTATAGTAATTAATATCCATATTGATCTAATCATAGCTACTTGTGAAAAGGTTCGATCATAGTCAGTGTCATGAGTATAATAAAATCCTTTTATGATTAGCCTTGGTAAATGTGTATGATATCCATATATATATATATATATATATATATATATATATATATTGTTTATAAAGGAAGACTAATCAAGCCTATACTTGATTATTGTTGGGTCAAAAATATGGTTTATACTTTGTTTTTCTAAGCATTTATTGTTTTTAGTCTTGGACCGAAAATAATATTTGGTTTATTTGTAGCATGGACCGAAAACTAATGGGTTTTTGGTCAGGCCTTTGTATTTTGGGCTTGGTTGTAGTCCATAAGTATAAATAGGGTGCAAGGGAGTGTTTTAGGAATATAAGAGAGGAGGGGGGACCATAACAGAAAGGGAAGCCATTGTTGAGGGGAGAGAGCTCTAGAGAGAAATAAGAGAGAAGTGTGAATCTGTTGCTTATAACTCAGTTACTTCTAAACCTGCTGTTGGTAAATACAAGCCACCAAAACAAGCGAAACAAAGTGCCTGTTGCAAGTGTGCTTGTGGGAACAATCAGAGACAATGCAAGGGCACGCCACCAGGGGTAGGAAGAAACAATTCCTACATGAAGAAAAAGATATGTTTTCACTGTGGAACACCTGGACACTAGGGATGTTATTCGGGTCGGAGCCGAACCGAACCGACCCGAACCCGAATAAACCGAAAACCGAATAAGGGTAATTGTATGAACCGAAAACCAAACCAAATAAGCAATACGGGTTCGGTTCGGTTCGGGTATTATTCGGTTCGGTTCGGTTCCGACCCGAATAACCCAAATAACATGTAGAAGATGATTAACGAGTCGAATAACCCGAATAAACTGAATAACATTTACCAATTACATTTACAATGTGATTATAAATATTGTATTTTGTATGACTTGAATGGAGTTTGATCATAGTAGAAACTAGAAAACAACGATGATGAGACGATTATTTTTTTCCAGACGCAAGGGTCGACTTTTTTCTTATCGTGAATAGACTTTGAAGTTTGAACTTTGAACCGGTGATGATCGATGAATGAGTCCAGGTTATCGTAAGTCGCAAGGGCAGTAGCCACAACTATCGATCAAAGAGTAATGTCGCAAGGATGAGAAAAACCTCAATCGATCAAAGAAGTAATTCATGGGTTTTGGTCATAAGACATCCTATGTGCTCATACAAACCCTAATGCTTGGATCTAGGTTTCTCTATTGTACATGCTTTGAATCCAAGACTATAAACCCTAATTCTAGCATATGGAAATCAATATTAACATATAATTAGGTTTATGATATTACCTTGATTGTTATGTAGCAATAACAATCCCAATTCCTCCTTGAATTGACTTTGGAAGGCTTAGAGTCACAAGTGTCACTCCTCTAATGGCTCACAAACACCAAGAGCAAATGGAGAAGGTATAAAGAGAGAGGATAGAGGTAGGAATTCGTCCTTAGGACTTCTTGGGAAGGCTTAGACGAATTCTATAACACCGGGAATTTCAAAATGATTTTTCACAATTTACAAAAACATTTCTCATTAATTTTTCATAAAACATCAAGTTTAAATCTCAATTCACATTACACAAAATCCCAAGATCAATGTATGTCAAAAATCCCATGCGTGTGTACAGATCAAGCCGGCGCCTTCCCACGGTCATCGCTAGTACCTGAAACAACAACACTAACACTGTAAGCACAAAGCTTAGTGAGTTCCCCAAAATACCACATAAACACACACACACACACACACACATATATATATATATATATATATATATATATATATTAGCCACTCGAGGCTATAACTCTATGGGTCCGTGCACCCAAGCTCTGTGAACCCTCAGGTTCTAACTCTGGGAACCTTCCGGTTCCAACTCTATAAACATGCACAGCATAAATCACATAGACATCATGCAGTACAACACATAGCATACACATACTCTGACACATAACTCTGATTACCTACTGAAGGTAAAGTATAGTGAGAAGACTCACCTCGTGAATATCGATAGCTAGCAAATCCCGAAATCACACGTGCTCGATCCTCCGAGCTACAATCTCCCTATAACATCATATGTCTCTAATTAACACTTTTTAACACTAAGGTTGACTACCCCTAAGAAGTTAACACTGGTCAACTCTTGGTCAACGGTCAATGGTCAACTTTGACCGGACTCGGCGAGTGCACTATGGCGACTCGGCGAGTCTATACGTTTTCACCAATCTCTCTGGAATTCCCTTTTTACACGTCAAGTACTCCCTCTGACTCGACGAGTTTCACCTGGAAGAATTGCGGGGCCACCCCGACTCAACTCGCCGAGTCTCAAGAACAACTCGGCGAGTCCCAGTTCAACTCAGACCACCTGTCAACCCTCTCAGACTCGCCCTGACTCACTGAGTCAACCTATGACTCGAATGGACCACTCACTGGGCGATCTGAGGGCAATCTTCAAGCTACTCGCCGAGTCTGCTCATCGGACTCGGCGAGTCCATGCCATGCAATCACTCAAACTTGCTTCTAAGGTCAGATCTGCTCCAACAATTCATAGATCTGGCCTTCCTAGACTGATTCAACACGTAAAGTCCTTATCTTGGTGTTCATAACACACCCTATGGCTCATAAATGGCATTTTGACCTAAGGTATAAGGATTCCAATCCAAAACCTCCATTGATTCACAAAAAGCTTGGGCAAAGGGACACTCTGGACCCCCAAAGGTCCAGATCTACAACTTAACTCACTCAAGGGACCAAGGAAGCACTAGATCTTATCATAAAAGGGCTCAATAAGCCCTAAATCAACATAAATCTCGACATAGCATAAAAAGCTAGAAGAAAATACCTCAAATGCGATGCTCTGGACCCCAAACTCTCAGAAAATGGCTCCTCTTGCCTTTCCTTAGCTGATCCTCCCTTTTCCTGGCAAGATGACACTTCCAAGATCAATAGTGGCCTCCTTTTATGCTCAAAACGCTCACACTCGATTAGGGTTTCGCTCAAGGGACTGGTGAGCACAAATGACGGCCATAAGGCCCTTTAAATAGGTCCCAAACCCGAGAAATTAGGGTTTCATTAAACAGCGTAGACTCGCCGAGTCAATACCTTGGACTCGCCGAGTCCAAGTGCGAACCCGCGTCCAGACCCGCGATCCTACTCGGCGAGTCTGAGCTCCAACTCGCCGAGTCCCCTCTCAAAACACCAAAAACATAAACATAAAAGATACCTGGAAATCCGGGCTGTTACAACTTCATGAGCTTTAGGGGGTTTATATAGGTGTAAAGATTAGGGTTTTAGTCCTTATTCTTATCTAGTTGCTTGCCCACCAAGCAACCATAAGATAAGTCTTAGAAACCCTTATCCTAGTCGAATTCTAAGGCATTATCTCCTTAAATTCGTTCACCCTATATTTAAGATAATCCTTACCTTATTTTGTAACTATCACATAGTTACAATTCAGCTCCTCTAGTTTAATTAATTACACTTGATCACAAAATTAATTCTTAATTAATTATTGACCAATATTAATTAAACAAATATGATTTCTCCTTTAATATATTATTCTTATAACATATTAATAAATCATAATAACCTCTCTCTCTATTTATTTCTCCAATCAAGTTGCCTTGGTGAAGGCAACCCAAAAGGACCATGCACCATCGGGTCAAGTACATACCAAAATAGTTATGGACTTAGACACTAATCCAACAGTCTCCCACTTGGATAAGTCTAACAACTATTTTGCGTATGACTTCGGATCCCGATCTGCAATCGTAGCTTTCCAAAGCCGCTGTCAACTCTGATCATATCAAATACGCATGTCCTTAGATAAGGGATCATATATTCCTCCATTCTAGATATCATATGAGATATGATTTCAAATCATTCTCTTTGTACTATATCTCGATTCCGATTTATGACGACTGACTAATTAAACAAATCAAATTAGCCCTAGCCCGGCCGAGCATTTACGTTTGTCATCACTAAACCATCGAGGGGCCCAAAGATATCGCTTTTATCCTACTTTGGATAAAAGGAACGGATAAACTTTGATACAATGCTTGCTTGGACTTACTAACTAAATCACACACAACAATATGTTTTATAACACCAAGTTACTAGTGCGTTTACATATTATCAATGTGCAACCGATTTGCAAGATACAACTCACACATCTCAGTTTCAAGAATATAAGATGTTATCGTCTCACCAATCACTCGTGATACAATCCATGGAGTGATCCAAGTGAGCGTGGGTTTAATCCAATGCTCAAATCATATTCATAAGCACTCATGAACGTTGCAGCAAACATTTGCTTATGTCTAATACTCTTTTAGACAATCCACACACCAATTCACGACAGTCTTCATTCATATCTACTTCCAACATATGAACGACTATGGCCCGTTTGAATAATTCGATTATTCTTAATAAACTCAATTATTCTGGAAGTCAAAACATGCAAATGTGAAACACAAGAATAATACTAATCCCATATGGCCTCAACCCTTTGAGCATAAATAAAACACTTTTACTTATCACCATATTGATTACTCATTATTTGTCGTTTCGGGTAATCAACTTCTTACTTGAATTACAACACTTGTCCCATGCTCCTAGCATGCACACAATGTTTACCTATGGTTCTTTTGTGAAATAGATCACATTGAACACATTTCAAATCATTCTCATTTCACAACTCCAAATCCTTTTCATAAGTGAAAGAATATCAAATTCTTGCTACTTATAGAAGATTCTAGCATTTTATGCAATGATCTCTTTTGTAATGTCACTGCACCAAAGTCACAAAGACTATTGCCAATGATATTACAAAGTCTTCTATCGGAGATTGTTACAAGACAATTCCTTAGATATGATGTCTCTCACTCAAAGTACATTCCTTTGAACATCCTTTTGCATAAGAGTTTCTAATCTAGACATAGATTTTCAATATTCAATTCCCTAATATGGACACACTTCCATATTTTCCATATGACAACTCATTCTTAATAGAATCTTTTCTATTCATGATAATGTCGATATTGTCCATCCAATATGGAAACATTTCCATATTTTCCAATACTATACTTCCAACTACTCACAAGCGACCAATCCTCGTCGAACTTTGGATTGTCCTTTGATAGTTGTTTAATTATTTTAGTCAAAACCGATTCTAGTCCTTTTTCCCCCTAAATGCGCTAGACATTTGGAAAATTTTAGAATGGTCAAACATTAAAGCATTTGCAATCGATCCTATACCCGAAGCATATGGGACACGACGCATAATGTTTTATTTGCTATGTTCTCAAAATTTAAATTGTGAAGAGGAATGCCATAATCATAATCGAAATTTTAAGAACACACTATGTACCCTTGACTAAATTTATTAACATTTCTCAACCTAAACTTTTAGATTTGAAATGAAGCATAATATTCTCTCCCTTAATTATAGCAAAACAACTCTTCAACTATTGCGACTTTGCAAAGTATGACTCTTGTTTTCTATAATTAATATTGCTAACCTTGCAATACTTTCCTTAATAATCATACAATCATAACATTTATGCACCCACTATCATGATGATTTTTATAAAACATAACACTTATGCTCCCACTAGCTTCGACATGTATTCATAAACATCTTAACTTTTAGAAAAACAATACTTATTGAATTTCTTAAGTTCATGTTTCTAATACTTAGTGCTTTGATAATCTTTTATCAAGGCTTCTTAAACTTATACACCTTTGCCTTATATAGTTCATATGTGTGTGTAAACAATTGCCAAACCTCACAATTCAAATTATGGAAAGGGATACCATAACCATAATTGATTTCAAGAATGCAATTTTACAATCACTATCTTCTTAAAATCTTTCTTAGTGAAAGCATTTCCTCACAATCATTTTCATGAAGGACGAAATCTTATGACACGTAGATTTTAAGCGGTGTATGTGTTCCTATCCATGTGAATTTGTTGAAACCAAAGTTTACGACAAATTCAAACTCATATGGACCGAACTTTCTTAATCTTGATTTCTTGCCTTATGGTAGCACAGCTTCCCACCATGTATTCCAAGTAGTTAAGAAGCTCACCTTTTCCTATCAATGTACTTTCCATTGATCAAGGTCCTTGCCTTTTATGCATTCAAATGAGAACTCATAGAACTCACATGCATAATTAACTCGATTGGAATAGCATAGAAACAAAATAATGTCAACACGATAGGTTGTAAACCTCAACTCGTGTGCTAGTGATGATTGATAAGGTTTATTTGATTTGTTCTTGAAACCTTTCAAGACCATTAAGACTCCCACTGACTCTTTGACATATAAGATTCTCTTGTCAAAACATTTCTTGACAAACAAATATTCAAGAGTTAGTGTAGCTTTTATTAAAAATCTTCATAAATTGGTCCTAGTTGGTCTTTGTCTTATCCAAGACATCATAACTTTCCACATTTGATGAATGTTATAAACCTTCTTAATACTTTTCACTCATTGTTACAATCTTAACTTAAAGACTTGTTTTCAGAACGAAGTATGATTGGCTACTTGATTTAACCATTTCTTCAATTCTTGATTCCTCTTCTTATACATACAATTGTACTAAGACTCACTTAGAGGATCAATTGAGATATGGTTCTTAATCATTAAGACCTATCATAAAGCATAAAAGGTACTCTCCCTTCTTCTTAGAATGGAGAAACTTTTATCTTTCTGCCTACTCGATTCTTCTTATTCGTTCTACTATTGATTTAAACCTTTTTCAATTAATCTACAATTACACTTAATCTTGTAAGTAAAATCACCTTTAGTAAATCATGATGAATATCTTTGTTACTCTTATGGTGGACTTGATCAACACGCAACTTTGTGTATTCGATCTCCAAGTCCTTCATTTGACACTTTGTCAATGAATTAGTCTAATTTCCAAATATGAAATTTCTCATTCATCGTGCAACCAAGTTGCATGATTCCAAGTTTCTGTCCAATTGAAACTTGGGCGATGAGAAACTCTCCCTATTTGGTAAATTCTCGACTTTTCCATAAACACCATAAATAAGAATCATATCCATTTGTTGTAGAAATATGCAAACACCAATTTTCATAACGATTTCATTGCAAGGAAATAAACAAATAAATAAATAAGTCAAACGAAAATTTATTTTATTTATAAAAGCAGCGGAAAACATTTGTCCTTACAATGCAAAATCCATTGAAAACTATGTATTTCAAAAGAAAAATTTCTAACAACTCTATCATAACTATCTAAGCTCAAAATCTAATCTTCAAGTCCATGCGATCAAGATCCATTCATTGTGATTAGATTTATCTTGCTCTTTCACCAAGCTTCCTTTCTTTTCACCGATCCTGTAAAACATTCAAATGCAATCTTATTACATTATGTATTAAGAATTAATGAATAGGAGCTTAATGGAGTTAGTGGATTTTACCTGAAGCGCAGCCATACTCTTTGACTCTCCCATCTTCTGGACTCTTCAGGCTCTTTGGGCATACTTGTATCCAACGCCCTTTCTTTTGGCAGCAAACGCAGGTCGGTTCTCCTAGAACGTCCTCGGAAGCATGGTCGGTTGACTTTCCCAAAAAATACGCTCCATTGCTTCGCCAAATCATTTCTGATTCAGCAGCAATGAGCATGTAAGTTAGGTCAATGAGGTTGTCGTCATGATCAATCATATAATACTTTCTTTTGAACTCATTATATGATTCAGGAAGTGACTGCAAAACCCAATTCACAGCCAACTCATCTGCGAATGACACACCCAACATTATCCACCTATCAATGTGTGATTTCATTCCTAGAACGTGGGCACACACGGGTCTACCATCTTCATGTTTCATTTCCAATAGGGCCTTAGTGATATTGAACCTTTCAATTCTTCGATCTTGTGGGTTGGGGAGAACAATAGGAGGAGGAGGAGGAAGTGAAGCATGATTTCTCGTTCCTCGATTGAATCGTGGAATACCATCTTCATGTGGAATGCTTGTTCCACGGGATTTGGGAAGACCATAGTTGTCGAACTTTGACATCTACAAAACGGGAGAAAAACAAATTCAAGTTAGTTGATTGATTGAGTCCTTAGTAAATCACCCAAATGAGATACTAAGGCTAGGACCCAACACAATATTCTACAACTCGGGAGAGGGATGCCGTAACCCTAATTGCAGAATATTTGAAGGTAAGTGAATGACGATTCACTAATTTCCACCATGAAAAACGAAAAAAGGAAATTGAAGTTTTAAATCTATGAAAACTCCTAGATCCTTTGAGATTCATTGAACTTTCAATGGCATGTTTAAATCTCGATATGCCCCTCTTGTTTGTGACTGGGATGCCGAGGATCACAAAGCGGGTGTGAATAACCATGAAAACTACATGGTGCCCTCACATGTTACAGTCACCTATTCGATGTGCCGGTAAACCACGCACGCTCCACCGAACTATGACAAACATTGAGTCACCCTTTGCTACCTTTGCTTAGAACCATTTAGTGTGCCGGTAAACCACACACGCTCCACTAACGTCTTCATAAGGGCACAAAGTGTAATTTCATGGAATTGCATCAATTCACTTTTGCCTAAGTAACTAAGATTGGGAATTTTATAAAACATTTAGTTACTTTAATAATTCATTATACTTATAATGGAAGGTTTCGTCCTCTCCTACCCGTTCGGCTAACGACCCTCCACTAGTCAAGAGTGCGGTGGGTAAGAGTGGATACCCATTCAATCTCCATTTTATAGGCAATTTCCTTAAACACCCCTTATAGACCAGCTTCGTGAATGAGGCCTACTAACGGTAAGACTAACTTTTACTCATACATATATATATATATATATATATATATATATATATATATATATATAATGTTAGACTTTTAATGTTATATATAGTATAGGGTGTATTTTACACTTGTAAAATATTAGGTGGTTAAATTTAACAATTATACTTTTAATTCAATTAAATTGCAAACCTAAACTTTTATGGATTTATTAAAATTTTTGTTAATTATACACCTTAATTAATAAAACCATAAGGGTGTGATTTGAACTTTTTCAAAACTTTACTAGAGTTTTAGAATTTAACATTCCTAATTTAACTTTTAATCAACTTTTAAATTCCAAAACTTGAGGGAAAGTTTTGAAACATTTCAACACATTAGGGTTTAGAATTTAAATATACATCAAAATTAAACCATTTAATCAAAATTTAAATTCCAAAACTTTAGGCAAGTTTTGAAACCTTTTTCAAAACATTTGGGTTTCAATTATTTAAATTTCAAAACAACAAAACTTTTGGGTTCAAATTTAAACTATAAAACCTAAGGGGAAAATATGAAACTTTTCATAACAACAAGGATCAAATAACAAATAATCTAAATTAACAATTAATCACATAATTATCCATATTTGATTTATTTAATGATTTCTTGCAAAACAATTTACCAATTTAATCAAAATAATTAATCAATTATCACATAAGGAAACAATTATCCTATTAATTGATAAATATCTTCAATTAGATCAAAAATATAGTCAAATATATCATATAATCGGATTAATATTGATCTAACATGATAAGGTAACCATCCATAATAAAAAACAGCAAGAAATCCCGAATATACCTCTGTCTGACGCACCGACTCGCCGAGTCCACAGTGGGACTCGCCGAGTCCATCAAGCAGAACACCAAAAATCGAATTTTTCAAACATATCAAGCATCAATACAATAGAAACCAGTCAAGGCTCTGATACCACTGATGGGTTTTGGTCATAAGACATCCTATGTGCTCATACAAACCCTAATGCTTGGATCTAGGTTTCTCTATTGTACATGCTTTGAATCCAAGACTATAAACCCTAATTCTAGAATATGGAAATCAATATTAACATATAATTAGGTTTATGATATTACCTTGATTGTTATGTAGCAATAACAATCCCAATTCCTCCTTGAATTGACTTTGGAAGGCTTAGAATCACAAGTGTCACTCCTCTAATGGCTCACAAACACCAAGAGCAAATGGAGAAGGTATAAAGAGAGAGGATAGAGGTAGGAATTCGTCCTAAGGACTTCTTGGGAAGGCTTAGACAAATTCATGAGCTTTAGGGGGTTTATATAGGTGTAAAGATTAGGGTTTTAGTCCTTATCCTTATCTAGTTGCTTGCCCACCAAGCAACCATAAGATAAGTCTTAGAAACCCTTATCCTAGTCGAATTCTAAGGCATTATCTCCTTAAATTCGTTCACCCTATATTTAAGATAATCCTTACCTTATTTTGTAACTATCACATAATTACAATTCAGCCCCTCTAGTTTAATTAATTACACTTGATCACAAAATTAATTCTTAATTAATTATTGACCAATATTAATTAAACAAATATGATTTCTCCTTTAATATATTATTCTTATAACATATTAATAAATCATAATAACCTCTCTCTCTATTTATTTCTCCAATCAAGTTGCCTTGGTGAAGGCAACCCAAAAGGACCATGCACCATCGGGTCAAGTACATACCAAAATAGTTATGGACTTAGACACTAATCCAACAGTAATGTCGTTGACTCGTCGATATGGTGTAATACGGATGATCGAATTCGATTGCGTTGATTTTTTTGGTGTATTACGTGGGTTTTGTTGGGTAACGATCGATAGAAAAGAAGTTCGTATAAGCAATCATGTTAGGAAAAAAAATGTGACTTTTCATATTCAGTTCGGTCCTTTTGGACCGAATAAGCCCTTATTCGGGTAACTCGAACCGAATAACCCGAAAATCGAATAAGCCTTATATAGATACCCGAAAACCGAATCGAATTGCTTATTCGGGTCTAATTCGGTTCGGTCCGGTTCGGTTTTCGGTTCGGTTCGGGTTTTCGAGCCAAATTTTCATCCCTACTGGACACATTGCCAAAAATTGTCCAAATCACGCATGTGTTCCCTACTATGCACAATGCTGGCAGAACGCACAAAGAGGGAGCTTTTCTAAAAGAAAACCTTCGAGGCCACGTTTTAAAAATGGTTATTGGAACGTGCAGAAGGCCAAAAATCAAAATCCCAAAGTCAAGAAGGGAATGTCGGCCAAGAATTCCAATCCAAAAGATGCTCCAGTGAAACCAAGATAGGTTAGATAAAATTCATCTCGAAGATCGGCTTCAAGTTCAAAATCAAGTGTTAAGGCACCCATCTGCTCGAACAACAAATGGGTTAAACCCAACTACAGTTGGGTACCAAAGGTTCAATCTCCCAAAGCGTCTAATGATTCTAACATTTCTTCATCTTCTGTTTGTGATAAGCAAGATATGTCATGGGAGAGAGTACCTTGCAAAGATGACAAAGGTCGACTAAGTTTCAAAATGAACTGGGTTCCAAAGACCAACTGATCCCGCTCTGTGCTGGAGTAGCTATGGAGGCATATCATCATACTTTGTTTTGTTGGTAGTGGATGTTCTAGGCATATGATAGGGGACATCTCTCAACTGTACAACATTATGAACTTTGTTTGAGATTATGTGTCCTTTGCGGGAAGGGAAGAAAGGAAAGGATCACACATGGGGTTTGTGCTTAACGATGTGAAGAATTTTTGGATCTGTTTTGAGATCAAAATATGCATGCAGTTATCAGACCTTTTGAATGCAAATTCAATCGGTGACTTATGGTTTGAGTTTTCTTCTCGTTTCTCCTGAGTTTATCTTAAACTGATTCGTTTTGAAGACTATCTTTTATTTTCTTATAGTTATTTGTTTGTAGGTATTGTTTGGGAAGTGATATGAAGTATAGTGCTAAAGGGAATTTATGATTCGTGTAATGCATTAAAGCCAAATTGTTTAGAATTTGTGTTTAATGTGTTGGTAGGCACAAAGGATTCAAAAGCACTAGACATAGATTGACAATGAAAGGACTAGGCAATATGAACATAGATAGTTTCATTTGGACTAACCATACGATGCTTGGGTGGATTGAGTAGTGAGATAAACATGGGAACCTGCGAGATACATTAAAAATAAATCATCTAGAACTGTGGCTCAACATTTCATTGATTTATGGACTTATGTCCTTAATTCTAGTACTGATAGGGCAACTGGGGGTTCTGATAAAGTAGGTCTATAGGAAATTATTTTCTTGCTTTCAATTTGTCAGTCATATGTTGGCTCCTTTGTGCTTTTGGAACTTATATGACCTGGAATGCAACATATGCAACTCTATTTCTATGCATCTTCTGATCTATGCAATTCTTTTTATCTGTTAGCCATATGTTGTTCCCTCTGTGTGATCAGAAGATCTGAACTGGGACACAAAATATTCACCCTTCTACTTCTCTGTCCCTCTATCTATGTTAGTCATATGTTGTTCCCTTTGCATGATTAGAAGACATCCGACCTGGGATACAACATATACATCACTAAATCTGACTTCTTTCTTAATGATTGAATACTCACCTAAAGTAAGGAGTTCTTTGGAAGTTCTTGATTACCAGGGCATATCGGGAAGTGGGAAAAACGTTCTAGTGCATCTAAAATTGAACAATTTAAAAGGTTGTCTGTAGATCTCGCTGCTGAATTTAAGTGGACAACAATATCCTTGGTCGTCGTCAGCTAAATGATCTATTTAGGAATATAGGTACAACTGTCCTGTCACTTATAATCTATTCAATTTTTCAACATCCTTTGTGTTTAAGTGGACCACAATACCGGTGATTGACCAGATCTAAACATGCAGGTGTGTGCTGATAAACGATATTGAATTGCTTGACAACTTTGAACCCAAAAGTTTTTAGATTTAGTCATCATTTTTGTTTTTGTTATATTTGTTCATAGTTTTCCTCTATGAAAAAATTTAAGGGGGAGAATTAAAAAAATCAAACAAAAATCATAAAATTCAAAAATCCAAAAATAATTGTACTTCTGTTTTTATTTATTTTTAGAAAAATATGAAAAATCCAAAAATATTGTGTTCTTAGTTTGTTTTTAATTTTGTTTTTATCTCAAATTTGCCTTGAAAGGTGAATTCAGATGTAGATGAGACTCAAGGAGAGTGTATCGAGATTTTCTGAGCCAAGGTTGGGTCCTTGAATAATTGTGGTGAGAACGGTTTTCATAACTCTGTGATCCACAATGACTTTTTAGTCATGTTTACTTTTCAAGGCGCATTCGGGATCATTGAAGAATTCTCATTCGAAGGAACAAGAAATGAAGATTATTCTTTCAACATACCATCTTTCAACCCCAGAAGCAAGGTGAAGCTGTACTTGAAGATCATGTAACAGATTGCGTTGATGCGTCCTCAATCAATTTGCTGCTATCTATGTACCTGCTGAAGTGATCCAAAAGATTTGATCTCTCTGATATTCTCTCTGAAGATTCTCAAGCTGAAAGCACAGATTTTCAAGAATCTATACAATAATCCTCCACACCTAACATGTGTTCAAAGTCAAATTTTAAAGAAAAGCTTAACTGTTTAAGATGAAGCCATTCACCTAGAAGATCCAATTGTTTATCTTGAAGTTGTGAAGAAATAGAAGACAAAAAGCTGGAGCCAAGCTCCAAATGAAGATTGATAATAAAAACCAGCTACATTTTTAGGGGGATTTTGTTGGGTCAAAGAAAAGAAAGCTATAAACCAAGGGGGAGATTGTTGGGTCAAAAATATGGTTTATACTTTGCTTTTCTATGCATCTATTGTTTTTAGTCTTGGGCCAAAAATAATATTTGGCTTATTTGTAGCATGGACTGGAAACTAATGGGTTTTTGGTCAGACCTTTGTATTTTGGGCTTGGGTGTAGTCCATAAGTATAAATAGGGTGCAAGGGGAGTGTTTTAGGAGGATACGAGAGGATGGGGGACCATAACAAAAAGGGAAGACATTGTTGAGGGGGAGAGAGATCTAGAGAGAGAAACAAGAGAGAAGTGTGAATCTTATGTAGTGTTCTTCCTTCTTATCATCCAACACATCATAGATTCATCAAGTTCTTATTCTTCTTCTTCTTCTCCATTCTATCTTGCATCATCCACTTGATTGGGATTACGCACCATCAAGTGGATCTGATTGATACATCAAGCTAATTTTTAGGACTTACAATCCTGACCGAAGATCAATCTTGGAGAACTAAGATGCACCCCGAAGTTGATCAAATAATTCGTCAAGCATCGAAAGTGGATAACAGTTCTTCTCCGTTAGCTTGTTCAATTCCCAATAATCTATGCATATCATGTATGACCCATCCTTCTTTTTCATGAATAGAATTGGTGCTCCCCATGGATAACTGCTTAGATGGCCAAAACCCTTGTTTAGTAGCTTTTGTAGTTGTGTAGACAAGTCCTGCATCTCAGGAGGGTCTAGGCTATATGGCGCCTTGGCAATCGGAGCCGAACCAGGCATCAAATCAATCCAGAACTCAACTTGCCTCTCGGGAGGCACCCTCGGCAACTCCTCAGGAAAAACATCAGGAAAGTCCTGCACAATGGGTACCTTGCTGAAGTCTTTCGTGGTCTCAACCTACGTATCTGAAACATAAGCCAAAAATCTAGAACAACGCTACTTAAGAAACCTCCTAGCCCTTGCAGCCGAACAGAGAACTGGCCCATGCGAATCTCTCTCACCAGGAATAACCAGTTCTATACTTAGGGTTTGAACTCTAACCAACTACCGCTCATAATCAATCACGAGCCCATTGCGCCCCAACCAGTCCATGCTGATGATCACCTTCAATCCCCTCAAGGGAATCGATACCAAATCGATAGGAAACCTCTCACTAAAAATGTTCAGAATACATCTTCAGAATACCCTCGCAACACTCACCGTACGATCATCTGTAATCTCCACCTCCATAAGGGAATCCTAAGTCCCTAGAGCATCTCGAAACTTCTTGCTGAGTGCAAGAGGTACAAAGGACCAGGTAGCCCCCGAATCAAATTAAACTTGAGCCAACATAACAAACATAAGCATAACAAGAAAACAATAAAGATAGAGATAAGTCACATACTAGTAACGACATCCGGTGCTGCTCGGGCCTTATCAGCGGTCAACTCAAACGCTCTACTCTTCACCGCAGGAGCCTCCGCCTTACCCTGACGGCCATCCGTAATCCTCATGGTGGCTGGCATAGGCGATACCACCGCTCCACCAGACAACCTCAGACAATCAGTCTTGTGTGGCCGGTCAAGTTTCAATGAAAACAAATCAAACCCTTCTTGAGGCACTCCTTGCTCATGTGGCCCGATTGGCCACAGCTGTAACATGCCGAGCCTGCTACCCAATAGGCTCCACTATGCGGCTTGCCACACTTGGCATAACGGTCCCGACGCTGCTGGCCTCTACTAGAAGTATCAGAGGTCTTAGGCTTCTTGGCTTGGCCCATTGCTGTTTGAACTTGTTTTGGTTTCCGCTTCGTCTGGAGTTCGAACTCGATTTCCCGATCACGGGCCTTCTCAATCATGTCATTCAGGGTCTTGCACCTTGAAAATCTCATGAACTCCCAGATATCATCCCTCAGCATATCATGATACCTCGTCTTCCTCATCTCCTCCTCCGTAGCGTACTGCGGAACTAAAAATGCTCTCTCCCTGAACTTGGTGGTAATCTCCGCCACAGTCTCCGTAGTCTTGTGAAGGTCCAGGAACTCCTTCAGTATATGTTGCACCTTAATGGGCGGTGAAAAATCCTGATTAAACCTCCACATAAAATCCTCCCATGTCATCACTGCCACACCCGCCGACCCTACCTCATGGGTAACCTCCTGCCACGAATCCCGCGCTTGGTCCTTCAGCATACAGGATGCGAATCCCATCTTTTCTGTGTTGGGGTAAAAGCTCATGCACTGTGCATTCTCCATGTCAGCAATCCAGTGACGACTAGCGATGAGGTTCTTAGCCCCAAAGAACTTAGGTTCTATGCATGCCTTGAACTCCCGGAATGAGTGAGTTCGAGTCCCAATCTGAACCGCACCAATCTCGATTTGGAAAGACCTGATCCGCTGCTCCATAATCTCCATGATCCCCTCCTTGACGGTACCGAAAATCACCATGGTAACGTCAAGGATGCCGTGAGTAACCTCGGCTGTGATAAGCTTGTGCAGCCTCTCATCAATCGGCTCGGTACTGGAACCTGAACCCGATCCTAAACCTGATCCCGAACCTAAACCTCCTCGTGTAGCCATCACCATCCTCAAACTGAAAATACAACATAGAAAGCAACCAATAAGGAAGTTCGAAGGGATTCCTCCTCACCGGACTCCTTAGAGTTTCCAAGTCTGCCCTTGTCTTGGGTACATGCCATATGCTTTCAGTAGGACGGGCCCAATACTACCTTCCACACCTACCTGTACCTACCCCAAGGTCATACTTGATACCCCTAATTCATCCTACCATACTTAAAACATGACCCACAAAACACAGAACATACACATATCCTATACTCTTATAGGATTTCTCAATCCTCACTGAACTAGAAACCTCAATCAACACCACAGGTTCCCTTATGCATGCAAGTTATACATAAATAGAGTCGCATAGACTGTCAAATAAAATTTCTACCCTAATTCCACAACCAAACAAGGAACTAGAAATAAGGCAGAATCCATCATTCTAGGGCTATGCAATCCTAAGCATATATAACTTTGAAAGCATACACTTAGAAAATAACAGAGTTAACATTGATTCCGAGAAATATATAGCATTGAACTTTCCTAGGCTACAAGGAATCACACAAATCAGAAAATTTTATCACATAACTGCTGAAGGTATCCTTAGCCCTACTCTAGCATACACTTCACATATTAACATACTAGTTGCAATTCATAAGCATTGTTTAATTTTAGGAAACACTTAGGGGCTGTTTGGCAGGATCTAAATTTTTAAGATCTGAATTTTTAAGAGGTCTAAAGTTCTAAGAGGGTCTGAAATTTTAAGAGCTGAATGTTTAACATGCTGTTTGGTTGGGACCTCTGAATTGTTCTGTTGAGTTATTAAAATGACCATTTTACCCTTCTGTTTTATTTTTTATTAAATTCAACTGTTTATTTAGAAAATAACCTAATAAAAAAAATTTAATTATGTATTAAAAAAATATATAAACACCATATAAAATCCAAATTTAGCATAAATCAAAATTAAACACAAATCCAAATCAAACATAAATATTTTTAAATCCACAAAAACATACTAAAATCCAAATAAAATCCTACAAATTTAAATTCACCCCAATTGATTCGCAATCTGGTCACGTAAATTATCCATGTATTCATTTCCTTGTGAACCCCATTCCATATCGTGTATGTTTTCGCCATCATTTTTCCCCCCTTGTGCTTGAGCATTGTTCTCCTCGAACGCCATAAATAACTCATCATGAATATCACATTTCCTTATGAAATTGTGGACTGCAAAACAAGCAATGACTATATCTCTTTGCACTGAAAAAGGAAAAGGAGCCATTCGCTTTAGGATTGAGAATCTCGCCTTCAAAACACCGTAAGCACGTTCAATAACATTTCTGAGTTGCGCATGTGCATGATTGAATTTTTCTTCCTTAGTTAACGGACGTCGCCGTCGATAGTCGGCTAACCAATACCTCATGTTGCGGTAAGGAGTCATAAATCCACGAGTGTTGGTGTATGCAGCATCACAAAGGTAATATTTATCTATACACATGAGTGAAGGAAGTATTATATATAGAAATTTAATATTGTATTTTAGAATAAATTTAAAAAGAATTAAAAACCTGGAGGAGGGAACGGAAAGCCTGAAGTCGGGTTACATGCAACTTCTTTCAAAACTCTCGAATCATGTGTTATACCCTCCCAACCGGCCCATACGAATGTGAACATCATATCAAAATCACAAATTCCTAAAACATTTTGAAAGCATTCACCTTTTCCTCTTCCCCTATAGCGAGTTTGTTGATCAGCAGGCACGGCTGCATGTACAAGAGTTCCATCTAGCGCACCTATTGCTCCAGGGAAGATTTCTTTTAGCTTACGATGCCTCTCTGAGGAATTCACGGTTGCATTAGAATTCGTTGGCACTATAACTTCTTTTGCAAAAATCATCATTGCATTTAGCATCTCATGAAAGCATCTATAAACTGTTTCTGTGGAGTGTTGAAACCTTCGTTTGATAATCCTGAACCGTTTATTATGTGTTATAGTTGTCAAGAACATAGCCATCTTTTCTTCAACTATGCCTACTACTTTGCAACCAACTGTTTCGTCTAAAATGATTTCATAAAAGTACATATGCTTCACGTGAAAGATGCATCAAGTCATGACATTGTGTAGAAGTTCCATGTAACAATTCTTGTGTATGTTGATGACCACTCATTCCCGAATCATTATCAATTGCCCTTCCAATTCTGTTGGATGCTAGATTCAACCAATAGCAACATAGTAACATGAAAAATGCAATTTCTTCATCCGAATCCATAAGCAATCTGTTATTTTGAAAATACATAACAATTATATTAACAACATATAACATAAAAATTCATCAAGTCATTAATATCAAATAATCCAAAACATCAAGTAATCCAAAACATCAAGTCATTAATGTCAAGTAATCCAAAAAAAAAACCATCTAGTTCAAACCAAACATCAAGTAATCCAAAAAAAACCATCTAGTTCAGACCAAACATCTAGTTATCCAAAAAAAACCATCAAAACATTCAAAAAATCTACTTAGCGAAACATTCCATAATGTGCTCCAACAGTCTTGACCCAATTCTCACAAATAGTTGAATCAATGGTTAACCACACGTGCCTCTTATCTGCACTTTCACCAAAAAGAGCAACAGCAGTAGTGTATCTTGGATCAAATATTCCCCATCCTAACTTCTCCAATTTTTCCATACACGCATCCAAATTCGAAGAAGAATGCTTTTCCACAAATATTTTAGCAACCGTGGCAATATCTTCACCGATTTCAAGCAATCTTGAGTTGGATGCATCTTTACCCTTATCTTTACCCTTGTCTTTACTTTTATTTTGACTCTTTGCCATATCTGTAGTCTTTTGTTTTTTTATTGAGCAGATGACTCGTCACTGAGACCTACAGTTTCTTGTTGAGTGCAATCGATGTCATCAAAGTCATGCAAACTATAGTGCCTTGACTCTTGAATAGGACGGGGAAGGGTAAAAGTTGGTCCCCAACTATTTATGCCTATCGCTGTTGCGCCTTCAAACAACTGTGTGCAAAGGTCAGGGTAGGGTAATGGCATATGTCTGAAAGAATCCACATGTTTGTTTGACTGTTTGAAAAAAAATATTTTATTACTTAAACATGATAATATGTTTTTTATAACTAAACAAAATACCTTTGATTCTAATTCCCATTCTTCTTTGGAAAGGTTGAAGGTATTGGTTGTTGAATTGTACACATTGCCGGTTTTGTTTTTTAACTTCAAAAAAGCACCAAACTTTGACTTTAGGTAGTCATAGCGGTTCTTCATTTGTTTTTGGTCCGCAATAAAGTTGTGTTCAATTTTTAATGTTTCAGCTACATTCCTCCAAGATAATGCTTTCAAACTACTCCCTTCCCACCCATTCACCGTAACTTCACGTAAACAAGCTTCTAGAAACGTTTTTTCTACACCTTGAACCTTCCAACTAATCCTATCCTTCTTTTCTCCCATTTCTTTGATCAATTCAACAAAAAAATGCATGTTTTAATAACAAGTTAAGCATTTTAAAAACACATTTTCAACAACAATTTAAGCAACATAAAGGCACCTTATCAACAACTATTTCAACAAAACAAGTGTATAATGTCATGATATAAGCAAGAATATATATTTCAAAACTAATGCGCATTGTCAACAAATATTTCAACAAAACAAGTGTACAATTCAATAAAACTAATGGATATTTCATGATATAAACAAGAGTATAAACAACTATAACATCAAACATAAATATAAATATTTCATGATAACAACAACAAAAATAATGCATATTTTCAACAACTACAACATTTCTACATAATACTCAACTATAAAAACAGTTTAGAAATTGGTATATAAAACCGGTTGTTGTTGAATCACTCAAACTGCCACCAATGAACTTACCTTCTTATATGTGAATTTGGATTGTTTTGTCCCACAATTAGGATTTATTTAAACACATTCAACCCACCAAGAAGTGCTTCAACACTTCTCTATATCATATAAAAAATTTATTTAGATATGATTCATCATGTTTATATATATTCAGTTCCAAAATTTAACATTCAAAGGCACACCAAGAATTCCTTGAATCAAAAACCATTTTCAGAACCATCTTATAAATTCACGATGAACAAAGAGAGCATTCATTCCAAAAACCATAATCAAATCCAAAGCCACCGATCATAGAGAAGAGGAAGAACACCCATTCCAAAAACCCTAATCGAGTTCTCAGCCAACAAAATTGAGCATATAACAAAAAGAAGAGGAGGCAAACATACCTGTTGCGGTCGATGAGTCAATGGAGACGGAAGAGATAACCACCACCGGGAGCAGTGACGCTGGGACGTCATCGACGATTGCGCCGGAGGGAGTATGTGTCAACGATTCTTCGAAACAGATGGGAAGAATGGAGGGAGGCGCATATGCGAAGTGAAGAAAGAAGAATCGACGGTCGATGAGTCGATGTGTTTAGGGTAAATTAGGACGCGTCTCTTTTTTATATTTTTCAGACTTCATTTAATATCTGAAAAAATAAGAGGCATCTTTTAGTTTAAGAGGTAAAAAATAATACTCAAACAAACACTCTAAATCTGAAATTTTAAGACACTACCTCTTAATTTTGCAATTAAGAGGTAAACAAATGGGACCTTACTTGAGCTCGGCCGATCACATGCATTGCACTCTCCCTTTTTACTTAAGAAAACCCTTTTTAAAAAAACTTGAATTTTATTCTTTCAAAAATGTTACCATTTCCTCAGTTTGAGTTCTGGCACACCTGAGGGTGTGCCTGAATCCCTCAAACCAAGGCTCTAATACCAACTTGTAATAGCCCAAAAACCGGATAAAGTTTTGCATTTTCAAAAATAAGAATTACAATCATAATTTGTTTCCAAAAATCCGTTACATCATAACATGTCAAATTATCAAAGTATCAATATCAATGAGTGCGTAAAAGGTTGGAGAGTGTATGATGCACTATCAGGTCGATACCCTCCCTTTAGTACCGTAAGTACCTGAAAACACCCAAATAAACTATAAGCAAAATCTTAGTGAGTTCCCAAAATATCAAATAACATACAACCACAGAATACCATGCGGCATACATATAGTTGCCATGGGCTACCCCCATGGTTTGATATCCAAGTGCCATGGGCTATGCCCATGGTCTTCCATGCCATGGGTTGCCCCTATGGTATTCATACAAGTACCACAGACTACCCCCACGGTCTTCAAACAATTAAATACGTAAAAGACTGTCAATCCACATGTTAGGTAATGGGCCGACATTCGTGCCTTTGACCCATGGATATAGTAAGAAGACTCACCTCAGACTGCTGATAAATAATTACTGCTCGGCTACCAGTCCGGAAATCTCACACAGTAAATATACAATTTAACCTAATTAGAATTATGATACAAACTCACTCATGGGCCCAAAATCCCAAATTCCAAACTCTTCAAATCCGGCCCAAAGGCCTTTCTCCTTTAATATGCCTAACTACCCTTGGTTCAAAATCAATAACGGCCATAAGGCGCAAATGGCCGAACAATGCCACCTAAGGCCCATTCCATGACATACAAGGTCCACAAAGGAAAATTGAGATCCCTATTCTAAATGGGCCATGACCTAACACTAGATAAGGCCCAAAAGCCCAAAACATGCTTCATCTTCCCGGAGGATATACGCACAACGTACAACATTAGTACACTTAAAGTAGTTGATCTTAAGGAAATAGGCGCATTGTATATCCCAGTATGCCCAACGTACAAGGCTGCTAAGCATAACCAACCATTAAAAGCTTAATCTAGGCATCCACTTCGTCAAATTCCAGATCTCGGTCATTTTAAAGGTCCTAGGGCATACAGTTGGCAACTTTTTGCCTTTTCATGCTTAATGGGAGCCCAACATCCCATTTTTTCCATTAAGACTCACTTTAAGAACTCAAATCGATGCATGGTGCCATAACAACCATCATTATAGCATTGTCATGCTTCTAACATGCCAAAGGGACCCAGATCTAACATTTCTAGCTTTCGGAGTTGCTCAAACTCACAAAAGAGGATCCGTGAACTAAAAATGAACTCACTACCAAACCTTAAATCAAACTAGTAAAAGGATTAGCAAGTTCTAAACTTTTTACCTCTAAAAGCTCTCCAAGAAAATGTAAATGCATGATCTTGAAGCTCAACCACGTCCAAGGCTTGTTCACAAAGCTCTTTTTGCAAACTCACTAAAATGGTCACCAAAGACACTTTAAAGCTCAAGGATCATACTCACTAGAAAACTAGGGTTTAAGATACAAAAATAAACATTGGAGGTTGATAAGGGTGAGGTCTAAATGTCATAAGTGATCTTAAATAAGGCTCATGTCTTAAGATTAGGGAATTTTTCTCTAGCCACGTACACCCCGTATACACCTTAGTACGCTCAGCGTACGTGGTTGAAGTCCGCGTTCATAACACCCATGTACGCTAAGCGTGCGCATATGTACGCCCAACATATGGAGGGGGCTCTTATGCAAAATACATTTTAATCCAAGCGCTAAAAGGTAGCATACTTGAATTCCAAGTGCTATAAAGTTCGTCACGAACTTTATGATATTCTTCTTGAGGACACTCAATTAACATGTCATTCATGCCTACTCAGTGGATGCATACTCAGGGTAGAACAAAGTTCTCTCGTGAGACATCTTGGTGATCTCAGTCACCGTCTCTGTCGTCTATCAGCGTGATAGGTACTACTGAGCCAGTTGCTCCCTCTCCACCCAAGGAACATACTCGTCTCGAAAAATCTCCATAAATTAATCTCATATCAATTTGGCCCACTCCATAGGTGAATAGCCTATAGTCACAAACTTCCACCAGCCCTTCGCCCCTAAGCGAAGTAGGTTCAATGCAAAGCGAAACCTCAGATCATCTAGAGAAGAGTTGGTGAAAAAAATCCCTTAACATCAGCGATCCACCACAAGGCCGCAATCGGGTCCTAGACCCCATCGAACTCCGGGGGATTCTTATTGTTGAACTCCAAATACTACATCGAATCACCCCTATGTGGTCTCGCAGCGGCAATAGCTGCGATCGATGCAACAGTAGAAACCTCAGTGTAACACCCGATTCCTGGTACGTATTTAATTTAGTAATTATTCAAATTTATATGAGCAACTCGACGAGTTGGAAGCCCCAAACTCGTTGACTAGAGACTGTTTGGGCAGTGTGGTTTTAGGAACCTACTCAACGAGTTGATAGGCCTCCATCTTGACGAATAGGCTGGAAGAGGTGAAACCCTAATTTCTGGGGTTTGCACCCTATTTAAGCATCTTAAATCCTCCATGTTGGCCTCATTTCCAGCCTCTAAGTCCCAAAACCTAAATCTCTAAACACTGATGCATTGTGTGAGTTTTTAAGCTATCCTTGAGAGAGTTTTGTGTTTTTGAAGCTTGTGGAAAAAGTAGAAGCTTGAGGACTCAAGAAGGAGTTTGTAGATCCATAATCTTAGCTTCATTCTCGACATTTTTCTGGTATCAAGTTTGAACCTTTCCTAGTGATTATTTAGATCTTCTTTTGGGGCTATTTTGAATGGTTTTGATCCAAGTTCCATGGTCTTAGGGAGTTGGACGTCCCAAGTGAGTACACTTCCAGATCTAGGACCTTGAAGGGCTTTCATTGCATAAAGGTGCAAACTTTATGGCCATTGAAACCCATGCAAGCTTTAGGATGTCATTTTGGCCTTTTAAGCTCCAAAAGGCCATGCATGGAGAGAAAGTCAAAGACTTTACGTGTTCATGTAGTATCTAGGGTCTAGATCTCAGTTTGTATGCCTTAACTTGAAGTATTAATGGCTTTTGGATCAAGATATAGGTCTTAAAGAGTTAGGGTTTGAGCTAAATCCATTAAGGAAGGGTATTAATGGGTAAAGTTCAAAACTTTACCCTTAAAAAGGACATTTTCAGTATAAATATGACGTATGGAGCTTAGATCTGAAAGATAGGAGCTTCATCCATTAAGAAGGGCTTAATAGACTGAAGAACTCGACGAGTCATGAAGGAACTCAACGAGTTGGGAAGATTTGTCCCAATCATGTATAGGGTAGAACTCGACGAGTCGGAGGAAGGATTAGTCGAGTTGACTCGTTTTATCATGATTCTGAGAAGTATGGAAACTCGTCGAGTTAGGAGATGACTCAGCGAGTTGAGTCAACCCAAAATGTTGATTTTGACTAGGGTTGTAACATCCATAAATTTACGCCAAATTTAAACTTTTTCAATCATAAATAACAAGCATTGTTTACAAAATGTTTTCAAATCATTTTTTCCATCAGAGCATCCCAAAAATCATAAAATAAGGATGAGGAACGGTACGGTCACGCCTTCGCCTTTCCATGATCTCCTGAAGTACCTGAAACAATAAACTGAAAACTGTAAGCCTGAGGGCTTAGTGAGCTACCTCCAAAATACCAATACCATACTGAAAGAAACCATATCAATAACAATCAATCAATCAACATGCATTCTGGGCCATCGTCCTGACTGGTCCGCCCTACTGGGCCTACAATCTATCTAGATCCATCCCGAGCCTTCGACATGACTGGTCCGCCACGTGGACGTACAGTCTCCCCGAGCCGCTCATAGGGTATGTTGGCCTTGAGCACGAAGCAGGACCGCCTCAACCCAACCAACAAGCAAATAACCATGTGCGCATAATTATGATGTACGAGCATATACAAATATCAAGCATATCTATCTCACTGATCATCAATCATGAAATTCTCTAGACACTGACCCAACAACTCACTAACATACCGATCCATACGGATCATAAAAGCATACGTACTGTCTATCCTGATTCCAATCAAGCAGATCATAATCACATGTAGCATACCATAACTATAACAACCAATGGGTCAGACTTGGTGCCGTAGACCCTATCGATATAGTGAGGATAACTCACCTTGCAATGTCGACTCGCAGAAATAAGCTCCAACCCTCGGATCACTGTCCCGAACTCCACCACCTATATTTATCACGAACCATACATGTAAATCCCTAATCTTTTCCAATGTTCTCAAAAGTCAAAGGGTCAACCCATGATCAGTAGTCAAAGTCAACGATCTAGGTCAACAGTCCATGTTGACCCGACTCACCGAGTTCCATCAGCTACTCGCCGAGTTTCTTGGACTACTTGCTCACTCGCCGAGTCATCGAGTGAATCGTCGAGTTTCCTTCATTTAGCGATTGGACTCTAAAGCCACTCGTCGGGTTTCCCAACCAAAACTCAACGGGTTCACACTCAATACGTAACCTTGGGAAAACTCATCCGACTCACCGAGTTGTTCTTCAACTCGTCAAGTTTTATGACCATCTTCATCCAAATTGCCGATTTGTTCATCCAACTCGTTGAGTTCACGGCTTTCTTCATCCGACTCACCGAGTTGCTCATCCAACTCATCGAGTTCATCCAATCCTTTTTCCATACAGGCCTATTTTGAGCCATGCAGCGGCTCAAATTCACAGATCTAGGTTTCTAGAGCATACTTATTACGTAAAGTTGCAAACTTTACGTACATGCATTGCTTTAAAAGCTCTTAATGCCAAAACCAAGATCCTAATGGGTCTCCATGGACCAAGGGAACCTTAATCTCGACCAAAGCTGGAACTTTATGCTTCTATAATCTAAAGAGGGTCCAGATCGGAAGTTACAACTTCAGGTCTAGCCCATAGCTTGTCATACCAACTTGATATCCTTATAAAACCCTAAAGCTCACTCAAAAGGGAGGTCTAGACTGAAATAAATGAGGGTAATAGCTTAATACCTTCCCAAGATGTCCATAGAAGTAGATTCGGATTTTTTCCCATCTTCTTGCCTCAATCACTTGCTTCCCCAAACTCCCACACCAAAATCTTCTCTCAAAGCTTCAACACACAATGGGCACACACACATACGAGTTAGAGACGCAAAGGGGGCTGCAAAGGGACTGAAAGAGGCTTGAGCTTCTATAAATAGGGGTGCAAACCCCGGAAATTAGGGCTTCTCCTTCCAGCTCCTACTCGCCGAGTCCCACAAAGGACTCGCCGAGTAGATCACTTAATTCGCGATCCCACCCGCTGCTACTCGACGAGTAGGGCAACCAACTCATCGAGTAGGGCCAAAACCAAGAAATTTTTATTTAAAATAATACCTGAGAATTGGGGCGTTACAAGAGTGTTGACTTTGACTTTGACCAAGGTTGACCCATGAAGGGGTTTTTGGTATGGAATGATATTTAGGGGATTATTGGATTCTGACTAAGTATTATGTTGGTAATGACAGCTTGGGGAGCCGTTGGAGCAGCCGTTAGAGACCCCTTGCCATGAGATTCTATATTTAGCTTTGCGAGGTGAGTTTTCTCCTATAGGAATGGGTCGAAGGCACAAATATTAGCCTGTTTATGTATGTTAGCATATTCCGGACTAAGGTCCGATGCCGGGTAGTGCCCGATGTAGTTGTATATGTGTTTCCAGACTTCGGTCTAATGCCGAGGAAAGCCCAAGGAATGTTTGTATTCTTGATGTCTTCGTGATTCTTGCATGTTCTTGTTTTATATGTTTCTGGACGTCGGTCTGATGCCGGGTAATCCCGTGGAATGTTTATATGTTTCTGGATCTCGGCCCGATGTCGGGCAGTGCCCGAGGAATGTTCATATGTTTATGTTATGTGTTTATTTATGTGTATTTGTTGATATGTTATATGTATACCGAGCTTCGCTCGATGCCGGATTTCGGTCCAATGTCGGGCGAGGCCCGATGTAGCGGGGCAAGGCCCATGTTAAGTTATTATGTGATTATGTGTATGGTATGTGGTAGTTCGAGGAGAACCACTAAGCTTTGTGCTTATAGTTTTTAGTTTTGGTTTCAGGTACTTCCAGTAGAAAGGGGAAGAGCTCGGGATGATTGAAGTGCACACACCATTTGTTAGCCTGGGATGTTTTTACTCTAATACATTTGACACATGTTATGATATTTTGAGATATATGACTTATGATTTTTATGTGATGAATTGTTAATTATGGTTGTATTAATTATTTAAAACAAAATTTTTGGACTGTAGTTTTGGATGTTTCACTCATTGATAGTGGTGTAGCGATCATTAAACATCTCAATCAATGTGGTCTTGTGTAACAACGTAAATTTTCAAAACAGTTTTTCACATTTAAAACACACTTTCATTCATAATGGTTATAAAAATATCATTTGTATCACATATCAATCCATAACATTACATCCCAAGATCAAAACATATCCAAATCCATTGGTGTGTGTACAAGTCAAGCCGGCGCGTTCCCGCGATCATCACTAGTACCTGAAATACATAACACAACACTGTAAGCATAAATGCTTAGTGAGTTCCCTAAAATACCACATACCACATATACGCCTTTCCAGGCCATACTCTATGGGATCTTCCGATCCAGGTGTGTCAGGGGACTTCCGTACCGAACTCCGATAGACCTTTCGGTCTTACCCGTATCAACCTTCCGGTCCGTACCCTCTTGACCTTCTGGTCCATATCGTCTTGCCCTTACGGTCCTTAGCATACATAACATACATAGCACATACATATCACATAACTGCATATTGCACATACATATCACATAACTGCATATTGCACATACATATCACATAGCCGCATATAGCACATACATCCTATCATACAAGACCTTCCGGTCACACATAGGTACCCTTCCAGGTATAGTATAGTGAGATGACTCACCTCGGTATCTCGGATAATCTCAAACTTTGTGAATCGGGTCTAGCCACCACCTAATCATAACAAACACTTCACATTAATACATTTCCCCAAGGCTAGACTCCTTCCTTTCTTGTCATTCTCAGGAGGGTAAAAGACCATTTTACCCCTCTCATCGCTTAAATACCCTAAAGTTGACCAAACCCTAAAAGTCAACAAAAGTCAACTCTCTGGTTTACGCTGCGCGTACCAAACATGTACGCTGGGCGTACTCGGTGCCTTCATAGAATCGGGGTGCACGGCCCCTTATGCTACGCGTATTGGGATTACGCCCATCGTAAGTCCCAGTTCAGCTACTTTATGGATTTTGGTCTTAAACGGTTAACCCACTTCTCCAACTTCCAGATCTGACTCCCTCAAAACCTCTTATTCCATAAAGTCGGAACCTTTAAGCGTTTGCATGGCTGTAAAGGCCCTTACACCCTCAAACCACCTTTCCTCTCTCTCTATATTAAGTCCATATCTCATGTATGACTCAATATCCACGACCAAGATTGGATTTTTATGAACTCTCATCACATAATACATTGGGAAAGGCTAGATCTAAGCTTATGGAGACCCTTTGCACAAAAAGTCTCCACCTTTGAACCAAAAACCCTAAAAATGGGTCCGTAAAGCAAAACTCGTGAAATGAAAGGAAAGCTTTGAGCTTTTTACCTCAAAAGGAGCTCCAACCTCTATAGAACTCGGATCTACTCTTGCTCTCCAACTTCTAGATCCAACAACGGATTCCTCTTCTCCTTCTTCACCTTAAAAAAGGCACCTTCAAGCTTAAGAACACACATACAAGCTCAAAACGAGTTTTCTGCACTCTTAGGGCTCACTCAATGAAGTATGGTGGATGGGGTAAAGGACTTAACGTTCCTTTTATAGTGCACAAGCCATAATTAGGGTTTGCATCTGGGCACATTACGCCCAGCGTACCCAAGCGAGTCCGCTTCCAAAATAAGCGCGCGAGTACGCGCGACGTACGCCTCATTACGCCCAACGTACTCATAAGTCCAATATTCAAATAAAGGGACTTATCTTGACAACTTGCAAATGTAGAAGGGTTATAAAGCTTACCCAAGTTTCATGATGTTACATCTTGATAGATCCAAATACCTCCGTGATAGCCTCCCTGACCGCGTAGCCACTTCTATAGAAATGATCTTATAGATCTCATCATCACTAGCACCCTGACTCTCTGGACTGCTAGAGCCTAAACCTCGGGTGAACACGATATTAAAATACACAAGGGAAAAAAGTCAAAACCAAACTAAAAGCATACACAGACACTATAGATATCATAGAAAATCCCTTAGCACACTCGAGATTCTTTCTAAAGCGCATAAAGATCTTGTGCTTTCAGTAGTACGGGCCCATACTACCTTCCACACATATCCATAGTCGACTTAGAATTCTTCCCGAGGTCCTAAATACCAAAATTACTCAATTCTTCTTGTAGTTATGCTCTCACACTTAAGCGTTGTAAAGTCCTACACCTCAACTCCTAGGTAATCATCGTAGGCTCCTATCAGCCACAAATCCGCTCTGCGGGAGTCTATACTAATCTCACCAATGGCCCCGCATATACAAATTGTACATAACCCGAATTCGATAGATATTTGAATAAAATATTCCACCCCAAATCCACAACCAAACAAGAAACATG
The DNA here is from genome assembly GCF_051521515.1 of Lactuca serriola. Taxonomy (NCBI): domain Eukaryota; kingdom Viridiplantae; phylum Streptophyta; class Magnoliopsida; order Asterales; family Asteraceae; genus Lactuca; species Lactuca serriola. The sequence goes on from NC_136415.1 coordinate 195,744,093, forward strand.
AAGTAAGGCTAAACCAAGCATGCTAAGACTATAAAATCCTAATTATGTACAACCATACAATATATACAAAGCAATTTGCAATCTTAGTTTCAACCTGTCACACCCCCGAACCAGAACGATGGAAACATCCAGAGGCGGATTACCTCATGTACATTATCATAACAATTGAATATAAATGAAACATAGCATCACAACCATTACATTAAATGTTTAATAATATTACATTGTTTTCAAATACTGTTTACATGACATCAGTTGCATGTGACAAAAATGAAGGAAATGTTGTGGCGGCATTCTTTCCTCCAAAATTCTTGTGATTACCTGTTACTGATTTCCTAAGAATACAAGTGACTTTGAAAAGTGTCAACATTTAAGTTTGTGAGTTCATAAGTGTTTTGTAAGAAAAAGGGTTTGTAAATGTTTCATGAAAATGATAATGTATAGTTCCAGAAAATCCAATATTTTCTTATAAATGAGCTGTAAGTCTTAAGTACCAAGACTAGAAAAGTAAGTAATACTATACTGTGAAATGATGTAATGAAGTTTTATCTTTATATAAAACTACTTGTATGTTACCCTGTAAGTCAAATGTGTTGTTTATACCCTATGTGAGTTATTATAACCATACTAATACGACTAGTGGCCTGAACGACGTGCTTCGGGCGTCAGAACTGTTATGAAAATTTTCACCCCAGACCTGCTGGTCTAACTGTAGCTAATAGTTTAGGTGCGTGGTTGTGAATCCCATATAGATCTATTCACAAGTGTCATGTTCTCCCTATAAGAGACTCTAGTTATAATTTAGGACTTTGATGTGTGCTCTAGTGGGTACGGTAAAGCTATCTATCTCACAAGGTTATATTAGTCGATTTACGTGTACTGAAAACTCTTTTTGCTTGTAAATAAAATAATTATGTTTTCAAATAATTATTTAACTAATACAAATGGATAATATAGTTTTATGACACCCAACTATACCTATTATAGTTTATTCTGTATGTTTGTTGAAACTTTGTATGTAATATTTTATATAAATATAAAGTTGTCATCTTGTGCCCAATATAGGTAGTCAAACATAACACTTTTGAGTTGTGACCCACCAAAATTGTATAAAGGATATAAAATATAGCTTTTTCTTAGAAAACTACCTTTTTATAGAAAAATTCTAAAATCATGTAGTTTTACAACCATAACTTCATATAATGTGTTTGTTTTTGTAGTTTGGCATTCTTAAAGCAATTATCATATATATTTGTAAAATGATTAGTGATGAGGGTATCTTGAACATATAATGACTTGTAATTCAACATTTAGACAAATCATTGAAACATATGTATAACAAATTTTTTTTAACTTTTAACCCCCCCGTAAAACATAAAAATCTCTAAAAAAATGGAGGTATGAACTCACCTTGAGTGAGATATTGTGGATACTTTGAAGTGATGAGATGAAGATTTCGAGCCTAAAACACTAGAATGTGTTTGATGAACTCTTTGAAGATTAGGTTACCCTAAGGATGTCAACACATAATAAGGTGTGTAAAGATGATCAATTTAACATAAAAATGTGTAAAAACACTAGAGGTTTACGAAAATGCTTACCAAAATCTAATGGACAACTTGAAGGTGAGCATCTTGGAGGACTTTTGCTCTTGTTCTTGAAAGAAGTAAGTGATGAAGATGAAAGGAGATAAAGATGGTGAAAGAAGGTGATGATGAATGAAATAAGGCCTTTTGGCCGAGGTTAAATGAGAGAAATGGATGGAGTGAGTTCATGGATATTTGGATGGTAATGACATGAGTTGCATGGATATGTGCTGGGTAAAATGATGTAAAGTTGAATCATTCCATCACAAGGTCAACACCCACCCTTATCCTTTCCTAATCAAATTCATATTAAAAAGGGGCCAATATGGTGATTTCGGTCCTAACTCTCCCACCAAATATGATTTCGGCCTTAATGGGCTCATCCTTAGAGTTTTCGGCCTTGATGGAATTATCTTTGGAGTTTTTGGTTTGGTGTTTTCCATTAGGAGGTGATTCCGGTCCTAGGATGTGCGAAATCCCTAGCTTAGTGGGGTACTAGGCTTAAACTATGAAGTAATGTTTTAACTCTCTTGATTTGCACTAATTATTTGACTTGCTTAACTTTAAGTGTTTACTACAAACATGATTTTCAACATGAATATATTTTTAATCATACAAATAATTCCCTCTTGGCTTTCAATGAATTATTATTGCATCAAAGTTACATAAATATACATTGTGGGTACACTTATACAAGACCCCTTAGACCTTGTTTGACCCAAAATTTTCTAGTTGTCATATCATCCCCCGCTAGAGGGAATTTCGTTCCGAAATTGGCATCTTGAACGGGTTCTTGCAATTAGAGGAAAAGTTGTGGGCACTTCTGTTTCCTTTGATCTTCCCGCTCCCAAGTGAATTCGGGTCCCCGTTTGGCATTCCAACGGACCTTCACTATAGGTATTTGACTTTGCTTTGTCCTCCTGACTTCCCTGTCCATTATTCCTACAGGCTCCCCAATGAAGTGGAGATTCTTGTTTACTTCAATCTCTTCAAGAGGGATGACAAGAGTTTTGTCAGACAGACATTTCTTCAAATTGGACATGTGGAAAATAGGATGTATGTTGCTGAGTTCTTGTGGTAACCGAAGTCTATAGGCCACTAGACTGATCCTGGTGAGGATCTTGAATGGTCCAATGTACCTCAGATTCAATTTTTCATGCTTCCTAAAGCGTATATCCCTTTCCAGGGAGAGACCTTTAACATCACGTGATCTCCGACTTGAAATTCCAAGGGTTTCCATCGTTTATCTGCGTAGCTCTTTTGTCGGTCCCTAGATGCCTTTAGTCGTTCCTGAATTTGGACGATCTTCTCGGTGGTCTCTCTGATGATCTCGGGACCGAGGAGAGTGTTATTGGGGACTTGCCCTCTTTCCATCTGTATGTCTCCCACCTCAGCCCAACACAGAGGTGATCTGCATTTGTATCCATATAGAGCCTCAAATGGAGCGATCTCGATGCTAGTGTGATAGTTGTTGTTGTATGAAAACCCAATGAGTGGCAAATGGGTATCCCATGCCTTGACAAAGTCTATCACACAAGCTCTTAGCATATCTTCTAGTGTCTGAATGGTCCTCTCACTTTGCCCGTCAGTTTGAGGTGGTAAGCTGTACTTATATCAAGTTTGGTTCCTAAGGACTTCTGAAGAGACTACCAAAATTGTGAGGTAAATCTAATATCTTTGTCGGACATAATGGATATTGGCATGCCGTGTAATTACACAATCTCTTTTATGTATGTCCTCGTTAGCTTCTCCATCTTGTTGGTCTCCTTTATTGGCAGGAAATGTGCGGATTTGGTCAAGCTGTCAATGATCACCCAGATGGTGTCAAGTCCGCCTGCTGTCTTGGGCAATTTGGTTATGAAGTCCATGGGTATCCACTCCTACTTCCACTCGGGTATGTCTGGTTGTTGTAGCAACCCCGAGGGCTTCTGATACTCTACCTTGACTTTGGCGCAAGTCAGACACTTGCCAATATATGTGTAACATCCAAAATTTCAAAATAATTAAAACTTTTCAATACCATCCATTTCATTAACATTGTTACAAAAAGGTTTTCGATACATTCTTTAACAGAGTAATTTCCCAGGTTCAAAACATAAACCACCAACGCGAGGAACGGTACGATCACGCCTTTGCCTTGTCACAGACTCTTGAGAACCTGAAACATAAAACCACAACTGTAAGCCCGAAAGCTTAGTGAGATACCCCCAGAATACCAACCACCTATACGCCTTTCCAGGCCCTGACCTTCCGGTCCTCAACACAACATAATCGCCTTCCGGCCCATAATATATTGCCTTCCGGCCCATAACATATTGCCTTCCGGCCCATAACATTTTGCCTTCCGGCCCATAACATATTGCCTTCCGGCCCATAAGCATACAATGCATACATAACATAACAAATAATCATATAGCAGTTCATAGACAACAATCAATCAACAGATCACATACCATAGCATTACTCTAACCGAGATACCGGTCTGGCCGGTCACTAGCATACCTTACTCTATGAATCAGTCAACATACTAAATGCATACATACGCCTGGAACCACTGGTCAATCATTGATCAAAGACAAGGTCAAAGTCAACCCCTGACTGACCCTACTCGTCGAGTCAACCCAATGACTCGCCGAGTCCCCATACTCAGAACTTCACGTAACCCGCGACCTAACTCGCCGAGTCACCCCAAGACTCGCCGAGTTCAACGACTCTGAGTCCACTCGTCCTTGACTCACCGATTCCTTAAGATTCCCTTCCTACTCGTCGAGTATCCCCTTTTTACTCGACGAGTTTCTCCTGGAAGAATCGCGGGGCCACCCCGACTCCACTCGCCGAGTCTGAAGAACAACTTGGCGAGTCCCAGTCAATCTTCAAGCCACTCGCCGAGTCTGAAGAACAACTCGGCGAGTCCATGCCATGCAACCGAGCAACTGCTTCCTGAAATACGTATGGTCCCGAAATACACAATCATGGGACCTTCTGGACCTCTAACCATTCTATTACTGGGTTACAAACGCTTGGGTAACAATATAATAATCCATCTAATCACCAAATGGGTTTCATAAACCCTAAATTCGTGCACACATCAATATAGCAGAAATGATCCGAAATATTACCTGAATAACACCCTCTCTGCGTCTCCAAACCTCAGAACTCGATCCCCTTGATATTCCTTTGGCCAAAACTCTTCTTCTTCTTGCCTAACAAATTCTTCAAGGTTCCAAAAGCTTTCTCTCCTTCTCTAGACGTCCACAACGATTAGGGTTCTTCTCAATCGGCCAAAAGACGGACAATGACGGCCTAAGAGGCATTATATACAATCCAACACCAAACGGCTAGGGTTTCTGCTGAACAGCGTCGACTCGCCGAGTCCATATCTGGACTCGTCGAGTCCAGTCACGAACCTGCGACCAAGTCTGCGGTCCTACTCGACGAGTCTAGGCTCCAACTCGCCGAGTCCCTTCTCAAAACAGCCCTAAATCATAGTTATATCGATATTTGAAATTCCGGGCTGTTACAACTCTCCCCCACTAGAACTAGACTTCGCCCTCGAAGTCTCATTCTGAAAATATCTCCGGATGCTGCTCCCGCAATCTCACGTTCCAGCTCGCCGGTCATTCCCGGCCCATCCGGTGCTGCCACCGAATTAATACTAGAGGTATCTCCTTATACCTCATAGCCTCGATCTTCCAATTTCTGATGACCACTGATCTCTCCGCATAATTCAGGCTCGCATCCCTTGAATATCCTCTAATGGAACCACTGCCGACTCATCGGCGATACACTTTCTCAGTTGCGACACATGAAAAGTGTCGTGGATCTGTCCCCACTCCGCTGGCAACTCAAACCGACAGGCTACCCGGCCTATCCTTGCACTCACCCGAAATGGCCCAATGTACCGGGGGCCCAACTTGCCCTTCTTCTTGAATCGAATCACTCCTCTCCAAAGAGAGGCCTTCGGGAGTACGAAGTCGCCGACCTGAAACTCAAGCTCGGATCGGTGGCTGTCTGCATAACTTTTTCTGTCGGCTCTGGGCGGTCAATAACCTCTGTCTCATCTGCTGAATCTGCTCTGTCAACTGAAGCCCGATCTCTGTACCGTCCATCGCTCTCTGTAACCGAGAATTACCCAAGATGCAACTCTGCTCTAAATCCCAACAATCACTCGACCAATAAGGGTTAGGAAACCATGAACCACCGGATCCCCGATCCAAAGCCCACTTTGTCCATCCCGGACCAACTGAGAGATCCATTCTCACTTTCAGAGTAACTCTCACAAGTTCTCCTCTTGCCATCGCATACACATACTGAACTAGCCCCAACACCCGCAGGTTGGAAGACCCGATACACTGTTGATGTCCTCGAACATCTCCCAAGCTGAACCACTACACCCACCCTACACTCTGATTAGAATCACACTGGAAATTCAAGATTCTCTCTCCCCCTGCACCCCTTCTGAGTCTCGACAGCCATCCCAACCCGGATGGGTTCCTACTTCACTGCCGCGAACGCGATGCTCAAAACCATACTCGAAATACTTTAACCATAACTCTGCTCTGCAGCTTTCACTTCCGTGAACTTGCACTCCCCTTCGGAGTTACACACCTTTCTCTTTTCCTTTTCCAAGGAACCCTCTTGGCCATAATGCCACTCCAACCAGTGCCACGGTGCTTGCCCCCAAGCGACACCACCCTTTTTGCGTAACCGCTATTCACATACTTTGGTTATCATTGCAGGGGCTCTCAATCCCATGCACTCTCTTCACTCATCAAAATCACTGCCTCAGCTAAACAAGATTACTAACCCGGGTCCAGACCTTCCAATGCAACCACATTGTAACATACACGATCCGCAATTTCAAACTGATCCAGCAATACCAACAGAGCCTCCAGCATGACTGGACCGACTCTCATAACACATACTAGCCACTCGAGGCTATATCTCTGTGGGTCCGTACACCCAAACTCTGCGAACCCTCAGGTTCTAACTCTGGGAACCTTCCGGTTCCAGCTCTAGAACATGCACAACATAATCTCGTGGGATTAATACAGTACAACCCATCGCGTACCTCAAACATACCAATACCCTGATCACATAACCTTGGTTACTTACTCAAGCTTGATCCCGGCCTTCTCTCAGGCCTCCACAATCAAACGCCCTAGGTCTGTATCCCGCCCCGCATACCCGACACTCGCTCTCGTCGGCCTATACTCTGAGCTGACAAACACTGCCGAATCCCAACAGCTAAGTACCCTCACATACTCATCGATATCCCGAAGAATTCTTCAATTCTCCCCCACTAAAGCACTGACCAACTGCCACCGATCGTCATTAACGACCCTTCAGAACAATCTTGCACAAAGAGCACATTTACACACTGACTGTTTCCCACCAGCATAAGCAACCCTCAACAAAACACATCTCCTCCCTGATCAGTCCACTCAAAAGAATCCGATCTTTCAATTATCCACTCTACGACTGCAGATGCTACCCGACATTCAACCCAGTGCCGCATCTCCACTAACAACCCTCTCGAACAATAACCAACGAGAATTTCCAACAATAACCCGCAAAACAACGAATACCGCATCGAAATCCACACTACCAGCACAAACAATACGCCACAATCAACGCAAGGCAATCCAGACATCAAGAGAGCCTCATACCCGCAGCTGCCCCCGGCACTGCTCCGTCCCCCTCTGCCGCAAGCCGATAAGTACGACTCTGAGCCCTTAGGGCTCCGCTCCGTCCTGTCCTCCTCCTGAACTCCTCAAGGTGGCCGATGCTAGAGCCTGCACCGGTCCTGCAGAAAGCTGTGGACAGTTGACCCTTAAATGTCCAGCCTGCTGACAATGATAACAAATCCTCGAATCCCGAATCGGCACTGACTGCCGACGGTCCCGCGCATAGTGCCCTTCTTTCCGCACTTGCGGCATGCACCACCGGACCAGCAACTCCGGTGTGACCCCTCCCACACTTCCCACAAGTGTGGCCGCTCCGATCCCCCACTCTAACATCAACGGTACTGGACCGTTTCAGCACTGGCTGCGACTGCATCGAAGCCTGCCTCAGCTCACCCAACTGCAACTCCACCTCTAACTCACGCCGCATGGCGGCCTCCTGCAACATCAACAAGGTCTCGCACCTCTGCGCAGACACGAACTGTCTGATATCCCCCTTGAGCATACTCAGATATCGGGACATCTGAGCCTGCTCCGAAGCGAACTCAGGGCGAAACATCGCCCTCTCAATAAACATCCTGGTGATTTCAGTCACCGACTCCAAATCCTGCTTCAACTCAAGGAACTTCCGAGCCAATCTCTCCTTTTCATCCCGCGGAACATAGCGAGTACTGAACGTCTCTCTAACTGATCCCCTAAAACCGCAGCCCTCTGCGCGTCGGGAAATGACCTCGTAGTCAATCTCCATCAATCCTTCGCTCCTAGCCTCAACAGGTTCAGAGCACACCTCACCCTCTGATCAGCAGGGCAGAAACTCGTGGAGAAATACCCCTCCACGTCTGATAACCATCTCATAGCAACAATCGGGTCCTGAACCCTATCGAATGTGGGGGCTTCGTATAATAGAAGTCCCGATACTGAAAACCCCGACTAGCTCCTCCCCTCGCCGCTGCTACAGCCGTTGTAGCCGCCGCGGCAACCGTCTCCGCGAGAGCCGCATATCGCTCGTCGAAATACTCAATCATGGCGGTCTTGATTGACCCAAACAACTCTGGCGACTCGGCCCGTAACAATGCAGCAACCTCTGTACGCAGGATCTCGCGAATCCTCGCATCCCGCTCGCTCGTGCTCATCCGATCGATAACCCCCGACGGCACCGATTCACCCGGAACTCGCTCCCCAGCTCCCGATCCTGATCCGGATCCACTATCATCATGCCTCGAAATCTCCATGTCGAAGACACCCTTCCTATCTCAGACACTTCCCAAAATCCTGGGATCCAACTCTCGCAACCCTACCCTAGAGACCATGGTTTCCCTGATACGTGTATGGGTCCTGTGCTTTCAGTAGTACGGGCCCATACTACCTTCCACACCTACCCATATTTGTATGAAGTACTACCACAATACCCTAGGGAACATGCATAACAACTATCAACCCTCACCACTAGAGGAACAATGAGAATATCCCGTAGGGGACCCTAGGATACAGGCATCACATATCAGGCAACATTATCATGAATTCCTGAAGATCCCTAGCCTAACTCTAGCATGCTGTGCTATCAAGCTCAAATAAACAATATCAAGTATGGTATCTTGGGGTTACTTACTGGCTCCGGCTGATCGTACCTCCACGTCCTCCTTTTACTAACTTTGAAAACCATTTTAGTTTCTCATTTTAATTTTTCTTTTTAAAATCCTCCTCGATTTGAGACTGGAGTCACACGAATGTTTCCCCAATTCACTCAAACCAAGGCTCTGATACCAACTTGTAACATCCAAAATTTCAAAATAATTAAAACTTTTCAATACCATCCATTTCATTAACATTGTTACAAAAAGGTTTTCGATACATTCTTTAACAGAGTAATTTCCCAGGTTCAAAACATAAACCACCAACGCGAGGAACGGTACGATCACGCCTTTGCCTTGTCACAGACTCTTGAGAACCTGAAACATAAAACCACAACTGTAAGCCCGAAAGCTTAGTGAGATACCCCCAGAATACCAACCACCTATACGCCTTTCCAGGCCCTGACCTTCCGGTCCTCAACACAACATAATCGCCTTCCGGCCCATAATATATTGCCTTCCGGCCCATAACATATTGCCTTCCGGCCCATAACATTTTGCCTTCCGGCCCATAACATATTGCCTTCCGGCCCATAAGCATACAATGCATACATAACATAACAAATAATCATATAGCAGTTCATAGACAACAATCAATCAACAGATCACATACCATAGCATTACTCTAACCGAGATACCGGTCTGGCCGGTCACTAGCATACCTTACTCTATGAATCAGTCAACATACTAAATGCATACATACGCCTGGAACCACTGGTCAATCATTGATCAAAGACAAGGTCAAAGTCAACCCCTGACTGACCCTACTCGTCGAGTCAACCCAATGACTCGCCGAGTTCAACGACTCTGAGTCCACTCGTCCTTGACTCACCGATTCCTTAAGATTCCCTTCCTACTCGTCGAGTATCCCCTTTTTACTCGACGAGTTTCTCCTGGAAGAATCGCGGGGCCACCCCGACTCCACTCGCCGAGTCTGAAGAACAACTCGGCGAGTCCCAGTCAATCTTCAAGCCACTCGCCGAGTCTGAAGAACAACTCGGCGAGTCCATGCCATGCAACCGAGCAACTGCTTCCTGAAATACGTATGGTCCCGAAATACACAATCATGGGACCTTCTGGACCTCTAACCATTCTATTACTGGGTTACAAACGCTTGGGTAACAATATAATAATCCATCTAATCACCAAATGGGTTTCATAAACCCTAAATTCGTGCACACATCAATATAGCAGAAATGATCCGAAATATTACCTGAATAACACCCTCTCTGCGTCTCCAAACCTCAGAAATCGATCCCCTTGATATTCCTTTGGCCAAAACTCTTCTTCTTCTTGCCTAACAAATTCTTCAAGGTTCCAAAAGCTTTCTCTCCTTCTCTAGACGTCCACAACGATTAGGGTTCTTCTCAATCGGCCAAAAGACGGACAATGACGGCCTAAGAGGCATTATATACAATCCAACACCAAACGGCTAGGGTTTCTGCTGAACAGCGTCGACTCGCCGAGTCCATATCTGGACTCGTCGAGTCCAGTCGCGAACCTGCGACCAAGTCTGCGGTCCTACTCGACGAGTCTAGGCTCCAACTCGCCGAGTCCCTTCTCAAAACAGCCCTAAATCATAGTTATATCGATATTTGAAATTCCGGGCTGTTACAATATGTAGCGATCTCTTCTTTGGCGCAAGTCAGACACTAGTGGCCTGAATGACGTGCTTTAGGCATCAGAACTGTTATGAAATTTGTCACCCCAGACCTCTTGGTCTAACTGTAGCTAACAGTTTAGGTGCGGGGTTGTCAATACAATATAGATCTATTCACAAGTGTCACGTTCTCCATATAAGAGAATCTGGTTATAATTCTGGACTGCGACGTGTACTCTGGTGGGTACGGTGAAGCTAACTATCTCACAAGGTTATATCAGTCGATTTACGTGTACTGAATACTCTTTTTGCTTGTAAATAAAATAATTATGTTTTCAAATAATTATTTAACTAATACAAATGGATAATATAGTTTTATGACACCCAACTATACCTATTATAGTTTATTCTATATGTTTGTTGAAACTTTGTATATAATCTTTTATATAAATATAAAGTTGTCATCTTGTGCCCAATATATGTGGTCAAACATAACACTTTTGAGTTGTGACCCACCAAAATTGTATAAAGGCTATAAAATATAGCTTTTTCTTATAAAACTACCTTTTTATAGAAAAATTCTAAAATCATGTAGTTTTACAACCATAACTTCATATAATGTGTTTGTTTTTGTAGTTTGGCATTCTTAATGAAATTATCATAAATATTTGTAAAATGACTAGTGATGAGGATATCTTGAACATATAATGACTTGTAATTCAACATTTAGACAAATCATGCAAATCTACATATAACAAACAAATTTTTAACTTGTATCCCCCCTAAAACATAAAAATCTCGAAAAAAGTGGGGGTACGGACTCACCTTGAGTGGATTTTGTGGGTAGTTTGAAGTGATGTGATGAAGATTTTGAGCCCAAAACACTAGAATGTGTTTGATGAACTCTTTGAAGATTAGGTTACTCTAAGGATGTCAACACATAATAAGGTGTGTAAAGATGATGAATTTAACATTAAAATGTGTAAAAACACTAGAGGTTTACAAAAATGCTTACCAAAATCTAATGACCAACTTGAAGGTGATGATCTTGGAGGAATTTTGCTCTTGTTGTTGAAAGAAGTAAGCGATGAAGATGAAAGGAGATAAAGATGGTGAAAGAAGGTGATGATGAATAAAAGAAGGCCTTCTGGCGATGGAGTGAGTTCATGGATATTTGGTGGGGTAATGGCAGGAGTTGCATGGATATGTCCTGGGTAAAATGAAGTAAAGCTGAATTTTTCCCATCACAAGGTCAACACCTACCCTTATCCTTTCCTAACTGAAATCATATTAAAAAGGGGCCAATGTGGTGATTTCTGTCCTAACTCTCACACCAAATATGATTTTGGCCTTAGTGGGCTCATCCTTAGAGTTTTCGGCCTTGATGGACTTATCTTTGGAGTTTTTGGTTTGGTGCTTTCCATTGGGAGGTGATTTCGGTCCTAGGATGGCCGAAATCCCTAGCTTACTGGGGTACTAGGCTTAAACTATGAAGTGATGTTTTAACTCTCATGATTAGTACTAATTATTTGACTTGCTTGACTTTAAGAGTTTACTACAAACATGATTTTCAACATGTATATATTTTTAATCATAAAAATGATGCCCTCTTGGCTTTCAATGAATTATTATTGCATCAAAGTTACATAAATATACATTGTGGTTACACTTATACGCAAGACTCCTTAGACCTTGTTTGACCCAAAAATTTCTTGTTGTCGCACAACCCTAGCAAAGCATCCATAAATAATCTCCAGGCTATAAGGCATCACAAAACCAGGAAACCCTAACCTGAAACTCTTGAGGGCTCCTTATCTTATCACTCGCATACATTTTTATCAGCTCAAATAACAACAATTATAATACAACATATCACACCGATATGGATATTTTAGGAGATAACTTCCTCGAGCTTCGGCTGACTGTACAATCTTTTTTCTCTGTTATTTTCCTTGAAATTCATTCTTTTTGTAAAAAGGTTTTTATAAAAGTTTTTGATCCTTAGTTTGAGTTTAGAATCCTACGAGTGTTCATCTCATTCTTTCAACCTAGGGCTTTGATACCAACTTGTAACAACCCAAATTTTCAACGATTTTTTTCATTTTAATATAGAAAACCTCAAGTGTTAAAAAACCAAGACAATAAAATCCTAGGTATGTCAAGTACAATCATCCCAAATCGAAGCTTTTCAGCTCATGTATGTCCAACGCATGACTTGAACACTAACTAGGTCAATAAAGAGTGAATGAAGCCAAAACTCATGCTTAGAGTCTAAAACCACCACCAAACCTCAGATCTGAAACCTGTACTAAATAAGAGGTCTCAATGATCCATAAAGTTGCTAACTTTATGGATCACGTGCATGCTATCCAACCCAAGCATGAAGAGAGGTGAATAAAACTTAGATATAGAATGCTAAATAGAGAAAAGCAAGAGCTTTAGGACTTACAAAGGTCCATAAACAATGCAAGGTGGTGATGAGGGGACTTGATTTCAAAAAAGATGCACCCAAGGAGTCTTCTTCTTCTTCAAGGAGCCAAAAATCACCAAATGAACTCTTGAAAGTCACAAAGGAGGCTAACTTCGATTTGGGCAGGAGGAAGTTGAGGGAGGCTGAGGGTGTGCAAACCCTAGCCCCCCACTTCCTTTAAATATGGCGTAAAACACAAGATTAGGGCAAACACATCCTTACGTCGCGACCACCCATAGGCCACGTCGTGATGCACGAAGATGGACACACGTTTCAACCCAATGGTCATGTCGTGAGGCTTCCATCCTCATGTCGTTACCAACAATTAATTAGGGTTTTACATTTTTTTTTGTTAAATCAAATATTAAAAGATCGAATACCTGCATTAGATGTTACAACATCCTAACATACAATGGATACATACTATAATATATAGTATAGTGAGAAAACTCACTTGAATAGTCTCAAAACAGCTAAGTAGTTTGGTTTGCAAACGGCTCAATCAACGCGCAACAACCAAAATACTATACTAGTTACTGACTATATGAGCATAATAATTAATATCTAGATCATTCACTAATCCCAACAATAGTGGATTGACTATCAAAAAAGGATTTGTCAGTCAAGACAGTTAGGAGGCCGAGCCATTTAAATATATAAGCTTTCTGAAATCCAACAACCAGGCCAACATATCTATGCTAGATATCTCCTCATAAGTAGACCAATCAATACTTTAAATGTAATTAATGAATAATCTAGTAACTGTAAGTGTAACTTACTCGGTTAACATAATCCGGACGACTGCGAGCATATATTTGACGATTCATTTCCTTATAAGTATCCTTTCAAAACGTCCAAAGCTTCACTAACGAGATTACAAAACGAGAAATCGAATCACGAGGGACTAAGATCTCGAGAGGGAGAGAGAGATTCTTAAAAGAGAATACTGCAAGAAATAAGCGAGACCAAGCCCTCTATTGTATTGTCTTTTATTTCATGAGCTCAATAAGGCAAACAAACTACTTAAAAAGATCTGAAAAGGGGAAAGAAAAACATGTGTAGGGATATGAAATGCTAAGATCCTAAATACATAGTCTTCTATGAGATCATCTACATAAATAACACTGTAACACTAATTTAGTATGCTAATCAGTATTTTCGGCCTTCTGAGTGTTTAGAATAAGATGTCGAAGGCCCCAACTATCAACGACTTAACCTTTTTAACTTGTGATAGTAGTTAGAGGTGGAGATTCACTTTCCACTCTATGATTATATTATTATTAGACCATCTATTCACTTGTTTATGTAATGTTATGTAACAATGTATTCTTTGTAATTTATCATGTTTTAAAGTAATTGTTTATGAGTTAATGTAAAATTGTTGTTAATTACTAAATAACAAACCAACTATCCACACAACTATCCACCCACGAGGGGATAAGAACATTACATTAGCAAAATGGTTTTTACCCATCACGTAATGGTTTTTACCCATCATGCGCCATCAATGTATGGTTACCTCGAAACTCTTAAATATATGGAAATAGATAACATTGTCACCTTTGAGTCTCTCCGGTGATTAAAATTTATGACCGTGTGTGGATGGTTGCATTTTATATTAGGAACGAGCAAAACATTAATTCTTGCTATGATAAAGGTCTCGCGAATCAAATCGAACTTTATTGGACGCGGACCTTTAATGTATCATGAATATTCCCAGGAATTATATTAAATTCGTCAAATTTCACTAGAATTGAATTTTGTCATGGTAAACATTCACACAAGTTCGCATTGATATGTTTGCGAGGATGTTGGCTATTTTATTAAATTCAGAAAAAATGGTTATACAACGACATAATACCTCCAAACATAGTCATTTCTATGCATGTATCTAACATTATCTCATATATTATATGGTGCTTTTATCGATTAAAGATAGAAAGAAAATTAAAAACAAGCTCCCCCAAAAACTCAATAAAAGACGTCTATATAAAGAGAAAAAAAGTTATATATATATAAAAGATGAAAACAAGCTGGGACATGGACACAAGTGCAAAACGTGAATTCTCTCGTTTAATCTATATTTCTTGTTATTATTTTATTTGTCTTCAAATACACGGCGGTTTGACTTTGACTCTGAAATAACAAGCGGCCGATGACTTGGTCGTCTCCTCCACCACCAAGATGATAATTATTAAAGCTTCTTTGCTCCATAAATGGATGCCATTAACCAATTGTCTACCACTTTATCATGCAAATTTTCCACACAGAAAAAGTACAACACCATTTTGGTCAAACAGAATTCCAGTCAAAGAAACAAACAAGAACCTGCTTTTATTGATCAAAGAATCGATTGATATTAATAGTTACATTTGAAGAACAAGAAAAAGATTCAAAGATGTCCACTTGATTCTGTTCGATTGAAAGGAAGAAGTAGTCGAAGGAGTTTAATTTTGATCATGGGTGCTTGCTTTTCTTCTTCTTCTTCCACTAATCAAACGACGAACACTGGCAATCTCAGTTCAGGTACAAAGATGGAATCTTTCTTATAGTTTTGCGTAGATTACGTAATAATATATCTGGGTTTTGTTCGTTTTCGATAGATTATGTAATCTTACATTTGGGATTTGTTTGTTCAGATAGATTTATATGTATATTATAATAGAATATGTGTGGGTTCATCTAAATATTGTTCGTTAATTAGTATAAAATAATATAAAATCTCCCTTTTTGTTTTTTTCCTTATAGATTTTGTGTTTATGTTTATGGGTCTTATGTTTATGTTCTATGTTATTTATTAACTATAAAATCTCACTTCAAGAACACATAAAGCTCAGATTTTTCCCATTGAATTGTGTTTATTTGTTTTTTTTTTTTCTGTGACTTTTATTTCCATATCTTATTTTATTTCATCTCATTCTTATTAATTTAGCATAATAACATACTTCAAGAACACTTCAAATCTTGTATGATTCTCTCTCTCTCTCTCTCTCTCTCTCTCTCTCTCTCTCTCTCTCTCTCTCTCTCTCTCTCTCTCTCTCTCTCTCTCTCTCTCTCTCTCTCTCTCTCTCTCTCTCTCTCTCTCTCTCTCTCTCTCTCTTTTTTTTTTTTTCATTTGGTAGCAAAAACAAAAACCCTTGTCAAGTTTTGTTTTCTTTATCTTTGAGTTTTGTGTTGATTAAAATCAACTCCAGTTTGTATGTAAACATATGAATTTTCGATCATATCATCTCACTCTTTTTTCTTGATTTCTATATAACAACAGCCATGTCACAGACCACCATCACCAGCACTACTACAAATTCATCATCATCAGGAATAAGCAGCAATGTCTCCGGCAACAGCCAGTTCTCGGCGGCAAGTGGCGGTGATGACCGACAGCCTGGCGGCCAGATTTTGCCCCATCCCAATCTCAGAGTATTCAGCTTTGCTGAACTCAAAACTGCCACTAGAAATTTCAGAAGTGATACAGTTTTAGGTGAAGGTGGTTTTGGAAAAGTCTATAAAGGCTGGATTGAAGACAAGTCAAGTTCAAAAAATAGTGTAATTGCAGTCAAAAAATTAAATTCCGAGAGCATGCAAGGGTTGGCAGAATGGCAGGTAAATTATTAAAATGAAAAGGGTATTTACGTCTTTTACACAAACAATAGATGAAGAGTGAAACTCTCCCACCTTTTTGGATAAGACATGAACATTCAATTTTTGTCCTATTCACAGTCTAATGCAGACCACACTGTACAATTCTATTATATCATGTCATGTAATGTGTAATAAAACTAAATGCGACCATTTTATGGCATTTTGTGGTTTATTCCATTAGGCGGAGGTGGATTTTCTAGGAAGGCTTCAACATCCAAACCTTGTGAAGTTATTGGGATATTGTTACGAGGGTACCGAGTTGCTACTCGTATACGAGTTTATGCAGAAGGGAAGCTTGGAAAACCACTTATTTGGAAGTAAGAAAACTTACAAACACAAATCTTCTAACATTATCATATTTTTGGTGTATTGTAGATGCAATAAATGAATATTGGACCCAAAATTAGATAGTTGTTGGGTTGTTTCTCATTTAATTGACTTGATAGAGACAAATTCATCTAATAAGTTATACCTGTGTTTTCTTAATGAACGACTTAATAGAAACGGTAATTGAAAGTTAATATTCTTCTTATGTAGGAGGCTCAACAGTTCAACCACTTCCGTGGGATCTACGGCTAAAGATTTTGATAGGAGCGGCTCAAGGGTTAGCATTTTTGCACACTTCTGAGAAACAAGTTATCTATAGAGATTTCAAGGCGTCAAATATTTTGCTCGATGGGGTAAGTTCAATCACTTGTGTGCAATGTTCTCCAGTTTATAGTCTCTTTGTTTTTCTTAGTAGTGAAACGTTTTCTTTTCTTTCTTGTTTTGGTCAGTCTTATAACGCAAAGATATCGGACTTTGGGCTTGCGAAAATTGGCCCTTCGGCTAGTCAATCACACGTAACAACTCGGGTCATGGGGACTTACGGCTATGCTGCTCCTGAATATGTTTCTACAGGTAATTTGAGTCCTTTAGGCGTATAAACCGCATCAAACGACTACATTTAGACCTGCATTGGACCGGAACTAGAACTCGGATGAATGTCAAGGAGACAAGAATTTTAATTGTTTGTGCCTCCTAAAAAAATGGAACAAGATGGGGTATGGAATTGTTCTCAATCTTTTGTCTAACAAAAGACATAAATGTCCTCCTCATTCTCTATCATTGAAAATGGTTATAGTGTATTTGGCATGCATTAGAACGTCAATGAGACAAAAGCTGTAATTTTTGTCCCCCACAAAAAGGTGGGATACGCACTCAAACTCAATCTCTCGTTTGCACAAAAGGTGTAATGCGCTTCTCATACTGTGTTTGACTTGCATATGAGATGGATGTCGACGATATGACAAATGTCGAACACGATAAGATAGGGATTTTTTTTCTTGATCCCTTGTTAGCGAAAAGACATAATTGCCCTCATCATCATCATAACTAGCCTATAAAGCTTGTCCTGTGTATAGTACAAACCTATAATGAGCAATCTAAAAAGGCTATATTTATTATTTTCTTAACAGGGCATTTGTATGTGAAGAGTGACGTCTATGGTTTTGGAATTGTATTGGTTGAAATGTTAACGGGCTTGCGGGCACTTGACACTAACCGCCCGGCTGCCCAACAAAATTTGAGCGATTGGGTGAAGCCCTATTTAGCTGACCGAAGGAAAATGAAGGACATAATGGACTCGCGGCTCGAAGGAAGATACCCTTCAAGGGCTGCGGGCCAAATTGCCCAATTAGCCCTCAGATGCATGGAAAATGAACCGAAAACCCGCCCCTCAATGAAAGAAGTGGTTGAAAAGCTAGAACAACTTGATGCCATAAACGGAAGGCCAAGGGTACCAAGAGTACACCATTCCTCTCATCATTACTCACAACCTCAACATACCCAACAACGTTCACCTCATCATCGTCGTTCCCCACAACCTCATGCTGTGAAAGAAGGGAGCCGAGGAAGCCGTCGCTCACCGAAAGGGTGGTGAAATTACGGTTTTACCCTTGGGATTATACCGGATATGTCAAGCTCATCCTCATTCAGAAAAAATTTCCAACGAGGGCAAAAAGCTTTTTTTGATGGAACATTGATAGTTGTGGCAATGGGGGCAAATTACAAAATACCCTTAAACTATTTATGTATGTTGTTGTTTGTAGATAATTATAATAGGTATTTATAATTTTATGTATGTTATAATTTTTTTTAAATTGTTGTGGGGACAAATTATTGAGAAATGTTGAAAGAGCCTCCTAATTAAGTGTCTTAAACTATTTACAATCACAATGTTGAGTTGTTTTTGTTGGTTTGAGTTTCAAGATTATGTTCGACTGTTTTTTGATCATGGTGATTTTGGATCAACTAGAAAAAGCGTTAAAATTCCCAATATAAGAGCTTCCATGGGAATTCATCTAACAAACAAAATAAAACACAGGTGTTATCATACCTCCCGCCATTTTGAGCAGCATGAGAGAATTAAGTAGGGCTCTCATCAACAACACTAACAATCCTGAATTAGCTTGGCAGATCTTCAAACGCATCGCCTCCAATCCCAACTTTCCATCCGATGCTCTCAACTTCAACCAATCGCTGTCTGTTCTTACCCGTATCCTTATTGGAGCCAAAATGTTCACCCAAATCAATGCCCTTCAGCAACTCCTCCTTTCCTACCCATCCCAGACTTCGCACGACTCCATGGTCTTGCTTGTTCGTGATCTTGCTAAATCAGGTCATGTTAGTCTCGCTGTTTCTCAGTTACAAACACTTCGAGCTCACCACCCCAATCAACCTCTTTCAGTTTCCTTGTACAACACACTAATCAGGTCCTCGCTTCAACAAAATCTCCCAAGCTGTGTTCAATTGCTGTATGAAGACATGATTATTTCTAGGGTTATCCCTGAAACTTACACTTTCAACCTCTTGATTGGAGGGTTATGTGATTCAGGCTATTTAGACGATGCACGGAAGGTGTTTGATAAAATGCGTGAGAGAGGATGCCTACCTAATGAGTTCACCTTCGGCATTTTGGTTCGTGGGTATTGTAGGGCTGGGTATGCTAGCCAAGGTTTGGAGCTTTTGGAGGTAATGAGAAGTATGAAAATTGCTCCAAACCTTGTTATTTACAACACCTTAATTTCAACTTTTTGCAAAGAAGGTAAGACTGATGAAGCAGAAAAGTTAGTGGACATGATAAGAGACGATGGTCTTTTTCCAAATGTAGTTACATTCAATTCCAGGATTTCAGCTCTATGTAGTCAAGGCAAAGTCTTGGAAGCTTCAAGAATTTTCAGAGATATGCAAGTAGATAAGGTCTTAGGGTTGCCTCAACCTGATATGATAACTTACAATTTGATGCTTCAAGGGTTTTGCAAGGAAGGAATGATAGATGAAGCACAAACCCTAATTGAATCCATGAAAGTAAGTGGTTTCACTTTAGAAGTAGAAAGTTACAATATATGGTTATTGGGCTTAATAAAAAACCAAAAGCTTCTAGATGCACAATTAGTTCTCAATGAGATGCAAGAAAATGGCATATCACCAACTGTTGTTTCATACAATATAATTATAAATGGTCTATGCAAGAATGGTATGCTTCATGATGCAAAAATGGTTATGAGTTTAATGAAAAAACATGGAGTATCTCCTGATGTAATCTCTTATAGTATCCTACTTCATGGATATTGCAAAAAGGGGAAGATCAATGAAGCCAATAAACTTCTACATACCATGATAGAAAATGGTTGCTTTCCAAATAACTACACTTGCAATAGTTTGCTAGAAAGTTTGTGGAATGAAGGGAAAGTATTAGAAGCCGATGAATTATTAAAAAAGATGAAAGAAAGAGGTTATGATTTGGATTCAGTGACCTATAACATTGTTCTTGATGGACTATGTAAAATCGGGAAAGTAGAAAAAGCAATTGAAACCATTCATGAAATGTGGAATCAAGATTGTAAGCCTGACTTAATCACTTATTCCATTATAATTAATGCATTATGCAAAAATGGGAATCTTGATGAAGCTAAAAAGAAATACATTGAAATGATAGGGAAAAACATATACCCAGATTCAATTATATTCGATATATTTGTGTATAGTTTATGTAAAAGGGGAAGGGTATCTTCGGCATTTCGGGTTCTTAAAGACATGGAGAAAAAAGGGTACAACAAAACCTTGCAAACTTACAACTCTTTGATACTCGGGTTAGGAATGAAAAGTCAATTCTTTGAAATGTATGGATTAATGAATGAGATGAAAGAAAGAGGCATATCTCCTAATGTTTTTACTTACAATAACATGATAAGATGTTTATGTGAATCAAGTCAAATCGATAATGCCATGAAACTATTAGATGAAATGTTGAGTAAAGAAAGAGGCATCTCTCCAAATATTTCCACTTTCAAGTTATTAATCAAACCCTTATGTCAAATAGGCGAGTTTACACCAGCACTTGAAGTGTTTGACACCTCATTAAGAATCTATGGTCATAAAGAAGTGTTGTATAGCTTCATGTTTAATGAGTTAGTTTGTGGAGATGAACTCATGGAAGCTAATAACATATTCATGTCGAGTTTGGATAGATGTTTTGATATAGGGAGTTTTTTATATCAAGATTTTATTCAGAGACTTTGTAAGGTTGAAATGTTGGAATGTGCAAGTGATGTGTTAAAGAAAATGATGCAAAAAAAGTATTGTTTTGATGCTGCGTGTTTTATGCCTGTGATTGATGGTTTGCGTTTGAATGGGAATACGCGTGAGGCTGATGAATTTGCTGAGTGGATGTTGGAGATGAATTCGGAGGTTGAGGTTTCTAATAGAGTTGACCGAAATTTTAGAATGTTTGACCATAAAAAAGTTGCGAAAAGTGAAAAGAATTGGCAGAGTGTGCTCCATAGGTATGAAATTTCAGACTGTTTGATACCACAATTAGATCTGACTTATTATATTTTGCATAAAAATTTATTGTGTTTATTTGATTGTTGCAGAGATGATGGTAGTAGTGTGACACTGAAAATTTTGAGTAAGGTAAAGAAAGGATGGGGTCATGCAAATATATCAAATATGAATTCCCAAAAGTATGACTTCATTGATAATAATGATTGAAAGTTACTATTTGGAGATATGTTACCTATCTTCTGTGAAGATTATTGAATTAGTTTTTGTAATTTGTATCTCTATGATGTAGTGTACATTTTTTTTTTTTTTGTTATTGTAATTATAGGGATCCCCGATTTATATACATAATACAGGGATAAATATGGAAGATATGTTAATCCATAAGAGAAATTAACAATATATAACAGTTGTACAATCATATAGAGATTGAATTGTTAAAATTGGAAATTTAATGATTGAACTAAAAAAGGAATGATAACAAATTGGAAGCATAGTTTTCGAGAGGCTAGTTCTCTCCCTAAGCTTTCACTCCTTGCGGCCTTTGAAAATTGCAACAATAAAATGATGTCTCAGGGCCATTAAATCTCTAGGGGCCCATTTTTATTTATCTTATGTTAATTAGATTTTGACTACTATATTTTAGTTTCAAAGATTTGAATCTTAAAAAAAAAAAAAAAAGTTATGAGTGGATGAATAAATGTAGAGATTTTGGAGTTTGGAAAAACATTTATTTGAGAGGAAAATCGTCCCACAAAGCTGCTCAAACCAAAAGAAAAGGGAAATCTTCGGAAAAGTCCTAATATTTCACCATAATTTACGAAAAAAGTCCCAAACTAAAATTGGTTTATGAAAAAGTCTTGATTACCGGAAAAAATGACGAGCTGACCCTTTTTTCCGGTTTATCGTTTTCATTATTTACCCGGTTTCATTAAAGTCCCATTATTTTACCATAATTTTCATTAAAGTCCCATTATTTTATCATAATTTGGGACTTATTCGTAAATTATGGTAAAATAATGAGACTTTATTAAAACCGGGTAAATAATGAAACCGATAAACCGGGAAAATAGGTTCAAATCGTCATTTTTACCGGTAATTGGGACTTTTTCGTAAACAAAATTTCTTTTGAGACTTTTTCGTAAATTAAGATAAAATATTGGGACTTTTCCGGATATTTCTCAAAAGAAAATGACAAGAAGTTTGTATAAATAGAATGTGAGAGTTGAGTGCAATTCATTTGAATAAAGCTAGTCAACTAATTCAATTCATATGTTCTTAAATTAAATAGTTTTTTCTTTGTTTTTGTTGTCGTAATTAAAAAATGAGTTGAAGCTGAAAAAAACAAATTAGTTCAAAATTTTATAATTAGTGAGGTAAGTCTTGGTTTTTAGGCTTGTTTTACAAAAAGTCGAGTTCGAGCCTTGAGTCGAGCTTTGGTTTGTTTATGCTTGCTTCATAAAATGAGTCAATCTGAACCGAGCTTGAGCTCATTGGATCATTCACAAGTCGAGCTCGAGTTTTTTTTTTATAAGGCTTGAAATGAATCGAACTCGAGCTCGAGCTTTTATAACTTTAAATGAGCCGATACCAATTAAGGTTAGGCTCAGGATCAACATGGCTCGTTTCATCCCTAGTGGGAGTCCCCTCCTTAATTAGAATAAATTTTTAGTGTTAAAGGCCTCATTTTTTTATTTTGGCTGGGACTTCAAAACAGCTTGCACCAAGCATAGTCATTTGAAGCAACATTGTATTATATATTATACCTAAAATGCAATTGTTCCCGGAGTTTAATGGGTTTTACTAACCCACCATTTGTTTTGTTGAAGAATAAATGAATCAAAAGTATCAGGTTTAGTTTTCATTCCTATATTATCAAATATTTGTATAAATGGTCTCTATATAACTGAAAATTTATAGAAATGATCCTTATATATCATAAAATTAGAGAAATGGTCTTTGCCTAATAGCGTATTTAAATAAATAGTCCCTCTATTTCACAAAATTACAAAAATAGTCCTTGTATTTCAAAAATTACGGAAGTGGTCCTTGCTTAACCGAAACTTTACAGAAAATGGTCATTGTGTTTCATAAAATTACAAAACAATTTGTTGTCTATTAGCGAATTTACCTACATGGAGATGACCTTATGTTTATTTTATAAGTATCATATGTCGTTCTTGAGCTAAAACATTCCTTAGGTTTTTCTTTTTACTAACTATGAAAGCAGGGTTTGTTTAATGAGAATCGTGCTCCATAATACTATCTCCAACCCTCTCTTTTTAATACGAAAAAGCTTTAGCTGGAGGGACAGATAGATATGATGGCTTTCTCTTGAAAAATTTCAAGATTTTTATTACCTAATTAGGGTTAGATGGATACTTTTAGATTTATAAACTGAAGTAGTTGAGTAAAATATGATTTACAGTGTTCACTGTTGATAGATATTAATTAATATACAAGAAGATATCGAATATAAATAAAAAATGATAATACAGCTTAGACAATCTATAATGACACATAATTGATAGTTTGGATATTCCTAAGACATTATGCCAAAATAGTGGTGTATTGGAGATTTGGGGTCATTTCCTCACTTCCACACAAGAGATGTGTGACAACCCAAAATTTCCATTCTGAACAAATCATATCAAGCCAATAGAAGTTAGAACAGTTACAGTGAAATTCCAGACTTTGGGTATAAGTTTGAGTATTTCAGGATTAGCACTTAAGGAGATACCAAGAGAGTGGATGCACTAGGGTTTTGTGCAACACTGTTATTCCAATACTCTATGATATTAGAGTTCATTCCAGGAATAAAATATTTTCTGCCAAAAATCCCAGGACTATATATAGAAATCTGAACCATATTCGTTCATTAGTTACATTTACAACTAGAGAAAAGCCAAATTCTCTCTCACGGATCTTCGGGTTTTTATCCCAAATCATGAGTACTTCTATCTAGTTGTATTATATAACTTAGATTATGTTTTATAACATCATAATCGAATCAACACCCCAAGATTTGGGAGTTTACCGCCCAAGAACACTTGGAGAGTAAACTCCATTTTAAGGGCCAAAAGTGTCCCAATGTCCCTCAAAGCCTTGGAACTCAACCTAGGGACTACCATTACATGTTTAGGACACCAAATCAATTAGAATCAAAGGGTGAAAGTGAGTTCACGACCAAGGAAGTTCTTGGGCCGTGAACTCCATGTTTAAGTGCCAAAATGCATTAAAAACCCTCCTTAATCCAAGAGACTAAATTGGACATGTAACTAAATGAGTTTAGGACTAGCAAACACACTTAGAACAGCAAGAGTAAGGTGTTCACGGCCCAAGAAGTTCTAGGGCCGTGAACTCCATAAAATGGTGCCAAATGGTGCCATAAACTCTTCTAATGCCTAGTACAAAAGCCTAGTTTAGTTCGTAGTTCATTTAGGGACTTTAAAACACCATAAACATCCTCCCAAAGGAGATTACGGTCATAATCTCCAAGGGATATGGTCCCAGGGCTGTGAACTCCTCAAAGGAGTTAAAAGGAAGCCCAAACACTTGTTTAAGCCTTGAAGCAATTCACCACTTGAGTTGTAATAATTTTAAGCCTCATTTAGCGACCCAAAATAGAGTTTACGGCCAGGAGTTTACTCTCTAGGGCCGTAAACTCCAAAACATATGGTCTTTTGACCATAAACTCCCATATGAGGCCTTGCACTCCTTTGTTGCAACCTATTAGCCTCCTAGCACTTGACCAAAGTGTTTTCCTCGCATTAGAATGTTTATACATGTTTAATTAGTGTTATAATCACTAATTGTTATTATACATATGTCTTCATATGTAATTAGGATCATTGTGTGTGTCTAAAGTCTTCACTTGACACCAAGCACTTGTCCGATCCTTCCTTACGATACAGTCCGTTCAATTCCAATCCCTTACTACGGGTGAGTTCATACCCCTTAATCAATGTTTTAACTATTTTTAAATGTTTTATGGGGGGGGGGTGGGGATACAAGTAGAATCATGCTACTTATTATATCAATCACATGTGATTAATAAGCAGCATTCAAATGATTTACTACTCATTAGCCATTTTGCCAAACAATTTCCTTCAAATGATTTTCATAAACACTTTATATGTTTAAAACTCCTTATTAAGCTATACATTTTACTATGTATGTTTCATTTCAAACTTATTTACAACTGTGTTTCAAACAAATGTTTATTTATACTTAAACTATTTTATCAAACCATGCTTTCAAACTGTTTTATAGATTGACATCAAGTCGATCTTTTCTTAGATAATAATTATGTTGAAAGATTTTACAAAATTTATTTTATGCTTTTATATTATAAATTGCATGCCTATATATGTATAATTATATAAGTAATATTTAAAAGACTTAGGAAGGCTATCCACCCTATTTCCTTTTCCTCGATTTAGATGTGGTCTAGTGGGATATCGGATACCGTCCGAAGGTCGTTTAAATATTAGTTATATATCATGTGTACATATATGGTCATAAAGGTCTTTCCAGTTCATCCAATGCCCTTGGGTAGTAAGGGTATACATCCATGTTCATACGTACCAGTTATATTACTAGTAAGCTACCATATGGGTAGTTTAGGAAGATACTAGAATTATTACTAGAACACGATATCATACAATGAGTCAGTTCATTCATGAATCAATACTTTCTAGATAGAGAGAACATACATTACAGCTAGTACAGACAGTACGTTCATATACTTTTACATGATTACGTTTACATAGAGATTCTGTTAAAAGAATGCCTATATATGTATAGTTATATAAGAAATGTTTAAAAGATTTAGGAAGGCTATCCACCCTATTTCCTTTTCCTCGATTTGGATGTGGTCTGGTGGGATATCGGGTACCGTGCGAAGGTCTTTTAAACATTAGTTATATATCATGTATACATATATGGACATAATAGTTGCTTTTAGTCAGTTCAGTACCTTTGGGTAGCAAAGTCATACATTCATATACTTTTACATGATTATGCTTACATGAGCACATATACATTAATATGTTAACAAAATTGAGATCCACTGTATTGGAGCATGCCTTAAATGTCATGGCCCGAGTTGTAGCCAGAATTCTCTTGGAAGGAGAGCGTGAGTTTGTGTATAGATCTATACTGGATTGACTATCCTACACCTTGCTGCTAGCTACAGCCAGACCTGCAGGTCTGCGGGTGCCAAACGTCATTCGTTTTTACAACCATACTTATGTCGTTGTTACCAGTCAATAATATGGTGCAATTAATCACATGATACCTTAATATAAATCCGGTTTAAGGTAGTTAGTACAACATTAGTTCCTATAATACAACACTACAGTACTACATTAATTTCCCTTTACATATATTTAGTGATCTTTTCACTTAAAATTTAAACGTAAACACTATATTTTGTTAATGATAGTTACACTAGGAAAATTACACACTTTTACAAGAAACGAACATTCAGAGCAGTTAGGTCTTGGTAGAAGACTACATTCAGAGTAGTTAGGTCTTGGTAGAAGACACCCTTATATAAAAGTAGGAATCATAGGGATTCCTAGGGTTTTTCAAACATTTACAGTTGTTTTACTAACATTTTCATACTTACAGTTCATATACATTTTAAATACTTACAGTTCATATACAAACAATTTCTTACATACAAATTAAGACACTAAAATACTTATGATCTCACCAGCTTTAAAGCTGATACTTGCTTTCAAAATTACTTGTATCCTCAGGTCATCAATAGACAGGTACAGATGCAAGGTTTAGAGAAGATGGAGCTCGTTCAAGACTCATCTCTCATTTTGATTTTATGCTTTAGTGTTTATCAAAATTTGACAGAACACACTTGTATAATAATTCTATTATTAATGCAATGGATGATGTTCTTGCTTATTTACTACTTTTCATTTTGTGTGATACTGTACATGACGTCCTCCGCCCCAGAACGTTTCCGCCGTTCTTGGTTTTGGGGTGTCACAGATTGGTATCAGAGCATTGTTTATAGTGATTTAAGTATATCAACCTATAAAAGATATACTAACTATAAATACATATGGGATTAAAATATACTCTGACCAAGAGTTTATACTTTAAATAATAAAATATTTAATTAGTATACGTGCTTGCATTCATACTAAAATCAGTGTCACTAGGACAGTACAAAAGAATTACGATTGTTGGGAAACACAAGTGGGCTTAGAGACATATGGTCAAAACTAGGATGATATAGCCTGATCACCTATATTATCCGAGGGTTGACTAGCATGTGCCTAAGTTTAATTGTGTGGTTGCAACAAGTCTAAAATCTTACCAACCCTACCACAATGAGAACAGTAGAACATAACATTAAACTTAAATTACTATAGGAGTATTTGGTGTTACTATAAGTACTTCATACTTGAGAACTAAAACGGGATCTTCATTAATAAGGTGATAGTTGCTAAGTGGATACACTAAGGCTATATGTAATTAGGATGTTATAGACTTAGAATCTGTGAAAATTTTACTCTACCCCTATTCTGTGTGAATTTGGAGTTAAGGTCACTTATTCGAAGGCCTATCCTGTTTCGATTACATATAACCGGTATGCACTTCACAAATAGCGACGTAACTAATGAAAAATTTCTAAATAATTATCTAGATAGTTCGTCTAATAATTATTCTCTTACCCTAATTGTCGCATAGATAACATGGCTGGACTCCATCCCCACGGCAACCCGTACCTTCCGAATGAGGTCATTGCTGGATGGTTTGAAGAAGAGCCAGAAAATAATCATCCTATCCCTGTGAATGATCACTATGATGAAGACCTTTCAGATGGTGCTAACTCCGAACCCGAGGTTGAGAACCTACCCCAGGCAGCTCCCGTTCAAATTCCTAACCCTCGTCCAGCTTTTCATGGCCCGACGCCTCCATGGGTGGAATGTTTAGAAACATGGAGCGAAGGTCAAGATCAACCTATGCCGTTTAATGGAGACCGAAGCTTCTACAACATAAGTGAAGGGAGCTCAGCAGATAGAGTTCTACCAATACTGATCCGTAGAGTTGCCTGAAACGAAATTCAGGGCATGACAGCCCTACAACGTATCGCAGAAGTTGATACAAATGGAGGAATGCATATGCTTCGCACCAGACGACTTGAACATGCTCGTGAGAGGTCAGAGAGAGACCATGAGACCTTGCTGCAAGCACTAGCTGAAACTTGAGCCGAAGTCATAGAGCTCCGAGTACGCCAGAGGGTGTACGCAAGATACCTTCTCGATATGGAACGACAACTGGCTGAACTGAGAGTTCACCAGAGGGATGACCGTCGCCAGGAGTAGATGCTTTACTTTATTTTCCTGGTTAAAAGAAATCATTTTTCTGTCTATGCCAATGTGGCATTTTCTATGAAACTATCTTGTACTGTAAGTACTTTTGTTAGGTCTTTATGCTGTCAGGAACTATCTTCTGTGGATATGATGTAAGAGCTTTACAAGGTCATTTTCCCAAATCTTTACATCATGAATATCAAAGATATTGACAGTCGGCTAACTTCCGTGTCCTTCTTTATTCAAGTACTCTCATCATACTTTCATTTGAGTTTATATGAACATACTTTAGTCAAGTCATTGGACTATAGTAATTTAGCTCCGAAGACATTTCCAAGTCTCTTCCAGTGGTTGGATCATGTTATTCACCAACCTGCGATACCTCGGCTTGAACGACAAACGTCTTGAGACCATTCTACGAACTCACTTCCATTCCGTACTAGGACTACATCATAGGGATGTAGGTCAACCTTTCGAGAACATACTCTTACTCTTTGATTAAACAATCGAAGTACATATAGGGTCAACCAGAATCGCTCACAAAATCCTTATCTTTCGTGCTAACAGAATCATGTCGTCATCAAGAAACAATCAACTTCATACGTACATCCCTTTTGTCAGTAAACGTCGTTTTAGCGAAGCCGTCATATCAAGAAGACCGAAGTACTCATGCATGGAGTACCTCATAGTTCTTTTCTTTTCCGAAGAAATCCCCGAAGTACCACTCGTGCAGTATGTCAAGTTCAATCCAAGGATTCATACGATTGATCTATCACTGAGGAATGTATGCATCAGAGCGATATATAATCAAGGTTCTACAGGTTTAGAATTGATGATTCCACTTTAACTTCTTTTTCCTCGATGGGATGTGAGGTTAAAAAGGAATCAGTTATTCGACTACCTTTTCAATATTAATTATATACGACTCGTATACACGAGATTGTGATTGTGAAACCGTGTATGAATTCTAATATGAAATTCAGGACGGAGAACTGCCTAAGTCTACGAGTAATCGCATTGTCATGTGAACAAACTTAGAACCCAGTATGAGTCTTGTAAATAGATCGCCCTACAGTCTAAACACCTACACAGATACAAGAACAGTACAGACGACATAACGAACTACACATAAATAGAATTAGAAGACTAGGCTTCTCACCCTGGAGAACCCCAGTCATATTCTACCAGAGATCGACGGATTGCATCGTATGTACCTCGGCTATCGAGGACTCCGTCAAGATTTTCCAGTAGAAATCGTTATCTCTGCCTCGCATAGATAAATTGGTTGAGTAAACGCAAGGAAAGCATTACTTTTAGAAATGGAAATGTGATCCGAATATCATCAGTTCGAGTGTTACGGAAGGATGCCCGGAAGACTATCTTCCGAACTCGATGCGGACACTTCGAGTCCGTAGTGATACCCTTCGGATAGGACCAATACTCCCATAGTTTTCATGAGCTAAATGGGTAGGGTACGTCTTTCTTACTTGGATCAGTTCGTCATTACTCCATGAAATGACTTACTTATCTACCCTCGTAGTAAGAAGAGACCCATGGAAACATTACCTTCGGAGGAACTTACGCGAAGTTCTCTAAACATGAGTTTTGAAATTGAAGGGTCAGATTTCCTACGACACACTATTAGTGATGTGGGAAGTTTTGGAGTACTCCTACAATTTGTCAAAACCGTTGAGAATTTGTCGACACCAGAGACGCCGACAGAAATTCGCCAGATTCTAGGTCTTACAGACCTACTGTCATAGTTCATTCAGAACTCCTCGCAAATTACAGAAACCCTTTCGACTTTGACCTGGCAAGGGGTGGCCCTTGACTGGGAAGTTTAGCAAGAGAAAGAACCTTTGGAATTCTAAGTGAGAGACCAAGTTCTTTAGGAAAACTCACTCTGGGAATGGCTTAATACGCTTCGTAAAGAGTGGAAAGCTAAATCCAATATAGTTAGGACCTCCGAGATTCTTACCAGAATCGGTCCTGTGCCTCGCACAAACTAGACCTACTCCGCGAACTCAGTAATGTACATTCTACTCTTGCATCTCGATCGTGAAACCATACCTTTCCGTTAGGACTCTTGTAAGTCCACTCGTCGAGATCCTCGCCTTCGTATTAGAATCCCTAGTGACCCTCGACTGAAAGGTCAAGCGGACGAAGCAACGCCATCGCCCGTTAGTGAAGGTTCGTTGGGATACCAACCGAGGACCCGAATTCACTTAGGAGCGCTAGAACCAATCGATTAGGAAGTTTCCTCCTCATGACTCGAGCATTCGTACCTACTTCCTTGCCTAATTTCTAATTTCGGGACGAAATTCCCTTTAACAAGGGGATGATGTGACAACCCGAAATTTCCATTCTGAACAAACCATATCAAGCCAATAGAAGTTAGAAGAGTTACAGTGAAATTCCAGACTTTGGGTATAAGTTTGAGTATTTCAGGATTAGCACTTAAGGAGATATCAGGAGAGTGGATGCACTAGGGTTTTGTGCAACACTGTTATTCTAATACTCTATGATATTAGAGTTCATTCCGGGAATAAAATATTTTCTGCCAAAAATCCCAGGAGTATATATAGAAATCCGAACCATATTCGTTCATTAGTTACATTTATAACTTGAGAAAATCCAAATTCTCTCTCACGGATCTTCGGGTTTTTATCCCAAATCGTGAGTACTTCTATCTAGTTGTATTATATAGTTTAGATTATGTTTTATAACATCAGAATCGAATCAAAACCCCAAGATTTGGGAGTTTACCGCCCAAGAACACTTGGAGAGTAAACTCCATTTTAAGGGCCAAAAGTGTCCCAATGTCCCTCAAAGCCTTGGAACTCAACCTAGGGACTACCATTACATGTTTAGGACACCAAATAAATTAGAATCAAAGGGTGAAAGTGAGTTCACGGCCAAGGAAGTTCTTGGGCCGTGAACTCCATGTTTAAGTGCCAAAATGCCTTAAAAACCATCCTTAATCCAAGAGACTAAATTGGACATGTACCTAAATGAGTTTAGGACTAGCAAACACACTTAGAACAGCAAGAGTAAGGTGTTCACGGCCCAAGAAGTTCTAGGGCCGTGAACTCCATAAAATGGTGCCAAATGGTGCCATAAACTCTTCTAATGCCTAGTACAAAAGCCTAGTTTAGTTCGTAGTTAATATAGGGACTTTAAAACACCATAAACATCCTCCCAAAGGAGATTACGGTCATAATCTCCAAGGGATATGGTCCCAGGGCTGTGAACTCCTCAAAGGAGTTAAAAGGAAGCCCAAACACTTGTTTAAGCCTTGAAGCAATTAACCACTTGAGTTGTAATAATTTTAAGCCTCATTTAGCGACCCAAAATAGAGTTTACGGCTAGGAGTTTACTGTCCAGGGCCGTAAACTCCAAAACATATGGTCTTTTGACCATAAACTCCCATATGAGGCCTTGCACTCCTTTGTTGCAACCTATTAGCCTCCTAGCACTTGACCAAAGTGTTTTCCTCGCATTAGAATGTTTATACATGTTTAATTAGTGTTATAAGCACTAATTGTTATTATACATATGTCTTCATATGTAATTAGGATCATTGTGTGTGTCTAAAGTCTTCACTTGACACTAAGCACTTGTCCGATCCTTCCTTACGATACAGTCCGTTCAATTCCAATCACTTACTACAGGTGAGTTCATACCCCTTAATCAATGTTTTAACTATTTTTAAATGTTTTATGGGGGGGGGGGGATACAAGTAGAATCATGCTACTTATTATATCAATTACATGTGATTAATAAGCAGCATTCAAATGATTTACTACTTATTAGCCGTTTTACCAAACAATTTCCTTCAAATGGTTTTCATAAACACTTTATATGTTTAAAACTCCTTATTAAACTGTACATTTTACTCTGTATGTTTCATTTCAAACTTATTTACAACTGTGTTTCAAACAAATGTTTATTTATACTTAAACTGTTTTATCAAACCATGCTTTCAAACCGTTTTATAGATTGACATCAAGTTGATCTTTTCTTAGATAATAATTATGTTGAAAGATTTTACAAAAATTATAAATATGCTTTTATATTAGAAATTGCATGCCTATATATGTATAATTATATAAGTAATGTTTAAAAGACTTAGGAAGGCTATCCACCCTATTTCCTTTTCCTCGATTTGGATGTGGTCTGGTAGGATATTGGGTACCGTCCGAAGGTCGTTTAAATATAAGTTATATATCATGTGTAGATATATGGTCATAAATGTCTTTCTAGTTCATCCAATGCCCATGGGTAGCAAGGGTATACATCCATGTTCATACGTACCAGTTATATTACTATTAAGCTACCATATGGGTAGTTTAGGAAGAAACTAGAATTATTACTAGAGCACGATATCATACAATGAGTCAGTTCATTCATGAGTCAATACTTGCTAGATAGAGAGAACATACATTACAACTAGTACACACAGTACGTTCATATACCTTTACATGATTACATTTACATAGAGATTTTGTTAAAAGCATGCCTATATATGTATAGTTATATAAGAAATGTTTAAAAGACTTAGGAAGGCTATCCACCCTATTTCCTTTTCCACGATTTGGATGTGGTCTGGTGGGATATCGGGTACCGTGCGAAGGTCTTTTAAACATTAGTTATATATCATGTATACATATATGGACATAATAGTTGCTTTTAGTCAGTTCAGTACCTTTGGGTAGCAAAGTCATACATTCATATACTTTTACATGATTATGCTTACATGAGCACATATACATTAATACGTTAACAAAATTGTGATCCACTGTATTGGAGCATGCCTTAAATGTCATGGCCCGAGTTGTAGCCAGAATTCTCTTGGAGGGAGAGCGTGAGTTTGTGTATAGATCTATACTGGATTGACTATCCTACACCTTGCTGCTAGCTACAGCCGGACCTGTAGGTCTGCGGGTGCCAAACGTCATTCGTTTTTACAACCATACTTATGTCGTTGTTACCAGTCAATAATATGGTGCAATTAATCACATGATACCTTAATATAAATCCGGTTTAAGGTAGTTAGTACAACATTAGTTCCTATAATACAACACTACAGTACTACATTAATTTCCCTTTACATATATTTAGTGATCTTTTCACTTAAAATTTAAACGTAAACACTATATTTTGTTAATGATAGTTACACTAGGAAAATTACACACTTTTACAAGAAACGAACATTCAGAGCAGTTAGGTCTTGGTAGAAGACTACATTCAGAGTAGTTAGGTCTTGGTAGAAGACACCCTTATATAAAAGTAGGAATCATAGGGATTCCTAGGGTTTTTCAAACATTTACAGTTGTTTTACTAACATTTTCATACTTACAGTTCATATACATTTTAAATACTTACAGTTCATATACAAACAATTTCTTACATACAAATTAAGACACTAAAATACTTATGATCTCACCAGCTTTAAAGCTGATACTCGCTTTCAAAATTACTTGTATCCTCAGGTCATCAATAGACAGGTACAGATGCAAGGTTTAGAGAAGATGGAGCTCGTTCAAGACTCATCTCTCATTTTGATTTATGCTTTAGTGTTTATCAAAATTTGACAGAACACACTTGTATAATAATTCTATTATTAATGTAATGGATGATGTTGTTGCTTATTTACTACTTTTCATTGTTGTGATACTGTACATGACGTCCTCTGCCCCAGAACGTTTCCGCCGTTCTTGGTTTTGGGGTGTGACAAGATGGCCATGCAAGAAACTCTATCATGAACATGGAGACCGTATCAGATATACAAGAAGCTTATGATTTGAACACGAAAGGCACATTGCGTAGCATGATCACAAACACACATACAACCAAAAGAAAGTACAAAAAATTCAAATTAAAACGTGTAGACAATGCTTTTATGCATCAAGATGTCATGTGTATTGAGGTAACAATGACATAACCAAATTACAACACTAAAGGACAAGTAGGAACGAAGACACCACAAGTACTGGAGGTTTTGCGAAAATATTGGTAGTTTGGTGATCTCATTCTCCACAGAAATTAGAAATGGTGAACCTTTTTCAATTAGAGATGGATAACAATCCTTTATATCTTTAATGAGATTACACTCTTGACTATGAACATCACCCAAAAGCAGCATCATTGCAACAACACTAACAAGAATAGAAGTCATGTTCTTCATTTTACTAATCTTGTGATTATAATGTGACAACCCGAAATTTCCATCCAAATCAAACCATTTCAATCCAATAGTAGTAGAGCAGTTACAGTGAAAATTCAAACTTTTGGAATAAGTTTGGCAGTTTTAGGGTATTACACCTCAAGAGATATTAGGAGAGTGGTTGCACTAGGATTTGGTGCAACACTGTAATTCCATTACTCTAGGTCATTAGAATCCATTCCGAGAATAGAAATATTTTCTGCCAAAAATCTCAGGACTATAAATAGAATTCTGAACCAAATTGGTTCATTATTTGATTTCCAATTAGAGAAAAGCCAAATACTCTCTCACGGATCTTCGGGTTTTCATCCCAGATTGTGAGTGTACTTTCATAGATGTGTTTTAATACTTGTTATATGATTAATAACATTATTTACATGTCTAAACTGCAAGATCCGTGAGTTTACCGCCCAAGAACGTTCTTGGGGAGTAAACTCCAAAATCAAGCCTAAAGGCCACCTAGTCCCATTTCCGTGTTAGGCATCTAACTAAGGACTTAGTGTATGATTATTAGAGGCTAGAAACAAATCAAAACCACTTAGTTTGAGGAGTTTACGGCCAAGGAACCACCTCTTGGGCCGTAAACTCCAAGTAAAGGGCACAAATGAGTGCCTTGTGATCCCTAGCCTTAGAACAAAAACCTAGAAGCTTTAAACTCATGATTTACGCCATCAAAACCCTTAGAAATCATTTATATAAGGGAGTTTACGGCCAAGAAGCTCCTTGGGCCGTAAACTCCAAGTTTTGTGTTCCTAAGTGCCTTCAAACTTGTCCTAAGGCTTAGACTTTATTTTGGCATGTACCCCTAAAAGATTAGAACCTAGAAAACTCATGGAAACTCAAGTGTGGAAGAGTTTACGGCCAAGAGTATTTCTTGGGCCGTAAACTCCTATTAAGGGGTCAAAGGACACCCTAGACACTTCCTTAGGCCAAGAGACTTTTAGGGCGAGTACCTAGATGAGATATGGGCTAGTTAAAATTCTTAGAACCTCTTGTGTGAGGGAGTTTACGGCCCAAAGAGTTCTATGGCCGTAAACTCCATCAAATAGTCCCATTTAGTGCCATAAATCTTCCTTAAGCCAATGGTTGAAGCCTAGACTTGTTCCTAGAAATGTTAGAGACTTGAAAGGACAATAAGAACCCTCCCAAGGGAGTTTACGGCCGTAAACTCCAAGGGAAAAGGGTCTTTGGGCCGTAAACTCCCCAAAGGGGTCAATGTGGTGCCCAAACACTTGTATAGCCTTGAAACAATTCCCCTCTAAGGTTGTAGTACTTCTAAACTCCATTTCATAACTTGGTTTAGAGTTTACGGCCAGGAGCTTACTCCCCTGGGCCGTAAACTATAATGAATATGGTCTTTTGACCTTAAACTTCCATTAGGGGCATTGCACTTCTTTGTTGCAACCCTTTAGCCTCCTTGCACTTGACCCAAAAGTGTTGTCGTCGCGTTAAATGTTTATACTTATATAATTAGTGATTAAATCTCTAATTATTTATATACATATGTCTTCATATGTAATTAGGATCATTGTGTGTGTCTAAGTCTTCACTTGACACCAAGCACTTGCCCGATCCTTCCGTACGATAACAGCCCGTTCAATTCCAGTCACTTACTGCAGGTGAGTTCATACCCCTTAACTAATGTTTTAAACTATTTTAAATGTTTTATGGGGGGGGGGGATACAAGTAGAATCATGCTTCTTATTATGTCAATCACATGTGATTAGTAAGTAGGACTATATTACTTATGACATCAATCACATGTGATTAATATACAGCATCCAAAGGATTTGGCTACTCATTAGCCGTTTTACCAAACAGTTTCCTTCAAATGATTTTTATAAACATTTTATAAGTTTTCAAACTACTTATTACACTGTACTTCTTACTCTGTTTATCATATTTCAAACTTATTTACAACTGTGTTTTCAAACAAATGTTCCTTGTACTTATATTGTTTTATCAAACTTATGCCTTCAAATTGTTTTATAGATTGACATGAAGTCGATTTTTCCTTAGACTAATATTTATATTTCAAATGTTTTACTAAACTTATTTATGGTTTGATATTATAAATTGCATGCCTCTATATGTATAGTTATATAAGAAATGTTTAAAAGACTTAGGAAGGCTATCTACCCTATTTCCTTTTCGCGCTTGAGATGTGGTCTGGTGGGATATCGGATACTCGTCCGAAGGTCGTTTAAATATTAGTTATATATCATGTGTACATATAAAGTCATAAAATGTCCTTCCAGTACATCTTATGCCCTTGGGTAGCAAGGGTATACATCCACGTCCATACGTACCACTTAGATTACTAGTAAGCTACCATATGGGTAGTTCAGGAAGATACTAGAACCATTACTAGAACGCGATATCATACAATGAGTCAGTTCATTTATGAGTCAATACTTTCTAGAACATTACTGTACATTACATATACAGCTATACTAGAATGATTTCATTACTATGCTTGCTAGATAGAGAGAACACACATTACAGCTAGCACACTTAGAACATTATAGTACAATTACATGATCACACTTACATGAGTACAATTACATGATCACACTTACATGAGTACAATTACATGATCACACTTACATGAGTACAATTACATGATCACACTTACATGAGTACGCTTACATATACGAGAATACGTTAATTAATGTGATTTAAATCGGAGCATGACTTAAAACCTCATGACTTGAGTTGCGGCCAGAGTCTCTTGAAGGGGGAGCGTTGAGTTTGCGTATAGATTCTATAATGGATTGACTATCCTACGCCTTGCTGCTAGCTACAGCGGGACCTGCAGGTCTGCAGGTGCCAAACGTCATACATTAATTTCGACCATTCTTATGTCGATGAAACCAGTCGATAGTATGAGTTTGTGTACAGATCTATACTGGATTGACCATCCTACACCTTACTGCCAGCTACAGTGGGATTTGTAGATCTACGGGTGCCAAACGTCATTCCGTTATTACGACCATTCGTATGTCGTTGTTACAGTCGATAGTATGGCGCAATTTATCACATAGTGCCTTTGCCTAAAATCCAGCTTGAGGTAGTTAGTACGGTATTAGTCTTTTTAGAGCTACGTTTTAGTACTACGTTAATTTTTCCATTACATATTTTTAGTGATAACCTCACTTAAACATAAATGTACAAACTATATTTTTGGATAATGATAGTTATACTTTGGAAAAATACATACTCTTACAAGACACACACACACAGAACAGTTAGGTCTTGGTAGAAGACACCTTCATATACTAGAAGGAATCATAGGGATTCTAGAGTTTTTCAAACACTTACAAATACTTACAGTTCATATACACTTACAAATTCTTACAATACATAGACTTACAAATTCTTACATACAAATTAAGCCACTAAATACTTATGATCTCACCAGCTTTAAAGCTGATACTCGCTTTCAAAATTACTTGTATCCTCAGGTCATCATAGACAGGTACCGATGCAAGGAGAAAGGAAGATGGAGCTTGTTCAAGACTTATCTTTCATTTTGATTTATGCTTTAGTGTTTATCAAAATTTGACAGAATTCAATTGTATAATAATTATTTTATTAATGCAATGGATGATGTTGTTGCTTGTTTACTACTTTACATTGTTGTTGATATTATACATGACGTCCTCCGCCCCAGAACGTTTCCACCGTTCTTGGTTTTGGGGTGTGACAGATTGGTATCAGAGCATTGTTTATAGTGAATTAAGTATATCAACCCATAAAAGATATACTAACTATAAATACATAAGGGATTAAAAATACTCTGACCAAGAGTTTATACTCTAAATAGTAAAATATTTAAGTAAGTATACGTGCTGCATTCATACTAAAATCAGTGTCATTAGGACAATACAAAAGAATTACGATTGTTGGGCAACACAAGTGGGCTTAGAGACATATGGTCAAAACTGGGAAGATATAGCCTGATCACCTATATTATCCGAGGGTTGACTAGCATGTGCCTAAGTTTAAGTGTGTGGTTGCAACAATGCTAAAATCTTACCAACCCTACCACAATGAGAACAATAGAACATAACAATAAATTTAAAATACTATAGGTGTATTTTGGTGTTACTATAAGTACTTTATACTTGAGAATTAAAACGGGATCTTCATTACTAAGTTGATAGTTGCTAAGTGGATACACTGAGGCTACATGTAATTAGGATGTTATAGACCTAGAATCTTTGATAATTTTGCCTTACCCCTATTCTGTGTGAATAAGGAGTTAAGGTCACTTATTCGAAGGTCTATCCTGTTTAGATTACACATAGCTGGTATGCACTTCACAAATAGCTTTGTAACTAATGAAGGTTTTATAAATAATTATTTAGATAGTTTGTCTAATAATTATCCTCTTACCCTAAATTCTCGCATAGAAATGATAGCTGGACTCCATCCCCTTGACAACCAGTATCTTCCGAATGAAGTCATAGCTGGTTGGTTTGGAGAAGAACCAGAGAATGATCATCCTATCCCCTTGGATGATCACCATGAAGAAGACCTTTTGTATGATACTAACCCCAAACCAGAGGTTGAGAACCTACCCCAAGCGGCTCCTTTCCAATTCCTAACCCTCTTCCGGCTTTTCATGGCCCGACCCTGAGTGAGTGGAATGCTTGGAAACAGGGGGCCAAGGACAAGATCAGTTTATGCTATTTGATGGTGACCGAATCTTTTACGACTCGAGCAATGGGGGCTCAGCAGATAAAGTCTTGCCAATCTTGGTCCGCAGAAGGGCTCAAAAGGAGATTCAAGGCAAGACAGCTCTACATCAGATTTCAGAAGTAGTCGCCTATGCTAGAATGCATACCCTCTACACCATTCATCTAGCATATACTCACAAGAGATCAGAGAGAAACCATGAAATCCTGTTGCAAGCATTGGCTAAATCACGAGCCGAAGTCATAGAACTCCGAGTACGCCAGATGGTGTTCGAAAGACACCTACTTGACATGAAACGTCAATTGGTTGAACTAAGAGTTCACCAAAGGGATGACCGTCGCCCCTAGTAGACGCTTTACTTTATTTCCCTTATAAAAAGAAATCGTGTTTTTCTGTCTATGCCCGATGTGGTATTTTCTATGAAATTATCTTTTATCGTAAGTACTTTAGTTAGGTCTTTATGCTGTCAGGAACTATCTTCTGTGGATATGATGTAAGACCTTTACAAGGTCATTTTCCTGAATCTTTACATCGTGAATATCAAAGGTATTGACAGCCGGCTAACTTTTGTGTCATTCTTCATTCAAGTACTTTTATCTTACTTTCATTGGAGTCTATCTGAATCATACTTTAGTCAAGTCATTGGACTATGGTGATTTATCTCCAGAGGCATTTCCAAGTCTCTTTCAGTGGTTGGATCTTGTTATTCACTAACCCACTATACCTCAGCTCGAACGACAAACGTCTTGAGACCATTCTACGAACATACTTC
Organism: Lactuca serriola; assembly: GCF_051521515.1. NCBI lineage: Eukaryota > Viridiplantae > Streptophyta > Magnoliopsida > Asterales > Asteraceae > Lactuca > Lactuca serriola. The sequence continues at coordinate 195,784,569 of NC_136415.1, forward strand.
CATTCCGTACTAGGACTACATCATGGAGATGTAGGTCAAACCTTCACGAACATACTTTCATGCTTTAACCAGGACTGCATCATAGGGATGTAGGTCAAACTTTCGAGAACATACTCTTACTCTTTTTTTCATGAACAATCTAAGTACATCAGGGTCAACCAGAATCGCTCACAATTCCTTATCTTTCGTATTACAGAATCATGTCGTCATCTGGAAACAACCAGCCAAGCAACGAGACCTCTACTTTTCCTATGGACGCCGCTACTTTTCAAACGGCATTCACAGCTGCCGTAGTGGCTGCCGTAACCGCGGTCATTGCGCACCGTAGCGCTATCAACACAGTCGATACTGCTGATGGGAATGAAGTTCCCAATCGTGATATCCATCCAGGAAGTCACCAAACATTAACAGTCACAGGCTCGCAAAGCCAGAAAGAAGAGAACAAGAAACGAAAGCATCAAGCCCGGAAGGAACGCAAGAGAGCCCAAAATCTGGCTATACAACAACAGCAAGTAGAAACCCCTGCCGTTCCCGTACCGAGCAGGCCATATGAGGGAAAACTCTCGAAGTGTGATAAATGTAGTTTCCATCATCATGGGACTTGCCATGAGATGCAATGTTGCAATTGCCTAAACATAGGGCATCATGCTCGTGACTGTGGAGCACCGAAACGACCCATCACTCAAGTCCCTTTCATCGAGACTAACCCTGCGCACAAGTTGAGTTATAGCGCAGAATGATTTAAGAAGAAATTTTCAAGGTGGAGTAACGAGGAAGGCACTCGTGTCCACATAACACTAGCTAAGCACCGAAATCCCGTCACCAAAGGTAGTACTAGCTAGTCATGCCACCAATGTGGTGAGACAGGGAACTTCAAGAGAGATTGCCCGATAACGCAAAATTCTGGCGCAGATGGGAAGATTCTCAGGATCACAGCTGCAGGAGAGCCTGCTTAGGAGCCACGTTAATGTAATTAAGGCGTTTCGTTGTAACAGACTTATAAACTACCTAGAACTAGTGCAACTAGAGTCTTACCTTTTGCGAGATCCTATCTGTATAAGGAGTCTCGAGCTGCGTATACTTGTCTTTTGTAGTATATCTTATTCGCAGCAATAGTCTTGTGGTAAATCTGAAAGTACTGTAACTCTATTCATGGTTGCACAGTTGTCTCTTGTCTGTAAACGTCTTATGTTCAAATCTAATGTCTTTAAATTTCAGTATGATCCCGACATTAGCATACGACTCAATTAAATTTGATCCTCACGAAACAACTTCATACGTACGTCCCTATCTTTTAGATCACTTTTCCAGCGAAGACGTCATATCAGAACGCCGAAGTACTCATTCCAGGAGTACCTCTTAGATATTTTCTTTCCGAAGAAATCCCCGAAGTACTCATTCCAGGAGTACCTCTTAGTTATTTTCTTTCCAAAGAAACCCCCGAAGTACCACTCGTGCAGTACGTCAAGTTCAATCCAGGAATTCATGCGGATGATCTATCACTGAGGAATGGTATACATAAGAGTGATATATAATCAAGCTTCTACGGGTTTAGAATTGATGATTCCACTTTAACTTCTTTCTCCCTGATGGAATGTGAGCTTAAAGAAGAATCAGTTATTCGACTACCTTTTCAACCTTAATTATATGCGACTCGTATACCCGAAATTGTGATGGTGAAACCATTTATGAATTCTAATATGAAATTCAGGACGGAGAACTGCTTAAGTATACGAGTAATCACATCGTCATGTGAACAAACTTAGAACCCAGTACAACTCCCGAAAACAGATCACCCTATAGTTTAAACACCCACGGAGATACAAGAACAGCACGAGCAACTTAGCGAACCACACAGAAATAGTTAGAAGACGAGGTTTCTCACCCTAGAGAACCCCGGTCAGATTCTTCCAGAGATCGATGGATCGCATCGTATGTGCCTAAGATATCGAGGAATCCGTCAAAATTTTCATAGAAATCGTTATCTCTGCCTCACATAGACAAATTGGTTGAGCAAACGTAAGGAAAGAAACTACTTCCAGGAATAGACCTGAGATCCGAATATCACCAGTTCGATGTGTTAGGGAAGGATGTCTGGGAGACTATCTTCCAAATTCGATGCGGACGCCTCGAGTCCGTAGTGATACCTTTCGGATAGGACCAGTACGCCCATAGTTTTCATGAGCTAAATGAATACGATTACGTCTTTCTTACTTGGATTGATTCGTCATTTCTCCAAGAAATGACTTACTATTCTACCCTCGTAGTAAGAAGAAAACCCATGAAAACATTTCCTACAGAGGAACTTTTAGCAAAGTTCTCTAGGCACGAGAGTTGGAAATTGAAGAGTCAAATTTCTAGGACACGCTGTTAGTAATGTGGGAAATTTTGAGTACTCTTTCAATTTGCCAAAGCCATTGTGCATTCATCAACACCAGAGACGCCGACAGTTTTTCGCCAAATTCTAGGTCTTACCGACCTACCGCCTTAGTTCATTTAGAACTCCTCGCAAGCTACAGAAACTCGTACGACTTTGACCCAGCAAGGGGTGGCCTTTGACTGAGAAGTTACGCAAGAAAAGGAACCTTTGAGATTCCGAGTGAGTGACCAAGTTCTTTAGGATAACTCACTCTGAGAATGGCTTAATACGCTTCGTAAAGCGTGAAAAGCTAAATCCAAGTTAGACAGGACCTCCGAGATTCTTATCAGAATCTATCTTGTGCCTCGCACAAACTAGACCTACTTCGCGAACTCAGTAACGTACATTCTACTCTTCGCATCTCGATCGTTAAACCATACCTTTCCGTTTGGACTCTTACAAGTCCACTCGTCGAGATCCTTGCCTTCGTATCAGAACCGTAGTGACCCTTGACCGAGAGGTCAAGTGGACGAAGCAACGCCGTCGCCAATTAGTGAAGGTTCGTTGGGATACCAACCGAGAGCCCGATTTCACTTAAGTGCGCTAGAAACAACCGATTAGGAAGTTTCCTCCTCACGACTCGATCATTCGTGCATACTTCCTTGCCTAAATTCTAATTTCGGGACGAAATTCCCTTTAACAGGGGGATGATGTGACAACCCGAAATTTCCATCCAAATCAAACCATTTCAATCCAATAGTAGTAGAGCAGTTACAGTGAAAATGCAAACTTTTGGAATAAGTTTGGCAGTTTTAGGGTTTTACACCTCAAGAGATATTAAGAGAGTGGTTGCACTAGGATTTGGTGCAACACTGTAATTCCATTACTCTAGGTCATTAGAATCCATTCCGAGAATAAAAATATTTTCTGCCAAAAATCTCAGGACTATAAATAGAATTCTGAACCAAATTGGTTCATGATTTGATTTCCAATTAGAGAAAAGCCATATACTCTCTCACGGATCTTCGGGTTTTCATCCCAGATTGTGAGTCTACTTTCATAGATGTGTTTTAATACTTGTTATATGATTAATAACATTATTTACATGTCTAAACTACAAGATCCGGGAGTTTACCGCCCAAGAATGTTCTTGGGGAGTAAACTCCAAAATCAAGCCTAAAGGCCACCTAGTCCCATTTCCGTGTTAGGCATCTAACTAAGGACTTAGTATATGATTATTAGAGACTAGAAACAAATCAAAACCACTTAGTTTTAGGAGTTTACGGCCAAGGAACCACCTCTTGGGCCGTAAACTCCAAGTAAAGGGCACAAATGAGTGCCTTGTGATCCCTAGCCTTAGAACAAAAACCTAGAAGCTTTAAACTCATGATTTATGCCATCAAAACCCTTAGAAATCATTTCTATAAGGGAGTTTACGGCCAAGAAGCTCCTTGGGCCGTAAACTCCAAGTTTTGTGTTCCTAAGTGCCTTCAAACTTGTCCTAAGGCTTAGACTTTATTTTGGCATGTACCCCTAAAAGATTAGAACCTAGAAAACTCATGGAAACTCCAGTGTGGAATAGTTTACGGCCAAGAGTATTTCTTGGGCCGTAAACTCCTATTAAGGGGTCAAAGGATACCCTAGACACTTCCTTAGGCCAAGAGACTTTTAGGGCGAGTACCTAGATGAGATATGGGCTAGTTAAAATTCTTAGAACCTCTTGTGTGAGGGAGTTTATGGCCCAAAGAGTTCTATGGCCGTAAACTCCATCAAATAGTCCCATTTAGTGCCATAAATCTTCCTTAAGCCAATGGTTGAAGCCTAGACTTGTTCCTAGAAATGTTAGAGACTTGAAAGGACAATAAGAACCCTCCCAAGGGAGTTTACGCCCGTAAACTCCAAGGGAAAACGGTCTTTGGGCCGTAAACTCCCAAAAGGGGTCAATGTGGTGCCCAAACACTTGTATAGCCTTGAAACAATTCCCATCTAAGGTTATAGTACTTCTAAACTCCATTTCATAACTTGGTTGAGAGTTTACGGCCAGGAGCTTACTCCCCTGGGCCGTAAACTCTAATGAATATGATCTTTTGACCTTAAACTTCCATTTGGGGCATTGCACTTCTTTGTTGCAACCCTTTAGCCTCCTAGCACTTGACCAAAAGTGTTTTCCTCGCGTTAAATGTTTATACTTGTATAATTAGTGATTAAATCTCTAATTATTTATATACATATGTCTTCATATGTAATTAGGATCATTGTGTGTGTCTAAGTCTTCACTTGACACCAAGCACTTGCCCGATCCTTCCGTACGATAACAGCCCGTTCAATTCCAGTCACTTACTGCAGGTGAGTTCATACCCCTTAACTAATGTTTTAAAGTATTTTAAATGTTTTATGGCGGGGGGGGGGGGGGATACAAGTAGAATCATGCTTCTTATTATGTCAATCACATGTGATTAGTAAGTAGGACTATATTACTTATTACATCAATCACATGTGATTAATATACAGCATCCAAAGGATTTGGCTACTCATTAGCCGTTTAACCAAACAGTTTCCTTCAAATGATTTTTATAAACATTTTATAAGTTTTCAAACTACTTATTACACTGTACTTCTTACTCTGTTTATCATATTTCAAACTTATTTACAACTGTGTTTTCAAACAAATGTTCCTTGTACTTATATTGTTTTATCAAACTTATGCCTTCAAATTATTTTATAGATTGACATCAAGTCGATTTTTCCTTAGACTAATATTTGTATTTCAAATGTTTTACTAAACTTATTTATGCTTTGATATTATAAATTGCATGCCTCTATATGTATAGTTATATAAGAAATGTTTAAAAGACTTAGGAAGGCTATCCACCCTATTTCCTTTTCGCGCTTGAGATGTGGTCTGGTGGGATATCGGATACTCGTCCGAAGGTCGTTTAAATATTAGTTATATATCATGTGTACATATAAAGTCATAAAAGGTCCTTCCAGTTCATCTTATGCCCTTGGGTAGCAAGGGTATACATCCACGTCCATACGTACCACTTAGATTACTAGTAAGCTACCATATGGGTAGTTCAGGAAGATACTAGAACCATTACTAGAACGCGATATCATACAATGAGTCAGTTCATTCATGAGTCAATACTTTCTAGAACATTACTGTACATTACATATACAGCTATACTAGAATGATTTCATTACTATGCTTGCTAGATAGAGAGAACACACATTACAGCTAGCACACTTAGAACATTATAGTACAATTACATGATCACACTTACATGAGTACAATTACATGATCACACTTACATGAGTACAATTACATGATCACACTTACATGAGTACAATTACATGATCACACTTACATGAGTACAATTACATGATCACACTTACATGAGTACGCTTACATATACGAGAATACGTTAATTAATGTGATTTAAATCGGAGCATGACTTAAAACCTCATGACTTGAGTTGCGGCCAGAGTCTCTTGAAGGGGGAGCGTTGAGTTTGCGTATAGATTCTATAATGGATTGACTATCCTACGCCTTGCTGCTAGCTACAGCGGGACCTGCAGGTATGCAGGTGCCAAACGTCATACATTAATTTCGACCATTCTTATGTCGATGAAACCAGTCCATAGTATGAGTTTGTGTACAGATCTATACTGGATTGACCATCCTACACCTTACTGCCAGCTACAGTGGGATTTGTAGATCTACGGGTGCCAAACGTCATTCCGTTATTACGACCATTCGTATGTCGTTGTTACAGTCGATAGTATGGCGCAATTTATCACATAGTGCCTTTGCCTAAAATCCGGCTTGAGGTAGTTAGTACGGTATTAGTCTTTTTAGAGCTACGTTTTAGTACTACGTTAATTTTTCCATTACATATTTTTAGTGATAACCTCACTTAAACATAAATGTACAAACTATATTTTTGGATAATGATAGTTATACTTTGGAAAAATACATACTCTTACAAGACACACACACACAGAACAGTTAGGTCTTGGTAGAAGACACCTTCATATACTAGAAGGAATCATAGGGATTCTAGAGTTTTTCAAACACTTACAAATACTTACAGTTCATATACACTTACAAATTCTTACAATACATAGACTTACAAATTCTTACATACAAATTAAGCCACTAAATACTTATGATCTCACCAGCTTTAAAGCTGATACTCGCTTTCAAAATTACTTGTATCCTCAGGTCATCATAGACAGGTACCGATGCAAGGAGAAAGGAAGATGGAGCTTGTTCAAGACTTATCTTTCATTTTGATTTATGCTTTAGTGTTTATCAAAATTTGACAGAATTCAATTGTATAATAATTATTTTATTAATGCAATGGATGATGTTGTTGCTTGTTTACTACTTTACATTGTTGTTGATATTATACATGACGTCCTCCGCCCCAGAACGTTTCCGCCGTTCTTGGTTTTGGGGTGTGACAGATTGGTATCAGAGCATTGTTTATAGTGAATTAAGTATATCAACCCATAAAAGATATACTAACTATAAATACATAAGGGATTAAAAATACTCTGACCAAGAGTTTATACTCTAAATAGTAAAATATTTAAGTAAGTATACGTGCTGCATTCATACTAAAATCAGTGTCATTAGGACAATACAAAAGAATTACGATTGTTGGGCAACACAAGTGGGCTTAGAGACATATGGTCAAAACTGGGAAGATATAGCCTGATCACCTATATTATCCGAGGGTTGACTAGCATGTGCCTAAGTTTAAGTGTGTGGTTGCAACAATGCTAAAATCTTACCAACCCTACCACAATGAGAACAATAGAACATAACAATAAATTTAAAATACTATAGGTGTATTTTGGTGTTACTATAAGTACTTTATACTTGAGAATTAAAACGGGATCTTCATTACTAAGTTGATAGTTGCTAAGTGGATACACTGAGGCTACATGTAATTAGGATGTTATAGACCTAGAATCTTTGATAATTTTGCCTTACCCCTATTCTGTGTGAATAAGGAGTTAAGGTCACTTATTCGAAGGTCTATCCTGTTTAGATTACACATAGCTGGTATGCACTTCACAAATAGCTTTGTAACTAATGAAGGTTTTCTAAATAATTATTTAGATAGTTTGTCTAATAATTATCCTCTTACCCTAAATTCTCGCATAGAAATGATAGCTGGACTCCATCCCCTTGACAACCAGTATCTTCCGAATGAAGTCATAGCTGGTTGGTTTGGAGAAGAACCAGAGAATGATCATCCTATCCCCTTGGATGATCACCATGAAGAAGACCTTTTGTATGATACTAACCCCGAACCAGAGGTTGAGAACCTACCCCAAGCGGCTCCTTTCCAATTCCTAACCCTCTTCCGGCTTTTCATGGCCCGACCCTGAGTGAGTGGAATGCTTGGAAACAGGGGGCCAAGGACAAGATCAGTTTATGCTATTTGATGGTGACCGAATCTTTTACGACTCGAGCAATGGGGGCTCAGCAGATAAAGTCTTGCCAATCTTGGTCCGCAGAAGGGCTCAAAAGGAGATTCAAGGCAAGACAGCTCTACATCAGATTTCAGAAGTAGTCGCCTATGCTAGAATGCATACCCTCTACACCATTCATCTAGCATATACTCACAAGAGATCAGAGAGAAACCATGAAATCCTGTTGCAAGCATTGGCTAAATCACGAGCCGAAGTCATAGAACTCCGAGTACGCCAGATGGTGTTCGAAAGACACCTACTTGACATGGAACGTCAATTGGTTGAACTAAGAGTTCACCAAAGGGATGACCGTCGCCCCTAGTAGACTCTTTACTTTATTTCCCTTATAAAAAGAAATCGTGTTTTTCTGTCTATGCCCGATGTGGTATTTTCTATGAAATTATCTTTTATCGTAAGTACTTTAGTTAGGTCTTTATGCTGTCAGGAACTATCTTCTGTGGATATGATGTAAGACCTTTACAAGGTCATTTTCCTGAATCTTTACATCGTGAATATCAAAGGTATTGACAGCCGGCTAACTTTTGTGTCATTCTTCATTCAAGTACTTTTATCTTACTTTCATTGGAGTCTATCTGAATCATACTTTAGTCAAGTCATTGGACTATGGTGATTTATCTCCAGAGGCATTTCCAAGTCTCTTTCAGTGGTTGGATCTTGTTATTCACTAACCCACTATACCTCAGCTCGAACGACAAACGTCTTGAGACCATTCTACGAACATACTTCCATTCCGTACTAGGACTACATCATGGAGATGTAGGTCAAACCTTCACGAACATACTTTCATGCTTTAACCAGGACTGCATCATAGGGATGTAGGTCAAACTTTCGAGAACATACTCTTACTCTTTTTTTCATGAACAATCTAAGTACATCAGGGTCAACCAGAATCGCTCACAATTCCTTATCTTTCGTATTACAGAATCATGTCGTCATCTGGAAACAACCAGCCAAGCAACGAGACCTCTACTTTTCCTATGGACGCCGCTACTTTTCAAACGGCATTCACAGCTGCCGTAGTGGCTGCCGTAACCGCGGTCATTGCGCACCGTAGCGCTATCAACACAGTCGATACTGCTGATGGGAATGAAGTTCCCAATCGTGATATCCATCCAGGAAGTCACCAAACATTAACAGTCACAGGCTCGCAAAGCCAGAAAGAAGAGAACAAGAAACGAAAGCATCAAGCCCGGAAGGAACGCAAGAGAGCCCAAAATCTGGCTATACAACAACAGCAAGTAGAAACCCCTGCCGTTCCCGTACCGAGCAGGCCATATGAGGGAAAACTCTCGAAGTGTGATAAATGTAGTTTCCATCATCATGGGACTTGCCATGAGATGCAATGTTGCAATTGCCTAAACATAGGGCATCATGCTCGTGACTGTGGAGCACCGAAACGACCCATCACTCAAGTCCCTTTCATCGAGACTAACCCTGCGCACAAGTTGAGTTATAGCGCAGAATGATTTAAGAAGAAATTTTCAAGGTGGAGTAACGAGGAAGGCACTCGTGTCCACATAACACTAGCTAAGCACCGAAATCCCGTCACCAAAGGTAGTACTAGCTAGTCATGCCACCAATGTGGTGAGACAGGGAACTTCAAGAGAGATTGCCCGATAACGCAAAATTCTGGCGCAGATGGGAAGATTCTCAGGATCACAGCTGCAGGAGAGCCTGCTTAGGAGCCACGTTAATGTAATTAAGGCGTTTCGTTGTAACAGACTTATAAACTACCTAGAACTAGTGCAACTAGAGTCTTACCTTTTGCGAGATCCTATCTGTATAAGGAGTCTCGAGCTGCGTATACTTGTCTTTTGTAGTATATCTTATTCGCAGCAATAGTCTTGTGGTAAATCTGAAAGTACTGTAACTCTATTCATGGTTGCACAGTTGTCTCTTGTCTGTAAACGTCTTATGTTCAAATCTAATGTCTTTAAATTTCAGTATGATCCCGACATTAGCATACGACTCAATTAAATTTGATCCTCACGAAACAACTTCATACGTACGTCCCTATCTTTTAGATCACTTTTCCAGCGAAGACGTCATATCAGAACGCCGAAGTACTCATTCCAGGAGTACCTCTTAGATATTTTCTTTCCGAAGAAATCCCCGAAGTACTCATTCCAGGAGTACCTCTTAGTTATTTTCTTTCCAAAGAAACCCCCGAAGTACCACTCGTGCAGTACGTCAAGTTCAATCCAGGAATTCATGCGGATGATCTATCACTGAGGAATGGTATACATAAGAGTGATATATAATCAAGCTTCTACGGGTTTAGAATTGATGATTCCACTTTAACTTCTTTCTCCCTGATGGAATGTGAGCTTAAAGAAGAATCAGTTATTCGACTACCTTTTCAACCTTAATTATATGCGACTCGTATACCCGAAATTGTGATGGTGAAACCATTTATGAATTCTAATATGAAATTCAGGACGGAGAACTGCTTAAGTATACGAGTAATCACATCGTCATGTGAACAAACTTAGAACCCAGTACAACTCCCGAAAACAGATCACCCTATAGTTTAAACACCCACGGAGATACAAGAACAGCACGAGCAACTTAGCGAACCACACAGAAATAGTTAGAAGACGAGGTTTCTCACCCTAGAGAACCCCGGTCAGATTCTTCCAGAGATCGATGGATCGCATCGTATGTGCCTAAGATATCGAGGAATCCGTCAAAATTTTCATAGAAATCGTTATCTCTGCCTCACATAGACAAATTGGTTGAGCAAACGTAAGGAAAGAAACTACTTCCAGGAATAGACCTGAGATCCGAATATCACCAGTTCGATGTGTTAGGGAAGGATGTCTGGGAGACTATCTTCCAAATTCGATGCGGACGCCTCGAGTCCGTAGTGATACCTTTCGGATAGGACCAGTACGCCCATAGTTTTCATGAGCTAAATGAATACGATTACGTCTTTCTTACTTGGATTGATTCGTCATTTCTCCAAGAAATGACTTACTATTCTACCCTCGTAGTAAGAAGAAAACCCATGAAAACATTTCCTACAGAGGAACTTTTAGCAAAGTTCTCTAGGCACGAGAGTTGGAAATTGAAGAGTCAAATTTCTAGGACACGCTGTTAGTAATGTGGGAAATTTTGAGTACTCTTTCAATTTGCCAAAGCCATTGTGCATTCATCAACACCAGAGACGCCGACAGTTTTTCGCCAAATTCTAGGTCTTACCGACCTACCGCCTTAGTTCATTCAGAACTCCTCGCAAGCTACAGAAACTCGTACGACTTTGACCCAGCAAGGGGTGGCCTTTGACTAAGAAGTTACGCAAGAAAAGGAACCTTTGAGATTCCGAGTGAGTGACCAAGTTCTTTAGGATAACTCACTCTGAGAATGGCTTAATACGCTTCGTAAAGCGTGAAAAGCTAAATCCAAGTTAGACAGGACCTCCGAGATTCTTATCAGAATCTATCTTGTGCCTCGCACAAACTAGACCTACTTCGCGAACTCAGTAACGTACATTCTACTCTTCGCATCTCGATCGTTAAACCATACCTTTCCGTTTGGACTCTTACAAGTCCACTCGTCGAGATCCTTGCCTTCGTATCAGAACCGTAGTGACCCTTGACCGAGAGGTCAAGTGGACGAAGCAACGCCGTCGCCAATTAGTGAAGGTTCGTTGGGATACCAACCGAGAGCCCGATTTCACTTAAGTGCGCTAGAAACAACCGATTAGGAAGTTTCCTCCTCACGACTCGATCATTCGTGCATACTTCCTTGCCTAAATTCTAATTTCGGGACGAAATTCCCTTTAACAGGGGGATGATGTGACAACCCGAAATTTCCATCCAAATCAAACCATTTCAATCCAATAGTAGTAGAGCAGTTACAGTGAAAATGCAAACTTTTGGAATAAGTTTGGCAGTTTTAGGGTTTTACACCTCAAGAGATATTAAGAGAGTGGTTGCACTAGGATTTGGTGCAACACTGTAATTCCATTACTCTAGGTCATTAGAATCCATTCCGAGAATAAAAATATTTTCTGCCAAAAATCTCAGGACTATAAATAGAATTCTGAACCAAATTGGTTCATGATTTGATTTCCAATTAGAGAAAAGCCATATACTCTCTCACGGATCTTCGGGTTTTCATCCCAGATTGTGAGTCTACTTTCATAGATGTGTTTTAATACTTTTTATATGATTAATAACATTATTTACATGTCTAAACTACAAGATCCGGGAGTTTACCGCCCAAGAATGTTCTTGGGGAGTAAACTCCAAAATCAAGCCTAAAGGCCACCTAGTCCCATTTCCGTGTTAGGCATCTAACTAAGGACTTAGTATATGATTATTAGAGACTAGAAACAAATCAAAACCACTTAGTTTTAGGAGTTTACGGCCAAGGAACCACCTCTTGGGCCGTAAACTCCAAGTAAAGGGCACAAATGAGTGCCTTGTGATCCCTAGCCTTAGAACAAAAACCTAGAAGCTTTAAACTCATGATTTATGCCATCAAAACCCTTAGAAATCATTTCTATAAGGGAGTTTACGGCCAAGAAGCTCCTTGGGCCGTAAACTCCAAGTTTTGTGTTCCTAAGTGCCTTCAAACTTGTCCTAAGGCTTAGACTTTATTTTGGCATGTACCCCTAAAAGATTAGAACCTAGAAAACTCATGGAAACTCCAGTGTGGAATAGTTTACGGCCAAGAGTATTTCTTGGGCCGTAAACTCCTATTAAGGGGTCAAAGGATACCCTAGACACTTCCTTAGGCCAAGAGACTTTTAGGGCGAGTACCTAGATGAGATATGGGCTAGTTAAAATTCTTAGAACCTCTTGTGTGAGGGAGTTTATGGCCCAAAGAGTTCTATGGCCGTAAACTCCATCAAATAGTCCCATTTAGTGCCATAAATCTTCCTTAAGCCAATGGTTGAAGCCTAGACTTGTTCCTAGAAATGTTAGAGACTTGAAAGGACAATAAGAACCCTCCCAAGGGAGTTTACGCCCGTAAACTCCAAGGGAAAACGGTCTTTGGGCCGTAAACTCCCAAAAGGGGTCAATGTGGTGCCCAAACACTTGTATAGCCTTGAAACAATTCCCATCTAAGGTTATAGTACTTCTAAACTCCATTTCATAACTTGGTTGAGAGTTTACGGCCAGGAGCTTACTCCCCTGGGCCGTAAACTCTAATGAATATGATCTTTTGACCTTAAACTTCCATTTGGGGCATTGCACTTCTTTGTTGCAACCCTTTAGCCTCCTAGCACTTGACCAAAAGTGTTTTCCTCGCGTTAAATGTTTATACTTGTATAATTAGTGATTAAATCTCTAATTATTTATATACATATGTCTTCATATGTAATTAGGATCATTGTGTGTGTCTAAGTCTTCACTTGACACCAAGCACTTGCCCGATCCTTCCGTACGATAACAGCCCGTTCAATTCCAGTCACTTACTGCAGGTGAGTTCATACCCCTTAACTAATGTTTTAAAGTATTTTAAATGTTTTATGGCGGGGGGGGGGATACAAGTAGAATCATGCTTCTTATTATGTCAATCACATGTGATTAGTAAGTAGGACTATATTACTTATTACATCAATCACATGTGATTAATATACAGCATCCAAAGGATTTGGCTACTCATTAGCCGTTTAACCAAACAGTTTCCTTCAAATGATTTTTATAAACATTTTATAAGTTTTCAAACTACTTATTACACTGTACTTCTTACTCTGTTTATCATATTTCAAACTTATTTACAACTGTGTTTTCAAACAAATGTTCCTTGTACTTATATTGTTTTATCAAACTTATGCCTTCAAATTATTTTATAGATTGACATCAAGTCGATTTTTCCTTAGACTAATATTTGTATTTCAAATGTTTTACTAAACTTATTTATGCTTTGATATTATAAATTGCATGCCTCTATATGTATAGTTATATAAGAAATGTTTAAAAGACTTAGGAAGGCTATCCACCCTATTTCCTTTTCGCGCTTGAGATGTGGTCTGGTGGGATATCGGATACTCGTCCGAAGGTCGTTTAAATATTAGTTATATATCATGTGTACATATAAAGTCATAAAAGGTCCTTCCAGTTCATCTTATGCCCTTGGGTAGCAAGGGTATACATCCACGTCCATACGTACCACTTAGATTACTAGTAAGCTACCATATGGGTAGTTCAGGAAGATACTAGAACCATTACTAGAACGCGATATCATACAATGAGTCAGTTCATTCATGAGTCAATACTTTCTAGAACATTACTGTACATTACATATACAGCTATACTAGAATGATTTCATTACTATGCTTGCTAGATAGAGAGAACACACATTACAGCTAGCACACTTAGAACATTATAGTACAATTACATGATCACACTTACATGAGTACAATTACATGATCACACTTACATGAGTACAATTACATGATCACACTTACATGAGTACAATTACATGATCACACTTACATGAGTACAATTACATGATCACACTTACATGAGTACGCTTACATATACGAGAATACGTTAATTAATGTGATTTAAATCGGAGCATGACTTAAAACCTCATGACTTGAGTTGCGGCCAGAGTCTCTTGAAGGGGGAGCGTTGAGTTTGCGTATAGATTCTATAATGGATTGACTATCCTACGCCTTGCTGCTAGCTACAGCGGGACCTGCAGGTATGCAGGTGCCAAACGTCATACATTAATTTCGACCATTCTTATGTCGATGAAACCAGTCCATAGTATGAGTTTGTGTACAGATCTATACTGGATTGACCATCCTACACCTTACTGCCAGCTACAGTGGGATTTGTAGATCTACGGGTGCCAAACGTCATTCCGTTATTACGACCATTCGTATGTCGTTGTTACAGTCGATAGTATGGCGCAATTTATCACATAGTGCCTTTGCCTAAAATCCGGCTTGAGGTAGTTAGTACGGTATTAGTCTTTTTAGAGCTACGTTTTAGTACTACGTTAATTTTTCCATTACATATTTTTAGTGATAACCTCACTTAAACATAAATGTACAAACTATATTTTTGGATAATGATAGTTATACTTTGGAAAAATACATACTCTTACAAGACACACACACACAGAACAGTTAGGTCTTGGTAGAAGACACCTTCATATACTAGAAGGAATCATAGGGATTCTAGAGTTTTTCAAACACTTACAAATACTTACAGTTCATATACACTTACAAATTCTTACAATACATAGACTTACAAATTTTTACATACAAATTAAGCCACTAAATACTTATGATCTCACCAGCTTTAAAGCTGATACTCGCTTTCAAAATTACTTGTATCCTCAGGTCATCATAGACAGGTACCGATGCAAGGAGAAAGGAAGATGGAGCTTGTTCAAGACTTATCTTTCATTTTGATTTATGCTTTAGTGTTTATCAAAATTTGACAGAATTCAATTGTATAATAATTATTTTATTAATGCAATGGATGATGTTGTTGCTTGTTTACTACTTTACATTGTTGTTGATATTATACATGACGTCCTCCGCCCCAGAACGTTTCCGCCGTTCTTGGTTTTGGGGTGTGACATATAACTTGAAAGATATTAATTTAAACAATGGAAAATTTTGGTTTCTTATTACATTCATTGTGATATATATACAAGGGAATTTACTTTATCCTTTAATGTTTACTTAAAGTGTATAAAGTTTTGTGACTTTGTTGAATCCTATAACGGGGCATGATTAAGTTACGTAGTTGTGTTTGGTTATGGATTTCAAAGTAATTTGGAGTATTTAGAATTTAAATTTCTTTAAAAATTGTGTTTTGTTGACAAAACCAAAGGAATTAGAATTCTTACGTGGCACAACAAGGCTTGTGCCAGTGGTACAACAATCATAGGAACAACATACATGATGGAGCACCTTGTGCCATAGTGGAGCATCATAATGTACAAGTGGCACATCATGAACACTAATGGCCCAACATCCATCATTATGGCATAACATGGTATATATCTTGAGCAATACCAACTTCTGAGCATCCTTGAATGATCTTGAGCATCACAGAGGACTTCATAGCATACTTGGATCATCAAGGACCAAGATGGTCCATCTTGCACCATGATGGCGCAACAAGTGTGTGGATGGTGCAACAGGCTTCAAGTGTGGCACAAGAAATTCTGTTTTGGATCAACATCAACTTCATTGGCACAAAAAGGATCTTCTTGGCACAACAAGGACATGCTTGGGACAACAAAACCTACTTGGAACAACAAGGCTTCTTCATGGCGTAAGAGGGACTCTACATGACGCAAGATGGATATGTTTGGCACAAGAAGGAATGCCCTTGGTTCAACAACATTCTTCTTGTCCTAACGCTTTATGAGATGGCACAAGAAGGTCCCCTTGTTTCTCCATATCACTCCTAAGTGCTCGAAACCCCATTTTATATGATCCATTCCTTTGGCACTTGATCCGTTCCTTTGTCAGATGATCCATTCCCTTCCCAGATGATCCTTTCCTTTGTCACATGCTCCATGAACCCCAAGTAATCCATTTAACTCCTAAGTTCTCCAATGCTTCATGAGAATGCTCCAAATGCTCGAGTCACATTTAACAATCTCCACCATGACTTGAGCATCCTATGAACTCCAGCTCGAACAAGAACTTCCTCTCCTTTCTTGCCATCAAGCCCCGTAGGGGCTTACCTCCTACGAACATCTACCAAGTCCAAGCAAAGTTTGAACTTCTTCACAAGCAACGACTTTGTCAAAATATCTATTGGGTTGAGCTTGGTATCAATCTTCAGTACTGAAAACTTGTCTCCTTCCAGAATATCCCGAATGAAATTCAAGTTGACATCAATGTGCTTTGTCTTCTCATGATACATAGGGTTCG
Source organism: Lactuca serriola (assembly GCF_051521515.1). Classification (NCBI taxonomy): domain Eukaryota; kingdom Viridiplantae; phylum Streptophyta; class Magnoliopsida; order Asterales; family Asteraceae; genus Lactuca; species Lactuca serriola. Next base: position 195,801,296 of record NC_136415.1, read on the forward strand.
TAGCAAGACTCAAAGAACTTTGACTTTTACAATACAAGACAGACTTCTCCACATTCAAACCAAGACTTTAAATAAGCCCTTACAACCATATTTCCTCTTTTATCTCTTCCGTCACGGACATGTACTCAAATTCAGTTGTAGATAAAGTAACAGTATGTTGTAATGTTGAATTCCAACTGACGGCACATCCGAACAAAATGAATATATAGCACTATGTGACATGTGCTTCAATAAGTCACCACCATAATTAGAGTCAACATATCCCAATAAGTCTCTCTTAGAATTAGCTCCATACACTAAGCAAACATTTGTTGTTCCCTTCAAGTATCACACGATCCACTTTACAGCTTCCTAATGAGTCTTCCCTAGATTGCTCATAAACCTGATAACCATACTAACTACATGAGCCAAATCAGGTCTGATAAAGACCATAGCATACATGAGATTTCCAATAGCACTTGAGTATGGAGCCCTACTGAAGTACTTCCTTTCTTTATTAGTAATGGGTGTAGTGTTTGGACCAAGTTTAAAGTGATCCGCCAAAGGAGTTCCAACCGGCTTGGACTGATCACAATTGAAAAATTGCAGAACTTTCTCAATGTACTTCTGTTGAGTAATACATAATTGCCCTATTTTTCTATCCCTTTGTATCTCCATTCTAAGTATCTTCTTTGCTGCTCCGAAATCCTTCATTTCTAAATCATTATTCAGGGTTGCTTTCAAAACGTTTATTCCAACCATATCCCTGGTTGCAATGAGCATATCATCAACATATAGGTATAAATATATGTAGGAGTTAATCTGGTGACAATTCCTTTGAGTAAACACAATTGTCAAACTGGTTCCAAGTGTAACCATTCGAGATCATGAATGAATCAAATCTCTTGTACCATTGTCTTGGAGACTGCTCAAACCATACAAGGATTTCTTCAGAAAACATACATGATCCTTCTTATAATCAAGGAATCCTTATGGTTGGGACATATAAATTTTCTCTTCTAAGTTCCCATAGAGAAATGAATTTTTCACATCAAGTTGTTCAAGCTCTAAATAAAATGCACTCACCATGTCCAAAAGAACCTGAATTGTCTGTGTTTCACGACTAGTGAGAACACCTCATGATAATCAATTCCTTCTTTATGAGAAAACACTTTTTCCACCAACCTTGCCTTGAACCTAGATTGTTCAACTCCTAGTATCCTTTCATTCTTCTTAAAGATCCATTTGCATCCCACTGGCTTTGCTCCCTTTGGTAATGGAACAAGATCCCATGTTTCATTATTCTCTAAAGATTTCATTTCTTCATTTATAGCCATCAACCAGTCATTTGCTTCTTTACTCGCGACAACCTCTTTATATGATTTATGCTCCTTAATATCAATGTCTTCTCTAGTTGATAAATAAAAAACAATGGAGTCAAGTTCACCTGAATTCACACATCCAACATATCTATCAGGTTATCGAATGACCCTCCTTGATCTTCTCTTTTCTATAGATCCAGACCCATCATCCTTCCTGACATCAGCACCACTGGATGAAGATCCCATGGGTTGCTCTTAGGTGTTATCTCGTCCAAGTTGTTCATTGCCACCTTGCTCTTAGTCAGATATTAGAAATCTGTATGGATTTTGATTTGCAAACTCCACCTTCTAGCTAGCACTCTGATCTTTCTTCCCTGCTTGACTTGTGTCACCTCCTCCCTACTTACCCATGGCAGATTCATCAAATGTTACATCTCTGATCATGATAAATTTAGGATTTTTTCCTTCTTCTGTACAACATATTCGATAACCTTTTACTCCTGTTGCATACCCTATAAATACACACTTTATTTCCCTTGGCTCAAGTTTACCATCATTCACATGAGTATATGTGGGGAAACCAAATATACGTAGGTTTCCGGACCATACCTCTTAGAGTCTATTGTAGTTAATGATGATCTGTTCACCATATAGAAAGTAGTGTTAACTGTTTCTGCCCAGAATTGCTTGGATATGTTAACAAATATGCGCATACAACTTACATGCTGCCTGAGTGTTTGGTTCATCCATTATGCAACTCCATTTTGTTGTGGTCTATGATGTACATTGTGGTGCCTCACTATACCTTCTACTTTGGAAAAATTATCAAATGGAGCCTTATTGTAGAACTCTAACCTATTGTTAGTCCTTAGAGTCTTGATCTGTTTTCTAGTCCTTTTTTCAACTATGGTCTTCTACTCCTTCAACTTACCAAACACCTCATCTATTGGTCTTCAGAAATTACAACCAAACCTTCCTTGAATAATCATTAATAAATGTCACAAAGTATGAGATCCTCCTTGAGACTTCACTAGTGCAGGACCCCATAGATCTAAGTGAACATACTCCAGGATTTCCTTGCTTGTATGTTGATCGGTATCAAAATTCACTTTGCGATGCTTTCCCATCTCACTCATGTGACCCAACCTACGATACCATAACTCCGTCTTGTCATTGATGGAAAATTTAGGTTACAAAACGATACACTAAGCCGGAAAACGTTTAACAATTAAATGATTAAGGCACATACAACGTAAAGGGATTTATGTATTTCACATAAAGCAACATACTATGAATTATCAAACTACAAAACCCTAATGAAATTAGAATTCATAAAGGAAGATTACATACCTCTTGAGTTGTTATTGTAAACAAATCTAAATTCCTTCTTCAAATCTTTTGGAAGCGAGCACCAGAAATCTTGTGCCTCTAATGGTTGGATATCTCGATCTTTTATGGATTTTAGGTTTTGTTCAGGAGTTTTTAAGGTATGGGTGTGTTGTTAGGAGTTTAGGCTTCTCGCCACTTTTTCGTGGATATAAGATTCGTTAGAAACGGACTAAGGATGAGGGAGTTATGGTATTTTGAAGTTATTGGCAAAATTGACCACTGGATGGAAAAGCTTTCATTCTGCTCCCATGCATGTGTTTGGCTGGGTACGCCCAGTGTAAGCTGGGGTACGCTCAACGTATAAGGTTAAGTGGTCGTGGGAGGTTTATGAGTATTGGTGTTTCATGCAAGAGAAGAAGAAAGTGAAACCCTAGAGTGCCTTGGGTGAAGCTTGGAGCTTGAAAAAAGATTATTGGTGTTTCATGCAAGAGAAGAAGAAAGTGAAAGACTCAGCCTCTAGAGAGGAGCCCATAGATCCAGTGTTAGCATCTCCGTTTCGAGACTTTAGAGGTATAAAGTCTCTATCTTGGCTATTCATTGTATAGATCTACATTGGGTTAGTTTTGGCCATTTTAGTCCCTTTTTCTTGGTCTTAGTGAGCTAGGGTTATTTTAGGAGCTCAATCTAGTAGATCTGGACATTTTAAGGGCCCTTCATTCATCAAGGTGCAAGATTTGTGGAGTTTTGAGTTCAAGCATGATTTAAGACCATCCATTAAGCTCTTTTGAGCTCTAGGGTCCCATTAAGCCATGCATACTAGTAAAGTTGCCAACTTTACTTGAAAAGTCATCCATAGGAATCAGACTGGAGAATTTGGAGCAAGGGTTGAGGTGATTAAGTGATTAATGGAGAATTTTGTAGTCTATGGGAGTACGATGGGCGTAGCCACCTAGTACGCTATGCGTACTGGCCTCAAAGGGTGTACGATGGGTGTACCATAAGACTACGCAAGACGTACTCGACCTGGTTGACCCTTTTTGCTTTGTTAACTTTTTGGGTTTTGGATCATGGACCAGGAGTTGGTTAGGGTTGACCATTCAGTATTTCAGGCCTTTTTGGATATTGGACCTTCCCAGGATAGGTCAATGATGGATTTGGGCCTAATTGGGGTAATTAGGTTTTATTGGGCATTGTGGTGTCATTTCGAGTTTGGACTAGCATTTGGGCTTGTATTGTTTGAGGTTTAGTTGGGGGATAGCTATGATTATGTGTTTTAGTTCAGAAGAAGTAAATGGGCTTTAGGGAAAGGCCTATGTAAGGGTTTAGGCCCAATTTGAAAAACTAGGCCATTAGTGTGCTTCTATGGATCTTGTGGTTTGGGGCTTGTTTGGTTTTTGGCTTGGGCCTTAGTTGTGAGTCTTGTTGGGCCTGAGGTAAAATGGTTATTTTTCCTCAAATTTTATTATGGATCATAGTTTGGAACCTAATTGCTAATTGGGTGATATTTTGGTATTGTTAGCTCAGGAAGTTGTTAGGTCAGCAGCTAAGGATTTCTTGCAGTGAGCTTCAGCATTTGACGTGAGGCTCCTCGCTGTTTTATGAGTTGAAGGCACCAATGCCGGCCTATCTGGTTTTTGTATGGTAGGAAGACCTGGGAGTGAAACTTGGCATTTTTTATGGAAGACCAGGAGGCGGCTCCTGGTTGTTTGTATGAAAGACCAGAGTTTGAACTCTAGCAAATGTTAGTTAAGTAGTTGTAGATTGTATGCTAGTTGTCTTATTGATACTTGCATGGAAGACTAGGAGGTGGATCGTGACACTTGTCTGTAAGCCCCAGGGTTGTGGCCCCCGACCTGGAAAGGAAAACCACAAGGCGGCTCCTGGCATAATGGCAAGACTATGGTTGGCACATAACACTCCTATTGATTATGTTTATGTGTGATATGTATGGCTCATGATTATGTATGTTATGTAAGGCTCGTTTGATATGTATGGTATGTGGTATTTGGGGAACTAACTAAGCTTCGTGCTTACAGTTTGTGATTTTCAGTTTTAGGTATTTTCAGTTTGAAGGGGAAGGGCCCGACTTGATCGCAGTGCATACACCCGTGTTTTTCGCAACATGTGATTTTGGGAATGAACTTTGATACATGTTTTGTATTGAAATGTTTTACGATATTTGGAAAGGATTACTCTAGTGTTTTAAATATAATAAAAATGAACTTTTTACCCTTGATTTTTAGGATGTTACAGAGTGGCCAAATATTGTAGCTCATAGGGTCTATTTATACTTGAATTAGGAAACCTAGATAACCCAAATTTGAATAAAATAATATTAATTCAAATTGGCAATTATTCAGCTTCTTATTTTTCTGTAAGGAATATTCTAGATACCTTGGAATACCCTTAGAAACCCTCCACCCCTTCCAAGGAAGGTTCTAGAATCTCTTGCTCAACTATTAAACAATTACAATTAGACCCATGTACTTTATATTAATCCAATTAACCCCAAAATTAGTTCTAATTAATTTCTTATGTAACGACCAAATTTTTACAAAGAAAAAGTTGATTTTTAGTTAATCAAAACCAATCTCATAAACCTTAAATTCCCAAAACATTTTTTTTTTTCAAATCAACATTCATTACATCATTGTTTTTTTTTTTTTTTTTTTTTTTTTTTTTTTTTTTTTTTTTTAAATATCAGAGGGTCCCAAACACTAAAAAGAGAGATAGAATGCACGCCACGTCATCACGCCTTGCCCTTGCCCTTGGGCTCAGAAGTACCTGAAACAAATCAATAACCTGTAAGAGAAATGCTTAGTGAGTTTCCCAGAGCATATCACACACATTCACATACACATATCCTGATAGCTAATAAATCTATAATCATGCCACATAAACCATGCAATACGATTCAGCAAGAATGCCATAGGCTACCCTACATGGTATTTACCTAGGACTGCCATGGGCTACCCCACATGGCCTTACATTCAATGCCATGGGCTACCCTACATCGTCTTTACCTAGGAATGTCATAGACTAACCCATATGGTCTTATATCCAATGCCATGGGCTCCTCCCGGGGTCTTCCTTACCAACATAATATCACATAACATATCAATTCATAAATGAATAACACACACATATCATGTTCACATAATGGGCCGGCCTTGGTGCCGTAGACCCATAGGTATAGTGAGAGGACTCACCTCCGTCCGATGAATACGAATACTGTCCTCCTAGTAATCCGCAACCTCCTAAGCTGAATAACAACAATAATAATATAATCAATGTTAAGACCGTAAATTACCCAAGGAAAGGCCCAACCTTCAAACTCTACCCCAAGGCCTAATTACCCTTTTCTTGCAAATGGGCCCCAAAGTCCAAGTCCAATATCCTTAATGGTCCCCTTGGCCCAATAAGGCCCAACCGATAAGTCCACGACCCAAACAGATGAAAAGGCCTCTAACTCACGGAATCCAATTAAGCCCAATAACCAAATGAGGCCTAAAGGCCCCAAAACAACTTAGGGCCCAACTGAGCTGCGTACGTCCAACATACCACCCTGGTACGCGCAACGTACTGAAGGTTTAGGGACTACGCGCCGCGTACAACCAGTTATGCCCAACGCACAACCTTTTTAAGCACTCTTTCCATTAAGTGGTTAATGCTCAAATCCTTCACGTCCAAAAGCTAGATCTAAGTCCGAAAAGATGTCCTAAGGCATAAAGTTGGCAACTTTGTGCCCTTTCATGTCTCCTACACACCCAACTACTCCATTAAGACCTTTCCAAGGTCTTTTACCCATGCATGAGGTCAAATCTCCCAACAAGCTTCCATTTTTATACTTCTAAATGACTAGGGGACCTCATATCTGCCTTTCATATCAAATGGGGAGGCTTAGCTCAACAAAAGAGGTCCAAAGTTCATCCAAGGGACAAACCACCAAAACCCTAGCTAGATCTAAAGATTAGAAAGGAAAGATTCAAGCTTTTTACCTCCAGAAGCTTTGCAAGATGATTTTGGTGTAGGATCTTGAAGCACCCAGTTGATCTAAGCATGCTTGACCACCCCTTCTTCTTCAAATACACACTAAAAGGCCACAAATGCATTCCTTAACGCTCAAGAATGATCTCACAAGGTTTCCAGGAGTATATGGACGTTCTAAGGTTGTGAAGGCTCTCTAGGGTTTAGTCCAAGGGGCTTAATGTTGTTTAAATAGGCCTCAAGTCCGGAAATTTAGGGCTTTGTGTCCCTGGCGCATACGCCCCGCGTATCTCAATGTACGCCCAGCGTACCCTGATTCCTCCACAACCACTTCCATGCAGTACGTTAAGCGTACACTTAAGTACGCCAATCGTACTTAAGGGAACATTAATGCAAAAATTATCATTGCTTAGGGTTTTAAGACATACCATAATTTTGGATGTTACAACTCTCCCCCACTTGAACTATACTCCACCCTCGAAGTCTGTGGCTGAAAACAGTTCGGGGTAATCCTTCCGCATCTCCTGCTCTGGCTCCCAAGTCCATTCGAAGCCCCTTCAGTGCTTCCATTGCAGCTTTACCAACTTTACTTCCTTTTTCCGAAGTCCCTTCATCTTCCTGTCTAGGATAGCAACCGACCTCTCGACATAATTGAGGCCCCCATGCACTTGAATATCATCTAAGGATATAACCGCGTACTTGTCAACAACAAACTTCCGAAGCTGAGACATGTGGAAGGTGTTCTGAATCTGACTAAGATTCTCTTGAAGCTCTAAACGATAGGCTACCTTGTCTACTCGGACTATGATCCTGAACGGGCCTATAAATAGAGGCCCTAACTTGCCTCGGTTACGAAACCTAATAATCTCCTTCCAGGGTGACACCTTCAGCAAAACAAATTCCCCCACTTGAAACTCAAGATTCAATCGCCGTCGATCAGCATAACTCTTCTGACGGCTTTACGTGACCTGCAACCGGTCACGCACATGCTGGATCAACCTGGTGGTCTGGAGTACCACCTCCGTGCTTCCCATCACCCGATGTCCAACCTCATCCCAACATACTGGGGTCCTGCACCTCCAATCATATAACATCTCGGATGGAGCTCGATCGATACTGGCATGATAACTGTAATTGTACGAGAGCTCTGACAGTGGGAGGTACGTATTCTAACTTCCTCCAAAGTACAACATGCATGATCGGAGCATGTCCTCCAATGTCTGGATCGTCCTATCACTCTGACCGTTAGTCTGAGGGTGATATGATGTACTGAAGTGTAGTTGAATACCCAGTTCCTCGTGGAACTTTTTCCAAAATCTGGATGTAAACCGAACATCCCTATCCGAAACCACTGACACAGGCACCCCGTGCCTAGCCACCACTTCTCAAACATAGATGTCCGCCAACTTTTCTGTGGATATACTCTCGGAGATCGGAATGAAGTGGGCACTTTTTGTCAGTCTGTCCACGATAACCCATATAACATCCATTCCCCTCGCCGTCCTCGGTAGCTTCTTAATGAAATCCATAGTGATCTCTTCCCACTTCCACATGGGAATGGGTAACGGCTGAACCTTGCCATGAGGCTGCTGATGCTCGGCCTTGACCTTCCTGCAGGTCAGGCACCATTCCACAAACCAGGAAGTCTCCCGCTTCATGCAGGGCCACCAATAACTCAGCCTCAAGTCCCTATACATTTTTGTTGCACTTGGATGTATAGAAAACTTGGACTTATGCGCCTCCTCTAACTGCCTCTGCCTCACTCCTCCGAATTTTCTCCATTTTCCAGTTCTCTTTCTTCACCCCCTCGGCCTAGGCCCCTCAAATCATGTCCAACAAAGGTGAACTCACAGTCATCCTCATACAAATATCCCTAATCGGGGACCCCGTCGCCTTACGACTCAATGCATCGGCCACCACGTTGGCCTTCCTTGGATGGTATAAGATCTCGCAATCATAATCCTTCAGCACATCCATCCATCTCCTCTGCCGCATATTAAGGTTCTGCTAATCCATCAAGTACTTTAGAATCTTGTGATCGGTATAAATAATGAACTGCACCCCATACAGATAATGCCTCCAAATCTTGAGGGCGAAACACCACCGCCCCCAGCTCCAGATCATGTGTGGGGTAATTTGCCTCGTGAGGCTTCAATTGCCTCGAGGCATAAGCAATCACATGCCCCCTCTGCATCAACACTGCACCCAACCCTGAAATCGATGCATCACAGTATACCACTAAATCATCCAACCACTCAGGTAGTACTAGGACTGGAGCCTTGCATAACCTCCGCCTTAGGGTCTTAAAAGCCCTCTGCTGATCCTCATCCCACCAGAAAGTCACATTCATCATGGTCAAATGGGTCAATGGCACAACAATCTTGGAGAAATCCTGGATAAACCTCCGATATTAACCCGCTAAACCCAAGAAGCTACGAATCTCCAAGGCATTTCTCGGTACCTCCCATCGCATCTATAACAACCAAAAATTTCAACCAATTTAAAACATTTTATTTTGTTCAAAAACCATTAAATTCGTACATCTTGTTTTCAAAATAGTTTAAACATGAGAGTATGCCCCAGAACCATATCACATAGATCATAAAACATGAGGAGCGGTACAATCACGCCTTCGCCTTGCCACGATCTCCTGAAGCACCTGAAACAATAAGCCACAACTATAATCCCGAAAGCTTAGTGAGTCCCCCCAAAGCACCAGTACACACATAAACATACACATAAATCAAAGAACAACATAGGTCCAGTCAACCTTCCGGTTGGAATACCCCTGGCCCTCAACCATCGAGTTGGAATGCCCATACAGCTATACGTACAACAATAACTACTATGGGTCCAATCATCTCGCAAGATGGAATACCCTAGGTGTCACACCCCGACCGTCGGCGGAAACACCGGGTAATGTAACGTCATTTCTCATATCGTAGTTATCAACTTCCTGAAAACACATGCAATTTAAAATACGTCAACATAAAGTTGGTGAGTCCACAGGTTTTGACTCCCTATAAAAATAATACATTTTCCAAGTTCAAAAGTACATTTTTGAAAGTATCATTTTGACTCTCAAAAATGAAGTATACATATCCTAGGTATAAAAGTTTAATTACCAAATAATTAGTTTACCTATAAGTCCCATATACTATGAACATAAGTGTTTGTAATGCCATACAAACGAAAATTGCTACGTATAAATCTATATCAATTCTATACGAGTATGTGTGTTAGGTATAATTATCTACTTAATATACAAGTAGTACCTAGGGTATAAGTAGGGGGAAACTTATACTTAACATTAATACCTGTATAACGACAAAGTATAATGCTTCTAACAGTTTGCTACCATGAGTCCGTAACCACTGCTTGACAACAAAACCTCTGACAAAACAATACACTCATGATTTACCATGAGAAACAATACACTCATGATTTACCATGAGAAACAAACACCGCGCGCTTCATCGACGCCAGAATAAAAATAAAAGGAACGAATCGTCACTCGCTTGTCTTGGGCTATAATTAACAACCACGAGTAGGGTTGTCAACCCGTATCTTATTCATACACGACTTCCTCGATCACACAGGATTAACGGTTACAGGTCAGAGGACTTCCACTAAGATCCCCAATCTTAGTTGATGAATGAGGTAGCTCATGTAGACTTTGACGGCTTCTTATAGCTCTAACAACAAAAGCATTTTCATGTCTAAAATCCTAAGTTACTAGACTATGCTTTTAAACATTACTCCTAACTTCATAATATTTAGGCAGTATAACAGCTATATCTTGAAGTAAAACCTGGTTTTATCTTGACCTAAAACCAATAGTAACAACATATAATGTTCCTAGTTTTATCTTTACATAAAACTATAAATAACAATACCAAGTTATATCTTAACATAAAAGTAACAATAACAACGTATAACATATCCAGTTTTATCTTGACATAAAACTATTAATAGCAACATACTTTGTAACTTAACGTATAAATCTTCCGAATATAACTTCGGAACTATATCGCACACAACATATATATAGAATCTTAAGTATAACTCAAGATCTACATTAGTAAATTAATATACTGATAAGTTGATAATAGTTGTATATATTCAAAATATTATATTTAGAACAACTATACCCCGGTTTTTATAACTATATATTATCATATAGACATAATAATAACATATATAATATCTAGCATGTGTTTTCCCCCGAAATACTAGAAAGAGGGGCCGTGAAACTCACCTTAATAGCATGATTATAAAATCTAAACAGTCAGAGGCTCGTCATTGTCAGGCTCAGGAAGGGAAAACGGCCTTCGGAAACGAGAGAGAATGAAAGGAGAAGGTGTAAGGATTGAATGAGCTTTGATCGCTTTTTATAGGGTGTTCTGGGGCCATTCACGTCGTGAACATGATAGGTTCACGTCGTGAACGTCCATGAGTCATCCCATAGCCTTAAAGCGTGTTTTCTAGCTCCGATTAGTGTCTGTTGACTCCTCACGTCGTGAATTTTTGATGCTCACGTCCTGAGTTCAGTCAAATTAGGGTTTCTGACAGCTGCATCTTTGAAGGCCATAACTTTTGCATGCGAACTCCGTTTTCCTTGTTCTTTATATGCATGCATAGGTAATTCCGAGTACTATGACTTTCTTTTAGAATTTAATAGCTAATTCTAAGTCTATTGTAAATCCCTCTTGTTATAAGGCATTATAGCGTTAGAATTTATCGTAACTTCTTCACGCGAAGTCAGATTCTCTATATTTTTGTAATCGTATGAACGTATACTTTGAGTTGTATCATGAAAGTTCATACTTTAACATGAATTACATAGTAATTTTATCATATTGATAGTTTAACAAAATCACATTACATGATTGGCATAATCACATGTGATTGTTATTGACCTAATTTTGATGGGTGTTACATTCTCCCCCCGTTAGAATAATTTCATCTCGAAATTTATTTTGTGGATGTGGGTTTGTTAAATAGTTGGGGGTATTTTTGTTTCATCTGATATTCATATTCCCAAGTATATTCAGGTCCTCGTAAAGAGTTCCATCGAACTTTCACGATGGGAATGCGACTTTGTTTTAATCGTTTGGTTTATTGATCCATGATTTCAACAGGTTCTTCTACAAAGTTGAGTTTGGTATTGACTTGTATCTCGTGAAGAGGTACAACAAGGGTGTCATCCGATAGACATATTTTGAGATTTGACACGTGAAAAACATCGTGTACATTGCTAAGCTCTTAAGTTAACTTGAGTTGGTATGCGACAGAACCAATTCTTGCTAGAAAAAGGTCCTATATACCGTGGGTTTAGTTTGCTTCGTTTCCTGAATCAATTTATAGCTTTCCAAGGAGAGACCTTCAACATTACTACATCTCGAACTTGGAACTCTAAAGGCTTACGTATTATGTCAACATAGCTCTTTTGACGATCACGTGCAACCTTTAATCGATCCTTAACTTGCACGATCTTTTCTGTTGTCTCGTGGATTATTTCTGGTCTAGTACGTAAGGCATCGCCTGTATGTTCTCTGGCTATCTGCGTGTCTCTGACTTCTGGCCAACACACTGGGGAACAACATTTTCGTCCATAAAGAGCCTCAAACGGTGTAGCCTTGATGCTGGTGTGATGACTATTGTTGTAGGAAAACTCAATTAACGGTAAATGAGTATCCCACGCATTTCCAAAGTCTATTACACAGGCTCATAGCATATCTTCTAAAGTCTGAATGGTTCTCTCACTCTGACCATCAGTCTGTGGATGGTAAGTTGTACTCATGTCTAGACGTGTTCCCAAGGATTTTTGTAGAGATTGCCAAAATGGTGAAGTGAATCTACTATCTCGGTTAGAAATAATAGAATTTAGAACTCCATGCAATCTGACAGTTTCCTTAATATAAACTCTAGTCAGCTTCTCCATCTTGTCGTTCTCCTTAATCGGTAAGAAATGGGCGGACTTAGTCAACCTATCGACTATTACCCAAATAGTTTCGAACCCACTAGGAGTTTTAGGTAACTTAGTGATGAAGTCCATTGATATCTGCTCCTATTTCCATTCAGGTATTTCCGGTTGTTGAAGTAAACCTGAAGGCTTTTGATGTTCCGCCTTCACTCTAGAACAAGTCAAACATTTGCTCACATAAGTAGCAATTTCTGCCTTCATGTTTGGCCACCAATAATGTACTTTTAAATCTAAGTACATTTTGTCAGAACCTGGATGCACAGAATATCTGGACTTGTGGGCTTCTTCTAAAACCAGGTCCCTGACTTCACCGAACTTAGGAGTCCAAATTCGGTTCATAAAGTATTGTATTTTGTCATCTTTTCATATAAGTTGCTTTTCCATTCCTCGCAAAGCTTCGTTCTTGATGTTTTCTTTTTGTAGAGCCTCAAGCTGAGCTTCTCTAATTTGTGCGGTAAAGTTAGAATGGATAGTTATAGTTAATGCTCGTACCCGACGGGGTTTAATATATTCTTTCTGGCTCAAGGCATCTGCTACCACTTTTGCCTTTCCGGGATGATAACAAATCTCACATTCGTAATCATTCAACAATTCGACCCATCTTCGTTGTCTCATATTAAGATCTTTTTGGTCGAAGATGTGCTGGAGACTCTTGTGGTCGATAAAAATAGTACACTTAGTACCGTATAAGTAATGTCTCCAATTTTTTTTGTGCAAAAACAACAGCTCCAAATTCAAGATCATGGGCAGTGTAATTATTCTCATGCACCTTAAGTTGTCATGATGCGTAGGCGATAACCTTTCCTCTTTGCACCAACACACACCCCAATCCTTTATTTGATGCGTCACAGTATACAACGAAATCTTCTATCCCATCTGGAATGGATAGGATTGGTGCACTACACAACATTTGCTTCAGTTTCTAAAAAGCAGCTTCTTGTTTGTTTTCCCAGTTGAACTTTGTATCCTTCTCGGTAAGCGGCTTGGATATTTTGGAGAAATTCTCTATGAATCTACGATAATAGCCAACAAGTCCTGGGAATTGGCGCACTTCTGTTGGTGTCTTCGATGCCTCCTAATTCTTAATTTCTTCAATCTTGGAAGGTTCGACATGAAACCATTTGTTACTAACTACATGTTCTAAAAATTTGTACTTCTCTAATCCAAAATTCACATAAGGAGAATTTGGCGTACAACTTTTCTTTTCTTAGTAGTTCCAAGATTATTTGCAAGTGTTGACCGTGTTCTTCCTTGGTTTGTGAATATATCAATATATCATCGATGAACACTATCACGAATTTATCCAAGTACGGTTTGCAAACACTATTTATGAACTTAGATCGACATGTCTATCCTTGTCACCGCTCCCGTAAGTAGTCCTTCAGTAGTATAATTACTAATACTTTATATTAATAGGCTAAGGGATATACCTAAACCTAACAGAGTAAGCCCTAAACTATAGTCGTGCTTTCCTAAGAAAGTACTAATTCACTATAGTTAATAGCTATGATACCAATCTGTCACACCTCCGGCCATCGGCGGAAGCACTGGGCAATGTAACGTCATTTATCGTATCATAGTTATCAACTTCCTGAAAACACATACAATTTAAAATACGTTAACATAAAGTTGGTGAGTCCACAGGTTTTGACTCCATATAAAAATAATACATTTTCCAAGTTCAAAAGTATAGTTCTGAAAGTATCATTTTGACTCTCAAAAATTAAGTATATATATCCTAGGTATAAAACTTTAATTACCAAATAAGTAGTTTACCTATAAGTCTCATATACTATGAATATAAGTGTTTGTAATGCCATACAAATGAAAATTGCTACGTATAAATCTTATTTCAATTCTAAACGAGTAGAACCGCTACGTATAAATCTATTTCAATTCTATACGAGTATGTGTGTTAGGTATAATTATCTACTTAATATATAAGTAGTACCTAGGGTATAAGTAGGGGGAAACTTATACTTAACATTAATACTTGTATAACGAAAAAGTATAATGCTTCTAACAATTTGTTACCATGAGTCCGTAACCGCTGCTTGACAACAAAACCTCTGACAAAACAATACACTCATGATTTACCATGAGAAACAATACACTCATGATTTACCATGAGAAACAAACACCGCGCGCTTCATCGACGCCGGAATAAAAATAACAGGATTGAATCGTCACTCGCTTGTCTTGGGTTGTAATTAACAACCACGAGTGGGGTCGTCAACCCGTATCTTATTCATACGCGACTTCCTCGCTCACACGGGATTAACGGTTACAGGTCAGAGGACATCCACTAAGATCCCCAATCTTAGTTGATGAATGAGGTAGCTCATGTAGACTTTGAAGGCTTCGTATAGCTCTAACAACAAAAGCATTTTCATGTCTAAAACCCTAAGTTACTAGACTATGCTTTTAAACATTACTCCTAACTTCATAATATTTGGGCAGTATAACAACTATATCGTGAAGTAAAACCAGGTTTTATCTTGACCTAAAACCAATAATAACAACATATAATGTTCCTAGTTTTATCTTGACATAAAACTATCAATAACAATACCAAGTTTTATCTTAACATAAAACTAACAATAACAACGTATAACATATCCAATTTTATCTTGACATAAAACTATTAATGGCAACATACTTTATAACTTAACGTATAAATCTTCCGAATATAACTTCAGAACTATATCGCATACAACATATATATATATATATATATATATATATATATATATATATATATATATAGAATCTTAAGTATAACTCAAGATCTACATTAGTAAATTAACATACTGATAAGTTGATAATAGTTGTATATATTCAAAATATTATATTTAGAACAACTATACCCCGGTTATTATAACTATATATTATCATATAGACATAATAATAACATATATAATATCTAGCATGCGTTTTCCCCCAAAATATTAGAAAGTGGGGCCATGAAACTCACCTTAATAGCATGATTATAAAATCTAAATGGTCAGAGGCTCGTCATTGTCAGGCTCGGGAAGGGAAAACAGCCTTCAGGAACGAGAGAGAATGAAAGGAGAAGGTGTAAGGATTGAATGAGCTTTGATCGCTATTTATAGGGTGTTCTGGGGCCATTCACGTTGTGAACATGATAGGTTCACGATGTGAACTTCCATGAGTCATCCCATAGCCTTAAAGCGTGTTTTCTAGCTCCGATTAGTGTCTGTTGACTCCTCACGTCGTGAATTTTTGATGCTCACGTCGTGAGTTCAGTCAAATTAGGGTTTCTGACAGCTGCATCTTCGGAAGGCCATAACCTTTGCATACGAACTCCATTTTCAGCGTTCTTTATATGCCCGCGTAGGTAATTCTGGGTGCTACGACTTTCGTTTAGACTCCAATAGCTAATTCTAAGTATATTTTAAATCCCTCTGCTTATAAGGAATTATAGCGTTAGAATTTATCATAACTTCTTCACGCGAAGTCAGATTTAGATGTTCTCTATATTTTTGTAATTGTATGTGTCACACCCCCAAACCAGAACGGCGGAAACGTTCGGGGGCGGAGGACGTCATATTCAGTATCATAACAGTTCATAGAAGGGAAAGTACACACCACCATACATAAATAAAGGTTTTAAAAATATTTACATCATTGTATTCATTACATGCTCAAAAGATAAATGCATAAACATCTTTCAAAAGAAGTAATTAACGCCAGCGCGTTAATCCCCAAAAGTTGATTTCCAAACCTGCTTAACGGTTCCCTGAGAATACAAGTTATTTCAAAGAAAAAGTGTCAACAATTAAGTTGGTGAGTTCATAAGTGATTTAGAAACATTGAATGCCATTCCAAAATGAGTGTATATTTTCCAAGAAAATCCCTTATTTTCTTATAAAAGTATGTAGTGCATGAGAGTATTTGTGTTGAAAAATGTAGGTAGTTGAACCAAGAAAATCCCTTATTTTCCTAATAGTTGTTTGGTTTGTATACAGGAAAATCCCATATTTTCCTAAAATAGTAGTTTGTTTAATGTCCAAGACTAAAAATTGGAAGCAATCCACATGCTTTAGAAGATTTTAAACATAGATTTATATAATAAACCTATCGGAAGATTTCAGTTTGTTAGATAAAGAATAGTTTTAATAGGTACTCGTTCATCAATCAGAAGTACAATAATAGTTGTGAATCCGATGAGTTTTATAACCATACTAAACATAATATGCCTGTAGCAATGTTCTTCAGGCGTCGTAGCGTTATGACAAACTGTCACCCCAAAGGAAGGAATGTAGCTAATAGTCAGGGCCGGGGTCATGACTTCCCATATAGATCTATACACATTTGACACGTTCTCCGAACGGGAGACTCTGGTTATAGACATGACTTGTAGTGATACCTTTTAATAAAAAGGCAGTATTTGAAGATGTACATGTCTCATGGATTCTCAACTAAGTCTGTATTAAAGTAATAGTTTTGTATGCAAAGTTTATCCTTTTTCACAATGTTTGACAAAACATAAATCATACGTTTTTAGAATGTATAAAACGGTTTAGCAACGAAGGATACTTTGGAATTACTAAATACTTTGTATAAATCTAGTGCATGCAAAGTATGAGAAGACTTTTCACATAGTAGTACTAAATCATAAGTGATTCATTTGATAAAAACGAGTATGTGAAATTTTATGAATTACATGATAATAACCGTATGTTTACTTGTATCCCAAAACCCTAAAAGAGTATAAAAGCATTTAAAATGTATTTAAAGTGTGTTGAAGGGGGTATGAACTCACTTGAAAGTTTGAAGACAGCGAGATGGAAAACCGGGCAGAGTTTCGTCTCGGGAAACGGATTTTTCTCGGGATTCTCGGGAATCTCGGGAGAAAAATCGACCTTCGGGACTTGAGCAAAATGATCGGGGCTTCGGGGTAGTGCGGGCACAGAAAACGAGGCAAAACGCAAGAGAAATGGGAGGAAATGAGCAAATTTTCCAGAAACCCTCACATCCCTTATATAGGGGCTGAGAGG
The DNA here is from genome assembly GCF_051521515.1 of Lactuca serriola. NCBI lineage: Eukaryota > Viridiplantae > Streptophyta > Magnoliopsida > Asterales > Asteraceae > Lactuca > Lactuca serriola. The sequence continues at coordinate 195,818,920 of NC_136415.1, forward strand.
CCTCGGTACGCGGGGCGTACGGGCATACGCAGCGCGTACCCGTGCGTCATGCATGAGCGAGTCCTTGACTGCCCCGGAGCTCGGATGGGACGGATTCGCACAGGCTCTCATAGGGGCGACGTGGACGGACCGAGACTAAGGCCCTCGCGTACGCGGGGCGTACAAGGCTACGCGGCGCGTAACCCGGATGAGGACGCTGATTCCTCCTTCGGATATTACTAGAATTTTGATTTAAATTTATTTATAATTTATTTAATAAACTTCAAAAAAATCATATCTTCTTCATACGAACTCCGTTTTTGATGGTGTTTATATCCACGCGTAGGTGAGACTATGCTCTACAACTTTTGTTTAGACTCCGTTGGCAAATTATGAAATTATTTTTATTATTTATTTATTAAAATGACGTGATTAAGGAATTTCATTAAAAATTCATAACTTCTTTATCTGACGTCGGTTTTTGCCAGACTTTTTACCGCTGAAATACCATTGTCGAGACCTTCGATTCTCGTTTAGGTCATTCCGGCCAAAAGTCGCTCGATCTCTGATTCGAGTTTTTAGCTGTCTGCTGCTAAGCCGAACTTGGAAAAATCTTAACTTCAATATACGAAGCCGGATTTGGGCATCCTTTTTACGTACGATCCCGGTTTAATGATATTAAACATAGTAGGAATTTAAATAGATACTTTTTGGGCATTTTATTATCAAAGTTAATTTTATTAACTCCAAGGTGGTTACAATACTTGACTTTTTAGGTCATTACTAAGGGTTGAAATATCGGGTTGTTACATCATCCCCCCGTTAGAGGGAATTTCGTCCCGAAATTTTTTGTAACAGCCCGGAATCTCAGGTATGGTTAAAATTATGTTTTGGGGTGTTTTAAGAGGGGACTCGGCGAGTTGGAGCCTATTCTCGCCGAGTAAGATCGCAGACCTGGTTGCAGGTTCGCGACTGGACTCGACGAGTCCGGATATGGACTCGGCGAGTCTGCGCTGTTCAGCGAAAACCCTAACCGTTTAGGTTTGGGACGTATATAAGGGACTTATTGGCCGTCATTGTTCACTTTAGCCTTCTGAGAGAAACCCTAATTCGATTGTGTGCATCTGGAGCAAGGTTGAAGACCATTGTTGATTTTGGAAGAATTGTTGTGCAAGGAAGAGAAGGCTTGGTGAAGGGAACAACAAGGGGAGTCACGTTCTGAGGATTGGGGACACAGAGAGCACATCATCCAGGTAAGAATTCGAGTTATACTCTGCTATGTTGATGTGTATATGGATTTAGGGTTTATGGAACCCTTTTGTGACTAGATTGAATGTTACCCTAGTCCCCCAAACGATTGGAACCCTGTATTGGGACCTTTGGAGGTCCAAAATGTCCCATGCCTGAACATTTCGGGAATTGATGGAGGTTTTGGATTGGAATCCTTATGCCTTAGGTCAAAATGTAAATTATGAATCATGGGGTGTATTATGAGCACCGAAATGAGGACCTTACGTGATGAATCAGTTTAGGAAGGCCAGACCTATGAATGGTCGGAGCAGTTCTGACCTTAGAAGGCAGTTGGAGCGGTTGCATGGCATGGACTCGCCGAGTCCGATGAACAGACTCGGCGAGTAGCTTGAAGATTAACTGGGACTCGTCGAGTTGTTCTTCAAACTCGGCGAGTTGAGTCGGGGTGGCCCCGCGATTCTTCCAGGAGGAACTCGTCGAGTCAAAAAGGGGATACTCGACGTGTAGAAAGGGAATCTTAAGGAATCGGTAAGCTAAGGGCGAGTGGACTCAGAGTGGTTGAACTCGGCGAGTCTTGGGGTGACTCGGCGAGTTAGGTAGCGGGTTGAGTGAAGTTCTGAGTATGGGGACTCGGCGAGTCATAGGGTTGACTCGGCGAGTAGGGTCAGTTAGGGGTTGACTTTGACCTTGTCTTTGACCAAGGGTTGACCAGTGATTCCAGGGGTAGTTTGGTAATTGTTGTTTATTGTTGGAGTTCAGTGCATTGGTGGCTGTCCAGAGGTGGATATCGTATCAGTGATCGGAGCAGCTTGAGCTATCTGTTCAGTCGGCAGTTTCGAGGTGAGTTATCCTCGCTATATCGATAGGGTTTATGGCACCAAGGCCAACCTTTTTATCGGATGGAAATCCGGGTAATTGTCAGTTGTTACATGTTGTGGGCCGGAAGGCATTGCTATGTGGACCGGAAGGTCATGGCCAGGAAAGGCGTATGTGTACATTTAGTATGTTGACTGATTCCTAGGGTGATATTATGCTAGTGACCGGCTAGACCGGTATCTTGAATAGAGTAAGGATATGTTATGTGGTCTGTTGTTAGATTGCTGATTGTGAACTGTTATATGATTATGTGTTATGCGTATGATTGCTAGACCTGATGTGACCCGATATGCAGGGTCGTTCTATGTTCTGTTATGATATGTATGCTAATATGTTATGGGCCGGAAGGCAATATGTTATGGGCAGGAAGGCATTGCGTTATGGGCCGGAAGGCGATATGTTTTGGGACCGGAAGGTCGTGGCCTGGAAAGGCGTATATGTGGTTGGTATTTTGGGGGTATCTCAATAAGCTTTCGGGCTTACAGTTGTGGTTTATGTTTCAGGTTCTCAGGAGTCTGTGGCAAGGCAAAGGCGTGATCGTACCGTTCCTCGCGTTGGTGTTTTATGAATTGAACTTGGGAAATACTCTGTTAAATAATGTATTGAAAACCTTTTTGTAACAACATTATTAAAATGAGTGGCTTTTGAAAAGTTTAAATTGTTTTGAAATTTTGGACGTTACATTTTTATACAAAAGTGAAGTCTTAGGGGCTAAGGAAGAGGTGCGGATACTTTTGTTGCATTTGGTCTTCCCGTTCCCATGTGAACTCGGGTCCTCTCTTAGCATTCCATCGAACCTTTACTATTGGAATGCGACTCTGTTTAGTTCGTTTAACTTCCGTATCCATGATCTCGACGGGTTCTTCCACAAAGTTAAGATTTTCATTTAGTTCGATTTCATCGAGTGGAATTACAAGTGTTTCGTCGGACAAACACTTCTTTAGGTTCGATACGTGGAATACTGGATGTACTTTGTTAAGCTCGATTGGAAGTTGGAGTTTCTAGGCCACTGGACCAACTCTTGAAATGATTTCGAAGGGTCCAATGTACCTAGGATTTAGCTTTCCACGCTTTCCAAAGCGTATCATGCCCTTCCAGGGTGAGACCTTCAGTAGTACACGGTCGCCGATCTGGAATTCCAAGGGTTTACGTCTTTTGTCGGCATAGCTCTTTTGCCTATCCCTTGAGGACTTCAGTCGTTCTTGTATTTGCACGATCTTTTCAGTCGTTTTGTCTGATGATCTCTGGACCAGTGAGGGTGCTATTAGGGACTAGACCTTTTGCCAATTGCGTGTCGCCCACTTCCGTCCAGCACAGAGGTGATCTGCACTTATGGCCGTAAAGGGCTTCAAATGGAGCGGTCTTGATACTAGTATGATAACTGTTGTTATAAGAGAACTCGACCAAAGGTAAGTGAACATCCCATGCCTTACCAAAGTCGATTACACATGCTCGCAACATGTCTTCCATGGTTTGGATCGCCTCTCACTTTGTCCGTCAGTTTGTGGGTGGTATGCTGTACTCATATCCAACCTTGTTCCCATGGATTTTTGCAATGATTGCCAGAATCTGGAAGTGAATCTGCTGTCTCTATCTGAGATGATGGACATCGGTACTCCATGAAGTCGTACGATCTCCCGGATGTAGGTTCTTGATAGTTTTTCCATCCTATCAGTTTCCTTGATCGGTAAGAAATGAGCGGACTTGGTTAATCTGTCGACGATCACCCAAATAGTATCTTGGCCACCCTGAGTTTTGGGCAGCTTTATTATAAAGTCCATAGAAATCTGCTCCCATTTCCACTCAGGTATTTCAGGTTGTTGGAGTAGACCTGAGGGTTTCTGGTGTTCTATTTTTATTTTGGCGCAAGTCAAACACTTCCTCACATAGGAAGCAATCTCCGCTTTCATGTTTGGCCACCAGTAGAGTTGCTTGAGATCTAGATACATCTTGTGCGACCCTTGGGTGTACGGAGTATGGAGTCCTGTGTGCCTCGCTCATAACTACCTCTCTGAATCCACCAAACCTGGGTGTCCAGATCCGGTTCATGAGGTAGCGTGCTCCGTCACTCTTGATTTCTGTCCATTCCCCTAAGGGCCTCACCTGTCACATTTTCGGGTTTTAAGGCCTCTATTTGAGCTTCCTTGACTTGCGCTGATAGGTGCGAATGGATCGACATGGCTAATGACTTCACTCTTCGGCCAGAGTACTCCTTTCGACTAAGTGCATCGGCCACGACGTTTGCCTTTCCCGGATGATAGCGAATCTCACATTTGTAGTCGTTGAGCAATTCGACCCAACGTCGTTGTCTCATGTTTAACTCCTTCTGGTTGAAGATGTGTTGGAGGCTCTTGTGGTCTGTAAAGATAGTGCACTTGGTACCGTATAGGTAGTGCCTCCAGATTTTAAGAGCGAAGACCACTACTCCAAGTTCTAAGTCATGAGTGGTGTAATTGACCTCATGCGTTTTCAATTGTCGTGAGGCATATGCGATAACCTTTCCCCTCTGCATTAGTACACAACACAGTCCTTGCTTCGAAGCGTCGCAATAAACCACAAAATCTTCGGTCCCCTCCGGAAGAGAAAGGATAGGTGCACTGCAAAGGGCTCGTTTCAAAGTCTGAAATGCAGCATCTTGCTTTTCTCCCCAGTTGTAGGTCACACCTTTCTGGGTTAAAGCGGTAAGAGGCTTTGCGATGCTGGAGAAATTCTGGATGAACCTTCGATAATAACCAGCAAGACCTAGAAATTGGCGAACTTTGGTTGGTGTAGTTGGTGCAGACCAGTTTTCGATAGCCTTGATCTTTGAGGGGTCCATGTGGATTCCTTCTTTGCTGACCACATGGCCGAGGAAGTCCACCTTTCTAATCCAAAACTCACATTTTGAGAATTTTGCATAAATTCTCTCAGTCCGTAACGTCTCTAAGACTTGTCTCAGATGTTGACTATGTTCTTCTTTATTCTTTGAATAAATGAGTATGTCGTCTATGAATACTATCACAAATTTATCCAAGAATGGACGACATACCCGATTCATTAGATCCATGAATACGGCCGGGGCATTGGTTAGTCCGAACGGCATCACTACGAACTCATAATGTCCATATCTCGTTCGGAAGGCTGTCTTGGGAACATCACTCTCCAGGACTCGCAGCTGGTGATATCCCAACCTCAGATCGATCTTGGAGAAGTAGTTGGCTCCTTGGAGTTGATCGAATAAGTCATCGATTCGGGGTAGGGGTATCGGTTCTTGATGGTAACTTTGTTGAGTTCTCGGTAGTCGATGCACATCCTAAATGATCCATCCTTCTTTTTCACGAACAACACAGGTGCTCCCCATGGTGAGAAGCTCGACCTGATGAATCCTTTTCCAAGTAGTTCATTCAGTTGGCTGGATAGCTCCTGCATCTCTATTGGGGCTAATCGATAGGATGCTTTGGCTACTGGGGTAGCTCCAGGAACCAGATCGATTCTGAACTCGACTTGTCTTGTGGGTGGTATTCCTGGAAGGTCCTCGGGAAAAACGTAGGGAAAATCGCATACGTCGGGCACATCCTTGACGTCCTGAACTTCGCGCTTCACATCCACAACATGTGCCAAAAACGCATGACACTCCTTGCATAGGTACTTTTGAGCTTGGATACTTGAGATGATACAAAGAGTGGTACTAGGTTTGTCGCCCAAGACAAGGAAAGTTTCGCCGGTTGGCAGATTAAGGCGAACGGCCTTATCGTAACAACATAAAATGTCCGCATGATGTGAACTCAGCCAATCCATGCCAATGATGACATCGAAACTCTTAATCGATACTGGCATGAGGTTGATTGGAAAGGGATTATCGTTTAGAGTTAGGGTGCAATTTAAATATATCTCCTTAGTGCCTTCGGTTTTCCCGTTGGCCATTTCTACTATGAATGGTTCACTTAATGATTTTGGTATTGGTTTTAGCATGCCTTTAAAGTGGTGACTCACAAAACTCATTTCCGCTCCACTATCAAACAAAATGCATGCATACGAGTTATTGAGAAGAAACGTACCCGTAACAACAGTAGGGTCCGCAACGGCTTCATCTTGTCCTATTGCGAAAACTAGGCCCCTTCCGCTGGTATTCCTGTTGTTTGCCTTCGGGCAGTCCCTGTGGTAGTGCCCCGTGTCTCCGCACTCAAAGCTGGCGCGACTTACTCTGGTATTAGTAGTGGGGGCGGATTGTTGGGTTGGCTCTTTGCAATAGTGGGATGTATGACCCTTCTTATTGCACCTTGTGCATTGAAGGTCACGGCAGAGACCGTGGTGGTGGAAGTTTCACTGGTTACATTTCGGAAGTTTTCCATTGTATGAACTTGTGGGAGTAGTGGTGGTAGGTACAGTAATAGCGTGGGTCGCTACCACTTATTGTTTCTTGGGGTTCTATGGAGGGCTTGACCCCTCCTCTTGTTCCAAGGTCTACTTTGGACCTGAGCCTCCTTAGGTGGATTTACGGTTGCTGCAATGGTACCCTGTTTTACTCCATGGTCGATAAGTCGCTGAGCCAGGTGCTTAGCGCTGTTGTAGGTAATAGGGTTGGAAGCTAGGACATGCCCTTGAATCTGGGGTGACAACCCCCAAATGTACCTTTCGACCTTCTTTGATTCTGCGTTGACCATGGTAGGGCACAAAGCAGCGAGGTCGTTGAACCTAGCTGTGTAGGCGACTAGATCAGACCCAGTCATTTTCAGATTCCAGAGTTCCTGCTCAAGCTTTTGCGCCTCTTGGGCAGTATTCTTCTAGTAGTAGAACCTTCAGATCTTCCCAACTCATGGCGTTAGCGACAGTGAGCGTCACTGAATTCACATGGCTTTTCCACCAAGTGAGGGCTCGATCTATGAAGGTGCAAGCAACGAACTTAACCTTGCTTGTTTCTTGGCACGAGCAGATCTCGAAGACTGTTTCGGTCTTTTCGAACCATTGCATTAGTGCAATGACTCCCCCAATGCCATTAAAAGTCTTTGGCTTTGAGTTGGAGAACTCCTTGTAAGTACATTCCCTTACATGTGTCACACCCCGGAACCAGACGGCGGAAACGTCCGAGCGCTGCAGTGACTTAATTGAATACCATAACATTGAATATATATGAAACATAACATCATTCATCACCATGCATTAATATAGAACAACTGATAAAGCTTACATTGAGTACATTCTTTTAGCGTTACATTCCCAAAAATAAATTGTTCGGTTCATAGATAAACAAACTGCAAGCCATCATTGAGTACATTTTCCTTCGGTTCACTTGTTACCTGAGAATACAAGTATTTTGAAAAACGTCAACATATGAAATGTTGGTGAGTTCATAAGCGGTATTTGAAAAGCAACATTTTGTATTGTTTTGAAAAACTACCAGAAAATCCGATATTTTCTGAAAAGAGTTTATGAAAAAGTTTGTGAAGATCCATGAGTATGCTTGTTTATTTCTATGGTTGTAAAAATTGTTCATTGAACTTGTGTACATTTCGAAAACCGTATGTATTGAAAAACCCTAGGAAAACCCGATGTTTTCCTAACACTTTGAATTCCATGTAGTTGTAGAACCATCGCGGCGTGTGAAGTCATTGATTCCAGGCGACGTCGGATTATTGCGCATGGTGAATTGCGATAAACACGCGTTACACAAACGACCGGTTTACAACTATACTAACGATCCCGTAGGCGTCGTCCGTACTATTCACGTAATCCAACCACCCTGACTTCTTGTAGTCCCACATCCGAAGAGAAAGAGGGCACGAAGACCTCGATAACTCCGTTGGTCGATTGGGGATAAAAAGAGTGCGAAGGGCCCTTGACCCGATTCGCATTTGCATAACTGACTTTACTAGCAGTACCAAAGGACCCTTGGGGACCAATAGTATAATAGCCATTGAAAGTCCTTTTACGTTGTGTTGGATCATGTAAGACCCAACAACTCATAAGGTTGAAGTCTTCGGGCCTAAAGATCAAGTCATTAGGCTAGCTAGGCCCAACAAACAAGATTTTACACTTTTGGGCCCAAAGGTGGTGCGTCGACGTCTGTGCACTCTCACGTGTGTAATGATTTCCCAAATTTTCCGTGTATGAGTCGAGTTATCGTCGTGTTAGTAGTTTCGGGTTTGTTATTGATTCGAGACCGAATCAATTCGTTTGATAACGATTTTTTGGTGTTGTTGTGTAATATAATTCGTCGGTAGTCGTAGTGCCAGTGTTTGATCACAACGGATGTATTGAATTAACATTTCAACTTTTCTGTTACAGCCCCTCTTTTTGTTGTAAATTTACTTTTTCAACCCTTTAAATAAATAAATTTCCGGTTTAGTCCTTAAACCATTTTTCTTGACATTTTAACACCAAAACTTATTGAAATTGATATTTTTTCAGCATATTTTTAGTTGAAAACAGTTTTTGTCCCTGAAAATACAGTTTTCTCGGTTGTAACCCCTCTTTTTCGCAAGTTTTACACTTTTGGCCCAAATTGGAAAATTTTTGCAACTTTGGTCCTTTTTAATTATGAAAAGCATTTTTAACCATTGAAAAGGACTTAGAACACTAATAGTCCACTGTTTTACCGAAAAACACAGTTTCAGCCCTCCAAAATAGAAAATTTCGCATATTGGGCCCTATTGGGCCGAAAATGTCATTTTTAGCCCATTAAGCTTGAAATTTGTATTTCTAATCCTCCAAATTAGTATATTTCCAGAAAATATTTTATTAAAACTGTTTTGACTCCTCTCATCCATCAAAATTCGTAATATGTCAATTTGGGCCCTTTAACTTTATATTTTTAACATTTTGTGTCCAAAAATTGAGTTTTTAGCCCAAAGAAGATGTTATTAAGCCACTTAGCTATTTTCTTGAAATACTTTGTATGTAGAAATATAATTGATGCTAGTATCATTTAACATAAAGTATATCTAGATTTTTAGGGGCTTATGTCTAGATTCAACATCATAATCACACAAAAACACACATATAAGCATAGGAATCATACAAGGCATACAAAACACATATAGATCTACACTTTCACTTGTATTCCCCCCAACAAAACTTATAAAACAGAAAATAGGGAGTATGAAGCTCACCTTAGGGTGTGGTTTCGGTTTTTGAAGAAAAGATGGAAGAAAGTTTGGTGATTTTTGGCCTTAGCACCCTTTGATGAAGATTTCGACCTTGAGGTGATTCTTGGATGCAAGATCATGATTTTTGCATGGATTAGGAAGAGATTTTTGATAAAGCAAAGAATCTAAGTCATAGATCCAAGCATAACCTTACCTTAGATGAAGAGTTTGTGGAAATATCCTCTTGAAAACCTCCTAATTTTCGAGATCTTGATGAAAGATGGAGGGAGTTTTCTTGAGAGAGAGTTGTGAGAGAATTGTGTGTGTGTGTGTGTGATTCGGCCGAGAGTGAGAGAGGGAGAGAAGAAATGGACCTTGAGGTGATGTATTCATAGAAGTATGAGATGTTGCATGGAGATATGTGGGATATTAGTGAGGTGGCATGCATTAAGTCAACCCCTCCTCTTTTCTTCTTGGGTTTGGGCCTTGGGCCGAGAATGTGAAAGGAAAAAAAAGGGTTTTTGGGCTTTATTGCCCTCAAGCCCATATAGAAGTTAAGTTGGATGAGTCTTGACCTAAAAGAAATATAATATGATTTTAACACTTTTTTGGGCTAGTTTAGGTTAATCATGGTTCAAAACTTTTAATTTATTTCATTCTAGGCCCAATATGGCCCAAAATGTTGAAATAAATTAATGTGGGTCCAATTAGAGCCAATTTAAGGGTTCTAAGCCCATGATAGTCAAATTGGAAGCTTATTGGTCCATTGAGTCCAATAAGGAAGTCCTAGTCCAAAATGGACCTAAACAAGAACTTCTAGGGTTTCCAATTGCTTGATGACTATTTGTAGTATTTGTATGATGTATTTGATTGAAGTTTTTGATGTCATAATAATAGGTATCACACATGCTCTTAAGTTTTTGATTCAACATTTTACTTAAGTATAGTGATTACGAGACACAAAATTTCTAGTTGTGACATCATCCCCCCGTTAGAGGGAATTTCGTCCCGAAATTCTGTTTGAAAGCTAGGTTTGAGAATGCTAAAATAGGTGAGGGTACTTTTGCTTCATTTGGTCTTCGCGTTCCCACGTGAATTCTGGCCCACGCTTTGCGTTCCACCGTACTTTCACGATCGGGATGCGACTTTGCTTTGTACGCTTCACTTCCCTGTCCATGATTTCAATTGGTTCTTCAACGAATAGGAGATCCTCGTTGATTTCGATTTCGTCAAGAGGAATGACGAGGGTTTCATCTGATAGGCACTTCTTCAGATTAGAGACATGAAACACGGGGTGTACACTGTTTAGCTCCGTGGGTAGTTGCAGTCTGTATGCTACCGGACCTATTCGGGCGACGATCTCGAAAGGTCCAATGTATCGTGGGTTCAATTTTCTCCGCTTCCCAAAACGAATAACTCCTTTCCACGGAGAGACTTTTAACAGTACTCGATCTCCAACTTGAAATTCTAAGGGCTTTCGTCGTTTATCGGCATAGCTCTTTTGTCGGTCGCGCGATGCTTGCAGTCGAGCTCTGATTTGAACGATCTTTTCCGTGGTTTCACGAATGATTTCCGGTCCCGTTAGCGCCTGATTCGACGTGAGTGCTTTTGCTAGCTCGGTGTCACCTATTTCCGCCCAACATAACGGTGATCTACACTTACGCCCGTATAGTGCTTCGAAAGGAGCGACCTTAATGCTTGAATGATAACTGTTGTTATACGAGAATTCGACTAAAGGTAAATGGGTATCCCATGACTTCCCAAAGTCTATCACACATGCGCGAAGCATGTCTTCAAGCGTTTGAATGGTTCGTTCGCTTTGACCGTCCGTTTGTGGGTGATACGCGGTGCTCATGTCGAGATGAGTTCTAGTGCCTTATGGAGAGATTGCCAAAAACGCGAGGTGAATCTACTTTCCCTATCCGAGATAATAGACACTGGTACTCCATGGAGTCTCACGATCTCTCGAATGTACAAACGTGTCAATCTTTCCATCTTGTAGGATTCTTTTATAGGCAGGAAATGGGCAGACTTCATCAGTCGGTCGACTATTACCCATATGGTGTCCAGTCCGTCCGACGTCTTGGGTAGCTTGGTCACAAAATCCATAGAAATCCCCTCCCATTTCCACTCAGGGATTACCGGTTATTATAACAATCCTGAGGGTTTCTGGTACTCCACCTTTACCTTGGCGCACGTAAGGCAATTACTAACATAGGTCGCAATTTCTGCCTTCATGTTAGGCCACCAATAGTGTTGTTTAATATCCAAATGCATCTTGTCTGAACTGGGATGAATGGAGTATCATGTCTTGTGGGCTTCCTTCATAACAACCTCCCTAAATCCTCCGATTTTAGGGACCCAAATTCGGTTCATGAAGTAGTATACTCCATTCTCCCTTGCCTCTAGGTTCTTCTCCATCCTGCGTAATGCTTCGCTTGCTCAATTTTCCGTCTTCATGGCCTCTGACTGGACTGTTGCAATTTGGGTGGCCAGATGAGATTGAATGGTTATCGAGAGAGTTTTCGCACGGCGATTGGAGTACTCCTTCCGACTTAATGCGTCAGCTACCACGTTGGCCTTGCCTGGGTGGTACTTGATCTCACACTCATAATCGTTTAGCAATTCAACCCATTTTCGTTGTCTCATGTTCAGCTCCTTCTGGTTCAGGATGTGTTGGAGACTCTTGTGATCCATGAAGACGGTGCACTTCGTACCGTAAAGGTAATGCCTCCAAATCTTTAGGGCAAAAACTACAGCTCCCAATTCTAGGTCATGGGTCGTATAATTTACTTCGTGCGTCTTTAGTTGGCGGGATGGATATGCTATCACCCTTCCATGTTGCATGAGAACGCAACCTAAACCCTGGTTTGACGCGTCACAGTAGACTACAAAATCTTCCATTCCTTCTAGTAGAGATAGTACAGGAGCACTACAAAGAGCTTGCTTCAAGGTCCGAAACGCAATCTCTTGTTTGTCTGTCCGTTTGAATGGTACGCCCTTTTGCGTAAGCGAGGTAAGTGGCTTGGCGATCTTAGAGAAGTTTTGAATGAATCTCCTATAATAGCCTGCTAGACCTAAGAATTGACGAATTTCTGTGGGCGTTGTCGGGGTTGCCCATCCTTCAACAACTTTGACCTTAGAGGGATCCACATGAATTCCATCTTGGCTAACTACGTGACCTAGGAAGTTCACACTCCGGAGCCAGAACTCTCACTTGGAGAGTTTTGCGTATAGCTTCTCCGATTGCAGCGTTTCTAAGATTTGTCGGAGATGTTGGCCATGCTCTTCTTTGCTTCTAGAATAAACGAGAATGTCATCAATGAAGACAACGACAAAGTTGTCAAGGAATGGTCGACAGATTCGGTTCATTAGGTCCATAAATGCTGCAGGGGCATTTGTCAGACCGAAGGGCATTACAACAAACTCATAATGTCCGTAGCGGGTTCGGAAATCGGTTTTTGGAATATCCTCTTCCCGGACTTTGAGTTGGTGGTATTCGTACCATAGATCTATCTTAGAAAAATAACTAGCTCCTTGGAGCTGGTCGAATAGATCATCGATTTGTGGGAGTGGGTAGCGATTCTTGACAGTTAGTTTATTTAACTCTCTGTAATCGATGCACATCCTAAAGGATCCGTCCTTCTTTTTGACAAAGAGCACTGGAGCTCCCCATGGCGAGTAACTAGGTCGGATAAATCCCTTGTCCAGAAGCTCACTGAGTTGGTTGGACAATTCCTGCATTTCAGCAGGAGCCAGCCGATAGGGTGATTTAGCGAGAGGAGTTGCTCTTGGAACGAGGTCGATTCGAAAGTCAACCTGTCTCTCTGGGGGTACTCCCGGAAGATCTTTAGGAAACACGTCTGGAAATTCACACGCTACCGGAATATCTTGAATGTTAGTTTCTTCCTTGGTTTTATCCACTATGTGAGCCAGAAATGCCGAATCCTTCTTTCGTAGGTGCTTTTGTGCCTTGATGCACGAGATGAGGCGAAGGTTCATGCTAGGTTTGTCTCCGTAAATTACTAGGGTTTCGTGATTTGGGAGACGAAGACAAATGGACTTCTCGTGGCACATAATTTCAGCATGGTGGGGGCTTAGCCAATCCATGCCGATGATCACATCGAAACTCCTAATCGATACTGGCATTAGCTCTATTCGAAAGACGTGTTGATTAAGGGTTAGGGTACATCCGATGTAGATTTCCCCAGTGGATTCGGTTTTCCCATTGGCCATTTCCACCGTAAAGGTTTCATTTAGCTTTTGGGGTTGTTGTTTTCATAAATGCTTAAACTTATCGCTTACGAAACTTCGCTCCGCTCCGGTGTCAAATAAGATGCATGCATAAGTGTGGTTTAAGGGAAACGTACCGGTAACAACAGAGGGGTCCTGAATAGCCTCACCCTGACCCATGGTCAGCATCCTTCCTGTTCCTCCGTTTCCTGAATTGTTGTTGTTAGGGCAATCTCGGCGGAAATGCCCCGTCCTTCCACACCCATAGCAGGTGTGGCTAGGCCCTGCACTGCTGCCGCCGGTGATGATGTTGTTGTTGTTGTTGCGATGGTTGTTATTGTTGTTCCCCAGATTTTGGTTCTGGGGAGGGTAAGTCCTGCAGTACCTTGCAGTGTGTCCCCTTCAGTTGCAACTGGTGTACTGAAAATCCTTGCATTCTCCATTATGATGGAGACCGCACTTATTGCACTTGGGAAGATTACCGGAATAAGGTCTTGAAGCATTTGAAGCAGCTGACGCTGGAGCATGTGGTGCGGCTGGAACCGGTGCGGTGACAACGTTAACCGCCACTGTCTGCTGCTTTTTAGAGGTCTCGGGGCCCTGGCGCCCCTTCCTCTTATTGTTCTTTCCCTTCTTGCCATCACCTTCCTTCTTTTTCTCAGCCTCCACTGGCTTCTCGCCGTTCTTGTTGTTATGGTCATATAGCTTCTTTGCCAATCTTTTTGCACTGTCAAATGTTTCAGGGTTCGCAGCTATCATATTCCCTTGAATTGGTGATGTTAGTCCCCAAATGAATCGCTCAATCTTCTTTCCTTCCGAGGTGATCATACCCGGGCACAACAGAGATAGTTCACTAAATCTCGATATGTAGGCATCGATATTCGCATTCTGCACAGTGAGGTTCCATAGCTCTTGCTCCATCTTCTGTATTTCACCTTGTGGGCAGTACTCAGCCATTAGCATTTCTTTCATCTCTTCCCATAACATAGAGTTGGCTACAGTGAGCGTTATGGCTTCCACGTGTCCGTTCCACCAAGTCAGTGCTTGGTCCACAAAAGTGTAGGCCGTGAACTTCACTTTCATCTGCTCAGGGCAACCGCATATCTCGAATACCGACTCCACCTTTTCAATCCATCGCTTCAGGGTGATCACCCCTCCAGTGCCGTTAAAAGTTCGTGGTTTGGTGTCACACCCCGAAAACCAAAGGCGGAAACGTTCCTGGGGTTGACTCCACGTTGAGTATCAAATCCAATGTACATAGTAATCACAGTAAACAACCATTACATTACATATATATGAAAGTTTACATTTGGTTCAAAAGTAAATTGTACAAAAGTTATACATATATCATATGAACAAAAGAGACGAGTCTTCAGAGCACTCCGTCTTCACCAAAAGATATCACCGGGTACCTATCTAACTTGGACCTGAGAATACAAGCAGTTTGAAAATCAGCATAAAGCTGGTAAGTTCATAAGCGGTTTTGTTTTGTGAAAATGTTTTGGTTTCCTTTAGTTTTCTGAAAAGGTTTGATATCCAAGAAAATCCCATATTTTCTTATGTAAAGTAGTTAAGTTATCTTTCGTTACAGTTCAGTTACAAGTTATAAGTTAACCCTAGGAAAATCCCATATTTTCCTAAATGTAAGATTGATTAAATAACACATAGTATAGTTTAATATACAAAACTATAATTTAGAAGAACTGTATATAGAAAGTATTTTGAAAACCTTGGGACTAACATCCCGAACCAGTTATAAGATAATTCGATAAAGACCATGGGATCACTATCCCGAAAATAGATATAAGATAACTTAATAAACCATGGGATCACTATCCCGAAACTAGATATATGATAGATTGATAAAATCATGGGATTATCATCCCGTATAAGATTTAGTTTCAAAATCATGGGATTACCATCCCGAACGAGATATAGACACAAGATCATGGGATTATCATCCTGAATGAGATATAGACATAAAACCATGGGATTACCATCCCGAACGAGATATAGATACAAGACCATGGGATTATCATCCCGAACAAGATATAGATTCTAAACAAAATCCTAGCTGTGAATAAGTTTATATTAATACGTATTGTGAGTCGGGTAACCATGCTGATATGACAACGAGACCTCCTTGACGTTAGTCAGACGTCGAATGATATACAGAATTTGTCACCCCAGGCGTGCCTGCCTAACTGTAGCTAGCAGTTAAGGTGTGGGATTGTCAGTCCCAAATAGATCTATTCACAAATTCCTCGCTCTCCCTCCAGGAGACTCTGGTTACACTTCCGGAGAGGATTTACTTGATCATCCATAAAGGGTAGTGACTATCTCACAAGCTAGTATTAAACTATTCACAGGATTCTCATACGATATCGAACATACGAAGATTTTAAGACATGATACAGTGAAAATAGTTACATACATGAAACTATCTGGCAATACATTCAAATGATACGGAGATAAACTAAATCAGACATAGTTTATCAAATAACTTTATACCGATATCAGTACATGATATAAAGAGAAACATGGAACCCCAAATTATTCCCATAATAATTTGATTAGTTTGATTATTTTCTTAACTAAAATCCATTTAGTTGTAATCGATAAATCATTCCTTATGCTCAACATAATACATAAGGAGTAAAAGAGTTTATAAGTTTGCCAGATATTATTTGAAACACATAAATGTTATTATTTGAAAACAGTTATGGTTTGCTTGTATCCCCCCCCTGAAAACAGTTAAAAACAGTGAAAAAGGCGTAGGGGTATGAACTCACCGGACGAGAAACGTGACGATTTGGATGCTAAGAGTTGATCCGGGGCTTGTAAATACACGAGGTTCCTAATTATAATGTAAAGATACACATTTGTATCTAATTAGGACTTAGTTTATTCATATGATAGGGACGCTTGCTTCAAGTCGCGAAAACACTCCGATACGAGTGTTTGGAGGGACCCGGGTGGCGTTTAAGGACGTGAAATGATACTAGGGAATTGGGACTTGAGTTTACTCCCCATGAGTAAACTAATATAAGAGTTTTGGTCTAAAAACACCCATTCCCCATGAGTTTACGGCCGTAAACTCATGGTGGGTGTGGTTTAAGGTGCTAAATGACTTCTAACACTTAGGGGATAATTTCTAGACTTGGTTTAAGGACTTGAAAGGATTTTAAAACATAAAATAGACCCACTTATGGGAGTTTATGGCCTAGCATGGCTTCCTGGCCGTAAACTCCTATTTTTCCAAGAAAATGATGTTAAATGGTTCCAAAACAAATCACATGTGATTAATAGAATTATTCCAAGGCCTAACATGAGTTTGTATGGGACATTTGAGGGTTTTATGGAGTTTACGGCCCATGAGACCCCCTCATGGCCGTAAACTCATCTATAGGGTGCTACAAGATGTTTCAAGGTCTAAAACTTGCATGGAAGGACTTCTAAAATTCATCTAAGGGCCTTAGGGGTGTTTAGTTTGCATTCTAACACCAAGAATCATGGAGTTTACGGCCTAAGAACAAGCCTTGGCCGTAAACTCTTAAAAATCCCACAAATAGTGTATTTAAGGCCCTCAAACTATTTTTGGTTGGTCCATTGATTTATTCCAAGGCTTTTGGTGGTGTTGGATGGCTTTCTAACACCTTAGAATTGAATTTATGCCAAGTTTTGAGGAGTTTACGGCCCAAGCACATGCCTTGGCCGTAAACTCACATAAGTCCCCCAAATTTGATGTTTCAAGTGTCCAAATGCTAAAACCAAGGTTCTATAATTCATAACTAAGCCATACTAGTGATTTGGAAGGGTTTAAGGGCATGAAAAACCCCATTTACATGAGTTTACGGCCCAAGCTTATGCCTTGGCCGTAAACTCCTTCAAAGTCCTCAAAATCAAAGTTTTAAATGTTCTAAGTCCATATCTTGAAGTCCCTTAGCCATATCTAAAGTCCAAATGAGTTAAGGAAGGAGTTTAAGGGCTAAAAACCCTTCAAATTGGTGTTTACGGCCTAGGCAGGCTCCTGGGCCGTAAACTCACATATGAAGGTCCATTTCATGATTAAATGTCAAATTTGGAAGCCAAATATACTATAGATTAAGGCTAGGAAGGTACCTTAGGGATTTGAGGCCTTAAAATTGAGTTTTGGACCCTTAATCTTTGGATTTAGGAGAGAGGTTAGAGAAAGAGTAGAGAGAGAAGGAAAAAGCTTCAAATGATAGGTTAAACACGTTTATATAGTTCCTAAAACTTGGACACGGTGGAATTCTACCCGATACCGGCCTTAAACGAAGCTTTAGGTTGCACCCGATTGAGTTTCCGTCACCCGACGAGGATATTTCTAAAACTTATGAAATAAATGTTTTGGGCTAAATTCATGAGTTCCTAAATGATTTGGACCCTCATTGAATGATAATAAACATATAATTTTTGTTAACTAAGCCCAAAAACAATATCGGGACATTTCGATCTCCGACGAGTTATACGGGTAGAATGGGTTTTCGGCGATGAACAACTTCGGGTTGTTACATTTGGCGTTTGTGAAGTCCTTGTAGGTACATGTTTTGGTGGGTCCTTGATTCATTCCGTTGTTCGAACTTCCGGATCCTTGCCCATTGACTCCTCCATTGTTCCCTTGATGAATTTGCGTAATCGCTACAGTGACCGCAGCAGATACAGCTGCCTGGAACGCGGCTGAGTCAACTTCGGGTGGAGTTGGTCCTGGGTTTTCGCGAGTGGGTCGGAGAGGCATCTTTCTGTCATGAAACGGAAAAATGTTGAGTGTATGTGGTTTCTGTGAGGTTGTGATCCTACTGACTAGGTGCATGGTGTGAACTTAAACACTACTACCATTAAACATACAATCATAACTTCTCAACACATAGCAATTTGTAATATCATAACAAAGCACATAAAAGTTTATTAATATTATCCGCATTTGATACAAGAAAATTTTGCTCGTAAGAGCATACATGAGTGACACTAATTCGACAGCATAACGGCTCTATGAGTAGTGTAGTCACTTAAACATAGAGTCGGGGTACATAACATAGTTCCTAACGACCCACTAAGATAAATCTATCCCTAAACACGATGAGCTGCGTCCTACGTAGTGACGAGGTCATATGCCGAAATGTTGCGCCAGTAACTGAGCCATCTCCGCCATGTCTCCAATAACCTCATCCCTCTCATGCTCAGCTCGCACTGCCCGAGCTTCCATAGCATACAGCTGTTGTTGCAGAGCGGCGATCTCAGCTTCGGGGGAACGGTTCTCCCTTGGGGGGGGTCACTGGTGGAGCGGGGTGGTCTGGTTGCACCTCGTTCTCACACGGAGGGATATGGTTCTTGTCCCCGTCTTGGCCTTCCTCGACGTTGTCGTCGGTCTCACCAAATTCGTAGTCGGTGTCTATGTATTCGTCAGGTCCGACGTCGTGTGCTTCCTCTGGATTCCCTTCTGGTTCATCTTCAAGCATCCCGTGAGCCACTAGGACTTGATGGAACTGAATACCCAGCTGATCTCCCTCCATGACGACTGGGGGAAAGTAGAAACTATCGTCACTCCCACGACTATGATATATACTAAATTGATGTCCTCTTTTTGGTGCTAAAAGGGTATAGTTTTAGGTTCCCTAGCTATTCCGATCTCATCAAAACGTGTGTTAGTTGTACTTTGGAGAGAATGTAGTTGATCAAGCTACATCCACTCCTTGGTACCACTAAGAACAGTCCTGAATTAATCGAGATACTAGCATTATTTTGTTTGGTTTGACGTTATGTTCTTATTCCTAATGCAAGCAAGGGTGTTTTATTTACTCGTTTTGTTCAGAGTTATGTTAGTCCCTCTTTTTGGTTTATATTTGGATATCAATGTGTGGCTAGATATGCTAGTTCACTATAAACAAAGCTCTGATACCAACCTGTCACACCCCCGAACCAGACGGCGGAAACGTCCGAGGGCTGCCGTGACTTAATTGAATACCATAACATTGAATATATATGAAACATAACATAATTCATCACCATGCATTAATATAGAACAACTGATAAAGTTTACACTGAGTACATTGTTTTAGCGTTACATTCCCAAAAATAAATTGTTCGGTTCATAGATAAACAAACTGCAAGCCATCACTGAGTACATTTTCCTTCGGTTCACTTGTTACCTGAGAATACAAGTATTTTGAAAAACGTCAACATATGAAATGTTGGTGAGTTCATAAGCGGTATTTGAAAAGCAACGTTTTGTATTGTTTTGAAAAACTACCAGAAAATCCGATATTTTCTGAAAAGAGTTTATGAAAAAGTTTGTGAAGATCCATGAGTATGCTTGTTTATTTCTATGGTTGTAAAAATTGTTCATTGAACTTGTGTACATTTCGAAAACCGTATGTATTGAAAAACCCTAGGAAAACCCGATGTTTTCCTAACACTTTGAATTCCATGTAGTTGTAGAACCATCGCGGCGTGTGAAGTCATTGATTCCAGGCGACGTCAGATTATTGCGCATGGTGAATTGCTATAAACACGCGTCACACAAACGACCAGTTTACAACTATACTAACGATCCCATAGGCGTCTTCCATACTATTCACGTAATCCAACCGCCCTGACTTCTTGTAGTCCCACATCCGAAGAGAAAGAGGGCACGAAGACCTCGATAACTCCGTTGGTCGATTGGGGATAAAAAGAGTGCGAAGGGCCCTTGACCCGATTCGCATTTGCATAACTGACTTTACTAGCAGTACCAAAGGACCCTTGGGGACCAATAGTATAATAGCCATTGAAAGTCCTTTTACGTTGTGGTGGATCATGTAAGACCCAACAACTCATAAGGTTGAAGTCTTCGGGCCTAAAGATCAAGTCATTGGGCTAGCTAGGCCCAACAAACAAGATTTTACACTTTTGGGCCCAAAGGTGGTGCGTCGACGTCTGTGCACTCTCACGTGTGTAATGATTTCCCAAATTTTCCGTGTATGAGTCGAGTTATCGTCGTGTTAGTAGTTTCGGGTTTGTTATTGATTCGAGACCGAATCAATTCGTTTGATAACGATTTTTGGTGTTGTTGTGTAATATAATTCGTCGGTAGTCGTAGTGCCAGTGTTTGATCACAACGGATGTATTGAATTAACATTTCAACTTTTCTGTTACAGCCCCTCTTTTTGATGAGATTAAAACGTTAATCTTTGAAGATCGATTAGATCTTAAACAGGTAAGTAATTATAAAACAGCAAGAACACGAAAATAAGAACAAGGCAAAAGTGAATCAAACGTGTCAAATGATTAAAATGAAATCATCAGAAAAGCTCGATTAAGAACATCAACTGTAGAGGATTGGTAGGTTACAAGAACGATCAAAGAAATCTTTAAATACTATCGTTATGCTCTAGATCAATCGTTAACCTAATATGCATGCAAGCATATACTTATATAATAAACATAATGGGCTCTCGGTTGGACAGGCCCAAACCGGAATACAAAATAAATAAACAAATAGCCGAGCCTAAAGACGCAACCCTTGAACAAATCTTCAACCTAACAATCTCCCCCTTTGCGTCAATTAGGGCGAGATCTTCACTTCTTACTTGGGCCAGCAGCGGAGGCAGGTACCTTCTTCTTCACGGTGTTAAACAGACGAGAGATAAGAGCCAGAATCGTCTGCCTAAACCTGATGTACCACTGGATCATGTCATTGAAATACTTAACATCATCCGCTGCATTCTCTTTACACCTTCGAACGATTGACAGCACGTGCTCTAGACAGGTAGTGGTGTAAAGATGTTTGTCAGCTAAAGCAAAGAGACATTTCTGTCCTTCTGCTCTAGTGAAGATAACTGAATTGCGTCTCGGGTCGATCTTGCCCATCTTCATCTGATTGAGATCACTGGCCGATCCCACAGAAGCTATCTTCGGTTTCTTCTTGAAGACAGTGGCTACCTCCTGATCCATAAGGGCTACCTCCATGATATAACAGACAATCATCCTCTTGATATGGTCTATAATTGGACCATATTCAGCTTCATTTGTCAAGAGGATGTTATGCAGAACGATCCAATCATGAGGATTTAAGTTCGGTAGATCTGCTAGGGAGATATGATGTGCAGTTCTTGCAGATCCCCGAATCACCTTGAACCGAACGTTTATGAATCTACCTTCGGTGTAAGGCTTCAGTACCGGAACGTTCACTATCTTCTGGGCGCTCCAAGTTAGATACTGAGGACGAGCAGCCTTCAGATAGAAGTCGATGAGCTCCCTATCAAGCTCAGCGTTCGGATGAGGGACTTCAAAGATATTTGAGAAGGCGTGGAAGATAAACGCCTTTCGAGTCAACGACATGTCGAACTGCGAATCGACAGAATTAACGCAGTCGAACGAAATCATCGGCTCGAGCCATAAGATGCTGGGAGTGTCTATGGCCTCTTTGATCATTCGCTCCCGAGTCCATGCAGGGAAAAGAGTCTTCCTGCTCTCGAGGAGATCGTGGGCTTCCTTCTGCTTGCGTTCGGCTTCTTCAGCCTCTCGCACCACACGATTAACATCATCATCAGCATTGCGACTGTTCTTTCGTTTCAACATGTCCGCAATGGTCTCTTTATCTTCATCTTCATCTTCATCTTCTTCCTCAGCTATGTTTTTCCCTTTATCCTTCACACCCGAACCCGAAGCTTGACCAGTCGGAGGTGGTTCGGTTGTGTGAGTAGCTTTGGAGGAAGGAGGTGGTTTTGATCCGGATTCTGCCATTGTTGAAGATTGAAGATTGAAGAAGATGATGAACAGGAAAGCTTTTGGGAGTTTTTGTTCTCTTGAAATTTCGGAGGCAGTAAAGAGGTAAATGGGAGTGGAGACTGCCTTTTATAGTGGGTGATAGGAGAGAGAAAAATCGTTTCAAATCTTCTATGGAAATACGAAAAGGTTTCCTGAATGACAGATGTGCGACAGTTGAGGCGTGCGATGATCACGTAGGAGAGAGAGTGTCAGATTCCTAGGATCACGCCACCCAACAAGCGCCGTTTCATAAGAAAACCGTTTCAAATCCTCACGCGCCTTTAAGTGCCAGAAAGATGTCGCTTAGATTTCGCACACGCGTCCACTTTGTCAGTAAAAGAGTGGACGTTTCAAATTCACACGCGCCCCTTTTTACTACCGGTTGAAATTCAATCCTTTTAAGTTCCCTCCTGAGTCAGCAACCCTTCGTCTTATCTTTTAGAATTGCGTCTTTTGAATAAACTGCCCACGTGGGGGATTGTTGACCACGTCTTAATTATTAACCACCAATGCAATAAATCAGCCTGAAATTAATTAGTAAAGGAATTTTGGAAAATCAAGGATTTTCGTTCAAAGAGTGTAAAAAGAAAAGAAATAAAGCAACTCTTTTTAGGATTAACTGTGATGTCAATAATGACACGAAACTGATGATCCCGGGCACGAATCTCTTCCTTCAAGATCAAGAGAGACCTTAAAGTGTTAATGTGGATTCCCGTTGAATTACGATCAATCACTTTTTAAGAAATGTTGAAAGGCTTCTTTTAATTAGGCTACTTTAGGGTGGCTTTCGCTTTGATGCAACAATTCTAATCTTGAAATAAGAAAGAAAGTGATCAAATTACTTGTGAGACCGGTGTAGTCTGTTGAACAAGTAGGTAGGAATTTATTTGAATTTGGCGTGGAAAATATAAAATCTCAAAAAAAATAAAAAATGGATCCCAAGGGAAGAAATGTTATGGTGTTTAACAATATCATAGGAATCACACAAAATAAAATTTGAGATTTCATAAAAGTACATCCGTCAATTCTTTGGTGAAAACTTGAGCAAATTAATTGATCACCATCAATTCAGATTTGGTGTTGAATGTTGGGTTTCACTCAGCTCGTAGTGACACGAAACTAAGATCATAAACACAGATGTTGTGTAACCATAAACCTCAGTGGTAATTTCTGAGAGTCTCAAGGGTTACGTTGATGAAACGAATGTAATGGAGAAGTGTAATGGAGATGGTGTAAGAAGATAAAGTACCTCTGCTGCGAAAATAAGGACCAAGCAGAAAAACTCTTAACTCATGTGAGAAAAGAGTGAGGTAGCTCACGATTAGAATAAATGTGGTAGCCTTATTGGGAAGACAAGGTTTGTTTATACCAGGTCATGAAGGCTATTATTCAAAATTTTATGAGGCTTGGGACACATACAGCAGCATGCTTCTAAGGACATTTAAGTAATCCAACATTTATACCCCCATAAATGAATGAACACACAACAAGAAAAAAAAATATTTTTGGAGTTTTTGAGATTTATTAAAGAAAAAATAAAAATAATAAGATTAAAAAGATAAGTAGGAAAAAAAAATAAGTAAGAGAAAAAAAATAAGACTTAGAAAAAAAGTTTGGAAAAAAAAAATGAAAAACTGAACCCGAACGTTCGGTTGGTTTCGGTTGGGAAAAATTTTGAAAAACCGAACTCGAGCGTTCGGTTGGTTTCAGTTCCAGAAAATTTTGAAAAACCGAACCCGAGCGTTCGGTTGGTTTTGGTTCCAGAAAATTTTGAAAAACCGAACCCGAGCGTTCGGTTGGTTTCGGTTTAGGAAAATTTTAAGAAACCAAGGATTTTAGACATGCAATTGGAAAATATTTTCAACACTAAGAAAAACAATTTTGTACAAGAAATATACATCAAAGAAAAACTACCTTTGAAGTGATGAGCGAGTTAGATGGTTTAACCGAACCCGAACGTTCTGTTGGTTTCGCTTCTTACGTTTGAGGTTGAGAGGTAGTGTGAAGTACTGACTCTGATTCCATCATACCTAGACCTTGCAATATTATGTTGAATGATGCTTCAGGAAGAGCTTTGGTAAAGACGTCAGCCAGTTGATCAGTGGTTCTTACGAAGTGAACTTCGACGTTTCCATCTTCCATGTAATCTTTGATGAAGTGATACCTCAGTGCTATGTGTTTGGTTTTAGAGTGTTGCACTGGGTTATGACAGATCCTAATTGCACTTTCAGAGTCACAATATAGTGGAATCTTCTTCATATTGAGTCCATAGTCTTGAAGTTGACTCTGGATCCAAATCACTTGTGAGGTGCAAGAAGCAGCGGCTATGTATTCCGCTTCGGCAGTAGACAACGATACACACGTTTGTTTCTTGGATTGCCAGCTGACCAACTTCCCGTCAAGGAATTGACAACCACCAGTAGTGCTTTTTCTGTCGAGTCCACATCCTCCAAGGTCAGCATCAGAATAGGCTTGAACGAAGAAGCCTGAGTTGGATGGATACCATAGACCTAAGGAGGTGGTTCGCTTGAGATAGCGTAAAATGTTCTTCACTGCAAGCATATGAGGTTCGCGTGGGTTTGCCTGAAATCGAGCACAATAACACACAGAAAACATGATGTCAGGCCTGCTAGCAGTAAGATACATTAGTGAGCCTATCATTTGACGATAGAGTGTGATATCAACAGCCGATTTGTCTAGGGATGGAGTTAGCTTGGTGCCGAATGCCATTGGGACTTTGACTTTGGAGTCTCCCATCATACCGAACTTTGCTAGGAGAGTCTTCGTGTAAGCTTCCTGATTGATAAAGATGCCTTCGGGTCCCTGTCTAATATTTAAACCAAGGAAAAAGTTAATAGGACCCATTGAGCTCATTTCAAATTTAGTCTCCATCAACTTTCTGAATTCAGCTGTTAAGCTGGGATTCGTAGAGCCAAAGATAATGTCATCGACATAAATTTGAACTATCATAAGGTGGTTACCTTCCTTTTTGCGAAAGAAGGTTGGGTCAACCGAACCTTGTTTGAATTTGGACATCTTTAAGAATTTGGTTAGCGTTTCATACCAGGCTCTCGGAGCTTGTTTAAGGCCATACACAGCTTTATCCAGAATATAGCAATGGTTTGGATACTTTTCGTTCACGAACCCAGGAGGTTGGTCCACATACACGGTTTCTTCGAGTTCTCCATTAAGAAATGCACACTTGACGTCCATTTGGAAAACTTCAAAGTTTTTGTGGGCAGCATAAGCAAGAAATATTCTTACAGATTCCAGCCTAGCTACAGGAGCGAAAGTCTCTTCATAATCAATCCCTTCCTCCTGACAGTATCCCTTTACTACCATACGAGCTTTGTTCCTTATAACATTCCCTTCCTTGTCCATTTTGTTCCTAAAGACCCATTTGAGACCAACAACCGAAGCGTCTAGAGGAGTTGGAATGAGGCGCCAGACTTTGTTCCTTTCAAATTCGTTCAGTTCGTCTTGCATTGCTTTAACCCAATCAGAGTGATCAAGGGCAGAGTTAACTGTCTTCGGTTCAACTTTTGATACGAATGAGTTAAACATACAAAACTCAACCTTTGAAAATAAGGATGTCTGTTTTGCCTTCAGTTGTGATCGGGTCAGAACCTTTTCAGAGACATCACCAACCACTTGAGAGATAGGATGATCTCTGGTCCATTTGGTAAGAGGAGGATAGTTTGGATCAAAGGTTGGGTCTAGTTCAGCATTAATCATTTCTTCTGGCTCGGATTGGCTATCGTAGTCAAGCGTCATATCATCATGCTCCCCCTCGATTGATGAGCTTTGAGAAACTTGAGGTTCAGAGGTTTCTTGTGGTGCTGGACTTGCAGGCGTTGATGCACCTTCAGTTGGAGAAGCACTTTCGGTTGCAGTTGTAGAATTTGGTTCCCCCTCGACATGTGAGCTTGGCTCCCCCTCGACATGTGAGCTTGGCTCCCCCTCGACTGAAGCATCGTTGGATGGAGGTTCATCAGAAGTCGATCCTCCTTCATTCATTCTCCTAGCAGCTTCTTCGACAATTTGCTTCATGTGGTCTACCTTGTTGTCTGTTGCACCTGCTTCTGAGAGAGAAGCTTTCTCTGGTTCGTCAAAGAGCTCCAGAAATTTCTCGTATAGATTAGCGATCGAGACTGTGACTTGGCCAGTTTGAGGAAAGATTTCCCCAGCGGTGTCTTCTTTGGCTTGCAACTTTTTGACATAGTTATCGTCAAAGGTCAGGTAATATGTCTCTTCAATTTTTCTCGAACGCTTGTTTAGGACCCTGTATGCTTTGGATGTGAGAGAGTAGCCCAGAAAGATTCCCTCGTCGGCTTTGACATCAAACTTGTTGCGGTGTTCTTTAGAGTTAAAGATGAAACACCGTGAGCCGAACACATGGAAAAATTTCACATTGGGCTTTCTGTTGTCTAGTATCTCATAAGGTGTGAGCGTGAATCGCTTGTTGAGATAGGACCTGTTCTGTGTAAAACAAGCAGCAGAAATAGCATCAGCCCAAAAATAAAGAGGTAAGGAAGAGAAACTTAGCATAGTTCGGGCAGCTTCACACAAAGATCGGTTTCGTCTTTCGACAATTTCGTTCTGTTGAGGTGTGTAGGGAGCTGAGAAGTTGTGACTTATTCCCTTTTCTGCTAGAAATTCTTCAAATTCCTTGTTCTTGAATTCCAGACCATTGTCGCTCCTGATGTTGCGAACGACCTTCTTGAGCTGTACTTCAATCTGCTTGATGAACACTTTCAGCTTATGAGTCGCTTCAGATTTGAGCTTTAGAAAGAACACCTATGTAAATCATGAAAAGTCATCAACAATAACAAGAATATACTTGCTACCACCGATGCTTTCGATAGATGAAGGACCACACAAATCAAAATGAAGTAATTCGAGTGGTTCAACAACTTTTGTGTTAATTACAGATGGATGACTTTGACGACTCTGCTTCCCCATTTCGCATGCAGCACACAAATGATCTCTATCGAACTTGAGCAATGGAAGACCCCTAACATGACCTCCAGTGACAAGTCGGTTGATATCTTTAAAGTTGAGATGAGAGAGTCTTCGGTGCCACAACCAGATTTCGTCAGATTGAGCTTTTGATAACAAGCATATTGTTGGGTTTCCTTTGATGGGTTTAAGGTTTAGAGGAAACATTTCACCCTTTCGCTCCGACTTGAGAATTACTTTCTTTGTCTTTTTCTCAATAATTTCAGAACCTTCATCATCGAATGAGACTTTGAGACCTGTACCTCCAACAAGCTGAGATACACTGATGAGGTTGTGTTGGAGTCCTTCCACATAAGCCACCTTCCTTATAGTGAAATCACCATTAGTTATCATTCCGTATCCCTTTATGGTGCCGAAAGAATTGTTTCCAAACTTGACATTGCCACCATTTGTAAGAGATCTATATTCCTTGAGCTCCTCTTTCCTCCCTGTCATGTGACGTGAGCAGCCACTATCAATGTACCATTCTTCGTCGAACTGCTCGTCACTTATAACCTGCAAAAATTAAGCAGATTTAGGAACCCAAAGTTTCTTGGGTCCACGTGAGCTTTTCATGGGAACAGGAACAGTAAGAGAGATGTCAACAAGATATGTTCGTTTTATAAGTGTTGTTTCATCTTTCTTTTTAATGGTAAAAACTTTTATTTTATTAGGATTGGGTGCGGTCGGTTTAGACTCTGGTGTGGATGTAGAAACCTTCTGTTTGCCTTTTTGTTCAACCGATGAATGAGATTTTTGAGAATGAACAGAATGAGCTTTAGAGCAAGATGGAGATGAGTTGGTAGAAGCAGAAGAATTAGATGACCTAGAAGGAGTGGGTTTAGACTGAGAGGACTTCTTGGCTGGAGACTCTAGGTGACCCTTTTGCTTTTGATCATTAGAGGGACTGACCTTAGAGTTTTGATCTCTTTTGACTTCAGAACCGAACCTTTGCTTTCGGTTGGAATCGTTCTTTGAACCGAACCTTTGCTTTCGGTTGAAGTCATTCTCAGAACCGAACCTTTGCTTTCGGTTGGTATTCTCTTGTGAACCGAACCTTGGCTTTCGGTTGTTGTGGCTCTCAGGCTTTCCGACAGGATTGTTTTCATACTTCAGATTCTTGTATTGATGTGAGAAGTATGCATTCTGGGATTGCCAGAATTGCCTCCTTTCAGAAAGATTCTTCCTATATCTTTGATTCCTTTCACGTTTCTTATTCCTCATCTGCTTCGGTTGATGATGAATATTAGCCTTCATTTTTGGTTTCTCCTTGGCTGGTTCATTTTGAACTGTAGGAGTTTCACTTTGAACTGAGGAAGTAGAGGAAACGTCTTCTTTTGCCGAACTTTCATTCTCCTGAGGAATGTCTTTTGTACCACTGGTGCTTGGCTCATCGAAATTATCTAGCTTATTTAAGGGTTCAGGTATGTATCTACCTTTACTCAACCAAGAGGTTCTTTCGAATAAGCCTACCGTTTCATTTGCATTATCTATTGGAGCTGACCAGAAGTACTCATCACAGCCATCAACATTGTCTTTGTTTACAATAGCTGTGAGTTCAGCCGTCTAATGTTCGGTAACTCCAGTGACCTTGTATACTTGATTTGGAGTTGTCCTGACCTTTTGATACACAACTGCTTTCTCTGCTAAGATTGGGGACTTTTGTTGGGACAATCGAGCGAACTCCACTGAATTTTCAGAAATTAGATTCTTGTGGTTTTCAAGTTCGCTTTTTACAAATTCTGAGCAGTCAACCGTGTCCTCTACAGAAATTTCACTCATGTTGTCGTCCTCGTTAAGCTGAGATGCATTTTCAACATCAATTTTGTTTTCTGAGCTTACGTTGGCGTTTAAAGAGTCAAATTTTTGTATGGTTTCGGTTCTCAGTTTAAGTCTATCATTTTCATCCAAAAGGTTTTTAAGCATGTCCTTGTGGTCCTTGGATTTAATGAAGGACTCAATTTTGTCCAGTCCATACATGTAGGTCGGATTGACATCATCAGACGATATCACACTCTCACAATTATAGGCTTCAGCATCGATTTCATCCTCCTTAAACTCAAGGAAGGGCAAAATCATGCGATGGATCTTTTGGCCTATTTCACAGTCCAAGTGAAGCTGAGTAATATTAGAATATAGACGTTTTGCAATTAAACAAAATACATTCCGCTGTTTTAACAACTTTAAATTGTCTCTTTGTAAATAAATGTTTTCGTCTTTTATTTTAACTAATTCAGACTCCTTCAACTCGATACACATGCGCCGCTCCTCACTCTTCGAAGACACCCTGCTTAATTGATCAGTTAGGTTAGAATTGGTGACTCGAGTTTGAGTTAAGCTACTATCTAGATGAGAAATTCTTGTATTAACATTTTTTAGTTCTTTCTCATATGAGGATTGTGGTACTTTAAATGAAATGAAAACCAATTGTACCTTCTTTATCAGTTCATCAAGCTCATTGAACTGCTGGCTGAGTGGTTTGGCCGTAAAGCACATGTCCTCCTGTCCCTTCGGTTTATCGCTTCCACCATCAGTGTTGTATCCCCTCATCTGAGATACATCAGACACCATGAAGCATCTTCCTCCACTGCTCTCCTCCTGTGCCACATAAGCCTTTCCATGAGTAGGCTTCCTCACTTCATCGTCTTCTGAGTCGGTAGACCAAACCTCCACGCTACCGAACTCGTCATCAGCAACCGAACCCTGCACAATAAGAGCATTCATGGAAGGGTTAGCGGTAGACTTCTTCTTTCTCATCTCATCGAGCCTTTTCTGCAGCACAGCTTCCTCATCCTTTTCATCATCCTTTTCAGCCATCTTTTTAAGTACACAATCTTTAGCGTAGTGGTTTTTCCCACCACAATAGTAACAGCTTACTCCAGAATCACCATCCACCTTCGGTTCCTTCTTGGGCTCTTCAACCTTCGGTTCATTGTTAACTTTTTCTGAACTATAACTCCCCTGCCAGTTTCGGTTTTTATTGCTGGGGAATCTCTTCTTTATGAACCTCTTGGGGTTGGACACCATCATTGTTGGATTAATGTCTAAGTCCATAACTATATTTGGTATGTACTTGACCCGACCCGGCATGGTCCATTTGGGTTGCACTTCACCGACACAATTTATATGGATAATCTTTTGAGAATAGTATGTTTATGATTAATATTAATATATTATAAGTTCTAATATATTAATATGGAATCATATTATTTAATTAGTATTGATCAAGAATTAATTTAGAATTAATTAAGTGATCAAAATGAACTAATTAAATATGGACTCTTGTATATATGGAATGGGCCAAGTTCATTTAGGTTGGGCTAAGCTTTCATGGATAGTCCATGGAGTGTTTAACCCATGGATCATATGAAATGAAAGGTCATGGATTTAACCCTATTCTCCATACTATATAAAGATGTCCTTGGTTGGTGAAATTGGCACTAGTGTGGATACACTAAAGAAGGGCTAGCCAATTTCACTAGAGAGAACCAAGTAATCATATTCTCTAAAGTATTCCAAGGTGTCTTGGTGATTTGTGATTCCACTTGAGGCTTCCACACTATTGGGGCTAAGCTCTTAAAGCTTGAAGACATCAAGCTACATCAAAAGGTATGTATTCTATCTTGTTACATTCATTGATTTGTATGCAAGATTAGGATAATACCTTGGAAGTTCTTATTTGCATGTATAATAGAGAAAACATAGATCCAAGGTATTTAGGGTTGCATGTACACTTAGGAGTGTTAGAATGCTCAAAACCCAACAGTGGTATCAGAGCCTAGGCTTGTTTTCATGTTATACCTGCAATAGAAGCTGAAAAAACGAATTTTGGTGCTGTCTGATCATCTGACTCGGCGAGTCCATCAGGAGACTCTGCGAGTCCATGCCTAAAAAGTGATCAAATCGATCCAACTCGCCGAGTTGGTTCATGCACTCGACGAGTTGGACCCCCAGACAGCATATTTTCGAGTTTTTTGGCTAGAAATGGACTAGGAACATTACCCTAAGTTGTTTTTGAACTTATAAACTTGTTTTTTGATGTGGTAATGTTCATGCTAATCCATTTTCAAAGATAATTGTCAATAGATTCATGTTTTGTATTAGTTTAAGGATTAGACTAATTACATGAAAAAGTTTGATTTGAATTATCTTGTTCTTATGAGTTGCTTAGATTAATAGAAAAGTTAATTGAAATAGTTGTTTTCAATCCATTTTAATCTAAGAGTTGAGTATAAAATGTGTTTGTGTAACTTGTCCTCAAGTTACATGAAGAGTCACATTAAAGACTCATAAAACTCATAAAAGTTGGCAATGGTTACAAAATGAAGAGTCTTGTGTCATTGAATAATTTTTTATGACTCCATAACTTGTCCTCAAGTTATGGAAGTTCAAGAGTCACTTCATTAAAGAATAAATATGTAACCATAATTAAATCCATAAGTTATAAAATAAAGAAAAGTTAGTTCTTTTATTAGTTTAAAGTCTTCCATAACTTGTCCTCAAGTTATGGAACTTGAAGAGTTTTTGGATTAAAACTACTTTAAACACATAAGTTATGGAATTAATTAGTTTTGAATAGTTTCAAAACTTGCCCTCAAGTTTTGGAATTTGAAAAGTGTTCCTTATGAATACTTTAATTCCAAGTTAGCCCTTAGAATTTTAAAAGTTAAAATTCAACGCTTATACTTTATAATATTATAAGTTAATAATATATATATGTATAAGAGTAAAGTCAGTCTTACCGCTAGTACGCCTCATTCACGAAGCCGGTCTATAAGGTGGGTATAAGGTTGTTGCCTATAAAATGGAAACTTAATGGGTGTCCACTCTCACCCACCGCTTGCTTGACCAGTGGAGTGTCGTTAGCCGAACGGGTTTGACAAGACTATAATTCTCCTTCATTAAAAGTATTAATGATAATACTAAGTAACTAAACTCTTAATAATACCCAATCTTAGTTACTTAGGAAAAATGTGAATAAGGTGCTAACCCATGAAATTACACTTTACACTTTGTCTAAGTCGTTAGTGGAGCGTGTGTGGTTAACCGGCACACTAACTTGGACTTAACAAGGTAGGTAAAGGGTGACTTAATATTTATCATAGTATCGATGGAGCGTGTGTGGTTAACCGGCACATTGATTGAGGGGTAATTTATTAAGGGTACCAAGTGATTTGCATGGTTACTTCACACCTTGTTTTGTGATTCTCGGCATCCCAGTCACAAAACCTTAAGGGCACACTCGAGATTGAAACATGCCTTTGAATAGTTCAATGAATCTCAAAGATCTAGGAGTTTCAAAACCAATTAAAACCTAATAATACATTTCGTTTATCTTGGTGGAAATTGGTGAATCGTCATTCACCTACCTTCAAATATTTTATAGCTTGGATTACGACATACCTCTTCTAAGTTATAAAATAGTTTGTTGGGTCCTAGCCTTAATATTTCATATTGGGTGTCATATTAAGGACTTTAAATCAACTATCTTGAATATCTCCCAAAAGATGTCTGGTTTAGACACCTATGATCTTCCCAAATCTCTTGAAACAAGGTTTCCTAATGAGGATGATGTCCCATGGATATCATACTTCTTTCTCCTCCTCCAATTATTCTCCCTAACCCACAAGTTCTTGAAAAGTTTAAGGTCACTCAAGCCCTATTGGCAAGGCAAGGTCTAGGTGTGATCACATCTTGGAGATGTAGTCACATATTGACAAGCCGAGAGAGTTGGGTGTCAAAGTCTTGAGAAAGTTGGTGGTTCAATCACTTTCTAAGTCACATAGTGAGTTCCTTTGGGACACCTATGAAACAGACTATAACAAGACCCTTAATGATCTTATCTATTTGCTAAGATCAACTTCCTAAAACTTTATGGACATTGACAATGATGACATTGGATATCTAGTAAAGCATTCTCTTCCCAATGGAAAGGGATCGGCCATAGTCAACGCGGTTGACCAAATGGTAAAGAGAAAAGCTAAGTCTGTGATAGTCTCGTGTACCATTATCAAAGGGTCCATATGTTTGTATTGCCAAAGAAAGGAGCATTGGTTGCGAAGCTGCCAAAATTTACCTAAGATGTTAAAGTCAATAAGTTTGACTCTACTTTAGGTAAAGTCCACTATCTAACTCTGTTAAGTTTCTATTCTGAGATTCTTGATACATGATGTGACTGGGTCACATGGTGATGTTTAAGAATCAAAGGAAAGTGAAGAAACTTAAAGAAAGAATATGTTGAATCTGATCGCGTAGATGGATTTCTATCGCATAGCTTGAAAATCGGATTCTTGAGCTACTTCTTAGGAGTTATGATATTTTTGCTTAGGAATAGATAACAACAACTTTCATATGGATTGTAAGGATAAGTTTTTTCCGCAAAGTTTTAAAATAAAACAAAATTTTTGTTTTTATTTATTTTAAAATATCCTTACAATGGCATTTGAGGAAAACTTGTTGCTTATATGATTCCATTAAGAGCAAGAGTGGAAATATGAAATTGATTCTTTCATTTGTGGTAATGTCTAGATTTACCAAATAAGGAAAGATTCTCCTAACCCAAGTTTCAATTGGACCGGAACTTGGAATCATGCAAGTTGTATAGCATGATGAATGAGAACTTTCAAGTATTGGAAAATTAAGACTAATTACTCGGTCACATGGATGTGTGAGTCAAGTAATGGACTAAGGGATCAAGTACATAGTCTTGTGCACTGGTCAAGTCCACCACAAAAGATTGATAAGACTATTCGTCATAGTTTACTAAAGCTCAGTAAATATGATTATACTTACAAGCTTAAGTGTAAGTCTAAGACATTGGAAAAGGTTCCAATGTATGGCAGAGCGAATAAGAAGAATCAAAATGGCAGAAGGATAAAAGTTTCTCAAATCTGAAAAGATGGGAGAGTACTTTAGTATCAGTTTTTTGATCATCTTAATGATTAAGAAACCATAGCTCAATTAGTTCTCTAAGGAAATCTTAGTGCATTCTTATGACTAAGAAGAGGAACTTGAATTGTTGAAGTGGTTAAATCAAGAAGATGAGTCATACTTCGTTCCAATACAAGTCTTAGAGTCATACTCCAAGATTGTAACTTGAGTGACATGTCTCAAAAGAAGGTTAAAACACTTGTCAAATGTAAGAGTAAAAGTTTTCTACTCTTGTACATTTGAAATTGGTAAGTTGTGATGTTTTGGATAAAACAAAGACCAACTTAGGCCAATTGTGTGAAGTGTTTGTCTTGATTAGAATCCACACTATCTCTTGGATATTTGACAAGGGAGTCTTATAGGTCAAGAGGACAGTGGGAGTCTTAAAGGTCTTGAAAGTCTCAAGAACTAATCAAGAACAAAACCTGAAGGTCTTCCCTAGCACACGACTTGAGGTTTATAACCTATCGTGTTGACATATCTGTGCCCATTCCAGTTAAAGTTGGCTTTGCATATGAGTTCTTAGAGTTCTCAATTGGTTGCACAACTACTTGGAAGCAATGGCAGGCCCTTGAGCTGCCAGGTGGCAAGAAATTAAGATTGAGTTCAATCCATATGGTTTTGGATTTGTCATTATCTGTGTCTTGTGATTATGGTTTTGACAAATTCATATGGGTAGGAACTCATACACCATAAAAATCTAAGTGTCATAAGGATTCTCTCCGATTCATGAAAATGATGGTGAGGAAACACTTTGACTAAGTAGATTTTAGCTAGATAGCAATTGTGATATTTGCATTCTCAAAGTCGTTAGTGGAGCGTGTGTGGTTTACCGGCACACTAACCTGGACTTGTGAGAAGTGGCAAAAAGGTCTAACCATTATGATTACGGCATACCTCTTCATAATTGTTTAGACTCACAAGTGTGCTATCTAAGGGAAGGTGTATGATTTTGATAAAGTCTTATCAAAACAATCTAGTATCAGAAATCTGAACTTTGGTAAGAAAGTCAATGAAGTATTGATTTCTAGAAGTCCAGTTGATTTCTGGGTACATGTCAAAGCTAGTGGGAACATAAGTGTTATGCTAATAATCATCATGTTAGTGGGAGCATGATAATTATGATAAGTATTGCAAGTTAGCAATGTTAATTATAGAAAACAAAAGTTTCAATTGGGAAAAAGTTGTTTTGCTATAATTAAGGGAGAGGAAATTCTGCTTCATCTCAAATCTATAAGCTTAGATCGTGAGGTTTTAATCATTTAGTCAAGGATATATATGAATTTCATGTTGGAATGGCTCAACATAAGGAAATTCTGTATACGGGTCCATTATTTGCGTTCTAAAATTCGATTATGATTACGGCATCCCTTTTCATAATCTGAATTATGAGAACTTGGTAAATTGAAATGGACATATTATAGCAAAAGACTGGTTTAGTCTTTATGTGAGACATCATGAATCGTGTCCCATATGCTTCGGATATAGGATCGATTACATGTGCTATAATCATCCGTTCTAAAATTTTCCAAATGCCTGGGGCATTAAGAAGGGAAAAGGTTTAGAACTGGATATGACTAAAAGGATTAAACAATTGCCGAGGACAATCTAAGGTTTACCAAAGATTGGTTACTCAAGGACAATTGGAAGTATAGTGATAATTCTGGAATGACCATATTGACATAATCTGTAAGGAGGCAACTCTTGTTCAGAAGTGATAGTCAAAATGGAATCTGGAAATGTTTCAAACTTAGAAATTATTCAATCTGTGTAAGATTAAGGAAACTTAATGCAAGAAGGATGTTTCCAAGGAGATGATCTCCTTTGGAATGCTCTGTAATGTTTGTTGTCAATTCTTTATGACTTTGTGCATAATCATTACAAGAGGATCAGTGCATATAAGTTTAGAATCTAACAGATTTCAGTAAATGGCATGAATTTGGAATTCTTGCATTTGCGGTAAGGATTTGGGAGTGTGAAAAGAGAATCATTGAAGTTATGTTCAATTGATCTAGTTCACAAAGTAAAGATCATAGACAAAAATAGTATGCATACTTGGTGTATGGCATGAATAGTGTTTAAGAAAACATAGTGTACATGCTTGGAGCATGGGACAACTATTGTTTTAAATTCAAGAATAAAGTTGATAGCTGAAACAGTATACAATGAATAATGTGTAATCATATGGTGATAAATAAAAGGTGTTTTATTTATGTTCAAAGGGTTGATACCATATTGGATTCAATTATTATTGTGTTTCATTTTGCATGTTTTGACTTCCCGAATAAACTGGGTTATTCTTCCGGAATGACTAAGTTATTCAAACCATCCACAGTCGGTCATATGTTGGAAGTAGATATGAATTAAGACTGTCATGGGTTGGCTTGTAGAGGTCTAAGGTGTTGGACAAAGGGCTACAACACTCATGAGTGCTCATAAGTTCTGAGTATTGGATTCAACCCGCGCTCATTGGAATCACTTCATGGATTTTATCACGAGTGATCATGAGACGATAATATCTTATATTCTTCAAACCTAGAGATATGAGTTGTTACTATGAGTTGATAGTACATTGATTGCACGAAAACGCATACGGTAACTCGGTGTTATAAAACGTGCCTTTGTGTATGATTCAACAAGTAGTAGAACAAGCCATATGAGTCGAAGTTTATCCGTTCCTTTTACCTTCGGGATAAAAGCGATATCTGTGGGCCCCTCGATGATTTGATGATGACAAATGGAAGTGCTCGGCCGGGCCAGGACTGATTTGATTTGTTCAATTAGTCAGTCGTCATAAATCGAAAATCGGGAAACAATAAATGGACAGAGAGAATGATTATAATCCATGTCTCAGTCCATATGATATCTAGAATGGAGGAATATATGATCCCTTATCTAATGGACAAGTTCGTTGACAAGATCAGAGTTCGACAGCGGCTTTAAGAGCTACGATTGCCTGTTAGGTTTGAAGTCATACGCAATAATAGTTTTAGACTTATCCAAGTGGGAGACTATTGGATTAATGTCTAAGTCCATAACTATATTTGGTATGTACTTGACCCGACCCGGCATGGTCCATTTGGGTTGCACTTCACCGACACAATTTATATGGATAATCTTTTGAGAATAGTATGTTTATGATTAATATTAATATATTATAAGTTCTAATATATTAATATGGAATCATATTATTTAATTAGTATTGATCAAGAATTAATTTAGAATTAAATAAGTGATCAAAATGAACTAATTAAATATGGACTCTTGTATATATGGAATGGGCCAAGTTCATTTAGGTTGGGCTAAGCTTTCATGGATAGTCCATGGAGTGTTTAACCCATGGATCATATGAAATGAAAGGTCATGGGTTTAACCCTATTCTCCATACTATATAAAGATGTCCTTGGTTGGTGAAATTGGCACTAGTGTGGATACACTAAAGAAGGGCTAGCCAATTTCACTAGAGAGAACCAAGTAATCATATTCTCTAAAGTATTCCAAGGTGTCTTGGTGATTTGTGATTCCACTTGAGGCTTCCACACTATTGGGGCTAAGCTCTTAAAGCTTGAAGACATCAAGCTACATCAAAAGGTATGTATTCTATCTTGTTACATTCATTGATTTGTATGCTAGATTAGGATAATACCTTGGAAGTTCTTATTTGCATGTATAATAGAGAAAACATAGATCCAAGGTATTTAGGGTTGCATGTACACTTAGGAGTGTTAGAATGCTCAAAACCCAACAATCATAGCATAATCCTCAGACGTGAGGTCATACTCCTCCAAGTTGAGGTCTTCATCCTCCATCACAGCTTTACTTTTTGATAGGAGGGCCAGTGAACCAAGGCTTGAAACAACGTTCTTCTCATGCAGCACAATCTTCTCCTGGGATTTGAGAATACCCACCAGTTTCGCCAAAGAGTATGATATAAACTGCTCATGGGCTTTGACTATAGACACCACTGCTCTCCATTCAGACCTCAGACCATTTAAGAACGTAACCTTCTGCTCAATAAGCTTCCTTTCGATGTCATGTTTGATCATCCTGCTGAGAAGATGATTGAAGCGATCGAACGTCTGGGTCACTGTTTCTTCGGCTCCTTGCCTGAATTCTCCAAACTCAGATAAGAGCAAGGTTTGGATAGAATGTTCAAGATCCTCATCTATAGAGTACAGTTCACGAAGTCTATCCCAAACTTCCTTTGCCGTCGTACATGAGCTGACCAACCTGAAGGTGTCGGACTGAAGGGCGAATCTGATCAACCTTAACGCCTTGATATTGCACTGGAATTTGTCCTTTTCATCTTGTGCAATATCTTTAACATCCTTCAGCAGATCATTGTACTCCTTTTGAGTCTTAATAATCCTGGACGTTGCAGAATGAGAGAAAGGTCCATTAATGATAGCTTCCCATATGAGGTATCCATTATCCTCAGATCCTATCACGTAGTCTTCGAAGTGATGCGCCCAGACTTCATAGTCATGGGTATATAGGATTGGAATCTTCGTGGTTGAACCGATGCTGTTGGAAATATTGATAGGATTTGATTGCGATTCGTCCATTATGATAAAAAAAAACCTGTTCAAAGATCAGACATGTAATAAAGCAGATTAGGGCAAAACAATAAATATCAAGATACGTCAATAATGAGATGACGGCTCAATAAATATCGGTAGTTGCGGAAAAACCCTAATTGAAACCTTTTCACAGAAAAGATGTGTATCGATTACACAGTCTCCTGCTCTGATACCAATTGATGAGATTAAAACGTTAATCTTTGAAGATCGATTAGATCTTAAACAGGTAAGTAATTATAAAACAGCAAGAACACGAAAATAAGAACAAGGCAAAAGTGAATCAAACGTGTCGAATGATTAAAATGAAATCCTCAGAAGAGCTCGATTAAGAACATCAACTGTAGAGGATTGGTAGGTTACAATAACGATCAAAGAAATCTGTAAATACTATCGTTATGCTCTAGATCAATCGTTAACCTAATATGCATGCAAACATATACTTATATAATAAACATAATGGGCTCTCGGTTGGACAGGCCCAAACCGGAATACAAAATAAATAAACAAATAGCCGAGCCCAAGGACGCAACCCTTGAACAAATCTTCAACCCAACACTTTTTGTTGTAAATTTACTTTTTCAACCCTTTAAATAAATAAATTTCCGGTTTAGTCCTTAAACCATTTTTCTTGACATTTTAACACCAAAACTTATTGAAATTGATATTTTTCAGCATATTTTTAGTTGAAAACAGTTTTAGTCCCTGAAAATAAAGTTTTCTCGGCTGAAACCCCTCTTTTTTGCAATTTTTACACTTTTGGCCCAAATTGGAAATTTTTTGCAACTTTGGTCCTTTTTAATTATGAAAAGCATTTTTAACCTTTGAAAAGGACTTAGAACACTAATAGTCCACTGTTTTACCGAAAAACACAGTTTCAGCCGTCCAAAATAGAAAATTTCGCATATTGGGCCCTATTGGGCCGAAAATGTCATTTTTAGCCCATTAAGCTTGAAATTTGTATTTCTAATCCTCCAAATGAGTATATTTCCAGAAAATATTTTATTAAAACTGTTTTGACTCCTCTCATCCTTCAGAATTCGTAATATGTCAATTTGGGCCCTTTAACTTTATATTTTTAACATTTTGTGTCCAAAAATTGAGTTTTTAGCCTAAAGAAGATGTTATTAAGCCACTTAGCTATTTTTCTTGAAATACTTTGTATGTAGAAATATAATTGATGCTAGTATCATTTAACATAAAGTATATCTCGATTTTTAGGGGCTTATGTCTAGATCCAACATCATAATCACACAAAAACACACATATAAGCATAGAAATCATACAAGGCATACAAAACACATATAGATCTACACTTTCACTTGTATTCCCCCCCCCCCTCAAAACTAATAAAACAGAAAATAGGGAGTATGAAGCTCACCTTAGGGTGTGGTTTCGGTTTTTGAAGAAAAGATGGAAGAAAGTTTGGTGATTTTTGGCCTTAGCACCCTTTGACGAAGATTTCGACCTTGAGGTGATTCTAGGATGCAAGATCATGATTTTTGCATGGATTAGGAAGAGATTTTTGATAAAGCAAAGAATCTAAGTCATAGATCCAAGCATAACCTTACCTTAGATGAAGAGTTTGTGGAAATATCCTCTTAAAAACCTCCTAATTTTCGAGATCTTGATGAAAGATGGAGGGCGTTTTCTTGAGAGAGAGTTGTGAGAGAATTGTGTGTGTGTGTGTGTGTGTTATTCGGCCGAGAGTGAGAGAGGGAGATAAGAAATGGACTTTGAGGTGATGTATTCATAGAAGTATGAGATGTTGCATGGAGATATGTGGGATATTAGTGAGGTGGCATGCATTAAGTCAACCCCTCCTCTTTTCTTCTTGGATTTGGGCCTTGGGCCGAGAATGTGAAAGGAAAAAAAGGGTTTTTGGGCTTTATTGCCCTCAAGCCCATATAGAAGTTAAGTTGGATGAGTCTTGACCTAAAAGAAATATAATATGATTTTCACACTTTGTTGGGCTAGTTTAGGTTAATCATGGTTCAAAACTTTTAATTTATTTCATTATAGGCCCAATATGGCCCAAAATGTTGAAATAAATTAATGTGGGTCCAATTAGAGCCCATTTAAGGGTTCTAAGCCCATGATAGTTAAATTGGAAGCTTATTGGTCCATTGAGTCCAATAAGGAAGTCCTAGTCCAAAATGGACCTAAACAAGAACTTCTAGGGTTTCCAATTGCTTGATGACTATTTGTAGTATTTGTATGATGTATTTGATTGAAGTTTTTGATGTCATAATAATAGGTATCAGACATGCTCTTAAGTTTTTGATTCAACATTTTACTTAAGTATAGTGATTACAAGACACAAAATTTCTAGTTGTGACAACATGATCCTGGCCGGTGCCACGATTGGGATGATTCGTGCTGCTTCCTATACCTCCATTTGCATTGGAGTTTATTTGCAAGAGAGCTGGTATTACTGCTGCTGTGATAGCAGCCTGGACCATGGCCGGATCATATGTTAGTGGTGGAGGTGGTGGTGGGGTTGCGTTTGTACGTGCTGATCTACGAGGAGGCATTGCGCTGCCCAAAAGAAAAATGAGATATTATAAGTTTTGGTAGTTGCGAGTTGAATGATATCGAGTTAACTTCCTTTAATAGTTCAAGAATTTGGTTTAACCAACATAGGGTTTTGAGCTTGATTCATAAATAACGTTTGAATAGATGTACTTGTGAATTGAACGGACTACACATAATTAAAACAAGAAAGAGATTTGCCCTATATATATTAAACATATAGTTGTGTTACATCCGAGTTTAGACAAAACTTTTTGACCTTTCTAAAGGTCTCCGATTACAGAAAGTTCTAAAGAAAATTTTATTCTTATCCGAAGTCCTAATTTATAACAAAATTTGAAATCCTGGCCAGCACTATTTGCGACGTAGGTTGCGCTTGGAGCTTGACTCCACATCTGATTGCTTCGATTCCAATAGACGCCTATCAAAAGCGGCTTGTTGCTCCCTTAACTCGGCTAGGGCTGCAATCATTTGTGCCTGAAATGCCTCAGTTTGGAGTTGGGCATGGTCCTGAACCCCATCCAGCCTACGGATGTCAGAAGTGTGAACTTGTACTTCTACGTTGATCTCGTGGATCCGGTTGGCTTGAACTCCGGATTGATAGCATTGGTTTGCTAGTTTGCCAACCATGACCGGAAGTGCTCGGTCTGCCGATCCCCTGCCTCTGACAT
Source organism: Lactuca serriola (assembly GCF_051521515.1). NCBI lineage: Eukaryota > Viridiplantae > Streptophyta > Magnoliopsida > Asterales > Asteraceae > Lactuca > Lactuca serriola. The sequence continues at coordinate 195,860,800 of NC_136415.1, forward strand.
CATAAAAGTCTCGACACATGCCGTAGGGAGGGCGTAAGCTTTGTTGTCGGCTCCAATGGTGGAGGTGACTTCCCCACACAGGAGTGGGTCCTTGGAAGTTCCTCACATGGATAGGAGGTTGTGGGGCCGGTGGATTGATAACCTCTGGCTCTGAATCTATACCAGAGTCATCTCCCTCATCCAATTCTATCGGCTCTTCGTCTTCTTCAGGATCTTCTTCAATGCATCCTCCATTACCTTGGTTAGGGTAGTAGGGGTCATTGGGGTGATGGAATCCAGCCATTTAGTCTGTATGAGAATAGGGTTAAGAATTTACTATAAGCTACAACACATGAAATTTACCCTTAAGTTTAATGGTTGATGACAACACAAAAAATCCCTTAGTATTATGTAATGATGTGCTTTTGGTAAGTTTTAAAATTGTTGTCCACTGCAGACACTCCTTGGCACATGTTAGTCGACTCTCGGACAAATATAGTTGATCAGGCTATATTCCTCCCAGTTCCGATTACATGTCCCAAGGCGTACCTGTACTGCACAACTTATTTATCATACTTCTAAAATTATCCGATATGAAATTGTTATTAGTATGAAATGAGTGCATGCCTACTTTAAAAACTAATTAAATTTAATTTGAAAATCATGACCCTTCTCAGAGTGTTTTTGCCCAGCTGAGTTTATACTTGTATACCAAAAAGAAATGGTTTTGATATACTTAATTCCCTATAAACAAAGCTCTGATACCAATCTGTCACACCCCCAAACCAGAACGGCGGAAACGTTCGGGGGCGGAGGACGTCATATTCAGTATCATAACAGTTCATAGAAAGGAAAGTACACACCACCGTACATAAATAAAGGTTTTAAAAATGTTTACATCATTGTATTCATTACATGCTCAAAAGATAAATGCATAAACATCTTTCAAAAGAAGTAATTAACGCCAGCGCGTTAATCCCCAAAAGTTGATTTCCAAACCTGCTTAACGGTTCCCTGAGAATACAAGTTATTTCAAAGAAAAAGTGTCAACAATTAAGTTGGTGAGTTCATAAGTGATTTAGAAACATTGAATGCCATTCCAAAATGAGTGTATATTTTCCAAGAAAATCCCTTATTTTCTTATAAAAGTATGTAGTGCATGAGAGTATTTGTGTTGAAAAATGTAGGTAGTTGAACCAAGAAAATCCCTTATTTTCCTAATAGTTGTTTGGTTTGTATACGGGAAAATCCCATATTTTCCTAAAATAGTAGTTTGTTTAATGTCCAAGACTAAAAATTGGAAGCAATCCACATGCTTTAGAAGATTTTAAAAATAGATTTATATAATAAACCTATCGGAAGATTTCAGTTGTTAGATAAAGAGTAGTTTTAATAGCTACTCGTTCATCAATCAGAAGTACTATAATAGTTGTGTATCCGATGAGTTTTATAACCATACTAAACATAATATGCCTGTAGCGACGTTCTTCAGGCGTTGTAGCGTTATGACAAACTGTCACCCCAAAGGAAGGACTGTAGCTAACAGTCAGGGCGTGGGATCATGACTTCCCGTATAGATCTATACACATTTGACACGTTCTCCGAACGGGAGACTCTGGTTATAGACAGGACTTGTAGCGATACCTTCTAATAAAAAGGCAGTATTTGAAGATGTACATGTCTCATGGATTCTCAACTAAGTCTGTATTAAAGTAATAGTTTTGTATGCAAAGTTTATCCTTTTTCATAATGTTTGACAAAACATAAATCATAAGTTTTTAGAATGTATAAAACGGTTTAGCAACGAAGGATACTTTGGAATTACTAAATACTTTGTATAAATCTAGTGCATGCAAAGTATGATAAGAGTTTTCACATAGTATTACTAAATCATAAGTGATTCATTTGATAAAAACGAGTATGTGAAATTTTATGAATTACACGATAATAACCGTATGTTTACTTGTATCCCAAAACCCTAAAAGAGTATAAAAGCATTTAAAATGTATTTAAAGTGTGTTGAAGGGGGTATGAACTCACTTGAAAGTTTGAAGATAGCGAGATGGAAAACCGAGCAGAGTTTCGTCTCGGGAAACGGATTTTTCTCGGGATTCTTGGGAATCTCGGGAGAAAAATCGACCTTCGGGACTTGAGCAAAATGATCAGGGCTTCGGGGTAGTGCGGGCATCGAAAATGAGGCAAAACGCAAGAGAAATGAGAGGAAATGAGCAAATTTTCCGGAAACCCTCGCATCCCTTTTATAGGGGCTGAGAGGCCTCGGTACGCGGGGCGTACGGGCGTACGCAGTGCGTACCCGTGCGTCATGCATGAGCGAGTCCTTGACTGCCCCGGAGCATGGATGGGACGGATTCACATAGGCTCGCATAGGGGCGACGTGGACGGACCGAGACCAAGGCCCTCGCGTACGCGGGGCGTACGAGGCTACGCAGCGCGTAACCCGGGTGAGGATGCTGACTCCTCCTTCGGATATTACTATAATTTTGATTTAAATTTATTTATAATTTATTTAATAAACTTCAAAAAATCATATCTTCTTCATACGAACTCCGTTTTCGATGGTGTTTATATCCACGCGTAGGTGAGACTATGCTCTACAACTTTCGTTTAGACTCCGTTGGCAAATTATGAAATTATTTTTATTATTTATTTATTAAAATGACGTGATTAAGGAATTTCTTTAAAAATTCATAACTTCTTTATTTGACGTCGGTTTTTGCCAGACTTTTTACCACTGAAATACCATTGTCGAGACCTTCGATTCTCGTTTAGGTCATTCCGACCAAAAGTCGCTCGATCTCTGATTCGAGTTTTTAGCTGTCTACTGCTAAGCCGAACTTGGAAAAATCTTAACTTCAATATACGAAGCCGGATTTGGGCATCCTTTTTACGTACGATCCCGGTTTAATGATATTAAACATAGTAGGAATTAAATAGATACTTTTTGGTCATTTTATTATCAAAGTTAATTTTATTAACTCCAAGGTGGTTACAATACTTGACTTTTTAGGTCATTACTAAGGGTTGAAATATCGGGTTGTTACAGTATGAACATATAGTTTGAGTTGTATCATGAAGGTTCATACTTTAACATGAATTACATATTAAGTTTATCACATTACTAGTTTAACAAAATCACATTAGATGATTGGCATAATCACATATGATTGTTATTGACCTAATTTTGACGGATGTTACACCATGCCCCTCAACCATTGGGTTGGAATGCCAACATATTATGCGTCCAATCATCCTACCGGCATGGAATACTGCTACTACAGGTCCAATCATCCCTCAGGATGGAATACCCCAGGCCCACAACCTTCGAGTTGGAATGCCAACCTACTATTAGTCCAATCATCCTACTGGGATGGAATACTCCTGGCCCACAACCATCGGGTTGGAATGCCCCACACTAGCAAACATGCACACATAATAGGCAACCACATAGCACTCTACAGAATCAACATACTAGGGCCCTATCATCCTACCGGGATGGGATACCCTCTGCTACTGCTCAACATACATTACCCGCAGGTAGCCTCCTACCATCGTACATAAGGCAAGACCAACTACAAGTCTATAAATAACACTACGCAAATACCAGGGCGCTGATCCAACAGAATTAGCCATCACTTAACTATTCATTCCTCTAGGATACTAAGCTAACAAGGCATATCCTCATATCATTATCCTATCTACCAGGATACTAGCAAGCATATCATCACATAACATAACCAGCTCTAAACAAAAATTCAAAGGGCCGACCTTGGTGCCTTAGACCCTGGAGTACGGTGAGGATAAATCACCTGAAATGAAGAACCGAATCACGGAAGCACACACCCGAAGCACTGCTCTAAACTCCAACACCTATTTCCATCAATGGACCATTGACATAAATAACCAATCACCGTAACACCCTTGAAGGTCAAAGTCAAAGTCGAGGCCAAAGTCAAACTTCCTGACGAACCCTACTCGCCGAGTTAACTCATTGACTCATCGAGTCCAACGATCTCCAAGTCCCATCCTGCTCAACTCACAGAGTCACCCCTTGACTCACTGATTTGAGGCTGAACCAGAAGAGGTTAGGGTTCTGCAACCAGAGTCGCCGAGTCCAAGAACAGACTCGCCGAGTCCAAGGCAATCTTCAACAGACTCGCCGAGTTGTTCTTCCAACTCGTCGAGTCCATGCTTATGTTCGTACAACTCGTCGAGTACACCCATGTGACTCGCCGAGTCTCTCCAGTTCTCAATCAATACAAAGGCTTTTTGAGCCATGTAGGGGCTCCAATCCATAGATCCACTCTTCTATAGTCTAACCCTTACATAAAGTTGCAAACTTTACGTGAAACCAAGGAGATATAGGCCCAAAACACTCTAGGGCTAGGGTTTATGACAAAGGGGCTTCACCAACAACTCTTAGACATAAGCTTTATGACATTTTGGACCATCACAAGCCTAGATCTAAAGTAGCAACCTCAGATCTAAGCCTCTAACTCTATATAGCTCTCAATCATACCAAAAATCCTCTAAATATCAAATGATAAAAGATCTAGATGCAAAAGAGCCCAAGCAACCGATTATTACCTCTAATATAAGCTCCAACTGAAGTAGATCTCAGATCTACACCACTCCTTTGCAGCAAGCCTCTTGATCTTCAAGCCCCTTTCAAGATTTTCTTCTCCAAAGCTCTATTCTCTCTATTAATGGAAGCTCACTCGATTCTAGGGTTTCTGGATCTGAAAAGGGTAGCCAAGAGGCTGAGGGTGGGTTATATGGTGCTTTATATAGGGCACAACCCCCGGGATTAGGGTTTTCTCTCTTCAGCACCAACTCGTCGAGTCCAAGCTACCGACTTAGCGAGTTGGCCACTTAAACCGCGACAGAATCCCGCTCTGACTCGGCTAGTAAGCAGACCTACTCGTCGAGTCCCTTTCCTAAATTTACACTTTTGGCCCTTCATTGAACATTTGAACTTTGGGGTGTTACAGCATCATAGCCTCCACCTTAGTTGGGTCAACCGAAATACTCTCTTGATTGATGACATGCCCCAAAAATTGCACTTCCCGCAGCCAGAAATCACATTTGGAAAAGTTTTCATAAAGCTTCTCCGCACTCAAAGTCTCCAACATGTCTCTCAAGTGCTGCTCGTTCTACTCCCTGGTTTTGGAGTAAACTAGGATATCATCAATAAAAATGATCACTGACCGATCCAACATCGGTATGCACACCCAGTTCATGAGATCCATGAACGCTACTGGGGCATTGGTGAGCCCAAATGGCATCACCACAAACTCAGTATGTGTTACACTCCAAAACCAAGAACAGCGGAAACGTTCTGGGGCGGAGGACGTCATGTAAAGTATCACAACATAGTAAAAATAAACAAGCATACAACATCATCCATTGCATTAAATATATAATTTTTAATACAAGCGTGTTCTGAACTGTTATAGACACCAAAAATAATGTAAATCAAAATAATAAGACAAGTTTTGGATGCGCTCCATCTTCTCAAAAGTTGGCCTCGGTACCTGTCTACTGTCGACCTGAGAATACAAGTTATTTTGAAAGAGTTTATCAGCATTAAGCTGGTGAGTTCATAAGTATTTTAGTGTCGGTGTTTGTTATCAAAACGTTTGAACACGTCTCAAGTGTAAGTTTGTAAAATGTATGTAAACGTTTGTAAGTGTTTGTAAAAGTTTGAATCTCTCAGAAAAACCTATATTTTCTATTAAAGTAGCCTTCTACCAAGGCTTAACTATTTTGTATGTTCGTTTGTTGTGAAAGTGTGTAATTTCCCAAGTGTAACTATCATTAACAAAATATAGTTTGTACATTAATGTTTAAGTGAAATAATCACTAACTATATGAAATAGGTGAATTATTGTAGTACTGTAGTGTTGTATTATAGGAACTACTGCTGTACTAACTACCTTAAACCGGATTTATATTAAGGTATCATGTGATAAATTGCACCATACTATTGACTGGTAACAACGACATACGAATGGTCGTAAAACGGAATGACGTTTGGCACCCCCGCAGACTTGCAGGTCCGGCTGTAGCTAGCAGCAAGGTGTAGGGTAGTCAATCCAGTATAGATCTATATGCAAACTCACGCTCTCCCTCCAAGAGAATTCTGGCTACAACTCGGGCCATGACATTTAAGGCACGCTCCGATACAGTGGATCACAATTGTTAACGTATTCATGTATATGTAATGTAATGTTACTTGTTCTAGTATCGTTGTATATGTTCTCTTCCTAGTATAGTTGTATATGTTCTATTTCTAGTATAGTTGTATATGTTCTTTTTCTAGTATAGTTGTATATGTACTCATAGTAATGTAATGTATATGTTCTCATAGTAATAAGTATTGACTCATGAATGAACTGACTCATTGATCTAGAAATTGTAGTAGTATGATCCTGTGTTACCCTGATGGTAACTTACTAATGATGTAACTAATACGCATGAATATGGGAGTACTTTTATGTCCATATATGTATGCTTGATATATAATTAATATTGAAACGGCCTTCGGACGGCTACCCGAAATCCCACCAGACCACATCCAAATCGAGAAAAAGGAAATAGGGCGGATGGCCTTTCTAAGCCCTTTAAACATTTCTTATATATATATATATATATATATATATATATATATATATATATATATACATAAATACATACATACATATATGGGCATGCAATTTATAAGAAGTATAACAAATTTTAAATAAAAGTATTTGGTTAGAAAAGAGTTTGTAAAACATTTTGAAGTAAAGCAGTTTGATAAATAGTTTGAACAGTGATAAAATCATTGGTTTTATAGTTATTAATCACATGTGATTGATGTAATAACTATAAGTATTTAACTTGTATTCCCCCCCATAAAAGCATTTAAAACATTTAAAAGTATTTCAAAGGTTAATTAAAGGGGTATGAACTCACTTGTGGTGAGTGGATTGGATTGAAGTGCTGGATACTGTACTCGGTGGCAAACGGAGACTTGTTCACACGCACGAGCCTAGTTATCATATAATGAGCATATATATAACTAATTAGCCAAATAATAACTAATAAAATTAGTTGGGACACTCTAGAACATGTAAACACTTTGTATAAGTGTTATAAGTCCTAAGGGTTGCTTCTAGGTTGTTGTGGGACAAGGCTAAAGGGGGTTTAAAGTTTCCAAGGGCCTTGTATATGTGTTTACTCTTGAATAAACTCCACACAAGGAGTTTACGGTCGTAAACCCTTGAGTTTACGGCCGTGAACTCCCAAACTTGATGGCATTTGATGTTTTGAAGTGTTATTTGATTTCTAGAGTAAGTTCTACTTGGTGGTGTAGTTCCTTGGGTAGTTTAGGGCATATAAACACTCCTTTGAGGAGTTTACGGCCCCAAGGCCAATTCCCTTGGAGTTCACGACCGTAAAATCTCATGGGATGGGTGTTTTTATGTTTTCAAGCCCCAAGCACAAGTAGGATAGTTTCTAGGCATTTGTTTTAAGCTAATGAAGACCTTAGGCACACTTTGGTGCCATTTATTGATGTTCACGGCCCAAGAACATTACTAGGGCCGTAAAATCACTTTGGGGAGGTGTATTTTATGTTTTAAAGTCCACAAATTAGCTAGGATTAAATAGGGTTTAATGTCCAAGGCTTTAGGAGTGATTAACACACTCTTTGTCCCTTGATTTTGGAGTTCACGGTCCAACAACTTCTTGGGCCGTGAACACCTATATCTTGGTGTTTTTGATTGTTTTTTAGTCTTAAATACACTTATAAATAAGCCTAAGTCCGTCACTTATCATGGGGAAAAGACTAGGTAACATTTGAGCTTCATATTGGAGTTTACTCTCCAAGAACGTTCTTGGGCGGTAAACTCCCGAATCTCATAGATTTGATATGTAATCTATGTTATTAAGCATATAATAAGCATTATAAGACAACTAGAGAAGTGTACTCACGATTTAGGATGAAAACCCGAAGATCCATGAGAGAGAAAATGGCTTTTCTCTAGTTGGAAATGCGAATAATGAATGAATTTGGTTCAGAAATCTATTTATAGTCCTGAGATATTTTTGGCAGAAAATATTTTCATTCTCGAAATGATTTCTAATATAACAGAGTGTTGGAATAACAGTGTTGTGCAAAACCCTAGTGCATCCACTCTCCTGATATCTCCTTAAATGTAAACCCTGAAATACTCAAACTTACTCGGAAAAGTCAGAAATTCACTGTAACTGGTCTAGCTTCTATTGAATTAATAACGTTCGTACAAAATGGAAATTTCGGGTTGTCACAGTATGCCCATAACGAGTCCTGAAAGTTGTCTTCGGTATATCCTCATCCCTAATCATCATCAGATGATACCCGGACCGAAGATCAATCTTGGAGAACCAAGATGCTCCCTGAAGCTGATCAAATAAAACGTCGATCCTTGGTAAAGGATAGCGGTTATTCATCGTCAGCTTGTTCAGCTCCCTATAATCAATGCACATCCTATGCGATTCGTCCTTCTTTTTTCACGAAAAGGATCGGTGCTCCCCATGGAGAACTGCTCTGATGGATGAACCCTCGGTCTAGCAGCTCTTGAATCTGTGTAGATAACTCCTGCATCTCAGGTGGTGCCAACTGATACGATGCCTTGGCTATCGGAGCGGCACCCGACACCAAATCGATGCGAAACTCCACCTGCCTCACTGGAGGCACCCCAAGCAACTCTTTGGGAAAATTTTCCCAAAAATCCTGCACTACTGGCACACTGTCAATATCCGATACCGCATCTATTCGCGTATCCGAAACGTAAGCCAAAAATCCTGTGCAGCACTGTTGCAAAAACCTCCTAGCCCTCGCGGCTGAACAGAGGGTCAGGCCCTGCGAGGCCCTCTCAACCTGAATAACCATCTCTCCCCCCTTGGGGTTCGAACCCAGACCAACTGCCGCTTACAATCGATCATGGCCCCGTTGGCCCCCAGCCAGTCCATTCAATGGTCACCTTCAATCCTCGCAACGGTATGGGAACTAAATCAACGTGAAACCTCTCGCCATGCACATTCAGGACATAGTCTTGATATACCCTCGCAGCACTCACAGTGGGATCATCTGCAATCTCCACCTCGAGAGGGGTATCTAGAGTCCCCGACGCGTCTCAGAACTTCTTGCTAAGCGCAAGAGACATGAACGATCGGGTAGCACCCGAATCAAACAAAACATGATTCGTCATACCATTGACCAAAAAGTACCATATACAAAATATAATACATACATATAAGCATTTAACAAACATAAGGCAAAGAAGAATAAACACATACCAGTCACGCTGTCTGGCGCTACCCGAGCCTCCTCGGTAGTCAGCTGAAATGCGCGGCTTTTCACCGCTGGAGCTTCCGCCTTGGCAGGGCGGCCGTCAGTAATCCTCATAGTGGCGGGCGCGGGCGCCGCCACTGATCCTCCTCCTCCTCCCTGCAACCTCGGACAATCAGCCTTTTTATGGCCTGTCTGGTTGTAGTGAAAACATATCAAGACCTTCTTGGGGAAATCCTTACTCAAGTGGCCCCTGCTAGCCACAAGAGTAACATCATGATATCCCGGCTGTCCAACAAGCCCATCTATGAAACCTCCCTTACTTGCCACACCGGCCCCGGCCCTGCTGGCCCTTACCCGAAGAATTAGAGGTCTTAGGTGTCTTAGCCTGAGCCCGTGCTCCCCGAACCTACTCAGTCTTCCGCTTCGTGTGGGACTCCAACTCCATCTCCCTCTCACAGGCCTTCTCCACCATCTCGTTCAGGGTTTTGCACCCTATAAAGCTCACAAACTCTCGAATATCATCCCTCAGCATAGCAAGATATCGGTTCCGCCTCATCTCCTCATCCGTAGCATACTGAGGAATCAACAAAGCTCGCTCTCGAAACTTGGCGGTGATCTCCGCCACCGTCTTGGTGGTCTGCTGTAGCCCATGAAACTCCCCCACTAACCGTTGCACCTCAATAGGTGGCGCAAACTTTGTATTGAAACGTCTAACAAACTCAGCCCACGACATCTCAACCACACCGGTTGCTCCCAACTATCTCGGGCCCTGTCCCTCAGCATACAGGAAGCAAATCCAACCTTTGCCTCCTCCGGGCAAGAACTCGTGTGCAGGGCATTCTCAATGTCTGCTACCTAGCATCTGCTCATAATGGGGTCCCTGACCCCAGAGAACTCTGGAGCTCCACATGCCTTGAACTCCTGAAATGAGGGAGTTTGGGCTCCACCCTGACTCGTACAAGCATCAGCCCTGAATGCCCTAAGCCTCTCCTCCCTGATCTACATCATACCCTCCTTGACTGTCCCAAAGATGACCGGGGTAGCGTCAAGGATGCCCCTCGTAACCTCGACCGCAATCAACTCACGCTGCCTCTCATCAATACCATCAGTAGTGCCGCCTGACCCATCCTCGGACCCAGATCTCGATCCTGATCCCCCTGCTCCCAACCGTGTCATCACCATGCTGAACCGAAATACCTAAACATAATGATCAGGATACCTATGACGATGGTTCTTCCACATTGGTTTCCCTCCCCTTTGGAGCCCCAAGTAAAATATGGGTTTGGGTACAAGTCTTGTGCTTCCAGTAGTATGGGCCCAATACTACCTTCCACACCTACATGTACCTTTCCCCCATTGCTCTACCTAATGACTCCAATACAACCCAACACAATACCATATCCCACAACTGCCACATGAAACAAATCCTGGGTTGCCCTATGATTTGTCCTACCCATAACAATCAAACTAATCACAACAGGCTGCTTTATGCATGCAAATTATACATAGAAAGGATCAAATAGACTTTCGAATAAAAGATTCTACCCTAAGACCACATCCAAACAAGGAAAAGAAAATAAGGCCAAATCAATCATTCTGAGGCTATAAGCTCCTAACCGTATACAATTTTTTTTAAAAAAAACATACACTTAGCAAATTCCAGATAATCAACAAAGCTCAATATCAATATAACATGGCTATTCAAATTACGGAAACTACTTACTTGGCTCGGCTGATCACACGCGTCGCACTCTCATCTTTTGGGTTTCTTTTAAATCCTTTTTAGGTTACTTTTTGAAAACATTTTATCACCTCCTTAGTTTGAGTCCTGACACACTCGAGGATATGCTCGAATCCCTCAAACCAAGGCTCTGATACCAACTTGTAACGACCCAATTTTTACAAAGAAAATTTTCATTCTTAGTTAATCATAACCAATCTCATAAGCCATAAATTCCCAAAACATTTGTATTCAAATCAACATTCATTACATCATTGTTTTTTTAAAACATTAGAGGGTCCCAAACACTAAAAAGAGAGATAGAGTGCATGCCACGTCATCACGCCTTGCCCTTACCCTTGGGCTCAAAAGTACGTGAAATAAATCAACAACTTATAAGAGAAATGCTTAGTGAGTTTTCCAGAGCATACCACACACATTCACATACACATATCCTGATAGGTAATAAAGCTATAATCATGCCATAGAAACCATGCAATACGCTTCAACAAGAATGCCATGGGCTACCCCACATGGTCTTTGTGACAGCAACAAAAATTAGGTCAAAAATAAATTTGTTTAGTAACCATAATTGGTATGTACCAAGTGGTAGATATCGTAACAAGGTTTCCAAAAATATAAAGAACACTATAATGCGAGTTATAACGAAGAAGTTATGACCAATTGAAGATCCGCGACAATACCGATAAAACGTTGTTAAGCATAAATTCCGAAATTTCCAATAAAATACTTTTTGGCCTTAGGTATCTAAATGAAAGTCGTAGATATCCCAAAACCGTAAACTTACAAAAAAAGAACGCCCAAATCTGACTTCATATGAGGAAGTTATGATTTTTCGAAGTTTCGGACATAACGGTAGACAACTAAAAACTCGAAATAGAGATCGAGCGACTTTTAGCCAACGCGACCTAAACGAGAATCGAAGATCTCGTCAATGGTAATACAACAGTAAAAATACTGACAAAAACGGGCATCGGATGAAGAAGTTATGGATTTTAACGGACTTTTCCAGTCCTAGCCTGTTAAAAATATACTATTAAAAATAAAGTCAGAATTAGCCGACAAAGTCTAAAGGAGAGTTGTAGATCATTTTCTCACCTATGCGTGGATATAAAGAATGTTGAAATCAGAGCTCGTACATGCATGTTACAGATTTTACAAGTTCGGGGTGCAAAATCCGAGGTTGGCCCAAGAAGGAACACCCTGTGTTCTTCGACCAGAACCATCCCATCGTCCATCAGAGGAAAATACGTAAGCATTGACCTTACAGGGGGAACGCACTGTGTTCCATAAAGGAACGCCCTGCGTTTGTGAGTGCCCCCAACACTATAAAAAGGAGGCTAAGGATCCGGGTTTTGTTGCTTCTCTCTCAACTCCTTCACCCTTAAACACCTCTCTAGCCCCTCTAAGCTACCTTAAAGCCCCGGTATTACCGCTAGATAACGACGCAAGTCCCGACGCCCCTTAGATTCCTGAGAAATCGACTTTCTCCATTCGAAGTACTGCTAGAGTTTAGTCTCGCCATCTTTAAGCTACCACTTCTACCAAGTGAGTTCATACCCCTACAAACACACTTTAAATACATTTTTAACAGCTTTTAAATACTTTTAGGGGGAATACGTGTAAACAGATGGTCAAAATCATGTGAAACATATCAATCTTTTGCTATACTTTTCATTATATAATCAATCATATGTGATTTATAACTATCATACGAAAACATTAGCATGCAAAACATCTCACGATACCATTTTGCTCTTGTGGAATAAAACATATATATATATATATATATATATATATATATATATATATATATCTATAACAAACTATGTTTCATTTGTATGTTCATATAACATATCATAAACACGGGTGACCATTTCAAATATAACATTATGCTTTTACAAGAAAATTTAACTCATTAGTACACATTTGTTAACACGGTAGAAAAGGAAATCATTTCATACAAAAGATTTTTCAACATATAAACTCGTGAACTCGTTGTTAGCAATCATGTGATGCATATGGCTTTGCTTAGTATCAAAGAAAGCCCTCATCTATAACCAGAGTCTCTTGGAGGGAGAGCGTGAATTTGTGTATAGATCTATACGGGGCTGACGACTTCGTACCCTGACTGGTAGCTACAGTCAAAGGGGTGACAAATGTCAACATTGGTACTACCGTCTAGTATGGTTATGAGAGACTCACACGCGGAAACAATGACTCATGCTCGTAGTAATGCACTTCTCGAACACCGCCATGGAACAGTATCTTGATGATTGCTTTTATATAACTAGTTTGTATTAAGTAATCATAGTAGGATATTACTGTCACGTTCAGGATCGAATTTAAACACTTCATTAGTGATTTTATTATTTTAATAATAAAACTATACATTCCCAGTTTAAGTATGTCCTATTTACTTACATTCATGGTCTTGGTTCATATAAGACTACACCTCACTTTTAGGAAAATATACGATTTTCCTGGTTCAAATACATTCATTTTGTACAATAACTATTTACAACATCATTTTAAAGAAAATATCGGATTTTCTGGAAACAAAAGCGGAGTTTTCAAATGACATTCATCTACACAAATACCAGCTTATGATCTCACCAACTTAAATGTTGACACTTTTTCTTTGAAAGAACTTGTATTCTCAGGAAATCGCTAAATTAGGTTAGCAACTGCTTTTGAAGACCTACGCTCAGGCGTTAGTTTAATCTTTTGGACATCATATTGTAATTAACTTTTGCAAACATTTAATACTGCAATCATGTAAGCTTTTTAATTATGTATATGATCGTTGTGTGTACTTTCTTTACTATTCAATTCTTATGATACTGTACATGACGTCCTCCGCCCCCGAATGTTTCCATTATTCTGGTTTGAGGGTGTGATAGATTGGTATCAGAGCATTGTTTATAGTGAACTAAGTATATCAAAACCATTTTTGATATACAACTATGAACACAACTGGGCAAAAACCCTCTGACTAAGAGTTATACTTTTTAAAATATATATATTTTACAAAAGTATACGTGCATGCATTATATAACAGAGTCATTATCATAATGAAAACAATATAGAAGTATTATAGATGAGTTGTGCAATACAGGTATGCCTTGGAATATGTAATCGGGAATGGGATGAATATATCCTGATCAACTACAGTGGACAACAAGTCTAAAACTTACCAAACTTATAAACCGTAGAATCAAACATAACATTTAGAATACTATAGGAGTATTTTATGCATACAATAGTTTAACTTTGATGTTCAACCTTATGTGTGTTAGTCCTAGACAATTCTTATATCCCTATTCTCGTACATACGCAATGGCCAGATTCCATCTACCAGGGGATCCCTACTACCCAAACCAAGACAATGGAGGAGGGATCGAGAATGATTCGGAAGAAGAATTCAAGGAAGAAATGCATGAAGACTCCGACCCCAAAACCAATAACTTACCCTTAGTAACTCTTATCCAAAATCCTAATCCTCGATCAAGATTTTAGGGCCCAACACCTCTGTAACAACGGAAATTTTTTTAACCGATTTTTCATTTCAAAATAAAGTGTTTTCATCCAAAACGAGGCATAAACATTCAACGTCATATCATAATACAAATCATATGAATCCCAAGATCATAAATCATCTATCAGTGTGTACAGATCACGCCGGCGCCTTCCCACGGTCCTCGCTAGTACCTGAAACACATACATAACAACTGTAAGCATAATTGCTTAGTGAGTTCCCTAAAATACAACTTACGCACATACGCCTTTCTAGGACCTGACCTTCCGGTTCATGTGTCTCAGGGGACTTCCGTCCCTGCTGGGTAAACCTTCCGGTCCTACCCACGCCAACCCTTCGGTCTACATTACAACGCCTTCCGGCCCATAACATAATGCCTTCCGGCCCACATTAAGCATATCATACATAGCACATATATCACATTTAGCACATATGTCTCATATCATATCCGACCTTCCGGTCACACAATCAAACCCTTCCGGGTATAGTATAGTGAGAAGACTCACTTCGTGAATATCGATAGCTATAAAATCCCGGAATCACTCGTGCTCGATCCTCCGAGCTACAGTCTCCCTATAACATTATACATCTCTTATTAACACTTTTATCTGCTAAGCTTGACTATCCCTAAGAAGTCAAACACAGGTCAACTCTGGTCAACGGTCAACGGTCAACTTTGACCGGACTCGGCGAGTGCACAAGGGCAACTCGGCGAGTCTAGAGGTTTTCACCAACTCTCTAGGAGTCCCTTCTTACACGTCGAGTACTTCCCCTGACTCGACGAGTTCCACCTGGGAGAATCGCGGGGCCACCCGGACTCAACTCGCCGAGTCTCAAGAACAACTCGGCGAGTCCCAGCTCGACTCAGTCCACCTGTCAACTCTCTCTAACTCGCCCTGACTCACTGAGTCAACCCATGACTCGACTGGACCACTCATTGGCCGATCCAAGGCAATCTTCAAGCTACTCGCCGAGTCTGCTCATCGGACTCGGCGAGTTCATGCCATGCAATTACTCAAACTCGCTTCTAAGGTCAGATCTGTTCCAACAATTCATAGATCTGGCCTTCCTAGACTGATTCACTACGGAAAGCCCCAAACTTGGTGCACATACACCCTCTATATGACCATATATGAAGGATTATCAACAAATATCACTACTCAAGGTCATAACCTCCATTGCTCTTCATAAAGCTTGATGAATGAGGCCCTATGGACCTCTATGGATCCAGATCCAAAGCCTCATCACTATCAAGGGACTATTTGGCCATCCAATCAACCCAACCAAGGTCACTAGAAACCCTAAAACCAATTATACTTCACAAAACAGAAGATGAGCCGAAATCATACCTTTAGATCAAAGATCTAAGCTTCAAATCCACAGAATAGCAACCTCCTTTGCCTCCTCTTGGCTAGAACCTCCCTCTTCTTTGCTAAACAACAGACAAAGGTCAAGCAATGCTTCCTTTCTCTCTCAAATCGCTAAAGCACTCTAGGGTTTCTCTCTATGGACTATTGGGTACAAATGACGGCCATAAGGCCCTTTAAATAGGTCCCAAACCCGAGAAATTAGGGTTTCATTAAACAGCGCGGACTCGCCGAGTCTATATCCTGGACTCGCCGAGTCCAGACGAATCCCGCATCCAGAATCGCGACCCTACTCGGCGAGTCTGAGCTCCAACTCGCCGAGTCCCCTCTCAAAACACCAAAAAAAATCAAAACAATAAAGATACCTGGAAATCCGGGCTGTTACAATTCTCCCCCACTAGAACTAGACTTCGCCCTCGAGGTCTCGCTCTAAAAATAGCTCCGGATGCTGCTCCCGCATCTCGCGCTCCGGCTCCCAGGTCATCTCCGATCCCTTCCGGTGTTGCCACTGAACCAACACCGGAGGTACCTCCTTGTTCCTCAGAACCTTGATCTTCCGATCCGTGATGGCCACTGGCCTCTCGGCATAATTCAGGCTCGTATCCACCTGAATGTCCTCTAATGGAACCACTGCCGACTCATCGGCTATACACTTTCTATATTGCAACACATGAAAAGTGTTGTGGATCTGCCCCAACTCTGCTGGCAACTCCAAACGATAAGCTACTCGGCCTACCCTTGCGATCACACGAAATGGCCCAATATACCGGGGTCCCAACTTGCCCCTCTTCCTGAATCGAATCACTCCTTTCCAAGGAGAGACCTTTAGGAGAACGAAGTCGCCGACCTGAAACTCAAGCTCGGACCGGCGTCTGTGTGTATAACTCTTCTGTCGGCTCTGGGTGGTCAATAACCTCTGTCTGACCTGCTGAATCTGCTCTGTCATCTGAAGCACGATCTCTGTACTGCCCAACACTCTCTGCCCAACCTCTCCCCAACAAATGAGGGTCCGACACCTCCTTCCATACAACAGCTCAAAGGGTGGCATACCAATGCTCGAATGATGGCTGTTGTTGTAGGAAAACTCTGCCAAGGGTAAATACACATCCCAGCTACCCCCGAAATCTAACACACATGCTCGAAGCATGTCCTCAAGCGTCTGAATTGTCCGCTCGCTCTGGCCGTCTGTCTGGGGATGATATGCGGTGCTAAAATGCAATCTAGTACCCAACTCCTCATGAAATTTCTTCCAGAATCTGGAAGTGAAACGCACATCACGGTCCGAAACAATCGAGATCGGCACCCCATGCCGAGATACCACTTCCCTCACATATATCTCCGCCAACTTCTCCGCTGAAGAACTCTCACTGATGGCAAGGAAGTGAGCGCTCTTCGACAACATGTCCAAAATCACCCAAATTGCATCAAATCCTCTGGCAGTCCTCGGCAATTTGGTGATTAAATCCATAGTGATATGTTCCCACTTCCATTCGGGAACCTCCAATGGCTGCAACTTGCCATGCGGTCTCTGGTGCTCGGCCTTAACCCTGTGGCAGGTGAAACACCTCTTAACAAACCAGGCTACGTCCCTCTTCATACAGGGCCACCAATACTCTCTCCTCAAATCCAAATACATCTTTGTGGCCCCCGGATGGATCGAAAATTTCGACCGATGAGCCTCCTCCATCAAAGTAGTACACGTACCGCCCACAAACGGTACCCAAATCCGACCCTGAAAAGTCATAAGCCCTCGACCATCCGTAACGAACTCTGAAACCAAACCAACGACCCGTTCCCTCTTTTGCATCTCTGGTCGCACAACCTCAGCCTGTGCCCCACGAATGGCATCCAATACCGGAGCTATCACGGTCAATCTCAAACATACATCTCGCAGTGGAGTGCTCTCCGCCCTGCGGCTCAACGCATCGGCTACCACATTAGCCTTGCCTGGGTGGTACAGGATCTCACAATCATAATCCTTGACCACATCCAACCACCTCCTCTGACGCATATTTAGGTTGGGCTGATCCATCAAGTACTTCAAACTCTTATGGTCCGTGTATATCGTACATCGAACCCCATACAAGTAGTGACGCCAAATCTTGAGAGCGAACACTACTGCCCCCAACTCTAGATCATGCGTGGGATATCTCGTCTCGTGAGGCTTCAGCTGCCTCGATGCATATGCTATCACATGACCCCTCTGCATCAACACCGCACCCAGCCCCAAAATCGATGCATCACAATATACTACAAAATCATCCATCCCTTCCGGGAGAGCTAATACCGGGGCTTCGCACAACCTTTGGCGAAGTGTCTCAAAGGAGGTCTGCTGCTCGGGACCCCATGAGAATGCGACACCCTTCCGGGTCAATCTGGTGAGCGGCACTGCGATCTTGGAGAAATCCTTGATAAATCTCCGATAATACCTTGCCAACCCAAGGAAGCTCCTGATCTCAGATGGTGACTTCGGCACCTCCCAACTCATCACCGCCTCAACCTTGGCCGGATCGACCAGTATCCCTTCCTGGTTAACGAGATGTCCTAGGAACTGGACCTCCCGCAACCAGAAATCACACTTGGAGAACTTTGCATAAAGCTTCTCCGATCTCAAAACCCCAAGGACCTCCCTCAAATGCTCCTCATGCTGCTCTCTAGATCTCGAATACACCAGAATATCATCGATAAATACAATCACCGACCGATCCAACATCGGCCTGCATACCCTGTTCATGAGATCCATGAACACAGCTGGGGCATTGGTGAGCCCAAAAGGCATCACCACAAACTCATAATGCCCATATCGCGTCCTGAACGCTGTCTTCTGGACGTCCTCATCCCGCACTCTCACCTGATGATACCCCGACCTCAAATCGATCTTGGAAAACCAAGATGCTCCCTGCAACTGATCGAATAAATCATCGATCCTTGGTAACGGGTAACGGTTCTTGACCGTCAGCTTGTTCAACTCCCGGTAATCAATGCACATCCGGTGTGAACCATCCTTCTTGTTGACGAACAGATTAGGTGCTCCCCACGACGAGCTGCTCGGCCGAATGAATCCCTTCCCTAGCAACTCCTGAAGCTGCGAGGATAACTCTTGCATCTATGGAGGTACAAGACGATAAGGCACCTTAGCGATAGGCGCGGCCCCCGGGACCAAATCAATACCAAACTCCACTTGCCTCACAGGAGGTACACCCGGCAGCTCCTCGGGAAAAACATCTGGTAACTCACGCACCACCGGAACCTCCTCAACTGAACTCGGTCTCTCGGAAGCCACCCGCGTATCCATCACATACGCCATAAAACCCTTACAGCCATGCTGTAGACACTGTCTCGCCCTAGCGGTGGAACAAAAAGCTGATCCTGGACGGGTACCATCGCCGTACAATGAAAGAACTCCCCCACTAGGGTCTCGTATGGTCACTAGCTGATGCTTACAGTCGATAACCGCGTCGAAACGGCTCAACCAGTCCATGCCCACAATGACACAGACATCACCCATTGCAATACGAATCAAATCAATCGGAAACTCAACCTCGAAAATCTCTAACACACATCCCCAGAGAACCTTCGTGGCACAAATCACTCTCTCATCAGCTATAGAAACTCTCAGAGGCCGACTCAACGGCTCATGACTAACACTAATCTGCTGACTAAAGGCCAAAGATACAAAAGACCGACTCGCACCCGAGTCAAATAACACTAAAGCAGGTACAGAGTTCACAAGGAAAGTACCTACGCATATCATAACATAAGCATAACATCTCGACATCAAAATAAATACATGAAATAAAGCATACCTGCCACAACATCGGGCGCAGCGCGGACCTCCTCCGCAGTCAGCTGAAAGGCTCTCCCACGAGCCCTCGGGGCCTCGGCCTTCACTGGTCGAGTCTCAGTAGCCCTGGAAGCAGGTGCAGATCCCTGAAGAAGCAGAGGGCACTCGGCCTTATGATGGCCGGTCTGGTTGCAATGAGAGCAAACCATAAACCCCTTGGGGCAATCCCTAGCGATGTGCCCCTCCTTGCCACACTTGTAGCAAGCACGATATCGACATGTCCCCTCGTGACCCTTGCCCGCACTTTCCGCAAGTGCGGCCCTTCCGACCTCCCGTCCTCGAATCGGCGGACTTAGTCCGCTTGGCTGCCGGCTGAGACTGAGCCGGCTGCTGATCCACCCGTTGAGACTTGGCCTCCTCCCTGGCCTGGGTCTCCAACTCGATCTCGCGCTTCCTGGAATTCACCTGAAGCTCAACAAAGGCATGATACGTGGAGTTCGAAACGAACTCCCGGATATCCCTCCTCAACACACCCAAATACCGGCTCATCCGAGCCTGCTCTGTGGACACCTGCTCAGGGCAGAACATCGCCCTGTCATGAAACTTCCGCGTGATCACCGTAACCGAATCAGTACCCTGCTTGAGGGTCAAGAACTCCTAAAGCAACCGTTCCCTCTCCACCGGGGGACTGTACTCGTCTCTGAACATAGAGGTAAACCTCTCCCACATCACAGCTGAAATCTCTGCCAAAGTGAAGTTCGCCGTCACGAACTTCCACCAATCCTTCGCTCCCAGACGGAGCTGGTTCAAAGCGAACCGTACTCTCAGATGCTCCGGACATGAACAAGTGTAGAACCACCCCTCGATATCAGCGATCCACCTCATTGCAGCAATCGAATCCTGCGTCCCGTCAAACTCAGGTGGCTTCGTGTTGTTGAACTCCCGAAACAGCAACGAGTCACCTCCCTGTGGCCTGGCAGCGGCCACAGCTGCGGTAGCTGCAGCGGCTGCAGCCTCAGTCAACGCGGCGTACCGCTCATCAAAAGTCTTCGTCAAAGTGGTCTTAATAGACCCAAACATCTCCGGAATCTCGGCCCGGATCGCCACAGCCACCTCCTCATGAATCATCTGACGAATCTCCTCGTCACTCACACTGCACGTACTCGGTCTGTGGCGTGGTCCAACCATGATGCCTCTGAAATACAACATAAAACTATCAGAGACTCTATCGAGTACAATCGTACTCGATAACGCAACCCTACTCAGTCTCTGATATCTAGGGATTCTTACTTGGGTTGCCCACTGACCCGGTGTCTTCGGTAGTACGTGCCCAATACTACCGACCACACCGCATCAGCATTCATCCCAAATCTTCCTCCCCAAACCCCGGATCGTGAGTACTCTACTCTTGTTATGCACTAACTACCCGCTCACTATCAAATCATCTCATAACAACAGACTTCCCTAGACTAAGGCATCACAAATCAGGCCACTCTAGTCCTATCATGAATACCTAGTCTTCTAGCATGCATAACAATTCATATCATATCATATCTCTTAACATAACATTGTAAGGTATTTTGGGGGTCTTTACCGTTCGGGCGCTGGCTGATCGTACACACTGCTTCATTCTTGTTTACCACAAAATCATTTATAAAATTTTATGCCTTTATTTTAAAAGTTTTTCCTCAAATCCTCGGTTTGAGTTCAGTTACGCCCGAAGGTGCACCCGAATCCCTCAAACCAAGGCTCTGATACCAATTTGTAACAACGGAAATTTTTTTAACAGATTTTTCATTTCAAAATAAAGTGTTTTCATCCAAAACGAGGCATAAACATTCAACGTCATATCATAATACAAATCATATGAATCCCAAGATCATAAATCATCTATCAGTGTGTACAGATCACGCCGGCGCCTTCCCACGGTCCTCGCTAGTACCTGAAACACATACATAACAACTGTAAGCATAATTGCTTAGTGAGTTCCCCAAAATACAACTTACGCACATACGCCTTTCCAGGACCTGACCTTCCGGTTCATGTGTCTCAGGGGACTTCCGTCCCTGCTGGGTAAACCTTCCGGTCCTACCCACGCCAACCCTTCGGTCTACATTACAACGCCTTCCGGCCCATAACATAATGCCTTCCGGCCCACATTAAGCATATCATACATAGCACATATATCACATTTAGCACATATGTCTCATATCATATCCGACCTTCCGGTCACACAATCAAACCCTTCCGGGTACAGTATAGTGAGAAGACTCACCTCGTGAATATCGATAGCTATCAAATCCCGGAATCACTCGTGCTCGATCCTCCGAGCTACAGTCTCCCTATAACATCATACATCTCTTATTAACACTTTTATCTGCTAAGCTTGACTATCCCTAAGAAGTCAAACACATGTCAACTCTGGTCAACGGTCAACGGTCAACTTTGATCGGACTCGGCGAGTGCACAAGGGCAACTCGGCGAGTCTAGACGTTTTCACCAACTCTCTAGGATTCCCTTCTTACATGTCGAGTACTTCCCCTGACTCGACGAGTTCCACCTGGGAGAATCGCGGGGCCACCCCGACTCAACTCGCCGAGTCTCAAGAACAACTCGGCGAGTCCCAGCTCGACTCAGTCCACCTGTCAACTCTCTCTAACTCGCCCTGACTCACTGAGTCAACCCATGACTCGAATGGACCACTCACTGGCCGATCCAAGGCAATCTTCAAGCTACTCGCCGAGTCTGCTCATCGGACTCGGCGAGTTCATGCCATGCAATTACTCAAACTCGCTTCTAAGGTCAGATCTGTTCCAACAATTCATATATCTGGCCTTCCTAGACTGATTCACTACATAAAGCCCCAAACTTGGTGCACATACACCCTCTATATGACCATATATGAAGGATTATCAACAAATATCACTACTTAAGGTCATAACCTCCATTGCTCTTCATAAAGCTTGATGAATGAGGCCCTCTGGACCTCTATGGATCCAGATCCAAAGCCTCATCACTAGCAAGGGACTATTTAGCCATCCAATCAACCCAACCAAGGTCACTAGAAACCCTAAAACCAATTATACTTCACAAAACAGAAGATGAGCCGAAATCATACCTTTAGATCAATGATCTAAGCTTCAAATCCATAGAATAGCAACCTCCTTTGCCTCCTCTTGGCTAGAACCTCCCTCTTCTTTGCTTAACAACACACAAAGGTCAAGAAAGGCTTCCTTTCTCTCTCAAATCGCTAAAGCACTCTAGGGTTTCTCTCTATGGACTATTGGGTACAAATGACGGCCATAAGTCCCTTTAAATAGGTCCCAAACCCGAGAAATTAGGGTTTCATTAAATAGCGCGGACTCGCCGAGTCCAGACGAATCCCGCATCCAGAATCGCGACCCTACTCGGCGAGTCTGAGCTCCAACTCGCCGAGTCCCCTCTCAAAACACCAAAAAAAATCAAAAAAATAAAGATACCTGGAAATCCGGGCTGTGACAACCTCTGTGGGCAGTGAACCTGAATAAGTGGAGTAACGAACAAGGTCAATCCCCTCCGTACCATGGAGACCGAAGCTTCTACAATCTGAGCGAGGGAGGCTCAGCAGAAAGAGTCCTTCCTGTATTGGTTCACCGAATTGCCCGCAATGATAAGCAAGGAAGGGCAAGTATCCAACGAATCGAGGAGAATGATGCGAACACCGGAGTCAATACAGTTCGCATCCGACAGTTTGGATTAGCTCATGGTAGAGCCGTAAATCAAAATGAATCTTGGCAGAGAGAGCTAACTGCAACTCAAATTGAAGCCAGGGAGATCCGTGCTAACTCTAGAGTCAACACATTTCGTCTTCGTCATCTGACCGAGGACCAGGACTTTGAAAGGTCTCGTACTGAAGCCTTACAGGTGGAGTTGGATGCCTGACAATCTGAGACCAAGGATCTTCTTCAGAACCAGGTGACACTGCAAAGACGCATTAGGGAAGCGAAACAGCAGTTGGCTGAAGCCAGGGCTGAATCAAGTACTAATCACAGCAATTCCCCTTGCAAGTAGAGTCTACTCTACTCTTTCTTTTGGATTTAATTTAGGTCTTTGTATAGACTCTAATATTAACTTTTGGTACTGTAGACTTGTAAATAAGGTCAAATTTTCCCAACATTTCGATGTATCCACGATCGATCAATCGATATATATATATATATATATATATATATATATATATATATATACATACACACACACTAATGCATTTGCGTTGCGTGTAAAATTTCTTGGTTATCACTCCAATTAATAAGTTTATCTATTATTATATAATCTCTCATTATGAATCAAACTCAAAACGTTGTTTAGGTAAAATCCAATTCATGAAATGTTTAAAATAGATAGCTCATTAACACGCAGCTTTCAATCATTATAGACTTATTGTCTTCATTGTTACTTCTTTGGCAGTACGATACCGCCTCGCAGATCTACACGTCGCGTCAACAATGCAACGCCTACGCCACTGCCACCACTTCCACAATATGATCTCGTCATGGTACAGGCTGCTATAAATGCAGCAGTAGCAGCTGCTCTTACGCAAATAAACACTAACGGAGCTGGTGGAACTGGAAGCAATACTTTCTCTGATCGAGCCCTCACCTGGTGGAAGGGCCATATAAAAGCCCTATCCCTCCCAGTTGCTATTGCCATGAACTGGGAAGATCTCAGAATCTTGATGCTGGAAGAATACCACCCGAGGGGCGAAATCCAAAAGTTAAAGCATGAGCTATGGAACCTAAGGATGACCGGATCGGACCTAGTCGCTTACACAGCTAGGTTTAGTGATTTGTCAGCCTTGTGCCTAGGTATGGTAAACCCGAAATCGAAGAAGTTGGAGAGGTACATTTGGGGATTATCACCCCAGATCCAGGGGCATGTCCTGGCCTCTAACCCAATCATGTTTGACAGCGCAAAACGCTTGGCTCAACGATTAATTGATGACGGTGTTGAACAGGGTACTATTACCGCTGTTTCGGAGCCACCGAACGATATAAAGGACCGAAGGAAACCCTGGAATAAGAGAAAGGGGGAAACCATGCAAGAGTACCCCAAGAGGCAACAATTAGTGACAACTCACGTTGTTACTGTCCCTACCACCCCACACCCATAAGGCCGTACAACGGCAACCAGCGTAAGTGTAACCGATGCAACTTTCATCATCACAGACGCTGCCGTGAAATGCATTGCACTAGGTGCAACAGTAAGGGACACACCGTCCGTTACTGTAGGGAACCAACCCAACCAACTGGTCCAGCCACAAATGTCATAGTAGACCGTACTTGTTATGAGTGTGGAGCAATGGGGTACTTCCGAAGGGACTGCCCGAAGGCAAACAACAGGAACGTTCGTGGAGGAGGTCGAGTATTCGCAATGGGCGAAGAGGAGGCCATTGAAGACCCCACGGTTATTCCGGGTATGTTTTTCCTCGATAACACATTAGCATGCATTTTATTTTATAGTGGAACGGAGAGGAGTTTCGTGAGTCACAAATTTAAAAATCTATTCAAACAAGCACCCCAATCATTAAGCAAAACCTTCATAGTAGTAATAACAAAGATAGATTTAAAAAAACTAAAAAAACATGTGTAGAACGCACTATCACGCTAATGAACACTCTTCCCATCGACTTCACACATGTTATGATAAGAAGTTCCCAAATAGCTACTAGAAATCGATTTGCTTGGTCTTCACCATGCCAATTGCATGTGCTATGAAAAGACCCTTCACTTTCACCGTTGCCTAACGAAACTCTATCGATTTATAACAACAAACCCGACACAACTCCCAAATGGTTTCTAGTTTCAAAATCCCATAACACTCATGTGAGGAGTACTATACCCCTTGCAACCTTCCTGAAGTATTTGTTGGATTAGTGTCTAAGTCCAAAACTATTTTGGTATGTACTTGACCTGATGGTGCATGGTCCTTTTGGATTGCCTTCACCAAAGCAACTTGATAGGATGAATTATGGAGAGAAAGGATTAAATATGATTTATTAATATATTATGGGAATAATATATTAAAGGAGAAATCATATTGTTTAATTAATATTAGTCAAGAATTAATTGGTAATTAGTTTTGTGACTAAAAGATATTAATTAAAATTAAGGGACTGGAATTGTAATTATAAGATAATTGCAATTTGGGCCATGGATTGCCTTGTATCAAGGGTTGGACGAATTCTATGGGGAAACCCATAAGGAAATCGTCCAAGGGCTTGATTAAAGGAGTCCATGGGTTGCTTAGGGCTCAAGCATCCAAATTAGGGTTTCCTTGTTAGATAACTCTAATAGCCTCACTATATATAGATCCCTAAAGGACCAAAAACGTGGACAAGACTCATCTAGGGTATGTAGACGTTTTTGGGCAGCCTCCATCCTTTCTCCTCTTCATCCTCTTGCTTATTGTGTTTGTGAACCATTAGAGGAGTGACACTTGTGACTCTAAGCCTTCCAAAGTCAATACAAGGAGATTTGGGATTGTTATTGCTACATAACAATCAAGGTAACATCTTAAACCTATTCTCATGTTAATATGATTACTTGAATGCTAGAATTAGGGTTTATAGTCTTGGATAACTTGCATGTACAATAGAGAAACCTAGATCCAAGCATTAGGGTTTGTATGAGCACATAGGATGTTCATAGGACCAAAACCCATTAGTGGTATCAGAGCCTAGACTGGTTTATATATTATTGATGCTTGATATGTTTGAAAAATTCGATTTTTTGGTTTTTGGAGGCTGGACTCGCCGAGTCCATAGCTGAACTCGCCGAGTCCATGCAGACTCGACGAGTCCTTGCTTAACTCGGCAAGTCAACTCGTCAGATGGAGCATATTTCGCGATTTCTTTCTGTTTTTGCTTATGGATAGTTACCTTATCATATTAGATCAATATAAATCCGATTTTATGATATATTTGACTATATTCTTGATCTAATTGAAGATATTTATCAATTAATAAGATAATTGTTTCCTTATGTGATAATTGATTAATTATTTTGATTAAATTGGTAAATTGTTTTGCAAGAAATCATTAAATAAATCAAATATGGATAATTATGTAATTAAATGTTAATTTAGATTATTTGTTATGTGATCCTTGCTGTTATGAAAAGTTTCATATTTTCCCCTTTATGTTTTATAGTTTAAATTTGACCTCAAAAGTTTTGTTGCTTTGAAATTTAAATAGTTGAAACCCTAATGTTTTGAAGAAGGTTTCAAAACTTGCCCTCAAGTTTTGGAATTTAAATTTTGATTAATAGTTTAATTTTGATGTATATTTAAATTCTAAACCCTAATGTTTTGAAATGTTTCAAAACTTGCCCTCAAGTTTTGGAATTTAAAAGTTGATTAAAAGTTTAATTAGGAATCTTAAATTCTAAAACCCTAGTATTGTGTTGAAAAGTTCAAATCACACCCTTATGGTTTTATTAATTAATTAAGGTGTATAATTAAAAGTCTAACATTTTAAAAGTGTAAAGTACACCCTTATTGAATTAAAAGTATAATTGTTAAATTTGACCACCTAATATTTTAAAAGTGTAAAGTACACCCTATACTATATATATATATATATAACATTAAAAGTCTAATATTGTATATATGTATGAGTAAAAGTCAGTCTTACCGTTAGTAGGCATCATTCACGAAGCTGGTCTATAATGGGTGTTTAAGGAAATTGCCTATAAAATGGCGATTGAATGGGTATCCACTCTTACCCACCGCACTCTTGACTAGTGGAGGGTCGTTAGCCGAACGGGTAGGATAGGACGAAACCTTCCATTATAAGTATAATGAATTATAAAAGTAACTAAATGTTTTTCAAATTCCCAATCTTAGTTACTTAGGTAAAAGTGAATTGATGTAATTCCATGAAATTACACTTTGTGCCCTTGCAAAGACGTTAGTGGAGCGTGTGTGGTTAACCGACAAACTAAATGGTTCTAAGCAAAGGTAGCAAAGGGTGACTCAATGTTTTTCATAGTTCAGTGGAGCGTGTGTGGTTTACCGGCACATCGAATAGATGACTGTAACATGTGAGGGCACCATGTAAGTTTGCATGGTTATTCACACCCGCTTTGTGATCCTCGGCATCCCAATCACAAACAAGAGGGGCATATCGAGATTTAAACATGCCATTGAAAGTTCAATGAATCTCAAAGGATCTAGGAGTTTTCATAGATTTAAAACTTAAATTTCTTTTTCGTTTTTGATGGTGGAAATTAGTGAATCATCATTCACTTACCTTCAAATGTTCTGAAATTTGGGTTACGGTATCCCTCTCCCGAGTTGTAGAATATTGTGTTGGGTCCTAGCCTTAGTATTTCATTTGGGTGATTTACTAAGGAATCAATCAATCAACTAACTTGAATTCGTTTTCTCCCGTTTTGTAGATGTCAAAGTTCGACAACTATGGTCTTCCCGAATCCCATGGAACAAGCTTTCCACATGAAGATGATATTCCATGATTCGATCGAGGAACAAGAAATTATGCTTCACTTCCTCCACCTCCTCTAATTATTCTCCCTTACCCACAAGTTCAAGAATTGAAAAGTTCAAACTCACTCAAGCCCTTTTGGCAAGTAAACATAAAGAAGGAAAGTCGGTGTGTGCACACGTCCTAGGGATGAAGTCACACATTGATAGGTTAAGAATGTTGGGATCCGTTGTCTGTGAGGAGATGGCTGTTGATTGGTTTCTTCAGTCACTTCCTAACTCGTATAGTGAGTTCGTAAGAGAGTATTATACCATGAACCGCGACGAGACCCTTATAGATCGCACCTATATGCTTATTGCTGCCGAATCAGCAATGGTTTGGCGCAATAGAAAAGCAAAGTCGATTGGTGAATCTGCCTTCAAGACCTCTATGGATATAGACAATGGCAACGAAAGACATGCTATGATCGAAAAGTTTGATCATAAGAGAAAGGCAATGTCTGAAGTAGTTCCATGTCATGTTCCAAAAGAGTCAATTTGCTTTTATTGCCAAGAGAAAGGGCATTGGAGACGAAGCTACCCCATTTACCTAAGAGATCTAAGAGATGGGAGAGTCGAAACGTATGGCTCTAATATACGAAAAATCCATTAACTAACTCTTTTAAGCTTCTATTATAGATTCTTAATACATAATGTGATAAGATTACAACTGATGTTTTGTAGGATCGAAGAAAAGAAAGGAAGCTTAAGGGAAGAAGTGAGCAGAATCTAACCGTGAAGGAATGGATTTCGATCGCATTTCTCGAAGATTAGATTCTTGAGCTACTACTTAGAGTTAGAATTAGATTGCTAAGAAAGATGTATTAGCATAGTTTTTCAATGAGTTGCATTGTAAGGACAAATTTTTCCGCAATAACATAAATTTTGATTTTTATATTATTTATATTATCCTTACAATGGCGTGTATGAAAAATTGAGTTTAAAAATGTTTCTATTATTAGCAATAATGGATTTGGTTCTTATTATGTTATTTATGGAAAGTCGAGAGTTTCTCATCACCCAAGTTTCAATTGGACAGAAACTTGGAATCATGCAACTTGGTTGAACGATGAATGAGAAATTTCATATTTGGAAATTAGACTAATTCATTGACAAAGTGTCAAGTGAAGGACTAAGAGATCGAATACACAAAGTTGCGTGTTGATCAAGTCCACCATAAGAGTAACAAAGATATTCGTCATGATTTACTAAAGGTTTAGTAAATGTGATTATCCTTACAAGATTAAGTGTAACTGTGAATTGATTAAAAAGGTTTAAATCAATAGCAAAACGAATAAGAAGAATCAAGTAGGCAGAAAGATAAAAGTTTCTCCATTCTAAGAAGAAGAGAGAGTACCTTTTATGCTTTATGACAAGTCTTAATGATTAAGAACCATATCTCAATTGATCCTCTAAGTAAATCTTAGCACAATTGTATGTTTAAGAAGAAGAATCAAGGATTGAAGAAATGGTTAAATCAAGAAGTCTATCATACTTCGTTCCAACAACAAGTCTTAAAGTTAAGATTGTGACAATGAGTGACAAGTATTAAAGGTTTATAACATTTATCAAATGTGGAAAGTTGTGATGTCTTGGATAAGACAAAGACCAACTAGGGCCATTTTATGAAGTGTTATGTTTTGATAAAAGCTACACTAACTCTTGAATATTTGTTTGTCAAGAAATGGTTATTGACAACAGAATATTATATGTCAAGGAGTTAGTAGGAGTCTTAATGGTCTTGAAAAGTTTCAAGAACAAATCAAATAAACCTTATCGATCATCACTAGCACACGAGTTGAGGTTTACAACCTATCGTGTTGACGTTATTTTGTTTCTGTGCTGTTCCAATTGAGTTAATTATGCATGTGAGTTCTATGAGTTCTCATTTTGAACGCATAAAACGCAAGGCACCTTAATCAATGAAAGGTACATTGATAAGAAAAGGTGAGCTGCTTAACTACTTGGAAGACGTGGTGGGCAGCTGTGCTACCATAAGGCAAGAAATCAAGATTAAGAAAGTTCGGTCCATATGAGTTTGAATTTGTCGTAAACTTGGGTTTTAACAAATTCACATGGATAGGAACACATACACCGTTTAAAATCTAAGTG
Source organism: Lactuca serriola (assembly GCF_051521515.1). Classification (NCBI taxonomy): domain Eukaryota; kingdom Viridiplantae; phylum Streptophyta; class Magnoliopsida; order Asterales; family Asteraceae; genus Lactuca; species Lactuca serriola. Next base: position 195,891,175 of record NC_136415.1, read on the forward strand.
TCATAAGATTTCCTCCTTCATGAAAATGATTGTGAGGAAATGCTTTCACTAAGAAAGATTTATGAAGATAGTGATTGTAAAATTGCATTCTCGAATTCGATTATGGTTACGGTATCCCTTTCCATGATTTGAATTGTGAGGTTTGGCAATTAGTCTTAAATGTTTAGACACACATATAAAATATCTAAGGAAAAGGTGTATAAGTTCAAGAGGCCTTGATAAAAGATTATCAAAGCATTAAGTATTAGAAACATTGACTTAAGAAATTTAATAGGTATTGTTTTTCTGAAAGTTAAGATGTTTATGAATACATGTCAAAGCTAGTGGGAGAATAAGTGTTATGTTTTATAATAATCATCATGATAGTGGGAGCATAAATGTTATGATTGTATGATTATTAAGGAAAGTATTGCAAGGTTAGCAATATTAATTATAGAAAACAAGAGTCATACTTTGCAAAGTTGTAAGAGTTGAAAGGTTGTTTTGCTATAATTATGGGAGAGAATATTATGCTTCATTTCAAATCTAAAGGATTAGGTTGAGAAATGTTAATAAATTTAGTCAAGGGTACATAGTGTGTTCTTAAAATTTCGATTATGATTACGGCATTCCTCTTCACAATTCGAATTTTGAGAACATAGCAAATAAAACATTATGCATCGTGTGCCATACGCTTCGGGTATAGGATCGATTGCAAATGCTTTAATATTTGACCATTCTAAAATTTTCCAAATGTCTAGCGCATTTAGAGGGAAAAGGGACTAGAATTGGTTTTTGACTAAAATAATTAAACAACTATCATAGGACAATCCAAAGTTCGACAAGGATTGGTTGCTTGTGAGTAGTTGGAAGCATGGTATTGGATGGACCATATCGACATTATTATCAATAGAAAAGATTCTATTAAGAATAAGTTGTCATATGGAAAATATGGAAATGTTTCCATATTGGATGGACCATATCGATATTATTATGAATAGATAAGATTCTATTAAGAATAAGCTGTCATATGGAAAATATGGAAGCGTGTCCATATTGTGAATTAAATATTGAAAATCTATGACTAGATTAGAAACTTTTATGCAAAAAGATATTCAAAGGAATGTACGTTGAGTGAGAGACATCATATCTAAGGAATTGTATTGTAACAATCTCCGATAGAGGACTTTGTAATCTCATTGGCAATAGTCTTTATGACTTTGGTGCAGTGATATTACGAAAGGATCATTGCATAAAATGTTAGAATCTAGCATATTCTATAAGTAGCAAGAATTTGATATTCTTACACTTATGAAAAAGGATTTGGAGTTCTTGTCACACCCCAAAACCAAGAACGGCGGAAACGTTCTGGGGCAGAGGACGTCATGTATAATATCAACAACAATGTAAAGTAGTAAACAAGCAACAACATCATCCATTGCATTAATAAAATAATTATTATACAATTATATTCTGTCAAATCTTGATATACACTGAAGCATAAATCAAAATGAAAGATAAGTCTTGAATAAGCTCCATCTTCCTTTCTCCTTGCATCGGTACCTGTCTATGATGACCTGAGGATACAAGTAATTTTGAAAGCGAGTATCAGCTATAAAGCTGGTGAGATCATAAGTATTAATGTGTCTTAATTTGTGAAAACTTATAATTTCTAAGACTTGACATTGCTTTGAAAGAAAACTAGTATAAGTATGAAAATGTTTGTAGCTCAACTGTAAATGTTTGAAAATCCCTAGAAATCCCTATGATTCCTATTACTAACAAAAGGAGTCTTCTACCAAGACTTAACTATTCTGTGTGTGTATGTCTCTTGTAAGAGTAAGTATTTTTCCAAAGTATAACTATCATTATCCAAAAATATAGTTTGTACAACTTTGTTTAAGTGAGATTATCACTAAAATATGTACTGGAAAAATTAACGTAGTACTAAACGTAGTTCTAAAAGGACTACTACCGTACTAACTACCTCAGGCCGGATCTTGGGCAAAGGCATTACGTGATAAATTGCGCCATACTATCGACTAGTAACAACGACATAATGAATGGTCATAATAAAGAAATGACGTTTGGCACCCGCAGACCTGCAGGTCCGGCTGTAGCTAGCAGCAAGGTGTAGGATTGTCAATCCAGCATAGATCTATGCGCAAACTCAACGCTCCCCCTTCAAGAGACTCTGGCCGCAACTCGAGTCATGAGGTTTTAAGTCATGCTCCGATTTAAATCACCGTAATCAACGTATTCTCGTATATGTAAGCGTACTCATGTAAGTGTGATCATGTAATTGTACTCATGTAAGTGTGATCATGTAATTGTACTCATGTAAGTGTGATCATGTAATTGTACTATAATGTTCTAAGTGTGCTAGCTGTAATGTAATGCACTGTTCTACCAAGTATAGCAATGTGTGAACTGTAAAGTTCTATGTGTGCTAGCTGTAAAGTGTGCTCTCTCTATCTAGCAAGTATAGTAATGTAAACGTTCTAGTATTCTTGTATACGTTCTCGTCCTAGTATAGATGTATATCTAATGTATAGTAATGTTCTAGAAAGTATTGACTCATGAATGAACTGACTCATTGTATGATATCGCGTTCTAGTAGTGGTTCTAGTATCTTCCTGAACTACCCATATGGTAGCTTACTAGTAAACTAAGTGGTACGTATTGACGTGGATGTATACCCTTGCTACCCAAGGGCATAGGATGAACTGGATGTATACCCTTGCTACCCAAGGGCATAGGATGAACTGGTGGATAGTCTTCCTATGTCTTTTAAACATTTCTTATATAACTATACATATAGAGGCATGCAATTTATAATAAAATAAAAGCATAAGTAAGTTTTGTAAAACAATTGAAACATAAATATTATTTTAAGAGAAGATCGACTTGATGTCAATTTATAAAACAATTTGAAGGCATAAGTATAATAAAATAGTTTTGAGTATAAAGGAACATTTGTTTGAAACACAGTTGTAAATAAGTTTGAAGTATGATAAACAGAGTAAGAAGTACAGTGTAAGAAGTAGTTTGAAAACATATAAAATGTTTACAAAAATCATTTGAAGGAAACTGTTTGGTAAAACGACTAATGAGTAGCCAAATCTTTTGAATGCTGTATATTAATCACATGTGATTGATGTAATAAGTAATAATGTCCTACTTACAAATCACATGTGATTGACATAATAAGTAGCATGATTCTACTTGTATCCCCCCCCCATAAAACATTTGAAATAGTTTAAAACATTAATTAAGGGGTATGAACTCACCTGCAGTATGTGACTGGAATTGAACGGCTGTTATCGTATGCAAGGATCGGACAAGTGCTTGGTGTCAAGTGAAGACTTAGACACACACAATGATCCTAATTACATATGAAGACATATGTATATAAATAATTAGAGATTAAATCACTAATTATACAAGTATAAACATTTAAGCGTGAGGACAACACTTTTGGTCAAGTGCTAGGAGGCTAATGGGTTGTAACAACGAAGTGAAATGCCCCTAATGGAAGTTTATGGTCAAAAGACCATATTCATTAGAGTTTACGGCCCAGGGGGTAGGCTCCTGGCCGTAAACTCTCAAACAAGCCATGAAATGGTGCATAGAAGTACTACAACTTTAGAGGGGAAATGCTTCGAGGCTAGACAAGAGTTTAAGGTACCATATTGACTCCTAAGGGGAGTTTACGGCCCAAAGACCCTTTTCCCTTGGAGTTTACGGCCGTAAACTCCCTTGGGAGGGTTCTTATTGTCCTTTCAAGTCTCTAATATTTCTAGGAACAAGTCTAGGATTCAATACTTAGATTAAGGAAGGTTTAAGGCACTAAATGGGACCATTTGATGGAGTTTACGGCCATAGAACTCTTTGGGCCGTAAACTCCCTCACACATGAGGTCCTAAGAATTTTAACTAGTCCATATCTCATCTAGGTACAAGCCCTAAAAGTTTCTTGGCCTATGGAAGTGTCTAGGGTGTCCTTTGACCCCATTTAAGGAGTTTACGGCCCAAGAATTACTCTTGGCCGTAAACTCTCCAACACTTATGCTTTTCATGTGTTATCTAGGTCCTAAACACATTAAGGTACATGCCAAAAATGAATACTAAGCCTTAGGAAGAGTTTGAAGGCATTTTGGAGCCTAAAACTTGGAGTTTACGGCCCAAGGAGTTTCTTGGCCGTAAACTCCCTTATAGAAATGATTTCTAAGGGTTTTGATGGCATAAATCATGAGTTTAAAGCTTCCAGGTGTTTGTTCTAAGGCTAGGGATCACAAGGCACTCATTTGTGCCCTTTACATTGGAGTTTACGGCCCAAGAGGTTGTTCCTTGGCCGTAAACTCATCAAACTAAGTGATTTTGATTTGTTTCAAGCCTCTAATGATCATACACTAAGTCCTTAGATAGATGCCTAACACGGAAATGGGACTATGTGGCCTTTAGGCTTGATTTTGGAGTTTACTCCCCAAGAACGTTCTTGGGCGGTAAACTCCCGGATCTTGTGTTTTGGACATGTAAACAATGTTATAAAACATATAACAAGTATTAAAACACATTTAGGGAAGTAGACTCACAATCTGGGACGAAAACCCGAAGATCCGTGAGAGAGAAATTGACTTTTCTCTATTTGGAATTCAACTAATGAACCATTTTGGTTCAGAATTCTATTTATAGTCCTGAGATTTTTGGCAGAAAATATTTCTTTTCTCGGAATGGATTCTAATGACCTAGAGTAATGGAATTACAATGTTGCACAACATCCTAGTGCAACCACTCTCCTAATAACTCCTTAGGTGTAAAACCCTAAAACTGCCAAACTTATTCCACAAGTTTGCATTTTCACTGTAACTGCTCTACTACTATTGGATTGCAATGGTTCGATTTAGAATACAAATTTTGGGTTGTCACATCATCCCCCTGTTAAAGGGAATTTCGTCCCGAAATTAGAAATTAGGCTTGGAAGTATGCACGAATGATCGAGTCGTGAGGAGGAAACTTCCTAATCTATTGGTTCTAGCGCACTTTAGTGAAATCGGGCTCTCGGTTAGTATCCCAACGAACCTTCACTAATTGGCGACGGCGTTGCTTTGTCTACTTGACCTCTCGATCGAGGGTCACTACGGTTCTGATACGAAGGCAAGGATCTTGACGAGTGGACTTGTAAGAGTCCAAACATAAAGGTATGGTTTCGCGATCGAGATGCGAAGAGTAGAAGGTACGTTACTGAGTTCGCGGAGTAGGTCTAGTTTGTGCGAGGCATAGGACAGATTCCGATAAGAATCTCGGATGTCCTAACTATATTGGATTTATATTTTCACGCTTTACGAAGCGTATAAATCTATTCTCCAAGTGAGTTATCCTAAAGATTTTGGTCACTCACTTGGAATCTCAAAGGTTCCTTTTCTTGTGCAACTTCTCAGTCCAAGGCCACCCCTCGCTGGGCCAAAGTCGTACGAGTTTCTGAAGTTTGCGAGGAGTTCTGAATGAACTAAGGCGGTAGGTCGGTAAGGCCTAGAATTTGGCGAAAGCTGTCGGCTTCTCTGTTGTCGATGAATGCTCAAATGTTTTTGGCAAATTGAAAGAGTACTCAAAATTTGTCACATTACTAACAGTGTGTCCTAGAAATTTGACTCTTCAATTTCCGAACTCGTGCCTAGAGAACTTCATGAGAAGTTCCTCTGAAGGAATGTTCCCAGGGACTTTCTTTTTACTACGAGGGTAGATAAGTAAGTCATTTCATGGGGAAATGACGAATTGATCCAAGTAAGAAAGACGTAACCCTAATCATTTATCTGATGAAAACCATGGGCGTACTGGTCCTATCCGAAAGGTATCACTATGGACTTGAGGCGTCCGCATCGAATTCGGAAGATAGTCTCCCAGACATCCTTCCTTAACACATCGAACTGGTGATTTTCGGATCTTAGGTCCATTCCTGGAAGTAGTTTCTTTCCTTACATGTGATCAATAATTCCGTCTATGTGAGGCAGAGATAACGATTTCTATGAGAATCGTGACGGAATCCTCGATATCCGAGGCACATACGTTGCAATCCGTCGATCTCTGTGAGAATATGACAGGGGTTCTCTAGGGCGAGAACGTAGTCTTCTAATTCTATTTCTGTGTGGTTCGCTTAGTTGTCTACCCTGTCCTGGCATCTCTGTGGGTGTTTAAACTATAGAGTGATCTGTTTTCAGGAGTCGTACTGGGTTCTAAGTTTGTTCACATGACGATGTGATTACTCGCATACTTAGGCAGTTTCTCCGTCCTGAAGTCCATTTTAGAATTCATATAGGGCTTCACGATCACAATTTCGTGTATACGTGCCGTATATAATTAAGATTGAAAAGGTAGTCGAATAACTGATTCTTCCTTACCCTCACATCCCAAGGAGGAAAAAGAGTTAAGGCGGAATCATCAATTCTAAACCTGTAGAGCCTTGATTATATAACACTCTTATGTATACCTTCCTCAGTGATAGATCATCCGCATGAATCCCTGGATTGAACTTGACGTACTGCACGAGTGGTACTTCGGGGATTTCTTCGGAAAGAAAATAACTAAGAGGTACTCCTGGAATGAGTACTTCAGCGTCCCGATATGACGGCTTCGCTGTAAACGTGATCTATAAGAAAGAGATGTACGCAAGAAGCTGTTTTCGTGGGGATCAATTTTTAATCGAGTCGTATGATAATGTCGGAATCATACAGAAACTTTAAAGACATTAGGATTAACATAAGACGGTTACAGACAAAACACAAATATGCAACCATGAACAGAGTTACAGTACTTTAGGTTTACCACAAGACTATTTCTGCGAATAAGATATACTACAAAAAGACAAGTATATGCAGCACGAGAATTCCTATACAGACAGGATCTCGCAAAAGGGTAAGACTCTAGTTGCACTAGTCCTAGTTAGTTTATAAGTCTGTTACAACGAAACGCCTTAAATACATTAACGTGGTTCCTGAGCAGGCTCTCCCGCAGCTGTGATCCTGAGAATTTTCCCATCTGCGCCAGAATTCTGCGTTATCGGGCAATCTTTCTTGAAGTGCCCTGTCTCACCACATTGGTGGCATGTCTGGCTAGTACTAGCTTTGGTGACGGGATTTCGGTGCTTAGCTAGTGTTATGTGGACACGAGTGCCTTCCTCGTTACTCCACCTCGAAAATTGCTTCTTGAATCGTTCTGCGCTATAACTCGTCTTGTGCGCTATAACTCGTCTTGTGCGCAGGGTTAGTCTCGATGGAAGGGACTTGAGTGACAGGTCGTTTCGGTGCTCCACAGCCACGAGCATGATGCCCTATGTTCAGGCAATTGCAACATTGCATCTCATGGCAAGCCCCATGATGATGGAAACTACACTTCTCACACTTCGGGAGTTTTCCCTCATATGATCTGCGCGGTATGGGAACGGCAGGGGTTTCCACTTGCTGTTGTGGTATAGCCAGCTTTTGGGCTCTCTTGTTTTCTTTCCGGGCTTGATGCTTTCGTTTCTTGTTCTCTGCTTTCTGGCTTTACGAGCCTGTGACTGTCACTGTTGGGTGACTCCCTGGATGGATATCACGATTGGGAACTTCATTCCCATCAACAGTATTGACCGTGTTGATAGCGCTACGGTGCGCCATGACCGCGGTTACGGCAGCCACTACAGCAGCTGTTAATGTTGTTTGAAAGGTGGCGGCGTCCATAGGAAAAGTAAAGGTCTCGTTGCTTGGCTGGTTGTTTCTGGATGATGACATGATCCTGTAACACGTAAGATAAGGATTTTATGAGCGATTCTGGTTGACCCTGATGTACTTAGATTGTTCATGAAAAAGAGTAAGAGTATGATCTCGAAAGTTTGACCTACATCCCTATGATGCAGTCCCAGTAAAGAATGAATGTATGTTCACTAAGGTTTGACCTATATCCCTATGATGCAGTCCTGGTATTGTAGGTTAGTATGTTCGTATAATGGTCTCAAGACGTTTGTCGTTAGAGCTGAGGTATCGTGGGTTGGTGAATAACAAGATCCAACCACTGAAAGAGACTTGGAAGTGTCTCTTGGAATAAATCACCTTAGTCCAATGACTTGACTAAAGTATGATTCAGATAGACTCCAATGAAAGTAAGATAAAAGTACTTGGATGAAGAATGACACAGAAGTTAGCCGGCTATCAATATCTTTGATATTCACGATGTAAAGATTCGGGAAAATGACCTTGTAAAGGTCTTACATCATATTCTTAGAAGATAGTTCCTGATAGCATAAGGACCTAACTAAAGTACTTACGGAACAAGATAAGTTCATAGAAAATGCCACATCGGGCATAAACAGAAAAACACGATTTCTTTTTATAAGGGAAATAAAGTAAAGCGTCTACTACAGGCGACGGTTATCCCTCTGGTGAACTCTCAGTTCAACAAATTGACGTTCCATGTCAAGTAGGTGTCTTTTGCACACCATCTGGCGTACTCGAAGTTCCAAGACTTCGGTTCATGATTCAGCCAGTGTTTGCAACAGGGCTTCATGGTTTCTCTCTGATCTCTCGTGAACATCCTCTAGATGAATGGTTTGGAGGGTATGCATTCTAGCATAGGCGACTACTTCTGTAATCTGATGTAGGGCTGTCCTACCTTGAATCTCATTTCTGGCCTCTCTGCGGTCCAAGATTGGCAAGACTATATCTGCTAAGCCCTCATTGCTCAAGTCGTAAAAGCTTCGGTCGCCATTAAATAGCATAAACTGATCTTGTCCTTGGCTCCATGTTTCCAAGCATTCCACTCACTCAGGGTCGGGCCATGAAAAGCCGGAAGTGGGTTAGGAATTGAAACAGGAGTTACTCGGGGTAGGTTCTCAACCTCTAGCTCGGGGTTAGTATCATACGAAAGGTCTTCATCATGATGATCATCCAAGGGGATAGGATGATCATTCTCCGGTTCTTCTCCAAACCAACCAGCTATGACTTCATTGGGAAGATACTGGTTGTCAAGGGGATGGAGTCCAGTTATGATTTCTATGCAAGAATTTAGGGTAAGAAGATAATTATTAGACAACTATCTAGATAATTATTTAGACAACCTTCATTACTTACATCGCTATTTGTGAAGTGCATACCAGCTATGTGTAATCTAAATAGGATAGACCTTCGAATAAATGACCTTAACTCCTTATTCACACAGAATAGGGGTAAGGCAAAATTATCACAGATTCTGAGTCTATAACATCCTAATTACATGTAGCCTCAGTGTATCCACTTAGCAACTATCAACTTAGTAATGAAGATCCCTTTTTAATTCTCAAGTATAAAGTACTTATAGTAACACCAAAATACTCCTATAGTATTTTAAATTTATTTTTATGTTCTATTGTTCTCATTGTGGTAGGGTTGGTAAGATTTTAGCATTGTTGCAACCACACACTTAAACTTAGGCACATGCTAGTCAACCCTCGGATAATATAGGTGATCAGGCTATATCTTCCCAGTTTTGACCATATGTCTCTAAGCCCACTTGTGTTGCCCATCAATCGTAATTCTTTTGTATTGTCCTAATGACACTGATTTTAGTATGAATGCAACACGTATACTTACTTAAATATTTTACTATTTAAAGTATAAACTCTTGGTCAGAGTATTTTTAATCCCTTATGTATTTATAGTTAGTATATCTTTTATGGGTTGATATACTTAATTCACTATAAACAATGCTCTGATACCAATCTATCACACCCCATGTATAATATCAACAACAATGTAAAGTAGTAAACAAGCAACAACATCATCCATTGCATTAATAAAATAATTATTATACAATTATATTCTGTCAAATCTTGATATACACTGAAGCATAAATCAAAATGAAAGATAAGTCTTGAATAAGCTCCATCTTCCTTTCTCCTTGCATCGGTACCTGTCTATGATAACCTGAGGATACAAGTAATTTTGAAAGCGAGTATCAGCTATAAAGATGGTGAGATCATAAGTATTAATGTGTCTTAATTTGTGAAAACTTATAATTTCTAAGACTTGACATTGCTTTGAAAGAAAACTAGTATAAGTATGAAAATGTTTGTAGCTCAACTGTAAATGTTTGAAAATCCCTAGAAATCCCTATGATTCCTATTACTAACAAAAGGAGTCTTCTACCAAGACTTAACTGTTCTGTGTGTGTATGTCTCTTGTAAGAGTAAGTATTTTTCCAAAGTATAACTATCATTATCCAAAAATATAGTTTGTACAACTTTGTTTAAGTGAGATTATCACTAAAATATGTACTGGAAAAATTAACGTAGTACTAAACGTAGTTCTAAAAGGACTACTACCGTACTAACTACCTCAGGCCGGATCTTGGGCAAAGGCATTACGTGATAAATTGCGCCATACTATCGACTAGTAACAACGACATAATGAATGGTCATAATAAAGAAATGACGTTTGGCACCCGCAGACCTGCAGGTCCGGCTGTAGCTAGTAGCAAGGTGTAGGATTGTCAATCCAGCATAGATCTATGCGCAAACTCAACGCTCCCCCTTCAAGAGACTCTGGCCGCAACTCGAGTCATGAGGTTTTAAGTCATGCTCCGATTTAAATCACCGTAATCAACGTATTCTCGTATATGTAAGCGTACTCATGTAAGTGTGATCATGTAATTGTACTCATGTAAGTGTGATCATGTAATTGTACTCATGTAAGTGTGATCATGTAATTGTACTATAATGTTCTAAGTGTGCTAGCTGTAATGTAATGCACTGTTCTACCAAGTATAGCAATGTGTGAACTGTAAAGTTCTATGTGTGCTAGCTGTAAACTGTGCTCTCTCTATCTAGCAAGTATAGTAATGTAAACGTTCTAGTATTCTTGTATACGTTCTCGTCCTAGTATAGATGTATATGTAATGTACAGTAATGTTCTTGAAAGTATTGACTCATGAATAAACTGACTCATTGTATGATATCGCGTTCTAGTAGTGGTTCTAGTATCTTCCTGAACTACCCATATGGTAGCTTACTAGTAAACTAAGTGGTACGTATTGACGTGGATGCATACCCTTGCTACCCAAGGGCATAGGATGAACTGGAAGGACCTTTATGACTATATATGTACACATGATATATAACAAATCTTTAAACGACTTTCGGACGAATACCCAATGTCCCACCAGACCACATCTCAAGGCGCGAAAAGGAAATAGGGTGGATAGTCTTCCTATGTCTTTTAAACATTTCTTATATAACTATACATATAGAGGCATGCAATTTATAATAAAATAAAAGCATAAGTAAGTTTTGTAAAACAATTGAAATAGAAATATTATTTTAAGAGAAGATCGACTTGATGTCAATTTATAAAACAATTTGAAGGCATAAGTATAATAAAATAGTTTTGAGTATAAAGGAACATTTGTTTGAAACACAGTTGTAAATAAGTTTGAAGTATGATAAACAGAGTAAGAAGTACAGTGTAAGAAGTAGTTTGAAAACATATAAAATGTTTATAAAAATCATTTGAAGGAAACTGTTTGGTAAAACGGCTAATGAGTAGCCAAATCTTTTGAATGCTGTATATTAATCACATGTGATTGATGTAATAAGTAATAATGTCCTACTTACAAATCACATGTGATTGACATAATAAGTAGCATGATTCTACTTGTATCCCCCCCCATAAAACATTTGAAATAGTTTAAAACATTAATTAAGGGGTATGAACTCACCTGCAGTATGTGACTGGAATTGAATGGCTGTTATCGTACGCAAGGATCGGACAAGTGCTTGGTGTCAAGTGAAGACTTAGACACACACAATGATCCTAATTACATATGAAGACATATGTATATAAATAATTAGAGATTAAATCACTAATTATACAAGTATAAACATTTAAGCGTGAGGACAACACTTTTGGTCAAGTGCTAGGAGGCTAATGGGTTGTAACAACGAAGTGAAATGCCCCTAATGGAAGTTTATGGTCAAAAGACCATATTCATTAGAGTTTACGGCCCAGGGGGTAGGCTCCTGGCCGTAAACTCTCAAACAAGCCATGAAATGGTGCATAGAAATACTACAACTTTAGAGGGGAAATGCTTCGAGGCTAGACAAGAGTTTAAGGTACCATATTGACTCCTAAGGGGAGTTTACGGCCCAAAGACCCTTTTCCCTTGGAGTTTACGGCCGTAAACTCCCTTGGGAGGGTTCTTATTGTCCTTTCAAGTCTCTAATATTTCTAGGAACAAGTCTAGGATTCAATACTTGGATTAAGGAAGGTTTAAGGCACTAAATGGGACCATTTGATGGAGTTTACGGCCATAGAACTCTTTGGGCCGTAAACTCCCTCACACATGAGGTTCTAAGAATTTTAACTAGTCCATATCTCATCTAGGTACAAGCCCTAAAAGTTTCTTGGCCTATGGAAGTGTCTAGGATGTCCTTTGACCCCATTTAAGGAGTTTACGGCCCAAGAATTACTCTTGGCCGTAAACTCTCCAACACTTATGCTTTTCATGTGTTATCTAGGTCCTAAACACATTAAGGTACATGCCAAAAATGAATACTAAGCCTTAGGAAGAGTTTGAAGGCATTTTGGAGCCTAAAACTTGGAGTTTACGGCCCAAGGAGTTTCTTGGCCGTAAACTCCCTTATAGAAATGATTTCTAAGGGTTTTGATGGCATAAATCATGAGTTTAAAGCTTCTAGGTGTTTGTTCTAAGGCTAGGGATCACAAGGAACTCATTTGTGCCCTTTACATTGGAGTTTACGGCCCAAGAGGTTGTTCCTTGGCCGTAAACTCATCAAACTAAGTGATTTTGATTTGTTTCAAGACTCTAATGATCATACACTAAGTCCTTAGATAGATGCCTAACACGGAAATGGGACTATGTGGCCTTTAGGCTTGATTTTGGAGTTTACTCCCCAAGAACGTTCTTGGGCGGTAAACTCCCGGATCTTGTGTTTTGGACATGTAAACAATGTTATAAAGCATATAACAAGTATTAAAACACATTTAGGGAAGTAGACTCACAATCTGGGACGAAAACCCGAAGATCCGTGAGAGAGAAATTGACTTTTCTCTATTTGGAATTCAACTAATGAACCATTTTGGTTCAGAATTCTATTTATAGTCCTGAGATTTTTAGCAGAAAATATTTCTTTTCTCGGAATGGATTCTAATGACCTAGAGTAATGGAATTACAGTGTTGCACAACATCCTAGTGCAACCACTCTCCTAATAACTCCTTAGGTGTAAAACCCTAAAACTGCCAAACTTATTCCACAACTTTGCATTTTCACTGTAACTGCTCTACTACTATTGGATTGCAATGGTTCGATTTAGAATAGAAATTTCGGGTTGTCACAGTTGTGAAATGAGAATGATTGGAAATGTGCTCAATTTGGTCTATTTCACAAAGTAAGAACCATAGGTAAACATTGTCTGCATGCTAGGAGCATGGGACAAGTGTAATAATTCAAGTAAGAAGTTGATTACTCGAAACGACAAATAATGAGTAATCGATATAGTGATAAATAAAAGGTGTTTTATTTATGCTCAAAGGTTTTAGGCCATATGGGATTAGTATTATTCTTGTGTTTCACTTTGCATGTTTTGACTTCCTGAATAATTTAATTGGTTAAGAATAGTCAAATTATTCGAACGGGCCACAGTCGTTCATATGTTGGAAGTAGGTATGAATAAAGACTGTCGTGAATTGGTGTGTGGATTGTCTAAAAGAGTATTAGACATAAGCAAATGTTTGCTGCAACGTTCATGAGTGCTTATGAGTATGATTTGAGCATTGGATTAAACCCACGCTCACTTGGATCACTCCATGAATTGTATCACGAGTGATTAGTGAGACGATAACATCTTATATTTTTGAAACCGAGATGTGTGAGTTGTATCTTGCGAATCGGTTGCACATTGATAATATGTAAACACACTAGTAACTTGGTGTTATAAAACATATTGTTGTGTATGAGTGAGTGCAAGCAAGCATTGTATCAAATTTTATCCATTCCTTTTATCCAAAGTAGGATAAAAGCAATATCTTTGGGCCCCTTGATGGTTTGGTGATGACAAACGTAAATGCTTGGCCGGGCTAGGGCTAATTTGATTTGTTCAATTAGTCAGTCGTCATAAATCGGAAATCGAGATATAGTACAAAGAGAATGATTTGAAAGCATATCTCATAAGATATCTAGAATGGAGGAATATATGATCCCTTATCTAAGGACACGCGTATCTGATAGGATCAGAGTTGACAGCGGCTTTGGAAAGCTACGATTGCAGATCAGGATCTGAAGTCATACGCATAATAGTTATTAGACTTATCCAAGTGGGAGACTGTTGGATTAGTGTCTAAGTCCATAACTATTTTGGTATGTACTTGACCCGATGGTGCATGGTCCTTTTGGGTTGCCTTCACCAAAGCAACTTGATAGGATGAATTATGGAGAGAAAGGATTAAATATGATTTATTAATATATTATGGGAATAATATATTAAAGGAGAAATCATATTGTTTAATTAATATTAGTCAAGAATTAATTGGTAATTAGTTTTGTGACTAAAAGAGATTAATTAAAATGAAGGGACTGGAATTGTAATTATAAGATAATTGCAATTTGGGCCATGGATTGCCTTGTATCAAGGGTTGGACGAATTCTATGGGGAAACCCATAAGGAAATCGTCCAAGGGCTTGATTAAAGGAGTCTATGGGTTGCTTAGGGCTTAAGCATCCAAATTAGGGTTTCCTTGTTAGATAACCCTAATAGCCTCACTATATATAGATCCCTAAAGGACCAAAAATGTAAACAAGAATCATCTAGGGTTTGTAGACGTTTTTGGGCAGCCTCCATCCTCTCTCCTCTTCATCCTCTTGCTTATGGTGTTTCTGAACCATTAGAGGAGTGACACTTGTGACTCTAAGCCTTCCAAAGTCAATACAAGGAGATTTGGGATTGTTATTGCTACATAACAATCAAGGTAACATCTTAAACCTATTCTCATGTTAATATGATTACTTGAATGCTAGAATTAGGGTTTATAGTCTTGGATAACTTGCATGTACAATAGAGAAACCTAGATCCAAGCATTAGGGTTTGTTTGAGCACATAGGATGTTCTTAGGACCAAAACCCATCAGTATTACCGACAAACTATTTAGGAATAGCACACGTACGACGAGTCAAGTTCAAATGCAGAGGCTAGGAATGATTATGGTTAACCTATCACTACTAATGTGTATGCAACTTGTATACACAAAGTGGTGATAAGCGGACCAGGTAAGAATTCAAACATGAACTTCAAAACGAAAAGACATGTATTACGATTGAATAATGCTAAAATTTAGATGAACATAGTCAAACAAACCCAAATCCACACGACCTTTACCGGTCGAAGCAATAGACGGAGTAATGAAGGTCCGTAGGAAGACCCACGCTAGGATCTGGGCTCACTAGAGAACAAGAAAATTCAAATGGAACAGAAGTACACACATCTTTCCTCAACAATTGAAGTCCCAGTCAAAATGCGAATTTCGGGACGAAATTCTCTCTAACAGGGGGATAATGTAACACCAACAAAAATTAGGTCAAAAATAAATTGTTCAGTAACCATAATTTGGATGCACTAAGTGGTAGATATCGTAACAAGGTTTCCAAATATATAAAGAACACTAAAATTCGAGTTATAACGAAGAAGTTATGACCAATCGAAGAACTGCGACAATACCGGTAAAACGCTTTTAAGCATAAAGTACGAAATTTCCAATAAAATACTTTTTGGCCTTAGGTATCTAAATGAAAGTCACAGATATCCCAAAAACGTAAACTTAAATAAAAAGAACGCCCAATCCTGACTTGATATGAGGAAGTTATGATTTTTCGAAATTTCGGACATAGTGGTAGATAGCTAAAAACTCGAAATAGAGATCGAGCGACTTTTAGCCAACACGGCCTAGACGAGAATTGAAGATCTCATCAATGGTAATACAACAGTAAAAAGACTGATAAAAACTGACATTCATCTACATAAATAACATCTTATGAACTCACCAACTTAAATGTTGACACTTTTTCTTTGAAATAACTTGTATTCTCAGGAAATCGCTAAATCAGGTTAGTACCTGCTTTTGAACACTTACGCTCAGGCGTTAGTTTAATATTTTGGACATCATATTGTAATTGACTTTTGCAAACATGTAATACTACAATCATGTAAACTTTTTAATTATGTATATGATGGTTGTGTGTACTTTCTTTATTGTTATGATAATTGTTATGATACTGTACATGACATCCTCCACCCCCGAATGTTTCCGCCATTCTGGTTTGGGGGTGTGACAGTGTTTACCTAGGACTGCTATAGGCTACCCCACATGGTCTTTACCTAGGAATGCCATGGGCTACCCCACATGGTCTTATATCTAATGCCATGGGCTCCCCTCGGGTCTTCCATACCAACACAATATCACATAACATATCAATTCATAAATGAATAACACACACATAACATGTTCACATAATGGGCCAGCCTTGGTGCCGTAGACCCATAGGTATGGTGAGAAGACTCACCTCCGTCCGATGAATACGAATATTGTCCTCCTAGAAATCCGCAACCTCCCAAGCTGAATAACAAAAATAATAATATAGTCAATGATAAGACCTTAAGTTACCCAAGGAAAGGCCCAACCTTCAAACTCTACCCCCAAGGCGCAATTACCCTTTTCTTGAAAATGGGCCCCAAAGTCCAAGTATCCTTAATGGGTCCCTTGGCCCAATAAGGCCTAACTGATAAGTCCATGGCCCAAACAAATGAAAAGGCATCTAACTCACAGAGTCCAATCAAGCCCAACAACCAAATGAGGCCCAAAGGCCCAAAGGCCCCAAAACAACTTAGGGCCTAACTTAGCTGCGTATGCCCAACGTACCACCCTGGTATGTGCAGTGTACTTAAGGTTTAGGGACTACGTGCTGCGTACAACCAGTTACGCCCATCATACAACCATTTTAAGCACCCTTTCCATTAAGTGCTTAATGCTTGAATCCTTCACGCCAAAAGCTAGATCTAAGTCCGAAAAGATGTCCTAAGGCATAAATTTGGCAACTTTATGCCCTTGCATGTCTCCTACACACCAAACTACTCCATTAAGATGTTTCCAAGGTCTTTTACCCATGCACGAGGTCAAATCTCCCATCAAACTTCCATTTTTATACTTATAAATGACTAGGGGACCTCAGATCTGCCTTTCGTATAAAATAGGGAGACTTAGCTAAAAAAAAGATCGAGGTCCAAAGTTCATCCAAGGGACAAACCACCAAAACCCTAGCTAGATCTAAAGATTAGAAAGGAAAGATGCAAGCTTTTTACCTCTAAAAGCTTTGCAAGATGAGTTTGGTGCAGGATCTTGAAGCACCTACTTGATCCAAGATTGCTTTACCACCCCCTCTTCTTGAAATACACACTAAAAGGCCACAAATTCATTCTTTAAGGCTCAAGAATGATCTCACAAGGTTTCTAGGAGTATATGGATGTTCTAAGGGTGTGGAGGCTCTTTAGGGTTTAGTCCAAGGGACTTAAAGTTGTTTAAATAGGCCTCAAGTCCGAAAATTTAGGGTTTTATGTCCTTGGCGCGTACGCCCCAGATAACTCAAGGTACACCCATCGTACCCTGATTCCTCTGCGACCACTTCCATTCCTCCGCGACCACTTCCATGATGTATGCTAAGCGTACACTTAAGTACGCCTAGCGTGCTTAAGGGACCTTTTATGCAAAAATTATCATTCCTTAGGGTTTTAAGACATTCCAAAATTTTGGATGTTACATCTTATTAATTCTTAATTAAATTTACTATTTCTAATTAATATATTAGATTCACAATATATTAATAAAATCAGTTATTGCTATTTATTAATCATATAATAAATCAATAAATCTCTCTCTCTCTCTCTCTCTCTCTCTCTAAAAGTTATCCTATTCAATTACTAGGTTTGGGAGCATTCCAAAATGACCTTGCTAATAATTCAAGATTATACTAATTCAGTTATTTACTTAGACACCTAATCTAACAGTCTCCTACTTGGATAATTCTATAACTGTAATTACCAGTATAACTTCTAAATTAGACAGTAAAGAGTGTTTCCATAGAAAGTGCCGACCTTTGAAATAAACAGACGTTGGTCCTAAGATAAGTGATCAAATATTCATCTGTTCTTCTAGATATGTTACAAACATGAGACAGGGATGCAAATCAATTTCATTGTCTAAGTTTTATTTCCTGATTTCCTGATTTGTGATGATGACATAAGAGCTCAGTTGAACACAACAATTGAGGCCTAGCTGGGCCCAACACTATAAGTCAACACCAAATAGGGGTCCAAAGATATCGCTTTTCTAGTTAGGGCAAAAGGAACAAATAAAATTTAACTTATATGCTTGCATCATTTACTCACTAGATAATACATAATACTGCGTTTTATAACATCATGTTACTGACACGTTTTCACAACACCAATGTACAACATACTTGTAAATTACATCTCACATATCTCCGTTTCAATAATCTAAGATATTATCATCCTAGAATTACTCGTGATATAATCCGTGAAGTAATTCCTTGAGCATGGGTTTATCCAATACTTAAATCTCCATTTCTATGTACTCATGAATGTTGTAGCAATACAATTGCTATTTCTAACTCTCTTAGACAATTTACAATTCAATTCATGACAATCTTAATTCACCACTCACTTCCCAAAGTACGAGTGACTGTGAATTTGGAATAATTAAATTATTTGCGAAGTAAAAGATGCTAAATGAAACACAAGAATAAATAATTGATAAGGCAATAAACAGACTCGTAAATAATCTCTATGATTTAATCACCAAAATTAATTACATTTATTTTGCTACAAGTTTCAAACTAATCATCTAACTACTAAAACTAATATCATCTCTCAAACCAATGCTGATAGCATGTTGATTATGCCTAATCCTACTCAGAGCCTTTGTGAGAGGATCTGTAGGATTATCTTCTGACGAAACTCTCTTCACTATGAGAAGACCTTCTTTAACTATGTGTTTGATATAAAGGCACTTTCTATCGATATATAGTGACTTGTTATTGTCTCTCAGCTCTTTAGTCAAAGCAACTGCTCCTTCATTATCACATAAAAGTTCTATTGGTTCCTGAATGGTTGCAAATACTCCAAGATCTTTGATGAAGTTCCTCAGCCAAGTTGGTTCCTTTGATACTTAACTTGCCTCTGTGTATTGTGATTCGCAAGTAATTGCTCCACTATTTAACTTAAACACATAGCAAAATTGAGAACGAAAGTTGTCTTTGTCTTTCTAAAAACTGGCATCATTATACCCAGTCACTCTTAACGTATCACTACCTCCAAAGACTAGAATCATGTCCTTTGTCCTTCTCAGATACTTGAGAATTTTCTTCACTGCTATCCAATGAGCTCTTCTTGGATTTTCTTGATAGCGATTGGCCATGCTTAAAGCAAAGGACACATCAGGGAGAGTACATGTAATAATGTACATGATTGACCATATTGCCAAAACATAAGGAACTCGACTCATATAAGCTATTTCATCATTCGTACTTGGGCTTTGAGTCTTAATTAGTTTGGCTTTTCTTTGAATAGGTAGCTCTCCTTTCTTGGAATTTTCCATACTAAATCATTTTAGTACTTTGTCCAAGTATGTACTTTGACTAAGTCCAGTTAATCTTCTCTTTCTATCTCTCAAAATCCTTATCCCGAGAATATAGGCTGCCTTTCCTTTATAGCAAAGCAATTTCCAAGCCAAGATTTCACTTCTTCCAAGGTTGGAACTTTGTTTCCTGTAAGTAGTATGTCATCAACATACAATACTAGAAAGGTTACTATACTCCCACTAGTTTTGACATACACACAAGACTCATGCTCACTTCTAGAGAAACCAAATTCTTTTAATTTCTCATGGTAGCAAAGATTCAAGCTACAAGATGCTTATTTCAATCTAGAGATGGATTTCTCAATATTGCACAATCTATTGGGAAACTTCACATCAATAAAACCCTATGGATGACTCATGTAAACATTTTCAGCCAACTTCCCATTAAGGAAAGTGGTTTTGACATCAATCTTCCAAATTTCATAATCATGAAAGGCAGCTATGGCGAGCGTTATCCTAATAGATTTATTCTTAGCCACAGGTGAGAAGGTCTCATCATAGTCAATCCCTGGGGTTTGAGTAAACCCCCTCGCAACCAATAATGCCTTGAATATGTGCACATTCCCATCCATCTCAGTCTTCTTCTTGAAGATCCATTTGCAACCAACTGTCTTTCGACCAGGTTCTTGATCAATCAAATTCCAAACTTGGTTGTCATACATGGACTTTCACTTTAAAGCCTCCGGGTCCACCATTGCTTCCTTTTAGTTAGTTGGTTCCTTCAAATTTACTAGTTTATGATCACTGATAAATGTATCACCATTTGTAGTTAAATGGAAACCATAGAACTCAATTGGCATGCTAACTCTACTTGAACGATGAAGAGGTACTGAGATTTCAACTGGCTCAATTGGAATTTCTTCCTTTGGTTGAGTGCTAGTGTCTTCTAAGGTTCCTTGACTTCCTTCAATGGTTGACTCTTTAATCTCTTCAAGGTCAATTGTACTCCCACTGTCCTCTTTGCATATGAGCTCTCTCTTGCGGAATACTCCTCTTCGTGCTATAAAGAGCATGTTTTCACTAGTTTTGTAGAAAAAATATCCAAAGGACTTTTTTGGGTAACCAATGAAAATACACCTCTCACTTTTCGCCTCTAGCTTGTCATGAGTCTCTCATATAACGAAAGCTTCACAATCCTAGACTTTGATTTGTTCTAACGAGTGAACTTTCCTTGTCCACATCTCATGAGGTGTTTTGGAAACATTCTTAATAGGGAAAATATTAAGGATATGAGCGGTTGTCTTTAAGGCATACCCCCAAAAGGAAATGGGAAGAATGGCTCAACTCATCATGTAATAAACCATATCCAGGTCAGATCTCTCGATCACACAGAGGAGGCAACATATGGGTAACAGATAGAAGGAAAGAAAATGACTTTCTACAAACCTAATTTTATAGGAATTCCCTGGTCACCCCGTCAATACCAGAATTAAGAACAAAGTTCGTACATCGAGAGAAAGTTAATCCACAATTCTAGATACAGATCATTTAATGTATCCGCAGATTCCCATGTATATCTCCCTACTCAATCTATCAGAGCATCGTATTGTCAGGCTAAACAGATCTATCCAGGTCAAGATTTGTCAAGTCTCTAGATTCCTTAAGCTCATCTATGCCTAGTCAAGTCCGTATAAATCTTTCATGCCTACCAGCGCATTGAACACAGAGTCTAGAAAATTCAGCTTTAGTACCTTACACAGATTCAGATTGCCCGTCTTCACTTGTTGATATCACTTCCCTAGTCACAACACCTACAAAAATACACTAACTTTTTGGCTTTTTGATTTTCTATATTTTTTTTTTGGTTTTTGATTTTATATTTTTGTGTTTTGTTTTTTTTTATTCCCCCCCCTAAATTTGTGCATGGGTGAGAATGAAATTAAAATGCGCAAATTTAAACTAACCTAAAACAAAAAACACAAAAAAAAATTAGTCCTTGAAACGTATCATTTTCAAGAATCCCACAAGCATGTTGAATCGAGCTTTGTTAAACGGTTTTGCGAACAGATTCGCCACATTATTAGCAGTGGGAACCTATTCGAACCGAATAAGCGAACGCTCAGAGCAATCTCTGATGAAATGCACTTTGATATCTATGTACTTGGTTTTTGAGTGTTGGACTGGATTTTTGGCAATTTGAATTGCAACCTCATTGTCACAAAAGATAGGGGTTTTAGATAAATCAAACTGTAATCTAACAGCTGATGTTGGATCTAGATAACTTGAGAACAACCGGAAGAAGCAGAGACATATTTCGCTTCTACTGTTGAGGTTGAGACGGTGTACTATTTGTTGCACTGCCATGACACTAGCCGGTCTCCGAGAAATTGACACCCACTAGAAGTTGATTTCCTATCAAGCTCACAGCCTGCATAATCGCTGTCAGCATAGACAATAATAAGATGTGAAAGTTTAGGATTAGCCTGATATCGTGCTCATTGACAAACGGCAAACATGATGTCTGGCCTGCTTGCAGCTAGATACATCAACGATCCGATCATCGATCTGTAATCAATCTGATCTACGGATTCGCCATCCGTATCAGGAGTCAACATGGGTCTCTCGGCCATTGGTGTCAATGCAGGTTTTGTGTCTCGAAAGCCGAACTTCTCCAGCATATCTTCAACATACTTTGCTTGATGTATCAGGATTCCAGTTGAATCTTGTTTGACCTGAAGCCCCAAAAACATGGTCATTTCTCCTAGTGAACTCATCTCAAACCTTTTCTTCATCATGCCTTCAAACTCTTTGCATAGTTGTGGACTTCTGGACCCGAAAATGATGTCATCTACATAGATATGAACCAAGATTTGATTTGCACCAACATGCTTAATGAACAAGGTTTGATCAATCGTGCCTCGCAAATAGCCATGCTCGAGCAAGTGCTTCGTAAGAGTCGCATACCATTGTAGTGGTGTTGTTTATGATGGCATGTGCGGAATTAGAAAGATCTAGTGATTCATCATACAAATCAAGAACACAAGGAGTAAATAAATCTTTGTAAGCTCTTATTAGATCTAGAAAGATTATACAAATGGGTTTGTACAAAGTTTCTCTCTCTAGTCTAACACTCCAAAATGAACTCTCCTCATAATGGGAGTCACTCACTTCCTATTTATAGGAAAGACTCAACCCATTTACACATACGAAGAGGAAAGCCTAAAACATTACATCCAAGCATGACTTTGCACCCTAACATTCTCCCCCTCAAAGTTAGATTGGATGTCCGACTTTAATCTCCAACGAGCTAGCGCGATCAAGACCAAACTCCCCCTCAAAGTAACACCGGTCTTCTAATCCGCAAATGAATATTCGACAAACCCGAGAAGCTTCGAATACCCATCATTCTCCCCCTTTTTATAATCAAAAAATGATTATAAAACCCACTAAGGATGAGAAGCACCCGAGGAATAATCTTCACAATACTCCCCTTGATGTGTACCAAAAATGAATCACCAAAAATCTTGCACGGAAAAACAATCACGAAAAAGCCACAAAAAATTTCCAATTTATGAAAATTTTTGACTTTTTGGGTGAAAGTTGCAAGATTTTTCAAAATCCGGGTAGATATTGTCACTTTCTGAAACTTGCAGGGACCCATTCCGCCCAAATAGTCACTTTCAAAATCCGGGTAGACTTTTCAAATTTTTTACTTTTTGCCTGAAATGCACTTTCTTTAATTTTCAGCAAAAAATAGTCCTTTTTCGAATTTGGGTGCAAACTGCCAAAAATTCGAAGTTTCAGGGACCATTTTCTAAAATTCTGCTCTTTGAGTTCCAAACATACGAAGATTCCCCAAAATATTCGAAGCCTTGCCCCAACATTCGAAGTTAGACTGTTTGAGTCACTTAGATAAAAAATCAGGGACCCAATTTGAAAATATTTATTTTCTTCTCCAATTCACAAACTTACGAAGTTGAGGGTTCATCAGTTTCAATTTTTATTAATAAATCTTCACATTTTTGTTTCCCTTTAAAAGAATTTGCTACATTTATGACAGACAATTGAGAACAATCTTCATCCTCTAGATCACTAATTTCACTAATATTATCTGAATTATCTTCAATATCAGCAAAATTAGTTTCACAATTAGATGTAGAATTCTCAGTATTTTTCAAAATTCGAATTTGTTCTGATTTAGATGAAGTCTCATTTACAATTTTTACTAAATCATTAGCATCAAGATAACCTTCGACTTTAGCAATTCCAAATCTAAACCTATCATCTGGAACTTTGTTAAAATCAGAAATTTCTTTTTCACAATCATATGAAATACTATCTACCTTAGCTCTATCATAAGCTAAAAATGGTAGTAATTTTCTATGTTGTTCCTTACTTATCTCACTCGAATGATGTAATTCAGTTAATTTTCCATACAATCTTTTCGCAGAATTACAAAAAATATTTCTTTGAGCTAACAACAAGTTTATTTCCTTTGCTAAACTCTCCCTATCCTTCATAATATTCGACACTTTCAATTCTAAGTAATCAATCCTAGTGACTTTTGAATCTAACTTTTTTCTTGTCTCTAGTATTTGATCACTTAACTTTTTCGCTTCATTGCTAGCAGACACAACAATTGAATCAAAGTAAGTAACAGTTTCATCAAAAGATACTAACTTAGAATGATATGAAGAAACTGGAATGTTAAAAGATTCAAGAATTTTACGTACCTTGGTAGTCATGGGCAACTTGTCAATAGACTTCGAAACGAAGCATTGCCCACACAGTTCGTAATTCTGTTCTTCATCTGAATCTTCTTCCATCTTTGCATACATAGCTCCATGTGATGGATTTTTCATCTCTTCATCATCTGAACCCAAAGACCATATTTGATATGTGCCATCCGATTCAGTTTCTCCATGAGCCACCAATGACAAATTCTTTGCCTTCGACTTTACTTCCTCCAGTTTCTCAGTGTAGTACGCTTCATCCTTTGTTTTATTTTTCTTTTCCTGCTTCTTCCTCAACAAGCAATCTACTGCCAAGTGATTTGCTCCATAGCAATAATGGCAATTAATCCCAGTATCACCTTTCAACATCATCTTCATTTGCTCCATTTTACTCTTCGATAATTGAAACCACCGACTCAAAATTTAACATCTCAGTTTCAAAGCTTCGTATGCATCATCATCCCCCTTCAAATATTCATCAACAACAACCTTCATTAGCCAACATTGATTTCCAAATCTTCGTTAATTCAAGTTCTTCCCAAACCAACACCAACTTAGTCTTCGAAAATTAGTAACCCAAATCTTTGTTTTTCAAAGCAAACCGAGTTCCAAAACATTCGACTGTCGACAATTGAATTCCGATGCAAACAACATCAAAATCAAATTATCCAACTGTTCGATTTTCAAAATCAAAACACAGGACCCTTCGTACATTACCGAGTTCTTACAGTTCTTCCCCAAATCATCGATTCCCAAGCCATAGGAACGCTTCGAATCGATCAACCCAAACTCTTCGTTTTTTTTTTCAATTCAGCGAGATCAAAATTTCGAGACTCCAAAATCAAACCTAACACCAACTCAGCCTTCTCTTTAATCATCCAAACCAAAATTGATTTCAAAATTAACAATGGAACAACAAAGCTCAAGCAACCTTCGCTTTTCCAGTCCAACCAAATGTAGTGGTGTTGATTATGATGGCATGTGCGGAATTAGAAAGATCTAGTGATTCATCATACAAATCAAGAACACAAGGAGTAAATAAATCTTTGTAAGCTCTTATTAGATCTAGAAAGATTATACAAATGGGTTTGTACAAAGTTTCTCTCTCTAGTCTAACACTCCAAAATGAAATCTCCTCATAATGGGAGTCACTCACTTCCTATTTATAGTAAAGACTCAACCCATTTACACATAAAAAGAGGAAAGCCTAAAACATTACATCCAAGCATGAGTTTGCACCCTAACATTCATGCTCGAGGAGCCTAATGCAAACCATACAAAGCCTTGTCCAACATGTAGACGTGATTGGGAAACTTTGAATTAATGAACCCAGGGGGTTGATCAACATAGATTTCTTCCTTCATAGCGCCATATAGGAAGGCAGTCTTGACGTCCATCTGGTATACTGTGAAGTTCATGTAGGAGGCATAAGCAAGGAAAATACGAATAGCCTCCAAGCGAGCCACCAGAGCATAAACTTCGGTGTAGTCAAGACCCTCGATTTGTCTAAATCCATGTACAACCAACCGAGCCTTATTCTGTACAATGACCCCGAAATCATCTTGCTTGTTACGATAGACCCATCGTGTGTCAATAGACCTTGTGCCCTTAGGTAACTCAACCAATTTCCAAACCCCTAGCTTTTCAAATTGATTCAATTCCGCATGCATAACGTCCACCCAGCTGGGCTCATTCAAAGCCATTTCAACGTTCTTAGGCTCAATTTGAGATATGAAGCAAGAGTAGAGACATGTATTTACATCTCCACTCTAACTTCGCATTTTAACACAATCACCCAACTGGACAATGACATTTTTGATCGGATGATCGCGTTGAATTCTGGAAGGTATCTCTTGGCTGATGTTATTGATCGAAACGGGAAGATTGTGAATATTGATGACTCAATCATCTGCTGAATGATCTGCTTCAGACGTGTCCTGACTCGTGAGAAGGGCTTGCCCCGAACTCATTAGCAATAGGTTCAGGAAAGAGAAGTTTCATAAAAGTTTGAGTAGCAGCGAAAGCATCTCTACGCATAAACTCTCTTTCATTAGGAGTAAGAGGAGTGGCATCAACATCTAGATTGGTTTTTTGACATGGAGATTTTGGACAATTAATTGGAACATATGTATCCACTATAGGAGTCGTAGAGGACATCATAGGTGGTCTGTAAACAACTTCCTCATCTTCAGATTCAATCACAGTCTTCGAACTAGAAGTAGAACCAGGTGAATCATTTGAAAATACATTAAAGGATTTAAATAAAGATGTGTAATCAAACAACCAATTTGGACCTACTCTAGCATCCGTCTCATTCTCCTCCAACCAGTGCACATCGAAAGATTCTATGAATTGTTTTGTCTTCTTATTGTAGACCCTATACGCTGTGCGTGCAACATACCCCACAAAATAGCAGTCATCAGCTTTGGCGTTGAACTTTGTGTTGGATTCCAGGTGAAGAAGGGTGCAAGGATAGCCAAAAATTCGAATATGAATGACAGAAGGCTTGTGACCGTAGAGAATTTTGTATGGACTCTTCATCTGGGCTTTGTTGATCAAAACACGCTTTTAAACATAACAATCTGTGTTGATCGCCTCAGCCCAAAAGAAAACTGGTAGCTTGGAGTCACATAGCATCGTCCTTGCAGCGTCTTGCAATGTTTGATTTCTCCGTTCAATGACACCATTTTGTTGAGGCGTTCAAATGGAACTATATTGATGCACAATCCCCTTTTCTGCGCAAAAATGATCAAGAACAACATTCTTAAATTCTGTTCCATTGTCAGTTCGAAGCGCCTTCACTCAGTGATTGGTTTGGTTCTCTATCATTACAATGAACTTCTTAATCAGATCAGCAACCCCAACTTTGTTGAACAAGAAGAAGACCTACATAAAATGCAAGAAGTCATCGATCACAACCAGACAACACGAATTTCTATTGATGCTAACGACATTGACCAGACCAAATAAGTCCATATGCAACAATTGGAGCACCTTGTTGATTGAATTGAGTTGTTTTGGCAGGTGTGGTTTTCTATGATGCTTTCCTTGGGCACAAGATACACACTTTTCAAATGTGATGAAGTCTCTGATAGGAAGTCTACGCACCATATCATTCTTCGGAAGACGATTCGGATTCTTTGCGTTAGCATGTCCGAGTCTTCGGTGCCACAGCATAACATTTTGCTCAAAGACTTTGGAGAAGAGGAAAGCGACTTGTTTAGGAATGTTGCTATTCATGTCAATGATGTATGCATTGCCATCCTGCTTTAATTTTACAAGAATCCAGTCGTTCAGCATAACAATGCCTGGATTTAGAATCAGACACTTCTTATTAGTGAAATAAGTTGAATAACCTTTGTCACAAATATGAGAAATGCTCAACGGGCTAATCTTTAACTCGGGAGCGTAGTTGTCATTCTCGAAAGTCAGCACTCCATTTGATACAGTTCCTTTTTAAGTGATCTCACCGCCTTCACCACCCACAAAGGAAACATATCCCCCACTAAAAGTGTGAATTTCGTTTAGCTGGGAGATGTCTCCTGTTATGTGCCTGGAACAGCCGCTTTCGACATACCAGGGTCTAACGACATTCCTCTGCAACTGTTCCTGCACAGTGAGCGGGATTATTTAGATTTGTGGACCAAGGCCATTACAACCTCGGGTTGACCCTTAACATTCATAGATTTATCCTTTGTACTTTTTGATTGTGAATAATTATTGGAAATACTTTCAAAGGGTGATGATGATTGGCTGGAAGTAGATTTAGGCACCCACTGGTATTTAGGTTTTTGAAAATCACGGGTGTTTTTGAAATATTTTTCTTTTCTCACTGTACTGAGCATCTGGATTTTCGACCAGAATTGGTTGAAGTTCCAGATCCACTCTTTGATAAAATCAACATTGGCTTAGCCTTATTCGATTTTGTCAAATTATTCGTGACTTGTTTATTTAAAACCTATTTGTTCGTTTGAAAAATGACCCTTTCCTTGTTATGATTATCCTTCCAATCATCATCTCGAGGGCGAGATCTCAAGGAATTTCTAGTTAAAGACCTTCCTCGAGACTCGTTCTCTCTCCTTGGTGAGGAAAAATGCACAAATGCCCGGTTGGAACAATTTCGAGCAATGTGGCCAGCAGTACCACAGTTAAAACAAATTTGTTTTTGATCACGAAAACTAGTATTGCCTTTCTCTGATTTATTTTCATTAATGACTCCCTTATTTTTCCCACAAGTACATATACCAGATTCAGTGTGTGTGTTGGGTGAGGGTGAGGGTGAAGTGGATGGTGAGGATGAAGTGGATGTGCTTAAGACAGGAACATCAAATTTGTCAAACAAATCATCAAACATATCAAAGAAATTTAAGTTGTCAGACTTTGACACATAATCATCACAAGACACAACATTAGTTTTGGAATCAGAAACAAAAGTAACATCATTAGAAACAAAATCATCAGCTTCAGAAACAATATTATTATCAGACACATTTTCTTCAGCTTCTTGCTTGAGTTGACTTAATGGTTGATCTGCATAAGAAGTGGATACATTAGTACTCACAACCTGAGGACCACATCCCGACGCAAATACAACAGGATTGCCATATTTAAGATGTGCCTCTCTGTCCATTTCCTCTTTAATCAAAGGGTTATACTGATAGGTGTGATTAAAAGGAGGGGCACTTTATCATACCCTAAACCCTTTGACTGATTATTTTTAAATCTCAAACTATTTTCCATCATTGATGGAACTACTTCACTTGACGCACTAAATTTTCTGAAATCAAAATCCACATTTTCAAACTTATGTTTTCATGCATCAAGTTTAGCAGTTAACTCTGCAAGTTGTTCTCTTACATATCTATAGTTAACACATTTATTGATGTATTCTTCCTGAAGTTTCTAAAATCTTTTGTCTTTGCTTCTAATTGTGCTTGCAAAGGTTTCTGTCCTTTCCTAAGTTGATATCTCTCATATTTTAGATCCTCATTTTCTCTTTTAATTAATTCGATTTGATCATGTAAAAACTTACCAGTCTTAATACAAGATT
The DNA here is from genome assembly GCF_051521515.1 of Lactuca serriola. Lineage (NCBI taxonomy): Eukaryota > Viridiplantae > Streptophyta > Magnoliopsida > Asterales > Asteraceae > Lactuca > Lactuca serriola. The sequence goes on from NC_136415.1 coordinate 195,920,604, forward strand.
GGGAACAAGCAGTTTCACTAACCTCTGGTTTAGCAGGCTCCGGCGTGATTTGAACCATGAATGTGAATTTGAGTTCCATCATTTCTACGTCTGGGTCTGTTTCAACTTCTCCTTCAACAACATCATTGATTTGGGCGAGATGAGCATTTTCTGGTCCTAAGATACTCAAGGCCTGAATCTGCTCCTCCCAGTCAAAAGACTGAGCTACCACTACCAGATTTGCAGTCTCATTGTTTACAACAACATTTCCTCGAATGTTCCCAATTGGTACCATCGTTCGATCAGTGTTTACTCATTTGTTGGGTTTCGAACAATCACGAGCAAAGTGACCCGACTCGTGACAGTTGTAGCAATGAAGGTTTCCCTTGTTGAAACCTACCTTCTTTTCTGCATTCATTCCCTAATTGTTCTTTCCAGTTTCTTTAAAAATTTCTTTTCCTTGAATACTGCCATTGTAATATTCTAAGTAATATCCATTTCTTCAACATCCTAAGGATGAATTTGGTCCAAATCAGCAAATGACAATTGAGGGGGAAGTTCACCAGCTACAAAAGCAGTATAACAATTTACTAAACCGGTTGCTAGACCCAAATTTTTGTCATTTTCTTTAGGAGCAAGGGTTGAAGTGGGAGATGGAGCAGGTGCCTTTGAAGATGAAGCAACTTGTGGACAAGAAACTGGAGATTGAACATTTTGCATGGTTGGATAGTCATAAGTTGAAGGTTGAGAAGCAGTGAATGGTTGAACTTGAGGAGTGGTTAAACATGAAAAAGCATTGTTGGATTGAATCCTCAGATTCGCAGTGGAGTATGAATTGACATGGTTGATTTCTCTTTGCTTGTCATCCAAGTCATAAGCTTTAATGATTGCCATTGTTTGAGCTAAACTTAGATGATTGAGGTCTTTTGTTTTCTTGATCACAACAACATTCATATCCCATGATTTTGACAAGGAATTCAACAACTTTTTGTTGATTTCAGATCTAGGCACAAAAATTCCGGCAAAACTCATTTTTGTAGTGAGTGTGGTAAATCGTTGTAAGTGAGTTTCCAGGGTTTCACCAAGAATATGATTGAACATATTGAATTTTTGTCTAAGCATATCCTGACGACTCTATTTCATGTCTTCGTTTCTTTCATAGACTTCAATTAGAGCTTCCCATAGTGCTTTGGTTGAATCATATTCTCTGAAACCTTTAGCTATATCTGGAGATAAAGCCATGGTATGAGTAGCTAGAGCCCTTTCTTGTTCTTCCACTTTTGCAAAATCCTCATCAGTGTAGTCTACAAGTGTAGTAGTAATCCTCATCATTGTTCCATTTGCAAGTGTGGTAGTAATCCTGATAGGTCCTCTGAGAATGCTACGCCGTACTTTGAAATCTTTCATGTTGATGTACTTCTCAATCTGATATTTCCATTCTGGGAAACCTTCGGTAGATAACAGGCGTGTAATACGTGTGGTTGGTCCCATTATGGAATCTAGTTCATGATGGATTGCTGAGTTTTGTGAGTTCATTTTTTTTGTTTGTTGTTTTTGGCTTTTCAGAAATGAACAGATCGAAAACTTAACAAGAAAAATGCTTAAAATTAAGAAGTTCAAGCAACTAAGGAGTTTACGGCCATAAAAAAAAGATCACAACCGTACACGCCAACCGTACACACAACCATACACTTCAATTGCACACTTGATTAAGGTTAGGGATCTTGAATGGAGTACGGCCGTACACACGAGTCCGGTTGTACACACTTCAACTAAGCTCCACCGTGCACACTGGGTTTAACCGTACACATAAAAAATACTTGAATTTCAGAGTAAGTTTTGATTCTAATCCTTTGAATGTTGATCAGAAGCATAAACTTAATAGGTAATCTCGAATTAGTCTAAAAATGATGAAGTTTTTCTGGCTGTACACACACGAAGATCCAATTTGACACTGATTTCGCTCTGATACCAATTGTAAGTCTCGATTTCTAGGATCCAAACCAGTGATCAAACAGATAGCAATCAATCAGAATAAGAATGGAGTACAAGAAAGATTAAACCAAGCATGCACACATTAATATCACAAAAACGTCAGGTACACCTCGGATACATTCACATACGTCACCCTCAAACTGACACTGACACAAGCTATTTATAGGAACACTAGCTGTACACGCATGTACAACCGTTCACCCATGTACAACCGTACACAGGGTGTACGACCGTACACACGAGACCGGCTGTACACAACCACACAACATGCTACAAACACCGTTACAAAGCTCAAAAATCCTACCAAGACCTTACAAGATGGATGCCTAGCCCAAACCACTATATTATGACCTATCAATCAGGCTTCATCGATTTCATTGATTTTTTCTTCAAGGAAATACTCTTTTCCCTCATATAAAAGATCCATCTTGATAGTTCACATCCAATTATTGTAGTTAGTGCCATCAAATATCACCTTGGACACGATAGAGAGTAAGGAGAAACCCGAGTGGTAAGTAGATAATGATGGAGTAGAAGCTGTTGGATTAGGTGTCTATGCCCATAACTATAATTGGTATAAACTTGAATTGATGGTAGCACAGTCCTTTTGGGTTGCCTTCAATTTTGGCAATTGAATATGATGACTTTTAGAGAGAGAAGAATGATTTATTAATTTATTACTTGGTTAATACATTAAATAGAAATCTAAATAAATGATTTATTAATGTATTATGGAAATAATATATTAATTATAAATCATATTGTTTAATTAATATTTAATTAGAAATTAATTTGGAATTAATTTTGGGGTTAAAGGAATTAATTAAAAGTGTAGTGCATAAATGTAATAATGTTCAATAGTTGAGCATTGGGAAATTATAGAACCTCCCATATAGGGTGGATGAATTCTAGATACTCTCTAGGGTTTCCTTGGGCTCTAAGGGTGCCTTGGATGCCTTAGGGAGGAAGTTAAGGGATTAACGTTATCTTGGAGATACCTACCTTATCCAAGATCTTCCTAGACTCCTATATAAACCCATTAGGGTTTAGATTTCTTAACTTATGATTTCTTGGAGGCTAAGGCCGAAATTCTTCTCCATTCTTCTCTTTCTATAATGTTCATTGGTTACTAGGGTTTGTGTGTGAGCCATTAGAGGCACGACACTTGTGGCGCTTTCTACCAAAGGTTTTCAAGCTTGGATTAAGATTGTTATTACTACATAATAATCAAAGGTATGTTTACTAACCCTAGAAGTTAATTTCGAAAAATATATAGGCTTCCTAGGTTTTTTTTTCTTTTGATGTTCAATACTTTTATGTTCAATTAGAGAAAACATAGATCCAAGAATATTAAGGTTGCATGCACACATATGGATTGTTTGTTTTGCTCAAAACCATTAGTGCTATCAGAGCCTTGACTTGTTTTCTATTGAATTTGATTACAATTTTTTTGAAGTTGATCAATTAGGGTTTATGGTAATTAATCCCTTTGAACTTAGGGTTTTCGCAATTTTGGGTTTCCTAACCCTAGATTTCGAAAATTTGGAAAAGGATTGTAACCCTTTCCCTGGGCCTACAGGATTTTGATTTTAGGGTTTCCTAATCCTATGATTTTCAAAATATGGCAAGGATTGAAATCCGTTCCTTTCTCCCCGATTGCCTAAATTTGGAAATTATGATTTTGGTAGGGATTACTTAATTTTGGCATTTAACTCCTTATTTGATTAAGTAGATAAACGCAAGATTTTGTTTGATCCCTTCCATATTTTCGAAAATAGCTAGATATGGTAGATATTTTTTTTTGGTAATCATCTTCCTACTTGTTAAAATAGATAATTTCTAGATTTTGTTTGATCCCTTCCATATTTTTGAAAATTAATTAGGGGAGAGGATTAGGTTAAATTATGTTGATAATTTAATGGATAATCCTAAAATTGAATTAATAAATTAATTAAATGTTTAATTAATAAATAATTATTAAATCATTTGTGTTAATTTTAAATCTAAATTTAAATTTTTTAATTTTTTTAATTTAGTAATTAAACCTAGTATTTTGAAATATTTAAAATATACATTATATTATAAGTAAAATTAAAATGTTTAATATTTATTATATGTATAAGACAAGTCAGTCGAACCGATAGTACGCCTCATTCACGAAGCCGATTTATAAGGGGGGTGGGGGGATAAGGAAACTGCCTATAAAATGGTAGTTGAATGAGTGTACACTCTCAGCCATCGCCTCTTAGATTGGTGGAGGGTTGTTAGCCGAATGTGTTTGATAGGACAAATAATTCTCATTAAAAAGTATGATGAAATTAATAAAGTAACTAAACTATTTTCTAAAATCTCATTCTTAGTTTCTTTGGGAAAAATGTGAATTTGATGCTAATCCTTGAAATTGCACATTGCACTTTATATCAGTGTTGCAGAAATCGGTCTTGGCGGCCGATTAATCGCTTGGCGGTCTCGAACCAATTACGATTAGGGTGTTTGGCATAAATTGGTCTAAATGAGCTTGGCGGTCCTTGGCGGCCTTGGCGGTCCTCGGCGGTCGTAGGTTGGAAATATTTAAAAAATTCAAAAAAAAAAAAATTTCAAATATTACACCAAAATTTTTAAATTTTAAATTTTTAAGCTTTCAAAATTTAAAATATTATACTAAAATTTTTAAAAATTCAAAATTTCAAAATTAAAAATTTTCAAATACTTAATTTTTTAGGAAATATGAATTTTTTAAATAATTTTATTAGTAGTTTAGGGTCCCCGATTAATCCCCGCCTAGTCTGATTAATCGTTTATCGTCAGTCTACCACCGAGCTACCGCCGAACGATTTTTACAACCTTGCTTTATGTAAGTCATTATTGGAGCGTGTGTGGTTAACCAGAACACTAATATGGACTAAGAAAGGGTGACAATGGGTGTCTTGTAAATTATCATTGGTTAATGGAGCGTGTGTTGCTAGCTGACACATTGATTAGATGATAAATAGCATGAAGAGTACCAAGCTAATTTGCATGGTTATTCACATCTTGTTTGTGATCCTCGGCATCCCAGTCACAAAGTGAGAGCATAATCGAGATTAAACATGCCATCCAATAGTTCAATGACTCAACATATCTAGGAGTTTCGTAAGACTGAAATTGGTCAAAGTTTTACCTACCTAAAATTGATTCGAATTTGATTACAGCATCCTTCTTCAAAGTTTGAATCGAAAATATAGATCCTAGCCTTAATTTAAATTTATGGGTTAATAATTTAGGATTAAAATCAACTAACTTGAATTCTCTTTTCTCATATTATAGATGTCAAGTTCCGACAACAATGGTCTTCCTCGTTCTTCTAGAAATGGTTTTCCTATTTCTGAAGATGATCTTATACATGTTGATCAAGGTGAAAGAATGTTCCCTTTTTAGAGTAATGGTGGAACTCGAGATCAGGCTTCTTTAACTCTTCCTCCTGCTCCTCAGTGACTCTCCCTAAATCATATTTTCTTCAAGCTGAAAAATATGAAACCGCTCAAGCCCTGGTGGCATGTAAACATCAAAATGGAAAGTCTATGTGTGCAAATCTTTTGAAAATGAAATCGCAAATTGACATATTGGGGATGCTGGGGTGTCATTTGATGGGTTTTGAGCATTCTAACACTTCCTAAGTGTACATGCAACCCTAATAAACCTTGGATCTATGTTTGTCTAAATACATGCAAAATTTGGTTTCCAAGGTTCATAATCCTATCTAGCATACATGGGGAACTTTAATCCTAAAAGAATGGCTAGAATTACATACCTTGTAGTTGATTTTGATTCCTTGAAACCTTGTGAGCCTAGCACCCCAAGTGTGATGCCTCAAATGCTTCACACAACATCAAACGCTTTTGGAATGACTTTTCAGAGAATATACACACTTGAAAAAATCGGCCTAGCCTTCTTATCTCTTTGTGTAGCCGATTTTGGTGGAGGAGATGATCCTTACATAGTGTGACACATCTAGGGTTATACCATGTAAACCCTAATGTGTCATGACTCTTCATTTTCATGACCCATGGGTTTGTAACTCCCATGGAGCATCCATGGAGCATCCTATGGGTTTAACCCAACTTGATAATCCATGGAGCCTCTTAGCCCACTATACAAGTTATGGATGATTTACATAATCAACCCATATATTTAATTAGTTATCTTTTGATCACTTAATTAATTCCAAATTAATTCTTGATCAATACTAATTAAATAATACTATTAGTATATTAGAACTTATAATCTATTAATAAACCACAAGTGTTATTTCTCTTATTTAGTTTATCCAAATGCATGATGCCATGCAACCCAAATGGACCATGCCGGATCGGGTCAAGTACATACCAGAAATAGTTATGGACTTAGACACCTTATCCAATAGTCTCCGACTTGGATAAGTCTAATAACTATAACTGCAAGTATGACTTTAGGAACCGATCAACAATCGTAGCTCTTTCAAGGTCTCTCGGAACTGAGAAGATGATGATACGCCGTTTAAGATAAGTGATCATATAATCCTCTGTTCTAGATATCAGCTGGAACAATACATGGAACAATGTCTTACTTATTGTCCAATAGTTTGTTTCCCGATTTCCGATTTGTTTGACAAAGAACTTAATTGAAAACATCAACTTAGTTCTGTCATAGGTCAAAACAAAATCATCGAGGGGCCCAAATATCAACTTCTAATCCAAGAAGGAACAGATAAACTTCGACTCATATGTTTGTACTACTAGTCATTGAATTATACACAAGAGCACGTTTTATAACATCGAGTTACTAATGCGTTTTCATACAATCAATACATGACCAACTCATAAGTAACAAATCGTATCTCTGGGTTTGAAGACTTATATGATGTTACCGTCTCACGATCACTTGAGATGAATTCCATGAAGTGATTCCAGTGAGCGTGGGTTGAGTTCAATGCTAAGAACTTATGAGCACTCATGAGTGTTATAGCCATGTCCAACAACTTAGACCTCTGCAACCAATCAAGACAGTCTTGATTTATACCTACTTCTGACATATGACCGACCGTGGAGGTTCGAATAATATGATATACCAAACATAATTATTCGGGAAGTCAAAACATGCAAAAGAAATATAGTAAATGATTGACAAGAGATAGCAACACTTTACTCATAAATAAAACACCTTTTATTCATCATCTAATGTCAATTACACTTTACACATTTCAAAATTATCTAACTACTAAATCTAATATCATCCTTTAGCCCTATGCTCCGAGCATGCTGGAGATGCTTAACCCGAGTTAGTCCCTTCGTGAGGGGATCTGCTGGATTCTCAACCGATGATACCCTCTTTGCCACGAGGAGTCCTTCTTTTATTCGATGTCTGACGAAATGGTATTTTTTTGTCAATGTGTCTGGATCTCCCGTGATCCCTTGGTTCCTTGGCTAAGGCAACTGCCTTTCATTATCACAAAAAATTTCCATTGGCTCCTTAATAGCTGAAACAACTCCAAGGTCTCCAATGAAGTTCTTCAGCCATATCGCCTCCTTTGCTACCTCGCTAGCTGCTATATACTCTGATTCGCAAGTTGAATCAACCACTGTCTCTTGCTTGGAACTCTTCCAAGAAATTTCTCCCCCGTTTAAGGTAAAGACCCAACCTGACTGAGAGCGAAAATTATCCCTATCAGTCTGAAAGCTAGCATCACTATACCCTACAACTCTCAAGTCATCACTCCCACCAAGGGTAAGAACCCAATCCTTATTCCTCCGTAGGTACTTGAGGATATTCTTTATCGTAGTCCAGTGTGCCTTGCCAGGGTTCCCCTGATGCCTGCTAACCATGCTCAAAGCAAAGGCTACATCAGGTAGAGTACACGTCATAGCGTACATGATCGATCCTACAGCCGAAGCATAAGGTATTCGACTCATTTCTGCTATCTTAGCCTCAGTACTAGGGATTTGTGTCTTACTCATTCTGGCGTTACTCTGGATGGGTAACTCTCCTTTCTTGGAGTCCTGCATGTTGAATCTCTTCAGCACCTTATCTAAGTAGGTACTTTGACTAAGTCCAATTAGTCTTTGACTCTGGTCTCTCAAGATCCTTATCCCTAGAATATAGGTAGCTTCTCCTAGGTCCTTCATAGAGAAACACTTCCCAAGCCATGACTTAACTTTCTGCAGAGTTGGGATGTCATTTCCTATGAGTAGTATGTCATCCACATACAATACCAAAAAGCTAACTATACTCCCGCTAGGCTTGACATATACACAAGATTCATCTTCACTCCTAGAAAAGCCAAATTCTTTGACTTTCTCATCAAAGCAAAGATTCCATCTGCGAGGTGCTTGCTTTAATCCATAAATGGATTCCTCAAGCTTACACACTCTATTAGGATACTTTGTATTGACAAAACCCTGTGGCTGACTCATGTAAACATCCTCAGCCCACTTTCCATTAAGGAAAACGGTTTTGACATCCATTTGCCATATTTCATAGTCATGAAATGTAGCTATGGCTAACAGAACCCTAATAGACTTAATATTGGCCACTGGAGAAAAGGTCTCATCATAATCAACTCCCGGAGTTTTTGAGAAACCCTTTGCAACCAATCGTGCCTTATAAGTGTGTACATTACAATCCATGTCGGTCTTCTTCATGTAGATCCATTTGCACCCTACAGTCTTACGACCTGGTACATTCTCAACCAAGTTCCAAACTTGATTGTTATACATGGACTATATCTCGCTGTCCATTGCCTCTTTCCATTTGGCTGACTCAGGGCCTGCCATGGCTTCCGCGTAACTGTTAGGTTCATCCAAACCTATCAGTGTTTCATCACTGATAAGTGTATCACCTTCCACAGTAATATGGAATCCATAGTAATGCTCAGGTGCATTCTTAACCCTTGTGGAACGCCTCAGAGATACAGACTTGTCAATTGGCTCAATAGGAGTCCCCTCCTCAAGTTGAGTGCTAGGGTTTGAAGTTCCTTCACCACTTGACTCTTGAATTTCTTCAAGTTCAACTTGCCTCCCACTGTTTCCTTGGCTTATGAACTCTCTCTCTCTCTTGAAAGAAAGCCCTCCTTGCTACAAAGACCACATTTTTACTAGGTCTGTAGAAGAGGTAACCAAAGGATTTCTATGGGTAGCCAATGGAAATACACCTCTCGCTTCGAGGTTCAAGCTTATCATGAGTCTTGTGTCTCATGAAAGCCTCGCAACCCCAAATCTTGATGCGATCTAGTTTGGGTACTTTACCAGTCCACATCTCATGAGGAGTTTTGGCAACTTTCTTTGTAGGGACTAGATTAAGGATATGGGCGGCAGTCTCCAAGGAATACCCCCAAAATGAGATTGGTAGCGAAGCTCGAATCATCATGGAATGAACCATATGAAACAAGGTTCGATTACGCCTCTCAGCCACACCATTCAACTGCGGTGTCCTAGGAGGTGTCAATTGTGAGACAATCCCACATTCCCTAAGATAGTCGATGAACTATGAACTTAGATACTCACCACCTCGATCGGATCGAAGCATCTTAATGTTCCTGCCCAATTGATTCTCGACTTCCTATTTAAATTCTTTAAACCTTTCAAAAGTCTCTGACTTATTCTTGATTAAGTAGACATATCCATATCTACTGTAATCATCAGTAAAAGTCAAATAATAACGATTAGCATCCCTTGTGGCATGTTTGAAGGGTCCACACACATCCGTGTGTACAAGATCTAACAAACCTTCACCCCTCTCACAAGAACCTGTGAAGGGTGACTTTGTCAATTTTCAAAGTAAGCATGATTCGCAACTATCATCTGACTTTAGGTAAAATGACTCCAAGACTCCATCCTTTTGGAGTTGGCCTATGCGTTTCTTGCTTATATGTCCAAGACAACAATGCCATAATGATACTTTATCCAAGTTATTATCATTAACAAAATCAATACATAATACATTATTTCCTAAGTTATCAACCATAGATACAGTTTCATACGCACCATCACAAAGTAATGCTTTAAAATAAAGAACGTTATAAAAGAAAGCATTAATCGAACCAACTTCATTATCAAATGAAAAGGTAAAACCTTGTTTATACAATGCATGAAAGGAAATAATATTTCTAGTGAATAACAACATTTATTCAAATCTATACTAAACCCACTGCTTAGAAATAAAGTATGAACTCCAATCTTGGTGACAGGTAAAACTTTCCTATTCCCCATGATTAAGTTTATTCTTCCATGCTCCACATTCTCACTTCTTATTAGTCCCTGCAAATCAGAACATATATGAACACCACAATTGATATCAAGGACCCAAGAGTTAGAATGAGGTGAGTTATTAGATAAGATAGTGTAAATACCTGCATGGTTGGGTTTAACTTTCGCATGCTTCACATCTTGCTGGTACTTTGGGCAGTTTCGCTTCCAATGTGACTTTTCATGACAATTGAAGCATTCAGCCTCTTTTGGGTCAAAGAAGGAGTGAAGAAACCTTTCTTGGTTCCACTTGAAGAAGAGCAATCAAGGGTCCTATCCTTGGTACCCTTCGAAGAGCTCTTTCTCTTCTTCCCTCTACCTTTCCTGATTGCCAAGACAGGGGCGGAGTTTGGAGTAGGAGTGTTAACAACCAAGTTACCTTTAAGACATGTTTCTGCGGTCTTGAGGAGTCCCTGAAGTTTGTTGAGTGTGGCCTCTTCCTTATTTATGTGATATGTCATGCGGAATTGATCATAGCATGAGGGTAAGGAGTGCAAAATGATATCTATTGCAAGGTCCTCAGGGAAGTTCACATTAAGCTTCAACAAACGAACCACATACCTTTGCATTTTCTGCATGTGGCTCATGACGGAATCTCCGTCCATCATCATGGTTGTTATCATGGAGCAGATGATTTCATACCTCTCTTGTCGTGCACTTTCATGGTATCTTTACATCAGATCTTGGTGCATTACAAAAGGGTAGAAATCCTCATAGGACTTTTGGATTTCCGCTGTCATGGTGGCCAACATGATGCATGCCACTTTGGTAGCATCCCTTTCATGTGCCTGAAAGTCAGCGATCTCCTAGGGAGTTGCATTGGTCTCGTCGATCTCCTTAAGCTCCTTATCGAGGACATATTCTTTGTCCTCGTAACGGGTAATCATCCTGATGTTTCTGATCCATTCATTGAAGTTGAATCCATCAAAAGTGACTTTCCCACACAAGTTCATAAGGGTAAAGGAGCCATTAGGATTAGAGCCAGAAGCAGCATTGTTGGAAGACATCTGAACGAAAAGTACAAGATTAGTTTAGATATTAAGGGAGTCCTTAATAAGACACCCAAATGTAATATTAAGGCTAGGATCCAATCACAATATATTATAACTTAGAAGAGGTATGCCGTAATCCAAGCTATAACATATTTGAAAGGTAGGTGAATGACGATTCACCAATTTCCACCATGAAAAACAAAATATAAATATTAGGTTTTTAATTGGTTCTTAGAAATTCCTAGATTCTTTTGAGATTCAATGAACTTTTCAAAGCATGTTTCAATCTTGAGTGTGTCCTCCAAGTTTTGTGACTGGGATACCGAGGATCACAAAACGAGGTGTGAAGTAACCATGCAAATCACTTGGTACGCTTAAAGTTTATCACTCAGTCGATGTGCCGGTAAACCACACACGCTCCACCGATACTTTGATAAACCTTAAGTCACCCTTTACCTACCTTGTTAAGTCCAAGTTAGTGTGCCGGTTAACCACACACGCTCCACCAACGACTTAAACAAAGGGTAAAGTGTAATTTCATGGGTTAGCACCTTATTCACATTTTCCTAAAGTAACTAAGATTGAGAATTTAATAAAAAAATTTAGTTACTTTATAATATTCATCATGCTTTTAATGAGAATGTATAAGTCCTTGTCCTACCCGTTCGGCTAACGACCCTCCACCGATCAAGAAAGCGGTGGGTGAGATTGGACACCCATTAAGTTGCCATTTTATAGGCAACAACCTTATACCCCCCTTATAGACCGGCTTCGTGAATGAGGCGTACTAGCGGTAAGACGACTTGATCTTATACATATATATATTATTAACTTATAATATTATAAAGTATAAGGGTTGATTTTTAACTTTTAAAAATCTAAGGGTTGGAACTAAAGTTTATTAAGTGACTTTACATGTTCCAAAACTTGAGGGCAAATTTTGTAACTTTACAAAACCTTTCACATTCATAACTTATGAGTCATTAAAATGAAGACTCTTCATTTTATAACTTTTTTGTTCTTTTAATGGCTTTTAACACAAAGAGACTTTTGGTTATCCATAACTTGAGGACAAGTTATGGACTCCATTAAAACACATAAAGATCATGAATTAATCATATAAACAAGTAACTCCTATGATCAATCAAGAACTCATAAGAACATGAATATCTATATCAACATTTCAAGAACATGTGAACACATATAATCATGAAAATTTGACATTAGCAATTGTAAATGGATTAGAACAGCCATTACACCGTCTAAAACACGTTTTATAATACCAAAACAGTTTAGGGTAATGTTTCTAGTCCATTTCCAGCAGCACAAATCGAATTTCTGCATTCTGCATGGCCAACTCGTTGAGTGCACGAACAGACTCGCCGAGTTGGTTTCAATTACACTTAGACTCATCAAGTCCTCCCCATGGACTCATCGAGTTCCCTGAGCAGACAACAAAATATCGATTTTCAACACTATTTTGCATCAAGTATTCACAAACAAGCCTAGGCTCTGATACCACTGATGGGTTTTGAGCATTCTAACACTTCCTAAGTGTACATGCAACCCTAATAAACCTTGGATCTATGTTTGTCTAAATACATGAAAAATTTTGTTTCCAAGGTTCATAATCCTATCTAACATACATGGGGAACTTTAATCCTAAAAGAATGGCTAGAATTACATACCTTGTAGTTGATTTTGATTCCTTGAAACATTGTGAGCCTAGCACCCCAAGTGTGATGCCTCAAATGCTTCACACAACGTCAAATGTTTTTGGAATGACTTTTGAGAGAATATACACACTTGAAAATTCGGCCTAGCCATCTTATATCTTTGTGTAGCCGATTTTGGTGGAGGAGATGATCCTTGTATAGTGTGACACATCTAGGGTTATACCATGTAAACCCTAATGTGTCATGACTCTTCATTTTCATGACCCATGGGTTTGTTACTCCCATGGAGCATCTATGGAGTATCCTATGGGTTTAACCCAACTTTATAATCCATGGAGCCTCTTAGCCCACTATACAAGTTATGGATGATTTACATAATCAACCCATATACTTAATTAGTTAACTTTTGATCACTTAATTAATTCCAAATTAATTCTTGATCATTAATAATTAAATAATACAATTAATATATTAAAATTTATAATATATTAATAAATCACAAGTGTTATTTCTCTCATTTAGTCTATCCAAATGCATGATGCCATGCAACCCAAATGGACCATGTCGGATCAGGTCAAGTACATACCAAAAATAGTTATGGACTTAGACACCTAATCCAACATCATTTTCCCAAGGGAGCTAGCCATTGACTTGGTTCTATTTTCGCTTATTGAGTCATATAGTCAGTTCATTAAAGACTACTATATATTGGATCACGACGTGGCCCTAATTGATCTAACACATATGTTGATTGTTGCTGAAGCAGAAATGCTTAAGATCACAAGTGAAGCAAACGTTTTTGAAGGACCTGTCTCCCAAATTTCCATGGACACTGACAATGGTAGTCTAGAAAAGATTTCTCTTTCCAACGGAAAAGGATCGGCCAAGGTCAATCCGTTTGACCATATGTTAAACAGAAAAGCTAGTTCTGAGATAGTTCCATGTGCCAATCCTAAAAAGTCCATATGTTTCTATTGCTAATTGGAAGGGCATTGGTTGCTAAGTTGCCTAGACTACCTGAAAGATCTTAGAGATGGTAAATTCAAGTCGTGTGACTCTACTTTAGGTACATCCATTATCTAACTCCATTATTTTATTAAGTTCATATTCATATATTCTTAACACATGATGTGATAATCACATTATCATGTTGCGTAGGATCTAAGAGAAAGAAGGAAGCTTAAGAAGAGTGACTTGAATCTGATCGAGAGAGCTAGATTTTGGTCGCATGATTCGATGATCAAATTTTAGAAGCTACTCTTAGGAGTTATGGTGACATAATAAATTGGTTAGGAAATGTGTAGAAACATTTTTTTCATATTTTGCATTGTAAGGACAAAAATTTTCCTCTTATTATCAACAAAAGTGAAATTTTGATTTATCTAATTTACTTTATTTCCTTGCAATGCCATGTATGAAAATTGGTGGTTACATTTCTATTATTAGAAATGTTAAATGTGGATTTGATTCATAATTATATAATTTGTGGTAGTGTCATGATTGACCAAGTGAAAAGGAATTCACATCACCCAAGTTTTAATTGGATAGAAACTTGGAGTCATGCAATTTGAATTGTATGATGTATGAGAATCTTGATCATTGGAAGATTATGACTAATTCGTTGATCACATGTTTATGTGAATCAAGTGAATGACTAAAGGATCTAGTACACATTGATGTGTACTATTTAGATCCACCACAAAGGATGATAATTCTATTCATCATGGTTTACTGATGCTTTAGTAAGTATGGTTGTATTTATAAAATTAAGCATAATTCTAACAAGTTGAAAAGTTCTCAAAGTGTAATAGAACGAATTATTGGGTTTTGAGCATACCAACATCCTATGGTGTACTTGTAACCCTAATTGCCTTGGATCTAGGTTTTTCTAATTTGAACATACAACTATGAATACCGAAGCAATAACCCTATGAGTAGCATACATATATCGATAATCACATATGATTAGGGTTAGTAACTTTACTTCACTTGTTATATTGCAGTAACAGGAATTCCTTGACCTTTGAATGCTTAGTGCCCCAAGTGTTGCACCTCAAATGGAGTCACAAACACCACTAGCAACAAGGAAGAACAACACAGAGAGGTGATGGATTCAAAAATGTCTAGGGTTCTCTAAGAACTCAGGGACGATTTTAGGAGTCTTTAGGGTTCCTTTTATAGTTGAGCCTTCTAGGGTTATAAACTTGGAAACCCTAATTCCCTTGCTTGGGACCTAAGTAACATATGGACTCCTATTAGACAAGCCTTGGACGAAATCTTTATGGACTCTCATATAGATTTTGTCCACCTTTTACCAATAAGGTCCATGATCCCAAACAATAAAGATTACCGATTTACATAATCAGTCTTCACTAATTTAATTAGTCTCTTTTGATCAACAAATTAATTCCAAATTAATTTCTGATCAATACTAATTAAGTAACATGAATTTTCAATTAATATATTGTTCTTATAATATATTAATAAATCATAATTAATCCTCTTTCTCCATAATTAATCCTATCAGTTGCTATGGTGAAGGCAACACAAAAGGACCATGCTTATAATCAAATCAAGTACATACCAAAATAGTTATGGGCTTAGACACCTAATCCAACAGTCTCCCACTTGGATAAGTCTAATAACTATTATTGTGTATGACTTCAGAATCTAATTAGCAATCATATCTTTCAAAAACCGATGTCGAACTCTGATCTTATCAGTAACGCATCCTTTAGATAAGGGATCATATATATTCCTTTATTCCATATATCATATGAGCTGAGAGATGGATTATAATCATTCTCTCTCTTCATGTGTTGTTTCCTGATTTCTAATTTATGACGACTGACAATAGATTTCAGTTGAACACATCAACTTAGTCCAGGCTTGGCCAAGCGCTTCCGTGTCATCACTAAATCATCGAGGGGCCGACATATATGATTTTTATCCCACATTGGGTAAAAGGAACGGATAAACTTCGACTCATATGCTTGCTCTATTTACTCATAGAATCAGACACAACAATATGTTTTATAACACCAAGTTACTGGTGCATTTATATATTATCAATGTGCAACTGACTTGTAAACTGCAACTATATGTCTCCATTTCAAAAATATAAGATATTAACATCTCACAATCACTCGTGATAAAATCCATGAAGTGATTCACATGAGTGTGGGTTTAATCCAAGACTGAAATATTATTTTAGGAGCACTCCTGAATACTGCAACAAACTTGTGCTATGTCTAAACACTTAGAGAATCTACAGTCAGATTCATGACAGTCTTACCTCATTACATACTTCCAAAGTATGATCGACTATGGATATTTGAATAACAAAGGTATTCGGGAAGTAAAAACATTTGAAGTGAAACACAAGAATAATCGAACCCAATATGGTCTCAAACTTTTTAGTATATATAAAACACTTATTATTTAATCACCATTCTGATTACACATTATTCATTGTATAATGTTTAAGATAGTTAACTTAATAC
The DNA here is from genome assembly GCF_051521515.1 of Lactuca serriola. Taxonomy (NCBI): domain Eukaryota; kingdom Viridiplantae; phylum Streptophyta; class Magnoliopsida; order Asterales; family Asteraceae; genus Lactuca; species Lactuca serriola. The sequence goes on from NC_136415.1 coordinate 195,937,007, forward strand.
TTGAATTGAAACAATAGTCATCCCATGCTCCAAGCATGCATACTACGTTTACCTATGGTGCTTACTTTGTGAAATAGATCAATTGAACACATTTCCAATGATGCTCATTTCACAATTCCCAATCCTTATCACAAGTGTAAGAATACCAAATTCTTGCCACTATTAGAACTGTTGGGTTTTGAGCAATCTAACACTTCCTAAGTGTGCATGCAACCCTAATAAACCTTGGATCTATGTTTGTCTAAATACATGCAAAATAATAATTTTCCAAGGTTCATAACCTATCTAACATGGCATGGGGTACTTTTAAACATAAAAGAATTAGATGAGATTACATACCTTTTGATGATGAGTTTGATTCTTAAGGAGTTTGAGGGCCAAGCACCAATAGTGTGAATGCCTCAAATGGAATCACAAATCACCACAAACTCTTGGAAAACTTTGAGAGAGTGTATACACACATAAAAAATGGCCACACACACAAAAACCACACTAGTGGCTATTTCATGCAACATAAGCATGCTTATATAGTGTACATGATGAGGGTGAAACCCTAATAACCCATGACCTTTCCTTTTCCAAGGATCCATGGGTTAAAAGCTCCATGGATCATCCATGGACTTCCATACAAGCCTAGCCCATTAACAAATGAGTGTTAGCCCACACTATATAAAACAACAGCCCACAATTTAATTAGTCTTCCTTTTAATCTCTAAATTAATTCATAATTAATTTAAGACTAAGACTAATTAAATAACATGACTTCATATTAATATATTATAACTTATAATATATTAATAAACATATGTATATAACTCTCATAAAATTATCCATAAATAGTTCGGATGAAATGCAACCCAAATGGACCATGCCGGGTCGGGTCAAGTATATACCAAATAAGTTATGGACTTAGACACCTTATCCAACAGACTCCCACTTGGATAAGTCTAATAACTATATTTGCGTATGTTACTTCAGGAACCAACCAACAATTGTAGCTCTCGAAAACTCTGTTGAACTATGAAGCGCCATTTTTAGATAAGTGATCATTTAATCCTCTGTTTTCATGATATCAGCCGGACAAATACATGGAACAACGTCGTACTTATTGTCCAACAGTTTCTTTCCCAATTTCCGATTTGTTTGACAAAGAACTTAATCGAACACATCAATTTAGTTCTGACCGGCCGGTACATAGGTCACAACAAAATCATCGAGGGGCCCAGATATCGCTTCTATTTCTAGAAGGAGCAGATAAACTTCGACTCATATGCTTGTTCTACTACTTGTTGAATTGTACACAAAGGCACGTTTTATAACATCAAGTTACTGATGCGTTTATGTGCAATCAATGCACAACCAACTCATAGGTAACAACTTATATCTCTAGGTTTGAAGATTTATATGATATTACCGTCTCACGATCACTCGAGATAAATTCCATGAAGTGATACAAGTGAGCGTGGGTTTAATCCAATACTTCATAACTTATGAGCACTCATGAATGTTGTAGCAACCATTGCTATGACTAAACCCATTTATCTATCTACAAACTCGATTCATGACAGTCTTGATTCATACCTACTTCCAACATATGAACGAATCTGGAGTGTTTAAATAACTTAGTCATTCGGAAAGAATAACCTAGCTATTTTGGAAGTCAAAACATGAAAAGTGAAACACAATAATAATCGAATCCAATATGGTCTCAGAACCCTTTCGAATATAAATAGAACCACCTTTTATTTATCACCATATTGATTACACATTATTCATTGTATAATGTTTCAAACAATCAACTTAAGACTTGAATAAAACAACAGTCGTCCCATGCTCCTAGCATGTACACTTTGTTTTTCTAAACAATAGTTATGCCATACTCCAAGTATGCACACTATGTTTGTCTATGATCCTTACATTGTGATGTAGATCAATTGAACATGATTCCAATGATACTCATTTCACAATCCCAAATCCTTATTGTAAATGTGAGAATCCCCGATTCCTATCATTTACCAAAAATCTGTTAGATTTTAAACTTTTATGCAATGTTCCTCTTGTAATGATTATTCACAAAGTCACCAAAACCTTGTCACCAGTCATTACAGAGTATTCCAAAGAAGGTCAACCTCTATGGAACGGAAGTCTCATATTCAAAGTACATTGCTTTGAGCATTCTTCTTGCATTAAGGTTTTCTAATCTTACATAGATTGAATAACTTCCACCTATGGAGACATTTCCATAGTCCCATTTTGACTATCACTTTCGAACAAGAGTTACTTCTTTTCGGAATATGTCAATATTGTCCTTTCCGACAACTTACATCATACTTCCAACTTTCCTTGAGCAACCAATCTTTGGCGAACCTCAGATTGTCCTCGACAATTGCTTAATCACTTTAGTCATATCCAGTTCTAGACTTTTCCCTTCTCAATGCCTTAAGCATTTGGAAAATTTAGAAAAGATGAATATTATAGCACATGCAATCGATCCTATATCCGAAGCATATGGGACACGATTCATGATGTTTGACATAAAGACATGATACTAGAAAAGTCTTTTGCTACAATATTTTTTATTTGCCATGTTTTCAAAATTTAACTATGAAGAGGGATGCCGTAATCATAATCGAATTTTGAAAACGCAATATATATAGAATTTCTTCAAGTTGAACCATTCCAACATAAAATTCATATATATATTCTTGACTAAAGATGATTAAAATCTCAATCTAAGCTTTAGAATTGAAATGAAGTATAATTTCCTCTCCCTTAATTATAGCAAAACAACTTTCCAACCCCTACAACTTCACGAATTGAAACTTTGTTTTCTATAATTAACATTGCTAACTTGCAACACTAAACGTAATAATCATGCTCCCACTAACATGATGATTATCAGCATAACACTTATGCTCCCACTAGCTCTGACATATTTCCAGAAATCTGCTGGACTTCTGAAATTTAGATTCATACACCCTTTCTTAGATAGCTCACATGTGTGTCTAAACAATTTTTAGGACTATGAAAAGGGATGCCGTAATCATAGTCTCAAATGCTTAGGCATTTGCCATTTCTCACAAGTCCATGTTAGTGTGCCGGTTAACCACACGCGCTCCGCTAACGACTTTTGAAAATGCAAATAACACAATTGATATCTACGTAAAATCTACTTAGTGAAAGCGTTTCCTCACCATCATTTTCATGAATCGGAGAGAAACCTTATGACACTTAGATTTTATAGTGTATGAGTTCCTATCCATGTGAATTTGTCAAAACCATAATCACAAGATAAGATTAGTGACAAATTCAGCCTTACATGGATTAAACTTGTTCAATTTTAGTTTCTTGTCACCTTGGTAGCACAAGGCCCACCAATGCTTCCAAGTTGAACTCTGATAATTCACATGCAAATTCAACTTATTTGAAGTAGGTACAGAAATAAGAGTTATGTCAACACGATAGGTTGCAAACCTTAAGTCGTGTGCTAGTGATAAATTACAGGTTTTACTCTTGATTAAATCTTGAAACTCTTTCAGGATCTTTAAGGCTCCGACTGTCCCCTTGACATATAAGTTTCCCCAGTCAAGAACCATTCCTTGACAAAACAAATATTCAAGGGACAATGCGGATTCTTATCAAGACTAACACTTCACACAATTGGTCTTAGTTGGTCTTTGTCTCATCCAAGACATCACAACTTACCAATCTCAAATGTACAAGAGTAGAAAACATTTTACTCTTACATTTGACTAGTGTTAATAAATCTTCCTTTATGTCACTCAAAGTTACAATCTTGGAGTATGACTCTAAGAATTGTTTTTGGAACGAAGTATGACTCATCTTCTTGATTTTAACTAATCCAACAATTCATGACCTCTCTTCTTAGCCATAACAATGCACTAAGACGTCCTCAGAGTATGAATTTGTGATATGGTTTCATAATCATTAAGATGATCATGAAATACGATACTAAAGTACTCTCCTATCCTTTCAGATTTGAGAAACTTTTATCTTTCTACCTAATTTAATTCTTCTCATTTGTTTTGTCATACATTGTAACCTTTCCAATGTTATAGAATTATACTTAACTTCATAAGTAAATCATGACAAATCAATCTTTGTTGTGACAACCCCAAACCTAATTCCGTTACAAATCCCATTTTCACTAACGGAACATGTCACTATACGCTATTTTATGTAATATTTGGAATCATCAATATCCGAATATCTAAATTATGCATGGCTTAATATTATCATAAGAAATATAACTCGTTTGTGTTAACCCCGTTTAACCTAATAGAGTTGTTTTACCTCTTCAACCACTTCACCCGGGTAAAAAGTTTTAACCCAGTTAACTTTAAACATCGAGTAGCCGTGTATCGGGTGCGATACCCGAGACATATTCAATGGGTGTGCACAACATTTGAACACTCATTTACTACACACCCACTCTCTCTCTCTCTACTTTCTCTCTCTAGACTCGAAATCGACCCCGATTCCGCTAATTTCCCAACTCCAAACGGTCCTAAAAGGTGCTCAAGTGGTTATTTGGTACCAAACGCTCAATCGACACTATTACCCGATTTACCCGATTCACCCGATTTCCGCGATTTCAGGTGAGTTCATACCCCTTTAATGAACCTTTCAAGTGTTTTACATGTTTTAGGGGGGAGATACAAGTTGCTTACAAATGTTTATGTAAAGTTTTACAGAACGATTTCCGAGTTACAAGGATTAATCACATGTGATTCACTACTCTTAGTTCAAATCACATGTGATTTGCCCCTATGCCTTAAAAACGGGTTTTACCCTTTTTAAACTATTTTTAAACATTGAACCAGAATTTAAATATTCATTTGGCAAAATACTTTTATTTAATCAATTTGCTTATAAAATGTAACCACTCTGATATATTTATATAAATAAGACTTGGAGGACTTAGGACCGATATCTCGCCTTATTTCCTGTTCTTGTTTGATTGTGGGCTTAGGGTAGTAGTTATCCGTCCGACTGTCGTTGATTTCTTACTTATATAAAATCTGTATATCAGTATGGGATACGAATATTACTGCTTTCACTTAATGCTAAAGTCACTAACGTGCTAAGAAACATCCCCACTAAGATAACCATAATAGGTATGGTTAGGGTCGCTACCGCTACTACTCGTTAAAGTATTTACCATCTACACTATAATACTCACTATCACTAGACGATACACTAGTAAGAGAATACACTATGATCAACACTAAAAGATTACTACACTATAACAACAGAGAAAACACTAAACGAACAATAATACACTAACCCACTATGAGATACTCTATTCGCTATCCACTACGCCCAGAGTTTTCCAGCAAGGAGACGACTCTACATGTATAGATCTATACGGGGCAGACGCTATTACATCCCGACTGTTAACTCAGTCCGCGTCGTACAGGCCCAGGGATGCCACTACTTCACTTCACTATGCATGACTAGGAAGGTCATGGGATCCTCTATTATCCTCACTACTAGTAATATACAAGGAATACACTACAACTACTCTAAAATACTACACTAAAGGCTAAACTACATCCCGAAGTAAGTAAGTATCTATCACTAAAGGGAGCTCGCACCTTTATCATTGATCACGGGCTTAACTTATCCTATCACGTTTGTTATTTGGAGATTTGCCAATGTATTTTTACAATATACTGTTTTCAAAGAAACAAAGAATGCATACTTTTCACAGATTGTTACTTACAATGTATTTTCTGGAAAATATGGGATTTTCTAAGTTTCTACTACTTATGAACGTAAATGATACATTTTTAACACTAATGCTTTGTATACTACAACTCACACTAAACTCTTATGAACTCACCAGCTTTATGCTGATAATTGTTTTCAAAATAACTTGTATCTTCAGGTCAAAGATAGATAGGTACAGACGGGGCATTATTGGAGAAGGTGGAGCACACAAGACCCATCTCTTATTTTTGAATTACTTTTGAGTGATTGTTAAACATTACAAAACACACTTGTAATTAAAATGCTATGTAAATGCAATGGTTGTATGTTTCTTGTTTTTACTATTATGCAATTGTGATGATACTGTTCACTACGTCATCCACCCCGAAACGTATTCCGCCGTTATCGGTTTTGGGGTGTGACAGATTGGTATCAGAGCATTGTTTATAGTGAATCAAGTATATCAACCTCTAAAAGATATATGAACTATAAACACTTCGGGACTAAAACACTCTGACCAAGAATATATACTGTTAAGTATCTAAAAGATCTAACTAAGTATATATATATACACACATCACTATGAAACATAGGAATCAGTATCATCCTAGAACAAAACAAAAGTATTAAGATTGTTGGGCAGCACAATTGGGTTAGAGACATATAGTCACATTCAGGAGGATGTAGCCTGATCAACTACGTTTTCCTGAGGGTGACTAGCATGTGCCTAAGTTCTGTTGTGATGTTGCAACAAGTCTAAAAACTTACCAACAATACCACGATAACGCTAACATAAGAATACTATAGGAGTATTCTGTATCTCTAGACTATACGTATGTGTTAACAAAAACGGTCATTACTAGTAGGACAATAGTTGCTAAGTGGATACACCACGATTACATGTGATTAGGGCGCTATAGACTCAGAATCTGCAGCCTTTGCTTCATTCCCTGTTCTTGTTTGATTGGGGGTCTGAAGTTAGGGTGGTTTATTCGAAGGACTATCTTGCTTCGATTACATGTAATCGGTATGCACTATGCAAGTATTGGGTCAACTGGTAATGATTCCTCCTACAAGTATCTTAGAATAGTACATCTATTAATCTTCTTTCCCCCTTTCTCGCGTAGATAGCATGGCTGGCTTCCATCTACCCGGTGATCCGTACTTTCCGAACCAGGGCAATGGAGGATGGCTCGAAGAGGAGTCAGACAACGATCACCCTATTCCTTTGGATGATCATCATGTTGAAGGCTTCTCGGATAGCTCGAGCTCCGAGCCGGAAGTCAACAACCAACCTCCTGATGCCTCAAACCCTAACCCCCGACCGGCATTTCAGGGCCCCACTCCTATGTGGGCAATATCCTCGCGTCGATGGAGCAGGAGCAGGGTCAACCTTTACCTTACAATGGAGACCGAAGTTTCTACAACATAAGCGAAGGGGGATCAGCAGATCGGGTTTTGCCCATCATGATCCGAAGAATTGTCAAGAATGTTGAGCAAAGTCAAGCTGCCATTGGTCGAGTTGTAGAAGTGGATGCTAACTCAAACCTCAACACTGTTCGCATCCGCCAACTCGAAGAAGCCATAGACAGGACAAGGAGGACCAACGAGGCTCTGCAGCATCAGCTGGCTGCATCCCGAGCTGAAGTTAGGGAACTCCGAGCACGCCAAAGGACTCAGGATCGACACCTTCAAGAAGTTATGCGTCAACTAGAGGATCTGAGGATTCGCCCAACAAGCAATCGTCGCTAGTAGAAGACATCTAGTTACCTCACTCTTTGTTTAAAGGACTAGCCTTTTATCTATGTTCCGTAGGTCTCTTGTCTGTAAACATTCCTAGTTCAAAAGTACTCTAGTTGAACCTCTAAACTGTCAACATTTTCTCTATGGTGTGATGTAAGACCTACTGCTGGGTCAATTTTCATGAACTTCTGTTGCATCATTAATACCAGTATATTGGCAGATGATTTCTCTATTACTATAACTTTTACCCTGATCTTGGATTATGTTGACTTAATCCATGAAACACTCTATTCATATTCGCAATAGGCTCTTACTATTGCTATCATTTCTATGATCTTCCAGTGAAGGATGCCTCCACGAAAGCGTCCCCACAGAGGAAGACCTGAAACTCAAACCCCTCCACCACCACCTCCTCCTCCTCAGTTCGATCCGGTGTTGTTCCAAATGGCTGTGACTGCGGCTGTAACAGCAGCCATGGCCCAAATGAACTCGGGCGATGCGAGTGGTGGAAATTCTAGATTTGGTGAAGTCCACCAACGAGTGCAGGGATGCACTTATAAGGACTTCATGAATTGTAAACCTGCTTTCTTTGATGGGACCGGAGGAATTCTGGCATTGTCCCAATGGTTCGAAAGAACCGAAGCTGTGTTCGAGATGTGCTCTTGTCCCGAAGAGAGCAAAATCAAGTTCGCTACTGCTACCCTCACTAACCGGGCTTTGTCATGGTGGAATGGCCATGTCAACGCACTCTCCTTGGTCACAGCCAATGCCATGGCCTGGGACACTCTAAAAGATCTTATGAGAGGAGAGTACTGCCCTAGGGGCGAAGTTTAGAAGCTTGAGGAAGAACTCTGGAACCTCAAGATGAAGGGGACCGACATAATGGCTTATACGGCCAGGTTTTGCGACTTGGCGGCTATGTGTCCCAGCATGATCCCCTCTGAAAGCAAGAAGATTGAAGGATACATCTGGGGTTTAGTGCCCCCGTATCGAGGAAATGTTCTGGCCTCACGCCCTACCACTTTCGACAGCGCCAAGGAATTGACCCAGAGTCTGATCAACCACGAAATCTCCTCCACTCCAGTAACAACAACCACTGCATCTTCCGGATCATCTGATAGAAAGAGGAAACGATGGGATAAGAAGAAAGGCAAGAAAACTCAAACCGCCTCCAGGGATCAGCAGATTGTGGCGGTTCATGCTGCCACCATCCCAGCCGCACCAGCTGCTCCAGTCCCACCGAAGGCTTACAGTGGGAACTTGCCTAAGTGTCCCAAGTGCCCTTTTCACCACAACGGTCCATGCCGTGAATTGCAGTGTTCCAACTGCGGACGGAAGGGCCATACTGTCCGATTTTGCAAGGCCCCTCCCAAACCTATCACACAGGTTCCTGGTACGGGAGTGACCCCAACTTGTTATGGCTGCGGTGAAGCGGGCCATTTTAAGAAGAATTGTCCGAAGGCTGCAAATGCTGGGGGAGCTGGAAGGTTACTTGCTATCGGTCACAATGAAGCGGTAGCCGACCCCACGGTGGTCACGGGTACGTTTCTTCTCAACAACTCTTATGCCTGTGTCTTATTTGATAGTGGTGTAGAAAGGAGCTTCATAAATCAAAACTTTAAACACTTACTCAAACAAACCCCTCAACCACTAAAAGAAACATTCGTCGTAGAACTGGCTAATGGGAAGACAGAGAGCTCTAATGAAATCTATATAGGTTGTACTCTCACGTTAGATGATCACCCCTTTTTAATCGATCTTATACCAGTCTCAATCAAAAATTTCGATGTCATTGTTGGTATGGATTGGCTAAGCCTTCACTACGCCGATATCCTGTGTTCCGAGAAAGCCATTCGCCTGAACTTTCCGAATCGAGAGACCCTATTGATATACGGAGATAAGCCAAGTACAAACCTTCGTATCATCTCTAGTGTTCAGGCTCAGAAATAGTTGCGCAAGGAATATCGCGCTTTTCTTGCTCACGTCGTCGACACTAACCAGAAATCGAAAGATCCAAAAGACATTCCGGTAGTATGCGATTTTCCTGACGTCTTTCCGGAGGATCTTCCAGGCATACCTCCTAAACGACAGATTGAATTCAGAATCGACCTAATTCCAAGAGCTACTCCCATAGCTAAGTCGCCCTACCGTCTAGCGCCCGCGGAAATGCAAGAACTATCCGGTCAACTCAACGAACTGCTCAGCAAGGGTTTTATAAGACCGAGCTTCTCACCTTGGGGAGCTCCGGTCTTGTTCGTGAAGAAAAAGGATGGGTCGTTTCGGATGTGCATTGATTATAGGGAACTCAATAAACTCACGATCAAAAATCGCTATCCTCTCCCTCGTATCGACGACCTATTCGATCAACTCCAAGGAGCCAGTTACTTCTCCAAGATTGATCTTAGATCGGGGTACCATCAGTTGCGGGTACTCGAGGAAGATGTTCCAAAGACAGCTTTCCGAACCCGCTACGGGCATTTCGAGTTCGTAGTGATGCCCTTTGGACTGACTAATGCCCCCGCGGTATTCATGGACTTGATGAATAGGGTATGTCGTCCATATCTAGATCAGTTTGTCATCGTCTTTATTGACGGCATACTTGTCTACTCTCGAAGCGAGGAAGAGCACAGAAATCATCTACGATTAGTCCTGGAAACCTTGCGATCCGAGAAGTTGTATGCGAAGTTCTCTAAGTGCGAGTTTTGGATCCGGTGAGTTGAATTCTTGGGGCACGTGGTCAGTGAAGACGGAATCCACGTGGACCCCTCCAAAATCAAAGTTATTGAGAACTGGTCAGCACCAAAGATGCCTACGGAAATTCGTCAATTTCTAGGCCTCGCTGGCTACTACCGTCGGTTCATCCAAAATTTCTCTAGGATTGCGAAACCTCTCACCATGCTAACACAGAAGGGTGTATCATTCGACTGGGAAGAGAAACAGGAGAAGGCATTTCAGACCCTGAAGCGAGCCCTATGCACCGCACCAGTATTATCCCTTCCCGAAGGCACAGAAGATTTCGTCGTATACTGTGATGCATCCAATCAGGGGCTCGGTTGTGTCTTGATGCAACGAGGCAAGGTTATCGCCTATGCCTCGAGACAGCTAAAGAACCATGAAGTGAACTACAGTACTCACGACCTCGAGCTAGGAGCGGTCGTCTTCGCACTAAAAATCTGGAGACACTACTTGTATGGGACGAAGAGCGTGGTGTACACTGATCATAAAAGCCTCCAACATATACTAAACCAAAAAGAACTCAACATGAGACAGCGTCGATGGGTCGAATTACTTAACGATTACGACTGTGAAATTAGATATCATCCGGGGAAAGCCAACGTGGTAGCGGACGCCCTGAGCAGAAAAGAATATTCCGGGCGAAGAACCAAGTCGTTGGCAATGACTATACATTCACATCTATCCATGCAGATCAAAGAGGCTCAGTTGGAAGCTTTAAAGCCTGGAAACGTGACGGGAGAATCCCTGCGCGGAATGGATAAAAATCTGGAGGTTAAGGGTGACGGAGCCTATTACTTTATGGACCGAATCTGGACTCCACGCCATGGAGGTTTCAGAGATTTGGTTATGAGGGAAGCACACAACACTCGTTACTCCGTCCACCCGGGTTCAGATAAGATGTATCTGGATCTCAAAAAGTTATACTGGTGGCCAAACATGAAAGCGGAGATCGCTACCTTTGTAGGTAAGTGCCTTACTTGCGCGAAGGTCAAAGTAGAATGTCAAAAGCCATCAGGACTCCTCCAACAACCAGAAATACCAGAATGGAAGTGGGAGCGAATCACAATGGACTTCATCACCAAGCTGCCCAAGACAGCAGGTGGATTAGATACCATTTGGGTCATCGTGGACAGGTTGACCAAGTCCGCCCATTTCCTACCCATCAAAGAGACGGATAAGATGGAAAAGCTCACTAGGACTTATATAAAAGAAATAGTGCGATTGCATGGCATCCCTATATCTATTATATCAGACCGAGATAGTAGATTCACCTCTAGATTTTGGCAATCATTGCAAAAGGCCCTAGGGACGAGGCTGGACATGAGTACAGCCTACCATCCGCAGATTGACGGACAAAGTGAGAGGACAATCCAAACATTAGAAGACATGCTGCGAGCTTGTGTGATCGACTTCGGGAAATCGTGGGATACACACTTACCTCTTTTGGAGTTTTCCTACAACAATAGTTATCGTACGAGCATCGAGGCAGCTCCGTTCGAAGCCCTCTACGGCCGGAAGTGCAGATCCCCTTTGTGCTGGGCCGAGGTGGGAGACACTCAGTTAGCTAAAGGACGAGTTCCTGACAGCGCCCTCACTGGTCCAGAGATCATTCGAGAGACGACTAAGAAGATTGTACAAATACGTGAACGACTAAAAGCCGCTAGGGATCGACAGAAAAGCTACGCCGACAAACGAAGAAAACCCTTGGAATTCCAGGTGGGAGACCGAGTCCTTCTGAAGGTCTCGCCCTGGAAAGGCACGATACGCTTTGGGAAGCGTGGAAAGTTAAACCCAAGGTATATAGGGCCTTTTGAGATTCTTGCCAGAATCGGCCCTGTAGCTTACAAACTAAACTTACCCCACGAGCTAAGTAACATACATCCTACCTTTCACGTCTCAAATTTGAAGAAATGTCTGTCTGACGAGACTCTCGTGATCCCCCTCGACGAGATCGAGATCAATGAGAGCCTTAACTTCGTGGAAGAACCTGCGGAGGTTTTGGATCGTGAAGTAAAGCGGACGAAACAAAGCCGCATCCCAATTGTGAAGGTTCGGTGGAACGCCAAGCGAGGACCGGAATTCACTTGGGAGCGCGAGGATCAAATGAAACTCAAATATCCTCATCTCTTTGCTTAGTAATATTGTAGTAGCGTATCTATTATATTCTAAATTTCGGGACGAAATTCCCCTAACGGGGGGATGATGTGACAACCCCAAACCTAATTCCGTTACAAATCCCATTTTCACTAACGAAACATGTCACTATACGCTATTTTATGTAATATTTGGAATCATCAATATCCGAATATCTAAATTTATGCATGGCTTAATATTATCATAAGAAATATAACTCGTTTGTGTTAACCCCGTTTAACCTAATAGAGTTGTTTTACCTCTTCAACCACTTCACCCGGGTAAAAAGTTTTAACCCAGTTAACTTTAAACATCGAGTAGCCGTGTATCGGGTGCGATACCCGAGACATATTCAATGGGTGTGCACAACATTTGAACACTCATTTACTACACACCCACTCTCTCTCTCTACTTTCTCTCTCTAGACTCGAAATCGACCCCGATTCCGCTAATTTCCGACCTCCAAACGGTCCTAAAAGGTGCTCAAGTGGTTATTTGGTACCAAACGCTCAATCGACACTATTACCCGATTCACCCGATTTCCGCGATTTCAGGTGAGTTCATACCCCTTTAATGAACCTTTCAAGTGTTTTACATGTTTTAGGGGGGAGATACAAGTTGCTTACAAATGTTTATGTAAAGTTTTACAGAACGATTTCCGAGTTACAAGGATTAATCACATGTGATTCACTACTCTTAGTTCAAATCACATGTGATTTGCCCCTATGCCTTAAAAACGGGTTTTACCCTTTTTAAACTATTTTTAAACATTGAACCAGAATTTAAATATTCATTTGGCAAAATACTTTTATTTAATCAATTTGCTTATAAAATGTAACCACTCTGATATATTTATATAAATAAGACTTGGAGGACTTAGGACCGATATCTCGCCTTATTTCCTGTTCTTGTTTGATTGTGGGCTTAGGGTAGTAGTTATCCGTCCGACTGTCGTTGATTTCTTACTTATATAAAATCTGTATATCAGTATGGGATACGAATATTACTGCTTTCACTTAATGCTAAAGTCACTAACGTGCTAAGAAACATCCCCACTAAGATAACCATAATAGGTATGGTTAGGGTCGCTACCGCTACTACTCGTTAAAGTATTTACCATCTACACTATAATACTCACTATCACTAGACGATACACTAGTAAGAGAATACACTATGATCAACACTAAAAGATTACTACACTATAACAACAGAGAAAACACTAAACGAACAATAATACACTAACCCACTACGAGATACTCTATTCGCTATCCACTACGCCCGGAGTTTTCCAGCAGGGAGATGACTCTACATGTATAGATCTATACGGGGCAGACGCTATTACATCCCGACTGTTAACTCAGTCCGCGCCGTACAGGCCCAGGGATGCCACTACTTCACTTCACTATGCATGACCAGGAAGGTCATGGGATCCTCTATTATCCTCACTACTAGTAATATACAAGGAATACACTACAACTACTCTAAAATACTACACTAAAGGCTAAACTACATCCCGAAGTAAGTAAGTATCTATCACTAAAGGGAGCTCGCACCTTTATCATTGATCACGGGCTTAACTTATCCTATCACGTTTGTTATTTGGAGATTTGCCAATGTATTTTTACAATATATTGTTTTCAAAGAAACAAAGAATGCATACTTTTCACAGATTGTTACTTACAATGTATTTTCTGGAAAATATGGGATTTTCTAAGTTTCTACTACTTATGAACGTAAATGATACATTTTTAACACTAATGCTTTGTATACTACAACTCACACTAAACTCTTATGAACTCACCAGCTTTATGCTGATAATTGTTTTCAAAATAACTTGTATCTTCAGGTCAAAGATAGATAGGTACAGACGGGGCATTTTTGGAGAAGGTGGAGCACACAAGACCCATCTCTTATTTTTGAATTACTTTTGAGTGATTGTTAAACATTACAAAACACACTTGTAAGTAAAATGCTATGTAAATGCAATGGTTGTATGTTTCTTGTTTTTACTATTATGCAATTGTGATGATACTGTTCACTACGTCATCCACCCCGAAACGTATTCCGCCGTTATCGGTTTTGGGGTGTGACATTTGTGGTGGACCTTGACCAGCACACACCCAGTGTACCTAATTCCTTAGTCCTTCAATTGACTCACATATACATGAGATCAAAGAATTAGTCTTAATTTTCAAAGGTGAAAATTCTCATTCATCATACAATACAACTTGTATGATTTCAAGTTTCTGTCCAATTGAAACTTGGGTGATGAAAAACTTTCTTCATTTTCTAAATTCAGACACTACCACAAATGAAGGAATCAAATCCACTTTCCAATATTGCTATTACTGGAAACATATAAGCAACAATTTCCACAGATGCCATTGTAAGGATATTTTTAAAATAAATAAAATTAAAACCTTTTTTTATTTTAAAACTTTGCGGAAAAACTTATCCTTACAATCCACATGATAACCTTGTTGTTATCTATTCATAAACAATATATTATAACTCTTAAGCAACAGCTCAAAATTCTGATTACCGAACCATGCGATCGAAACCCACCTTCGCAATCAGAATCAATATATACTTACTTTAAGCTTCCTATTTGATTCTTAAAACATCAGCATGTGACCCATTCACATTATGTAATAAGAATCTCCAAATAGGAACATAATAGAGTTAGACAGTGGACTTTACCCGAAGTAGAGTCAAACTTTTTGACTTGATCAATCTTATGATCTTTCAGGTAAATAGGGCAGCTTCACAACCAATAACCCTTCCTTTGGCAACAAAACACATGGACCCTTTGGTAATGGCACATGAGACTATCTCAGACTTAGCCTTTCTCTTTACCATTTGGTCAACCGAGTTGACTATGGCCAATCCCTTTCCATTGGGAAGAGAAATCCTTTTCTAGATATCCAATGCTACCATTGTCAATGTCCATTTAAGACTTGGGAAGTTGTTCTTTTAATCAAATTTGCTTTACTGGTGTTCCAAATTATTGCTGATTCCACAACACCAAGCAAATAGATAACATCATTAAGGGTCATGTCATAGTCCGTCTCATAGTTGTCCCAAAGAGACTCACTATGTTACTAAGAAAGTGATTGAACATCCAACTTTCACGGGACTTTGACACCCAACTCTCCCGGCTTGTCAATATGTGACTTTATCTCCAAGATGTGAGCACACATAGACTATGCTTGCCAATAGGGATCGAGTGACTTTAAACTTTTCAAGAGCTTGTGGGTGAGGGAGAATAATTGGAGGAGGTGGAGGAAGTGAAGCATGATGTTGAGGGACACCATCTTCAAGAGATTTGGGAAGATCATAGTTGTCTGAACCAGACATCTATAACGGGAGAAAATCAAGTTAGTTGATTCAAAGTCCTTAATATAACACCCAATATGAAATATTAAGGCTAGGACCCAACAGAATATTTTATAATTTGGAAGAGGGATGCCGTAATCCAAGCTATAAAATATTTGAAGGTAGGCGAATGACGATTCACCAATTTCCACTATGAAAAACGAAATAATTTATTAGGTTTTAATTGGATTTGAAATTCCTAGATCTTTTGAGATTCATTTAACTTTTCAATGGCATGTTTCAATCTCGAGTGTGCCCTCTCAAATTTTGTGACTGGGATGCCGAGGATCACAAAACAAGGTGTGAATAACCATACCAATTCACTTGGTACCCTTAATATTATCACCTAATCAATGTGCCGGTTAACCACACACACTCCATTGATCTATGACAAACATTAAGTCACCCTTCGTGATCCTTACTAGTCCAAGTTAGTGTGCCGGTTAACCACACACGCTCCACCAACGACTTGGTAAGGTACAAAGTGTGAATTCCATGGGCTAGCACCAAATTCACATTTTTCCTAAAGTAACTAAGATTGGGAATTAAATAAAACATTTAGTTACTTTATAATATTCATTATAATTATAATGAGAATTTAAAGTCATTGTCCTACCCGTTCGGCTAACGACCCTCTACCAGTCAAGCAAGCGGTGGGTGAGAGTGGACACCCATTAAGTTGCCATTTTATAGGCAACAACCTTATACCCACCTTATAGACCGGCTTCGTGAATGAGGCCTACTAACGATAAAACGACTTGTTCTTATACATACATACATATATATATATATATATATATATATATATATATATATATAATTAACCATTCATGTTATAAATAGTATAAGTGTTGAATTTTAACTTTTAAAACTTCTAGGGTATGGAATAAAAGTTTGTGTGAGACTTTACAAATTCCAAAACTTGAGGGCAAGTTTTGAACAATTCATAAACTTTTGGACAAGTTATGAAGTCCATAAAACATTTATGGGAAAAACTCTTAAAGAAAATGTAACCTACAACTTCTTAAAAAAACATTTAAAAGAAAACCTCCTGGAATTCCATAACTTGAGGACAAATTAAGAATTCCATTAAAAACACATTAAGATCAAGAATTAACTAACAAACAATTTGCAAATAATTCCTATGATCTAACAAAACTCATATGAACATGAACATCCACATCAAAAATTTCAAGAATCATATGAACACATATAAACTTGAAATTTTGATTATAACTTTGAAATTGGTCCACCATCATCATTACCACATCAAAAACAGGTTTTATGAGTCCAAAACAGTTTAAGATAATGATTCTAGACCAATTCCAGCACCAAAACTCGAAGAGTGCATGAACCAACTCGCCGAGTTGGATGAGTTTTGCCTTGGACTCGGCGAGTCCCTTCATGGACTCGGCGAGTCAGCTGTGCAGACAGCATAAAATCTTCGATTTTCAGCAATTTGCATCAAGTATTCAAACAAGCAAGCCTAGGCTCTAATACCACTGTTGGGTTTTGAGCAATCTAACACTTCCTAAGTGTGCATGCAACCCTAATAAACCTTGGATCTATGTTTGTCTAAATACATGCAAAATTATAATTTTCCAAGGTTCATAACCTATCTAACATGGCATGGGGTACTTTTAAACATAAAAGAATTAGATGAGATTACATAACTTTTGATGATGAGTTTGATTCCTAAGGAGTTTGAGGGCCAAGCACCAATAGTGTGAATGCCTCAAATGGAATCACAAATCACCACAAACTCTTGGAAAACTTTGAGAGAGTGTATACACACATAAAAAACGGCCACACACACAAAAACCACACTAGTGGCTATTTCATGCAACATAAGCATGCTTATATAGTGTACATGATTAGGGTGAAACCCTAATAACCCATGACCTTTCCTTTTCCAAGGATCCATGGGTTAAAAGCTCCATGGATCATCCATGGACTTCCATACAGGCCTAGCCCATTAACAAATGAGTGTTAGCCCACACTATATAAAACAATAGCCCACAATTTAATTAGTCTTCCTTTTAATCTCTAAATTAATTCATAATTAATTTAAGACTAAGACTAATTAAATAACATGACTTCATATTAATATATTATAACTTATAATATATTAATAAATATATGTGTATAACTCTCATAAAATTATCCATAAATAGTTCGGATGAAATGCAACCCAAATGGACCATGTCGGGTCGGGTCAAGTATATACCAAATAAGTTATGGACTTAGACACCTTATCCAACAAGAACATGTTAGATTCTAACATTTTACGCAATGATCCTTTTGTAATGACATAGCACCAACGTCACAAAGAATTTGGCAATGATATTACAAAATGCTATATTGGAGATTGTTACAAGACAACTCCATAGACATGAAGTCTCAAATTCAAAGTACATTCCTTTGAACATTCTTCTTGCATAGAAGTTTCTAACCTACACATGGATTCTTAATATCCAACTCCCATTATGGAAACAATTCCATATTTTCCATATGACAACACATTCTAAATAGTATGCTATCTATTTATAATAATGCCAATATGGTCCATCCATTACTATACTTCCAACTGTCCACAAGTGAGCAATCCTTGGCGAACCTTAGATTGTACTTGACAGTTGTTTAACTTACTTTAGTCATATATGATTCTTGTCCTTTTTCCCTCTTAATGCCCTAGGCATTTGGAAAATCAGAAGGGTCAAATATTACAACATATGCAATTGATCCATACCCGAATCATATGGGATACGATACATAATGTCTTACATAAAGACGTGATACTTTACCCGTCTCTTGCTATAGTATATCTATATATAGAATTTCCTTATGTTGAACCTTTTCAACATAACATTCACATATGTCCTTTGACTAAATTTGATTAAAATTTCTCGATCTAAGCTTTTATATTTGAAAAGAAGTGTAAATTTCTCTCCCTTAATTATAGTAAAACAAATTTTCAACCTCTGCAACTTTGCAAATTGAAACTTTTGTTTTCTATAATTAATATTGCTAACTTGCAACACTTAACATAATAATCATGCTCCCACTAAATAATTATATCATTACCTACATAACACTTATGCTCCCACTATCTTTGACATGTACTAAAAAATCAGCTAGACTTCTAGAAATCAATACCTATTGACCTTCTTTCCAAAGTTTAGATTTCTGATACGAGATGATTTGATAAGCCCATACACCATACATTAGAAAGCTCATATGTGTTTCTAAACTATTTCAGAACTTATATTAATAAGTCCCAAATGTTCAGACTAATTGCTAAATCTCACAATTCGAACTATGAAGGGGGATGCCATAGTCATATTCAAATTTGAGAATGCAAATATCACAACAACTATCTTCTTAGTCAAAGCGTTTCCTCACAATCATTTTCATGAAGCGGCGATAAACCTTACCACTTAGATTGTATGGTGTATGCATTCCTATCCATGTGATTTTGTCATAACCATAATCATAAGACAAGGTTTGTGACAAGTCCAAACTCATATGGACTGAACATGTTCAATCTTTATTTCTTGCCACCTGCCAATATAAGGGCCTACCATGAATTCCAAGTAGTTGTACAGGTCACCCACACAGATCAACAAACTTTCATTGATTAAGGTGCTTTGCCTTTATTCATTCAAATGAGAACTCATAGAACTCACATGCATAGTCAACTCAACTAGAATGGCATAAAACAAGAATATGTCACCACGATAGGTTATAAACCTCAAGTTGTGTGCTAGTGATTAACAATAGGTTTACTCTTGATTAGTTCTTGAAACTTTTCAAGATCATTTAAGACTCCCACTGACCTCTTGACATATAAGATTATCTTTTCAGGAAACATTCCTTGGAAAACAAATATTCAAGAGTAAGTGTGGATTCTTATCAAGAATGACACTTCATATAATTGGTCTTAGTTGGACTTTGTCTTATCTAAGACATCATAACTACCAATTTTAAATGTGCAGGAATAAGAAAACATTTTCTACTCCACATATGATGAGTGTGTTATAAACCTTCTTAAGATGTGTCACTCAAGTCACATTCTTGGAGTTCAACTCTAAGACTGATTTTGGAACGAAGTATGATTCACCTTTTGATTTAACCATTCCAACAATTTTCGATTCCTCTTCTTACCCATACTAGTGCACTAAGGTATCCTTAGAAGATCAATTGTGACACGGTTACATAATCACTAAGTTAATCATAAAAAAAGATACTTAAGTACTCTCCCTTCTTTTCGGATTGGAGAAACTTTTATCTTTCTGCCTAATTGATTCTTCCTATTTGTTCTTCTTTACATTGAAACATTTTCAACGGTTTAGAATTACACTTAATCTTGTAAGCATAACCATATTTACTAAACCTTTAGCAAATCATAACAAATATTCTTATTGTTCTTTGTGGTAGACTTGACCTAGTGCACAACAATGCATACTAGATCCTTTAGTCCTTTACTTGAATCACATACTTATGTGAATCAAGGAATTAGTCTTAATTTCCCAAATACAAAGGTTCTCATTCATCATAAAATAACAGTTGCATGATTCCAAGTTTCTATCCAATTGAAACTTGGGTGATGAGAATCATTCCTTATTTGATAAATTTTCGACACTACCACAAATAACGTAAGTAATAATCACATCCATTTTCAGTATTGCTGTCAACAGAAACATACAAACATCAATTTTCATAAAAGTCATTGCAAGGATATATATATAAATAAGACTAAAATCAAAATTTATATTATTTATAAAACCAGGAAAAACTTCTCCATACAACGTAAATACAAATGAAAACTATGTTACTTAATATTCCTAAGCAATCTATCATAACTCCTATGCAGCAGCTCAAAAATCCGATCATCGAACCATGCGATCAAAATCCATCTCTTCGCGATTAGACTCAACATACTTTTTTTAAGCTTCCTTTCTTTTCTTCGATCCTACAAAACATCAAAATGTAATCTTAGCACATCATGTATTAAGAATCTAGAAATAGGAATTTAATAAAGTTAGATAGTGGATTTTACCTAAAGTAGAGTCATACATATTGACTCTCCCATCCTTGCGATCTTTTAGGTAAATATGGAAGCTTCGCATCCAATGCCCTTTCTCTTGGCAATAGAAACAAACCGACTCTTTTGGATTGGTACCTGGGACAATTTAAGATTCAGCCTTTCTCTTTAACATCTGGTCAAACGTTTTGACCTTAGCTAATCCCTTTCCATTAGGAAGAGAAGACTTTTATGGACTTCCAATGTTGCCATCGTCAATATCCATGGAAGTTTGGGAGCTAGATCTACCAATTAAATTTGCCTTACCAGTGCGCCAAATCATTGCAGATTCAGTAGCAATAAGCAAATAGGTTAGATCAATAAGGGTCATGTCATACTCCATCATATAGTAATCTTTAAGGAAATCAAATTATGATTCAGGAAGTGATTAAAGAACCAAGTCGACAGCCAGGTTGCTTGAGACATCGACACCCAACATTCCCAGCTTGTCAATATGTAATTTCATGTCCAAGACGTGAGCACATACAAATTTTCCATCTTCGTGTTTACTTGACAATAGGGCTTGAGTAACCTTGAACTTTTCAAGTCGACAAACAAGTGGGTTAGGGAGAACTATTAGAGGTGGTGGAGGAAGTGAAGCATGATTTCCATTTCCACGATCCAGTCGTGAAACATCATCTTCATGAAGAAAGCTTTTTCCAAAGGATTCAGAAAGACCATAGTTGTTAGATTTTGACATCTACCAAAGGGAAAAATTCAAGTTAGTTGATTTAAGTCCTTAATATAACACCCAAATGAAATATCAAGGCTAGGACCCAACACAATATTCTACAATTCGGAAGACGGATGCCGTAATCCAATTGCAAAATATTTGCAGGTAGGTAAATGACGATTTACCAATTTCCACCATGAAAAAACGAAATTGAATATTAGGTTTTAAATGAATTGAAATTCGTAGATCTTTTGAGATTCATTGAACTTTTCAATGGCATGTTTAATCTCGATTGTGCCCTTCAAGTTTGTGACTAGGAAACCTAGGATCACAAACAAGGTGTGAATAACGATGGAAATTAGCTTGGTACTCTTGAAGACGTTTATCACCTAATCAATGTGCCAGTTAACCACACACGATCCATTGATCTAAGATAATCTATGCGCTACCCATTGCCACCCTTCATTAGTCCCATATTAGTGTGTTGGTTAACCACACACGCTCCACTAATGACCAACAAGGTGCAATATGCAATTTCATGGATTAGCACCAAATTCACGTTTTTCCTAAAATAACCAAGATTTGGGAATTTATAAAAGTGTTTATTTACTTCGTACTTCATTATGATTATAATGGAAGGTTGTGTCCTATCCTACCTGTACGGCTAATGACCCTCCAGTAGTCAAGGGTGCGGTGGGTGAGAGTGGATACCCAATTACGGTCATTTTATAGGCCGCTTCCTTAAACACCCCTTATAGACCAACTTCGTCAATGAAGCCTACTAACGGTAAGACTGACCTTTTACTTACACATATATATTATATAAGACTTTTAATTTTATATAGTATAAGGGTGTATTTTATACAATTAAAATACCAAGTGGTTTAATCTAATAATAAAACAGACTTTTAATTTGATTAGACTTAAACCATATAATTATGGATTTATCAATTATCTCTTTTAATTAAACACTTAATTAATTTAATAAAACCATAAGGGTGTAATTTGAACTATTGAAAATACTAGGGTTTTAGAATTCAATATTTCAAAATTAAAAACTTTTTAATCAAATTTTAAATTCCAGCACTTGAGGACAAATTTTAAACTTTTCAAAATATTAGGGTTTAAGTATTTAAATTTCAAAAACAAAAACTTTTAAGTTCAAATTTAAACTATGAAACCTAAAGGGTGTAATTTGAAACTTTTCAAAAATAACTAGGTCAAATATTTGAATCATAATAATCCTATATTATCCATATTTAACCATATCCACCCATTTTGATAAGGATATCCATACCAATCTCAATAAATCGAATTTAGTCAAGAAAGACGAGTTATGGTAATTATCCTGATAAAAAAAACTGGCTAGAAAATAAAAAATCCCGACACCAGAACACTCAACTCATCGAGTCTACTATGGAACTCGTTGAGTCCATACATGGAATCGACGAGTTAGCCAGTTAGACAGCAAGTTTTTCGATTTCCTGTTCTTTGGCAGTTCACTTTTTCATCTATTCAATAGAAAAACGACCTAGGCTCTTATACCACTGTTGGGTTTTGATCTTAACAACATCCTATGGTGTACATGCAACCCTAATTGCTTTGGATCTCGGTTTTTCTAATTTGAACATACAACTATGAATACCAAAGCAACAACCCTATGACTAACATACATATATCGAAAATCACATATGATTAGGGTTAGAAACTTTACCTCACTTGTTATATTGTAATAACAAGAATTCATTAACCTTTGAAAGCTTAGTGTCCCAAGTGTTGCACCTCTAATGGAGTCACAAACACCACTAGCAACAAGGAAAAACAAGAGAGAGAGAGAGAGAGGAGAAGGCTTCAAAAACATCTAGGGTTCTCTTAGAACTCATAGGGAGGATTTTGGGAGTCTTTGGGGTTCCTTTTATAGTTGAGGCTTCTAGGGTTATCAACTTGGAAACCCTAAATCCCTTGCTTAGGCCCTAAGCAATATATGGACTCTCGTTGAACAAGCCTTGGATGAAATCTTTATGGACTCTCTTATAGATTTTGTCCACTGTATACCAATAAGGTCCATGAGCCCAAACTATAAATATTATTGATTTATAGAATCACTCCCCGCTAATTTAATCAGTCTCTTTTGATCACCAAATTAATAATTAATTTTTGAGCAATGCTAATTAAGTAATATGATTTTTCAATTAATATATTATTCTTATAATATATTAATAAATCATAATTAATCCTATTTCTCCATAATTCATCCTATCAGTTGCTATGGTGAAGGCAACCCAAAAGGACCGTGCTCCTAATCAAATCAAGTACATACCTAAATAGTTATGGGCTTAGACACCTAATCCAACACGAATAAGAAGAATCTGTTAGGCAGAAAGATAAACGTTTCTCCAGTCTGAAAGGAAAGGAGAGTACTGTAGTATGATGTTTTATGATCATCTTAATGATTATGGAACCTTGTCACAATTAATCCTCGAAGAACATCTTAGTACAACTGTTTGACTAAGAAGAGGAATTAGATATTGTTGAAATGGTTCAATTGAGAGATGAGTCATACTTCGTTTCTAATCAAGTTCTAGAGTCATTCTCTTGTTACTTTAAATCGTATCTTGAAGCTTATTTCAAACTAAGTAGGTTTATAACACCTCATTAAATGTGGAGTAAAATATTTTCTTACTCTGGCACGTTTGAAATTGGTAGTTATGATGTTTTGGTTAAAAAAAAGGATAAACTAAGACCAATTATATGAAGTGTTCTCTTGTCAAGAATCCATACTAAATTTTGAATATTTGTTTTGCTTATCAAAGCATGTTCCTTGAAGAGATAAAACTTATATGTCAAGAATTCAGTGGGAGCCTTATTGATCTTGAAAAGTTTCAGGAATCAATCAAGAATAAATCTTTTAGTTATCACTAGCACATGACCTAAGGTGGATAACCTATCGTGTTCAGTTGACACATTCTTGTTTTTATGCACCTTCCTGTTGTGTTGGAAATGATTATCAATTCTATGGTTCTCAATTGACTGCAAAAGGCAGAGCATGTTGGTCAGTGATCATACATTGGTCAATATGGGTGAGCTGCTTAACAACATAGAACCATTGGTAGGCCCTTGTTCTACCATAAGGAAAGAAATTAAGAACAAGCAAGTTCAGTCCATGAAAGGAAAAACCTAAAATTGATTTTGGTTTTGTCCTCAACCTTATCTTATTAGTGTAGGTAGGAATTGATAAATTCACATGGATAGGAACGCATACACCATAGACTCTAGGTGGAAAAAGGTTTACCTCTAATTCAAGAAAATGATTATGAGGAAACACTTTTGCTAGTAGATTTTAAATCTGATTAATATCATTAAGGTTAGCGGTTGTGATAATTGCGTTCTCAAAATCGTAATATGATTACAACATCCCTTTTCATAATTCATATTGTGAGAAATGGCAATAAATAGTTTGAACATTCAGGACTGATAGCTATAAGTTCTGACATGGTTTAAACACACACATATGTTATCTAATGAAGGTGTATGAGCTTGAGAAGTCTAGTTTAAGACTTATCGAAGCATTACGCATCAGGAATCTGCACTTTAGTATGAAATTCAAAAAATATTGATTTTTGGAAGTCTAGTTGATTTTTAGGTATATGTCAAAGCTAGTAAGAGCATAATTGTTATGCAGATAGAAGCATAATTGCTATGCTAGTTGAAGCGTAATTGTTATGCTAAGTGTTGCAAGTTGGTAATGATATTCGTAGGAAACAAAGTTTTCAAAATTGCAAGTTCCAAAGTTTGGAATTGTTTCACAATGATAAGCTTAAGGAAAAGGGAACTCATACTTCATTTCAAATCTAAGAGTTCAGATTGAAGTTTTTAGTAAAACATAGTCTTTGACATATATGAATATTGTTTTGAAATGATTCAACATAGAAAATTCGATATATGGAAATATTATAGTAAGAGGCTGATCAGAAATTAGGCTTTATGTAAGACATTATGTATCGAGTCCCATATACTTCGGATATTGGGTTGAGTACATATGCAATAATATTTACTTGTTCTGATTTTCCCAAATACCTTGGGCATTGAGAGGGAAAAGGACTAGAACCCTGTGTGACTAAAGTTGAACAACTATCAAGAACATTCTGAGATTATACCAAGGGATTGGTCTCTTGTTGAAAGTAGGAAGTATTGTATTATAATGGACAGACCATATTGATGTAATTCTGAGTGGAGATAACTCTTGTTTAGAATTGATGTTCATATGGGAATATGGAAATGTTTCCATAGTGGAAGTTGATGATAAAATCTATATGTGAGTTGGGAACTTTAATGCAAGGAAGGTGTTCAAGGAGTGCATCTTGAATTTGAGACTTCATTACCGTGAAATTGTTTTAATTTACAAAGTTTCAATGGAGCCTTTTTGTGGCATCGTTAGCTAATTCTCAGTGAATTTGATGCCACGTCGTCATAAAAGGATATTGCGTGTAAGGTTGGACTCTAGAACATTTAGAAGTGAAAAGAATTTGGAATTCTTAAATGTTCTAACAAGAATTTGGAATTGTGAAATAAGCATCGTTGGAATAATGTCGATTCGATCTGTTCACACAGGAAGGACCATCGACAAAACATAGTATGCATGTTTATTAAATGGCATGACTGATGTTTAATTCAAGTGTTTAGTTGATTACTCAAAACATTATACAGCAAATAAAGTCTAGTTAATATGGTGATTAAATAATAAGAGTTTTATTTATATTTAATAGTTTGAGACCATAGTTAATTAGGGTATTGTTGTATTTCACTTTGCATGTTTTCCTTCATAAATAATTGGATTATTCAAACATCCATAGTTGCTCGTACTTTTGGAAGTAAGTATCGAATCAAGACTGTCATGAATTGAATTGTAGATTGTCTAAGGTTTTAGACATAGCAATAGTTTTGGTGCAATGTTCATGAGTACTTGGAAATGGGGATTTTAAATATTGGATAAACTCACGCTCAGAGAATTACTTCATGGATTTTATCACTGGTCATTTTGTGAAGATAATATCTTATATTCTTGAAACGAAGATATATGAGTTGTTGTTTACGAGTCAGTTGTGCATTGCTAAAACGTAAACGCATTAGTAACTTGATGTTATAAAACATATTGTTGTGTATGATCTGATGAGAGAATAGTGCAAGAATATTAGTCGAAGTTTATCCACTCCTTTTTCCCTAAAGGGAATAGCGATATCTGTGGGCCCCTTGATGATTTGATGTCGACATCTAAAGTGCTTGCCCAAGCCTAGACTGAATTGTTGTGTTCAATTAATAGTCTGAATCAGTCTTCATAAATCAGAAATTAGGAAACAAATCTTAGACAGAGAGATGATTATAATCCATGTGTCATGTCCATATGATATCTTGTAGAACGGAGGAATATTTGATAACTTATCTTAGGACACGTCACTGATTAGGTCAGTGTTCGACAACGGCTTTTGGTAGCTACAATTTGCAAGCCAATTCAGTAGTTATACTGCCAGTTATAGTTATTAGACTTATCCATGTAGGAGACTGATGGATTAGGTGTCTAAGCTCATAACTATAATTGGTATAAAGTTGAATTGATGGTAGCACAGTCCTTTTCGGTTGCCTTAAAATATGGAAATTGAATAGGATGAATTTTATAGACAGAATAATGATTTATTAATTTATTACTTGGTTAATAAATTAATTAGAAATCAAAATATATGATTTATTAATCTATTATGGAAATGATATATTAATTAGAGTTTAATTAATATTTAATCAGAAATTAATTTGGATTTAATTTTTCTGTTAAAGAAATTAATTAAAAGTCCAAGGAATAAAGGTCACAATGTTCGATAGTTAAGCATTGTGCAATTCTAGAACCTCCCATATAAGGTGGACGAATTCTAGATGCTCTATAGGGTTTCCTTGGGATCTAAGGGTGCCTTGGATGCCTTAGGGCGGAAGTTAAGGGATTAAAGTTATCTTGGAGATACCTACCTTATCCAACACGTGCTAGACTCCTATATAAACCCATTAGCATTTAGATTTTGTGACTTATGCTTTCTTGGAGGCTAAGACTGAAATTATTCTCTATTCCCCCCCCCCCCTCTCTATAATTCCTTGGTTGCACTAGGGTTTGTTTGTGAACCATTAGAGACGCGGCACTTGTGGTGCTTGATACCATAGGTTTTCAAGCTTGGGTTAAGATTGTTATTACTATATGACAATCAAAGGTATGTTTACTAACCCTAGAATTTAATTTTGAAATTTATTTAGACTTCCTAGGTTTTTTTTTTCTTTTGATGGTAAATATTTGTATGTTTAATTAGAGAAAACATAGATCCAAGAATATTAGTGTTGCATGCACTTATAGGGGTTGTTTGTTATGCTCAAAGCCTATCAGAAGCATCACCAGTAGTAGACATATATAGAGAAAAAGAATAGCTTTAGTTACATGGCAATAATTCTTAATGATTTAACCCATAATAAATAATTAAGGCTAGGATCCAAAATAACAATTCACAACTAAGAAGAGGGATGCTGTAATCTTATAGCTAAAAGTAATTTACCAATTTCGAACTATGAAATTTCTACATCTTTTGAGATTTATTGCACCTATCAATGGCATTTTTAAGATCATATTATTCTCTTCTATTTTTGACTGAGATGTCACTCCCCGAAACCCAAGGCGGAAACGTTTCGGGGCGGAGGTGACTTCATGTTGAATATCATAACCAATTTACATAGTAAGCAAAGTAAACAACCATTACATTACATATGAAAGTTTACATTTGTTTGAAAGTAAAGTTGTACAAGTGTTATACATAGTATATATAAACAAAAGTAAGACATGTCTTCAACGCACTCCGTCTTCGTCAAAAGGATCATCGGGTACCTGTCTAACGCGGACCTGAGAATACAAGCAGTTTGAAAATCAACATAATGCTGGTGAGTTCATAAGCGGTTTTGTTTTCTGAAAATGTACAAGTTCCTTTCTGTTTCTGAAAAAGTTACGCACCAAGAAAATCCCATATTTTCTTAAAAGTTGGTTATCAATCCGAAATATAATGTAAAAGATGTATACTGAAAACATGGTTACCCTTGTGAATTGTAAAGTTTAGTTATCTGGTTTGTTTCACGAATCTGGTTATGTTCAAATGTTACCCCAGGAAAATCCCATATTTTCCTAAGAGTTGGTTACCAGTTCGAATTGTAATGTAAAAGATGTATACCGAAAACCTGGTTATCCTTATGAAATGTATTAGTTTTAACACGTATTTAAAACTAATATGTACAAAGTAAACAAGTTACTTTATTCATTATTACTATCAAGTAAATCTCTGTTATCCAAATTGCGAGTTCCATAACCATACGATAGACTAGATATGGCAATAAGTAGTCCAAATCACTTTATGACTTTCGTCACCCTTCAACCTTTCGGTTTGGCTGTAGCTAGCAGCCAAGTGTGGGGTAGTCATCCCGGTATAGATCTATACACTCAAGTCACGCTCCCTATCTAAGAGATTCTGGTTACGGGTGCAGTCCTCCACTCGCGTATCTCTGTGGAGTGTTCACTAAGGACGTGTCTCTAATTTATAGGAATAACAAATTTACTAGTAATAATATAGAAAGATCCTATTACAAACGATGATCCTCCACTCGCGTATCTCTGTGGAGTGCTACCGAGGACAAAAGAGTGTACTAAGTTTCGTGTTCAAGTTCAAATGTTATGCTTTTAACTGATATAATGTGGAAAACTATTTGTGAAAATATAAAATACAACATTTTATAACGTTTTTCACAAATAAAACGATAATGTGTTCTGCAAGTTCAAACAGTTCTCTGTTATGATTATCAGTGTTAAAAGCATTTAAAATATGAAACACAACACATGTAAAACAAGTTTTGAGTGCAAGTATTCCATGCACTTTGCTTGTATTCCCCCTGAAAACAGTGAAAAATATTGAAAAAGGGTAGGGGTATGAACTCACAAGACAAGAAAACGTGACGGTTTGGATGCTAAGTGTCGGTTCGGGGCTTGATAACGCGCGAGGTTCCTATGTAATATGAAATGATATACAAATGTATCCAATTAGACTTTAAATCACTAATTAGATTTGATAATACACTCCAAGACGCGAAAACACTTCAAATCAAGTGTTTGGAGTGACCCGGGTGACACCTACAGACGTATAGGACTTGGATAATGTGTTTACTCTTCAAGAGTAAACTCCTAATAGATTTTTCGGCCCTAATACTGACTCCACATGAGTTCACGGCCGAGAACTCACGGATGAGGGATTTTATGTTGCTAAATGGTCAAATAACACTTGGGGAAAGTTGCTAAGATTTAATCTAAGGCATAGGAATGGATCTAACCATCAAGGACATTACGAATTGGAGTTTACGGCTGTAAACTAGGAGTTTACGGACGTAAGCTCTTATGTGACCATTCCTTTCATGATTTTGTGGCCCTAGATCAATCACATGTGATTCAAACCAATTATACAAGCCTTAGAATGAATTTAGGGCATCATTTGACTTGTGTATGTGAGTTTACGGCCCAGGAATCCATTCTTGGGGGGTTTACGGCCGTGAACTCTTAAAGGGATGGTATTCATCATGTTTAAGGCCCCTAAATCGATTGTGGTTGGTTCTAGACTTTAATCCAAGGCTATTGGTGTGTTTAAGTGGCATTTAAACACTTGAAAATGAGTTTACTCCCCATGATAATGAGTTTAGGCCCAAGCATGTTCTTGGGCAGTAAAATCAAGTTTACTCCTGAAAAATTAAGTTCATGGTGTTCTAAGTCCGTTCCATTAAGCCATTAAGCAATATCTAGGCTCCAAAGGTGATTTGGAAGGGTTTTAAGGCTCAAAAACTCCCTTTATGTGTGTTCATGGACCAAGAGAGTTCTAGGACCATAAACACATGAATATGGTACTTTTTCAAAGATTAAGCACGAATTTGATGGCTAAGGATGCTAATCTATGAGTTAGGGGAGTTACCTTGATGAATTGGAGCCTTAATTTGATGATTTTGGACCATAAGTTTGGATTTGAGGAGAGAGGGTAGAGAGAGAGTAGTGAGAGAGTGAAAAAGCTTCAAAATGAAGTCTTTTGGGCTTTAAATAGGATCCAAGTTCGGGACACGGTGGAATTCTACCCGATACCGACGTTAGACGTGGCTTTTGGTCGCACCCGATTAAGTTGCCGAAACCCGATATGGTCGATTCTAAAATTTTTCCGATTACAAGAATGGAGTGTTATTGTGAGTTCTAAACGCGTTAGGACACCCATTAAGTCATAATAACAATCTCAAATTAATGACTTAATTTATTAACGTAAACGGAAATGAATTTGAAAACGACGAATAGATTAACGAAAAGGGTTACAAATGATGGAACGAACTTCGGGTTGTCAAATTATCCCACCGTTAAAGGGAATTTCGTCCTGAAATTCAGAATTAAGATACAAATCATGGATCTGGGAAGAGATGCGGATACTTCTATTTCATTGAGTCTTCACGCTCCCAAGTGAATTCTGGTCCCCGTTTGGCATTCCAGCGAACCTTCACTATCGGTATGCGGCTTTGTTTCATACGTTTGATCTGTCGATCCATGATTTCGATTGATTCCTCCACGAAGTTCAAGTTTTCGTTAATCTCAATCCCGTCTAAAGGAATCATGAGGGTTTCATCGGATAAGCACTTCTTAAGATTTGAGACGTGGAAGACGGGATGGATGTTACTAACCTCATGGGGTAATCAAAGTTTATAGGCTACAGGACTGATCCTGGCGAGGATCTCGAAGGGTCCAATGTACCTCGGATTAAGTTTCCCACACTTTCCAAAGCGTACCATGCCTTTCAAGGGCGAGACCTTCAACAGGACACGGTCTCCAACCTGGAACTCAAGGGGTTTCCATCGGTTATCTGCGTAACTCTTTTCGCGATCTCATGAAGCTTTCAATCATTCTCGGATTTGGATGATCTTTTCGGTGGTTTCGCGAATGATTTCAGGACCAGTGAGAGAGCTGTCGGGGACTTGACTCTTAGCTAGCTGCGTGTCTCCTACCTTGGCCCAGCACAGAGGGGATCTGCACTTGCGACCATAGAGGGCTTCAAACGGGGCAACCTTGATGCTGGTGTGGTAACTGTTGTTGTACGAGAACTCGATCAAAGGAAAATATGTGTCCCATGACTTTCCGAAATCGATGACACATGCTCTAAGCATGTCTTCGAGAGTTTGGATAGTTCTATCACTCAGTCCATTGGTCTGAGGATGATAGGCCGTACTCATGTCTAATTTGGTTCCAAGAGCCTTCTGGAGAGACTGCCAAAATCTAGAGGTAAACCTGCTATCTCGATCAGAGATAATGGATGCAGGTACACCGTGCAGTCGGACTACCTCTTGGATGTAGATTCGTGTGAGTCTTTCCATCTTAAATGATTTTTTGATCAGAATGAAGTGAGCGGACTTTGTCAAACAATCTACAATTACCCAAATGGTGTCATACCCACTCGGACATTTAGATAACTTGGTGATGAAATCCATGGTAATCATCTCCCATTCCCATTCGGGTATCTCGAGTTGCTGAAGCAGACCCGAGGGTTTCTGGTACTCGACATTCACTTTGGCGCAAGTCAAGCACTTGCCCACGAATGTAGCGATCTCAGCTTTCATGTTTGGTCACCAGTATTGTTTCTTGAGATCTAGGTACATCTTATCCGAACTTGGGTGAACAGAGTATCTGGTCTTGTGTGCTTCTTTCATGACAATCTCCCTGAATCCTCCAGACTTTGGAATCCAGATTCGGTCCATGAAACAGTAGAATCCGTCACCTCTGATCTCAAGTTTCTTATCCATTCCCCTCAAGGCTTCGATTGACATGTTCTTGGGTTTGAGGGCTTCTAACTGGGCTTCTCGGATTTGCATGGATAAGTGGGAATGGATAGTCATCGTCAAGGTCTTCACTTTTTGGCTTGAACTTTCCTTTCAGCTAAGGGCATCTGCTACCACATTGGCCTTGCTGGGATGGTAACGGATTTCACACTCATAGTCACTGAGTAGTTCTACCCATCGGCGTTGCCTCATGTTTAAGTCTTTCTGATCAAAGATGTGCTGCAGGCTCTTATGGTCAGTGAAGATCGTACACTTGGTCCCGTAGAGATAATGTCTCCAAATATTCAGTGCAAAGACTACAGCTCCTAAATCTAGGTCATGCGTGGTATACTTGACTTCGTGTGCCTTCAGCTATCTCAAGGCATAAGCAATTACTTTTCCTCTTTACATAAGCACACATCCTAAGCCCTGATTAGACACATCACAATAGACAACGAAGTCCTCTGTCCCTTCGGGTAGGGACAGAACAGGCGCGCTGCACAAGGCTTGCTTTAATGTCTGGAATGCTGTTTCTTGCTTTTCATTCCAACAAAAGGGTACACCTTTTTGTGCCAGAGTGGTTAAGGGTTTGGCGATTCTGGAAAAATTCTGGATGAATCTATGATAATAGCCGGCGAGACCTAAGAATTGACGGATTTCTGTGGGTGTCTTCGGTGCTGACCAATTCTCTATCGCTTTAATCTTGGAAGGATCCACGTCAACACCCTCCTCGCTTACTACGTGACCGAGGAAAGTTACCTTCCGAATCCAGAATTCACACTTGGAAAATTTTGCATATAGCTTCTCAGATCTAAGGGTTCCCAACACTAGCCTCAAGTGTTGTTTATGATCTTCGCTTCTGGAGTAGACAAGTATGTCATCAATCAACACAATGACAAACTTGTCCAGAAAAGGGCGACACACCCGGTTCATCAGGTCCATGAACACTTCCGGTGCGTTGGTTAGACCGAAGGGCATCACTACAAACTCGTAGTGTCCATACTTAGTCCTGAAAGATGTTTTGGAAACATCACTCTCATGAACTCGTAGCTGATGGTACCCTGACCGAAGGTCTATCTTTGAGAAGTAACTGGCTCCCTGGAGTTGATCGAAGAGGTCATCTATTCGCGAAAGAGGATATCGGTTTTTGACGGTCAACTTGTTCAGCTCACGGTAGTCGATACACATCCGAAAGGATCTATCTTTCTTCTTAACAAACAATACCGGAGCTCCCCAGGGTGAGGAACTCAGTCTGATGAATCCTTTACTGAGCAATTCATTGATTTGGCTGGATAACTCCTGCATTTCTGCTGGAGCTAAGCGATACGGGGATTTAGCTACGGGGGTAGCTCCAGGAATTAGGTCAATGCGGAATTCGACCTGACGTTCGGGAGAAATTTCCGGAAGCTCTTCGGGAAACACATCAGGAAAGTTACAGACTTTGGGGATGCTCTCGAGGTCTTTAACTTCTTGCTTCTCATTGATTACATGGGCTAAGAATGCATGACACTCCTTACGCAGGAGTTTTTGAGCTTTGATGCAGGAAATGATGCGAAGATTGGAGCTGAGTTTATCGCCAAAGATCACGAGAGTCTGACCCGCAGGAAGGTTGAGACGGATGGCTTTATCGAAACAAAGGATATCAGTATGATTGGGACACAACCAATCCATTCCAATGATGACATCAAAGCTCTTTATGGAAACCGGCATAAGATCGATGGGAAATGAATGATCGTTCAGGGTAAGGGTACAACCTACGAACACCTCACTAGCGCTTTCTTTCTCACCGTTAGCCATCTCGACGGGAAACGTTTCGGTTAATGGTTGGGGATTAGGTTTAAGATTATGTTTGAACGTATGAATAACAAAGCTTCTTTCAGCACCCGAATCGAAAAGGATACTAGCATATGAGTTGTCGAGAAGGAACGTACCCAAAACAACGGTGGGATCGGTGACCACCTCCTCCCGTCCCATGGCTAGGACTCTCCCGATGTTATCAGCTGTCGCCTTCTTGGGGCAGTTTCTCTTGAAATGCCCAACTTCCCCACAATTATAGCAGGCTTGACCAACACCTGCTCCCAAAGTTTGATTTGCAGATTGGGCTGGTGCTTTGCAGAATCGGACCATATGCCCCTTTTTACTACAGTTGGTGCATGACAGTTCACGGCAGGGGTCGGGGTTGTGTTGGTATTTACACTTTTCGCATAGGGGAAGGTTACCAGCATACCTACTAGTAGGTGTTTGAGCCGTGGATCCCACAACAGAAGCAGCAACAACAGGGGTAGAAGCAGCATGGACCGCTACAGTCTGCTGTTTCTTTGAAGACCCTTGAGAAGATTGACCCTTCTCCTAATTCAAAAACTTCCATTTCTCACCACTCCTCTTGGTCGGTTCAGGAGTGGTGGTTGCCTCCTCAAGATCATCGTTGTGGTCAATCAGGGTCTGGGCTAAGTTTTTGGCGCTGTCATACGTATCCGGCCTCGCAACTAAGACATTTCCCTTGGTTGGCTGGGTTAGCCCCCAGATGAACCTCTCTATCTTCTTACTCTCCGGGGTAACCATTACCGGGTAAAGTAGCGCCAAATCGTCAAATCTAGAAGTCTATGTAGCAATATCGGAACCCTTCATCTTCAGGATCCAGAGCTCGTGCTCTAATTTTTGCATTTCGCCCTGAGGGCAGTACTCAGCTAGAAGGAGTTCTTTCATGGCTTCCTAACCCATGGCATTGGCTACAGGTAGGGTTAGGGATTTGACTCGGCCGTTCCACCAAGTCAGGGCTTTATTGATAAAGGTACAGGATGCGAATTTCACTTTTTCGGATTCCGAACAGGCACAGATTTCAAAGATAGATTCGATTTTCTCAAACCATCGGGTGAGAGAAATGACACCTCCAGTGCCATCAAAGGACATGGGTTTCGCGTTCATAAAATCTTTATAGGAACCCTCCTTTCGGTGTCCCTGACTGCCTTCTTGGTTTTGAGTTTGAGTACCACCTCCCGAACCACCGGTGTTCATTTGAGACATAGCAGCTGCCACCGCGGCGGTAACAACTGCCTGAAACACCACAGGGTCAAATTCAAGAGGAGGTGGTGGCAGAGGGTTGTTGGTCTTTGAGCTGGGTCTCTTTCTTGGAGGCATCTTGATCTAATAAGATCAGGAAAGAGAGGATGGTAAGTCCTCTGAATTGAATCAAAAGATATGATAGATATATTCCGAATAAGCGATAAAGAAGGAAAGAGTTATCAAAGCAGATAAATTATCGCTAAAGGAATGATCAAGGAACAACGCTTGATTGAGGATTTCTACAAAGGATTCACTCGAGAAATACTCTCATAGTATTTCATGATTCGCTATGACACGGGCTCGATGTTTGTGGTATTTGGGTAAGTTTTAGGCATGTCGCATACCATAGTCACTCCCAAACACATGTTGGTCGTGTCTCGAATGAATATAGTTGGCCAGGCTATATTGATCCTAGACACGACTACATAACTGCCCAGGTTTAACCGCAGCGTATAACACCCATTTACTTATGTTTTGTTCTACTTGTAGTTACGGATCTCAACGGTTAGGTATACTTGTATACTTTTGAAAATACTTATATTTTGAAGTATACTTTTAGTTCAGAGCAGTTAGGCCCCTTAGTGTTTATAGTCTTATACCATGTAAGGTTTGCTATACTTTATTCACTATAAACAAGGGCTCTGATACCAATCTGTCACACCCCGAAACCCAAGGCGGAAACGTTCCGTGGCGGAGGTGACTTCATGTTGAATATCATAACCAATGTACATAGTAAGCAAAGTAAACAACCATTACATTACATATGAAAATTTACATTTATTTGAAAGTAAAGTTGTACAAGTGTTATACATAGTATATATAAACAAAAGTAAGACGTGTCTTCAACGTACTCCGTCTTCGTCAAAAGGATCATCGGGTACCTGTCTAACGCGGACCTGAGAATACAAGCAATTTGAAAATCAACAAAAAGCTGGTGAGTTCATAAGCAGTTTTGTTTTCTGAAAATGTACAAGTTCCTTTCTGTTTCTGAAAACATTATGCACCAAGAAAATCCCATATTTTCTTAAAACTTGGTTATCAATTCGAAATGTAATGTAAAAGATGTATACTAAAAACATGGTTACCCTTGTGAATTGTAAAGTTTAGTTATCTGGTTGGTTACACGAATCTGGTTATGTACAAATGTTACCCTACGAAAACCCCATATTTTCCTAAAAGTTGGTTACCAATTCGAATTGTAATGTAAAAGATGTATACCGAAAACCTGGTTATCCTTGTGAAATGTATTAGTTTTAACACGTATATAAAACTAATATGTACAAAGTAAACAAGTTACTTTATTCATTATTACTATCAAGTAAATCTCTGTTATCCAAATTGCGAGTTCCATAACCATACAATAGACTAGATATGGCAATAAGTAGTCCAAATCACTTTATGACTTTCATCACCGTTGAACCTTTTGGTTCGACTGTAGCTAGCAGCCAGGTGCGGGGTAGTCAGCCCCATATAGATCTATACACTCTAGTCACGCTCCCTATCTAAGAGATTCTGGTTACGGGTCCTCCACACGTGTATCTCTGTGGAGTGTTCACCGAGGACGTGTCTCAAATTTATAGGAATAACAAATTTACTAGTAATAATACAGAGAGATCCTGTTACAAACGATGATCCTCCACACGCCCATTATTTCTCTTTATAGTCTCTATTAGTTTGCTGGTTAACCACACACAACCCACTAACTTCTATAAAATATAATGTGCTATTTTATGGATTAGCATATTTTTTACATTTTTCCTAAAGTAAATAGAGTGAGATTTTATAAAAGGGTTTAGTTACTTTCATAGCATTATACTTATTAATGAAGTTAATGTCCTATCAGATCCGTTCTACTAATGACCTTCCACCAAACAAGAAAACGGTTGGTGAGAGTGGACACATTCAACTACCATTTTATAGGCAGCTTCCTTATACCCCTCTACAGTTCGGATTCGTGAATGAGACATACTAGCGATCCTATTGACTTATTCTTACACACACACACATACACACACACACACACATATATATATATATATATATATATAACAATTAATCATATTTATATTATAAGGTGTATTTTAAACAATTTTAAAATACTAGGTATTTGACATTAAGTATTAAAATTAATTAATATCTAAATTAATCATTTACACATTTAAAAATTAATTATATTAATCAATTAAATAATTAATCAACTCAAAAATTTATCTCCTAATTTATACGCTTTTATTTAATTATCAAATATGTAGTAAATTTGGATCTAATAGATATAAAACAGATAATTACCAAATAACAATCATACAAAACAGGTTAGGCAGATAAACTCGAGATAATCGAATTTTTCAGATCTCACATCATGAGTATCAATTCTCACATCGTTAGATGCAAAGAAACAAAACAATTTTTTTTTGTTTTTTTAATTGACTAATGTAAAATTAGATGAAAGACAACCATAAGTTTTGATACCATTGTTGGAAAACTTAGGTTACAACAACAATGCATAAAGCGGAAAAACATTTAACAATTAAATGATTATGGCACGTGCAACCTAAATGGATCTATCTCTTTCACATAAAGGAAACATACTGTGAACTATCAAA
The DNA here is from genome assembly GCF_051521515.1 of Lactuca serriola. NCBI lineage: Eukaryota > Viridiplantae > Streptophyta > Magnoliopsida > Asterales > Asteraceae > Lactuca > Lactuca serriola. The sequence goes on from NC_136415.1 coordinate 195,975,048, forward strand.
CTACAAAACCCTAATCAAAATATGAATTCATAAAGGAAGATTACATACCTCTTGATTTGTTATTGTAAGCAAATCTAAAATTCTTCTTCAAAGCTTTGGGAAGCACGCACTAGAAATCTCCTGCCTTTGATGGTTCACACCTCACCCTAGTAACTAGGAGACTTGAAGAGAAATGAGAGAGAAGATCAAATTTATGGCCTTGGCTCTTAGAAAAACAATGGTCGAAAATTGTAGCTTGTAGGGTCTATTTATACTTGAATTATGAAACCTAGATAACCTAAATTTAAATACACTAATATTAATTCAAATTGGTAATTAACTAGCTACCTATTTATCTGCAAGGAATATTCTAGATGTCCTTCCGAGCATATTGCTTCATGGGTGCTGGGGTGGCAGGGGTAGTTGGAGGATGAACAACTACAGTTTGCTTCTACTTTGAGGGTTCCTGAGACGATTTCCCCTTTCTTTTGTTCCAGAATTTCTTCTTGCCACCACTTTCTTTCTATTGCACGGGGGCGACTGTCATGAATCCTTGACAAACCGCATGATTCACGAGGGTTTGTGCCAGACACTTAATGATGTCGAAAGTAAGTGGGTTTGCAGCTATTACATTCCCTTGGATATAAGTAGAGAGTCCCCAGATGTATCTTTGTACTTTCTTTTCGGGGTGACCATCCAGGGGCACAGAGTAGCCAAGTCACTAAATCTGGTAGTGTATGCAGCAATATCGGAGTCTTTCTTCGTTAGACCCCAAAGCTCCTACTCTAGCTTTTGCACCTCGCCCCTCGGGCAATATTCTGCTAGCATTAGTTCCTTCATGTCAACCCAATTCATTGCATTCACTATTGGGAGGGTCAATGACTTGATTTGGCTGTTCCACCAAGAGAAGGCTCTGTCTATGTAAGTTCATGCTGTAAATTTCACATTGCTAATTTCAGGGCACACACAGATTTCAAATACCGATTCAATTTTCTCGAACCAGCGTGTAAAAGCAATGACACCTCCGGTGCCATCAAAGGATATGGGTTTAATGTTCGTGAACTCCTTATAGGAACGCTCTCTCCGGTGTCCATGACTATTTCCGTGGTTAGAAGGATGGGCACCACTGTTGGAATAGTGTCCAAGATCATTAACTATTGGTCATATTTCTAATAATAGCATGGTCCTTTTGGGTTGCCCTCAAGACCCAAATTGAGTATAATAAATAAAGGAGAAATTGTTTTATTAATTATTATGGTTAATAATTAATTAGAAACTAATTGAAAATATATTTTGGAAATATATTATGGGAATTAATTATCAGTTTAATTAATTAAAGGGTTGAATGTTCATTAATCGAAAGTTGGTTAATCAGGAATGTTCCAGAACCTTATGGAATTAGGGTTGGATGAAAATCACTCCATCCCACATGGGAAAGGAGTGAAATTTCGTGGTTATGACTCCATCTCACATGGGAAGGAGTACTAAACCTAAGGAGGCATCCAAAGCTAAAAATAGGGCCTTAGGGATTTCATTCCTCCTTGCTCCTTGGCTTGAAATATTCGCCAACCCTTCTTCTTCTCCTTCTTAGGGACGATTTCTAACCCCTTTGGGTTTGATGAAATTGACCCTTCTCCTAGTTATTTTATTCCACTCTTTGGTGTCATTGGGTGTGATACCATTAGAGGGATTCTGGTTTGGGTCCTTTCATTCAAGCAACTTCATGGAGGTTCAAGATCTCAACCATGGAGATCAAGGGCTACGTAAGAGGTATGTTTTCTTACTTATGTTTTATGTTTTCTAGGGTTGATATAATTAGCATGAAGCCATAGATCCATAGGATGCATGTACACTTAGGTATATCGTTGTTTCGATTTTTGCGCTGCCTAGTTTTAGAGTGTATTTGATCTGTAGAAAACCCAACAACCACTACCCACCCCACTGGTGCCACATGTATTGATTTGCATCATGGTTGTTGCCACAACGAAGGTTACTGCTTCTTGGAACACATCAGGGTCATATTGAGGAAGTGGTGGCGATGGTGGATTTGTCGTTGGGTTGTTTTTCTTTCTGTTGGACTTCTTTGGAGGCATCTTTCTCTATAATGATTTAAGAGAAAATGATGATAAGTGCTCTGTAGTGGTCATGAGTCAGGAGACATTGACAAGATATATCTTAACCTAACTATTGTAGTGTTTTATTAAGCGATTTACAGTGGAAGTCTACTAATATAAGTAAACAATCGCCATTTCATTTCATGAAATTTATAGCAACAGTTGAATTGAATTCGTATAGTGTGATTCGTGCCTGATCTCCCTATAATCACATAGTGTACACAAATTATATATAACTAAGACAAAACAAGTCTTCAAATAAGTGATCCTACTCTAAGTCCACAACTAAACAAGGAACAGGAAGTAAGGCTAAATCACCTACTCTAGGTCTATAAAATCTTAATTATATATAACTCATACATATACACTTAACAATTATAGATCTATAAGCAAGGGTCCTTTGTCTTCTTGATAGATTCTAGTATTAACTTTTATGTTTGGTTCTAGTGTTCCTTTGTATATAGTTGGTAAGTTTGAGACTTGTTGCAACATCATAATCAATCCCAAACAAATGTTGGTCGTATCCCAAATAAATATAGTTGATCACGCTATATTTATCATAGATATGATTACATAACTATCTAGGTTTAACCGTAGTGTCCAACTCGTCCAAATACTTTTAGGTAGTTTCTTACCGTGACACTTTTTCTGGTATGTATGCATGTTCGTATACTTCTTATAAAATACTTATATTTTAAAAGTATACTTTTAGTAAGAGCACTTCGACCCCATTGTATTTATAGTTGTATATTTTACAAGGTTTCATACACTTAGTTCACTATAAACAATGCTCTGATACAAATCTGTCACACCCCAAACCGAGACAGCGGAAACGTTTGGGGGCGGAGGACATCATGTACAGTATCACAACAATGGAATAATAGTAACCAAAGTAACAACAACCATTGCATTGATAATATAGTGTTTACATTGTATTTGCAACATTGTTTATATAACATCAAAATGTATAGTATACCTATCTACTGGTTCCCTGTGAATACAAGTGATTCTGAAAGTGTATCAACATTTGCGTTAGTGAGTTCATAAGTATGTTTTTATGTTGGAAAACTTGTAATTATTCCTTGAAAAGCTTTAGTATGTTCCTCCAGAAAATCCAATATTTTCTTTAGTAAATGTAACGTATTCTTAGGCGTTAAGACCAAAATGTATGTTTGTTACCGTACTCTATACTAGTACTCTGTAGTCTTATTAATGAATAAAACCATATCATGAATGTTTCCCTAAACTGTATGTCGTACTAGTGTACTCTGTATTAGGGAAGTAGTGTAACGCAGTAGTGTTTATATGAAAAACTTTGTATGAATGTCTGGATCCCACCAGCTGTAATGTAAAATAGTTTAGTGTAGTTTCATTATTTAAAATAAAACCATTGTATTAGTGTTAATCTTGTAAACAATGTTTTAGTTAATACTATTGTGAGTTTCATATAACCATGCCAAAATGACTAGTAGCATCTATGACATTCTTTAGGCATCGAAATGTTATGACATTTGTCACCCCAGGCCTATCGGCCTAGCTATTGCAAGCAGCTCAGGTGTAGGATTGTCAGTCGCATATAGATCTATACGCAAATTTAGGCTCTCCCTCTAGGAGACTCTGGTTATAATTTATAGGACTTAACCCTGTACCACTACTAGAATAAGACCCTTTTATGACGCACGTTCCACGACACTCAGTGATTTATGTTATGCAAATGAGAGTGACCTTAAACTGGTGTCCTGTCTTCAAAAAAATTAAGCATTTAGGTCACGCATTATTATGTGCCCTTAAATTAGTGTCTTAATGAAAAAAATCAAAAACACGGAGGGAGCTTTCTATTAAACGTGCGTCCTATATAATCGTCGCCTTTTAATTTTAATGAGATGCGCGCTTGTTTCAAAAATTGAGGTACGTATCTGCTAAAGTATCAAGGGATTTTCAAACAAAGATCAAAACACTCACTGATCATCACTCAATACACTCTCTACAATTGACTGTCGAATCGCCTTGCAGACGATGTCCCCTCCGACGACGTTAGGTTACTTCTCTTCCGGCTGACTTCACCTCGCCGACGAGCTTCGGTTCTCCTGCCATCGTTGGAGAGTGTTCAATTTTACTTGCCCTAGGCACGATTAAGGTATTGGAGAAGTCGCTTGAGCTTGGTGTTCCAACTAAAATGATTCAGGTAAAGTCAACTTCCCCGTTTGGCCAGAGAACCAGGTAACAGAAGAGCAAGAGAAGAAGAAGGACAACACAAGGGGAAGAAGCGCCTGGTATCCATGAAATCGATGATAAATTGAACACATTAAAAAGTTTCTCACATTCTGAAGCTTCTCAAGTTGAACACAAGGTAACATTTCAAGAAAACTGATGCTCTTAGTTGGGTTTTCTCCTCTTGTATATGCTTGCACTTAGTTGGGTTTTCTCCTCTGATTGTCGATTATAGTTGCTCATTTCATGGTTTCGTCTTGTGAAACTACCATGGTAGGTGAAAGAACTCAATGTCTATAAAGTTCTTCTCCTTGGCGAACACGCTCCACATCTCTTTCATGTTCATCATTGAGTTCTTTTAGCTGATTTAGGGTTTATTCTTTACAACAACATGAAAAAAGTACAATGTTACTATTATGATTTTTTGGAAAATGGATGTTCTTTATTTTTATGAGCTCAAAGACTTACTTATTCATATCTTTTTGTACTTCTACACTTGTTTCAACAAGAGCACAATGCAAAATAGGAAGTTAAGGATTACCTACAACCTTCTCTATTTCTCTAGAAGTCATGCCTAAAATAGAAAAGAGAATAAAATAGAAATGAGAATAAAAGACAGTCGAAATAATACTCAAATACTTCAAAATGTTATACCTTTTCATTGATCATCGAGTTTTATCCATGCAAGATCAAATAAAAAGAAAGGATGTAGGAACACAGAATCATTTCAACAATCTCTAATTCATTTAAGCTCTTCTCACTTACTAAAGCTTTGGTTCTCCTATTTGTGTAGCTTCTAGTAAGAAAGATGTTCTAGCTACTACAGCCTCAAAGGGTGATAAAGCAACAGTTTCTGCTATAAATTATACTGATATTCCACATACTCAGATAAGAAAAGGTATCTATCTATCTATCTATCTATCTATTTTTAAGGGTACATCAGTTTTTGATTTTTCATTTCTATTGTTTCATATAAAGATGCGGTTCTCAGGTGCACATGTGTTATAAGAGAGAAACATTTCTTACTTTCTTGTCCTTTTAAATTGATATCTATTAAATGAATGGATGGAAAGAGATAAGGGAAATTCAGTAAATACATATGAAAAGTATTATTCTTATTCTAATGGTGACATTCTTGGACTCAAACCACCTTCACATTCCATGTGTGCTATAGTGCATGCAATTCTCAGCTCTCTACATTTAAAAAGAACTCATCACAAGCAGAAGAAAACTGTCATTTTGCAAGAAAAATAAAAAATAAAACTAACTTTAGTGTTTCTCCACCAAAAATAGCTACTAAAAACAAGCCATCAGGTTTCAATGCCAATCTACTCTGTCACACATATAGAGCAAGTAGCCAATTATAATTACATTAGTTCCCGTAGGCTGCTATTGAGAAGGGCATAATCGTCTTTTCACATAAGTATCATTACACCAGGAAGATCGTTTTTCTAGTGGAGTCCCAAGACTCTTACCACTAAATCAATAGAACTTTAACACCACAAATAACAATCCAAGTAATTAAAAGTTGTAAAACTAAAACTTATGCTATATATATATATATATATATATATATATATATATATATATATATATATATATATATATCAACTATAATAAATGAAGATAATTTTGCCACTTGTTAATCTCTAATGAGTTTTGGCACATGTCATTTTGTGATATTTTTTTAAATAAATAATGTCCACATGTCAATTTATGGTTAAAATTAAAAAGTCACATAATACTTATACTTATATATGTAAAATATCAAATTTAATAAATATTATAATAAATTGCAATTAATATGTTTCTTTATTCCTTATTTCAAAATTTTATTTTAAGAAATAGTTATTATTTACATTTTAATATTTTATTTTTTTAATCAACCCGTGTAATACACGTGTTTTACACCTAGTATATATATATATATATATATATATATATATATATATATATATATATATATATAACATTTTTATAAAAAGTGAGGGAAACTCCTCACTCATACCCTCCGGACTATTGAATTACTTATGTTCTAAAAAAACCTACATTTAGATTTAGGCTATAATATCTTAAATTTATTAGCCCATACATCGCAATGCCCGGGCCCGGCCCAACAAATCAAATAGAAAGTAAACCTTTATTTGTTAAGAATCACTAGATTCCAATTGCTCCTATATCTTGCCTCTCTTGTATATATAATTTGTTTAGGAACTTGTATTGCATTTTATTAATGGCTAATAAACAATGAGTATGAAAAGTATCATATCTTCTTTAGATACTTCAATCTTGGTAATTATGAAGCTTTGTTAACTTTGTGGACATTAAATAAAATGTACGAAATTAGATTTTTTCAATATGTGAATGAAAGTAGTTAAAATGAAGTTTTGTAAGACTCAACCCAATGTAAAATGACTATTTTTCCCTTACTCTTATATTTATAATTACTATATTGCAATATTAACTTTATATCGTTAATCAAGACACATAACTATTTTTCCCTTACTCTTATGAAGTTGTAATTTTACCTCCTCTTCCCTAAACGAATATATGCTTCCTGGATCAGTCTGATGTGGAGATTTGGTTGAGAATAGGATCAATCTTGTGAGACTTTGTATTTGGCTTAATAAAGCATCTTTAGCTTCTCCTTCTTGCTCCAACTAATGTAACTCCTCTTTCAAAGATCAAATTTGATTTTGATATGCCTTGATAAGGGATTTTTCATTATTGATCTGAAAATATAACGTTTTACTTTCAAAACTCATGATTACAGATTTAACTCTCAAGTGAAAATAATTCAAATGCTCATAACCTTATTTTGTGCTGCTTGAATTTCAATGTGTTTTGCATGATGTGCAAATTTTAATATGTTGTGTGCCTCCTCTAAATTGCTTGAAGAGGGAGTAACAGTGCAAATAAGCTGAAATAATAAAAAATAAATAAATAAAATATATATGGGCGTTAAATAATAAATATGGAAGTTGCATAAAACACTTACAGATACCCTTCCATGACTACTTAAAGAAATCTGGGGAAGTCTGGTCAATTTTGAGTCTCTGTATGGTATATAAGCAACCCTCCAATCTGATAGTTTTGATATAAGTTGTGACAATTAATGTTTGTATATCAGAAATTTTGTTTCGTTTTTTACCCTTAGCATCTATACTATTAAAATAATGAGAATGAATGAGGAGTTACAGTTCCAAGAGTTAGCAGACTTTTATTTATGTAGGCCCCTTCTTTTCTACGAATACCCTTAGAAAACGAGTCAAAATGATGATAACACCCCTAGAAATATGTCTAAAAAGAGGTTCAGGGGCATACCAGTTGCGACAAGTTGACAGCCTCACCTGGAAATATGTCTAAAATATGTCTAAAATGAGGTTCATGGGCATACCAATCAAAATGAAGATAATATCCTCTTTTTGGAAGACATGCTAGCTGGAAATATGTCTAAAATGAGGTTCAGGTAACAAAATCTCAAACTAAATCTTGAATTCAAAGATTGATTAATTTGACCTTAAAAGTCAAAACATATATGAGAAGTGATCACTAGAACTTACTTCAAGAACAATCAAAGCAAACGAGAAAACATCAACACTCTTGGTCTAAAATTCTAGCCGATATACTTTAGGAGCCATATACCGATCTAAAAAAGAAGATAATCAAATCAATAAGTTTCATGAAACTTTATTATTGCTATTATTGTAGCAAAAGTGGTAGATTTTCAAACATGATCCAGTTCCTCCAGTCATTTTGTTGTTACACCCCCAAACAAAAACGGCGGAAATGTTCGAGGGTGGAGAACGTCATGTACAGTATCACAACAATATCATCATAGTAATCAAATTAAACACAACCATTACATTGAAATAAAGATATCTACATCTGTTTGATACATAGTTTGTATACATCAAAACTATAGAAAAATATAAAAGATGTGACTTTATACACTTCATCTTCTCAAAAGCATGCAGGAGTACCTGTCTACTGATTTGCTGAGAATACAAGCGATTTTGAAATAGTATCAGCATCAAGTTGGTGAGTTCATAAAAATGTTTTTCTAATGTAAACCTATTATTGAATCTGTAAAGAATATATGTATGCTTCTCAAGAAAATCCAATATTTTCTAATATATAGGTTCGTTACAGTGTTCTATAAAGTATTAGTTCGTATGCTTGGCTATTACAAGCTATTTTGTATCACATTGTCTTGAATGAAAACCCTTTGTATGAAGACCCTGGCTACCACCAGTAATGTATAAAATGTTCTGTTTGAAAACCCTGGTTACCACCAGTACGTATAGTAGTTTCTTTTCTTAGAATAAAACCATGTTACGTATCCCCTGGAATACTCCAATAATGTATAGTAGTTCTATTAAAATAAAAATAATAAAGAATGAAATCCCATTAACAAAGGTTAGCTTATACTATTTTCAGTTGTATAACCATGCTTGATATGACTGATGATCTCTATGACGTTCTTCAGGTGTCGGACGGTATGATATTGTCACCCCAGGCATGCCTGCCAGACTGTAGCTAGCAGTTTAGATGTGGGATTGTCAGTCTCGAATAGATCTATTCAAAAATCTCACGTTCTCCCTCCAAGAGACTCTTGTTATACTAAAAGATAGGATTTTTTCCATACCTCAATGGGTACAATTGAAGAGATGTATCAAAATTTTGTATTAACTAGTTTACATGTATTCTGTATTGTTCTCTTGTATTTTAATCCTTTTGTATGCCTTTTAGTGTAATAATAATAATACTTAAATAATTATTTAGTGTTGTACTCCTAAATCCGAAAGTAGTAATGTATATCATAAACTAAGTCTGACATAGTTTATGTTTTCGTTAATGTATAAGCTCTGAATTTGTAAAAACTGTGCATTGTAAACCCAAACTATACCTATTATAATTTGCATGTATGTTATGTACTTGGTTTGTGTATTGATCTAAAACTATGCAATTATGGTTGTAAGTTGAAATCGTCCCTCATGCTCAGCATGTTACAAAAGGGATAAAATATCTAAGTATATTATAAAATATGGGAATCTTCTGATTGTATCAATTGCATATGTTTTAAGCCTGTTGTAATTCTTTTGTATAAGTTCAAAAAATCATTTGTGTTTGGCTTGTATTCCCCCTGAAAACGTTTAAAATCGTAAAAGCATATAGATATGAACTCACTGTTGGTTGCGTGAAGGTGTTGGACTGTGAAACTAGAATGAGGACCTTCGAGTTGTTGCATGTGGATTTAACGGATTTTGGGATTTGTTTGGATCGGAAAAAGTGGGTTTTCAGCTAAATTCATGGGTTAGGGAGGATTGCGGCCGTGAACAGTTCTCTACCGTGAATAGATTTCGACCTAGGAATGGTTTACGACCCTTGAGTGGTTTACTGCCTTTTCTTGGTGTTCTAGGCGGAAGTATGAAGATTTGAAGGATTCACGATCGTAAACCCAAAATGTAGGGTGCTTGATTTTGATTAAAAGATGAATGTTTGATGCTCCAAAACAATTTCCAAGGCCATTTTTGGATGGTAAGTGAGGGAATTCTTGAGTTTTCGAGGGGTGGTTTTAGAGAGAAAAAGTGGTGTTTTCGGCCAGAAATTTGAAAATTATGGTATGAACATATATATAGGTTGGGTTCATTGCTAGAGGTGGGCCCCGGCCGTGAACACCATACTGATCGAATTTCGTTGATTTTCGAAGGAAAATCCCGGATTTTCGCGTGATTTTGTTTCCGACTCTTATATAAATTTAATTTATATAAATTAAATGATTTTCCTAAACCACAAGAAATTAACAGAACAAACAAAATTCAAAATTTTATTTAACGTAATCGGACTAGTGTTAATGGAAAAGGTTCGGGTTGTCACATCTGTAACCATAAACATCTTTCTCCTGTGCAATTTTGCTCAACCCAAAGTCTGTCACTTTAAGACGCCCAGCTTCATCTTGTAATACATTTCTAAAATATGAAGAAATCATCATTTCATTTTGGAAGTCTAAAACTTGAAAAAAGAATCTTGACCCATTATTTGATTTTGATCTCCCTTATTTTTCTTAACAACAATGAATGCATACAATAGTACATATATACCTTGGGGTCAAATCCCTATGTATTATAGCATCGGGTTTATGGTGATGAAGATAATTCATACCCCTACACAATGTAAGTCAAGTTTCATGTAAATTCTTCAATTACGAAGAAAAATCAGATAATAACATTGAAGATGAAATGAAATACCATGCAATATCACATATACCTATCTGTTCATGTTAGCTAGTTTCACCACACAGGTCAGCTTCTCATTTTGGTTCACCCAAAACTTTGATTTTTGCACACAGGTTAGCTTCTCTAAACAAAAGACTAAACTACCCCTAATAAAATGGTATGCTTTGAACCAGTCACCTCCTTTGACTAAAAGTCATAATTAAACCCAACAACCACTCAATCTGTTTGCATATTTTGGTACTCCAAAGTCATGCTTTATTATAATAACATGCAATCCTAAACTACAATAAAAAGAAAACAATGATTTATACTAATAACATGTTGAAAAAGTAATTTACTAAATAAATAAATAAATAAAAATACCTAGATGCTGAAAATGTAATTGATACTCTATACAAATTTGTTTTTGCACAGTTTTAGTCCCTGCATCATTTTTGTCCCTATATAGTTTTGGTCCCTGCATCAGTTTTGTCCCTATATAGTTTTGGTCCTTGTATCAGTTTTGGGCATTGTACAGTTTTTTTGTCCCTGTCCAACCATGAAAAAATATTCTAAAAACACTACTAAATATTGATGTTATTTAATTAATATAACATAGTTACATAAGAACAAGAAATTTCATTTACTTGTTTTTGTCCCTGATTTCAAAACCCTATCTCTGAATTTCATAGTTTTTGCATCAGCCTGCACATGTACAGTAAATACAAATATAAAATTTTATAAAGGTAGTTGTATTTCTCATATAACCAAAAAAATTACAAAAATGACCCTGAATAGTTTTTTTGTCAAAATTGGCCACTGTACAGTTTTTTTCCTTATACAATTTTTTAATTCCTGTACAGTTTTCGCCCCTGTACAGTTTTTTTTTGTCCCTGTACAGTTTTGTTTTTGCACAGTTTTTATCCATATACATGCGTAATCATTGCTGCTTTAAATGGTAATTAATTATGTAGGTTGGAAACAAATGTTTAATGGATAAATCATGGATTTCCTTAGGTAGATTATCAAATGCATATGATGAAGGTGTGAATGCTTTTCTAGAGTTTGCAAAAAGTAATAATCCAAAGTTAGATGTTATTCCATGCCCTTGTGTAAATTGCATCATTTTGTGTCACCACTCAATTGACAGTGTCTGTTATCATTTGTTTCCCCACGGCTTCGATGAAAATTATAAGATTTGGTCTTTTCATGGAGAAAAACAACCCAAGAGTGATTCTAGATGCCCTAAAAATTCCATTCCTCCTGATGTTATTTATACAAAGGATATGCTACATGATGCCTTCAAATATGTAGACGAAGAACCCGATTCATTGAAATCACTTCTTCAAGAATGTGAAAACCCACTTTATGTAGGGTCAAAGTATAATGCACTTAGTGGATTATTGAAATTCCAACATTTGAAGGGTCATTTTGGATGGTTTGATGCTAGTTTTGATGCTTTTTTGTATGTCCTAAAAGATATCTTACCATCAAAAAATATCATCTATAACTCGATATATGAGTCCCAGAAGTTGCTAAAAGGAGTAGGTCTACAATATGAGAAGATTCACACATGTGAAAATGATTGTGTTCTATTCTGGAAAGAACATAAAGATGCTTCTCGATGTCAAACTTCTGGCACTTCTCGTTGGAAGAAGAATACCAAAAACGTACCTTCAAAAGTTTTGTGGTATTTTCCTATCATCCCTAGATTTAGAAGAATGTTTTCAATACCATAAATTGCACATGACTTAACTTGGTATGCACAAGGTCAGGTCAATAATGGGAAGCTTACTCATCCTCACGATACCCCTTCTTTGAAGCTTGTTGATAACACATGCAAAGAATTCGGACAAGAAAAATGAAATCTTAGATTAGCCTTGTCTGCTAATGGTATCAATCCTCACAAGTCATTAGGTTCCAAGCATAGTTGTTGGCCGGTTATCCTACTAACATATATTCTACCCCCTTATTTGTGTATGTCAAGAAAATTCATGATGTTGACTCTGTTGATATCTGGGCCAAACCAACCTGGTAACAATATTGATGTCTACTTGGCACCATTGATAGAAGATCTAAAACTCTTGTGGGAAACTAGCATCGAGACTTTTGATTCTTATAAGAAAGAAGACTTCAATCTAAGAGCAATATTACTTTGGACTATAAGTGACTTTCCCGCATATGGTAATCTTTCGGGGAGTGTTACCAAAGGTTATTATGCTTGTCCAATATGTTCAAAGAATAATTGTTCACAATGGTTGCCAAAGTCCAAAAAAGTATGCTTCCTTGGGCATAGAAGATTCCTACCACTTGAACATCCTTTTCGTAAAAGAAAAAAACATTTCAACCATCAACATGAGCACGATTTTATGCTACAACCATCATCAGGTGAAGATATTTATGACTATCTGGAGGGATTTGAGACTACATGGGGGTAAGAAGATAAAGTCAAAGAAGGTAGGATCAAAGAATATAAAGTAAAAGAAGATAAAGTCAAAGAAGGGAGCTTCAAAGAAGGAAATGCTAAAGAAGGAAAATTTTAAGAAGAAAAAAGGAAGTATCGACGAGAGATCTAAATTTTGGCATAAAAAGTCGATTTTTTTGAACATGAATATTGGAAGAAGTTGCCTGTTCACCATCAGTTTGGTCTCATGCACATAGAAAAAAATGTGACCGAGAGTCTTTATGGGACAATGTTGAATTTGCCTCACAAGACGAAGGATGGATTAAAAGCATGAAAAGATCTTGAAGCGTTGGCCATTAAGACTGAATTAGGATCTCAACCAAAAGGGGATCGACATTGGCTTCTGCTTGCCAAGTACACATTGAATTCCGCAGAGTAACATCTATTTTATGATACCCTGCCTAACATAAAAGTTCCTCATGGGTATTGCTCTAATTTCAAGAATCTCGTGTCGGATGATGTCTCAAAGATGAATGGTTTGAAGTCTAATGATTTTCATGTACTAATACAACAACTTCTCTTTTTTGCAATCAAAGGGGTGCTAGAAGTGAAGGTGCGGAGAACAATCCTAAGCCTGCGTCATTTTCTCAATGAGTTGTGTAAAGTTGTTGATATTAGTAAGCTCGGCAAGTTGCAAAGTGACATTGTATTTGTTGGATAAGGTGTCTAAGTCCATAACTATTTCTGGTATGTACTTGACCCGACCCGGCATGGTCCATTTGGGTTGCATGGCACCATGCAATTGGATAGACTAAATGAGAGAAATAACACTTGGAGATTATTAATATATTATAAGTTCTAATATATTAATAATATTATTTGATTAGTTTGATCAATAATTAATTTAGAATTAATTAAGTGGTCAAAAGAGAACTAATTAAATATATGGGTTGATTATGTAAATCATCCATATCTTGTATAGTGGGCTAAGAGGCTCCATGGATTATCAAGTTGGGTTCTACCCATTGGATGCTCCATGGATGCTCCATGGGAGTTACAAACCCATGGGTCATGGAAATGAAGAGTCATGACACATTAGGGTTTACATGGTGTAACCCTAGATGTGTCAACACTATATAAGAATCATATTCTCCACCAAAAATCGGCTAGACATAAGAAACTAGAGGGCTTGGCCGATTTCAAGGAGTGTGTGTTCTCTCATAAGTTTTCCAAGAGCATTTGGTGTTGTGTGAAGCATTTGAGGCATCACACTTGGGGTGCTAGGCTCACAAGGTTTTAAGGAACACAAGCAACAACAAGGTAAGTAATTCTATCTATTATTCAAGTTAAAATTGTTCCCCATGTATGCTAGATAGGAATATAGCCTTGGAATTCAACTTAGCATGATAATTAGACAAACATAGATCCAAGGTTATTAGGGTTGCATGTACACTTAGGAAGTGTTAGAATGCTCAAAACCCATCAGTGGTATCAGAGCCAGGTTTGTTTGTTTGTTATTTGTGCTTAAAAGTTGAAGGAAGTCGAAAATCTTGCTGTCTGACTGATGGACTCGGCGAGTCCATGGGGAGGACTCGTCGAGTTCACTTGTATCTTCAACCTACTCGGCGAGTAGGTTTATGTACTCGGCGAGTAGGGTCAACAGAGTGCAGAATTTCGACCTCAGTTGCTGGAAATGGATTAGAAACATTACCCTAAATTGTTTTGGTACTTGAAAAACTTGTTTTAGAAGGTGTAATGTCTTTTCTAATTCATTTACAACAACTAGTTATCAAAATTACAAAGATTAAAGTGTGATTTTGGTATATGAAAGTGTTCATGTTCATGATCTTGTTCTTATGATGTTTAGATGATCATAGGAATTATTTGTAACCTATGTGGTAGATTAATTCTTGATCATAATGTTATTTAATAGAGTCCATAACTTGTCCTCAAGTTATGGAAAACCAAAAGTCTCTTGGATTGAAAAACATTAAAAGAACACAAGAGTTAGAAAAATGAAAAGTCTTCATTTTATTACTCTATTAAACTCATAAGTTACAAGATATGAAAAGTTTTGAAAGTTTACAAAACTTGCCCTCAAGTTTTGGAACAAGTAAAGTTAAGATTAAAACTTTAGTTCCAACCCCTAGAATTTTAAAAGTTAAAATTCAACCCTTATACTTATATTATTATGATTTAATAATTATATATATGTATAAGAACAAAGTCGTCTTACCGCTAGTACGCCTCATTCACGAAGCCGGTCTATAAGGTGGGTATAAGGTTGTTGCCTATAAAATGGTGACTTAATGGGTGTCCACTCTCACCCACCGCTTGCTTGACCGGTGGAGGGTCGTTAGCCGAACGGGTAAGACAAGGACTTCAAAATTCTCATTCAAAGTATGATGAATATTATAAAGTAACTAAATGTTTTATTAAATTCCCAATCTTAGTTACTTTAGGAAAAATGTGAATAAGGTGCTATTCCATGAAATTACACTTTACACTTTGATTAAGTCGTTGGTGGAGCGTGTGTGGTTAACCGGCACACTAATTTGGACCTAACAAGGTAGGTAAGGGTGACTTAGGGTTTATTATAGTATCGATAGAGCGTGTGTGGTTTACCGGCACATCGATTGAGTGATAAACTTTAAGGGTACCAAGTGATTTGCATGGTTACTTCACACCTCGTTTTGTGATCCTCGGTATCCCAGTCACAAAACTTGGAGGGCACACTCGAGATTGAAACATGCCTTTGAAAAGTTCATTGAATCTCAAAGAATCTAGGAATTTCTAAGAACCATTCAAAAAACCTAATACTTAAATATTGCGGTTTTCATGGTGGAAATTGGTGAATCATCATTCACCTACCTTTCAAATATGACATAGCTTAGATTACGGCATACCTCTTCTAAGTTATATTATATTGTGATTGGATCCTAGCCTTAATATTACATTTGGGTGTTTTATTAAGGACTCTCTTATATCTAAACTAATCTTGTTCTCTTTTCTTCAGATGTCTTTCAACAATGCTTCTGGCTCTAATCCTAATGGCTCCTTTACCCTTATGAACTTGTGTGGGAAAGTCACCTTTGATGGATCCAACTTTAATGAGTGGATCAGAAACATCAGAATGATTACCCGCTACGAGGACAAAGAATATGTCCTTGACAAGGAGCTTAAGGAGATTGATGAGACCACTGCAACTCCTCAGGAGATCGCTGACTTTCGGGCACATGAAAGGGATGCTACGAAGGTGGCTTGCATCATGATGGCCACGATGACAGCGGAACTCCGAAAGTCTTATGAGGATTTCTACCCTTATGAAATGCACCAAGATTTGATGGAAAGATACCATCAAAGTGCAAGGCAAGAGAGGTATGAAATCATCTGCTCCATGATAACAACCATGATGAAGGACGGGGAATCCGTCACGAGCCACATGCAGAAAATGCAAAGGTATGTGGATCGTTTGCTGTAGCTTAATGTGAACTTCCCGGAGGATCTTGCAATAGATATCATTTTGCACTCCTTACCATCGTGCTATGATCAATTCCGCA
Source organism: Lactuca serriola (assembly GCF_051521515.1). Classification (NCBI taxonomy): domain Eukaryota; kingdom Viridiplantae; phylum Streptophyta; class Magnoliopsida; order Asterales; family Asteraceae; genus Lactuca; species Lactuca serriola. The sequence goes on from NC_136415.1 coordinate 195,991,534, forward strand.
TGACACATCACATGAACAAGGAAGAAGTCACCCTCAGCAAACTTCAGGGACTTCTCAAGACCGCAGAATCAAGTCTTAAGGGGAAGTCGGTTGCTATCACTCCTACTCCAAACTCAACTCCGGTTTTGGCAATCGGGAAAAGTCGAGGGAGGAAGAGAAAGAGATCTTCGAAGGGTACCAAGGCTCGGACCCTTGATGGCTCTTCCTCGAGTGGAACCAAGAAAGGTTTCATTACTCCTTCTTCTGACCCAAAAGAGGCTGAATGCTTCTATTGCCATGAAAAGGCTCATTGGAAGCGGAACTGCCCAAAGTACCAGCAGGATGTGAAGGATGGGAAAGTCAAACCCAACCATGCAGGTATTTACACTATCATTTCTAATAACTCACCCGATTCTAATTCTTGGGTCCTTGATACCGGGTGTGGTATTCATATTTGTTGTGACTTGCAGGGACTAAGAAGAAGTGAGGATGTGGAGCAAGGAAGAATAAACTTGATCATGGGGAATAGGAAAGCTTCACCTGTTACCAAGATTGGAGTTTATACTTTATCGCTAAGTAGTGGGTTTAGTTTAGATTTGAATAAATGTTGTTACTCGCCAGGAATGGCAAGAAATATTATTTCCTTTCATGCTTTGTACAAACAAGGGTTTACTTTTTCATTTAATAATGAAGTTGGTTCTATTGATGCTTTCTTTAATAATGTTCTTTATTTTAAAGCATTACCTTGTGATGGTGTGTATGAAGCTGTGTCTGTTGTAGATAACTTAGGAAATAATGTTTTGTGTATTGATTCTACTAATAATATTAACTTGGATAAAGCATCATTATGGCATTGTCGCCTTGGACATATAAGCAAGAAACGCATAGGCCAACTCCAAAAGGATGGAGTCTTGGAGTCGTTTGACCTTAAGTCAGATGATAGTTGCGAATCATGCTTACTTGGAAAGATGACAAAGTCACCCTTCACAGGCTCGTGTGAAAGGGGTGAAGGTTTGTTGGACCTCATACACACGGATGTGTGTGGACCATTCAAACATGCCACAAGGGATGCTAATCGTTATTATTTGACTTTTACTGATGATTACAGTAGATATGGATATGTCTACTTGATCAAGCATAAGTCGGAGACTTTCGAGAGGTTTAAGGAATCTAAACAGGAAGTCGAGAATCAATTGGGCAGGAACATTAAGATGCTTCGATCCGATCGAGGAGGTGAGTATCTTAGTTCAGAGTTCCTCGACTATCTTAGGGAATGTGGGATTGTCTCACAATTGACGCCTCCCAGGACACCACAGTTGAACGGTGTGGCTGAGAGGCGTAATCAAACCTTGTTAGATATGGTTCGTTCCATGATGAGTCGAGCTTCGCTACCAATCTCATTCTGGGGGTATGCCTTAGAGACTGCCGCCCATATCCTTAATCTAGTCCCTACAAAGAAAGTTGCCAAAACGCCTCACGAGATGTGGACTGGTAAAGTACCTAAACTAGACCACATCAAGATTTAGGTTTGCGAGGCTTTCGTGAGATGCGAGACTCATGATAAGCTCGAACCTCGAAGCGAGAGGTGTATTTTCATCGGTTACCCACAACAATCCTTTGGTTACCTCTTCTACAGACCTAGTGACAATGTGGTTTTTGTAGCAAGAAGAGGAGTCTTTCAAGAAAGAGAGTTTATAAGCCAAGGAGACAGTGGGAGGCAAATTGATCTTGAAGAAATTCAAGAATCAAGTGGTGAAGGAACTTCAAACTCTAGCCCTCAACTTGAGGAGGAAACTCCTGTTGAGCCAAATGACAAACCTGTCCCCCTGAGGCGTTCCACGAGAGTTAGGAGTGCACCTGAGCATTACTATGGATTCCATATTACTGCAGAAGGTGAGACACTTATTAGTGATGGGACACTAGTAAGTCAAGATGACCCTAACAGCTACGAGGAAGCCATGGCAGGCCCCGAGTCTGCTAAATGGAAAGAGGCTATGGATAGCAGATACAATCCATGTATGACAATCAAGTTTGGAACTTGGTTGAAAATGTACCAGGTCGTAAGACAGTAGGGTGCAAATGGGTCTTCAAGAAGAAGACCGACATGGATGGTAACGTACACACTTATAAGGCTAGAATGGTTGCAAAGGGCTTCTCTCAAATTCCTGGAGTGGACTATGATGAGACCTTTTCTCCGGTAGCCAAGATTAAGTCTATTCGGGTTCTGTTAGCCATAGTTGCATTTCATGACTATGAAATATGGCAGATGGATGTCAAAACCGCTTTCCTTAATGGAAAGTTGGCTGAAGATGTTTACATGAGTCAGCCAGAAGGTTTTGTCAGCAGCAAGTTCCCTAATAGAGTGTGTAAGCTTGAGAAATCCATCTATGGTTTAAAGCAAGCACCTCGCAGATGGAATCTTTGCTTTGATGAGAAGGTCAAGGAATTTGGCTTTACTAGGAGTGAAGATGAATCTTGTGTGTATGTCAAGGCTAGTGGGAGTATAGTTAGCTTTTTGGTATTGTATGTGGATGACATACTACTCATAGGAAACGACATTCCAACCCTACAGGAAGTAAAGTCCTGGCTTGGGAAGTGTTTCGCTATGAAGGACCTTGGTGAAGCTGCCTATATTCTAGGGATAAGAATCTTGAGAGATCGGAGTAAAAGACTAATTGGACTTAGTCAGAGTACCTACTTGGATAAGGTGCTGAAGAGATTCAGCATGCAAGATTCCAAGAAAGGAGAGTTACCCATCCAGAGTAACACCAGATTGAGTAAGACACAAAGCCCTAGCACTGAGGCTGAGATAGCAGAAATGAATCGAACACCTTATGCTTCGGCTGTAGGATCGATCATGTATGCTATGACGTGTACTCGACCCGATGTAGCCTTTGCCCTGAGTATGGTTAGCAGGTATCAGGCGAACCCTGGCAAGGCACACTGGACTGCGGTAAAGAATATCCTTAAGTACCTACGGATGACTAAGGACTGGGTCCTTACCCTCGGTGGGAGTGATGACTTGAGAGTAGTAGGGTATAGTGATGCTAGCTTTCAGACTGATAGGGATAATTTCCGTTCTCAGTCGGGCTGGGTCTTTACCCTGAATGGAGGAGCAATTTCTTGGAAGAGTTCCAAGCAAGAGACAGTGGCAAATTCTACTTGTGAATCAGAGTATATTGCAGCTAGCGAGGCAGCAAAGGAGGCGATGTGGCTGAAGAACTTCATTGGAGACCTTGGAGTTGTACCAGCTATTAAAGAGCCAATGGAAATTTTCTGTGATAGTGAAAGTGTTGTTGCCTTAGCCAAGGAACCAAGGGATCACGGGAGATCCAGACACATCGACAGAAAATACCATTTCATCAGACATCGGATCGAAGAAGGACTCCTCGTGGCAAAGAGGGTATCATCAGATGAGAATCCGGCAGATCCCCTCACAAAGGGACTGACTCGGGTTAAGCATCTTCAGCATGCTCGGAGCATAGGGCTGAAGGATGATATTAGATTTAGTAGTTAGATAACCTCGAAATTTGTAAAGTGTAATTGACATTTGATGATGAATAAAAATGTTTTATTTATGAGTAAGGTGTTACTATCTCTTGTCGATCGTTTACTATATTTCGTTTGCATGTTTTGACTTCCAGAATAATTTTTGTTTGGTATAACATATTATTCAAACCCCCACAGTCAGTCATATGTCGGAAGTAGGTATGAATCAAGACTATCATGTTTGGTTGTAGAGGTCTTGGACAAGGCTACAACAATCATGAGTGCTCATAAGTTCTGAGCATTGGACTCAACCCACGCTCACTGGAATCACTTCATGGAATTCTATCTCGAGTGATCGTGAGACGGTAATATCGTATAAGTCTTCAAACCTAGAGATATGATTTGTTACTTACAAGTTGGTTATGCATTGATTGTGCGAAAAATGCATTGGTAACTCGATGTTATAAATCGTACTCTTGTGTGTAATCCAATGAGTGGTAGAACAAACATATGAGTCGAAGTTTATCTGTTCCTTCTTGGATTAGAAGCTGATATTTGGGCCCCTCGATGATTTTGTTTTGACCCATGTACCGGGCCCGGTCAGAACTAAGTTGATGTGTTCAATTAAGTTCTATGTCAAACAAATCGGAAATCGGGAAACAAATGCTGGACAATAAGCAAGACAGTGTTCCAGGTATTTGTCCGGCTAATATCTAGAACAGAGGATTATATGATCACTTATCTTAAATGGCGTACCATCATCTTCTTAGTTCCGAGAAACCTTGAAAAGAGCTACGATTGCCGATCGGTTCCTGAAGTCATACTTGCAATAATAGTTATTAGACTTATCCAAGTGGGAGACTGTTGGATAAGGTGTCTAAGTCCATAACTATTTCTGGTATGTACTTGACCCGACCCGGCATGGTCCATTTGGGTTGCATGGCACCATGCAATTGGATAGACTAAATGAGAGAAATAACACTTGGAGATTATTAATATATTATAAGTTCTAATATATTAATAATATTATTTGATTAGTTTGATCAATAATTAATTTAGAATTAATTAAGTGGTCAAAAGAGAACTAATTAAATATATGGGTTGATTATGTAAATCATCCATATCTTGTATAGTGGGCTAAGAGGCTCCATGGATTATCAAGTTGGGTTCTACCCATTGGATGCTCCATGGATGCTCCATGGGAGTTACAAACCCATGGGTCATGGAAATGAAGAGTCATGACACATTAGGGTTTACATGGTGTAACCCTAGATGTGTCAACACTATATAAGAATCATATTCTCCACCAAAAATCGGCTAGACATAAGAAACTAGAGGGCTTGGCCGATTTCAAGGAGTGTGTGTTCTCTCATAAGTTTTCCAAGAGCATTTGGTGTTGTGTGAAGCATTTGAGGCATCACACTTGGGGTGCTAGGCTCACAAGGTTTTAAGGAACACAAGCAACAACAAGGTAAGTAATTCTATCTATTATTCAAGTTAAAATTGTTCCCCATGTATGCTAGATAGGAATATAGCCTTGGAATTCAACTTAGCATGATAATTAGACAAACATAGATCCAAGGTTATTAGGGTTGCATGTACACTTAGGAAGTGTTAGAATGCTCAAAACCCATCAGTATTAACATTATGTTTGTTAGAGAAGTACTTTCCTCCTTCATTTTTCGATGTCATGACTCACTTGATGATGCATTTAGTTAGAGAGGTGAGGTTTTGTGGCCCATTTCATTTTAGGTGGATGTATCCATTTGAGAGATACAAGAATACACTTAAAGGGTACGTAAGAAATCATTATCGACCCGAGGGTTGCCTTGCAAAGTGTTATGTGGCGGAGGAGGCCTTAGAATTTTGTTCAGACTACTTAAGAAACATGAAATCAATTGGCAATCCTCATGAACGTCTTGATGAAAGAATCCGCAGCAGCAAGCCTTTATCGAAGTCTACAATCGATGTTGTAGATGCTGAGTTACTTGATCAATCTCATCTTTATGTATTACGAAACACTGCTATTGTGAAGTCGTATATAGAATAAGAATTACATGAAATTAGATAGTCTTATACCATTATCTATCATATAAAACATTCTTCTAACTTGTAATACACTTTAAGCAACATATGTTGGAATTTAAGGATCTCAACCCCCATCACGCCCGTAAGAGTACATGGTTGTAGAGCCAACATAGTCAGGCATTTATTAGTTGGTTTAAGAAAGAGGTTTATTTTTAAAATAAGATTGTTAGAATTACAATATTTTTAATTATTTTGTTTGAATAGAATTAATTAGATAATTTTCTAATAGGTTGGAAAACGTTTGGCTAACGGAGAACATATTTGTAATGATGTTCGTTGGTTGGCCAAAGGGTCTAATTTTGTTGTTAGTAAATATAGCGATTTTGCCATAAATGAGTATCATTTTCGTACAACATCTTGAGATGATTCTAGAAAAACTCAATATAGTGGAGTATCTTTAGTTGCACATACTATGCAGATTGCTAGTGCAAAAGACTCCAATCCTATGTATGGTGTTGTTACTTACTTCGGTCGTATAAAGGAGACATGGGATCTTGATTATCGCAAGTTTACTATTCTTGTATTCATGTGTGATTGGGTTGATAGTCGTGGAGTAAAAAAAGGATGATTTAGGATTAACGGTAGTTAACTTTGATAGGCTTGGTCAGAAGTCTGAACACTTCGTATTAGCTAGTCAAGCCAAACAGGTTTTTTATGTTCAAGATCAACAAGATGAGAATTTGCATGTTGTTGGATTTACACCACATAGATTTTACAAGTACGGATCAAATGGTGAAACTGATGATAAGTTGGAATTTGATGCTACTTTTGATTTAACACAAGACTCCGCTTTATTAGACCTTGATGATGATTTTTATTGTACACGCCCGGATGGCGATGACATATTAGTTTAAATATTTTTTTGCAGAATAATAAAGTTTTTGGTATGTTTTTATTTCAGATGTTGAATGTGATTAATATTCTTCCAACTGCAACAAATAACAATGTACTTAATTTTATTTGAATCTTGTTGAAACAGGTTGTGTTTTTGTGACATGGAATCGGATTCAGATTTTGGTCACGATGAGGACTCCAAACAAAGAGGTCAAAAAACAAAGGCAAAAGCTAATAAAGTGAAAATTAGAGTAACTTACAATAATAAAGGTGTCCTAGTTGGAAAGGAAGCCACAAAACTATCGACTTTTTAGGGTTGGTTGAAAGAACAATGGTTCCCATAACCTATGAGTCTTGGTTGGAAGTTAGTGATGAAGTAGGTGAAGGGTTATAGCAATATGTTTTGGTAAATCTATGTTTCTTCCTGTTATTACCTTTGTTCAGATCTATTTTTATCCTTGTTTGTATCCCTATTTTTTAATTAAGTTATATTATCCATTGTTTCTGTTTTTTCCCTGTTTTTCTCCGTGGTCAGATCTGTTTTTGTCCCTGGTTATGGACAACCCTTTTTTTATGTTTCAGGAAAAGTTTGTAGTTGACCCAAAGAGCCGAAAGCAAACTCTCCAATCTATTGGGAAGAAGTGGAGAAGCTTCAAACATTATCTATATGCCAAGTTCATTAAGAACCGAAGTAAAGATCCCAAGGCAAATCTATTCATACCTCCAAAAGATTATCCGTTTATAAAGAAAGAAGACTGGAAAAATTTTGTATCCCGTAGAGTTACAAAAAAGTGGGAGGTTTGTTAAACATTTCTTATATGCATTTGTATCCCATAGAATTACACAAAAGTGGGAAGTTAAAAGTTTGTAGTTTCAATTTTAATGTTTCTAATGTAGGAGAAAAGTAGAAAGCTAAAAATACCCATGCATATCATAAATACAATCATCGTTTGAGCAGAAAAGGATATGCCGAACTCATTAATGACATTGTATGATACCCACTAAGTATTGATTATTTTATTTATATATATTTACGTTAATTGACTTTGTTATTCTTGATAATTTAGATGCAAGAAACGAGCAAGAAGGAAGAGGAGATTGATAGGACACTATTATGGAAAAAAGCAAGAGAGTTGAAGATAGGAGAATATGAATTAGATGTCAAGATGATTGTTGATAAAATTGTAAGTTTCATTGAATGCCAAATATATAAAAAAATAACATTTGTCCCATTTTTTTCTAACATTTTTCCCAATTTTTTACAGGATGGGCTGCAGAAATCGGGAAGCTTTGGAGAGGTTACATGTAGAACACATGATGTGCTTACAGAGGCCTTGGGTACTCAGGAACAACGTGGGCGTGTATGAGTGATGGGTAAATTTATAATGCCACAAACAATGCTTTTGTTTTCCCAAGAATGTTAAGTATTACTTGGAGATTGAGAATGATAGGGTGGATAAACAAATCAACAAACTTGAAGATGACTTGGAGAAACTAAAAAGAGGTGTACTTAATGTTTCTGAAGCTACAAGTTGCAAAGTAGGGGGTGTCATTGAAGATGTTGAAAAAGAACCACGGGAGGAATCACTTCTAAGTCCTTGAAGAGAATTATGAAGTATAGTGCAAATGTAGTCACTGAAGGAACCATAATGAAGTATAGTGCATTGGGTATTTTGAAAAATACTTGCATTATTACTATATTTATATATATATATATATATATATATATATATATATATATATATATTAATTTTTTTTAAGATTGGATCTTAATTATTTTTCACGCTTATGTAATAGATGTAAACATTCAAGTTATGATAGAAACAATTTTAGAAGGAGAAGCTTTAATACCCATTCCAATCGAAGAGGAGTTTATTGTGAAGGTCAAAGATGCACTGGGACACATACTAAGTTGGCCAAGACACTTAGTTTTGACTTGGTAATTTTCACAGATTTAAAAAATACAAAGTTTTCACAAATTTGCCCTTGGTTTTCTTATTTTTTATGATATTTGAGTGAGTTCTTTTTCAGCTTAAGTAAATGATTCCTGTTTCGTTCAGTATTTATGATAATTTTTGTAGGGAAAAGTGGTGGCGAAACCTGTGAAAAAACATGCGACACCATCGAAACCTGTGAAAAAACATGCAACACCAGTGAAGGAAGGTACAATACCTTTAAAAGAAGAAATAGTAAGTAATAAGAAAGAAAAGGGGATAGGAAATATGGTCGATGGACAAAAAGAACCATGTGATGTGGAAGAAGGGGATGATATGGAAGAAGGGAATGTAATAGAAAAGGAGATTAAAAAGGAGAAACAAAATGTGACCTTGCAAAGAAGGTGAACCAGAGCACAGATGAAGACAATGATAAGGATTGAGAAGAGTAGTATTTTGAAAATAACTGCAATGATGGCTGATGTACAAGTTACAAAGGTTGATTCTATAAAAGTGCAGAGTGAGAACGATCTTTTTGGGTATGATAGTTACACGTACTTAACTTGGGATGATTTTGAAGCGGTTCTTACAATGGATGAGCTGAATGGTGTTGTCATTGTGTCTTAAAACAAAATTTCTTTAATGAATTTAGTGTTTGTGTAACGACGTAAATTTTCAAAACAATTTTTCATTTTTAAAACATACTTTCAATCACATTATAATCACAAAACATAATGTATTTACTGTGTCATAACAAAACATGTCCCAGAATCTCAATAACATAAACTCCATAAGTGTATACAGATCACGACGGCGCCTTCCCGCAATCCTCGCAAGTACCTAAAACTCATATCATAACAGCTGTAAGCGTAAACGCTTACTGAGTTCCCCAAATACCACATACCACACATACGCCTTTCCAGGCCATAACTCTGTAGGATCTTCCGAACCTTGGGTCTCAGGGGACTTCCGTCCCAAATCCCGGTGGACCTTCCGGTCCGTAACCTCTTGACCTTCCGGTCCATATCATCTTGACCTTCCGGTCCTTATCATACATAACATACATCACACATACATATCACATAACAGCATATAGCACATATATCTCATAGCATACAAGACCTTCCGGTCACACATAGGTACCCTTCCAGGTACAATATAATGAGAAGACTCACCTCAATGAAGTCGGATAAACTCTCGTCGTCAATATCCCGACTTAGCCTCCCCTATCATTCAAATAACATCCTGATCAATATTCTCTCATGATCTCATCTCTACAAATTGGGTAGAAGGCCATTCTACGCATCCATGAACCTCCTGAATGAGCCTTGACCAAAACCCTAAAATCAACGAAAGTCAATGGCCAAACTTTGACCCGACTCGTCGAGTGCACATGGGCTACTCGGCAAGTCCATGCGTGTCCTCCAAATCCTTTCAGCCTCTCTTGGCTCGTCGAGTCATCCATCCACTCGACGGGTTACACCTGTCATGAATCGCGCGGCAACCTCGACTCGACTTGTCGAGTCCACTTATGGACTCAGCGAGTTGCTGCCATGCTCAAACTCAAATAACCTTCTGAGGTCAGATCTGTTGCTCTAATCCATAGATCTGACCTTCCCAAGCTCAATAAACACGTAAAGGTTCAATCTTGATACTCATGCAATATCCAAATAACTCTACTTGAAGAAATAGCCCCAAATACAACATCCTAAGTCCATTTCTTCCATAACTCATCATAAAGCAAGATGGATAACATTCTCTGGACCACTATGGGTCCACATCTAAAGTCTAAACATGTTAAGGGACCATATTCCCAACAAATCAACCTAATAAAGGGTATATAAATCCCTAGATCCATGCATTCTTTAACAAAACAAAAAAGGATCGATAAGCTACCTCAAGGATGATGTCATTTGCTTGAACTCCATAGATATGAAACCTCCTTGGCCTCCTCTAAGCTGGAACCACCTTCTTCTTGCAAAAACCAACCCACAAAGGTCAAATAATGGCTTCTTCCCTCACAGAATGCTCAAGTACTTCTAGGGTTTCTCTCAAGGGTCTAGTAGCCACAAATGGTGGCTATAAAGGTCCTTAAATAGGGCTCAGGCCCTGAGATTTAGGGTTTCATTTAACAGCGCGGACTCGCCGAGTCCACGCATTGAGTCGGCGAGTCCTTCATTAAATCAGACCAAAAGATGCACAATCCCACTCGGCGAGTCTACTTGCCGAGTCCCTCTCTAAAATTCTGTAACACCGTAAAAATTTGAAAAAATTTTCACTTTTAAAAAACCATGAAATATCATTTGCATTCATAAATAAAAACATTGTATCAACATTGTATCAGTACAAAACCCCAAGATCAAAATATATAAACTCAAATGTGCGTATGTACGAATCATGTCGGCGCCTTCCCGCGATCATCACTGGTACCTGAAACACATAACACATAACACTATAAGCATAAAGGCTTAGTGAGTTTCCCAAAATACCACTCTAACACATAATAGCCACTCGAGGCTATAACTCTATCGACCCTCTGGTCAATGTGTCTCAGTGGGGCCCACCAGCCCCAACTCTTTGTTGGCCCTCTGGCCCTAACTCTATGGACCCGAAGGTCCTTACTCTGTAACTCTAAATCATGCATATCACATATCACAATAAATCATAACACATAAATAACATGTAAATACACTGGCATATAACTCTAAAATACTCTGTTACCACACTAGGTAACGTATACACATGTCCACTAACTCTTTGTCCCGCTTGGTACATTGAGTACCTACCTATGCTCGACGAGTCGCACCTGGCATGAATCGCGGGGCCACCCCGACTCAACTCGCCGAGTCTCAAGAACAACTCGGCGAGTACCGCCTCGAACTCTAGTCCTCTAATCCCTTTCTGACTCACTAAGTTATTCCCCAACTCGGAAAGTCTACTCACTGAGTGATTTACATGAAACCCTAACCCTACTCGTTGAGTCTCAAGAACAACTCAGCGAGTTCATGCCATGCACAAACTCTATTGACCTCCTAAGGTCAGATCTGTGCCCCTAAACCATAGATCTGGCCTTCCTAAGCATGAATGTCACGTAAAGTTTAAAACTTGATGCTTATATATCAACAAAATGGCATCAAATTGTGATGTGGCCCCAAAAATGGCAACCTAACTCCAATAACCCCAAAATGACTCATAAAGCTCCATGGGTTAAGGTCTCTGGACCTCTTTGAGTACAGATCCAAGGCACAAACTTGAGAAGGGACCAAATACTCTACATAATCATCTTCCAAAGGGTTTGAAAACCCTAACTCTCTGAATAACCACCCAAAACTGGAGAAAGTTCGAAGGAATACCTCAATATGAAACCCTTGAACTCTGAAATCACTAGATTTTCACTTCCTTCAGCCTTCTCTTGCCTTGATCACCTTCTCCTTCAATTTACACCAACAAAAGATCAACAATGGCCCCTCTTTACCTCACAAACGATCTAGGTCTCTCTCTGGGGTGTGGTACTGTAACAACCCGAAATTTCATGTCACTTCTTGTACCTCAACTTGTAATCCAATTCGATCAACCAAACGTCATTTTCAATTTCGTTTCCAATTTTGCCATTTTATTAACTCATTAGTTTATATTGACCTAAAATGACTTAATGGGTGTCTTAATACGTTTAGAAATCATTTTAACACCCCACTTTAGTGATCGGAATAATTATAGAATCGGCCATATCGAGTCACGACAATTTGGTCGGGTATGACCAAAAGCCTCACTTAACGTCAGTATTGGGTAAAATTTCGTCGTGTCCAATTCCCGAACACTATATAAAGTGTTTTAAGACTTCATTTGAAGCCTTTGGCCAATTTCTCACTAAACTCTTACAACCTCTCTCCTCAAGCTAGAATTAAGGTCCAAATCTCAAGTTTAAGGCTTCAAATCTTTAAGGTAACCTCCCTAGCATGTTATTCAACATCTTTAGCCTTCAAATTGATGAATTAATTGAGCTTTGGGACCAAAAACATGAGTTTACAGCCAAGGAGCAAGCTTGGGCCGTAAACTCCATTAAATGGGGTTTTTAAGCCAAATTACCCTTCCAAATCAAAATTGGGACTTAGATATGACTATAAGGCTTGCAAATTTAGACTTAAACAATCGGAACATGAATTATGAGGGACAAAAGAGAGTTTACGGCCAAGGTATGTTCTTGGGCCATAAACTCCTCTTAAATGGGGATTTAGTGCCTTAAAACATGTCAAAATGCTTTCAAACTCAACCAATGGCCTTGTGGTAAAATCTAGATGCATCTAAAAATAGTTTAAAGGTTTGAAACATATCAAAAATGTCATTTATAGGAGTTTACGGCCTAGGAACACACCCTTGGCCGTAAACTCATAAAAATCATGTTAATGATGCATCAAATACACTCATATGGCTTGTATAAATTTCTAGAATCACATGTGATTGTTTTAAGCATCAAAAACTAACTTTTTCATGGGTATAAGAGAGTTTACGGCCTTAGAACATACCTCTAGGCCGTAAACTCCAAAAAGTGTGATGAAAGATGTTCTAAATTCAAAACAAGGCTTGGAAAATTAACTAGAATCACATGTGATTGCCCTTTGAAGCTCAAATCAATTTTCCTTGGCCATAGGTGAGTTTACGGCCGTAAACTCTTATGGGGTGGCCGTAAACTCCCAATTAAGTGTTAAAATTTCATTCCAAATGTTCCAAGGCATTTTAGATAATCCATTCTAGCAATCCCCATGTCCATTTAAGCCCTTAAACCATCAAAAACACACCAACATGAGTTTATGGCCGTAAACTCATGTGTGGGTGTGTTTTGTGGTTGTAAACTCATTTAAATTTTTACTTATGGAGAGTAAGCTCAAGTCCCAAGTCCCTAGTGCCATTACAAGTCCGAAGATATCACCCGGGTCACTCCAAACGCTCGTTTTGAGGTGTTTAACCTCATTGGAATGTAATGTTCCATATGATTAGTGAATGTATCCCTAATTGTATATATATGGACATTATTTCATTTTACATAGGGACATCGCGAGTAAACAATCCTCGAATGAACGTCTAGTATCCAAAACCGACACATTCCCGAGTCCGGTGAGTTCATACCCCTACCCTTTTCACTGTTTTTCACTGTTTTCAGGGGGGGAACACAAGCAAAGTACAAGGGTTTTCTTGTACTCAAAACTTATTTTCATGTGTATACTTCACATTTCATATGATTTTAATATTGATTACACAACTAATAACGAGTTGAATACACAGATTACTTAAACATTTATTTGTGAAATGAGTTTTATAAACTGTTATGTTTTATATATTTCACAAATGGCTTCCACATTTTATCAGTTAAAAGCATGACTTGTAACACATGAATAATATATTTCGTACACTGTCCTGTCCTCGGTAACATTCCACAGAAATACGTGAATGGAGGATTACCCTATTATTACTAGTAAATTTGTTATTCCGTATGATTGGAAACACGTCCTCGGCAAACACTCCACAGAGATACGCGAGTGGAGGACTGCACCCGTAACCAGAATCTCTGGAATTTAGAGAGTGTGACTTGAGTGTATAGATCTATACGGGGCTGACTACCCCACACCTGGCTGCTAGCTACAGCCGAACCGAAATGGTTCAAGGGTGACGAAAGTCATAAGGATTGTGGACCACTTATTACCACAAGGCTGTGGACTACTTATTGCCACAGGTTCAGTCTTTAGCATGGTTATGGAACTCGCAACTAGGATAACAGAGATTTACTTATAGTTATAATGAACCACATACTACATTTTACAGATAACCAGGATTCAGTTTACATCTTTTACAAATGATAACCAACATTCAGGAAGGTATGGGACCTTCCTGGGAAATCTTGTACATCACCAGGTCTAGCATAATACATCTTTCACATTGAAAACCAACATACAGGAAAGCATGGGGCATTCCTAGGTAACATACACATAATTAGAAAAGAGTAACCAACTGAATAACATTACAATTTTGACAATAACTAACAATTCAGGAAAGTATGGGACTTTCCTGGGAATACGCTGGTACATAAAAGGAATAGATCAATAAAATGGATAATCTAACTATACTTTAGTTTTGTGATACAACAACCAACTTTTAAGAAAATATGGGATTTTCTTGGCGTGTGTTACATTTTCAGAAACAGAAAGGAAACATCAACATTTTCACAAAACAAAACTGCTTATGAACTCACCAGCGTTATGCTGATTTTCAAACTGCTTGTGTTCTCAGGTCAACGATAGTACAGGTACCCGAAGACTTACTTGGTTCAGGATCGTGTGCGTGCAAGACTCGTTCGTTTTGTTTATATCTATAATATGTATCACAATTGTATAAACTGTGTCTTTTGAAACAAATTATAAAACTCTTAATATGTAATGTAATGTTTGTTTCACTTTACTTACTATGTACATTGGATTTGATACTCAACGTGGAGTCAACCCCGAAAATGTTTCCGCCTTTGGTTTTCGGGGTGTGACAGATTGGTATCAGAGCCCTTGTTTATAGTGAATAAAGTATACATTATAACTATAAGTAAATCTCTGTTACTATAAACACTAAGGGGCCTAAGTGCTCTGAAATAAAAGTATCTCCAGACTACAAGTATTTTCAAAAATATACAAGTATACCGAACCGTCGAGATCCGTATCTATAAGTAGAACAAAATATAAGTAAATGGGTGTTGTGTATTGCAGTTAAACCTGGGCAGTTATGTGGTCGTGTCTAGGGTCAATATAGCCTGGCCAACTATATTCATTCGAGACACGGCCAACATGTGCTTGGGAGTGATTGTGGTATGCGGCATGCCTAAAATTTACCCTAATACCACAAACATCGAGCCAGTATCGTAACAAACCATGAAATACTATGGGAGTATTTCTCGAATAATCGTACATGTATAGACCCCCGATCATTCCATTAGCGATAGTATACTTGCTTCAATAACTCTTTCCTGCCTTACCGCTTAATTGGAATAAATACCTGTCATATCTCTCGATTCAGAGGACTTATCATCCTCTCTCTTTATTGATCTTATTAGATCAAGATGCCTCCTAGGAAGAGACCCAGCTCCAACAACCCTCCGCCACCTCCTCCTGAAATCGATCCCGTGTTATTTCAAACCGCTGTTACCGCCGCGGTGGCAGCTGCCATGTCCCAGCTAAATACTGGTGGTTCAGGAGGTAGTAATCAAAGTCAAGATGGTAATCAGGAACGTCGTAAGGAGGGTTCCTATAAGGACTTCATGAATGTGAAGCCTTCTTTCTTCAATGGCACTGGTGGTGTCATTTCCTTATCCCGATGGTTCGAGAGAATCGAATCCATCTTCGAAATTATTGCCTGTGATGAATCCGATAAGGTCAAGTTCGTAGCTTGTACCTTCCTTGATAAAGCATTGACTTGGTGGAATGGCCGAGTCAAATCCTTAACTCTCCCTGTAGCCAATGCCATGGGTTGGGAGGCTATGAAAGAACTTCTCCTTGCTGAATATTGTCCTAGAGGCGAAATGCAGAAGCTAGAGCACGAGCTCTGGAACCTGAAGATGAAAGGTTCCGATATCACTACCTACACTTCCCGATTTGATGATCTTGCCCTTCTCTGCCCTGGACTAGTCACCCCTGAAAGCAAAAAGATCGAGAGGTTTATTTGGGGGTTAACCAATCCGACCAAAGGTCATGTCTTAGCTGCTCGCCCAGATAATTATGATAGTGCTAAGACTTTAGCCCAAGCTATAATTCACCACAGTGATGATGTTGAGGAAGCCACCACTGCTACCCCTGAGTCGACCAAAAGCAGTGGTGAGAAAAGAAAATTCTGGAAGAAGAAGAAGGGTCAATCTTCCCAAGGCTCCTCCAAAAGACAACAAACAGTAGCAGTTCATGCTGCTACTACCCCCGTAGCTGCTGCTTCTGTTGTGGGATCCACAGCACCAACTCCTACCAGCCGATATGTTGGTAACCTCCCTTTTTGCGAAAAATGCAAGTATCACCACAACCCTGGTCCCTGTCGAGAACTATCCTGTACCAATTGTGTTAAAAAGGGGTACACTGTTCGATACTGCAAAGCTCTGACTCAATCAACAAATCAATCTTCTGGAACAGGTGTTGGTCAAGCCCGTTATAACTGTGGTGAGGCCGGGCACTTTAAAAGGAACTGCCCCAAGAAGACTACTGCTGGCAACACCAGAAGGGTCCTTGCTATGGGACGGGAAGAAGCAGTTGTCGATCCTAATGTTGTCTCAGGTACGTTTCTTCTCGACAACTCGTATGCTAATATTCTTTTCGATTCGGGCGCTGAAAGAAGTTTTATTAGTCATGCATTCAAAGATAACCTAAAACATGATTCCCAACCTCTAACTGAAATGTTTACCGTCGAAATGGCAAACGGAGAGAAAGAAAGTGCGAGTGAGGTATTCGTAGACTGCACTCTTACCTTAAACGACCATTCATTTCCTATCGATCTTATGCCCGTATCCATAAAGAGCTTTGATGTCATTATTGGCATGGATTGGTTGAGTCCCAATCATGCAGATATCCTTTGCTTCGAAAAAGCCATCCATCTTAACCTTCCTTCGGGTCAAACTCTAGTGATCTATGGCGATAAACTCGGTTCCAACCTTCGTATCATTTCCTGCATCAAAGCTCAGAAACTCCTGCGAAAGGAGTGTATTGCATTCTTAGCCCATGTAATCAATGAGAAACAAGAAGTTAAAGACCTCGCGAGCATCCCCGAGGTCTGTAATTTTCCTGATGTGTTTCCCGAAGAGCTTCCAGGAATTCCTCCCGAACGTCAGGTCGAGTTCCGTATTGACCTAATTCCTGGGGCTACTCCTGTAGCGAAGTCTCCGTATCACTTAGCTCCAGCAGAAATGCAGGAGCTATCCAGTCAACTTAACAAGCTGCTTAGCAAAGGATTCATTAGACCGAGTTCCTCACCTTGGGGAGCCCCGGTTTTGTTTGTCAAGAAGAAGGATGGATCCTTTCGTATGTGTATTGATTATCGTGAGCTAAACAAGTTGACTGTCAAAAACCGATATCCTCTTCCTCGAATAGATGACCTTTTCGATCAACTCTAGGGAGCCAGTTACTTCTCTAAGATAGACCTTCGGTCAGGGTACCATCAGTTGTGAGTTCATGAAAGTGATGTGCCCAAAACAGCTTTCAGGACTCGATATGGACACTACGAGTTCGTAGTGTTCATGGATCTGATGAACCAGGTGTGTCGTCCTTATTTGGATAAGTTTGTCATAGTATTCATCGATGACATACTCGTCTATTCCCGAAGTGAAGAAGACCACAAACAACACTTGAGGCTAGTGTTGGAGACCCTGCGATCCGAGAAGTTATACGCGAAGTTTTCAAAATGTGAGTTCTGGATACGGAAGGTAACTTTCCTTGGTCACGTGGTAAGTGAGGAAGGTATTCATGTCGATCCTTCCAAGATTAAAGCAATAGAGAATTGGTCAGCACCGAAGACACCCACAGAAATCCGACAATTCTTGGGTCTCGCTGGCTATTACCGAAGGTTCATCCAAAACTTTTCCAGAATCGCCAAACCTCTCACCACTCTAACACAGAAAGGTGTACCCTTTTGTTGGAATGATAAACAAGAAACCGCATTTCAGACGTTGAAGAAAGCTTTGTGCAGCGCACCTGTCCTGTCCCTACCCGAAGGGACAGATGACTTCGTTGTCTACTGCGATGCGTCTACTCAAAGTTTAGGCTGTGTGCTTATGCAGAGAGGAAAAGTAATTGCTTATGCCTCTAGGCAGTTGAAAGCACACGAGGTCAACTATACCACACACGACTTGGAGCTAGGAGCCGTAGTCTTTGCATTGAAGATTTGGAGGCATTACCTTTACGGAACCAAGTGCACGATCTTCACCGACCATAAGAGCCTGCAACATATCTTCGACCAAAAAGACTTGAATATGAGACAAAGGCGATGGGTAGAACTACTCAGTGATTATGAGTGTGAAATCCGTTACCATCCCGGCAAGGCCATTGTGGTAGCAGATGCCCTTAGCCGAAAGGAGAGTACAAGCAACAAGGTGAAGAGCCAGTCGATAACCATCCATTCCAACCTATCCATGCAAATCCGAGAAGCTCAGTTAGAAGCCCTGAAACCCGAGAACATGACAACTGAAGCTTTGAGAGGAATGGAAAAGAAACTTGAGATCAGAAGTGACGGAACCCATTGTTTCATGGATCGGATTTGGATTCCCAAGTCCGGAGGATTTAGAGAGTTAGTCATGGAGGAGGCACACAGAACCAGATACTCTGTTCACCCGGGCTCTGACAAGATGTACTTAGATCTCAAGAAACAATATTGGTGGCCAAATATGAAGGCTGAGATAGCTTCATTTGTGGGCAAGTGTCTGACTTGCGCCAAGGTAAAAGTTGAACACCAGAAACCCTCGGGTCTGCTCCAACAACCGGAGATACCTGAATGGAAATGGGAGATGATCACCATGGATTTCATCACCAAACTACCCAAGTGTTTGAGTGGGTATGATACCATTTGGGTGATTGTCGATCGTTTGACAAAATCAGCTCACTTCGTTCCAATCAAAGAATCATACAAGATGGAAAGACTCGCATGGATATATATTCAAGAAGTAGTCCGACTACACGGTGTACCTGCATCCATTATCTCTGATCGAGATAGCAGGTTTACTTCCCGATTTTGGCAGTCTCTCTAGAAAGCCCTTGGAACCCAAATAGACATGAGCACGGCATACCATCCTCAGACCGACGGTCAAAGCGAGAGAACAATCCAAACCCTGGAGGACATGCTTAGGGCATGCGTCATTGACTTTGGAAAGTCGTGGGACGCACATCTACCTTTGATCGAATTCTCGTACAACAATAGTTACCACACCAGCATTAGGGCTGCCCCGTTCGAAGCCCTATATGGTCGCAAGTGCAGATCCCCTCTGTGCTGGGCAGAGGTAGGAGATACACAGTTAGCCAAGAGTCGAGTCCCCGACAACGCACATACTGGTCCTGAAATCATCCGTGAAACCACTGAGAAAATTATCCAAATCCGTGAACGACTAAAGACCTCGCGCGATCGTCAGAAGAGTTACGCTGATAATCGTCGGAAACCACTAGAATTCCAGGTTGGGGACCGTGTTCTGTTGAAGGTCTCGCCCTGGAAAGGCACCGTACGCTTCGGTAAACATGGGAAACTTAATCCAAGGTACATTGGACCTTTTGAAATCATTGCCAGAGTTGGTCTGGTAGCCTATAAGCTTCATTTACCTCACGAACTTAGTAACATCCATCCCGTCTTTCATGTTTCAAACCTCAAGAAGTGCCTATCCGATGAAACCCTAGTGATTCCATTAGAAGAGATTGAGGTCGATGAAAACCTCAACTTTGTGGAGGAACCAATCGAAATCATGGATCGAGAAGTCAAACGTACAAAACAGAGTCGCATCCCGTTGGTGAAGGTTCGCTGGAATGCCAAGCGGGGACCGGAGTTCACTTAGGAGCGAGAAGACTCGATGAAACAAAAATATCCACAACTCTTTCTAGGTCCATGATTTGTATTTTCTCTTATCTCTTGTCTTGAATTTCGGGACGAAATTCCCTCTAACGGGGGGATAATGTAACAACCCGAAATTTCATGTCACTTCTTGTACCTCAACTTGTAATCCAATTCGATCAACCAAACGTCATTTTCAATTTTGTTTCCAATTTTGCCATTTTATTAAGTCATTAGTTTATATTGACCTAAAATGACTTAATGGGTGTCTTAATACATTTAGAAATCATTTTAACACCCCACTTTAGTGATCGGAATAATTATAGAATCGGCCATATCGAGTCACGACAATTTGGTCGGGTATGACCAAAAGCCTCACTTAACGTCAATATCGGGTAAAATTCCGTCGTGTCCAATTCCCGAACACTATATAAAGTGTTTTAAGACTTCATTTGAAGCCTTTGGCCAATTTCTCACTAAACTCTTACAAACTCTCTCCTCAAGCTAGAATTAAGGTCCAAATCTCAAGTTTAAGGCTTCAAATCTTTAAGGTAACCTCCCTAGCATGTTATTCAACATCTTTAGCCTTCAAAAACATGACTTTACGGCCAAGGAGCAAGCTTGGGCCGTAAACTCCATTAAATGGGGTTTTTAAGCCAAATTACCCTTCCAAATCAAAATTGGGACTTAGATATGACTATAAGGCTTGCAAATCTAGACCTAAAACAATTGGAACATGAATTATGAGGGACAAAAGAGAGTTTACGGCGAAGGTATGTTCTTGGGCCGTAAACTCCTCTTAAATGGGGATTTAGTGCCTTAAAACATGTCAAAATGCTTTCAAACTCAACCAATGGCCTTGTGATAAAATCTAGATGCATCTAAAAATAGTTTAAAGGTTTGAAACATATCAAAAATGTCATTTATAGGAGTTTACGGCCTAGGAACACACCCTTGGCCGTAAACTCATAAAAATCATGTTAATGATGCATCAAATACACTCATATGGCTTGTATAAATTTCTAGAATCACATGTGATTGTTTTAAGCATCAAAAACTAACTTTTTCATGGGTATAAGAGAGTTTACGGCCTTAGAACATACCTCTAGGCCGTAAACTCCAAAAAGTGTGATGAATGATGTTCTAGATTCATAACAAGGCTTAGAAAATTAACTAGAATCACATGTGATTGTCCTTTGAAGCTCAAATCAATTTTCCTTGGCCATAGGTGAGTTTACGGCCGTAAACTCTTATGGGGTGGCCGTAAACTCCCAATTAAGTGTTAAAATTTCATTCCAAATGTTCCAAGGCATTTTAGATAATCCATTCTAGCAATCCCCATGTCCATTTAAGCCCTTAAACAATCAAAAACACACCAACATGAGTTTACGGCCGTAAACTCATGTGTGGGTGTGTTTTGTGGTTGTAAACTCATTTAAATGTTTACTTATGGAGAGTAAGCTCAAGTCCCAAGTGCCTAGTGCCATTATAAGTCCGAAGATATCACCCGGGTCACTCCAAACGCTCGTTTTGAGGTGTTTAACCTCATTGGAATGTAATGTTCCATATGATTAGTGAATGTATCCCTAATTCTATATATATGGACATTATTTCATTTTACATAGGGACATCGCGAGTAAACAATCCTCGAATCAACGTCTAGTATCCAAAACCGACACATTCCCGAGTCCGGTGAGTTCATACCCCTACCCTTTTCACTGTTTTTCACTGTTTTCAGGGGGGGAACACAAGCAAAGTACATGGGTTTTCTTCTACTCAAAACTTATTTTCATGTGTATACTTCACATTTCATATGCTTTTAATATTGATAACACAACTGATAACGAGTTGAATACACAGATTACTTAAACATTTATTTGTGAAATGAGTTTTATAAACTGTTATGTTTTATATATTTCACAAATGGTTTCCGCATTTTATCAGTTAAAAGCATGACTTATAACACATGAATAATATATTTCGTACACTGTCCTGTCCTCGGTAACATTCCACAGAAATACGTGAATGGAGGATTACCCTATTATTACTAGTAAATTTGTTATTCTGTATGATTGGAGACACGTCCTCGGCAAACACTCCACAGAGATACGCGAGTGGAGGACTGCACCCGTAACCAGAATCTCTGGAATTTAGATAGCGTGACTTGAGTGTATAGATCTATACGGGGCTGACTACCCCACACCTGGCTGCTAGCTACAGCCGAACCGAATGGTTCAAGGGTGACGAAGTCATAAGGATTGTGGACCACTTATTACCACAAGGTTGTGGACTACTTATTGCCACAGGTTCAGTCTTTAGCATGGTTATGGAACTCGCAACTAGGATAACAGAGATTTACTTATAGTAATAATGAACCACATACTACATTTTACAGATAACCAGGATTCAGGAAGGTATGGGACCTTCCTGGGAAATCTTGTACATCACCAGGTCTAGCAGAATACATCTTTCACATTGAAAACTAACATACAGGAAAGCATGGGGCATTCCTGGGTAACATACACATAATTAGAAAAGAGTAACCAACTGAATAACATTACAATTTTTACAATAACTAACAATTCAGGAAAGTATGGGACTTTCCTGGGAATACGCTGGTACATAAAAGGAATAGATCAATAAAATGGATAATCTAACTATACTTTAGTTTTGTGATACAACAACCAACTTTTAAGAAAATATGGGATTTTCTTGGCGTGTGTTACATTTTCAGAAACAGAAAGGAAACATAAACATTTTCACAAAACAAAACTGCTTATGAACTCACCAGCGTTATGCTGATTTTCAAACTGCTTGTGTTCTCAGGTCAACGATAGTACAGGTACCCAAAGACTTACTTGGTTCAGGATCGTGTGCGTGCAAGACTCGTTCGTTTTGTTTATATCTATAATATGTATCACAACTGTATAAACTGTGTCTTTTGAAACAAATTGTAAAACTCTTAATATGTAATGTAATGTTTGTTTCACTTTACTTACTATGTACATTGGATTTGATACTCAACGTGGAGTCAACCCCGGAAATGTTTCCGCCTTTGGTTTTCGGGGTGTGACAGGTACCCGCTATTGACAGCCATAAGGGCCTTTAAATAGGTCTCAAACCCTGGAAATTAGGGCTTCATTAAACAGCATGGACTCGCCGAGTCCACCCATGGACTTGCCGAGTCCGAACGTGAACCCGGATGAACATCCGCGATGTCACACCCCCAAACTAGAACGGCGGAAACGTTCAGGGGCGGAGGACGCCATATTCAGTATCATAACAGTTCATAGAAAGGAAAGTACACACCACCATACATATATATATATATATATATATATATATATATATATATATATATAAAGGTTTTAAAAATGTTTACATCATTGTTTTCATTACATGCTCAAAAGATAAATGCATAAAAATCTTTCAAAAGAACTAATTAATGCCAGCGCGTTAATCCCCAAAAGTTGATTTCCAAACCTGCTAAACGGTTCCCTGATAATACAAGTTATTTCAAAGAAAAAGTGTCAACAATTAACTTGGTGAGTTCATAAGTGATTTATTTGATAAAAACGAGTAAAGTGAAATTTTTGATGTAGAAGACAAGTTTGTAAACAAAACATATATATGTATATGGTTATATATATATATATATATATATATATATATATATATATATATGTATAAGTTTTAAAAGATGATTTGGTATGTTTCGTAATTGTTGTTCATATTCTTACGTTTTTATTAGAAACTTTGCATGAAATAATCCTTAATTTTGATACTAAAGACCTTTTTGTACTTATCACTTTTGTAAAAATGGTAATTAAACATATTTAAATGATTATGTTTTACCTTCCTTAATGTATAAACATTGCTCAAAAATGTTAGAAGGTGTTAATAAATCTATAAACCACTTTTGACAGTTTTACCCTTTACTGTCCCTGTTTTTAGAAAACTCATAGAAAAATCATCGTAGGTCAAAAACTGAATCCGTCACCTCTGAGAGTTTATAAAATGAATCTACTTTGTTCCTAATTTTTATTATGATTTTTAGTGGTCTCAAACTAGTGTGAAAATGAACATCTTCACAGACTGGTCCGAAATCACTTCTGAAATGACATGCAGTTTTATAAAAATCGCCATAAATTGTAGAAAATCGTATGAACGTGTGCGAGTAGTCATTAGAAAGGTATAAACTTGAACTATTTTCATATAGTACAGTTTTGAAAGATATTAAGTTTAAGATGGTCAAAACAGTCTGTGAACAGGACTCATCTTTTCTGTAGAAAGCTGTCATTTAAATTTGAGTTATGTTTAGTGTTCTAACTTGTATTGCCCCCCTTAAAACTTGAAGAAAACATGAAAATGTAGGGGTATGAACTCACCTTATGTGAATAATTGAAGAATGGAAGGTTGAAGATGAACTTTTGGTTGTTGGTTTGATGCTCCAAAACAGCCACTCTTTTGGCTATGTTGCTGTCACGAAAATTTCACAGCAAAAGAGCAAGAAAAAGGGTAGTTTACTCACTGTTTTGAATCAATAATTTTGAGTATCATAACAAGTAACTTCCAAGGTTATTTGGTGGTAAAAATATCAAGCAAAAGGAAGGTGTAGATGAGTGAAATGGTGGCTGAAACACAAAAGGGACAGCAGCCCTTTAGTTCATGCTTTTGATGGCTTTGGAAGGAAGTTCTTGTGCTTGAAAATGAGATGAAGGTTGAGAATAATTCCCTGGAGTATTGGCTTGTCAAATGAGGGTAAAATGAAGATGAAATTTCGTGATTATGAAGGAGGAAAGAGTGGAAGAGGATAAGGGGACAAAACCTAGACTAGCTTGTGATGGGATGTGAGTTTAAGTGATGTGATCTTGTCTAGCCACTTGCTTGGTTGGTTGCTTAGAGATAGAGTTAGTTAACTAACTAACTAACTACTAGTTATTTAGTTAGTTAGGAGTTCTAGTTAAGGAGAGGGAAGGTCTTAATCTCGAAAATTGGAAGAGGGATTAATAAGCATTCTTAGTAAAATGTCTTAAGTGATTAAGCACTTATTAGTTAAGTTGGCACTTATCTCCACTAATTATCTTATCTTAATTGATTTAGACATCATAAAACCTACATGAAATCACTTTAAGTCACTAGATAATAATACATATATACAAATACATACATGTATACTTAGTATAAAATAACAATGTAGTTTTTGTGTATTTAAACTTTAATGTTTATGTTTTATTCTTTTTATTCAAAAACACTTAAATACATTTTAATTATACCTTATAATAATTCATTTTATATTTTAATTTATTTAAATATAAAATTTATTGAGCAATGTATAATTTCGTGACATTTAACCGGTTAACCATATCGTTAAACACGTTTTGTCACTTTGGTTCGTATATTTGTCAAATTTAGATCCTTCACATCTATTAAGCAAACGTTTTACATAGAACCTAACTTACTTATCAACTAGAGACATGTTGATACAAAAATTAAGTTTGTTGCGTTTAAATGATGTTATATGCTAATTTCACAAACCGGTGATGGTTCGTAGTCATACATCATAACGAAATTTATCAATAGATACTTGTTTTATATTTCACAATAACTTATTTAAATAAAAGAGGTTAAATTCCTTCAACCATTCTTAATGAAATACTCATATTGCTTAATAATCAAAACATAGCATCGCACGATCGTTCCTATTATTACCAATTGTTACACGCGACCCTACTCGGCGAGTCTTGGCACCAACTCGTCGAGTTCCTCCACAAACTCCAAAAATAAAATGAATAAAATAATATACCTCGGAATCCAGATGTTACAAATTCATTATAAATACTTAAAATAGGATACCTAGGAATCCGGATGTTACAATCCTCCCCCACTAGAATCAGACTTCGCCCTCGAAGTCCTGCTCGACAAACAACTCTGGATGCTGCTCCCGCATCTCCAACTCCGGCTCCCAGGTCAGCTCGGACCCTTTCCGATGTTGCCACTGGACCTGCACCAGTGAAACCTCCCTGTTCCTCAGAACCATGATCTTCCGATCCCAGATCACGATTGGCCTTTCTGCATAATTCAAGCTCACATCCACCTGAATATCCTCCAGCGGTACCACCACCGACTCGTCGGCTATACACTTCCTCAACTGAGACACGTGGAAGGTATCATCAATCTGGTTCAACTTCGTAGGTAGCTCTAACCGATATGCTACCTTGCTCACCTTCGCGATCACCCTGAATGGACCGATGTACCGGGGCCCCAGCTTGCCCCTCCTCCGGAATCGGATCACTCCTTTCCAACGAGATACTTTCAAGAGTACGAAGTCCCCCACCTGGAACTCCATCTTGGATCGTCGCCGATCCACATAACTCTTTTGACGACTCTGAGCTGTCAGTAACCTCTGTCTAACCTGTTGTATCTGCCCTGTCGTCTGAAGCACTATCTCAGTGCTACCCATCGCACGCTGCCCTACCTCTCCCTAGCAAATGGGAGTCTGACACCTCCTCCCATACAACAACTCGAAGGGAGGCATACCAATACTAGAAGGGTGGCTGTTGTTGTAGGAAAACTCAGCCAACGGCAGATACGTGTCCCAACTTCCTCCGAAGTCCAACACGCATGCTCGGAGCATATCCTCGAGCGTCTGAATCGTCCACTCACTCTGTCCATCCGTCTGGGGGTGGTAGGCGGTACTAAAATGCAATCTTGTACCTAACTCCTCGTGGAACTTCTTCCAGAACCTGGAAGTGAAACGTACATCTCGATCTGACAAAATTGACATCGGTATTCCATGACGCGATACCACCTCCATCACATACAACTCTGCCAACCTCTCGGCAGAAGAGCTCTCACTGATAGCAAGAAAATGCGCGCCCTTCGTCATCCGGTCGACGATCACCCAAATTGCATCGACACCCCTTGAGGTCCTCGGTAATTTGGTGATGAAGTGCATGGGAATTTGTTCCCAGTTCCACCGGGGAACCTCAAGTGGCTGCAACTTGCAATGCGGACGCTAGTGCTCGGCCTTAACCTTGCGGCAGGTCAAGCACCTCTCGACAAACCACGCGATATCCCTCTTCATACAGGGCCACCGATAATCTTTCTTCAGGTCCAAATACATCTTCGTGGCCCCGGGATGGATCGAGAACCTCGATCTATGCGCTTCCTCTAACAGAATGGTATGTGCCCCGCTTGCATACGACACCCAAATCCGACCTTGAAAGGTCATCAGTGCTCGATTATCGGTAACAAACTCGGACACTTTCCCGATCACCCGCTCCCTCTTGCGGTTCTCTGGTATCATGGCCTCTGACTGGGCCTCCGGAATGGTGTCCAACACCCGAATCACCACTGTTAGTCTTATACAAGTGCCTCGAATCGGGGCACTCTCCACCCTACGACTCAGCGCATCAGCTACAACATTAGCTGTGCCTTGGTGGTACAGGATCTCACAATCGTAATCCTTTACTACATCCAACCATCTCCTCTGACGCATATTCAGGTTGGGCTGATCCATCAGATACTTCAAACTCTTATGGACCGTGTATATGGTACACCGAACCCCATACAAATAATGATGCCATATCTTGAGGGCGAACACCAATGACCTCAACTCCAGATCGTGGGTGGGATACCTCATGTCATGAGGCTTCAGGTGCCTCAATGCATACTCTATCACATGCCCTATCTGCATAAGCATCGCTCCTAACCCTGATATCGATGCGTCACAAGACACTACAAAATCCTCCATCCCTTCCGGGAGCACTAACACAGGGGCTTCACATAACTTCTGGCGAAGTGTCTCAAATGAGATCTGCTGCTCCCAACCCCATGAAAAAGCAACACCCTTCCGGGTCAACCTATTGAGAGGCATGGCGATCTTGGAGAAATCTCTGATAAATCTCTGATAGTAGCCGGCAATTCCTAGAAAACTCCTGACCTTGGTGGGAGATCTCGGAACCTCCCAACTCATACCCGCCTCAATCTTGGCCGGATCGACCAAAATTCAATCCTGGTTGACGAGATGTCCCAAGAACTAGACCTTCTATAACCAGAAGTCGCACTTGGAGAATTTGGCATAAAGCCTCTGCGTCCCCAATACCCCAAGAACCTCTCTCAGGTGCTCCCTGTGTTGCTCTCTAGATCTAGAATACACCAGTATATCATCGATGAACACGATCACCGAACGATCCAACATCGGTCTACACACCCTATTCACGAGATCCATGAACGCTGTTGGTGCATTGGTGAGCCCGAAAGGCATCACCACAAACTCGTAATGTCCATAACAAGTCCTGAACGCCGTCTTCTGGATATCCTCATCGCACACTCTCATCTGATGATATCCAGACCTCAGATCACTCTAGGAGAACCAAGACGCTCCCTGCAACTGATCGAACAAATCTTTGATCCAGTAATGGATAACGGTTCTTGACCGTCAACTTGTTCAACTCCCGGTAATCAATACACATCTGGTGTGAACCATCCTTTTTCTTGACAAAAAGGATCGGCGCTCCCCATGGCGAGCTACTCGGTCGAATAAACCCCTTCCCCAGCAGCTACTGAAGCTGTGAGGATAACTCATGCATCTCTGGCAACGCAAGACGATAAGGAGCCTTGGCGATTGATGCTGCCCCCAGAACCAAGTCAATGCAGAACTCTACCTGCCTCTCAGGAGGCACACCCGGCAACTCCTCGGGAAAAACATCCGGGAACTCATGCACTATCGCAACGTCATCCACTGAACTTGGCCTCCTAGCGGCCTCTCGTGTGTCCATCACATAGGCTACAAACCCACTGCAACCCTGCTGTAAACTCTGTCTCGCTCTGGCAGCCGAACAGAACGCTGACCCACATCGGGTACCCTCGTCGTACACCGTAAGTACTCCCCCACTAGGATCTCGCATCGTCACCAACTGTCGCTCGCAGTCTATCACAACCCAAAATCGGCTCAACCAATCCATGCCCACTATGACACACGTCTCCCATTGCTATCGGGACTAGATCTATCGGGAACTCAACACCGAAGATATCGAGTAGACATCCTCATATCACCTCCGTAGCATTCAACGCTCACTCGTCAGCTATGGAAACTCGTAGAGGTCGACTCAACGCCTCTCGCCTGCTGCTGATGTGCCGACTAAATGCTATCGACACAAACGGTCGACTCGCACCCGAGTCAAATAACACTAAGGCAGATACAGAACTCACAAGAAAAGTACCTACGCATATCATCATATAAGCACAATATCTCAACTCCACATAAATAAATAAACAATACATACCAACCACAACATCGGGCGCTGCACGGACCTCCTCCGCTGTCAACTGGAAAGCTTTCCCGCGAGCTTTCGGTGCCTCAGCCTTCACTGGCCGAACCTCGGTAACCCTAGCAGCAGGTACAGATCCCTATGCTGATCCCTGATGGCTGATGTAACTGCGGGCACTCGGCCTTCCGATGGCCAGTCTGGTTGCAATGAAAGTAAACCATAAATCCCTTGGGGCAATCCTTGGTGATATTCCCCTCCTTGCCACATTTGTAGCAAGCACCCGATCGACAGACTCCATCATGACCCTTGCCGCACTTCCCACAAGTGCAGCCCTTCTAGCCACCAGATATCGTAGCGGCGGGCTTGGCCCGCTTGGCTGCCGGTTGAGACTGTGTTGGCCGCCGATCCATCCTCTGAGACTCGGCCTCCTCCCTAGCCTGAGTCTCCAACTCAATCTCCCTCTTTCGGGCATTTCCCTGAAGCTCAAAAAATATTTGATAAGTCGAGATTGATATGAACTCCCGAATATCCCTCCTCAAAATGCCCAAATACCGGCTCATGCGTCCCTGCTCGGTAGATACCTGCTCAGGGCAGAACATCGCCCTCTCATGAAACTTCCTGGTAACCATAGTAACAGAATCAGTACCCTGCTTGAGGGTCAAGAACTCCTGAATCAACCGTTCCCTCTCCACCAGGAGAACATACCCGTCTCTGAACATGGTGGTGAACTTCTCCCAGGTCACCTCTAAGATCTCTGCAACCATGAAGCTTGCCGTCACAAACTTCCACCAGTCCTTCGCTCCCAAGCAAAGCTGGTTCAGTGCGAACCGTACCCTCAGATGCTCCGGACATGAACACGTGTAAAAGCATCCCACGATATCAGCAATCCATCTCATCGCAGCGATTGGATCTTGCGTCCCATCAAACTTGGGTGGCTTCGTGTTGCTGAACTCCTGAAACAACAATGAGTCACCTCCCTGAGGCCTGGCAACAGCCACAGCTGCAGTAGCTGCAGCAGCCGCAACCTTAGTCACCGCTGCATATCGCTCATCAAAAGTCTCAATCAATGTCATCTTGATAGACCCAAACATCTCCGGAATCATGGATCATCTGACGAAGCTCCTCGTCACTCACACCGCTCGCCTTAGGTCTGTGGCGTGTCCCAACCATGATGTCTCTAAAATACAACATAGTAATGTCAGAGACTCGCTTGAGCATACTCACACTCGATAACTCAACCGTACTTGTTCCTTAGTACCCGAAGGATTCTTACTTAGAGTGCACACTGATCCGGTGTCTTCGGTAGTACGGGCCCTATACTACCGTCCATAGCGCATCAGTATTCACCCTAAGTCCTCCTCCTTGGATCCCAAATCACAAGTACTCTATATCTCATTGTCATAGGTTACCCTTCGGTAGACACCTCATCAACTCCTCGCTGCTACCTACTCGCTCTGAAGCATCACATAGCAGCAAAATCCTTCCTAGGCTAAGGCGTCACAAAATCAGGCCACTCTAGTCCTATTATGAATACCTGGCCAACTCTAGCATGCATATTATATCATATCATATTTCGAAACATATAATGTAAGGGTATTTTGGGAATTCACTGTTCAGGCGCTGGCTGATCGTACACACTGCTTCCTTCTGCTTTTATCAAAATCTTTTACTTTCTTAGAAAAATTGTTTATTTTATGAAAACCCTTCTGAAATCCTCGGTTTGAGTTCAGATACGCCCGAAGGTGCATCCGAGTCCCTCAAACCAAGGCTCTGATACCAACTTGTAACGACTTAAATTTTCAAAACAATTTCTCATTTTTAAAACATACTTTTAATCACATTATTATCACAAAACATAATGTATTCACTGTGTCATAACAAAACCTGTCCCAGAATCTCAATAACATAAACTCCATATGTGTGTAAGGATCACGTCGGCGCCTTCCTGCGATCCTCACTAGTACCTGAAACACATATCATAATAACTGCAAGCATAAATGCTTAACGAGTTCCCCAAATACCACATTCCACATATACGCCTTTCCAGGCCATAACTCTGTAGGATCTTCCGAACCATGGGTCTCAGGGGACTTTCATCCCAAATCCCAGTGGACCTTCCGGTCCATCACCTCTTGACCTTCCGTTCCTTATCTTACATAACATACATCACACATACATATCACATAAGATCATATAGCGCATACATCTCATAGCATACAAGACCTTCCGATCCAACATAGGTACCCTTCCAGGTACAGTATAGTGAGAAGACTCACCTTAATGAAGTCGGATAAACTCTTGTGCTCAATGTCCCGACTTAGCCTCCCCCTATCATTCAAATAACATCCTGATCAATATTCTCTCATGATCTCATCTCTACAAATTGGGTAGAAGGCCATTCTACCCTTCCCTGAACTCTCCTGAATCATCCTTGACCAAAACCCTAAAGTCAACAAAAGTTAACGGTCAAACTTTGACCCGACTCGTCAAGTGCATATGGGCGACCCGGCGAGTCCATGCGGGTCCTCTGAATCCTTTCAGCCTCTCTTGGATCGTCGAGTCATCCATCCACTCGACGGGTTACACCTGTCACGAATCGCGGGGTAACCTCGACTCGACTCGTTGAGTCCACTTATTGACTCGGCGAGTTGCCGCCATGCTCAAACTCAAATGACCTTCGGAGGTCATATCCGCTCCTTTAATCCATAGATCTGACATTCCCAAGCTCAATAAACACGTAAAGGTTCGATCTTGATACTCATGTAATGTCCAAATAACTCTACTTGAAGAAATAGCCCCAAATACAACATCCTAAGTCCATTTCTTCCATAACTCATCATAAAGTAAGATGGATAACATTCTCTGGACCACTATGGGTCCACATATGAAGTCTAAACATGTTAAGGGTCCATATTCCCAACAAATCAACCTAATAAAGGGTATAGACAGCCCTAGATCTATGGATTCTTTAACAAAAAAGAAAAGGATCGATAAGCTACCTCAAGGATGATGTCATTTGCTTGAACTCCACAGATATGAAACCACCTTGGCCTCCTCTAAGCTGGAACTACCTTCTTCTTGCAAAAACCAACCCACAAAGGTCAAATAATGGCTTCTTCCCTCACACAACGCTCAAGCACTTCTAGGGTTTCTCTTAAGGGTCTGGTAGCCGCAAATGGTGGCTATAAAGGTCCTTAAATAGGGCTCGCCGAGTCCCTCTCTAAAATTCAATATAAATACTTAAAAAAGGATACCTGGGAATTCGGATGTTTTACAGTTTGTATGATAATAGGGTGTTGTTTAAGAAAATGAAGTAGGGCCCCCAAGAAAGAGATCATGGAATTTGCTTTGTGAACCCGGCATTAATCTCGCCAAGTACATGTAAATGGAAATATAAAAATATTGACGATGCAAGCAGAGGTTTAGCAGATCGGTTGTCTAGTAGAAAGGGCAATGACATCATTTTTATGCCCTACAATCTCGGGCTTGATTTTGACATTTTATTTTGAAAATGACTACAATTATGTTTTTTGACTTAATTTTGTTTGTGGTTTTTTTAGAATACATTGGGTATTGGGTGTAATAGACATGAAATTGGATACTTGCTATTATCTTGATTCCTTGAGTTCGAGCAATTTCAATATGCAGTTGAAGCAAATTGTTGATTCGTAAGTAATATAAATTATCAAAACATTTGATGTGAATACAATAAACACCTATTTGTTAATGTTTTTTTTATAGGCAATGGTTCTGTACGCTACACAAAGTGTATCCAACAAAAGGGTTAAACTAAATAGGGTTAATGTTATGGTCAGCACTTAATTCCTTATTGAAATTGCAGTTTTAACTATATTTTTCAGATCAATTGCAATGATCATTTTATATGTAATTGTGTAGTGTCCAGTTCAGCCCGGATCTACCGAATGTCGCTAATACATGCTAAGGTTCCTGAAGGAGATAATGGAAGAAGGAATTTAAGTGTTGGTCAAAGACAATGTAAGGATATAACATTGTACTTTCATTACTATAATCTAATAGGAAAGGAATTGAAAAAGGATGATTTTATGGCATCCTACTCTCACAATTATAATTGAAATATTAGGTTACATGCAAAAATAACAATGTGCTTTCATTCATTTGAAAGTACAATGCTCTATTAAGAAAGAATAATTTACATTTTATGCTTATTTGTTATTTTTTTTATTAATAAAAACAATATGCAATTTTTTCACAACTTGGTGATGGCAAAGTTTAGTACACAACTGATGATATCGATAAGATACATGAAGAATGGTCAGAGTTTGTTGTAGGCATCATCTATCGTTGATATGGATGGTCTTTTGACAATGTATCAACAAAACAATGTTATGGTGAACAGCGAAATGCTAGGTATGGTCTTTTGACATGTGGTGTAATGCTAGGTAGTCTTTTGACAGACATGTACTTGTTTTTGTTAACTCTTAGTAATGTTACTTTGGTAACTTGACATGTAATAGGTAATTTGGCATATATGTAACTTGTTTGACATTTAGATGAAAATGAATGTTTTGGTATATATATATTTGTTTTTTTTATTATGTGTATTCACGTTTTAAATGTGTGTCGTAAATGCACATCGTGTTTCATCTTCGTTTATGACAGTAGATTTAAAGATACACATTGCGAGTCGTAAAGGCGCGTTGTAATGCTACGACATGCATTGGCGTGTCGTCTTCCTTTATGACATGGGATTCCATGATACACTTTTCGTGTCATAAACACGCGCGTCGTAAGCTTACAACACGCAAATGCGTGTCGTCTTCCTTTATGACAAAACCTTCCATGATAGCGATTGCGTGTCATAACTGCGTGTTGTAAATGCCTGTTGTAAATGCACGTCGTAAAAAGACAACGTGCAAAAGTGTGTCGTCTCTCGTTATGACATGGCCTTCCTAGATGCACAGTTGCGTGTCGTCTGAGCATTTTACGATACACAATGCGCGTCATAAAAGGCTGTTTTTCTATTAGTGTACCCTGATGTGTACAATGAAGTAGTGCCTCAGAACCCTATATTAACTAGTTTACGTGTAGTGTTATAGTGTTCACATGTACTTGAAACTGTATGTATTACCTTGTAGTAGTGTGCCCTGTAAAGTAAAAATAAATATACTTGAATAATTATTTAGTACTGTATCCTTGAATTAGTGAAATAGAGTAGTGTTCCATAAACTATACCTATTATAGTTTATATACTTGTCTCTATATAGTGTTCTTGAGCTTGTAAAATAGTGTAGTGTTTCCCAAACTATACCTTTTATAGTTTGAATTTATGTTCTTGTTTCGTTTATTGAACTTAGAAAAATATTGTAGTGGTTCACAAACTATACCAATTATAATTTAAATGTATTCTCTGTAATGAACTGAAACATTTGCAATTTAATAGTGTGTATAAACCGGTAGTAAGAGATTCGTGAAAAATACCCATTTTGCTAGACATGTTACGAAAGGCTTATATATATATATATATATATATATATATATATATATATATATATATATATATATATATATATATAATATATATATATATATATATATATAGCGATACATCGGTTTGAAACAATTGCAAATGTTTTGAAACGGTTCGAAATCATTTAAATATTAACACAAGAGTCCTTGTGTTTTACATCTATTCCCCCCTAAAAATATAGAAAAATAGTTAAAACGTAGGGGTATGAACTCACCTCTAATGCGTGTTCGTGTGTGGATGCGAAGCAGTAGAGACGATCCTCGGGCTAGCGTACATGAGAATAGCGTTATCCTAAAAATAAGTATATCCGATGTCATATTTAAATTTATAAGATATTAATTTAAATAATAGATTGAATAATGAATTAGATAATAATTAAAGTGTTAGACAACACCTTAATTATGTAAGGAATACTTACAAAACTAATTTGGAATTATTTGGAGTGTTCTTGACGTTTTCGGAGTGCAAGAGGGGTTTTTAGTGGTCTTGGGAGGGTTTGTAGTGTGTTCATGGGTGGAAGCTTGAAAATTTGAAAGTTGTTCTTGTCTTCTTGGTGTTCTTGGTGGAAATAAGAAGATCTGGGCAATATTTTATGAAGATATGAACTTTCACGGATGAGTTTTCAGAGCAAAAATTGGGGTGTTTGCGACCTAAAATGTGAGAAATGAAATGGGCTCACAATGAAAACATATATAGCGGTGGTTTTCAGTCCTAATGGGCCTAAATTTTGGGTTTTCGGTCAAAAAGTAGTCTAAAAGAAGAGTTTTCAGTGCATAAGTGGGACCTTTCACATGACAGATTTCAGTGCTGACCGAAATCATTTTTCGGTCCGAAGGAAAAAGGTGGACCTCCTGTGAGATTTCGGTGGGAAAATGGTTGTTTTGGGTTAGAATACCAAACTTTGAAATACTTATTTAACAAGGAGATTTTTATATATTAAATCATTATTTTAACCCTTAGGAACTTAAGTTAACAAAATAGTTAAAACATCAATTTTCTTTAGAGGGTTTAACTTTTATTGACTTTTGATGACTTTTATTGACTTGAAAATAATGTGTTGTTACAATTGCACCCGATAACGGTCTCTAATTACTTGAAGATCAACTTGGAGATGACCTAAATTTTGCATATGATATTTGACATGTGGGGGAAAGGTAATGATAAATTTCAGTAGTAATGGCCTTTTGGGAAACTATTAAATAAAATAGTTTCCATGGGAAGCAATGTCAACTTGTTTTAGACATTTGAAGCATGATGGTATTAATTATTAATCAAAGCACATTTCATATGCATGTTTTAATATATATATATATATATATATATATATATATATATATATATATATAACAAAAATTAAAATGTTAGTGATACAATCAATAAAATCACTTAAACTCGCTTCAACCCCACAACAAAAGCCTAGACATACCAACATATTGTTTGTTATAATAAATTAAATGTGTATTGCATAACATGATCACAAACACTAATATAACCACAAGGAACGGTAAAAAATTCAAATTAAAACATGAAGAGAATGAATTTATTCATCAATATGTAATTTATTTTGATGTAACAATGACACAACCAGACTACACTCCTAATTCACAAACTGGAAAGAAGACATCACAAGTATTGGCAAGATTGGGGAGATATTGGTAGTGTGGTGGCAATATAATCTAATTAATGTCTATGTATTTGCAAAGGCAATTCCTGTGGTGATCTAATTCTTCACAACAAATTGGAGATGGTGAACCTTTTACAAATTAGAGTTGGATAACAATATTTTATATATTCATTAGGATGACACTCTTGAGCTTGAATATCACCAAAAAGAAACATCATTGCAACAACAATAGCAAGAATAGATCTAGTGTTCATCATTTTACTAATCTTGTGATGAAAACTTGAAAGATATCAATATAAATATTGGGAAACTTAGCTTCTTTTTACATTCACTTGGTATATATATACTATTAGGAATTAATAATCAAAACAAACAATCTTTTAAAGTATGGAAGGGATGATAATGTAACGCAAAAGAAATTTAATGAGGTAATTAAGAATTTTGATAATGTAATGCAATATTTATATTAGTTGTTTATAGTCAAACCATAGGATCAAATGGAAGAGTTTAGTTTAGTTTGGTGATTAAAATGGTTTGGTATTCTTTTTTACCAAAAATACAAATGGATTTTTTCTAGAAAAATTGAAAGGGTATGTAAATAATTTTATAATGTTTACTTAAAGTGTATAAAGCTTTGCGAGTTTGTTCAATCCCATAGTGGTATTTGATCAAGTAAAATTTTGTTTGATTGGTTAATGGATTTCAAACAAATTTAGAGTGATTGAAATTTAAATATCAATAGAAATTCTGTTTGGTTAACAAAATCAAACGAATTAGATTTGTTTAGATATATCATTAATTTTCGCATCCAAAAGAATTTTCCATTATTTGGCTAAAGAAAAAGATTTTAGATTTCACTTCATATGTTTTCTATAAAGACAAAAATGTCATCCCAACTTCTCATTGTTTTATTCATAATTTATCAAATCAAAACAAATCATCATCATCTCTCTCAACAAACACCCTGACCACCTGTTTAGCCAACCACATACCACCACAAACCCACAAACCTGACCTCAGCCTACATCGACATGCACACTACTGTTGGATTAGGTGTCTAAGCCCATAACTATATTTGGTATGTACTTGACCCGGTTGTAGCATGGTCCTTTTAGGTTGTCTTCACCAGAGCAATTTGACTGGATGAATAACGGAGAAAGAGGTTATTATCGTTTATTAATATAATATATGAATAATATATTAAAAGAAAAATCATATTGGTCCAAAATTAATTAAGAATTAATTTTTTAGTCAAAAGATATTAATTAGACTAAGGGGACTTGAATTGTAATTATAAGATTGTTACAAAGTGGGCTGAGGAACCCTAAAGATAGGGTGGATGAAATCCTTATGGATAGCCCATAAGATTTCGTCCAAGGGCTTGATTCTGGAAGATTCCTATGGGATGCTTAGGGCGTAAGTGACCAGGATAGGTATCTGAGTGAAACCCTTATTCTGTAGCTATAGAAAGACCCATTTGGCATCCCAAAATTGGCTACTTGAACCCTAGAGATCATAGTGCCAATTTTGAGCCTCCTTCCCCTCTCTCCAAAATCATCTAGCTTGCTTTGGTGTTTGTGAGTCATTTGAGGCATCGCATTTCAGGTGTTAAGTTCTTAAAAGCTCAAGATTTTAAGCTACATCTGAAAAGTAATTTCCTAACCTTGGTATAGTTCTGATTTTCGATTGCTTGTATGCTAGTATTAGGGTTATAAGCTTTGGATGATTTGCATGTACAATTAGAGGAACCTAGATCCAAAGCTTTAGGGTTTTCATGTGCACCATAGGATTGATGTAATGCGCAAAACCCACCAGTCGTATCAGAGCCTAGGCTGTTTTATATTGTATTTGATGCCTTGTTTGATCTTTCATAAATTGAAAAGTTGAATTTTTTTCCCTCTGACAGATGAAATCATCGATCTACCTGATGAACTCAATGAGTCAGATGAACTCGACGAGTCCAAATAGTGACTCAGCGAGTCGGAGATTCAGGGAGCAGATATTTCGGGATTTTGGCCTACTTTGGATTGAGATAGTTACCAAAAACGTTTTTTACTGATAAAATCCAAATTTTATTATATTTATATGATTATCCTTTTCCAAATAGAAGATAATTGTCAATTAATAAGATAACTATTGCCTTATCAGATAAATTTAATTATTTGAATTATGTGATTGCATTATCTTGCCATGAAATTGAATTAGGTCAAATTTAGATAACCACTAATTAATTGTTTAATTAAATTATTTGTAATTGGATCTAGAAAGTTTTGAAAAGTTTCAAGACATACCTTCAAGTTTTGGAATTTAAATATTTTGATTAAAGGTTTAATTTTGAAACATTTAAATTCTAAACCCTATAATTTTACAAGTTTAAAATTCAACCCTTATACTATAATGAGATTATAATATTAATTTATATATATATATATATATATATATATATATATATATATATATATATATAAGATAAAGCTAGTCTTACCATTAGTAGGCCTCATTCATGAAGCCGATCTATATGGGGGTATAAGGTTGCTGCCTATAAAATGGCAGTTTAATGGGTGTCCACTCTCACCGACCGCTTCCTTGATTGGTGGAGGGTCGTTAGCCGAACAGGTAGGATAGGGAAACTAATTCCTCATTAATAAGTACAATGAATGTATAAAGTAACTAAATGCTTTTCTAAATTCACAATCTTATTTACTTTTAGGCAAAATGTGAAATGATGTTATTGCATGAAATTACACTTTGAACCTTGCCAAGTCGTTAGTGGAGCGTGTATGGTTAACACACACACTAATTTAGGACTAGCAAAGGTGGCAAAGGGTAGCCTGATGTTTATCATAGATCAATGGAGCATGTGTGGCTAACAGGCACATTGATTAGGTCATTTGTAAAATCGAGAGTACCAAGTACATTTTCATGCTTATTCGCACCTTGTTTGTGACACTCGGTATCCCAATCACAAACAAGAAGGGCATATAGAGATTTAAGCATGGCATTGAAATGTTAAATGAATCTCAAAAGAATCTAGGAATTTCAATTTATATAAAACTTAAAACTCTTTTTCGTTTTTCATGGAGGAAATTAGTGAATCGTCATTCACTTTCCTTCAAATTATTTGCAATTTAGATTACGACATCCCTCTTCTAAATTGTGAATTATTGTGATGGGTCCTAGCCCTAATTTCTCATGTGGGTGTTTAATTGGGGACTCTTAACTAGTCAAACTTTGTCTCGTTTTCTTTTCAGATGTCTACTTCAAATAACAATGGTTCTGGCTCAACCCCTTCCGGCTCATTCTCACTCATGAACTTATGTGGGAGGGTGATTTTCGATGGTTCCAACTTCAATGATTGGATTTGCAACATCCCAATGGTCACCCGTTACGAGGACAAAGAGTATGTTCTCGATAAGAAGGTTAAGGATATTGACACCAACACTGCTACTCCCATAGAGACTGTTGCCTACGAGGCACATGAGCGAGAAGCTACGAAGGTTCCCTGCATCATGCTCACAACAATGACTGCTGAACTCCAAAAGTCCTACGAGGACTACTATCCATACTAGATGCATCAAGATTTGATGGATAGGTCCAATCAAAGCGCGAGGCAGGAAAGGTACGGGATCATTGCTGCGATGAACACTACCAAGATGAAGGATGAAGAGTCCATCACGACCCACCTTCAGAAAATGAAAAGGTATGTCGACCGCTTGTTGAAGTTAAATGTTAACTTAGATGAGAAGCTGGCCATAGATATCTTTCTACACTCCTTGCCTCCTTGTTACAACCAGTTTGTATGACCTACCACATGAACAAGGCGGAGGTCACTCTAAGCAAGCTTCAAGGCCTGCTAAGGACTTTTGAGAGTAGTCTGAAAAACAAATCCATTGCATCTACCCCTACTACTGCCCCTGTCTTGGCTATTGGGCAAGGAAAGGGTAAGAAGAAGAAGCCTCCTTCCAAGAGCCACAAGGGAAAGTCCCACCATGGTACCTCTTCTAGTGGAGCCAAGGCTGGTCCCACTCCATCCTCCTTCAACCCAAAGGATGCAAAGTGCTACTACTGCCATGAAAAGGGGCATTCGAAATGAAGCTTCCCGAAGTACTTGCAAGATATCAAGGATGGGAAGATAAAGCCATCCTTCACATGTATTTATACTATTCATTCTAACAACTCATCACATGCCACGTCTTGGGTCCTCGATAGAGGATGTGGTTTTCACATGGATTCTGATTTGTAGGGTCTAAGAAGAAGTAGGGCTTTGGAGCATTGGAAGATAAACTTGATCATGAGGAATAGGAAAGCGTCGCCTGTCACCAAGATTGGAGTTTACTATTTAGTGCTTAGTAGTGGGTTAGGTTTAGATTTTAATAATTGCTGTTACTCTTCAGAAATGACAGGAAACATTATTTCTTTTCATGGTTTGTATAAACAAGGTTTTAGATTTTCGTTTAATAATGAAAATGGTTCTATTAATGCTTTCTTTAATGGTAGATTCTATTTTGAAGCATTGCCTTGTAATGGTATATATGAAATTGTGATGGTTGTAGACAACATAGGAAATGATGTGTTCCACATCAATTCTTCCAATAGTTTGGAAACCGCATGTTTGTGGCATTTTCGTCTTGCACATGTCAACAAGAAGCACACAGCCTAACTCCAAAAGGATGGAGTGTTGGAGTCGTTCGACCTTAGGGATGATGACGTGTGCGGGACTTGTTTTCTTGGAAATATGACCAAGTCACCCTTCACTAGTTCTTGTGAAAGGGGTGAGGGTTTATTGGATCTCATACACACCGATGTGTGTCGTCCCTTTAGATCCACCACAAGGGATGCGAACTGCTTCTATGTGACTCTGACCGACGATTATAGCAGATATGGTTATATCTAATTAATCAAGCACAAGTCAGAAAATTAAGCAAGAAGTGGAGAATTAATTGGGCAGGAAAATTAAGATGCTTCGATTCGATCGAGGTTGTGAGCACCTTACTCTTGAATTCCATGACTACCTCAAGGAATGAGGAATTGTTTCGCAATTGACGCCACCTAGGACACCGTAGTTGAATGGTGTGGCTGAGAGGCGCAATAGAACTTTGTTGGACATGTTTCATTCCACGATGAGTCATGTTTTGTTACTTATCTTAGTTGGGGGGGGGGGGTATACCATAAAGACTACCGCCCATATCCTTAATCTAGTCCCTACTAAGACGGTTATCAAAACACCTCAAGAGATGTAGACAGGGAAAGCTCCCTTGTTGGCACATAATAAGGTTTGGGGTTGCGAGGCTTTCGTATAACGAGAGACTCACAACAAGCTCAAACCTCTTAGTGAGTGGTTTATTTTCATCGGCTACCCGAAAAAGTCCTTTGGATATATATACTATAGATCTAGTAACAATGTTGTCTTCGTTGCGAGGACAGGGATATTTAGAGAGCGAGAACTCATAAGCCAAGAGGATAGTGGGAGACAAATTAATCTTGAAGAGCTTCAAGAGTCAAGTAATGGAGGAACCTCTAACGCTAGCATTCAACCCGATGAGGAAACACCTGTTGAACCGAATAACGAGTCCTTACCTATTAGATGTTCCAGTAGAGTTAGTGTTCCACCTGTGTTATATGGTTTTCATATAAAAAGTGAGCGTGATACATTTATTAGTGATACTACACTAGTAAATTTGGATGAACCCAATAGCTACAAGGGAATATGGCAGATGGATTCCAAAACCGCTTTCCTTAATGGAAAGTTGGCTGAAAATGTTTACATGAGTCAGCCAGAGGGTTTTATCGATGCATAACACCATAATAGAGTGTGTAAGCTTGAGAAATCCATCTATGGATTGAAACAAGCGTCTCGTAGATGGAATCTTTGTTTAGATGAGAAAGTTAAAGAGTTTGGTTTCTTGTGAAGCGAGGATTAGTCTTGTTTATATGTAAAACCCAGTGGTAGTATAGTTAGCTTTCTCGTTTTGTATCTGGACGGCATACTACTCATAGGAAACAACGTCCCAACCCTACAGGAGGTTAAGTCCTGGCTTGAGAAGTGTTTTGCTATGAAGGACCTCAGAGAAACTGCTTATATTCGTGGGATAAGGATATTGAGAAACATGAGTAAAAGACTAATAGGACTTGGACAAAGCACTTACTTGGATAAAGTGTTGAAATATTTTAGCATGGAAAATTCCAAGAAATGGGAGTTACCAATCCAAAGCAATACCAAATTGAGTAAGACTCAAAGCCTGAGTACCGAAGCTGAGATAGCAGAAATGAGTTAATTACCATACGCTTCTATAGTTGGCTCAATTATGTATGGTATGACTTGTACTCACCCTGATGTGGCTTTCGCTTTCAGCATGGTCAACAAATAGCAAGGGAACCCCGGTGGAGCACATTGAACCGTAGTGTAACGCCCGTGTTTCTGTGCTACGCATTAGTATAATGATGTAGTTGTCAAGATCATCCATTGTAACCTATTTTGAAGTAATAAAGATGAATTACTCAAATATTATGTGAATTATGTGATTTTATGTGCTTATATATTGGCTTCTAAAGACATAATAAAAATAAGTGTCGAAAATAAAGTGTTAGATAAACCTACTATCTATACATAAAGTTGTAGTGGTCGAAACAAGGACTCCAGATATATAAAGAATGCCGAAATCCGAGTTATAACGAAGAAGTTATGGCCCACTGAAGTTTTACGGCAAAACCGGCATGACACCGCGTAACGTAAAAAGTGAATTTTTGATAAACTACTTTTTAGCCTTAGAGATATAAATGAAAGTTTTAGTATACGTGCATAAGGAAGTTTTGATTTTTCTAAGATTTGGCATAGCAGTGCATAGCCTAGAATTCACATTTTAGATCGATCGATTTTTGGCCGACGCAACCTAAAGCAGAATTGAAGATCTCATTAATAGGAGCTCAAAACCAAGAAGACATACGAAAACGGAGTCTGTATGTAGAAGTTATGAACTTTACATGGTCATTTAAAAGTGTAATCTTCTCTAATTTTTAAACTTTAAACCGGTGGAGAATTAGCTGATGGATTCAAAAGGAGAGTTATAGATAAAGTCAATACCTACCCGTGGATATAAAGAATGTCGAAAACGGAGCTCGTATGCGAAAGTTACGGGGTTTAAAAGCTGGCAGGGTGCTGCTGCAAAAGGGGTGACGTGGCACAATATAGGGCACCTACGTTTTGCCACCAGAATCATGACATGTGGCACCAACTCGATGATTTGGAGGCCCACACGAGTTGAGCCATATTTCAGCTATAAATAGAGGTACGAAGGTGCCTTCATTCCTCACACCTTTAGCCTCTTCTTTCTCCCTCTACACACTCTCTAACTCCCTAACTCCCCGCCCCCTCGAAGCCCTAGGAAACCCCCTAGCGCTTGAAGAAAGCCCGGAAGCGCCCGAAGGCTCCGAGAAAAAGACCTTTTCGGCTTGGAAGCGTTGCTCCAGTGAAACCTGGTTTCTAATAAAAATCCTCTGTAAGTGAGATACACCTACCATACTTTAAATATAGCTTATATATAAATATAATATTGTTATTATGAATCTATAAATAAGATTTATCAATGATTCAAAGTCATTATACTGATTGAACTACTTACGGGAGAGATATCTAGAATGGTCACATTGGGTATGGTTGTTGGATTTTAGAAAAGCTATATGCCGAAATGGTCTTGCCTCCCAACTCTACTGCCTGGCTGATCCTTACTTGATAGATCATGAAGTAGACATCGAGTTAATGATAAAGCTAGAGTAATAATTTGTCGTAATAAATATTAGACTAAAATATAGTTGTAATAATACTAGGTTTCGTCAAAGGACAATAGAATCATTAGAAGCAAAGCACTGACCGAGTTTAGAATCATCACTTTGACAAGTGAGTGCATAGTTACTTTCATCTTACACATAGATATGAAGTATTTTATATAAATTA
Organism: Lactuca serriola; assembly: GCF_051521515.1. Taxonomy (NCBI): domain Eukaryota; kingdom Viridiplantae; phylum Streptophyta; class Magnoliopsida; order Asterales; family Asteraceae; genus Lactuca; species Lactuca serriola. The sequence continues at coordinate 196,035,755 of NC_136415.1, forward strand.
CGTGCTATGTGGGCATATAACATTTATACTTGCTATCTATGCTGGATGAATGATTTTATACATGTTTTAAATAATTTAAACTGTATATGTATTTTATATCTACAAAAGTGTTGGGGTAAAACATTGGTAGACGAAATAGCGATGAGCAATAAAATGATGAGAGGCCTCGATGTTGACGATGTTTCCAGTCATCTAGCAGAGTATAGATGATGACCACTGACTTTTCTAGACAGTCCAGTGGAACGGTAGTAGGCTCGCAACCTATAGGTGTTTATGAATGATATGTTCACTTGTGTACTCCATCCCTATCATGGTTGCCTTTAGGACATTTATTGCTTAGGAATCCCCCAGTGTCCATCCCGATGATAATCCTTAGGCTAGGTCCCTTATGATAGGTGCTTAGGGACGTAATGTGAGGATAACGCGAACGGGTAATTGGGTTATTGTTGGTGGATGAAATTAATAAAGTTATTTATTGTGGGTTGAAAACCCTATGTGTGCACCGGGCTCCCATGCCTGACCCACTCAGTTTCTTGTATTAGAGGTAGTGGCACTCGAGCATAGATGTGAAGTTTGGATGAGGGATTATGGATTATAGGCCTGTATTTATGAATAAATGTTTTAAGGCTTATATTGTACTGTTTATGCTTTTGATCTGTATCGAACATGACATCCTAAGGTTTTTAATGAAATACATTTCTTCGAAAATACTTTGATAAAGTTTTATCATATTTTCTTTTGGGAACAAATTACACAACACTTTTATTTAAAATTGTACTCTGATTTTCAAACAAGCATAAACAAAATCAGTCTTTTCAGGCCGTGAAAATGGGGATATCACAGTTAGTATCAGAGCATTTGTTTAAGCGAACTAGAAATTTGTAGGATTTCTAGACTTAAGCTTAGAATGCTAAGCGATGATTGTGAGATGAGTTTCTACTATATTTTAGACACAAGCATTAGTTTATTTTAGGAAAGATGCCTAAAATGCTTTTATGTGCTATATGCTATTATTTGTTCGGATCTATGGCATGTTGCCGACTGGATCTGGACACCTTATGTGTTCAGGATTCTAAAAGTACGACAACGATATTAGAACTAGCATGTAAATGTTTTGGAGAAATAAGGATGATTTAAATGTCTATCCAAATGATGATCTAAATTTACGCTATTTCGTGTATAGATCAAGATGGCAATAACCCAAAGTGGAAATGCAAACGAAAATAGGAATCAATATCCGCAACCTCAAGTGATTGAGCATGTGCCTATTGTAGCAGTCGCACCTGAGCCAATCACAATGGTCGGGGTAGAAGCGATGATCCAAATGATGTTGGATCATCAAATGGAGGAGGCAAGGTGATTAGTGCTACAAGATAGGGACGAACCTACGATGTTAGTTGAACAACCATAATTGAACGATGGGCAGTCAGAAGAGCGAAGTACAGTGGGGCCGTTGGTCAAGCTAACCCATCAATAGTTTGAAGAAAAAACCAAGATGACATAGAAGAAAGGAATGGATGCAAGTACAAATATTTTCTAACTTTCAGGCCATCAACCTTCACTGGGAAGGAAGATCCGATCGGAGTTATGGATTGGATCTCGGAGATGGAGTTGGCCTTCATGATGTGTGGTTGCAGAGGCAAGTTACAGACAACATTTGCAGTACACCAGTTCAGGGGAGGTGCAGTTCGATGGCGGAACACCTTAGGGAAGACTTTGAGCCCCAATGAGCCCCTTCAACTAACGTAGGCAGAGTTTTTGGTACAATTCAAGCGCAAGTACTGCTCACCCAAAAATCTGCTTGAGCTAGAGAACTAATTCCTAACTTTGAAGAAAAGGATCATGTCCATTGATGAATACACCAACAACTTCACAGACAAGATGGAGTTTTCCTTGCGCTTTATCCCAGACAATCTGACGAAAATTGACAAGTACGCTAAGGGACTTCCATGGGAGTATGCGATGCCAGCACATGAGGCGCCTACTTTAGAGGCAGCTATCTCGGTTGCCAAGTCTGTGGAGGATATGATCAAGGGAAGAGCTGCCAGCAAGGTTGAGGTTGGCAAGAAGAGGAAAAATGAAGGGTCTGCAAGGCCGAATAAGAAAAATAAGTCTGGTTCACGGAAGTGGTGCGACAAGTGCAAGAAGAAGCACTTTGGGAAATGTGAAGGATAAGTCACTTGTTTTAAGTGTGGAAAGCCTGGGCACTATGCCAATGAGTGCATGTTCAATAAGAAGGTATGTTATGGGTGCAACAAGGAAGGGAACATCTTGAGGGACTGCATGAAGAAGAAAGAGGCAACAATACCCAACGTTCCACCAAAGCCGAAGGTAAGAGCCTTCCAGATGATGCTAGAAGTTGTGAAGGAGGCATCAGATGTCACTTCAGGTACCTTTCTTGTAAATGGATTACATGCCAATATACTATTTGTTTCGGGAGCGAACTACTACTTTGTATCACATGAATTTGGTCAAAAACTAGCATTACCTGTAGAAAAACTTGATAATACCCTAGTTGTGGAAGTTGCAAGTGGCAAGTTTGTATCTGTTAGTGATCATATTAAGAACATCGTCATTAACTTAAAGGGAAACGAATTCCAAAAAGAGTTGTTACCCAGAGAGTTGAAGAGTTTCGAGATAGTTTTGGGAATGGATTGGCTTAGCGCAAACGATGCCGACATACTTTGTAGGAAGAAGATATTAAGAGTAAACCCGCCTTGAAAAGAGTCAATGATGGTGTATAGGGACAAATGCAGAGTAAACTCTGGAATCATTTCCCTAATGAAAGCCAAAAAAATGTTTGTCTAAAGGGCATATCATACTTGGCATTTGTGATCGATGCTAAGAAGGAGAAGAAGGAGATGCAAAGTATACCAGTGGTGTGTTTGTTGGATTAATGTCTAAGTCCATAACTATAATTGGTAAGACTTGACCCGACCCGGCATGGTCCATTTGGGTTGCATACCATCATGCACTTGGATAGACTATAATGAGAGAAATAAGACACTTATGGTTATTAATATATTATAAGTTGTAGTATATTAATAATAAGAATAATAAGATTATTTAATTAGTATTGATCAAGAATTAATCTAGGATTAATTAAGTGATCAAAAGAAGACTAATTAAATATATGGGTTGATTGTGTAAATCATCCATACTTGTATAGTGGGCTAATGCTCCATGGATAATCAAGTTGGGCTAAAACCCATAGGATGGTCCATGGATGCTCCATGGTGTATTTGTACCCATGGATCATGGAAATGAAAGGCCATGTCAATTAGGGTTTACATGGTGTAACCCTAACTATATAAGCATCTTATTCTTGACCAAAATCGGCCACTAGAGAGACTAGTGTGTGGAAAAGAAAGGGCTAGCCGATTTCATGAAGTGTAGAATTCTCTCAAGTTAATCCATGTGTATTTGGTGTTGTGTGAACCATTTGAGGTGTCACACTTGGGGCACTTGGCACTCAAGCTTCATGAAGACTTTCTACACCAAAGAGGTATGTATTCTATCTTGCTATAGTTATTGTTTTGTATGCTAGATTAGGATAATACCTTGGAAGTTCTTATTTGAATGTATAATAGAGAAAACATAGATCCAAGGTATTTAGGGTTGCATGTACACTTAGGAGTGTTAGAATGATCATAACCCAACAGTGGTATCAGAGCCTAGGCTTGTTTTCTTGTTATACTTGCAAAAGAAGCTGGAAAATCGAGTTTTCATGTTGTCTGCCCAGCAGACTCGCCGAGTCCAAGGCAAAATGCATCCAACTCGCCGAGTTGGTTGATGCCACTCGCCGAGTAGGAGCCCCAGACAGCATATATTCAAGGTTTTTGGCTAGAAATGGACTAGGAACATTACCCTAAGTTGTTTTTGAACTTATAAACTTGTTTTTGATGTGGTAATGTTCATGCTAATCCATTTTCAAAGATAATTGTCAATAGATTCATGTTTTGTATTAGTTTAAGGTTTAGACTAATTACATGAAAAAGTTTGATTTGAATTATCTTGTTCTTATGAGTTGCTTAGATTAATAGAAATGTTGAGTGAAATAGTTGTTTTCAATCGATTTTAATCTAAGAGTTGAGTATAAAATGTGTTTGTGTAACTTGTCCTCAAGTTACATGAAGGGTCACATTAAAGACTCATAAAATTCATAAAAGTTGGCAATGGTTACAACTTGAAGAGTCTTGTGTCATTGAATAATTTTTTTTTATGACTCCATAACTTGTCCTCAAGTTATGGAAGTTCAAGAGTCACTTCATTAAAAGAAAAATATGTAAGCATAATTAAATCCATAAGTTATAAAATAAAGAAAAAGTTAGTTCTTTTATTTGTTTAAAGTCTTCCATAACTTGTCCTCAAGTTATGGAACTTGAAGAGTTTTTGGATTAAAACTACTTTAAACACATAAGTTACGGAATTAATTAGTTTTGAATAGTTTCAAAACTTGCCCTCAAGTTTTGGAATTTGAAAAGCTTTCACTTATGAATACTTTAATTCCAAGTTAGCCCTTAGAATTTTAAAAGTTAAAATTCAACCCTTATACTTTATAATATTATAAGTTAATAATATATATATGTATAAGAGTAAAGTCAGTCTTACCGCTAGTACGCCTCATTCACGAAGCCGGTCTATAAGGTGGGTATAAGGTTGTTGCCTATAAAATGGCAACTTAATGGGTGTCCACTCTCACCCACCGCTTGCTTGACCGGTGGAGGGTCGTTAGCCGAACGGGTTTGAAAGGACTAGAATTCTCCCTTCATTAAAAGTATTAATGATAATACTAAGTAACTAAACTCTTAATAATACCCAATCTTAGTTACTTAGGAAAAATGTGAATAAGGTGCTAACCCATGAAATTACACTTTACACTTTGTCTAAGTCGTTAGTGGAACATGTGTGGTTAACCGGCACACTAACTTGGACTTAACAAGGTAGGTAAAGGGTGACTTAATATTTATCATAGTATCGATGGAGCGTGTGTGGTTAACCGGCACATCGATTGAGGGGTAATTTATTAAGGGTACCAAGTGATTTGCATGGTTACTTCACACCTTGTTTTGTGATCCTCGGTATCCCAGTCACAAAACCTGAAGGGCACACTCGAGATTGAAACATGCCTTTGAACAGTTCAATGAATCTCAAAGATCTAGGAGTTTCAAAACCAATTAAAACCTAATAATACATTTCGTTTATCTTGGTGGAAATTGGTGAATCGTCATTCACCTACCTTCAAATATTTTATAGCTTGGATTACAGCATACCTCTTCTAAGTTATAAAATAGTTTGTTGGGTCCTAGCCTTATTATTTCATATTGGGTGTCATATTAAGGACTTTAAATCAACTATCTTGAATATCTCCCAAAAGATGTCTGCAATAGACACCTATGATCTTCCCAAATCTCTTGAAACAAGGTTTCCTAATGAAGATGATGTCCCATGGATATCATACTTCATTCACCTCCTCCAATTATTCTCCCTAACCCACAAGTTCTTGAAAAGTTTAAGGTCACTCAAGCCCTATTGGCAAGGCAAGGTCTAGGTGTGATCACATCTTGGAGATGTAGTCACATATTGACAAGCCGGGAGAGTTGGGTGTCAAAGTCTTGAGAAAGTTGGTGGTTCAATCACTTTCTAAGTCACATAGTGAGTTCCTTTGGAACACCTATGAAACAGACTATGACAAGACCCTTAATGATCTTATCTATTTGCTAAGATCAACTTCCTAAAACTTTATGGACATTGACAATGATGACATTGGATATCTAGTAAAGCTCTCTCTTCCCGATGGAAAGGGATCGGCCATAGTCAACTCGGTTGACCAAATGGTAAAGAGAAAAGCTAAGTCTGTGATAGTCTCGTGTACCATTATCAAAGGGTCCATATGTTTGTATTGCCAAATAAAGGGGCATTGGTTGCGAAGCTGCCAAAATTTACCTAAGGATGTTAAAGTCAATAAGTTTGACTCTACTTCAGGTAAAATCCACTATCTAACTCTGTTAAGTTTCTATTCTGAGATTCTTAATATTTGATGTGACTGGGTCACATGGTGATGTTTTAAGAATCAAAGAAAAAGTGAAGAAACTTAAAGAAAGAATATGCTGAATCTGATCGCATAGATGGATTTCTATCGCATAATTTGAATATCGGATTCTTGAGCTACTTCTTAGGAGTTATGAGATATTTCTTAGGAATAGATAACAACAAGTTTTCATATGGATTGTAAGGATAAGTTTTTCCGCAAAGTTTTAAAATAAAAGAAAATTTTTTATTTTATTTATTTTAAAATATCCTTACAATGGCATTTGAGGAAAATTTGTTGCTTATAGGATTCCAATAATAGCAAGAGTGGAAATATGAAATTGATTCTTTCATTTGTGGTAATGTCAAAATTTACCAAATAAGGAAAGATTCTCATCACCCAAGTTTCAATTGGACCGAAACTTGGAATCGTGCAAGTTATATAGCATGATGAATGAGAACTTTCAAGTTTTGGAAAAATTAAGACTAATTACTCGTTCACATGGATGTGTGAGTCAAGTAAAGGACTAAGGGATTGAGTACATAGTCTTGTGCACTGGTCAAGTCCACCACAAAAGATTGATGAGACTATTCGTCATAGTTTACTAAAGCTCAGTAAATATGATTATACTTACAAGCTTAAGTGTAACTCTAAGACATTGGAAAAGGTTCCAATGTATGGCAGAGCGAATAAGAAGAATCAAAATGGCAGAAGGATAAAAGTTTCTCAAATCTTAAAAGATGGGAGAGTACTTTAGTATCAGTTTTGTGATCATCTTAATGATTAAGTAACCATAGCACAATTAGTTCTCTAAGGAAATCTTAGTGCATTCTTATGACTAAGAAAAGGAACTTGAATTGTTGAAATGGTTAAATCAAGAAGATGAGTAATACTTCTTTCCAATACAAGTCTTAGAGTCATACTTCAAGATTGTAACTTGAGTGATATGTCTTAAAGAAGGTGTAAAACACTTGTCAAGTGTAAGAGTAAAAGTTTCCTACTCTTGTACATTTGAAATTGGTAAGTTGTGATGTTTTGGATAAAACAAAGACCAACTTAGGCCAATTGTGTGAAGTGTTTGTCTTGATTAGAATCCACACTGTCTCTTGGATGTCTGACAAGGGAGTCTTATAGGTCAAGAGGACAGTGGGAGTCTTAAAGGTCTTGAAAGTCTCAAGAACTAATCAAGAATAGAACTTGAAGTTCTTCACTAGCACACAACTTGAGGTTCATAACCTATCGTGTTGACATATTCTGTGCCCATTCCAGTTAAAGTTGACTTTGCATATGAGTTCTTAGAGTTCTCAATGTGTTGCATAACAACTTGGAAGCAATGGTAGGCCCTTAAGCTGCCAGGTGGCAAGAAATTAAGATTGAGTTCAATCCATATGGTTTTGGATTTGTCATTATCCTTGTCTTGTGACTATGATTTTGACAATTCACATGGATAAGAACACATACACCATTAAATCTAAGTGTCATAAGGTTTCTCTCCGATTCATGAAAATGATGGTGAGGAAACACTTTCACTAAGTAGATTTTAGCTAGATAGCAATTGTGATATTTGCATTCTCAAAGTCGTTAGTGGAGCGCGTGTGGTTAACCGACACACTAACATGGACTTGTGAGAAGTAGCAAAAAGGTCTAAACATTATGATTACGGCATCCCTCTTCATAAGTGTTTAGATACACAAGTGTGCTATCTAAGGGAAGGTGTATGATTTTGATAAAGTCTTATCAAAACAATCTAGTATCAGAAATCTGAACTTTGGTAAGAAAGTCAATGAAGTATTGATTTCTAGAAGTCCAGCTGATTTCTGAGTACATGTCAAAGCTAGTGGGAGCATAAGTGTTATGCTAATAATCATCATGTTAGTGGGAGCATGATAATTATGACAAGTATTGCAAGTTAGCAATGTTAATTATAGAAAAACAAAAGTTTCAAATGGGAAAAAGTTGTTTTGCTATAATTAAGGGAGAGGAAATTATACTTCATCTCAAATCTACAAGCTTAGATCGTGAGGTTTTAATCATTTAGTCAAGGATATATATATGAATTTCATGTTGGAATGGCTCAACATAAGGAAATTCTGTATATGGGTCCATTATTTGCGTTCTAAAATTCGGTTATGATTACGGCATCCCTTTTCATAATCTGAATTATGAGAACTTGGCAAATTGAAATGGACATATTATAGCAAAAGACTGGTTTAGTCTTTATGTGAGACATCATGAATCGTGTCCCATATGCTTCGGATATAGGATCGATTACATGTGCTATATTCATCCTTTCTAAAATTTTCCAAATGCCTGGGGCATTAAGAAGGGAAAAGGTTTAGAACTGGATATGACTAAAAGGATTAAACAATTGTCGAGAACAATCTAAGGTTTTCCAAAGATTGGTTGCTCAAGGACAGTTTGGAAGTATAGTGATAATTCTGGAAGGACCATACTGACATAATCTGTAAGGAGGCAAGTCTTGTTCAGAAGTGATAGTCAAAATGGAATCTGGAAATGTTTCAAAGTTAGAATTTTCAATTTGTTTAAGATTAGGAAATTTAATGCAAGAAGGTTGTTTCCAAGGAGCTGATATCCTTTGGAATACTCTGTAATGATTGTTGTCAAGTCTTTCTGACTTTGTGCATAATCATTACAAGAGGAACAATGCATATAAGTTTAGAATCTAACAGATTTTAGTAAATGGCATGAATTTGGAATTCTTGCATTTGCAGTAAGGATTTGGGAGTGTGAAAAGAGAATCATTGAAGTTATGTTCAATTGATCTAGTTCACAAAGTAAAGATCATAGACAAACATAGCATGCATACTTGGTGTATAGCATGACTAGTGTTTAGAAAACATAGTGTACATGCTTGGAGCATGGGACAACTACTGTTTTAAATTCAAGAATAAAGTTGATAGCTGAAACAGTATACAATGAATAATGTGTAATCATATGGTGATAAATAAAAGGTGTTTTATTTATGTTCATAGGTTTTGATACCATATTGGATTCAATTATTATTGTGTTTCATTTTGCATGTTTTGACTTCCCGAATAAACTGGGTTATTCTTCCGGAATGACTAAGTTATTCAAACCATCCACAGTCGGTCATATGTCGGAAGTAGATATGAATTAAGACTGTCATGGGTTGGCTTGTAGAGGTCTAAGGTGTTGGACAAAGGGCTACAACACTCATGAGTGCTCATAAGTTCTGAGTATTGGATTCAACCCGCGCTCATTGGAATCACTTCATGGATTTTATCACGAGTGATCATGAGACGATAATATCTTATATTCTTCAAACCTAGAGATATGAGTTGTTACTATGAGTTGATAGTACATTGATTGCACGAAAATGCATACGGTAACTCGGTGCTATAAAACGTGCTTTTGTGTATGATTCAACAAATAGTAGAACAAGCCATATGAGTCGAAGTTTATCCATTCCTTTTACCTTCGGGATAAAAGCGATATCTGTGGGCCCCTCGATGATTTGATGATGACAAATGGAAGTGCTCGGCCGGGCCAGGACTGATTTGATTTGTTCAATTAGTCAGTCATCATAAATCGGAAATCGGGAAACAACAAATGGACAGAGATAATGATTATAATCCATGTCTCAGTCCATATGATATCTAGAATGGAGGAATATATGATCCCTTATCTAATGGACAAGTCATTGACAAAGCTCAGAGTTCATCGACAAGTTTAGAGTTGGACAGAAGCTTTTGAGAGCTACGATTGCCAGTTGGTTCCTGAAGTCATACGCAATAATAGTTTTAGACTTATCCAAGTGGGAGACTGTTGGATTAATGTCTAAGTCCATAACTATAATTGGTAAGACTTGACCCGACCCGGCATGGTCCATTTGGGTTGCATACCATCATGCACTTGGATAGACTATAATGAGAGAAATAAGACACTTATGGTTATTAATATATTATAAGTTGTAGTATATTAATAATAAGAATAATAAGATTATTTAATTAGTATTGATCAAGAATTAATCTAGGATTAATTAAGTGATCAAAAGAAGACTAATTAAATATATGGGTTGATTATGTAAATCATCCATACTTGTATAGTGGGCTAATGCTCCATGGATAATCAAGTTGGGCTAAAACCCATAGGATGGTCCATGGATGCTCCATGGTGTATTTGTACCCATGGATCATGGAAATGAAAGGCCATGTCAATTAGGGTTTACATGGTGTAACCCTAACTATATAAGCATCTTATTCTTGACCAAAATCGGCCACTAGAGAGACTAGTGTGTGGAAAAGAAAGGGCTAGCCGATTTCATGAAGTGTAGAATTCTCTCAAGTTAATCCATGTGTATTTGGTGTTGTGTGAACCATTTGAGGTGTCACACTTGGGGCACTTGGCACTCAAGCTTCATGAAGACTTTCTACACCAAAGAGGTATGTATTCTATCTTGCTATAGTTATTGTTTTGTATGCTAGATTAGGATAATAACTTGGAAGTTCTTATTTGCATGTATAATAGAGAAAACATAGATCCAAGGTATTTAGGGTTGCATGTACACTTAGGAGTGTTAGAATGCTCATAACCCAACAGTGTTATTATCCGAAAGTCTCCCGAAGATCTTCCAAGATTACTGCCTGATACACAAGTAGAGTTTCAGATAGACTTGTTACCAGGAACGACACCAATAGTGAAAGCACCATACCGATTAGCACCGACAGAGATGAAGGAGCTTATGACTCAACTTCAGGAGTTGTTGGACAATCGTTTCATTAGACCTAGTTCATCACCCTGGGGAGCTCTGGTGTTATTTGTAAAGAAGAAGGATGGAAGCATGAGGATGTGTATAGACTACAGAGAGCTGAACAAGGCAACGGTGAAAAACAAGTATCCATTGCAGAGGATTGATGACCTATTTGATCAGCTGCAACATTCGAGCTATTTCTCAAAGATCGATGTTAGGTTAGGATATCATCAGCCGAAGGTGAGAGAGCAGTATATTGAGAAGGTTGCATTCAGAACAAGATATGGACACAACGAGTTCTCGGTTATGTCATTTGGACTAACCAATACTCCAGGAACATTCATGGATTTGATGAAATGGGTTTGTAAACCATTCCTCGATAAATTTGTGATCGTGTTCGTAGATGACATTCTGATTTACTCAAAAAGCCAGGAGGAGCATCGCAAGAATCTACGAGAAGTGTTGGAAGTGTTGAAGAGGGAGAAGCTATATGCAAAGTTCTCCAAATACAATTTTTGGATCTGAGAAGTCCAAGTCTTGGGTCATGTGGTTAACCAAGAAGGCATAATGGTTGACCCAGCAAAGATCGAAGTTGTGATGAAGTGGGAATGACCGAAAAGTCCCATAGAGATTCGAAGCTTTCTGGGATTAGTTGGATATTACCGAAGGTTTATCCAAGGCTTTTCTTCGATAGTTGCTCCATTGACAACTTTGACCCACGAAAAGAGCCACATATACATGGAGTGAGAAGCACAAAGAAGCATTCGAGAAGCTAAAGAAGAAATTATGTGAGGCACCAATTCTTTCTCTACCCAATGGAATTGAAGACTTCGTAGTATATAGCGATGTGTCGGGAGTCAGGTTAGGATGTTTTCTAACTCAAAGAGAAAAGGTGATAGCATATGCATCTCGACAATTGAAAGAGCATGAAAAGAACTACCCCACTCATGATTTGGAGTTGGCAGCAATAGTATTTTCCCTAAAGACATGTAGGCATTATCTCTATGGCACAAAGTACAAACGTTTCACTGATCATAAGAGTCTCCAATGTCTCTTTAATTAGAAAGAATTAAACATGAGAAAACGATGCTGGCTAGAGTTACTCAAGGACTACGGCTATGAGATACTTTACCACCCCGGTAAAGCAAATGTTGTCGCTGATGCTCTAAGTCGAAAAGTCAACCTTGAAAGAAAAAGGCCAAGAGCATTCAGAATAGAAGTTGTCTTGACTATTGTGGAAAGTATCAAGAAAGCTCAGGAAGAAGCTTTAGAGAAAAATGAATTAAATGAATAACGTTTAGGCAAAACATTAGTGTTCGGTATAAACAGTCAAGGATTAAAGGTATTCCAAGATTGGATTTGGGTACCTAAGACAGGAGGAGTAAGATATCTTCTAACGGAAGAAGCACACAAGACCATGTACTCGATTCATCCGGTAGCACTAAAATGTATAGGGACCTATCACCCTACTACTGGTGGCTGACGACGAAGCTCGATGTCACAAAGTATGTGGTCGAGTGTGTAACTTGTGCAAGGGTTAAGGCACAACATCAGAAACCGTACGCGAGTTTAGAACCTTTACCTATACCCATGGGTAAATGGGAAGACATCACTATGGATTTTGTTACTAAACTACCCAGAACGAAGAACGGTCACGACATTATTTGGGTAGTCGTGGGTCGTTTCACAAAAAGTGCACACTTCATAGCAGCCAATGAGAAATCGTCTATGGATAAGCTCGCAAATGCTTACGTGAAGGAAGTGGTAAGACTTCATGGTGTTCCTTTAATGATCATATCAGATCGTGATAGTTGTTTCATGTCAAGGTTTTGTAGAAGTCTACAAGAGGAATTAGGTACGAAATTATGGTTAACTAAAGCTTACCATTCGCAGACTGATGGTCAGAGTGAAAGAAAGACTCACACGCATGAAGATATGCTAAGAGCATGTACCCTGGAATTCCAAGGTAACTGGGATGAACACTTACCTCTGGTAGAGTTTTCCTACAATAATAGTTTCCACTTGAGCATCAAGATGGCACCTTATCAATCCTTGTATGGACAAAAGTGTCGTACACCGTCTTGTTTGCTTGAGGTTGGAGAAAAGCAGTTTATGGGCCCCGAGATAGTCCATCAGACTCCAGAAAAGCTAAAGGTGATCAGGAAAAGAATGTTAGTAGCTCAGGATCGTCAAAAGAGCTATGCTGAAAAGAAAAGACGATCGATGGCATTTGAAGTTGGAGATACTTTTTTGCTTAAAGTCTCACCGTGGAAAGGACTTATAACATTCGGTAAATGAGGAAAGTTGAGTCCAAGGTTTATAGGACCATTCAAAGTTCTTCAGAAGATTGGGAATCAAGCTTACAAGCTCGAATTACCCGAAGAACTAGATGGTATTCATAACACTTTCCATGTGTGTTATTTGAGGAAGTTGATGGGAGAAGTTCTTGACATAATTTCAATTTTAGAGTTAAGGATGGATGAAAATAAGAGGCTAATCGAAGAGCCCGAGGAAATCACTTACCGTAAGACTAAGAAGTTACGACACAAGATGGTCGACTTAGTGCTTGTGCGCTGGAAATATACAAATGGGCCGAATCTCACCTGAGAAACAGAGAGTGACATGATGAGTCGCTACCCACATCTGTTTGCTGATGCATAATTCCGAGATAGAATCATCCTAAGGGGGAGAGAATTGTAACGCCCGTGTTTCTGGGCTACTATTAGGACATACTTATATGTGGTTTGAGCTAGGAAACTATTTGTATAGATCTTAATAGGGTCTTGGTCATTCTATGTATGTTTTGGTGTTGTTTGCGGTTGTGAAGGCATTCACGGTCGTGAACGGGTATACGGCCGTGAACACGTGTTCATCCCTGAACCTTGTTCACGGCCAGTCTGTCCCTATATATAGGTGTGTGTCAGATCATGTCAATAGTGTGGTCAGAGAGTTCACAGTTTATGTGTGTGCTGTCAAGGTGTACTAAACGTGTTTGCGGCCCAGCAATAAAACGTGTGCATTGCTTGATCAATTTCTTCTACTTCTCTGTTTTGTTCCTGTTTGATTGGTTGTTATTATTTGATCGGTGTTTTGGTTCCTGGATTTGGGACTTTACAAATGGTATCATAGCCAATCCAGTATCAAATTCATGTTGGGTGTTTACGGCTTAGATTCTTCATCCTTTTTTGTGATTAATTAAGTGTTCAATTGTTGTATGTGTGCGTTTGTTTGAAGATTCAAGGCTATCAAGAGCAAAATCTACTATTTTTAACGAAATCCACATGTTTACGGTTGCAACTGCTGAAGTGATTACAGTCGTGAAATGTTCATGGTCTGTATCTGGTCTTCCTATTCAAAGAGGTTAACCGTGAACAGATTTTGACAATGTTCCATTTAATGGTTTTTTACCATGATCTATTCTTGACCAAAAAATCTTTATTCATCGTGAAAGCTTCATATTTGACTATGTACGGCCATAAACTGCTATATACGACCGTGAAGAGTGTACGACTGTGATCTTTATACGGCCGTAAACCCACCTCGGTTTCAAAGATTTCAATTGTAGTTTCCTTGTTATTTTGGTTTTTTAAAAATTAAAAAAAAAAATCAAAAATCAGAAAAAAAAAATGGACTACCATTCATCAAGAGCTTGACTCCATTATGGGAATAACCACACACATTCCAAGACTGCTATCTACTGAAGGTCTCCCAGAGTGAAAAATCATATAGAAAAGTATATTACAATGAAAGATTTCAAGACATGGAGATGTATCTTGAAAGTACCTGTCAAAATCACCACAACTCTCGAAAATGGAATAATTGTTGACAAAGAGTATGAAGAGTACACCGATGAAGAGTTTGATAGAGTTGAACAGCAAGAGAAAGAACTTGCCACACTCACTATGGCCATATCACATGAGATTGCCCAACGCTTTCAAGAATATACGTCTGCAAAAGCTCTATGGGAGGAACTAATTGAGGTTTATGAAGGCAACGAAGACATGAAGCAGAGTCGCCAAGATATGCTCAGGCAAAACTTTAACATGTTCAATCATGTTCTGGGTGAAACATTGGAAGTTCAATTGCATAGGTTCATCATTCTTACGACCAAAATGAGCTCTGCTGGTGTCTTGGTCACCAGGTCCAAAATTAAAAAGAAGCTACTAAATTCATTGACAAAGTCATGGGATATGAATGTTTTTGTATTCAAGAAGACGAATGACCTTAATCACCTAAGTCTCGCTGAAACCATGGCAATTATCAAAGCTTGTGACATGGACAATAAGCAGAGGGAGATTAATCACGTGAATTCATACTCAACAGCTAATCTCAGGATTCAATCTAATATTGCATTTTCATCCTTTACTAACCCACAAGTTCAACCGTTTTTTTGCTCCTCAACCACTATCTTATGTCAATCCACCCATGCAAAATGTTCAATCTTCAATATCACATCCACAAGTTGCATCCTCTTCAAAATCACCTGTTTCAACTCCTGCTCTCAAGGAAAATTATGAAAACTTGGCTCTTGCTACCGGCCTGGTCAACTGCTACAACGCCTTCGTGGCTGGCGAGCTACCTCCTCAACTATCTTTTGCTGATCTGGATCAAATTCATCCTAAAGATGTTGAGGAGATGGACATCACATGGCAAATTGCTATGGCGGTGTTTAGCGCCAAATAGTTCTCCAAGGAGACAGGTAAAAACAATTAGGGAATGAATTCTGAAAAGAATGTGGGATTCAACAACAGCAAACTACGATGTTTCAACTGCCATGAATTTGGTCACTTTGCCAGAGAATGTCTAAAACCAGATAGGAGGGAAAATAGTGAAAGAACCATGGTGCACGTTGGAAGTAGCAGGGGAGCTGCCACAAATAAGCAGACAAAAAATCTTGCAATGGTGGCACAATCATTTGACTAGGAAGACCAGATACAGACCATGAACATTTCAGGACCTGAAAATGCACATCTTGCCCAGATTGATGAC
This sequence comes from Lactuca serriola, assembly GCF_051521515.1. NCBI lineage: Eukaryota > Viridiplantae > Streptophyta > Magnoliopsida > Asterales > Asteraceae > Lactuca > Lactuca serriola. The sequence continues at coordinate 196,051,507 of NC_136415.1, forward strand.
ACTGCAGAAGGAGAAGTTGAAGTAGACCCAGAGGCGGAAATGATGGAACTGCAATTTGCGTTCATGGTGCAGACTACCACAGAGCATGCAAAGCCAGAGGTCAGTGAAATTTCTTGTTCTCAAACATGTATTCACGTTGTCAAATTTTTATGTGAGCAAATTGAATTAATAAAGAGAGAAAATGAGGAACTTAAGTATGAGAGATACACGCTTAGGAAAGGCCAGAAACCTTTAAAAGAAGAACTAGAGGCCAAGACTAAGGACTTCAAGAAACTACATGAGGACTATAGAAACAAGTGTGTCTATTATCGATATCTTCATAAAGAACTTGTTGTTGTAACTAAGGAACTCGACACATTGAAAAATCGTTTTGAAAATGCTGATTTTCATTTTAAAAAAATATGATGTGTGAAATGAAAAAGTTGCAACAATGATTGAGAAACAAATGAAGTGGAAGGATCAAAAGCAAGTTGGCATAGGTTATGAGAGTGTCCATCTCCCATTCAATGACAATTACACTGCTAAACCTTTGAATCAGGAGGAGATTGACGGAGAGCCATCTATGGTTTACGATAAACCAGGTGCTGAACAGGCAACAGAAAGTAGTGCTAGGAAGTTAGATACTAACATTTCCACTTCCCATGCAGATTTTTCAGTACACTAGGGAAAGCAGGAGGATGGAAAGATTGAGTCTGATAATAATTTTGTGTCCAAATTTGGTGTTCCTGTTTTAAAAAGTGATGAGTCTGTGTTTGTCAACACTGATTTTATTTGTGATGATTTAGTGTCAAACTATAATGTTTTTGATAAATGTGGTGTTGTCTTTGTTAAATTTGTTGAATCTGACACTTGCACATCCACACCTTCTACAACTATCACATAATCTGACTCCGACACTTGCATGTGTAGGAAAGTGAGAAGAGTCAAAAAGAGCACAAATTCTGATAAAGGCGGTACAAGTTCCAATGATAAAAAGAAAATATTTTTCAACTGTGATACTGCCGGCCACATTGCTCGCAACTATCCTAATAGGACATTTGTATATTTTTCAACACCGAGAAGATAAAACGAGTCTCGAGGAAGGTCTCTAACGAGAAAGTCCTCGAGATCTAGTTTTCATGATGATGATTGGAAAGTTCATAATGAAAAGGAAAGAGCTGATATTAAAATGAACAAACAGGTTTTCACTAAACCAGCCACATGTACTTTGCCGAAATCGAATGCGGCTAAGCCAAGGTCGATTTCATCAAAGGGTGTGTCTAGATCTTTGACTAATCCTAGCTGAAAATCTATACACCCAAAGCAAAAAAAATATATATATTTCTAAATCACTTGTGAATTCTACAAAACCTAATTATCAGTGGGTGCCCAAATCTATTCTTGTCCAATCATCGTCATCTTTTGACGGTGTATCTGATTGTAATTTAAAATTGAAAAATCAAAAGGATGAATTTGTGAATGTTAAGGGTAAACACAGGGTTAGAATGACTTGGGTCCCCAAATCTAAATAATCCGGCACATTATGCAGGAATAGCTGCGGATGAATGTCGCCAGACCATGGTATGTCGAAAGCGGTTGTTCCCAACACATGACACAAGACATTTTCCAGTTGCACAACATTCAAAAATTTAATGGGGGATATCTTTCCTTTGCGGGAGGGGATGGAGGAAAGATCACTCAAAAGGGAACAATTTCTAATGTTGTGCTGAGCTTCGAGAATGTCAACTACGCACCTGAGTTAAAGCAAAGTTTATTGAGCGTTTCTCAAATTTGTGACAAGGGCTACTCTACGCATTTTACCGATAAAGAACGGCTAATTTTGAAGCCAGGCATTTTCATCCTAGATGAATATATTCTTGTGAAATTGAAACGGGAAAGCAATGCATATATCATTGACATGAACATCGATCTTCCTGAACAAGTCACTTGCCTCTTCTCAAAGGTTTCCAAGCATAATGATATGTTGTGGCACCGTCGGCTCGAACATGGTAATGCAAAGAACCTGAATCGACATTTAAAGAATGAAATAGTACGCGGACTTCTTGTCAAGGATTTTATCTCGTTTGAAAAGTGTGTGGCCTATGCTTAAGGAAAACATCACAAAAATCCACACCTTCCAAAACAGGTTAATTCAATCAACCAGGTGATCCAATTGTTGCATATGGACTTATTTTTCTGGTCAACGTCCTCAACATCAACATAAATTCATACCGCTTGTTGGTGATCGATGATTTCTCGCGGTTTACGTGGGTCTTTTTCTTTTCCAACAATGTTGGGATTGCTGACCTGATTAAGAAGTTTGTTGTGATGATAGAGAACCAGCCAAATCACCGGGTGAAGGCGCTCAGAACTGACAATGGGACGGAATTCATTCTCGATAATTTTTGTGTGGAAAAAGGTATAGTGCGTCAATATAGTGTCATTCGCACACCGCAGCAAAATGGTGTTGTTGAGCGGCAGAACCGAACTTTGCAAGACGCTGCAAGGACAATATTATGTGACTCTAAACTTCCAGTTTTCTTTTGGGTCGAGGCGATCAACACGACATGCTATGTTCAAAATCGTGTTCTGATTAACAAAGCTCAGATGAAGACTATGTACGAAATTCTCTATGTTAACACACTATCTATTAGTCATTTCTCTATCTTTGGCTGTCCTTGCACCCTCCTTCATCTGGAATCCAACCCCAAATTCAATGTCAAGGCTGATGATTGTTATTTTATGGGTTATTTTGCTCGCACAACGTATAGGGTTTACAATAAGAAGACGAAGCAAGTTGTAGAATCCTTCGATGTGCGCTGTTTGGAAGAGAACGAGACGGACGCCTGAGTTGGTCCGGATTGGTTATTTGATTACACATCTCTTTTCAAATCATTCAATGTGTCTTCAGATAATTTGTTTGGTTCCTTCTCTGGTTCAAAGGAAGTTATTGAAGATGAAGATGATGAAGATGTTGTGTACAAACCACCAGTGCTACCTTTTATGACTCCTACGGTGGATGAAGCTGTTACAAGTACTTCCTCATGTTCGCCATGCCAAAGAACCGATCCCGTTGCTGAAGCCACTCCTCTTACACCTGCAAATCAGACTTTCATGGAGTTACTCTATCCAGAACCGATTTCTAACGAGTTTGTGGCCAGCACTTCTGATGATTCCAGATCATTTGAGGTGTCTGATATAGTAGATGACGGACACATCAACATCAACAATCTTCCCATAATGCTGAATGACATCAGCCAAGAGCTTCCCTATAAAATTCAACGTGATCACCAGATCAAAAATGTCATCGGTCAGTTGGGAGACGGTGTTCGAACTTGAAGTCAAAGTGGAGACGTCAACATATGTCTCTATTCTTGCTTTATCTCTCAGATAGAGCCAAAGAATGTTGATATGGCGTTGAATGAGCCCAGTTGGGTAGACGCAATGCATGAAGAACTCAATCAGTTCGATAAGTGGGAGTTTGAAACTAGTGGAATTACCTAAAGGCAAGAAGTCCCTCGACATGCATTGGGTTTATCGAAACAAGCAAGATGATTCAGGGGTTATTGGAATAAGGCGCGATTGGTTGTCCGTGCATTCCAGCAAATAGAGGGTCTAGACTACACCAAAGTTTATGCACCGGTTGCTCGCTTGGATGCTATTCACATTTTCCTCGCATATGCATCTTACATGAACTTCACGGTTTACCAGATAGATGTGATGACTGCCTTCCTGTATGGCGCTGTGAAGGAAGAAATCTACGTTGATCAACCTCCTGTTTTGTCAACTCAAAGCTTCTGAATTACATCTACAAGTTGAACAAGGCTTTATATGGGTTACATCAAGCTCCAAGGGCGTGGTATGCAACTCTTACGAAGCACTTGCTCGAGCATGGATATACACGGGGCACAGTCAATCAAAAGCTGTTCATTAAGCATGTTGGTACCGATCAGATTTTGGTGCAAATATATGTCGATGACATTATATTTTTGTCAACGAGTCCAAAGTTGTGCAAAGAGTTCGAAGTCGTCATGAAGAAGAGGTTCAAAATGAGTTCTCTAGGGGAGATGACCGTGTTTTTGGGGCTTCAGGTCAAACAAGACTCAACCACAAAACCTGCCTTGACACCGATGGTCGAGCGACCCATGTTGACTCCAGATCCTAATGGCGCATCCGTATATCAAACTGAATACAGGTCAATGATCGGATCGTTGATGTATCTGACCGCGAGCAGGCCAAACATCATGTTCGCGGTCTGTCAGTACACACATTACCAGGCTAATCCTAAAATCTCCCATTTAATTGTTGTCAAAAGAATTTTTCGGTATCATAAAGGTAGCCCAAAATTGGGTCTTTGGTATCCGAAAAATTCTGAATTTGATTTATATACTTTTGCTGACAGTAATTACGAAGGATGTGAGCTTCACGGGAAATCAACATCTGGAGGATGTCAGTTTCTGGGAGATCGGATGGTGCCCTGGAAGTGCAAGAAACAACGTACAGTCTCAACCTCAACGACAGAGGCAGAATATGTCGCTGCTTCTGCCTGTTGTTCTTAGGTCATATGGATCCAACATCAGCTGTTGGATTACAGTTTGAACTTTCTAGAAACCCCTATTTTTTGTGACAATGAAGCTGCAGTTCAAATTGCTAAAAATCCAGTCCATCACTTAAAAACCAAGCACATCGACATCAAGGTGTATTTTATCCGAGATTGTTATGAGCATTCGCTCATTCATTTGGAACAGGTTCCCACTGCTAATAATGTGGCAGATCAGTTCACAAAATCGTTTAACAAAGCTCGATTGGATGTGCTTGTGGGCTTTTTGAAAATAATTCGTTTTGAGCACTAACTTTTTGTTCTAGAATAGTTTAAATTTGCGTATTTTCTTTCCATCCTCTCCTATGCACAAATTAGGGGGAGAATTAAACAAAAATTAGAAAAATCTCAAAAATCCAAAAATAGTGTTATTTATGTTTTATTTTTCCAGAAAATTAAAAATTCCAAAAATATGTTTTTGTAGGTGATGTTTTGGGAAGTGATAATAGGCAATTTGAATTTGTGTAAGGTACCAAAGCTAAATTGTCTAGGCTATGTGCTTAATACGTTCGTAGGCACAAAAGATTTAAATAGACTTGACTAGGCATAGATGAACATAAGGAATCTAGAGATTTGACAAATCTTGACATACATAGTTCTTTTTAGCCTTACAATACGACGCTTGGGTAGATTGAGTAGGGAGATATACATGGGAATCTGCGGATTACATTAAATAATTTGCATCGAGAATTATGGTTTAATTTTTCCTCGATGTACCGACTCTGTCCTTAATTCCGATTTTGACGGGACGACCGGTGAATTTCAATAAATTAGGTCTGTAGAAAATTATCTTTCTGCTATCTATCTGTTAGTCATATGCTGCTTCCTCTGCATGATTGCAAGATCCGACCTGGATTGCAACATATGCAACTCTATTTCTCTACATCTTCTATCCTGTTTGTTAGCCATATGATGTTTCCTCTGCATGATTGAAATACATCTGACCTGGAACACATCATATGCACCACTGTACTTCTCAACCCCTCTTTATCTGGTTAGTCATATGATAACCCCTCTATATGATTGGAAGAGATCCAACCTGGGTGTTTAACATATGCAGTCTAAATCTGTCTTCTCTCCTAATAATAGTCTGCTCACCTGAGGTAAGGAGTATCTCAGAAGTTCTTGATTATCGGGGTATATCAGGAAACAGGAAACATGTTCTAGTACAACTAAAAATGAACATCAAGTAGGTTGTCTGTAGATCTCCCTGCTTAATTTAGGTGGTCAACAATATCCTTGGTCATCGTCAACTGAATGGCCCTTAGGAAATCTATCTAGGAACAATATCCTTTTGTTTTGCTAAAAATCGAAAATTAAAAAAAATATATTATTATTAGTTTAAATTTTTTAGCTTTTATTTTATTTTATTATATTTTATTTTAATTTTTTATGTCTTCAAAATGTTTTATTTTTGAAATTATTGATGTATTAGGCTTGGATTTAAAGCTTTTTGGGTTGCAGCCCATGGGTGGTGGGTCGGGTTTGGATTCTTGTATAAATACTCATGTTCTCGGCTGTAACACTTTTTACCCACTGTTTCTCTTTGCGGCCGTGAACGCTTCCAAATCCTCTCTTCACTGTTCATCTATTCATCCTTATTTGTGTTTCTCATCCAAAATTGTTCATTGATTCGTGTAGTTATCATCAAGGCGATCACACTTATGCTAAATATACCAAAAATCGACTGTGTTTAATGGGATTATTGGACTGAAAAAGGATTTTCGACACTGTGATGCGTTCACGACCTTTGAAGGGTTCACGTCCGTTAATGCATTCACGGTCGTGAACCCCCACTTTGCCTTAAATTCAATTTTTAATTCTTATTCAAAATTGAAAGCCTAATTGCATGATTAATGAGAAAACTTGGCGTTTATTGATTAACATATGTGTTTTCTCTCTTGGCTCGGTTGTTGCAAGTCAAAATAGTTGACTTGAAATTTGTTGATGTTCACAACTTGACTATTCTCTTGGTTGATCCACCTGCAGCTCACACTGAATTCAAGTCCATGGTTCACGGATTGAATAAGTGTTGTCTCGTTCATGCCTTCACATCCAACCCTGTCATTTATCAATGTTTAATCAAAGATTTTTGGAGCACTGCTGTGGTGCAAAGAGGTGAAGATGATTTGGTGTCCTTAGAGGCTACTGTCAAAAGGAAAGAAGATTTTTGTGACGGAACAGATCATTTGAGAGGTTTTGCAAATTGATGACCAGCCAAGCTTTCCAACTGAGATTTCAATGGATCAAGAGAAACTATCATTGAACAGATGGGGTATGAATGGGTCTTTCCTCCTACTATCAAAAAGCTTCTGCCACCATACTGGAGATTTTTAGCTCACGTGTTCGTGAGTTGCATTTCTGGTCAGAGAGCTGGGGCAGACGAAATTTCCCTGCTCACGTGCAATCGCAGCTCTGGTCATGGGTCTAGAATTCAAGTATTGCAAATTTATTCTGAATGAAATGGTGGAGAATGTTGAAGGGAAGAAAAAGGAGAAATTTCTGACATACCAAAGATTTTTGCAACTGATCTTAAATATCAAGCACCCGGACATCGAAAGAAATGGAGAAACACTTGATGTCAAATCCCTTGGCTCCAACACATTTGGGCCCACGAAGCAAAATCGTAAAGGAATGTTTATGTTTCGGGGAAAATATCAGTTGGTGAAATTTGGAAATTTTGCTGAAGTTGGTGATGTATCATCCCCTGAAAGTTCATCTGACCATATCGAAACAGAAGAAGATGTGATTACTGTTTTTGATCATGAAGAAGAAAGAGTTCCTCCTGTCGCAATCGTGGCAGAGGAACATGATCATTTGCCGTCTGTGGAAGTACAAAGTGATTACAATAAGGATTAAGATGCGGGCAATGATGATGATGATGATCAGTTTGATGGTGATGAGGTTTTTGGTAATGATGATGATATTTTTGATGGTAATGTGTCGAGTTTAAATGAAGATTTCAGTTTTGAGTTCGAAAAACACAATTACTACCCGACAAATGAAGAACTTGACTCCTTTAACAATACCAATGATGTTGCTCATCATGCAATGGAGATAGGGTGAGTTGAAGACGTACAAGAACCGCCGCCTCCTTCTACAAAACAGATGGCCGATACTTTTGTTGATACAGATGCAGCATCTAGGATTCCTCCCCTTGATGTTGCCATTTCCACCTCTATGCCATCTGTAAGAGATCCAAATGTGACTCAAACCTCCCAACCTCCGCTGAAAAGGAGAAGACATGATCCAATGTCGGGAGTCCTTATTCAGGAGCAGGCTCCGCCAACACAACCTGCAACCACAACACCAACTGCTACTCCAACTGTACCAATTCAAGAAGGACCTAGCACCATTTTTGAATCTCGGAGCTCTTCAGCTCCTGGAGGTTCCTCCTTCCCGAGTCCTATGCATGACATCGCTTCTATGAGGCTTGCAAGGGTCTCGAATGAGAAAGAAGCAACATGCCTTCCTCATCACAGAAAGGGATATCAATTGAGGAAGGCAACCAAGGGGGAGTGGACCCTTCTATCCAAAAGCTCAAGGAAGATGTCGGAGCATTATAGCAAACAATTATTGAGAAAGATATTTTTATAAGAAAGCTCAATGTTCGAGTTTATGATCTTGAAAAGGAAGTTGAATCAAACTCAAAGCAAATATCTGATCTCCAGACTCATAGCATTACAGCAGACAATTATTGAGAAAGATATTTTGATAGGAAAGCTCAATGTTCGAGTTTCTGATCTTGAAAAGGAAGTTGAATCAAAGTCAAAGAAAATATTTGATCTCCAGACTCACCTTGGAGCATTGACAGCGTGGTATTATGATTTGAAGAACAAGTTAGCATCTGAGTTCGGAGATAAGTTCAAATCAACAACACCTGAATCTATCGCCACTGAAGATCTTTCTAGTGCCCCCGTCCAGACTACTCAACATGACAACATTGTGGATTCACCACCCCTCAGAACCACAATGGTTGTCGATCGTTTTGAAAAGGAGCCTGCCCAGGACAACCCTTGAATCACCATCAGGCAAGCTAAGGGAAAGGTTACTGTTGAGAAGAAAGAAGGATGGCTTTTCATGCGGAACTCTGATGAAAACCGTTGTGCAGACAAGCTTCAAATTACGGTAACTGATCTTGAAAAGCGAAGGTTGGGAGACAAATTTGGAAATTGATCAGGAGTCAAAATGTGGGGATTTCACATTGACTTAAATCTGTGGGTGGTGAAGAGGAACCATGGCAAAATGGAGTACTACAAGGATACTCACGACTTTAGCTCCTGGACAAAAGTCGATCTAATTGAACTTTTAGAAGCTCCATTCCACAATCCTTCTAAGTACCCAAAGGCCTTTAATTTCAAACTCTTTCTGGAAAGGAAGGTTAAAGAAAAAAAAATGTGTAATGAAAACTACGAATTCGCTCATTAGAAGAGACAAGGAGGTGCTTGATCCCAGAACCAACAACCCAATAAAGATAGTGGTGTGGCCTCCAACTAACCAATTGAAAGAAATTCCTATTCCTCAACATTTCCATGAAGGATATTTAGATCGTATGGAATTTTGGGCTTTTGATGAGGTCACAGCCACAGCAGCAATCAAGTTCACTGATAGCGATACTGTTCTTCGTCTTGTTTCCGAGAGCGAGATATACACACCTTGGATCAACACCAAATTATTTTTAAAATATAGATCATGGAGCCAATAGCGAAAGAGTGAATTCACAAGCATGGTTGCTATGATCATTGAGAAGAGGCTTTGGATGGGAGCTATAGGAAAATCAAACGTGGTGTTCAAGTAGACCTGAGTTCATGCTAGTCCCAAACCAGGGGGAGATTGTTAGGACATATTTATATGTGGTTTGGGCTAGGAAACTATTTGTATAGATCTTAATAGGGTCTTGGTCATTCTATGTATGTTTTAGTGTTATTTGCGGTTGTGAAGGCGTTCATGGCCGTGAACGGGTATACGGTCGTGAGCACGGTTCACGGCCAATCTGTCCTTATATATAGGTGTGTGTCAGATCGTGTCAGTAGTGTGGCCAGAGAGGTCACGGTTTATGTGTGTGTTGTCAAGGTGTACCAGACGTGTTTGCGGCCCAACAATAAAACGTGTGCATTGCTTGATCAATTTCTTCATCTTTTATGTTCTGATCCTGTTTTATTGATTGTTATTGGTTGATCACTAGTTTGGTTCCTAGATTTGGGACTTTACATCTATGCATTAGTATAATGATGTAATAGTCAAGGTCAACCATTGTAACATATTTTGAAGTAATAAAGATGAATTACTTGAATATTATGTATATTATGTGATTTTATGTGCTTATATATTAACTTATAATGATATAATAAAAATAAGCATCGAAAATAAAGTGTTAGATAAACCCAATATCTATACAAAAAGTTGTAGTGGTCGAAACAAGGATTTCAGATATATAAAGAGCGCCAAAATCCGAATTATAACGAAGAAGTTATAGCCCATCGAAGTTTTACAGCAAAAACGGCACAGTACCGCGTAACGTAAAAATTGAATTTTTGATAAACTACTATTTAGCCTTAGAGATCTAAATGAAAGTTGTAGTGTATGTTAAACCGAGAGCATGAATAAAAAAACCCTCAAAATCTAACTTCATATATGGAAGTTATGATTTTTCTAAGATTTGACATAGTAGTGCACAGCCCGGAATTCAAATTTTAGATCGATTGATTTTTTGCCGATGCAACCTAAATGAGAATTGAATATCTCATTAATAGGAGCTCAATGATAAAAAGACAGACGAAAACGGAGACCATATGTAGAAGTTATGAACTTTACACGGTCATTTAACAGTGTAATCTTCTCATACTGTTAAATTTAAAATCAATTGAGAATTTGCCAATGGATTCAAAAGAATATTTGTAGATCTTGTCAATACCTACATGTGGAAATAAAGAATGTCATAAACGGAGCTTGTATGCGAAAGTTACGGAGTTTAGAAACTAGCATGGTGTTGCTGCAAAAGGGGTGACGTGGCACAATATAGGCCACCCACGTTTTTCCAGCAGAATGGTGACATGTGGCACCAACTCGATGAGTTGGAGGCCCAACTCGACGAGTTGAGCCATATTTCAGCTATAAATAGAGGTTTGAAGATGCCTTCATTCCTCACACATTTACCCTCTTCTTTCTCTCTCTTTACACACTCTCTAACTCCCCCAAACCCCTCCCCTCCCCCCTAAACTATAGGAAACCCCCTAGCGCTTGAAGAAAGCCCAGCGAGGCCCAATTTTTAATAAAAACCCGTTGTAAGTGAGATACGCCTACCATAATTTAAATATAGCTTTTATATATATATATATATATATATATATATATATATATATATCGTTGTTATCAAACTATAAATAGGATTTATCAGTGATTCAAAGTTTTTATACTGATTAAGCTGCTTATGGGAGAGGTATCTAGACTGGTTACGTTGGGTGTGGTTGTTGGATTTCAGAAAAGCTATATGCCGAAATGGTCCTGCCTCCCAACGGTCCTTCCTGGCTCATCCTTATTTCGTAGATCATGAAGTACACTTCGAGTAAATGACGAATCTAGAGTAAAAATTAGTCGCAATAAATATTTGACTAAAATCTAGTGGTAATAATACTATGCGTCATCGAAGGAAAATAGAATCGTTAAAAGCGAAGCACTGCCCGAGTTTGGAATCATTACTTTGGCAAGTGAGTGCATATGAAACATCCAAAAATACGACCCAAAAAAATTTGTTTTATAGTATTAAAATCATGATACTGAAAACCATAATATAAAACATATGTCATAAATCTCTAAACATAATAAAATGTATCATATCAAACTGAATTAAACATGTGAAGATATCTAATCAAACTCCCAGGAAAAACTGCTGAAGCTGTGGTGTGTGCGATGCTATCAACCCGAGTTCTTCCCTTTTATTGCGGAAGTACCTGAAACCCAAATTGAAACTATAAGCACGAAGCTTAGTGAGCTCCCCCGAACTACCACATACCGTACAATCACATATAAACAACTATTGGGCCATGCCCACTGCATCGGACCAAAGTCCGGAAACCGCATCGGACCGAAGTCCGGAACTAACTAGGGCCTTGCCCTATGCATCGGACCGAAGTCCGTAACTACCGAGGCCTTGCCTCCTGCATCAGACCGAAGTCCGGAACTAACTGCATCGGGCCGAAGTCCGGAACTAACTGCATCGGACCGAAGTCCGGAACTACTGAACATAGCGTAGCATAAACATATCAACTAGCATGAACATATATATAATGCATACTGCATAGGGCCGTAGCCCGAAACATATAACACATAAATCTTGTTTGAGCCACGAAGGCATAAAACACACTAACAACTGCATCGGGCCGAAGCCTGGAAACTACTGCTAGCTAGTCGGGTCAGCATTGTGGCCATAGACCCGTTCCTACTGGAAGGAAACTCACCTCGTGCACTGGCTGCTAAATGAACTACTCTGGAAACTATCTGTTGCTGCTCCGGTATCTCTCCAGCTATAACTTCCATAAATACACTCAATCAATTACTGATAACTGTACTGAGGGTAAAATGACTATTTTACCCCAGGTCCAAGTCAACCTCCTGGTCAAAGTCAACATTCAGTTGATCTGACTCGTCGAGTTGGGTCACCAACTCATCGAGTCCTTACCCTCACTTTATGCGTCTACTCGTTACTACTCGTCGAGTTTTGGCACAAACTCGGCGAGTTCCTCTTTGTTACTAACACTCCGACAATCTGCATCCGACTCGCCAAGTTGTATGAACAACTCGTCGAGTTCTCCTTCATCTGATGAACACTCTAGCTGTGACTCGCCGAGTTGTATGAACAACTCGTCGAGTCTGTTCTTGAGGCATGAAGATTGCCTTGGACTCGCCGAGTCAGGGCATTGACTCGTCGAGTTCTTCCACAAATGAGTTTAACCCTCTAGCTCACCGAGTCCTTCTCTCACTCAGTGGTTCCACTCGGCATAACTCGAAACGGGGAAAACAAGGGACTCGCGACTTGACTTGCCGAGTTTCAAGAACTACTCGCCGATTCGAATGCATGCAAACACTATATCCTCGATTCTGCTTGAAACCAGTCCATTCCATTCACAGATCTGGGTTCTTGCGACTTGATTAACACGTAAAGTTTCCAACTTTACGTGTAAGTAACATCAAATGAAGCTTTTAGGGTTCAAAGCACACTATAAGAGTAGATCTCGAGCTTTCATGCAAATATAGCTTCATAAAGGTACTAGATCTAAGCTTCTGGAACTCAAATCTTTCTAGATCCGAAGGCCATTCATCTCAATGAGTCCTCTATATTATTACCAAGTCAAGAAATGGTTCAAGAATAGCTTTAATGGCCTTCCAAAGGGAAATAAAGCATGAAAACAGAAAAGGGGCGAGTTATACCTCACTATTCTCTGAAATGACACAAAGATTCTGAATCCCCTTCTTCTCCTCTTGATCTACCTCCCTTCTTCTCTCAAAATCTTCAAAGAAACCCACCAAATCACAAAAAATGCTAAGAGAGTTCTAGTGTTTCGAGAATGGTGCTCTGAGGGGTGATGGGGGCTGACGTGAGGCCCCAAAAGTTGTTTAAATAGGATGCAAACCTTTGAAATTAGGATTTCATCCTGACAGGCGGACTCGCCGAGTCAGGAATACCGACTCGTCGAGTTGCCAACTTACACGTGCTCAAAACCCCGACTTAACTCGACGAGTCTGGCTACTGACTCGTCGAGTTCCTCCTGAGAACTTAAAAATTATATAATTATTTAAATAACATACCTGAATTGGGGCGTTACAACTCTCCCCCACTTGTCTCAGACTTCGTCCTCGAAGTTTGTTGCCGTTGAATCTGGAAACAACTCTGGGTAATGCCCCCGCATCTCCTCCTCAGACTCCCACGTCCACTCTGAACCCTTTCGGTGCTGCCACTGCACCTTCACTAACTGAATCACCTTGTTCCTCAAGGTCTTCACCTTCCAGTCTAAGATCGCAACTGGTCTCTCGACATAGTTCAGGCTGCTATCAACCTGAATATCTTCCATGGGTACAATCGCCGACTCGTCCACCAAACACTTCCTCAACTGAGAAACATGGAAGGTGTTGTGGATCTGGCTAAGGTCTACTGGAAGATCCAATCGATAAGCAACCCAACCCACCCAGGCCAAAACCCTAAAAGGACCAATGAACCTAGGGCCCAGCCTGCCCCTCTTCCGAAACCTGATGACACCCTTCCAGAGTGATACCTTCAGGAGGACCATATCGCCTACCTGGAACTCCAAATCTGAATGCCTCCTGCCGGCGTAACTCTTCTGCCGACTCAGCGCAGTCTGTAGTCTGCCACGGACCTGCTGGATCAACTCTGTCGTTTTGAGCACCACTTCGGTGCTCCCAATCACTCGTTGACCGACCTCACCCTAACAAATTGGGGTCCTGCACTTCCTCCCATAGAGCATCTCGAAAGGAGGTCGATCAATACTTGCGTGGTAGCTGTTGTTATACGAAAATTCCGCTAATGGAAGATACGTATCCCAACTGCCACCGAAGTCTAGAACACATGCCCGCAGCATGTCCTCGAGAGTCTGAATCGTTCTCTCGCTCTGCCCGTCCGTTTGAGGATGGAAAGCGGTGCTGAAATGGAGACGAGTACCCATCTTGTCGTAAAACCGCTTCCAGAATCTGGAAGTAAAACAGTCATCTCGGTCTGACACTACTGAAACAGGCACTCCATGCCGTGCCACTACCTCTCTCACGTAAATATCGACTAGTTTCTCGGTCGATATACTCTCCTGGATCGGTATGAAATGAGCACTCTTCGTCAACCGATCCACTATAACCCATATGGAATCCACCCCACGCGTAGTCCTTGGAAGCTTAGTGATGAAATCCATGGTGATATCCTCCCATTTCCACACTGGAATGTCTAGCGGTTGCATCTTGCCGTCAGGTGTCTAGTGCTCTGCCTTGACCTTCCTGTAGGTCAGGCATCTTTCTATGTACCAGACGACATCCCATTTCATGCAGGGCCACCAGTAGTCGGGTCGAAGATCTCTATACATCTTCGTTTCCTCTGGATGGATGGAAAACCGAGACTTATGAGCCTCATCCATCAACACTTGTCGTACTCCGCCCCAGTACGGCACCCAAACTCTCCTATGAAGGGCCAACAATCCTCTACTATCATAGTCAAAAGAAGCTACTCGGCCCACGACCCTCTCACACTTTTGCCTCTCCTCCCTGAGGCCCTCTACTTGTGCCTCCTTGATTTGCTCCAATAATGGAGTAGTCACCGTCATCCTCAAACAGATGTCTCTGATCGGGGCCGCTACTGCCTTGCGGCTCAGGGCGTCGGCCAATACATTGGCCTTCCCAGGGTGATATAGAATCTCACAGTCATAGTCCTTCAACACGTCTAACCACCGTCTCTGCCTCACGTTCAGATTTGGCTGATCCATGAGCTACCTCAAGCTCTTGTGATCCGTGTAGATGGTACACCGGACCCCATAGAGGTAATGTCTCCAAATCTTGAGAGCAAACACCACTGCCCCCAACTCTAAATCATGCGTAGGATAGTTAGCATCGTGGGGCTTCAACTGTCTCGAGGCGTAAGCTATCACACGGCCTCGCTGCATCAACACTGCTCCCATACATGTGATCGAGGCGTCACAGTAGACTACAAAATCCTCTACTCCCTCTGGCAGGGTAAGGATCGGTGCCTCGCACAATCTCTGCCTGGGGGTCTCAAACACTACCTGCTGCTCAGGCCCCGAACAAAACGCCACCGACTTCTTGGTTAGTCGGGTGAGCGGTACCGCTATCTTGGAGAAATCATCGATGAATCTCCTGTAATATCCTGCCAAGTCTAGGAGGCTCCTAATCTTGGATGGAGACTTCGGGACCTCCCACTGCATTACAGCCTCTATCTTGGCCGGATCTACCAAAATACCCTTCTGGTTGACATGGTGACTAAGGAACTACACCTCGCGCAACCAGAACTCGCACTTGGAGAACTTCGCGAAAAGCCTCTCCCTCCTCAAAACTTCTAACACCTCTCTCAGGTGTTCCTCATGCTGCTCCTGAGTCTTGGAATACACAAAGATATCATCTATGAATACTATCACAGACCGATCCAGTATCGGCCTGCATACACGATTCATGAGATCCATGAACGCGGTTGGAGCATTGGTGAGTCCAAACGGCATCACCAAAAACTCATAAGGATCATACCTGGTCCTGAAAGCAGTCTTCTGCACATCCTCTCCTCTGACCGGCATCTGATGATATCTGGAGGGTAAATCGATCTTGGAGAACCAAGACGCCCCCTGAAGCTGATCAAACAAATCATCTATCCTCGGAAGTGGGTAACGGTTCTTCACTGTTACCTTATTCAGCTCCCGGTAATCTATACACACACGGTGCGACTCGTCCTTTTTCTTCACAAACAAAATTGGTGCACCCCAGGGTGAACTACTCGGCCTTAATGAACCCTTGTCTAACAGCTCTTGCAGCTGCATAGACAACTCCTGCATCTCTGGGGGTGCCAACCGATACGGTGCCTTGGCTATCGAAGTTGCACCAGGAATTAGGTCGATTTCGAACTAGACCTGCCTCTTAGGAGGTATTCCCGGCAAATCCTCTGGAAATACATCCGGGTAGTCTCGCACCACCGTAACACCATCTAAGACATAGGCTACATAACCGACGCAACCCTACTGAAAATAGCGCCTCGCTCTCGCCGCTGAACACAGAACTGGTCTGCTCTGTGGCCTCTCGCCCTGTATCACTAACTCTCCCACACTGGGAGTGCGAACCCTCACTAACTGCAGCTCATAATCTGTCACCGCCCCATTGGGGCTCAGCCAATCCATGCATACTATGACCTTATTCCTTCGCAGGGGAATAGGGACCAAATCCACTGGAAACTGCTCGTCGAATAACTGTAGAGAACACCCTCTGTGTAACCTTGCAACCCTAACGGTCCTATCAGCTACTATCTCGACCTCAAGTGGACAATCTAGCTCCCCTGGAGCTCTGCTAAACCTCTTGCTAAGTGCAAGAGAGACGAATGACCGGGTAGCCCGCGAATCAAACAACACTGTAGCTGAAATGCCGTTCACTGAGAATGACCCTATACAAAACATATACCCATAAGAAAAAAAAACAATAATAAGTGTAGAGGTAAAGGATAAATACATACCCGTCACCACGTCAGGAGTCGCTTTTGTCTCCTCTGTTGTCAGCTGGAAAGCCCCACTCTTTGCCACTGGCATCTCAACTCGGCCCTGATGGCCATCTGTAATCCTCAAAGTAGCAGGGGCAGGTGCTGACACCTTCCCTGCAGCCGCTAAACTCAAACACTGGGACTTTTTATGTCCCCTCTGGTTGCACTGGAAGCAAATCATATCCGACGCCGAAATGGTGGTTGTAGTGGCTGTACAATCCTGCTCATATGTCCTGTTCGGCCGCACTTATAGCAGCCGAAACTCCCTGCCTTGCACACCCCATCGTGCAATCTCCCACACTTGCCACAAGGATTGTGGCTCTGCTGACTTCTAGATCTATGATAAGAAACCTTGGGCTTTTTGCCCGAACCCACTGTACCCGAAGCCGCCTCCGGCATCCTCTTCCTCTCCATCTCAAGGTCAATCTCTCGCTCTCGAGCTCTAGTAATAATGTCATCCAGCGTTTTACAGCTAGACCGGCTCACAAACTGGTGGATATCACTCCGCAACATCTCATGATAACGGGCCTTCTTCATTTCCTCATCGGCCGCATACTGAGCAATGAGAAGTGCCCTCTCTCTGAACTTGGCGGTAATCTCCGCCACTGTCTCTGTGGTCTAAGTCAAATCCTAAAACTCACATGCTAACTGCTGCACCTCAATAACCGGTGCGAACTCAGCTCTGAACCTGGTAGAAAAGTCTTCCTAGATCATGGCATCCAAAGCCGCGTCATCCCCGATGGCATGACCAACCTCCTCCCACCAATCCCGTGCCCTGTCCTTCAGAAGACAGGACGCTAATCTGACCTTGTCCCCCTCAGGACACCTACTTGAACGGAATGCGTTGACCACGTCCGCCAACCATCTGGTACTCGCTATGGGGTCTCGCGCCCCGTGGTAGTCTGGAGCTCCACATGCCCGGAACTCCCTTAAAGTAAGCGTGCGCGACCCCATCATGGCTGCCACCTCAGCACGAAAGGTGCCTAGCTTCTCCTCCATCAACTCTAGTATACCCTCCTTGATCGAACCAAAGATCACTGGAGTCTGCTCCAGAATGATATGAGTGACTTCTGAAGTGAAGAACTCTCTAGTCTGCTCATCCAACTGTTTGGCTCCTAAGCCTAATCCTGATCCCTCTCCGGCACCTGAACTGCCGCCTGCTAGTCTAGAGCGCAAAACAACCATTCTGAAAAACACATTATGATAACGTCAGAAACACTGATATATCTCGAGGGATCACTACTACTACAGACTTCCGGGTCTCATCTCATCCCTCATTGATTCAAGTACAGATCCTCTACTTCCAGTAGTATAGGCCCCTACTACCTTCCACATCTATCCGTACTTTTCTCAAGAACTGCCTCGACTCCACCCAACCACTACTACTGCTTCTGATCTCTACTACACTCATCCTAGGCTTGCCCTAGGGAAATCTATGACTCAGCCCTTACTAGTCCTCAGCTGCTGAAGGCCTCCTTATGATGCCAATTAGTCATTACCTGAATACCATCACATGTGGCGAGGCTCAGATAATCCTTCGAGTACAGAACTCATCCCCACAACGGTTAGACTCAAACAAGAGATGCACAGCAGGGCCAAATCCAACACTCTAAGATTATTCAACCCTGTTCACATGTGCTATGGCGTATTCACCTAACTGTTAACTCCCATCACTCAGAGTCCCACAAAGCACAAAGCAAGTAGCATTCAGACACGGAAACTACTCAAGCAATTTTATCCTCATAATGAGAAGTTGTACTAGCATACAATGCTAAGCTCGTGCTATCAGGCATAACCTAAACAGGATATCCTACTGCTGTCTACTCGATACTAGCATGTAGTTCTCATAAAGCTGGAATACACAAAGCAGGCACATAAGGCATCCTCCAAGATCCTTAGTCCTATACTAGCATACTGTTCTACTGAAACTGAAACAATTAATCATAATATAAACTTGTATGGGTAATTTGGGAGTACTTACTTGAGCTCGGCTGATTGCATGCACCACATCCTTTTCTCTTTATCAAAACTCTTTTCATTTCTAACTTCTTTTTCAAAATGCTTTTCTTTTGAAAACCCTTTTCCATTTCCTTAGTTTGAGTTTAGATGCACCCGAGAGTGTATCCGAATCCCTCAAACCAAGGCTCTGATACCAACTTGTAACATCCAAAAATACGACCCAAAAAAATTTGTTTTATAGTATTAAAATCGTGATACTGAAAACCATAATATAAAACGTATGTCATAAATCTCAAAACATAATAAAATGTATCATATCAAACTGAATTAAACATGTGAAGATGTTTAATCAAACTCCCAGGAAAAACTGCTGAAGTTGTGGTGAACCCGAGCTCTTCCCTTTTATTGCGGAAGTACCTGAAACCAAAACTGAAACTGTAAGCATGAAGCTTAGTGAGCTCCCCCAAACTACCACATACCGTACAATCACATATAAACAATTGTTGGGCCATGCCCACTGCATCGGACCGAAGTCCGGAACTAACCAGGGCCTTACCCTCTGCATCGGACCGAAGTCGGGAACTACCGAGGCCTTGCCTCCTGCATCTGACCAAAGTCCGGAACTAACTGCATCGGCCCAAAGTTCGGAACTAACTGCATCGGACCGAAGTCCGGAACTACTGAACATAGCATAGCATAAACATATCAACTAGCATGAACATATATATACTGCATACTGCATAGGGCCATAGCCCGAAACATATAACACATAAATCTTGTCTGAGCCACGAAGGAATCAAACACACTAACTACTGCATCGGACCGAAGCCCGGAAACTACTGCTAGCTAGTCGGGTCGGCATTGTGGCCGTAGACCCGTTCCTACTAGAAGGAAACTCACCTCGTGCACTGGCTGCTAAATGAACAGCTCTGGAAACTGTCTGCTGCTGCTCCGATATCTCCCCGGCTACAATTTCCATAAATACACTCAATCTATTACTGATAATCGTACTGAGGGTAAAATGACTATTTTACCCCTGGTCAAAGTCAACATTCAGTTGACCTGACTCATCGAGTTGGATCACCAACTCGTCGAGTCCTTACTCTCACTTTATGCGTCTACTCGTTACTACTCGTCGAGTTTTGGCACAAACTCGGCGAGTTCCTCTTTGTTACTAACACTCCGACAATCTGCATCCGACTCGCCGAGTTATATGAACAACTCGTCGAGTTCTCCTTCATCAGATGAACACACTAGTTGTGACTCGCTGAGTTGTATGAACAACTCGTCGAGTCTGTTCTTGAGGCATGAAGATTGCCTTGGACTCGCCGAGTCAGGGCATTGACTCGTCGAGTTCTTCCACAAATGAGTTTAACCCTCTAGCTCACCGAGTCCTTCTCTCACTCAGTGGTTCCACTCGGCATAACTCGAAACGGGGAAAACAAGGGACTCGCGACTTGACTTGCCGAGTTTCAAGAACTACTCGCCGATTCGAATGCATGCAAACACTATATCCTCGATTCTGCTTGAAACCAGTCCATTCCATTCACAGATCTGGGTTCTTGCGACTTGATTAACACGTAAAGTTTCCAACTTTACGTGTAAGTAACATCAAATGAAGCTTTTAGGGTTCAAAGCACACTATAAGAGTAGATCTCGAGCTTTCATGCAAATATAGCTTCATAAAGGTACTAGATCTAAGCTTCTGGAACTCAAATCTTTCTAGATCCGAAGGCCATTCATCTCAATGAGTCCTCTATATTATTACCAAGTCAAGAAATGGTTCAAGAATAGCTTTAATGGCCTTCCAAAGGGAAATAAAGCATGAAAACAGAAAAGGGGCGAGTTATACCTCACTATTCTCTGAAATGACACAAAGATTCTGAATCCCCTTCTTCTCCTCTTGATCTACCTCCCTTCTTCTCTCAAAATCTTCAAAGAAACCCACCAAATCACAAAAAATGCTAAGAGAGTTCTAGTGTTTCGAGAATGGTGCTCTGAGGGGTGATGGGGGCTGACTTGAGGCCCCAAAAGTTGTTTAAATAGGATGCAAACCTTTGAAATTAGGATTTCATCCTGACAGGCGGACTCGCCGAGTCAGGAATACCGACTCGTCGAGTTGCCAACTTACACGTGCTCAAAACCCCGACTTAACTCGACGAGTCTGGCTACTGACTCGTCGAGTTCCTCCTGAGAACTTAAAAATTATATAATTATTTAAATAACATACCTGAATTGGGGCGTTACAGCATAGTTACTTTCATCTTACACATATATATGAAGTATTTTATATAAATTACGTGTTATGTGTGCATATAACCTGTATACTTGCTATCTATGCTGGATGAATGATTTTATACATGTTTTAAATAATTTAAATTGTATATGTATTTTATATCTACAAAAGTGTTGGGGTAAAACATGGGTAGATTAAATAGACAGTGAGCGATAAAATGATGAGGGGCCTTGATGTTGATGATGTTTCCAGTCATCTAGAGGAGTATAGATGATGACCACAGACTTTGCTAGACAGTCCAGTCGAACACTAGCAGGCTCGCAACCTGTAAGTGTTTGTGAACAATGTGTTCACTGGTGTACTCCATCCCCCTCACGGTTTCCTTTAGGAAATTTATTGCTAAGGAACCCCCTTAGCAGTAGTGTCCATCCCGATGATGATCCTTAGGCTAGGTCCCTTATGATATGTGTTCAGGGACGTAAAGTGAGGATAACGGGAACGAATAATCGGGTTATTGTTGGGTGATGAAATTAATAAACTTATTTATTGTGGGTTAAAAACCCTATGTTCTCACCAGGCTCCCATGCCTGACCCACTTAGTTTCTTGTATTACAGGTAGTGGCACTCGAGCATAGATGTGATGTTTAGATGAGGGATTACGGATTATAGGCCTGTAGATATGTATAAATGTTATAAGGCTTATATTGTACTGTTTATGGTTTTTATATGTATCGAACATGACATCCCGGGGTTTTTAATGAAATACATTTCTTTCGAAATGCTTTGGTAAATCTTTATCATATCTTCTTTTGGGAACAAATTCCACAACACTTTTCTTTAAAATGTTACTCTGATTTTTAAAAAAGTATAAACAAAATCGGTCTTTTTTGGCCGTGAATATGGGGATGTCACACGCAATAAAGAATATTCTTAAGTACGTTCAGAGGACTAAGGAATTGTTTCTTATCCTCGGTGGGAGTGGTGACTTAAAGGTACGAGGGTATAGTGATGCTAGTTTATAGACCAATCGAGACAACTTCTGCTCTCAGCTGGGCTGGGTCTTTACCCTGAATTGAGGAGAAGTGACTTGGAAAAGTTCCAAGCAGGAGACCGTAGCTAATTCAACAGGCAAATCAGAGTACATAGCAGAGAGCGAAGCACCGAAGGAGGCAATATGGTTGAAGAACATCATCGGAGACCTTGGAGTTGTGCCAACCATAAAAGAGCCTATGGAGATTTTTTGTGATAACGAAGGTGCAGTTTCCTTAACCAAGGAATTGTGGGATCATGGAAAATATAGGCATATCGAATGAATATATCACTTCATTAGACATCGGGTAGAAGGGGGACTCCTCATAGTAAACAGGGTATCGTCAGAAGAGAACCCAGCAGATCCCTTACGAAGGGATTGAGTAGGGTTAAGCACTTGCAGAACGCTAGGAGCATTGGGCTGAAGGACGACATTACTTTTAGTGATTAGATAGCTTTTAGGAACTTTGAATAGATAAATTGTAATTAACATTTGATGATTAAATAAATGTTTTTTTATTTATAAGTAAAGTTATTATCTTTTGTTAATTATTTACTATTTTTTCACTTTGCATGTTTTGACTCCCTAAATAATAAGATTATTTAAACTATCCACAGTCGATCATACGTTTGAAGTAGGTATGAATCAAGACTGTAATGAATTGGCTTGTAGAATGTCTAAGCGTTTAGACATCGCAAAAGTTTGCTACAACGTTGATGAGAGCTTATGAAATAAGACTTGAGTATTAGATTAAACCCGCGCTCACTTGAATCGCTTCATGGAATTTAATCACGAGTGATTGTGAGATGATAATATCATATAGTCTTTAAACCTAGATATATGAGTTCTTGTTTACGAGTTGGTTGTGCATTGATAACGCGTAAACGCATCAGTAACTTGATGTTAAAAAACGCATTGTTGTGTACGATTTGATAAGTAAATAGTAAAAGCATATAAGTCAAAGTTTATATGTTCCTTTTACCCCACGAGGGTAAAAGCGATATCTTGGGCCCCTCGATGATTTGTTTGACTTATGTGTCGAGCCCGGTTAGGATTGAATTGATGTGTTCAATTAAGTTCTATGTTAGACGAATTAGAGATCGAGAAACAGATTGTTGGACAATAAGTAAGACTATGTTCCATGTAATTGTCCGCACGATATCTTGAGAACACAGGACTATACGATCCCTTATCTAAAGGACGTGTCAGAGTTAGACAGTGGCTTTTGAGAGCTACGATTACTAATCGGATTTTGAAGTCATACTTGCATCTATAGTTATTAGACTTATCCAAGTGGGAGACTATTTGATTAGGTGTCTAAGCCCATAACTATATTTGGTATGTACTTTACCCGGTTGTAGCATGGTCCTTTTAGGTTTCCTTCACCAGGCCAACTTGACTGGATAAATAATGGAGAAAGAATTTATTATGGTTTATTAATATATTATATGAATAATATATTAAAAGAGAAATCATATTGGTTAACTAATATTGGTCAAAAACTAATTAAGAATTAAATTTGTGGTCAAAAGATATTAATTAGACTAAGGGGACCTGAATTGTAATTATAAGATAGTTGCAAAGTGGGTTGAGGAACCCTAAAGATAGGGTAGACGAAATCCTTATGGATAGCCCATAAGATTTCGTCCAAGGGCTTGATTCTATAAGATTCCTATGGGCTGCTTAGGGCTTAAGTAACTAGGATAGGTATCTAACTCAAACCCTAATTTTGCAGCTATATAAAGACCCATTTGGCATCCCAAAATTGGCCACATGAACCCTTGAGATCATAGAGCCGATTTTTAGCCTCCTTCCCCTCTCTCCAAGATCATCCAACTTGCTTTGGTGTTTATAATTCATTAGAGGCATCGCATTTGAAGTGCTAGGTTCACAAAAGCTCAAGATCTTCAAGCTACAATTGAAAGGTAATTTCCTAACCTAGGTATAGCTATGATTTTCAATTTTTTGTATGCTAGTATTAGGGTTATTAGCTTTGGATGATTTGCATGTACAATTAGAGAAAAACCTAGATCCAAAGCTTCAGGGTTGGCATGTGCACCATAAGATTGATGTAATGCTCAAAACCCATCAACTACATCCACAAGAACACAATGACATCGACGCCTAACCAACCCCTACACCCACACCTATACCCGGATGCACACGCCTATCCTACACTCACCTTATACATATCTAATTCTAACACCAACAACGACACCATAATATAAGATATGGATACCAAGGCTACTCTTTTTGTATGCACCTAACTTGACAATGGTTTTCAACTTATAAAAGGATTAATATGTACAAGATCTTGATGGGATTTAGTAATACCAATAAGGTGATTGGCAATGGTTTTCAACTTATAAAAGGATTAATATGTACAAGATCTTGATGGGATTTAGTAATACCAATAAGGTGATTGGCATCAGTTCAATGAACATATAAATACACGATATGATCATACAAAAAAAAGTTTATAAAAGTCCTTAAGCAGTAGTTGGGCGGTGACCTGTTGTCAAAATACTAACAAGAGTTTAAATATGTAAGCAATTAAAAATAAAATTGTTTTAACTAATAGATGACATTTTTTTTATAATTTTAGTCACTAACGATTATTATAAGTTTGACTAATTTAGAAATTATTTTGAAAAGTTTGATCGAATGACTTTAGTGTATATTGGACCGGCAAGGATCGACTCTAATTTATAAGAAGAATTAGCACTGATCAAAGACAATAAGATCCCATCAAACACCTTGGTGGCTGCATACGTTGAATTTTAAAACATTGATCTGTAGTCACTGTGGTACAACATGTTCCCAGGCAAAAAAATACATTTTAGATATACGTGGAATTAAAATGGTTCAAGTAATCAAGTCAAAACGAATTGCTAAGTATATCAAAGTAGACATTAGTAATAATGAAAGGCTTTAAATAGTGGATGTTTAATAAGAGTTAAAGGGTGAGACCATATTGCAGCCAATAATGGTCTCTAATTATTAGAAGATCAGCTTGGAGATGACCTGAATTTTGGATATGATATTAGGCACGTGGGAGAAAAGTGATGACAAATTTCAATAGTAATGGCCCTTTGGGATACTATTCAAGAAAATAGTTAATCTCAACTTGTTTTAAACATTGGAGGCACCATGGTATTAAGTATTCACCGAAACACATTTCAAATCCATGTTTTAACATATATTCAATGTGAAATGAAAACTAAAATATCAACGATACGATCAATAAAATCACTTAAACTCACTTCACCCCCTTAACAGAAACACTGACTTACCAACGTATTGTTTGTTAAAATAAATTAAATGTGTGTTGCATAACATGAACACAAACACTAATATCACAAAAAGGAAAGGTAAAAAATTCAAATTAAAATATGAAGAGAATGAATTTATTCATAAAGATGTAATATGTATTGATGTAATGATAACACAACAAAACTACATCCCTAATTCACAAACAGGAAAGAATACGCCACAAGTATTGGCAAGATTGGGGAGATATTGGTAGTGTGGTGGCAATAATATCTGATTAATGTCTATGTATTTGCATAGGCAATTTCTGTGGTGATCTAATTCTTCAAAACAAATTGGAGATGGAGAACCTTTTGCAATTAGAGTTGGATAACAATCCTTTATATCATCATTGGGATTACACTCTTGAGCGTGAACATCAACCAAAAGAAACATCATTGCAACAACTATAGCAAGATTGGATCTAGTGTTCATCATTTTACTAATCTTGTGATGAAAACTTGAAAGATATCAATATAAATATTGGGAAACTTGGCTTCTTATTACATTCACTATGGTATATATATATACTATTAGAAATTAATAATCAAAACAAAAAATCTTTTAATGTATGAAAATAATGATAATGTAACACAGAAGAAATTTAATGAGGTAATTATGAATTTTGATAATGTAATGCAAGATTTATATTACTTGTTTTTAGCCAAACCATAGGATTAAATGGAAGAGTTTAGTTTAGTTTGGTGAATAAAAAGGTTTGATTTTCTTTATTTACCAAAAAATCTAAATGGATTCTTGCTAGAAAAATAGCAAGGGTATGTAAATAATTTTATAATGTTTATTTAAAGTGTAAAAAGCTTTGTGAGTTTCTTCAATCCCATAGTGGTATTTGATCAAGTAAAATTGTGTTTTTTTTGCTATTAGATTTCAAACAAATTTAGAGTAATCGTAATTTAAATTTCAATAGAAATTCTGCTTAGTAGTCAAAATCAAACAAATTATAGTTTAGATATATCATTAATTTTCGCTTCCAAAAGAATATTCCATTATTTGGCTACAGAAAAAGATTTTCGATTTCACTTCTTATGTTTTCTATAAAGACAAAAAGGTCATCCCAACTGCTCTTTGTTTTCTTCATGATTCATCAAATCAAAACAAATTATCATCATCTGTCTCAACAAACACCCTGACCACTTATTTAGCCAACCACATACCAACATAAACCACAAACCCGACCTCAGCCTACATCGACATCCACAGTACATGCATAGTATCATATCGACATACACGCCTCACCTACCTATACACCCACACCTATATCCGCATGCTACACCTACCCTACACTCAGCCCATATACATCCCACTCTAACACCAACAACGACACCATAATATAACATATGGATACCAAGACTACTCTCTTTATATGCACATAACTTGTTAATGTTTTTCAACTTATAAAAGGATTAATATGTATAATATCTTGATGGGAATTACTAAAACCAAAAAGGTGATTGGCATCGTTTCAATGAGCATATCGATACACGATATGATAATACAAAAACAAAGGATACAAAATTCCTTAGGCAGTAGTCAGGCGGTCATTTGTTGTCATGGGTTTAACAAGAATTTTAAATATTTATGTAATTAAAAATCAAAATGTTTTGACTAATAGATGACATTTTTGATAATTTAACTCACTAACGATTATTATATGTTTGACTAATTAAGAACTTATTTTGAAAAGTTTGATAGAATGATTTTTTGTACATCTTGGACCGACAAGGATCGACTCTAATTTATAAGTACATTTAGCACTAATCATAGACAATAAGATCCATCAAACACCTCGGTGGCCGCTAATGCTAAATTTTACAACACTGATCGATAGTCACTATGGTACCACATGTACCCAAGCACAAAATACATTTTTGATATATTTGGAATTCAAATGTTTCAAGTAATCATGTCAAAATGAGTTGCGAAATGTATCATAGAAGGCATTAGTAATAATGGAAACGCTTTAAAGAGTGGATGTTTAATAAGAGCGAAAGGGTGAGAGTGTATTGCACCGAATAACGGTCTCTAATTATTAGAAGATCAGCTAAGAGATGACCTGAATTTTGCATATGATATTGGGCACGTGGGGGAAAAGTAAAAAGAAATTTCAATAGTAATGGCCTTTTGGGAAACTATCCAAGAAAATAGTTTCCACGGGAAGCAATGTCAACTTGTTATAGACGTTTGAAGCACCATGGTATTAAGTATTAACCAAAACACATTTCATATCCATGTTTTAACATATATTCAATGTGAAATGAAAACTAAAATATCAATGATACGATCAATAAAATCACTTAAACTCACTTCACTCCCTTAACAGAAACCCTGACTTACCAACGTATTGTTTGTTATAATAAATTAAAAGTGTGTCGCATCACATGAACACAAACACTAATGTCACCAAAAGGAAATGTAAAAAAATTCAAATAAAAACATGAAGAGAATGATGAATTTATTCATAAAGATGTAAATTGTATTGATGTAATGATAACACAACCAAACTACAACCCTAATTCACAAACAGGAACGAAGACGCCACAAGTATTAGCAAGATTGGGGAGATATTGGTAGTGTGGTGGCAATAAAATCTGATTAATGTCTATGTATTTGCATAGGCAATTTCTGTGGTGATCTAATTCCTTACAACAAATTGGAGATGGTGAACCTTTTGCAATTAGAGTTGGATAACAATCCTTTATATCTTCATTATGATTACACTCTTGAGCATGAAAATCACCCAAAAGAAACATCATTGTACCAACTATAGCAAGAATAGATCTAGTGTTCATCGGTTTACTAATCTTGTGATGAAAACTTGAAAGATATCAATATAAATATTAGGAAACTTAGCTTCATATTACATACACTATGGTGTATATATATATATATATATATATATATATATATATATATATATATATATATATATATATATATGTATATGTATATTTACTATTAGAAATTAATAATCAAAACAAACAATCTTTTAAAGTATGGAAAGAATTATAATATAACGCAAGATTTATATTAATTGTTTTCATTCAAAGCATAGGCTTAAATGGAAGAGTTTAGTTTAGTTCGGTGAATAAAAAGGTTTGGTTTTTTTTTTTACCAAAAATCCAAATGGATTCTCGCTAGAAAAATTGCAAGGGTATGTAAATAATTTTATAATGTTTATTAAAAGTGTATAATGCTTTGTGAGTTTGTTCAATCCCATAGTGGTATTTGATCAAGTGAAATTGCGTTTTTTTTGTTATTAGATTTCAATCAAATTTAGAGTAATCATAATTTAAATTTCAATAGAAATTCTGTTTGGTTGACAAAATCAAACGAATTAGAGTTGTTTAGATATATCATTAGTTTTCGCATCAAAAAGAGTTTTCCATTTTTTGGCTACAGAAAAAGATTTTCGATTTCACTTCTTATGTTTTCTATAATGATAAAAAGGTCATCCCAACTGCTCTATGTTTTATTCATAATTCCTCAAATCAAAACAGATTATCATCATCTGTCTCAACAAACACCGTGACCACCTATTTAGTCAACCATATACCACCAAACACCCACAAACCCGACCTCATCCTACATGGACATGCACACTACATCCACAAGAACATATCGACGTATATGCCTGACCTACCCATACACCCACACCTATTCCTGCATGCTACGCCTACCCTACACTAAACCCATATACATCCCAGTTTAACACCAACAACGACACCATAATATAACATATGGATACCAAGGCTACTCTTTTTATATGCACATAACTTGTTAATGGTTGTCAACTTATAAAAGGATTAATATGCTCAAGATCTTGATGGGAATTAATAAAACAATAAGATTATTGGCATCAGTTTAATGAACATATCGATGCACGATACTGTCATACAAAAACAAAGGTTACGAAAGTCCTTAGGTAGTAGTCGGGCGGTTACTTGTTGTCATGTGACTAACAAGAAATTTAAATATTTAAGTAATTAAAAGTCAAATTTTTTTTTTTACTAATAGATGATATTTTTGATAATTTTAGTCACTAACGATTATTATAAGTTTGAGTAATTAAGAACTTATTTTGAAAAGTTTGATCGAATGATTTCTAGTGCATCTTGGACCAACAAGGATCGACACTAATTTATAGGAACATTTGGCACTAATCATAGACAATAAGATCCAATCCAATGCCTTGGTGGCCATAAATGCTAAATTTTACAACACTGATCGATAGTCACTGTGGTACATGTACTGAAGCACAAAAATAAATTTTAGATATATTTGGAATTCAAATGTTTCAAGTAATCATGTCAAAATGAGTTGCGAAGTGTATCAAAGAAGGCATTAGTACTAATGAAAAGCTTTAAAGAGTGGATGTTTAATAAGAACTAAAAGGTGAGACTGTACTGCACCAGATAACAACGGTCTCTAGATAATGGTCTCTAATTACTAGAAGATCAGCTCGGATATGACCTGAGTTTTGCATATGATATTGGGCACGTCGTGGAAAGGTAATGATAAATTTCAATAGTAATGGCCTTTTGGGAAACTATTCAAGAAAATAGTTTCCATGGGATGCAACGTCACCTTGTTATAGACGTTTGAAGCACCATGGTATTAAGTATTAACCGAAACACATTTTATATCCATGTTTTAACATATATTCAATGTGAATTGAAAACTAAAATATCAAAGATACGATCAATAAAATCACTTAAACTCACTTCACTCTCTTAACAGAAACAAAGACTTACCAACGTATTGTTTGTTATAATAAATTAAAAGTGTGTTGCATATATGAACACAAACACTAATATCACCAAAAGGAAAGGTAAAAAAATTCAAATTAAAACACGAAGAAAATGAATTTATTCATAAATATGTAATTTGTATTGATGTAATGATAACACAACCAAACTACAACCCTAATTCACAAACATGAAAGAAGACGCCACAAGTATCGACAAGATTGGGGAGATATTGGTAGTGTGGTGGCAATAAAATCTGATTAATGTCTATGTATTTGCATTGGCAATTTATGTGGTGGTGATCTAATTCTTCACAACAAATTGGAGACGGTGAACCTTTTACAATTAGAGCTGTATAACAATCCTTTATATCTTCATTAGGATTACACTCTTGAGCGTACACATCACCCAAAAGAAACATCATTGCAACCACTATAGCAAGAATAGATCTAGTGTTCATCATTTTACTAATCTTGTGATGAAAACTTGAAAGATATCAATATAAATATTGGGAAACTTGGCTTCTTATTACATTCACAATGGTATATATCTTTACTATCTTATAAAAGAAATCCTATTATTTCTATAAATAGACTAAATATAATAATATTATTTTTTTAAGATGTCCAAACCATTAAGCTGATATTACAAGTAAACATTAATAAAATTATATTAAATTCAAACATACATTTATCCAGGTTTTGAAACAAATCTCAACAATTCCGATCTTCTTCCTCAATTCTGGATTCATTCAAAATATAAAACCTTGTAGATCCAAATACGCTCCAGCAAATATCCTTAAATGTCTTATGATATGTTGATTCAATTTTCAAAATTTGAAGTCTATAGCCTTAAATATCCTTAAATGTGGGTACAAGTTCTCAACCCCATCGTATGCAACCTCATTCACGATTTCTCACATTCCCTGTAGTATTCACTTTTCTTTGTATTCCTTTTTGTCAGATAACAATCGCCTACGACAACGGTGACACCCTACACAAGGTCTCTAGAAAGGATGAATCCGCACCTACTGATCTTGTATGTAATTTCCGATCTCCTTCTCCAAAAAAAAACTGATCTTCATCATCTTCGCTGAAATTAGGGTTATTGTTTTTCTAATTTAGGTTTTTCCGATCTAAGAGTATTTGTTTTTTCGATCTATTATTTCCCGGTCTACGGTTTTTGTTCGTCAGCACTGGTGGGCTTGATCTCTCTCGGCAGTTACAAGGTATGTTTCTCCACAACAACCATCATTTTTTTACTTCTGTGTTTAAAATTTATGCAATTTGTGGGTATCAGAGAATTGGTGTAATGTCTCGTATGATTCAAACACAATGAAAATCATGTATGAAGTATATCTCTTTAACTTTTTCATAAGTTAGGTAGATTTACTGTTTGCTATCAAATGGTTATACTTCATAATTTATTATGTTTGACTTATTCAACTTATTCTGTTATAGAAGCAGGCTATTTTTTGAAGAATCTATCATTGGAAATCCGTGATCCCTCAAAGAAGGTGAGCAATATGCATGCAGTACTATGATATACTAAGTTCAATTTTCCTGTTCTTTTACTTGATTGTTATGTTCTCTTTGATCTTTTTTTTCAAATACAGGGTATGTTTCCCTCTAGCTCGAAATTTAGTTTCAGTTGATGCAGGTTTGCCCTTATTTTTTCTCATTCTACTATTGTTTATATGTACATGTTTATTTAAATAATTATATGTTTTATTGAATAAAGGAGAGAAAATTAATATCATCTTTTGGTCCGATGTAGTGAAGTGAATATACACACACCAAGACGATTTAAGGAAGTTGATGGTTATTAATTACCATGGTTATTGTGATTTTAAGGAAGTTAATAATTAGTTATGTTTAATTTCCTTTTTTTAATTACCATGGTTATTGTGATTTTTTAACAAGATATGGTCGAGATCTTAATTTATCTTTTTTTTTATTTTCATTTGTGTGTTAATGTTAATTGTTAATTTGTTATAACTTTTTCATATATTTCGTTTATTGTTCAATTTATGAGGAAGGTTTTTTAGTTACAGAAAAAAAAATGATTCCACCGGCTGTAGTGTCGGCAAACATTTATTTTGATACTTTTTATAATTATATTATTGTTAAGGGTTGTAATTTTATAAGAGAATGGTCATTTCATTTTATTCAAGTCATATAACATTTTGGATGCTATTTTATTACATGTAGTATAACAATATGAAACATAGGGAAACTCTTTGAAAAAGTGAGCATATTAAAAAAGATAATCGTAATTGAATTTATTTGAAAGATTGGATTGTATTTTAGGATGATTTTTTGTTTTATTCATTTTCATGAACAATTTCTCATGCACAACGCTACTTGAATAAAAACAATTCTTTATTGGTTTAGACTTTTGATTAAATATGTTTAAAAACCAACTAATTTGCATCAGTTTGTTTCAAAATACAAAAAAAAAATTGTATTTTTAGACAATCAGAGATTTTAAATGTTCGATTTTTTGACAATTTGAAATATTAAATATTGTATTTTAGATTAAATAAATACCAACCGGATGTGCTAAAGTTTTATTCTATTGTTTTGTACTTTTATTAGAATATAAATAAATCGAATATAATAATATTATTTTTTAAGACGTCTAAAAAAGATAATATTAAAATCTGATTTAGTAAAAAAGTCAAAAGATTACCGACTATGAAATGGAAATCGTAAGCACCGTGTACAATTCTACTATGAATAATATCACTTTATCATCTAAATATCCCTTGATTATCTTGATCTTAAGTTCACTAAAAATGAATTATTCAAAGTTAAACCTTTATTCCCTTAATTTCTGCCAATTGAATTGGTTGGGATTGAGATTCAAGCTATATAGCACCTCTTATCTTGGTTTCTCTCCACTTTCTATGAATCGTTTCTTTCTCTCTCAATATATTACTCTCAAAAAAACCTTAAATAGAACTGACATTACCCTCCATCTCTAAAAATCATCGACCATAATTTCTTTTCCCTTTCTTCGTCGCTCATCTCAATCTCTTTACTTTGTGTATGTAGGGAACCAAGAACGGTTGGGAACATCTTGGAAAGCGCACCATTCTTGAGTGAATAACGTCAAATGAGGCTATCAACAAGGTTTTAAATGCTAATTTCTGATTTTTTTTTGTTCAATTTAAATTTAACCAAATAAAAAGGAATTCAATTAAATGTTAAAGCTCATGTTAGAAGAGATACGAGTAATGCCAAGGAGATCAAAAGTGATTTCTTGATTACTTACTTGAAGAACTGAAACTTTGTGATTCGATCATTATAGAAGCATTTTCTATGGATATGATACTAGGCTTCAGATGCTATTATTTGCTACTTTTCAAGCTTCAAACTTCTATGGCAAGTCCATGTACTTTACAAGAAACATGGACCCCTCCACATACCCTTCTTATACATGAAAATATCTTTAAGTTCATCCCCACCCTCACTGACCCACTCTCACCGTTCATTTATTTTTTCTTAAATATGCTTTAGAATATCTAGGCTTACAATACTATTTGAAACCAAGATGGTCCGTTAGAGTATAATGCAATGTAATGGGATTTTGATGAGGATAAGCTACAACCTTTAATGTTGTTTTCTCTAAATGTACTTTGAAATATTTACTTAATTATAGCTTGGTATTGTATATGTTTTCCAAGACTACTTATGCATTGCTCTTGCAATATGTTATTATTTGTTTTCTGTCTTTTAATCTTTATAATGGTACATTTGAAATGAATAGTGTAATGGATTCAATAATAAAATAGATCCAAGTTTTAAAACCATAATTGAATTCCAAATTAGATAAATCATTCAAATTGAACACTATAGCTCTAAACCCAACAGACTAGATCAAATTTCTAAACATCAGGTTTCTTGAAAATTATTGAATGATGAATTTGTGTGTGCTCTTCAATTTTCTAATCAATCGTATTCTCTATTGATAAATTTATATATGCATGTTTTTTTTTGTCGATTGGTAGAAACAATGATTTCATCTTTATTATATTATAAAGACATACTATTTTTTGTAAAATTATCAAAAAAAAAAAAAAAAAAAAAGAAGAACAATGAAAAATGAAATAAAAAAACTCAAAAAAAGTACATATAAATTATTTTGGTGTGGTGGTGTGGTGACTATTTCGTAGGTAAATGGTATGATATGGAGAATGATATGATATACAGAGGAGTATCCATAACCACCCACCTTGGAGCTCAATAATAAAAATGTCAAAAAGTAGTTCGGTTAATCCAAAAAGTATTATGATTCGTGAGTATAAAATCAATGTTATTTTCAAAATGTTTATATTAATATTATTGGAACATAGCTATTTCATTATTAATGTTATTCTATTATTTAACCTAGAATTCAAAACTTCAAACCCAAAACTCAAAACCTTAAATACATAACCCTAATACCTAAACATATATGTCAAACCCGAAACCCCAAAATTCAAATAAACCAAAAACCCTAAACCCCAAACCAAAAAAGTTTTTTTACAGAGACATTGAGTGTAATTTGAAATATCACATGTTTTCGAAATAAAATTTATTGCCCATAAAAAGCTATTTTCTACACACTTGATGAAACGAATTGCCGGTAAAAATATCATTGTCTGCTGTATTACTCTAGATTCGTTGGTCTTTTGAAGATACATGTCATGAAATAGAAATGATATATTTTCGACACGATAGACACAACATATGAAAAGACCTATCCAACATACACAAAAGCGACAAATAAATTAAATAATACATTGTTCGTCGAAAAAAAAAAACGAATCACTGAATTGAAACTAATTCTTAGTGATACTTGCCAATACATTATATCTTATTTCTAATATGACATGTTTCTTAAAACAAACTAATGTAACGCAAAAGAAATTTAAACAGGTAATTTTGAATTTTAATAATGTAACGCAAGATTTATATTAGTTGTTTTTAGTCAAACCATAGTATTAAACGAAAGAGTTTAGTATAGTTCGGCGAATAAAAAGGTTTGATTTTCTTTTTTTACTAAAAAATTCCAAATGGATTCTTCCTAGAAAAATTGCAAGGGTATGTAAATAATTTTATAATGTTTACTAAAAGTATATAAAACTTTGTGAGTTTGTTCAATCCCATAGTGGTATTTGACCAAGTAAAATCGTTTTTGTTTGGTTAATGGATTTCAAACAAATTTAGAGTAATTGTAATATAAATTTCAATAGTAATTATGTTTGGTTGATAAAATCAAACGAATTAGAGTTATTTAGATATATCATTAATTTTCGCATCCAAAAGAATTTGCCATTATTTGGCTACAGAAAAAGATTTTTGATTTCACTTCTTATATTTTCTATAAAGACCAAAATGTCATCCCAGATTGTCTTTGTTTTACTCATAACTCATCAAATCAAAACAGATTATCATCATCTGTCTGAACAAACACACTGAGCACCTATTTAGCCAACCACATACCCCCACACACCGACAAACCCGACCTCAACCTATATCGACATGCACACTACATCCACAAGAAAATATCGACGTACACGGCTGACCTACCCATACACCCACAACTATACTCGCATGCTACGCCTACCCTACACTAAACCCATATACATCCCACTCTAACACCAACAACGACACCATAATATCACATATGGATACCAAGGCTACTCTTTTATATGCACATAACTTGTTAAAGGTTTTCAACTTATAAAAGGATTAATATGTTCAAGATCTTGATGGGAATTAATAAAACCAACAAGGTGATTGGCATCGGTTTAATGAACATATCGATACACGATATGATCATACAAAAACAAAGGTTATATAAGTCCTTAGGCAGTAGTCGGGAGGTCACTTGTTGTCATGGGACTAACAAGAATTTTAAATATTTAAGTAATTAAAAATAAAAATGTTTTGACTAATAGATGACATTTTTGATAATTTTACTCACTAACGGTTATTATAAGTTTGACTAATTAAGAACTTATTTTGAAAAGTTCGATCGAATGATTTTTAGTACATGTTGGACTGACAAGGATCGAATCTAATTTATAAGCACATTTAACACTAATCATAGACAATAAGATCCCATCAAATGCCTTGGCGGTCGCTAATGCTGAATTTTACAACACTGATCGATAGTCACTGTGGTACAACATGTTCCCAAGCACAAAAATACATTTTAGATATATTTTGAATTCAAATGGTTCAAGTAATCATGTCAAAATGAGTTGCGATATGTATCAAAGAAGGCATTAGTAATAATGAAAGGCTTTATAAAGTGGAATTGTCACACCCCAAAAACCGAAGGCGGAAACATTTTCGGGGTTGACTCCACGTTGAGTATCAAATCCAATGCATATAGTAAGTAAAGTAAACAACCATTACATTACATATATAAAATTTACATTTGTTTCAAAAGTAAAGTTGTACAAATGTGATACATAGTATATATCAACAAAAGTGAGACGAGTCTTCCACGCACTCCGCCTTCGACGAAAGGGATCATCGGGTACCTGTCTAATACGGACCTGAGAATACAAGCAGTTTGAAAATCAGCATAACGCTGGTGAGTTCATAAGTGGTTTTGTTTTGTGAAAATGTACTGGTTCCTTTCTGTTTCTGAAAAATGTTACACACCAAGAAAATCCCATATTTTCTTAAAAGTTGGTTATTGAATCCCAAAATGTAATGTGAAAATGTACACTAAAAATATGCTTACTCTTGTGAAATGTAAAATTAGGTTATCTGGTTTGTTACACTGTTCTAGTTACGTACAAATGTTTTTCCCTAGGAAAATCCCATATTTTCCTAAATGTTGGTTACCAAATGTGAAAGATGTGAACTGAAAACCCGGTTGTCTTTGTGAAAGGTATTAGTTTTAACACGTATATAAAACTAATATGTTCAAAGTAAATTAATTACTTTATTCATTATTACTATTAAGTAAATCTCTGTTATCCTAATTGCGAGTTCCATAACCATATGATAGACTAGATATGGCAATAAGTAGTCAACATCACCTTATGACTTTCGTCACCCTTGAACCATTTCGGTTCGGTTGTAGCTAGCAGCCAGGTGTGGGGTAGTCAGCACCGTATAGATCTATACACTCAAGTCACGCTCCCTATCTAAGAGATTCTGGTTACGGGTGCGGTCCTCCACACGCATATCTCTGTGGAGTGTTCACCGAGGACGTGTCTCCAATTATATAGGATTAACAAGTTTACTAGTAATAATATGATAATCCTCCACTCGCGTATCT
Source organism: Lactuca serriola (assembly GCF_051521515.1). Taxonomy (NCBI): domain Eukaryota; kingdom Viridiplantae; phylum Streptophyta; class Magnoliopsida; order Asterales; family Asteraceae; genus Lactuca; species Lactuca serriola. Next base: position 196,088,917 of record NC_136415.1, read on the forward strand.
CTGTGGAGTGTTACCGAGGACAAAACAGTGTACTAACTTTTATGTTAAAGGTTCAAATGTCATGCTTTTAACTGATAAAATATAGAAAACCATTTGTGAAATAAATAAATCGTAACAGTTTATAATCCATTTCACAAATAATATGTTTACGTGATCTGCATGCTCAAACGGTTATCAGTTGCGAATATTAGTGTTAAAAGCATATGAAATATGAAACACACACATGTAAAAAAAGTTTTTGAGTACAAGTATCCCTTGTACTTTGCTTGTATTCCCCCTGAAAACAGTGAAAAACATTGAAAAAGGGTTGGGGTATGAACTCACCAGACGAGAAAATGCGACAATTTGAATGCTAAGCGTTGGTTCGGGGCTTGTTAACACGCGAGGTTCCTATGTAATATGAAATAATATCCAAATGTATCTAATTAGACTTTAAAAGACTAATTAGATATGATAATACAATCCAATGAGCGAAAACACTTCAAATCAAGCGTTTGGAGTGACCCGGGTAACATCTACGGACGTGTCGGACTTAGGAAATGAGTTTACTCTTCAAGATTAAACTCCTCATGGAGTTTACGGCCCTATACACTACACACACATGAGTTCAAGGCCGTGAACTCATGTTGGTAAGGTTTATGGTGCTAAATGGCTTGAATAACACTTAGAAATGTTGGGATGAATTTATCTAAGGATTTGGAATGGAGTAACCTCAATTAAGTACCATTTATTGGAGTTTACAGCAGTAAACATGGAGTTTTTGGCCATAAACTCCCTCATGCTCATTCCTTAATTCATTTGGTGATGCTAGAACAATCACATGTGATTCAAACTATTTTTCCAAGCCTTGGTATGAATTTTGGGCACCATTTGACATATGTAAACGAGTTTACGGCCCTGGAACTTGTTCTTGGGGAGTCATGGCCGTAAAGACTCAAATGGGAGGTATTTATCATGTTTAAGGTCCCCAAACTAATTTTGGTTGGTTCTAGGATTTATTCCAAGGCTAAAGGTGTGTTTAAATGGCTTTTAAACACTTGTTTTTGAGTTTACTCTCCATGAATGAGGAGTTTATGGCCCAAGCATGTTCTTGGGTAGAAACTCAAGTTTACTCCTCAAAATTCATCTTTAGGGTGTTCTAAGTCCGAATTTGTAAGCCATATAGTCGTATCTAAGTCCCAAAGTTGGTTTGGAGGGGTTTAAAGGCATAAAAACCCAATTTATTTGAGTTTACGGCCCAAGCATGCTCCTTGGCCATAAACTCATGAAGATGGTCCTTTTTCAATGTTTAAACACGAATTTGAAGTCCTAAGAGGTTGAACAACAAGTTAGGGATGTTACCTCAAAGATTTGGAGCCTTAAATCAATGTTTTGGACCTTGAATCTTTGGTTGAGGAGAGAGGTTAGAGAGAGAGAGAGAGTAGTGAGAGAGGTCCAAAAGCTTCAAATGGAAGCTTAGATCACTTTAAATAGTGTTCGAGATTTGGACACGGTGGAATTCTACCCGATGCCGGCGTTAGACAGGGCTTTTGGTCGCACCCGATCAAGTTGCCATAACCCGATATGGTTTATTCTATAAATTTTCCGATTACTAATGTGGGGTGTTAGAATGAGTTCTAAATGTGTTTGGACACCCATTAAGTCATAATATCAAACTCAAGTTAATGACTTAATTAAATAGTGAAATCGGAAACGAAATTGGAAACGAATTTGGAAATGACGAATGGATTAACGAAAAGGGTTACGAAAAGGATTACAATTGATGATACAAATTTCGGGATGTTACAAATTTTAATAAGAGCTAAAAGGTGAGACCGTCTTGCACCAGATAACGGTCTCTAATTATTAAAAGATCAGCTCGGAGATGACCTGAATTTTGCATATGATATTGGGCACGTGGAGGAAAGGTAATGATAAATTTCAATAGTAATGGCCTTATGGGAAACTATTCAAGAAAATAGTTTCCATGGGAAGCAATGTCAAATTGTTATAGACGTTTGAAGCACCATGGTATTAAGTATTAACCGAAACACATTTCATATACAGGTTTTAACATATATTCGATGTGAAATGAAAACTAAAATATCAGTGATACGAGAAATAAAATCACTTAAACTCACTTCACTCCCTTAACAGAAACCCTGACTTACCAACGTATTGTTTGTTATAATAAATTATAAGTGTGTTGCATAACATGAAGACAAACACTAATGTTACCAAAAGGAAAGGTAAAAAAATTCAAATAAAAACATGAAGAGAATAATGAATTTATTCATAAAGATATAATTTATATTGATGTAATGATAAAACCACCAAACTACAACTCTAATTCACAAACAGGAAAGAAGATGCCACAAGTATTGGCAAGATTGGGGAGATATTGGTAGTGTGGTGGCAATAAAACCTGATTAATGTGTATGTATTTGCAGAGGCAATTTCTGTGGTGATCTAATTCTTCACAACAAATTGGAGATGGTGAGCCTTTTGCGATTAGAGCGGGATAACAATCCTTTATATCTTCATTAGGATTACACTCTTGAGAGTGAACATCACCCAAAAGAAACATCATTGCAACAACTATAGCAAGAATAGATCTAGTGTTCATCATTTTACTACACTTGTGATGAAAACTTGAAAGATATCAATATAAATATTAGGAAACTTGGCTTTTTATTACATTCACTATGGTATATATATATATATATATATATATATATATATATATATATATATATATACTATTAGAAATTAATAATCAAACAAACAATCTTTTAAAGTATGGAAAGGAGGATAATGTAACACAAAACTAATTTAATGAGGAATTTATGAATTTTGATAATGTAACGTAGGATTTATATTAGTTGTTTTTAATCAAACCATAGGATAAAATTGAAGAGTTTAGTTTAGTTCGGTGAATAAAAAGGTTTGGTTTTCTTTTTTTTTTACCAAAAATCCAAATAGATTCTTGCTATAAAAATTGCAAGGGTATGTAAATAATTTTATAATATTTACTAAAAGTGTATAAAGCTTTGTGAGTTTGTTCAATCCCATAGTGGTATTTGATCAAGTGAAATTGCGTTTGTTTGGTTAATGGATTTCAAACAAATTTAGAGTAATTGTAATTTAAATTTAAATAGGAATTACGTTTGGTTGAAAAAATCAAACGAATTAGAGTTGTTTAGATATATCATTAATTTTCGCATCCATAATAACTTGCCATTATTTCGCTACAGAAAAAGATTTTCGATTTCACTTCTTATGTTTTCTATAAAGACAAAAATGGCACCCAACTTCTCTTTGTTTTATTCATAATTCATCAAATCAAAACAGATTATCATTGTCTGTCTCAACAAACACCCTGACCACCTATTTAGTTAACCACATTCCACCACAAACCCATAAACCCGAACTCAGCCTACATCGACATGCACACTACATCCACATGAACATATCGACGTACACACCTGACCTACCCATACACCTACACCTACACCCGCATGTTACGCCTACCCTACATTAAACCCATATACAACCCACTCTAACACCAACAACGACACCAAAATATAACATTTGCATATCAAGGCTTCTCCTTTTATATGCACATAACTTGTAAATGGTTTTGAACTTATGGTGGGTCAAAAATATGGTTTATACTTTTCTTTTCTAGGAAAATATATTTTTTTCTATAATATAATATGTAATATGGTGGTTGTGTTCGGCTGCACTTGTGTGTGCGGCCGCACACCCTATGTACGGCCGCACACGCATGTGCAGCTGTACATTGGTGTGCTGCTGGTGCCCATGTCTCATATAAATAGAGGAGTGCATGTGGGAGTGTACGGTTACAGAAGAAGAGTAGAGAGAGAAAGTTATTGTGACAACCCCAAACCTATTCCCGTTACAAATCCCATTTTCACTAACGGAACGTGTCACTATACGTTATTTTATGTAATATTTGGAATCATCAATATCCGAATATCTAAATTCATGCATGGCTTAATATTATCATAAGAAATATAACTCGTTTGTGTTAACCCCGTTTAACCTAATAGAGTTGTTTTACCTTTTCAACCACTTCACCCGGGTAAAAAGTTTTAACACAGTTAACTTTAAACATCGGGTAGCCGTGTATCGGGTGCGATACCCGAGACATATGCAATGGGGGTGCACAACATTTGAACATTCATTTACCACACATCCACTCTCTCTCTCTACTTTCTCTCTCTAGACTCGAAATCGGCCTCGATTCCGCTAATTTCCGACTTCCAAACGTAAGTACTCATCCTCTATCTTAATCTAGTCATACTTCATTGAATTTAGGGGCCAAAATCATAGAAATCAAGGACCATAAAGGAGTTTGCGGCCTAAGAAGCTCCTTAGGCCGTAAACCCCCAAATTCATGCCCAAGACCAAGTTTTTCCTTCTCTTAAGCTAGTATACTAAGTAAGGCATATATCTAGAAGGGTTTGGACACTAAAATACAAGGATTTGTCATGTAAAAAGGAGTTTACAGCCCAAGCTTGTGCTTAGGCCGTAAACACCTCAAACACCCCATAAATCTATGTTTTAAGCCCCAAAAACACTTCTAGGGTGTTTGGTAATTTAGACTTGACAACAAGGAAGGCTTAAAGGCATTAAACAACATCATTTGAACACAAAAAGGGGAGTTTACGGCCAAGGCTAAGCTTGGGCCGTAAACACCCAAACTTTTGTGTCAAACAAGTCCTTAAACTACCCTAGTGCATGAAAGGAATTTATCTAAGGCCTATGGAAGTGTGTTGTATAATTAAACTTCACATTTGGGAACAAAATGAAGAGTTTACGGCCAAGGATGTTCTTAGGCCGTAAACTCCCCAAAAATGTATGCCAAATTGTTCCAAACTCACTATAGGGACTTCTAGGATTTTTCTAAGCCATTTGGGACCATGTTGTACAAGTAAAACCTACATCTTGAAGGGTCTACAGGAGTTTACGGCCTAAGAACAAGTCTTGGCCGTAAACTCCCTAAAAATGGCACAAATTATGATGTTTAATCCTTCCCTCTTGGTTCAAAACACACACCACTAAATTAAGGAAGTGAGTTAAGGCCCTAAACACACATTTTGGAGTGTCACAAGAGTTTACGGCCTAGCCTAGGGGGATTACGGCCGTAAACTCCCAAAGAATGGATTTTAGGCCATAAACTCTAAGAGAGTGAACTCAAGGACCCTCCCGTAAATCATTCATGGCCTTGTACCACTCCCGGGAACCCTTTCTAGGCCTTAAAACCCCGAAAACGACACTAGAATGTCCAAATACTATAATGAAAAGCATAAGATGATTAAATTCTTGTGAAATACATATTTCATATGACATTAGGGTCCTAAAAGGTGCTCAAGTGGTTATTTGGTACCAAACGCTCAAACGACACTATTACCCGATTTACCCGATTCACCCGATTTCCGCGATTTCAGGTGAGTTCATACCCCTTTAATGAACCTTTCAAGTGTTTTAAATGTTTTAGGGGGGAGATACAAGTTGCTTATAAATGTTTATGTAAAGTTTTATAGAACGATTTCCATGTTGCAAGGATCAATCACATGTGATTCACCACCCTTAGTTCAAATCACATGTGATTTGTCCCTATGCTTTAAAAACGGGTTTTACCCTTTTCAAATTATTTTTAAACAGTGATTCAGAATTTAAATGTTCTTTTGGGAAAATACTTTTACTTAATCAATTTACTTATAAAATGTAACCACTCTGATATATTTATATAAGTAAGACTTGGAGGACTTAGGACCGATATCTCGCCTTATTTCCTGTTCTTGTTTGATTGTGGGCTTAGGGTAGTAGTTATCCGTCCGACTGTCGTTGATTTCTTAGTTATATATCTGTATATCAGTATGGGGTACAAATGTTACTGCTTTCACTTAACAATAAAGTCACTAACGTGCTAAGAACCATCCCCACTAAGATAACCATAATAGGTATGGTTACGATTGCAACAGTTACTACCCGCTAAAGTCATTACTATCTACACTATAATACTCACTATTACTAGACGATACACTAGTAAGGGAATACACTATGATCAACACTAAAAGAGTACTACACTATAACAATAGAGAAAACACTAAACAAACAATAATATACTAACCCACTACGAGATACTCTATTCGCTATCCACTACACCCGGAGTTTTCCAGCAGGGAGACGACTCTACATGTATAGATCTATACGGGGCAGACGCTATTACATCCCGACTGTTAACTCAGTCCGCGCCGTACAGGCCCAGGGATGCCACTACTTCACTTCACTATGCATGACCAGGAAGGTCATGGGATCCTCTATTATCCTCACTACTAGTAACATACAAGGAATACACTACAACTACTCTAAGATACTCCACTAAATGCTAAACTACATCCCGAAGTAAGTAAGTATCTATCACTAAAGGGAGCTCGCACCTCTATCATTGATCACGGGCTTAACTTATCCTATCACGTTTGTTATTTGGAGATTTGCCAATGTATTTTTACAATATACTGTTTTCAAAGAAACAAAGAATACATACTTTTCACAAATTGTCACTTACAATGTATTTCCTGGAAAATATGGGATTTTCTAAGTTGCTACTACTTATGAACGTAAATGATACATTTTTAACACTAATGCTTTGTATACTAAAACTCACACTAAACTCTTATGAACTCACCAGCTTTATGCTGATAATTGTTTTCAAAATAACTTGTATCTTCAGGTCAAAGATAGACAGGTACAGACGCGGCATTTTTGGAGAAGGTGGAGCACACAAGACCCATCTCTTATTTTTGAATTACTTTTGAATGATTGTTAAACAATACAAAACACACTTGTAATTAAAATGCTATGTAAATGCAATGGTTGTATGTTTCTTGTTTTTACTATTATGCAATTGTGATGATACTGTTCACTACATCATCCACCCCGAAACGTTTTCCGCCGTTATCGGTTTTGGGGTGTGACAGATTGGTATTAGAGCATTGTTTATAGTGAATCAAGTATATCAACCTATAAAAGATATACAAACTATAAACACTTCGGGACTAAAACACTCTGACCAAGAATATATACTGTTAAGTATCTAAAAGATCTAACTAAGTATATATACTCCATCACTATAAAACACAGGAATCTGTATTATCCTAGAACAAAACGAAAGTACTAAGATTGTTGGGCAGCGCAATTGGGTTTAGAGACATATAGTCACATTCAGGATGATGTAGCCTGATCAACTACGTTTTCCTGGGAGTGACTAGCATGTGCCTAAGTTTGGTTGTGATGTTTCAACAAGTCTAAAACTTACCAACAATACCATAATAACGCTACCATAAGAATACTATAGGAGTATTCTGTATCTCTAGATTATACGTATGTGTTAACAAAAACGGTCGTTACTAGTAGGACAATAGTTACTAAGTGGATACACCACGATTACATGTGGTTAGGGCGCTATAGACTCAGAATCTGCAGCCTTTGCTTCATTCCCTGTTCTTGTTTGATTGGGGGTCTGAAGTTAGGGTGGTTTATTCGAAGGACTATCTTGCTTCGATTACATGTAATCGGTATGCACTATGCAAGTGTTGGGTCAACTAGTAATGATTCATCCAATAAGTATCTTAGAGTAGTACGTCTATTAATCTTCTTTTCCCCCTCTTCTCGCGTAGATAGCATGGCTGGCTTCCATCTACCCGGTGATCCGTACTTTCCAAACCAGGGCAATGGAGGATGGCTCGAAGAGGAGTCAGATGACGATCACCCTATTCCTTTGGATGATCATCATGCTGAAGGCTTCTCGGACAGCTCGAGCTCCGAGCCAGAAGTCAACAACCAACCTCCTGAAGCCCCGAACCCTAACCCCCGACCGGCATTTCAGGGCCCCACTCCTATGTGGGCAATATCCTTGCGTCAATGGAGCGAGGAGCAGGGTCAGCCTTTACCTTACAATGGAGACCGAAGTTTCTACAACGTAAGCAAAGGAGGATCAGCAGATCGGGTTCTGCCCATCATGATCAGAAGAATTGCCAGGAATATTGAGCAAAGTCAAGCTGCCATTGGTCGAGTTGTAGAAGTGGATGCCAACTCAAACCTCAACACTGTTTGCATCCGCCAACTCGAAGAAGCCATGGACAGGACAAGGAGGACCAACGAGGCTCTGCAACAACAGCTGGCTGCATCCCGAGCTGAAGTTAGGGAACTTCGAGCTCGCCAAAGGACTCATGATCGACACCTTCAAGAAGTTATGCGTCAACTAGAGGATCTGAGGATTCGCCCAACAAGCAGCCGTCGCCAGTAGAAGACATCTAGTTACCTCACTCTTTTGCTTAAAGGACTAGCCTTTTATCTCTATGTTCCGTAGGTCTTTTGTCTCTAAACATTCCTAGTTTAAAAGTACTCTAGCTGAAACTCTAAACTGCCAACATTTTCTCTATGGTGTGGTGTAAGACCTACTGCTAGGTCAATTTTCATGAACTTCTGTTGCATCATTAATACCAGTATATTGGCATATGATTTCTCTATTGCCATAACTCTTACCCTGATTTTGGATTATGTTGATTTAATCCACGAAACACTCTATTCATATTCGCAATAGGCTCTTACTATTGCTACCACTTCTATGATCTTCTAGTAAAGGATGCCTCCACGAAAGCGTCCCAGCAGAGGAAGACCCGCAACTCAAACCCCTCCTCCACCACCTCCTCCTCCGCAGTTCGATCCAGTGTTGTTCCAAGCGGCTGTGACTGCGGCTGTAACAGCAGCCATGGCCCAAATGAACTCGGGTGATGCGAGCGGTGGAAATTCTAGATTTGGTGAAGTCTACCAACGAGTGCAGGGATGCACTTTAAAGACTTCATGAATTGTAAACCTGCTTTCTTTGATGGGACCGGAGGAATTCTGGCATTGTCCCAATGGTTCGAAAGAACCGAAGCTGTATTCGAAATGTGCTCTTGTCCCGAAGAGAGCAAAATCAAGTTCGCCACTGCTACCCTCACTAACCGGGCTTTGTCATGGTGGAATGGCCATGTCAACGCACTCTCCTTGGTCACAGCCAATGCCATGGGCTGGGACACTCTAAAGGATCTCATGAAAGGAGAGTACTGCCCTAGGGGCGAAGTTCAGAAGCTTGAGGAAGAACTCTGGAACCTCAAGATGAAGGGGACCGACATAACGGCTTATACGGCCAGGTTTTGCGACTTGGCGGCTATGTGTCCCAACATGATCCCCTCTAAAAGCAAGAAGATTGAACGTTACATCTGGGGTTTAGTGCCCCCGTATCGAGGAAATGTTCTGGCCTCATGCCCTACCACTTTTGACAGCGCCAAGGAATTGGCCCAGAGTCTGATCAACCACGAAATCTCCTCCACTCCAGCAACAACAACCACAACTACCACTGCACCATCCGGATCATCTGACAGAAAAAGGAAACGATGGGATAAGAAGAAGGGCAAGAAGACTCAAACCGTCTCTAAGGACCAACAAATTGTGGCGGTCCATGCTGCCACTACCCCAGCCGCACCAACTGCTCCAGCCCCACCGAAAGCTTACAGTGGGAACTTGCCTAAGTGTCCCAAGTGCCCTTTTCACCACAACGGTCCATGCCGTGAATTGCAGTGTTCCAACTGCGGACGAAAGGGCCATACTGTCCGATTTTGCAAGGCCCCTCCCAAACCTATCACACAGGTTCCTGGTACGGGAGTGACCCCGACGTGTTATGGCTTCGGTGAAGCGGGCCATTTTAAGAAGAACTGTTCGAAGGCTGCAAATGCTGGGGGAACTGGAAGGTTACTTGCTATCGGTCACAATGAAGCGGTAGCCGATCCCACAGTGGTCACGGGTACGTTTCTTCTCAACAACTCTTATGCCTGTGTCTTATTCGATAGTGGTGCAGAAAGAAGCTTCATAAATCAAAACTTTAAACACTTACTCAAACAAACCCCTCAACCACTGAAAGAAACATTCGTCGTAGAAATGGCTAATGGGAAGACAGAAAGCTCTAATGAAATCTATATAGGTTGTACTCTCACGTTAGATGATCACCCCTTTTTAATCAATCTTATACCAGTCTCAATCAAAAATTTCGATGTCATTGTTGGTATGGATTGGTTAAGTCTTCACTACGCCGACATCCTATGCTCCGAGAAAGCCATTTGCCTGAACTTTCCGAATCGAGAGACCCTATTGATATACGGAGATAAGCCAAGTACAAACCTTCGTATCATCTCTAGTATTCAGGCTCAGAAATACTTGCGCAAGGAATATCTCGCCTTTCTTGCTCACGTTGTCGACACTAACCAGAAATCGAAAGAGCTAAAAGACATTCCTGTGGTATGCGATTTTCCTGATGTCTTTCCGGAGGATCTTCCAGGCCTACCTCCCAAACGACAGGTTGAATTCAGAATCGACCTAATCCCAGGAGCTACCCCCGTAGCTAAGTCGCCCTACCGTCTAGCGCCCGCCGAAATGCAAGAACTATCCGGTCAACTCAACGAACTGCTCAGCAAGGGCTTTATAAGACCGAGCTTCTCACCTTGGGGAGCTCCAGTTTTGTTCGTAAAGAAAAAGGATGGGTCATTTCGGATGTGCATCGATTATAGGGAACTCAATAAACTCACGATCAAAAATTGCCATCCTCTCCCTCGTATCGACGACCTATTCGACCAACTCCAAGGAGCAAGTTACTTCTCCAAGATTGATCTTAGATCGGGGTATCATCAGTTACGGGTGTTAGAGGAAGATGTCCCGAAGACAGCCTTCCGAACCCGCTACGGGCATTTTGAGTTCGTAGTGATGCCCTTTGGACTGACTAACGCCCCCGCGGTATTCATGGACTTGATGAATAGGGTATGTCGTCCATATCTAGATCAGTTCGTTATCGTCTTTATTGACGACATACTCGTCTACTCTCGAAGCGAGGAAGAGCACAGAAATCATTTACGATTAGTCCTGGAAACCCTGCGATCCGAGAAGTTGTATGCGAAGTTCTCTAAGTGCGAGTTTTGGATCCGGAGGGTTGAATTCTTAGGGCACGTGGTCAGTGAAGACGGAATCCACGTGGACCCCTCCAAAATCAAAGCTATTGAGAACTGGTCAGCACCAAAGACGCCTACGGAAATTCGTCAATTTCTAGGCCTCGCTGGCTACTACCGTCGGTTCATCCAAAATTTCTCTCGGATTGCGAAACCTCTCACCACGTTAACACAGAAGGGTGTATCATTCGACTGGGAAGAGAAACAGGAGAAGGCATTTCAGACCCTGAAGCGAGCCCTATGCACTGCACCAGTATTATCCCTTCCCGAAGGGACAAAAGATTTCGTCGTATACTGTGATGCATCCAATCAGGGGCTCGGTTGTGTCTTGATGCAACGAGGCAAGGTCATCGCCTATGCCTCGAGACAACTAAAGAACCATGAAGTGAACTACACTACTCACGACCTCGAGTTAGGGGCGGTCGTCTTCGCTTTAAAAATCTGGAGACACTACTTGTATGGGACGAAGAGCGTGGTGTACACTGATCATAAGAGCCTCCAACATATACTAAACCAAAAAGAACTCAACATGAGACAGCGTCGATGGGTCGAATTACTTAACGATTACGACTGTGAAATTAGATATCATCCGGGGAAAGCCAACGTAGTAGCGGACGCCCTGAGCAGAAAAGAGTATTCTAGACGAAGGACCAAGTCGTTGACAATGACTATACATTCACATCTATCCACGCAGATCAAAGAGGCTCAGCTGGAAGCTTTAAAGCCTGGAAACGTGACGGGAGAATCCCTGCGCGGAATAGATAAAAATCTGGAGGTTAAGAGTGACGGAGCCTATTACTTTATGGACCGAATCTGGACTCCACGCCATGGAGGTTTCAGAGATTTGGTTATGAGGGAAGCACACAACACTCGTTACTCCGTCCACCCGGGTTCAGATAAGATGTACTTGGATCTCAAAAAGCTATACTGGTGGCCAAACATGAAAGCGGAGATCGCTACCTTTGTAGGTAAATGCCTTACTTGTGCGAAGGTCAAAGTAGAATGTCAAAAGCCATCAGGACTCCTCCAACAACCAGAAATACCAGAATGGAAGTGGGAGCGAATTACAATGGACTTTATCACCAAGCTGCCCAAGACAGCAGGTGGATTAGATACCATTTGGGTCATCGTTGACAGGTTGACCAAGTCTGCCCACTTTCTACCCATCAAGGAGACGGACAAGATGGAAAAGCTTACTAGGACTTATATAAGAGAAATAGTGCGATTGCATGGCGTCCCTATATCTATTATATCAGACAGAGATAGTAGATTCACCTCTAGATTTTGGGAATCATTACAAAAGGCACTAGGGACGAGGCTGGATATGAGTACAGCCTACCATCCGCAGACTGACGGGCAAAGTGAGAGGATGATCCAAACCTTAGAAGACATGCTGCGAGCTTGTGTGATCGACTTCGGGAAATCGTGGGATACACACTTACCTCTTGTGGAGTTTTCCTACAACAATAGTTATCATACGAGCATCAAGGCAGCTTCATTCGAAGCCCTCTACGGCCGGAAGTGCAGATCCCCTTTGTGCTGGGCCGAGGTGGGAGACACTCAGTTAGCTAAAGGACGAGTTCCTGACAGCACCCTCACTGGTCCAGAGATCATTCGAGAGACGACCGTGAAGATTGTGCAGATACGTGAACGACTAAAAGCCGCTAGGAATCGACAGAAAAGCTACGCCGACAAACAAAGGAAACCCTTGGAATTCCAGGTCGGAGACCGGGTCCTTCTGAAGGTCTCGCCCTGGAAAGGCACGATACGCTTCGGGAAGCGTGGAAAGTTAAACCCAAGGTACATAGGGCCTTTCGAGATTCTTGCCAGAATCGGCCCTGTAGCTTACAAACTAAACTTACCCCGCGAGCTAAGTAACATACATCCTACCTTTCACGTTTCAAACTTGAAGAAATGTTTGTCTGACGAGACTCTCGTGATCCCCCTCGACGAGATCGAGATCAATGAGAGCCTCAACTTCGTGGAAGAACCTGCGGAGGTTTTGGATCGTGAAGTAAAACGGACGAAACAAAGCCGCATCCCAATTGTGAAGGTTCGGTGGAACGCCAAGCGAGGACCGGAATTCACTTGGGAGCGCGAGGATCAAATGAAACTCAAATATCCTCATCTCTTTGCTTAGTAATATTGTAGTAGCGTGTCTATTGTATCCTAAATTTCGGGACGAAATTCCCCTAACGGGGGGATGATGTGACAACCCCAAACCTATTCCCGTTACAAATCCCATTTTCACTAACGGAACGTGTCACTATACGTTATTTTATGTAATATTTGGAATCATCAATATCCTAATATCTAAATTCATGCATGGCTTAATATTATCATAAGAAATATAACTCGTTTGTGTTAACCCCGTTTAACCTAATAGAGTTGTTTTACCTTTTCAACCACTTCACCCGGGTAAAAAGTTTTAACCCAGTTAACTTTAAACATCGGGTAGCCGTGTATCGGGTGCGATACCCGAGACATATGCAATGGGGGTGCACAACATTTGAACATTCATTTACCACACATCCACTCTCTCTCTCTACTTTGTCTCTCTAGACTCGAAATCGGCCTCGATTCCGCTAATTTCCGACTTCCAAACGTAAGTACTCATCCTCTATCTTAATCTAGTCATACTTCATTGAATTTAGGGGCCAAAATCATAGAAATCAAGGACCATAAAGGAGTTTACGGCCTAAGAAGCTCCTTAGGCCGTAAACCCCCAAATTCATGCCCAAGACCAAGTTTTTCCTTCTCTTAAGCTAGTATACTAAGTAAGGCATATATCTAGAAGGGTTTGGACACTAAAATACAAGGATTTGTCATGTAAAAGGAGTTTACGGCCCAAGCTTGTGCTTAGGCCGTAAACACCTCAAACACCCCATAAATCTATGTTTTAAGCCCCAAAAACACTTCTAGGGTGTTTGGTAATTTAGACTTGACAACAAGGAAGGCTTAAAGGCATTAAACAACATCATTTGAACACAAAAAGGGGAGTTTACGGCCAAGGCTAAGCTTGGGCCGTAAACACCCAAACTTTTGTGTCAAACAAGTCCTTAAACTACCCTAGTGCATGAAAGGAACTTATCTAAGGCCTATGGAAGTGTGTTGTACAATTAAACTTCACATTTGGGAACAAAATGAAGAGTTTACGGCCAAGGATGTTCTTAGGCCGTAAACTCCCCAAATTATGATGTTTAAACTCCCTAAAAATGGCACAAATTATGATGTTTAATCCTTCCCTCTTGGTTCAAAACACACACCACTAAATTAAGGAAGTGAGTTAAGGCCCTAAACACACATTTTGGAGTGTCACAAGAGTTTACGGCCAAGCCTAGGGGGCTTACGGCCATAAACTCCCAAAGAATGGCTTTTAGGCCATAAACTCTAAGAGAGTGAACTCAAGGACCCTCCCGTAAATCATTCATGGCCTTGTACCACTCCCGGGAACCCTTTCTAGGCCTTAAAACCCCGAAAACGACACTAGAATGTCCAAATACTATAATGAAAAGCATAAGATGATTAACTTCTTGTGAAATACATATTTCATATGACATTAGGGTCCTAAAAGGTGCTCAAGTGGTTATTTGGTACCAAACGCTCAAACGACACTATTACCCGATTTACCCGATTCACCCGATTTCCGCGATTTCAGGTGAGTTCATACCCCTTTAATGAACCTTTCAAGTGTTTTAAATGTTTTAGGGGGGAGATACAAGTTGCTTATAAATTTTTATGTAAAGTTTTACAGAACGATTTCCATGTTGCAAGGATCAATCACATGTGATTCACCACCCTTAGTTCAAATCACATGTGATTTGTCCCTATGCTTTAAAAACGGGTTTTACCCTTTTCAAATTATTTTTAAACAGTGATTCAGAATTTAAATGTTCTTTTGGGAAAATACTTTTACTTAATCAATTTACTTATAAAATGTAACCACTCTGATATATTTATATAAGTAAGACTTGGAGGACTTAGGACCGATATCTCGCCTTATTTCTTGTTCTTGTTTGATTGTGGGCTTAGGGTAGTAGTTATCCGCCCGACTGTCGTTGATTTCTTAGTTATATATCTGTATATCAGTATGGGGTACAAATGTTACTGCTTTCACTTAACAATAAAGTCACTAACGTGCTAAGAACCATCCCCACTAAGATAACCATAATAGGTATGGTTACGATTGTAACAGTTACTACCCGCTAAAGTCATTACTATCTACACTATAATACTCACTATTACTAGACGATACACTAGTAAGGGAATACACTATGATCAACACTAAAAGAGTACTACACTATAACAATAGAGAAAACACTAAACAAACAATAATATACTAACCTACTACGAGATACTCTATTCGCTATCCACTACGCCCGGAGTTTTCCAGCAGGGAGACGACTCTACATGTATAGATCTATACGGGGCAGACGCTATTACATCCCGACTGTTAACTCAGTCCGCGCCGTACAGGCCCAGGGATGCCACTACTTCACTTCACTATGCATGACCAGGAAGGTCATGGGATCCTCTATTATCCTCACTACTAGTAACATACAAGGAATACACTACAACTACTCTAAGATACTCCACTAAATGCTAAACTACATCCCGAAGTAAGTAAGTATCTATCACTAAAGGGAGCTCGCACCTCTATCATTGATCACGGGCTTAACTTATCCTATCACGTTTGTTATTTGGACATTTGCCAATGTATTTTTACAATATACTGTTTTCAAAGAAACAAAGAATACATACTTTTCACAAATTGTCACTTACAATGTATTTCCTGGAATATATGGGATTTTCTAAGTTGCTACTACTTATGAACGTAAATGATACATTTTTAACACTAATGCTTTGTATAATAAAACTCACACTAAACTCTTATGAACTCACCAGCTTTATGCTGATAATTGTTTTCAAAATAACTTGTATCTTCAGGTCAAAGATAGACAGGTACAGACGCGGCATTTTTGGAGAAGGTGGAGCACACAAGACCCATCTCTTATTTTTGAATTACTTTTGAGTGATTGTTAAACAATACAAAACACACTTGTAATTAAAATGTTATGTAAATGCAATGGTTGTATGTTTCTTGTTTTTACTATTATGCAATTGTGATGATACTGTTCACTACGTCATCCACCCCGAAACGTTTCCCGCCGTTATCGGTTTTGGGGTGTGACAGTTATAGAGAAGAGTGTGTGTGAGAGAATCTATGTATATGGAGCATCACTCAATTTAATTCAATATATCTTAGATTCATCTTAATTCTTCTTCTCCTTCTCTTCTATATTGATCTGACATCATCCAATTGATTGGGATTCCGCACCATCAATTGGATCTGATTGATACACAAGCAATTTTGGGACTTATAATTGGTATCAGAGCAAGGTTGTATCAATCAATTTTGTCAGATCTAGAGCTTACTTGATCTGATTTTGAAAAGAGAATAGCGTTTTTGGATAGATCTCGCAAAAATAAGGGGGGTTACTTCTTTGCATTTTTCATAAAAACGAGTTTTGATTGAGTTTTAAAGCAAAAAAGGGTGAAAAACGTCGTTTTTTTGCGAATCTGTTGAAGGTGTGCGGCCCGGTTGAAGGTGTGCTGCTGGTTGAAGGAGTGCGGCCTCGGTGTGTGCGGCTCAGCAGTGTGCCGCTCGGTGTACGGCCCTCGTCCTTGCATCGCAACCTCGCATCGCAGCAGCTTCGCCTCGCCTCGCCTCGGATCCTCGGCCTCGCAAGCAGCAACCTCGCACAGCAGCCCTTTCATAAAAAAGAGCAAGCGAAGTTGACGTGCCAGGGATCGAACCCAGGACCTCAAGGTCATTGCCCCAGCGCCTTACCAACTCATCTAGAACACCCTTTGTGTCTTAACTTCGAAAAATAAAAACATAACCTGTCCCTCTCGGTTTATAATTTCGCAAATTGACATTTTCAACCCCAAAAAATCAATTTTCTTTTATTTTTAAAATCCTTTTTCAACCCAAAATTTTAGTTTTTAAATTTTAACTTTTATTTTTGACTTTTTACTTAAAATTTTGACTTTGACTTTTAAAAGTTGACCTTTGACTTTAAATTTTGACTTTATCTTTTGACTTTTAATTTTTCAAATTTGGCTTTTCGGTTTGACTTTTCAAGTTTGACTATTTAAATTTGACTTTTAAGGTAGACTTTCTCGATTTTTAAGTCAAAGGGCACTTAAAACTATATAAAAAAAATAAAAAAATAAAAAATGGGTTCCACATCAATTCCGGTAAATGAAGTTTCATGTACTCCATCTTGTAAAGCTACAATTAAATTTCTCCGAGATCAAATCGATTTATTAAAAAGAGAAAATGAGGACCTCAAATACGAAGGCTATACTCTAAGGAAAGGTCAGAAACCGTTAAAAGCACAACTAGAAGCAAAAGCCAAAGACTTTACGAAGCTTCAGGAAGAGTACAGCAACAAGTGTGAAAATTACGATCACATTAAACGCAAACTTGCTGCTGTAACTGAAGAACTTGACGCTTTGAAAATAAAGTGTGGAAAAACAGATGTTAGTTTCAAAAATTACACTGCGTCAAGTAAGACAGTCGAGTCCTTATATGAAACCCAATTAAAATTCAAAGAAAATCAAAACAAGGGTGTAACGACCAAAATTTCGAAACAATTAAAGCTTTTCAAAAACAACCCATTTTAATAACGTTGTTACAAAAAGGTTTTCAATACATTATTTAACAGAGTATTCCCCAGGTTCATTTCATAAAACACCAACGCGAGGAACGGTACGATCACGCCTTTGCCTTGCCACAGTCTCCTGAGAACCTGAAAACATAAAACCACAACTGTAAGCCCGAAAGCTTAGTGAGATACCCCCAAAATACCAATCCACAAATACGCCCTTCCAGGCCACGACCTTCCGGTCCAAAACATATCGCCTTCCGGCCCATAACGTAATGCCTTCCGGCCCATAACATATTGCCTTCCGGCCCACAACATAAAAGCATACATATCATAATAGAACATAGATCAACCATGCATACCGGGTCACACTCCAGACCAAGCAACCATGCACATAACATATAATCATATAACAGTTCATAGTCAGCAATTCGATCAACAGATCACATAACATATCATTACCCTAACCAAGATACCAGCCTAGCCGGTCACTAGCATAACATCACCCTACGAATCAGTCAACATACTAAATGCACACATACGCCTTTCCAGGCCATGACCTTCCGGTCCACATCACAATACCTTCCGGCCCACAACATGTAATGCCTTCCGGCCCACAACATATAATGCCTTCCAGCCCATAACATAATGCCTTCCGGCCCATATCCCGCAATATCATAACAACAGACAACTACCCGGATTTTCATCCGATAAAAGGGTTGGCCTTGGTGCCTTAAACCCTATCGATATAGTGAGCATAACTCACCTCGAAACTACCGACTGAACAGATAACTCAAGCTGCTCCGATCACTGATACGATCTCCACCACTGGACAGCCACCAATGCACTGATCTCAAAACCATAAACAACAATTACCAAAGTACCCCTGGAAACCACTGGTTAACCCTTGGTCAAAGACAAGGTCAAAGTCAACCCCTGACTGACCCTACTCGCCGAGTCAACCCTATGACTCGCCGAGTTCCCATACTCAAAACTTCACTCAATCCGCGACCTGACTCGCCGAGTTCCCATACTCAAAACTTCACTCAATCCGCGACCAAACTTGCCGAGTCACCCCGAGACTCGCCGAGTCCAACAACTCTGTGTCCACTCGCACACAACTCACCGAGTCATCCCTTGACTCACCGATTCTCGACTCAATCAGAGAATATCGGGACTCTTCGACAAGACTCGCCGAGTCCAGAACAGACTCGCCGTGTCTAAGGATATGTTCAACCTACTCGCCGAGTTGTTCATACAACTCGCCGAGTCCCAGGCCATCTTCATCCGACTCGCCGAGTTGTTCTTCCAACTCGTCGAGTCCCAGCTCACCTTCAAGCAACTTGTCGAGTTCACCCATGTGACTCGCCGAGTACCACCGGTCTGAATCCATACAGAAGCATTCCAGACCATGCAATTGATCCAAAACATAGATCTAGCCTCCTACAACTCATCCATCACGTAAAGTGGCAAACTTTACGTGAATCCAAAGAGATCTATGCAATATGCACATTAGGGCTAAGGTTTGGGACAAGATAACTTCATCCAACACTCAACACAGGGACTTTCCTGCATTCCAACCCTTCTCGCTTCCAGATCTGAGGTAGCAACCTCAGATCTAACCTCTAGACTCCAATAACACCCAAGATAAGCTTCCCTCAAACCCCAAAATGAAGAAACAAAATAACAACAGCCTAAGAACAAGATATTACCTCAAGGAACGCCCCAATCTGCAAGGAAACTCGAATCCAAGCAAATCCCCTTGCTCCACACCTTCAAACTCCCAAACTTTCTTCAACAATTACTTCTCCAAGCTCCAATCCACTCAACAATGGTGCTTCTCTGCGATTTAGGGTTTCTGGGACTCAAGGGGGGGGGGGTGATAAAGAGGCTGGGGAGGAAACATAATGCTCTTTATATAGGGCTTAACCCCAAGAATTAGGGTTTTCTCCACTCAGCGCCCACTCATCGAGTCCATCTCATTGACTCGCCGATTCGGCTACTTAACACGCGACCAAGTCGCGACTCTACTCGCCGAGTCCATCCATGGACTCGCCGAGTCACTCTTTCCCAAATTACACTTTTAGCCCTTCAACTCAACTCTTGGTATTTCGGGATGTTACAAAGGGTCTAGGGTATCACAGTGTGCCACCTCCTTTTAATCACAATTATAACCCAACCCTTGAGACCAATAAGGAAGAAATGCCTGCTCAGTATGGCCAAAACCCTGCTCCAGCTTCAGTTAAGACTGAACAATCAGGGCCAACTGAGGATGTTGAGCTGTACGATACTAATGCTTCTACTTCATGTGCAGGTAAAGTAGCAGAGGATGAGAACAAGGAGAAAACAATTGAACAATCCAATGACTCCTTGAACTCTGAATCTGTTGCTTCTAACTCAGTTACTTCTGATCAACCTGCTGTTGGTAAATACAGGCCACCAATTCACGCAAAACAGCCAACTTGTTGCAAGTGTGCTTGTGGGAACAATCAGAAACGAGGCAAGGTTACGTCACCAGGGGCAGGAAGAAACAACTTCACAGTGAAGAAAAAGACATGTTTTCACTGTGGAACACCTGGACACATTGCCCGAAATTGTCCAAATCGCGCATACGTTCCTTATTATGCACAAGGCTGGCAGAACGCGCCAAGAGGGAGATACTCCAAAAGATACCCCTCAAGATCACGATCAGACATTGACGACTGGAATGCCACGAAGGGCAAGAGTTCAACTCCCAAGGCCAAGAAATCAACTCCCAAGGTCAAGAAGGGAATGTCGGCCAAGAAGCCAAATCCAAGAGATGCTCCCGTGAAGTCAAAATCAAAATCATCTCAACGGCCGACATCAACTTCAAAATCAAGTGCCGAGGAACCCATCCGCTCGAAAAAGAAATGGGTTAAACCCAACTACAGATGGGTACCGAAGGATATGTCATGGGAGAGAGTACCGTGCAAGGATGACAAAGGTCGACCCAGTTTCAAAACAGACTGGGTTCCAAAGACCAACTGATCCCGCTCTGTGTCGAAGCAGCTATGGAGGCATATCATCAGACTTCGGTTTGTTGGTAGTGGCTGTTCCTGGCACTTGATATGGGATATCTCTCAACTGGACAACATTCAGACATTTGTTTGAGAGTATGTGTCCTTTGCAGAAAGGGAAGAAAGGAAGGGATCGCATGGGGTTTGTGCTTAACGATGTGAAGAATTTTCGGATCTGTTCTGAGATTTTGCGTAATGTTCTCAGACCTTCTGGATGCGAATTGAATCGGTGAATAACGTGATTTCAGACGTAGATGAGACTCGTGGAGACTGTATTGAAGATCTTTTGAGCCAAGGCTTCATTCGTGAGCATCGAAGAATTCTCATTCGAAGGAGAAAGAAATGAAGACTGTTCTTCCATCATTCAATCTTTCAACCTCAGAAGCAAGGTGAAGCTGTTCTTGAAGATTATGCGACGGATTGCATTGAAGCCTCCTCAATCAGTCTGCTGCTATCTTGTACCTGCTGAAGTGATCCAGAAGTTTTGTTCTCTCCGTTGTTCTCTCTGAAGATTCTCAAGCTGAAAGTGCTATCTTTCAAGAATCAGTACATCAAGCCTCCTCACCCAACCGCTCACGATGAATTCATTTATTGAAGATTCATATGTTCATCTTGATGCTGTGAAGAAATTTGAAGATTAATGCTAAAGCCAAGCTCCCAATGAAGATTAACAAGAAAAAGCCAGCTATTATTTAGGAGGAGTTTGTTCGGCCAATTAGAAAAGAAAGCTATAAACCAAGGGGGAGATTGTTGGGTCAAAAATATTGTTTATACTTTGCTTTTCTAGGAAAATATATTTTTTTCTATAATATAATATGTAATATTGTGGCTGTGTTCGGCTGCACTTGTGTGTGCGGCCGCACACCCTGTGTACGGCCGCACACGCATGTGCAGCTGTACACTGGTGTGTTGCTGGTGGCCCATGTCTCATATAAATAGAGGAGTGCATGTGGGAGTGTACGATTACAGAAGAAGAGTAGAGAGAGAAAGTTATAGAGAAGAGTGTGTGTGAGAGAATCTATGTATATGGAGCATCACTCAATTTAATTCAATATATCTTAGATTCATCTTAATTCTTCTT
The DNA here is from genome assembly GCF_051521515.1 of Lactuca serriola. Lineage (NCBI taxonomy): Eukaryota > Viridiplantae > Streptophyta > Magnoliopsida > Asterales > Asteraceae > Lactuca > Lactuca serriola. Next base: position 196,110,755 of record NC_136415.1, read on the forward strand.
CTCCTTCTCTTCTATATTGATCTGACATCATCCAATTGATTGGGATTCCGCACCATCAATTGGATCTGATTGATACACAAGCAATTTTGGGACATACAACTTATAAAAGGATTAATATTTTCAAGATCTTGATTGGAATTAATAAAACCAATAAGGTGATTGGCATTGGTGTAATGGACATATCGATACACGATATGATCATACAAAAACAAAGGTTACAAAAGTCCTTAGGCATTAGTCGGGCGGTCACTTGTTATCATAGGACTAACAAGAATTTTAAATATTTAAGTAATTAAAAATCAAAATGTTTTGACTAATAGATGACATTTTTGATAATTTTAGTCAGTAACGATTATTATAAGTCTGAGTAATTAAGAACTTATTTTGAAAAGTTTGATCGAATGATTTCTAGTGCATCTTGGACCGACAAGGATCGACTCTAATTTATAAGAACATTTGGCACTAATCATAGACAATAAGATCCAATCTAACGCCTTGGTGGCCGCTAATGCTGAATTTTACAACACTAATCGATAGTCACTGCGGTACAACATGTTCCCAAGAAAAAAAAGACATTTTAGATATATTTGGAATTCAAATGTTTCAAGTAATCATGTCAAAATTAGTTGCGAAGTGTATCAAAGAAGGCATTAGTACTAATCAAAGGCTTTAAAGAGTGGATGTTTAATAAGAGCTAAAGGGTGAGACCGTCTTGCACCAGATAACGGTCTCTAATTATTAGAAGATCAGCTAGAAGATGACCTGAATTTTGCATATGATATCGGGCACGTGGGGGAAAAGTAATGAGAAATTTCAATAGTAATGGCCTTTTGGGAAACTATTCAAGAAAATAGTTTCCATGGGAAGCAATGTTAACTTGTTATAGACGTTTGAAGCACCATGGTATTAAGTATTAACCGAAACACATTTCATATACAGGTTTTAACATATATTCGATGTGAAATGAAAACTAAAATATCAAAGATCTGATCAATAAAATCACTTAAACTCACTTCACTCCCTTAACAGAAACCCTGACTTACCAACGTATTGTTTGTTATAATAAATTAAGAGTGTGTTGCATAACATGAAGACAAACACTAATGTTACCAAAAGGAAAGGTAAAAAAATTCAAATAACAACATGAAGAGAATAATAAATTTATTCATAAAGATTTAATTTATATTGATGTAATGATAAAACCACCAAACTACAACTCTAATTCACAAACAGGAAAGAAGACGCCACAAGTATTGGCAAGATTGGGGAGATATTGGTAGTGTGGTGGCAATAAAATCTGATTAATGTCTATGTATTTGCAGAGGCAATTTCTGTGGTAATCTAATTCTTCACAACAAATTGGAGATGGTGAGCCTTTTGCAATTAGAGCGGGATAACAATCCTTTATATCTTCATTAGGATTACACTCTTGAGAGTGAACATCACCCAAAAGAAACATCATTGCAACAACTATAGCAAGAATAGATCTAGTGTTCATCATTTTAATAAACTTGTGATGAAAACTTGAAAGATATCAATATAAATATTAGGAAACTTGGCTTTTTATTACATTCACTATGGTATATATATATACTATTAGAAATTAATAATCAAACAAACAATCTTTTAAAGTATGGAAAGGAGGATAATGTAACACAAAACTAATTTAATGAGGTATTTATGAATTTTGATAATGTAACGTAGGATTTATATTAGTTGTTTTTAATCAAACCATAGGATAAAATGGAAGAGTTTAGTTTAGTTCGGTGAATAAAAAGGTTTGGTTTTCTTTTTTTTTACCAAAAATCCAAATGGATTCTTGCTATAAAAATTGCAAGGGTATGTAAATAATTTTATAATATTTACTAAAAGTGTATAAAGCTTTGTGAGTTTGTTCAATCCCATAGTGGTATTTGATCAAGTGAAATTGCGTTTGTTTGGTTAATGGATTTCAAACAAATTTAGCGTAATTGTAATTTAAATTTAAATAGGAATTACGTTTGGTTGAAAAAATCAAACGAATTAGAGTTGTTTAGATATATCATTAATTTTCGCATCCATAATAACTTGCCATTATTTCGCTACAGAAAAAGATTTTCGATTTCACTTCTTATGTTTTCTATAAAGACAAAAATGGCATCCCAACTTCTCTTTGTTTTATTCATAATTCATCAAATCAAAACAGATTATCATCGTCTGTCTCAACAAACACCCTGACCACCTATTTAGTTAACCACATACCACCAAAAACCCATAAACCCGAACTCAGCCTACATCGACATGCACACTACATCCACAGGAACATATCGACGTACACACCTGACCTACCCATACACCTACACCTACACCCGCATGCTACACCTACCCTACATTAAACCCATATACAACCCACTCTAACACCAACAACGACACCATAATATAACATTTGCATATCAACGCTTCTCTTTTTATATGCACATAACTTGTAAATGGTTTTGAACTTATAAAAGGATTAATATGTTCAAGATCTTGATTGGAATTAATAAAACCAATAAGGTGATAGGCATCGGTGTAATGGACATATCGATACACGATATGATCATACCAAAACAAGGGTTACACAAGTCCTTAGGCGTTAGTCGGGCGGTCACTTGTTGTCATAGGACTAACAAGAATTTTAAATATTTAAGTAATTAAAAATCAAAATGTTTTGACTAATAGATGACATTTTTGATAATTTTAGTCAGTAACGATTATTGTAAGTCTGAGTAATTAAGAACTTATTTTGAAAAGTTTGATCGAATGATTTCTAGTGCATCTTGGACCGACAAGGATCGACTCTAATTTATAAGAACATTTGGCACTAATCATAGACAATAAGATCCAATCTAACGCCTTGGTGGCCGCTAATGCTGAATTTTACAACACTGGTCGATAGTCACTGCGGTACAACATGTTCCCAAGAAAAAAAAGACATTTTAGATATATTTGGAATTCAAATGTTTCAAGTAATCATGTCAAAATTAGTTGCGAAGTGTATCAAAGAAGGCATTAGTACTAATCAAAGGCTTTAAAGAGTGGATGTTTAATAAGAGCTAAAGGGTGAGACCGTCTTGCACCAGATAACGGTCTCTAATTATTAGAAGATCAGCTAGAAGATGACCTGAATTTTGCATATGATATCGGGCACGTGGGGGAAAAGTAATGAGAAATTTCAATAGTAATGGCCTTTTGGGAAACTATTCAAGAAAATAGTTTCCATGGGAAGCAATGTTAACTTGTTATAGACGTTTGAAGCACCATGGTATTAAGTATTAACCGAAACACATTTCATATACAGGTTTTAACATATATTCGATGTGAAATGAAAACTAAAATATCAAAGATCTGATCAATAAAATCACTTAAACTCACTTCACTCCCTTAACAGAAACCCTGACTTACCAACGTATTGTTTGTTATAATAAATTAAGAGTGTGTTGCATAACATGAAGACAAACACTAATGTTACCAAAAGGAAAGGTAAAAAAATTCAAATAAAAACATGAAGAGAATAATAAATTTATTCATAAAGATTTAATTTATATTGATGTAATGATAAAACCACCAAACTACAACTCTAATTCACAAACAGGAAAGAAGACGCCACAAGTATTGGCAAGATTGGGGAGATATTGGTAGTGTGGTGGCAATAAAATCTGATTAATGTCTATGTATTTGCAGAGGCAATTTCTGTGGTAATCTAATTCTTCACAACAAATTGGAGATGGTGAGCCTTTTGCAATTAGAGCGGGATAACAATCCTTTATATCTTCATTAGGATTACACTCTTGAGAGTGAACATCACCCAAAAGAAACATCATTGCAACAACTATAGCAAGAATAGATCTAGTGTTCATCATTTTAATAAACTTGTGATGAAAACTTGAAAGATATCAATATAAATATTAGGAAACTTGGCTTTTTATTACATTCACTATGGTATATATATATACTATTAGAAATTAATAATCAAACAAACAATCTTTTAAAGTATGGAAAGGAGGATAATGTAACACAAAACTAATTTAATGAGGTATTTATGAATTTTGATAATGTAACGTAGGATTTATATTAGTTGTTTTTAATCAAACCATAGGATAAAATGGAAGAGTTTAGTTTAGTTCGGTGAATAAAAAGGTTTGGTTTTCTTTTTTTTTTACCAAAAATCCAAATGGATTCTTGCTATAAAAATTGCAAGGGTATGTAAATAATTTTATAATATTTACTAAAAGTGTATAAAGCTTTGTGAGTTTGTTCAATCCCATAGTGGTATTTGATCAAGTGAAATTGCGTTTGTTTGGTTAATGGATTTCAAACAAATTTAGCGTAATTGTAATTTAAATTTAAATAGGAATTACGTTTGGTTGAAAAAATCAAACGAATTAGAGTTGTTTAGATATATCATTAATTTTCGCATCCATAATAACTTGCCATTATTTCGCTACAGAAAAAGATTTTCGATTTCACTTCTTATGTTTTCTATAAAGACAAAAATGGCATCCCAACTTCTCTTTGTTTTATTCATAATTCATCAAATCAAAACAGATTATCATCGTCTGTCTCAACAAACACCCTGACCACCTATTTAGTTAACCACATACCACCAAAAACCCATAAACCCGAACTCAGCCTACATCGACATGCACACTACACCCACAGGAACATATCGACGTACACACCTGACCTACCCATACACCTACACCTACACCCGCATGCTACGCCTACCCTACATTAAACCCATATACAACCCACTCTAACACCAACAACGACACCATAATATAACATTTGCATATCAAGGCTTCTCTTTTTATATGCACATAACTTGTAAATGGTTTTGAACTTATAAAAGGATTAATATGTTCAAGATCTTGCTTGGAATTAATAAAACCAATAAGGTGATTGGCATTGGTGTAATGGACATATCGATACACGATATGATCATACAAAAACAAAGGTTACAAAAGTCCTTAGGCATTAGTCGGGCGGTCACTTGTTGTCATAGGACTAACAAGAATTTTAAATATTTAAGTAATTAAAAATCAAAATGTTTTGACTAATAGATGACATTTTTGATAATTTTAGTCAGTAACGATTATTATAAGTCTGAGTAATTAAGAACTTATTTTGAAAAGTTTGATCGAATGATTTCTAGTGCATCTTGGACCGACAAGGATCGACTCTAATTTATAAGAACATTTGGCACTAATCATAGACAATAAGATCCAATCTAACGCCTTGGTGGCCGCTAATGCTGAATTTTACAACACTGATCGATAGTCACTGCGGTACAACATGTTCCCAAGAAAAAAAAAGACATTTTAGATATATTTGGAATTCAAATGTTTCAAGTAATCATGTCAAAATTAGTTGCGAAGTGTATCAAAGAAGGCATTAGTACTAATCAAAGGCTTTAAAGAGTGGATGTTTAATAAGAGCTAAAGGGTGAGACCGTCTTGCACCAGATAACGGTCTCTAATTATTAGAAGATCAGCTAGAAGATGACCTGAATTTTGCATATGATATCGGGCACGTGGGGGAAAAGTAATGAGAAATTTCAATAGTAATGGCCTTTTGGGAAACTATTCAAGAAAATAGTTTCCATGGGAAGCAATGTTAACTTGTTATAGACGTTTGAAGCACCATGGTATTAAGTATTAACCGAAATACATTTCATATACAGGTTTTAACATATATTCGATGTGAAATGAAAACTAAAATATCAAAGATCTGATCAATAAAATCACTTAAACTCACTTCACTCCCTTAACAGAAACCCTGACTTACCAACGTATTGTTTGTTATAATAAATTAAAAGTGTGTTGCATAACATGAAGACAAACACTAATGTTACCAAAAGGAAAGGTAAAAAAATTCAAATAAAAACATGAAGAGAATAATAAATTTATTCATAAAGATTTAATTTATATTGATGTAATGATAAAACCACCAAACTACAACTCTAATTCACAAACAGGAAAGAAGACGCCACAAGTATTGGCAAGATTGGGGAGATATTGGTAGTGTGGTGGCAATAAAATCTGATTAATGTCTATGTATTTGCAGAGGCAATTTCTGTGGTAATCTAATTCTTCACAACAAATTGGAGATGGTGAGCCTTTTGCAATTAGAGCGGGATAACAATCCTTTATATCTTCATTAGGATTACACTCTTGAGAGTGAACATCACCCAAAAGAAACATCATTGCAACAACTATATCAAGAATAGATCTAGTGTTCATCATTTTAATAAAGTTGTGATGAAAACTAGAAAGATATCAATATAAATATTAGGAAACTTGGCTTTTTATTACGTTCACTATGGTATATATATATACTATTAGAAATTAATAATCAAACAAACAATCTTTTAAAGTATGGAAAGGAGGATAATGTAACACAAAACTAATTTAATGAGGTATTTATGAATTTTGATAATGTAACGTAGGATTTATATTAGTTGTTTTTAATCAAACCATAGGATAAAATGGAAGAGTTTAGTTTAGTTCGGTGAATAAAAAGGTTTGGTTTTCTTTTTTTTTACCAAAAATCCAAATGGATTCTTGCTATAAAAATTGCAAGGGTATGTAAATAATTTTATAATATTTACTAAAAGTGTATAAAGCTTTGTGAGTTTGTTCAATCCCATAGTGGTATTTGATCAAGTGAAATTGCGTTTGTTTGGTTAATGGATTTCAAACAAATTTAGCGTAATTGTAATTTAAATTTAAATAGGAATTACGTTTGGTTGAAAAAATCAAACGAATTAGAGTTGTTTAGATATATCATTAATTTTCGCATCCATAATAACTTGCCATTATTTCGCTACAGAAAAAGATTTTCGATTTCACTTCTTATGTTTTCTATAAAGACAAAAATGGCATCCCAACTTCTCTTTGTTTTATTCATAATTCATCAAATCAAAACAGATTATCATCGTCTGTCTCAACAAACACCCTGACCACCTATTTAGTTAACCACATACCACCAAAAACCCATACACCCGAACTCAGCCTACATCGACATGCTCACTACACCCACAGGAACATATCGACGTACACACCTGACCTACCCATACACCTACACCTACACCCGCATGCTACGCCTACCCTACATTAAACCCATATACAACCCACTCTAACACCAACAACGACACCATAATATAACATTTGCATATCAAGGCTTCTCTTTTTATATGCACATAACTTGTAAATGGTTTTGAACTTATAAAAGGATTAATATGTTCAAGATCTTGATTGGAATTAATAAAACCAATAAGGTGATAGGCATCGTGGTAATGGACATATCGATACACGATATGATCATACCAAAACAAAGGTTACACAAGTCCTTAGGCATTAGTCGGGCGGTCACTTGTTGTCATAGGACTAACAAGAATTTTAAATATTTAAGTAATTAAAAATCAAAATGTTTTGACTAATAGATGACATTTTTTATAATTTTAGTCAGTAACGATTATTGTAAGTTTCAGTAATTAAGAACTTATTTTGAAAAGTTTGATCGAATGATTTCTAGTGCATCTTGGACCGACAAGGATCGACTCTAATTTATAAGAACATTTGGCACTAATCATAGAAAATAAGATCCAATCTAACGCCTTGGTGGCCGCTAATGCTGAATTTTACAACACTGATCGATAGTCACTGCGGTACAACATGTTCCTAAGAAAAAAAAGACCTTTTAGATATATTTGGAATTCAAATGTTTCAAGTAATCATGTCAAAATTAGTTGCGAAGTGTATCAAAGAAGGCATTAGTACTAATCAAAGGCTTTAAAGAGTGGATGTTTAATAAGAGCTAAAGGGTGAGACCGTCTTGCACCAGATAACGGTCTCTAATTATTAGAAGATCAGCTAGAAGATGACCTGAATTTTGCATATGATATCGGGCACGTGGGGGAAAAGTAATGAGAAATTTCAATAGTAATGGCCTTTTGGGAAACTATTCAAGAAAATAGTTTCCATGGGAAGCAATGTTAACTTGTTATAGACGTTTGAAGCACCATGGTATTAAGTATTAACCGAAACACATTTCATATACAGGTTTTAACATATATTCGATGTGAAATGAAAACTAAAATATCAAAGATCTGATCAATAAAATCACTTAAACTCACTTCACTCCCTTAACAGAAACCCTGACTTACCAACGTATTGTTTGTTATAATAAATTAAAAGTGTGTTGCATAACATGAAGACAAACACTAATGTTACCAAAAGGAAAGGTAAAAAAATTCAAATAAAAACATGAAGAGAATAATAAATTTATTCATAAAGATTTAATTTATATTGATGTAATGATAAAACCACCAAACTACAACTCTAATTCACAAACAGGAAAGAAGACGCCACAAGTATTGGCAAGATTGGGGAGATATTGGTAGTGTGGTGGCAATAAAATCTGATTAATGTCTATGTATTTGCAGAGGCAATTTCTGTGGTAATCTAATTCTTCACAACAAATTGGAGATGGTGAGCCTTTTGCAATTAGAGCGGGATAACAATCCTTTATATCTTCATTAGGATTACACTCTTGAGAGTGAACATCACCCAAAAGAAACATCATTGCAACAACTATAGCAAGAATAGATCTAGTGTTCATCATTTTAATAAACTTGTGATGAAAACTTGAAAGATATCAATATAAATATTAGGAAACTTGGCTTTTTATTACATTCACTATGGTATATATATATACTATTAGAAATTAATAATCAAACAAACAATCTTTTAAAGTATGGAAAGGAGGATAATGTAACACAAAACTAATTTAATGAGGTATTTATGAATTTTGATAATGTAACGTAGGATTTATATTAGTTGTTTTTAATCAAACCATAGGATAAAATGGAAGAGTTTAGTTTAGTTCAGTGAATAAAAAGGTTTGGTTTTCTTTTTTTTTTTACCAAAAATCCAAATGGATTCTTGCTATAAAAATTGCAAGGGTATGTAAATAATTTTATAATATTTACTAAAAGTGTATAAAGCTTTGTGAGTTTGTTCAATCCCATAGTGGTATTTGATCAAGTGAAATTGCGTTTGTTTGGTTAATGGATTTCAAACAAATTTAGCGTAATTGTAATTTAAATTTAAATAGGAATTACGTTTGGTTGAAAAAATCAAACGAATTAGAGTTGTTTAGATATATCATTAATTTTCGCATCCATAATAACTTGCCATTATTTCGCTACAGAAAAAGATTTTCGATTTCACTTCTTATGTTTTCTATAAAGACAAAAATGGCATCCCAACTTCTCTTTGTTTTATTCATAATTCATCAAATCAAAACAGATTATCATCGTCTGTCTCAACAAACACCCTGACCACCTATTTAGTTAACCACATACCACCAAAAACCCATAAACCCGAACTCAGCCTACATCGACATGCACACTACATCCACAGGAACATATCGACGTACACACCTGACCTACCCATACACCTACACCTACACCCGCATGCTACGCCTACCCTACATTAAACCCATATACAACCCACTCTAACACCAACAACAACACCATAATATAACATTTGCATATCAACGCTTCTCTTTTTATATGCACATAACTTGTAAATGGTTTTGAACTTATAAAAGGATTAATATGTTCAAGATCTTGATTGGAATTAATAAAACCAATAAGGTGATAGCCATCGGTGTAATGGACATATCGATACACGATATGATCATACCAAAACAAGGGTTACACAAGTCCTTAGGCGTTAGTCGGGCGGTCACTTGTTGTCATAGGACTAACAAGAATTTTAAATATTTAAGTAATTAAAAATCAAAATGTTTTGACTAATAGATGACATTTTTGATAATTTTAGTCAGTAACGATTATTGTAAGTCTGAGTAATTAAGAACTTATTTTGAAAAGTTTGATCGAATGATTTCTAGTGCATCTTGGACCGACAAGGATCGACTCTAATTTATAAGAACATTTGGCACTAATCATAGACAATAAGATCCAATCTAACGCCTTGGTGGCCGCTAATGCTGAATTTTACAACACTGGTCGATAGTCACTGCGGTACAACATGTTCCCAAGAAAAAAAAGACATTTTAGATATATTTGGAATTCAAATGTTTCAAGTAATCATGTCAAAATTAGTTGCGAAGTGTATCAAAGAAGGCATTAGTACTAATCAAAGGCTTTAAAGAGTGGATGTCTAATAAGAGCTAAAGGGTGAGACCGTCTTGCACCAGATAACGGTCTCTAATTATTAGAAGATCAGCTAGAAGATGACCTGAATTTTGCATATGATATCGGGCACGTGGGGGAAAAGTAATGAGAAATTTCAATAGTAATGGCCTTTTGGGAAACTATTCAAGAAAATAGTTTCCATGGGAAGCAATGTTAACTTGTTATAGACGTTTGAAGCACCATGGTATTAAGTATTAACCGAAACACATTTCATATACAGGTTTTAACATATATTCGATGTGAAATGAAAACTAAAATATCAAAGATCTGATCAATAAAATCACTTAAACTCACTTCACTCCCTTAACAGAAACCCTGACTTACCAACGTATTGTTTGTTATAATAAATTAAAAGTGTGTTGCATAACATGAAGACAAACACTAATGTTACCAAAAGGAAAGGTAAAAAAATTCAAATAAAAACATGAAGAGAATAATAAATTTATTCATAAAGATTTAATTTATATTGATGTAATGATAAAACCACCAAACTACAACTCTAATTCACAAACAGGAAAGAAGACGCCACAAGTATTGGCAAGATTGGGGAGATATTGGTAGTGTGGTGGCAATAAAATCTGATTAATGTCTATGTATTTGCAGAGGCAATTTCTGTGGTAATCTAATTCTTCACAACAAATTGGAGATGGTGAGCCTTTTGCAATTAGAGCGGGATAACAATCCTTTATATCTTCATTAGGATTACACTCTTGAGAGTGAACATCACCCAAAAGAAACATCATTGCAACAACAATAGCAAGAATAGATCTAGTGTTCATCATTTTAATAAACTTGTGATGAAAACTTGAAAGATATCAATATAAATATTAGGAAACTTGGCTTTTTATTACATTCACTATGGTATATATATATATATACTATTAGAAATTAATAATCAAACAAACAATCTTTTAAAGTATGGAAAAGAGGATAATGTAACACAAAACTAATTTAATGAGGTATTTATGAATTTTGATAATGTAACGTAGGATTTATATTAGTTGTTTTTAATCAAACCATAGGATAAAATGGAAGAGTTTAGTTTAGTTCGGTGAATAAAAAGGTTTGGTTTTCTTTTTTTTTACCAAAAATCCAAATGGATTCTTGCTATAAAAATTGCAAGGGTATGTAAATAATTTTATAATATTTACTAAAAGTGTATAAAGCTTTGTGAGTTTGTTCAATCCCATAGTGGTATTTGATCAAGTGAAATTGCGTTTGTTTGGTTAATGGATTTCAAACAAATTTAGCGTAATTGTAATTTAAATTTAAATAGGAATTACGTTTGGTTGAAAAAATCAAACGAATTAGAGTTGTTTAGATATATCATTAATTTTCGCATCCATAATAACTTGCCATTATTTCGCTACAGAAAAAGATTTTCGATTTCACTTCTTATGTTTTCTATAAAGACAAAAATGGCATCCCAACTTCTCTTTGTTTTATTCATAATTCATCAAATCAAAACAGATTATCATCGTCTGTCTCAACAAACACCCTGACCACCTATTTAGTTAACCACATACCACCAAAAACCCATAAACCCGAACTCAGCCTACATCGACATGCACACTACATCCACAGGAACATATCGACGTACACACCTGACCTACCCATACACCTACACCTACACCCGCATGCTACGCCTACCCTACATTAAACCCATATACAACCCACTCTAACACCAACAACGACACCATAATATGACATTTGCATATCAACGCTTCTCTTTTTATATGCACATAACTTGTAAATGGTTTTGAACTTATAAAAGGATTAATATGTTCAAGATCTTGATTGGAATTAATAAAACCAATAAGGTGATAGGCATCGGTGTAATGGACATATCGATACACGATATGATCATACCAAAACAAGGGTTACACAAGTCCTTAGGCGTTAGTCGGGCGGTCACTTGTTGTCATAGGACTAACAAGAATTTTAAATATTTAAGTAATTAAAAATCAAAATGTTTTGACTAATAGATGACATTTTTGATAATTTTAGTCAGTAACGATTATTGTAAGTCTGAGTAATTAAGAACTTATTTTGAAAAGTTTGATCGAATGATTTCTAGTGCATCTTGGACCGACAAGGATCGACTCTAATTTATAAGAACATTTGGCACTAATCATAGACAATAAGATCCAATCTAACGCCTTGGTGGCCGCTAATGCTGAATTTTACAACATTGGTCGATAGTCACTGCGGTACAACATGTTCCCAAGAAAAAAAAGACATTTTAGATATATTTGGAATTCAAATGTTTCAAGTAATCATGTCAAAATTAGTTGCGAAGTGTATCAAAGAAGGCATTAGTACTAATCAAAGGCTTTAAAGAGTGGATGTTTAATAAGAGCTAAAGGGTGAGACCGTCTTGCACCAGATAACGGTCTCTAATTATTAGAAGATCAGCTAGAAGATGACCTAAATTTTGCATATGATATCGGGCACGTGGGGGAAAAGTAATGAGAAATTTCAATAGTAATGGCCTTTTGGGAAACTATTCAAGAAAATAGTTTCCATGGGAAGCAATGTTAACTTGTTATAGACGTTTGAAGCACCATGGTATTAAGTATTAACCGAAACACATTTCATATACAAGTTTTAACATATATTCGATGTGAAATGAAAACTAAAATATCAAAGATCTGATCAATAAAATCACTTAAACTCACTTCACTCCCTTAACAGAAACCCTGACTTACCAACGTATTGTTTGTTATAATAAATTAAAAGTGTGTTGCATAACATGAAGACAAACACTAATGTTACCAAAAGGAAAGGTAAAAAAATTCAAATAAAAACATGAAGAGAATAATAAATTTATTCATAAAGATTTAATTTATATTGATGTAATGATAAAACCACCAAACTACAACTCTAATTCACAAACAGGAAAGAAGACGCCACAAGTATTGGCAAGATTGGGGAGATATTGGTAGTGTGGTGGCAATAAAATCTGATTAATGTCTATGTATTTGCAGAGGCAATTTCTGTGGTAATCTAATTCTTCACAACAAATTGGAGATGGTGAGCCTTTTGCAATTAGAGCGGGATAACAATCCTTTATATCTTCATTAGGATTACACTCTTGAGAGTGAACATCACCCAAAAGAAACATCATTGCAACAACTATAGCAAGAATAGATCTAGTGTTCATCATTTTAATAAACTTGTGATGAAAACTTGAAAGATATCAATATAAATATTAGGAAACTTGGCTTTTTATTACATTCACTATGGTATATATATATATATATACTATTAGAAATTAATAATCAAACAAACAATCTTTTAAAGTATGGAAAGGAGGATAATGTAACACAAAACTAATTTAATGAGGTATTTATGAATTTTGATAATGTAACGTAGGATTTATATTAGTTGTTTTTAATCAAACCATAGGATAAAATGGAAGAGTTTAGTTTAGTTCGGTGAATAAAAAGGTTTGGTTTTCTTTTTTTTTACCAAAAATCCAAATGGATTCTTGCTATAAAAATTGCAAGGGTATGTAAATAATTTTATAATATTTACTAAAAGTGTATAAAGCTTTGTGAGTTTGTTCAATCCCATAGTGGTATTTGATCAAGTGAAATTGCGTTTGTTTGGTTAATGGATTTCAAACAAATTTAGCGTAATTGTAATTTAAATTTAAATAGGAATTACGTTTGGTTGAAAAAATCAAACGAATTAGAGTTGTTTAGATATATCATTAATTTTCGCATCCATAATAACTTGCCATTATTTCGCTACAGAAAAAGATTTTCGATTTCACTTCTTATGTTTTCTATAAAGACAAAAATGGCATCCCAACTTCTCTTTGTTTTATTCATAATTCATCAAATCAAAACAGATTATCATCGTCTGTCTCAACAAACACCCTGACCACCTATTTAGTTAACCACATACCACCAAAAACCCAAAAACTCGAACTCAGCCTACATCGACATGCACACTACATCCACAGGAACATATCGACGTACACACCTGACCTACCCATACACCTACACCTACACCCGCATGCTACGCCTACCCTACATTAAACCCATATACAACCCACTCTAACACCAACAACGACACCATAATATAACATTTGCATATCAACGCTTCTCTTTTTATATGCACATAACTTGTAAATGGTTTTGAACTTATAGAAGGATTAATATGTTCAAGATCTTGATTGGAATTAATAAAACCAATAAGGTGATAGGCATCGGTGTAATGGACATATCGATACAAGATATGATCATACCAAAACAAGGGTTACACAAGTCCTTAGGCATTAGTCGGGCGGTCACTTGTTGTCATAGGACTAACAAGAATTTTAAATATTTAAGTAATTAAAAATCAAAATGTTTTGACTAATAGATGACATTTTTGATAATTTTAGTCAGTAACGATTATTGTAAGTTTGAGTAATTAAGAACTTATTTTGAAAAGTTTGATCGAATGATTTCTAGTGCATCTTCGACCGACAAGGATAGACTCTAATTTATAAGAACATTTGGCACTAATCATAGACAATAAGATCCAATCTAACGCCTTGGTGGCCGCTAATGCTGAATTTTACAACACTGATCGATAGTCACTGCGGTACAACATGTTCCCAAGAAAAAAAAGACATTTCAGATATATTTGGAATTCAAATGTTTCAAGTAATCATGTCAAAATTAGTTGCGAAGTGTATCAAAGAAGGCATTAGTACTAATCAAAGGCTTTAAAGAGTGGATGTTTAATAAGAGCTAAAGGGTGAGACCGTCTTGCACCAGATAACGGTCTCTAATTATTAGAAGATCAGCTAGAAGATGACCTGAATTTTGCATATGATATCGGGCACGTGGGGGAAAAGTAATGAGAAATTTCAATAGTAATGGCCTTTTGGGAAACTATTCAAGAAAATAGTTTCCATGGGAAGCAATGTTAACTTGTTATAGACGTTTGAAGCACCATGGTATTAAGTATTAACCGAAACACATTTCATATACAGGTTTTAACATATATTCGATGTGAAATGAAAACTAAAATATCAAAGATCTGATCAATAAAATCACTTAAACTCACTTCACTCCCTTAACAGAAACCCTGACTTACCAACGTATTGTTTGTTATAATAAATTAAAAGTGTGTTGCATAACATGAAGACAAACACTAATGTTACCAAAAGGAAAGGTAAAAAAATTCAAATAAAAACATGAAGAGAATAATAAATTTATTCATAAAGATTTAATTTATATTGATGTAATGATAAAACCACCAAACTACAACTCTAATTCACAAACAGGAAAGAAGACGCCACAAGTATTGGCAAGATTGGGGAGATATTGGTAGTGTGGTGGCAATAAAATCTGATTAATGTCTATGTATTTGCAGAGGCAATTTCTGTGGTAATCTAATTCTTCACAACAAATTGGAGATGGTGAGCCTTTTGCAATTAGAGCGGGATAACAATCCTTTATATCTTCATTAGGATTACACTCTTGAGAGTGAACATCACCCAAAAGAAACATCATTGCAACAACTATAGCAAGAATAGATCTAGTGTTCATCATTTTAATAAACTTGTGATGAAAACTTGAAAGATATCAATATAAATATTAGGAAACTTGGCTTTTTATTACATTCACTATGGTATATATATATACTATTAGAAATTAATAATCAAACAAACAATCTTTTAAAGTATGGAAAGGAGGATAATGTAACACAAAACTAATTTAATGAGGTATTTATGAATTTTGATAATGTAACGTAGGATTTATATTAGTTGTTTTTAATCAAACCATAGGATAAAATGGAAGAGTTTAGTTTAGTTCGGTGAATAAAAAGGTTTGGTTTTCTTTTTTTTTACCAAAAATCCAAATGGATTCTTGCTATAAAAATTGCAAGGGTATGTAAATAATTTTATAATATTTACTAAAAGTGTATAAAGCTTTGTGAGTTTGTTCAATCCCATAGTGGTATTTGATCAAGTGAAATTGCGTTTGTTTGGTTAATGGATTTCAAACAAATTTAGCGTAATTGTAATTTAAATTTAAATAGGAATTACGTTTGGTTGAAAAAATCAAACGAATTAGAGTTGTTTAGATATATCATTAATTTTCGCATCCATAATAACTTGCCATTATTTCGCTACAGAAAAAGATTTTCGATTTCACTTCTTATGTTTTCTATAAAGACAAAAATGGCATCCCAACTTCTCTTTGTTTTATTCATAATTCATCAAATCAAAACAGATTATCATCGTCTGTCTCAACAAACACCCTGACCACCTATTTAGTTAACCACATACCACCAAAAACCCATAAACCCGAACTCAGCCTACATCGACATGCACACTACATCCACAGGAACATATCGACGTACACACCTGACCTACCCATACACCTACACCTACACCCGCATGCTACGCCTACCCTACATTAAACCCATATACAACCCACTCTAACACCAACAACGACACCATAATATAACATTTGCATATCAACGCTTCTCTTTTTATATGCACATAACTTGTAAATGGTTTTGAACTTATAAAAGGATCAATATGTTCAAGATCTTGATTGGAATTAATAAAACCAATAAGGTGATAGGCATCGGTGTAATGGACATATCGATACACGATATGATCATACCAAAACAAGGGTTACACAAGTCCTTAGGCGTTAGTCGGGCGGTCACTTGTTGTCATAGGACTAACAAGAATTTTAAATATTTAAGTAATTAAAAATCAAAATGTTTTGACTAATAGATGACATTTTTGATAATTTTAGTCAGTAACGATTATTGTAAGTCTGAGTAATTAAGAACTTATTTTGAAAAGTTTGATCGAATGATTTCTAGTGCATCTTGGACCGACAAGGATCGACTCTAATTTATAAGAACATTTGGCACTAATAATAGACAATAAGATCCAATCTAACGCCTTGGTGGCCGCTAATGCTGAATTTTACAACACTGGTCGATAGTCACTGCGGTACAACATGTTCCCAAGAAAAAAAAGACATTTTAGATATATTTGGAATTCAAATGTTTCAAGTAATCATGTCAAAATTAGTTGCGAAGTGTATCAAAGAAGGCATTAGTACTAATCAAAGGCTTTAAAGAGTGGATGTTTAATAAGAGCTAAAGGGTGAGACCGTCTTGCACCAGATAACGGTCTCTAATTATTAGAAGATCAGCTAGAAGATGACCTGAATTTTGCATATTATATCGGGCACGTGGGGGAAAAGTAATGAGAAATTTCAATAGTAATGGCCTTTTGGGAAACTATTCAAGAAAATAGTTTCCATGGGAAGCAATGTTAACTTGTTATAGACGTTTGAAGCACCATGGTATTAAGTATTAACCGAAACACATTTCATATACAGGTTTTAACATATATTCGATGTGAAATGAAAACTAAAATATCAAAGATCTGATCAATAAAATCACTTAAACTCACTTCACTCCCTTAACAGAAACCCTGACTTACCAACGTATTGTTTGTTATAATAAATTAAAAGTGTGTTGCATAACATGAAGACAAACACTAATGTTACCAAAAGGAAAGGTAAAAAAATTCAAATAAAAACATGAAGAGAATAATAAATTTATTCATAAAGATTTAATTTATATTGATGTAATGATAAAACCACCAAACTACAACTCTAATTCACAAACAGGAAAGAAGACGCCACAAGTATTGGCAAGATTGGGGAGATATTGGTAGTGTGGTGGCAATAAAATCTGATTAATGTCTATGTATTTGCAGAGGCAATTTCTGTGGTAATCTAATTCTTCACAAAAAATTGGAGATGGTGAGCCTTTTGCAATTAGAGCGGGATAACAATCCTTTATATCTTCATTAGGATTACACTCTTGAGAGTGAACATCACCCAAAAGAAACATCATTGCAACAACTATAGCAAGAATAGATCTAATGTTCATCATTTTAATAAACTTGTGATGAAAACTTGAAAGATATCAATATAAATATTAGGAAACTTGGCTTTTTATTACATTCACTATGGTATATATATATACTATTAGAAATTAATAATCAAACAAACAATCTTTTAAAGTATGGAAAGGAGGATAATGTAACACAAAACTAATTTAATGAGGTATTTATGAATTTTGATAATGTAACGTAGGATTTATATTAGTTGTTTTTAATCAAACCATAGGATAAAATGGAAGAGTTTAGTTTAGTTCGGTGAATAAAAAGGTTTGGTTTTCTTTTTTTTTTTACCAAAAATCCAAATGGATTCTTGCTATAAAAATTGCAAGGGTATGTAAATAATTTTATAATATTTACTAAAAGTGTATAAAGCTTTGTGAGTTTGTTCAATCCCATAGTGGTATTTGATCAAGTGAAATTGCGTTTGTTTGGTTAATGGATTTCAAACAAATTTAGCGTAATTGTAATTTAAATTTAAATAGGAATTACGTTTGGTTGAAAAAATCAAACGAATTAGAGTTGTTTAGATATATCATTAATTTTCGCATCCATAATAACTTGCCATTATTTCGCTACAGAAAAAGATTTTCGATTTCACTTCTTATGTTTTCTATAAAGACAAAAATGGCATCCCAACTTCTCTTTGTTTTATTCATAATTCATCAAATCAAAACAGATTATCATCGTCTGTCTCAACAAACACCCTGACCACCTATTTAGTTAACCACATACCACCAAAAACCCATAAACCCGAACTCAGCCTACATCGACATGCACACTACATCCACAGGAACATATCGACGTACACACCTGACCTACCCATACACCTACACCTACACCCGCATGCTACGCCTACCCTACATTAAACCCATATACAACCCACTCTAACACCAACAACGACACCATAATATAACATTTGCATACCAACGCTTCTCTTTTTATATGCACATAACTTGTAAATGGTTTTGAACTTATAAAAGGATTAATATGTTCAAGATCTTGATTGGAATTAATAAAACCAATAAGGTGATAGGCATCGGTGTAATGGACATATCGATACACGATATGATCATACCAAAACAAGGGTTACACAAGTCCTTAGGCGTTAGTCGGGCGGTCACTTGTTGTCATAGGACTAACAAGAATTTTAAATATTTAAGTAATTAAAAATCAAAATGTTTTGACTAATAGATGACATTTTTGATAATTTTAGTCAGTAACGATTATTGTAAGTCTGAGTAATTAAGAACTTATTTTGAAAAGTTTGATCGAATGATTTCTAGTGCATCTTGGACCGACAAGGATCGACTCTAATTTATAAGAACATTTGGCACTAATAATAGACAATAAGATCCAATCTAACGCCTTGGTGGCCGCTAATGCTGAATTTTACAACACTGGTCGATAGTCACTGCGGTACAACATGTTCCCAAGAAAAAAAAGACATTTTAGATATATTTGGAATTCAAATGTTTCAAGTAATCATGTCAAAATTAGTTGCGAAGTGTATCAAAGAAGGCATTAGTACTAATCAAAGGCTTTAAAGAGTGGATGTTTAATAAGAGCTAAAGGGTGAGACCGTCTTGCACCAGATAACGGTCTCTAATTATTAGAAGATCAGCTAGAAGATGACCTGAATTTTGCATATGATATCGGGCACGTGGGGGAAAAGTAATGAGAAATTTCAATAGTAATGGCCTTTTGGGAAACTATTCAAGAAAATAGTTTCCATGGGAAGCAATGTTAACTTGTTATAGACGTTTGAAGCACCATGGTATTAAGTATTAACCGAAACACATTTCATATACAGGTTTTAACATATATTCGATGTGAAATGAAAACTAAAATATCAAAGATCTGATCAATAAAATCACTTAAACTCACTTCACTCCCTTAACAGAAACCCTGACTTACCAACGTATTGTTTGTTATAATAAATTAAAAGTGTGTTGCATAACATGAAGACAAACACTAATGTTACCAAAAGGAAAGGTAAAAAAATTCAAATAAAAACATGAAGAGAATAATAAATTTATTCATAAAGATTTAATTTATATTGATGTAATGATAAAACCACCAAACTACAACTCTAATTCACAAACAGGAAAGAATACGCCACAAGTATTGGCAAGATTGGGGAGATATTGGTAGTGTGGTGGCAATAAAATCTGATTAATGTCTATGTATTTGCAGAGGCAATTTCTGTGGTAATCTAATTCTTCACAACAAATTGGAGATGGTGAGCCTTTTGCAATTAGAGCGGGATAACAATCCTTTATATCTTCATTAGGATTACACTCTTGAGAGTGAACATCACCCAAAAGAAACATCATTGCAACAACTATAGCAAGAATAGATCTAGTGTTCATCATTTTAATAAACTTGTGATGAAAACTTGAAAGATATCAATATAAATATTAGGAAACTTGGCTTTTTATTACATTCACTATGGTATATATATATACTATTAGAAATTAATAATCAAACAAACAATCTTTTAAAGTATGGAAAGGAGGATAATGTAACACAAAACTAATTTAATGAGGTATTTATGAATTTTGATAATGTAACGTAGGATTTATATTAGTTGTTTTTAATCAAACCATAGGATAAAATGGAAGAGTTTAGTTTAGTTCGGTGAATAAAAAGGTTTGGTTTTCTTTTTTTTTTTTTACCAAAAATCCAAATGGATTCTTGCTATAAAAATTGCAAGGGTATGTAAATAATTTTATAATATTTACTAAAAGTGTATAAAGCTTTGTGAGTTTGTTCAATCCCATAGTGGTATTTGATCAAGTGAAATTGCGTTTGTTTGGTTAATGGATTTCAAACAAATTTAGCGTAATTGTAATTTAAATTTAAATAGGAATTACGTTTGGTTGAAAAAATCAAACGAATTAGAGTTGTTTAGATATATCATTAATTTTCGCATCCATAATAACTTGCCATTATTTCGCTACAGAAAAAGATTTTCGATTTCACTTCTTATGTTTTCTATAAAGACAAAAATGGCATCCCAACTTCTCTTTGTTTTATTCATAATTCATCAAATCAAAACAGATTATCATCGTCTGTCTCAACAAACACCCTGACCACCTATTTAGTTAACCACATACCACCAAAAACCCATAAACCCGAACTCAGCCTACATCGACATGCACACTACATCCACAGGAACATATCGACGTACACACCTGACCTACCCATACACCTACACCTACACCCGCATGCTACGCCTACCCTACATTAAACCCATATACAACCCACTCTAACACCAACAACGACACCATAATATAACATTTGCATATCAACGCTTCTCTTTTTATATGCACATAACTTGTAAATGGTTTTGAACTTATAAAAGGATTAATATGTTCAAGATCTTGATTGGAATTAATAAAACCAATAAGGTGATAGGCATCGGTGTAATGGACATATCGATACACGATATGATCATACCAAAACAAGGGTTACACAAGTTCTTAGGCGTTAGTCGGGCGGTCACTTGTTGTCATAGGACTAACAAGAATTTTAAATATTTAAGTAATTAAAAATCAAAATGTTTTGACTAATAGATGACATTTTTGATAATTTTAGTCAGTAACGATTATTGTAAGTCTGAGTAATTAAGAACTTATTTTGAAAAGTTTGATCGAATGATTTCTAGTGCATCTTGGACCGACAAGGATCGACTCTAATTTATAAGAACATTTGGCACTAATCATAGACAATAAGATCCAATCTAACGCCTTGGTGGCCGCTAATGCTGAATTTTACAACACTGGTCGATAGTCACTGCGGTACAACATGTTCCCAAGAAAAAAAAGACATTTTAGATATATTTGGAATTCAAATGTTTCAAGTAATCATGTCAAAATTAGTTGCGAAGTGTATCAAAGAAGGCATTAGTACTAATCAAAGGCTTTAAAGAGTGGATGTTTAATAAGAGCTAAAGGGTGAGACCCTCTTGCACCAGATAACGGTCTCTAATTATTAGAAGATCAGCTAGAAGATGACCTGAATTTTGCATATGATATCGGGCACGTGGGGGAAAAGTAATGAGAAATTTCAATAGTAATGGCCTTTTGGGAAACTATTCAAGAAAATAGTTTCCATGGGAAGCAATGTTAACTTGTTATAGACGTTTGAAGCACCATGGTATTAAGTATTAACCGAAACACATTTCATATACAGGTTTTAACATATATTCGATGTGAAATGAAAACTAAAATATCAAAGATCTGATCAATAAAATCACTTAAACTCACTTCACTCCCTTAACAGAAACCCTGACTTACCAACGTATTGTTTGTTATAATAAATTAAAAGTGTGTTGCATAACATGAAGACAAACACTAATGTTACCAAAAGGAAAGGTAAAAAAATTCAAATAAAAACATGAAGAGAATAATAAATTTATTCATAAAGATTTAATTTATATTGATGTAATGATAAAACCACCAAACTACAACTCTAATTCACAAACAGGAAAGAATACGCCACAAGTATTGGCAAGATTGGGGAGATATTGGTAGTGTGGTGGCAATAAAATCTGATTAATGTCTATGTATTTGCAGAGGCAATTTCTGTGGTAATATAATTCTTCACAACAAATTGGAGATGGTGAGCCTTTTGCAATTAGAGCGGGATAACAATCCTTTATATCTTCATTAGGATTACACTCTTGAGAGTGAACATCACCCAAAAGAAACATCATTGCAACAACTATAGCAAGAATAGATCTAGTGTTCATCATTTTAATAAACTTGTGATGAAAACTTGAAAGATATCAATATAAATATTAGGAAACTTGGCTTTTTATTACATTCACTATGGTATATATATATACTATTAGAAATTAATAATCAAACAAACAATCTTTTAAAGTATGGAAAGGAGGATAATGTAACACAAAACTAATTTAATGAGGTATTTATGAATTTTGATAATGTAACGTAGGATTTATATTAGTTGTTTTTAATCAAACCATAGGATAAAATGGAAGAGTTTAGTTTAGTTCGGTGAATAAAAAGGTTTGGTTTTCTTTTTTTTTTACCAAAAATCCAAATGGATTCTTGCTATAAAAATTGCAAGGGTATGTAAATAATTTTATAATATTTACAAAAAGTGTATAAAGCTTTGTGAGTTTGTTCAATCCCATAGTGGTATTTGATCAAGTGAAATTGCGTTTGTTTGGTTAATGGATTTCAAACAAATTTAGCGTAATTGTAATTTAAATTTAAATAGGAATTACGTTTGGTTGAAAAAATCAAACGAATTAGAGTTGTTTAGATATATCATTAATTTTCGCATCCATAATAACTTGCCATTATTTCGCTACAGAAAAAGATTTTCGATTTCACTTCTTATGTTTTCTATAAAGACAAAAATGGCATCCCAACTTCTCTTTGTTTTATTCATAATTCATCAAATCAAAACAGATTATCATCGTCTGTCTCAACAAACACCCTGACCACCTATTTAGTTAACCACATACCACCAAAAACCCATAAACCCGAACTCAGCCTACATCGACATGCACACTACATCCACAGGAACATATCGACGTACACACCTGACCTACCCATACACCTACACCTACACCCGCATGCTACGCCTACCCTACATTAAACCCATATACAACCCACTCTAACACCAACAACGACACCATAATATAACATTTGCATATCAACGCTTCTCTTTTTATATGCACATAACTTGTAAATGGTTTTGAACTTATAAAAGGATTAATATGTTCAAGATCTTGATTGGAATTAATAAAACCAATAAGGTGATAGGCATCGGTGTAATGGACATATCGATACACGATATGATCATACCAAAACAAGGGTTACACAAGTCCTTAGGCGTTAGTCGGGCGGTCACTTGTTGTCATAGGACTAACAAAATTTTTAAATATTTAAGTAATTAAAAATCAAAATGTTTTTACTAATAGATGACATTTTTGATAATTTTAGTCAGTAACGATTATTGTAAGTCTGAGTAATTAAGAACTTATTTTGAAAAGTTTGATCGAATGATTTCTAGTGCATCTTGGACCGACAAGGATCGACTCTAATTTATAAGAACATTTGGCACTAATCATAGACAATAAGATCCAATCTAACGCCTTGGTGGCCGCTAATGCTGAATTTTACAACACTGGTCGATAGTCACTGCGGTACAACATGTTCCCAAGAAAAAAAAGACATTTTAGATATATTTGGAATTCAAATGTTTCAAGTAATCATGTCAAAATTAGTTGCGAAGTGTATCAAAGAAGGCATTAGTACTAATCAAAGGCTTTAAAGAGTGGATGTTTAATAAGAGCTAAAGGGTGAGACCGTCTTGCACCAGATAACGGTCTCTAATTATTAGAAGATCAGCTAGAAGATGACCTGAATTTTGCATATGATATCGGGCACGTGGGGGAAAAGTAATGAGAAATTTCAATAGTAATGGCCTTTTGGGAAACTATTCAAGAAAATAGTTTCCATGGGAAGCAATGTTAACTTGTTATAGACGTTTGAAGCACCATGGTATTAAGTATTAACCGAAACACATTTCATATACAGGTTTTAACATATATTCGATGTGAAATGAAAACTAAAATATCAAAGATCTGATCAATAAAATCACTTAAACTCACTTCACTCCCTTAACAGAAACCCTGACTTACCAACGTATTGTTTGTTATAATAAATTAAAAGTGTGTTGCATAACATGAAGACAAACACTAATGTTACCAAAAGGAAAGGTAAAAAAATTCAAATAAAAACATGAAGAGAATAATAAATTTATTCATAAAGATTTAATTTATATTGATGTAATGATAAAACCACCAAACTACAACTCTAATTCACAAACAGGAAAGAAGACGCCACAAGTATTGGCAAGATTGGGGAGATATTGGTAGTGTGGTGGCAATAAAATCTGATTAATGTCTATATATTTGCAAAGGCAATTTCTGTGGTAATCTAATTCTTCACAACAAATTGGAGATGGTGAGCCTTTTGCAATTAGAGCGGGATAACAATCCTTTATATCTTCATTAGGATTACACTCTTGAGAGTGAACATCACCCAAAAGAAACATCATTGCAACAACTATTGCAAGAATAGATCTAGTGTTCATCATTTTAATAAACTTGTGATGAAAACTTGAAAGATATCAATATAAATATTAGGAAACTTGGCTTTTTATTATATTCACTATGGTATATATATATATATACTATTAGAAATTAATAATCAAACAAACAATCTTTTAAAGTATGGAAAGGAGGATAATGTAACACAAAACTAATTTAATGAGGTATTTATGAATTTTGATAATGTAACGTAGGATTTATATTAGTTGTTTTTAATCAAACCATAGGATAAAATGGAAGAGTTTAGTTTAGTTCGGTGAATAAAAAGGTTTGGTTTTCTTTTTTTTTACCAAAAATCCCAATGGATTCTTGCTATAAAAATTGCAAGGGTATGTAAATAATTTTATAATATTTACTAAAAGTGTATAAAGCTTTGTGAGTTTGTTCAATCCCATAGTGGTATTTGATCAAGTGAAATTGCGTTTGTTTGGTTAATGGATTTCAAACAAATTTAGCGTAATTGTAATTTAAATTTAAATAGGAATTACGTTTGGTTGAAAAAATCAAACGAATTAGAGTTGTTTAGATATATCATTAATTTTCGCATCCATAATAACTTGCCATTATTTCGCTACAGAAAAAGATTTTCGATTTCACTTCTTATGTTTTCTATAAAGACAAAAATGGCATCCCAACTTCTCTTTGTTTTATTCATAATTCATCAAATCAAAACAGATTATCATCGTCTGTCTCAACAAACACCCTGACCACCTATTTAGTTAACCACATACCACCAAAAACCCATAAACCCGAACTCAGCCTACATCGACATGCACACTACATCCACAGGAACATATCGACGTACACACCTGACCTACCCATACACCTACACCTACACCCGCATGCTACGCCTACCCTACATTAAACCCATATACAACCCACTCTAACACCAACAACGACACCATAATATAATATTTGCATATCAACGCTTCTCTTTTTATATGCACATAACTTGTAAATGGTTTTGAACTTATAAAAGGATTAATATGTTCAAGATCTTGATTGGAATTAATAAAACCAATAAGGTGATAGGCATCGGTGTAATGGACATATCGATACAAGATATGATCATACCAAAACAAGGGTTACACAAGTCCTTAGGCATTAGTCGGGCGGTCACTTGTTGTCATAGGACTAACAAGAATTTTAAATATTTAAGTAATTAAAAATCAAAATGTTTTGACTAATAGATGACATTTTTGATAATTTTAGTCAGTAACGATTATTGTAAGTTTGAGTAATTAAGAACTTATTTTGAAAAGTTTGATCGAATGATTTCTAGTGCATCTTCGACCGACAAGGATAGACTCTAATTTATAAGAACATTTGGCACTAATCATAGACAATAAGATCCAATCTAACGCCTTGGTGGCCGCTAATGCTGAATTTTACAACACTGATCGATAGTCACTGCGGTACAACATGTTCCCAAGAAAAAAAAGACATCTTAGATATATTTGGAATTCAAATGTTTCAAGTAATCATGTCAAAATTAGTTGCGAAGTGTATCAAAGAAGGCATTAGTACTAATCAAAGGCTTTAAAGAGTGGATGTTTAATAAGAGCTAAAGGGTGAGACCGTCTTGCACCAGATAACGGTCTCTAATTATTAGAAGATCAGCTAGAAGATGATCTGAATTTTGCATATGATATCGGGCACGTGGGGGAAAAGTAATGAGAAATTTCAATAGTAATGGCCTTTTGGGAAACTATTCAAGAAAATAGTTTCCATGGGAAGCAATGTTAACTTGTTATAGACGTTTGAAGCACCATGGTATTAAGTATTAACCGAAACACATTTCATATACAGGTTTTAACATATATTCGATGTGAAATGAAAACTAAAATATCAAAGATCTGATCAATAAAATCACTTAAACTCACTTCACTCCCTTAACAGAAACCCTGACTTACCAACGTATTGTTTGTTATAATAAATTAAAAGTGTGTTGCATAACACGAAGACAAACACTAATGTTACCAAAAGGAAAGGTAAAAAAATTCAAATAAAAACATGAAGAGAATAATAAATTTATTCATAAAGATTTAATTTATATTGATGTAATGATAAATCCACCAAACTACAACTCTAATTCACAACCAGGAAAGAAGACGCCACAAGTATTGGCAAGATTGGGGAGATATTGGTAGTGTGGTGGCAATAAAATCTGATTAATGTCTATGTATTTGCAGAGGCAATTTCTGTGGTAATCTAATTCTTCACAACAAATTGGAGATGGTGAGCCTTTTGCAATTAGAGCGGGATAACAATCCTTTATATCTTCATTAGGATTACACTCTTGAGAGTGAACATCACCCAAAAGAAACATCATTGCAACAACTATAGCAAGAATAGATCTAGTGTTCATCATTTTAATAAATTTGTGATGAAAACTTGAAAGATATCAATATAAATATTAGGAAACTTGGCTTTTTATTACATTCACTATGGTGTATATATATATATATATATATATATATATATATATATATATATACTATTAGAAATTAATAATCAAACAAACAATCTTTTAAAGTATGGAAAGGAGGATAATGTAACACAAAACTAATTTAATGAGGTATTTATGAATTTTGATAATGTAACGTAGGATTTATATTAGTTGTTTTTAATCAAACCATAGGATAAAATGGAAGAGTTTAGTTTAGTTCGGTGAATAAAAAGGTTTGGTTTTCTTTTTTTTTACCAAAAATCCAAATGGATTCTTGCTATAAAAATTGCAAGGGTATGTAAATAATTTTATAATATTTACTAAAAGTGTATAAAGCTTTGTGAGTTTGTTCAATCCCATAGTGGTATTTGATCAAGTGAAATTGCATTTGTTTGGTTAATGGATTTCAAACAAATTTAGCGTAATTGTAATTTAAATTTAAATAGGAATTACGTTTGGTTGAAAAAATCAAACGAATTAGAGTTGTTTAGATATATCATTAATTTTCGCATCCATAATAACTTGCCATTATTTCGCTACAGAAAAAGATTTTCGATTTCACTTCTTATGTTTTCTATAAAGACAAAAATGGCATCCCAACTTCTCTTTGTTTTATTCATAATTCATCAAATCAAAACAGATTATCATCGTCTGTCTCAACAAACACCCTGACCACCTATTTAGTTAACCACATACCACCAAAAACCCATAAACCCGAACTCAGCCTACATCGACATGCACACTACATCCACAGGAACATATCGACGTACACACCTGACCTACCCATACACCTACACCTACACCCGCATGCTACGCCTACCCTACATTAAACCCATATACAACCCACTCTAACACCAACAACGACACCATAATATAACATTTGCATATCAACGCTTCTCTTTTTATATGCACATAACTTGTAAATGGTTTTGAACTTATAAAAGGATTAATATGTTCAAGATCTTGATTGGAATTAATAAAACCAATAAGGTGATAGGCATCGGTGTAATGGACATATCGATACACGATATGATCATACCAAAACAAGGGTTACACAAGTCCTTAGGCATTAGTCGGGCGGTCACTTGTTGTCATAGGACTAACAAGAATTTTAAATATTTAAGTAATTAAAAATCAAAATGTTTTGACTAATAGATGACATTTTTGATAATTTTAGTCAGTAACGATTATTGTAAGTCTGAGTAATTAAGAACTTATTTTGAAAAGTTTGATCGAATGATTTCTAGTGCATCTTGGACCGACAAGGATCGACTCTAATTTATAAGAACATTTGGCACTAATAATAGACAATAAGATCCAATCTAACGCCTTGGTGGCCGCTAATGCTGAATTTTACAACACTGGTCGATAGTCACTGCGGTACAACATGTTCCCAAGAAAAAAAAGACATTTTAGATATATTTGGAATTCAAATGTTTCAAGTAATCATGTCAAAATTAGTTGCGAAGTGTATCAAAGAAGGCATTAGTACTAATCAAAGGCTTTAAAGAGTGGATGTTTAATAAGAGCTAAAGGGTGAGACCGTCTTGCACCAGATAACGGTCTCTAATTATTAGAAGATCAGCTAGAAGATGACCTGAATTTTGCATATGATATCGGGCACGTGGGGGAAAAGTAATGAGAAATTTCAATAGTAATGGCCTTTTGGGAAACTATTCAAGAAAATAGTTTCCATGGGAAGGAATGTTAACTTGTTATAGACGTTTGAAGCACCATGGTATTAAGTATTAACCGAAACACATTTCATATACAGGTTTTAACATATATTCGATGTGAAATGAAAACTAAAATATCAAAGATCTGATCAATAAAATCACTTAAACTCACTTCACTCCCTTAACAGAAACCCTGACTTACCAACGTATTGTTTGTTATAATAAATTAAAAGTGTGTTGCATAACATGAAGACAAACACTAATGTTACCAAAAGGAAAGGTAAAAAAATTCAAATAAAAACATGAAGAGAATAATAAATTTATTCATAAAGATTTAATTTATATTGATGTAATGATAAAACCACCAAACTACAACTCTAATTCACAACCAGGAAAGAAGACGCCACAAGTATTGGCAAGATTGGGGAGATATTGGTAGTGTGGTGGCAATAAAATCTGATTAATGTCTATGTATTTGCAGAGGCAATTTCTGTGGTAATCTAATTCTTCACAACAAATTGGAGATGGGGAGCCTTTTGCAATTAGAGCGGGATAACAATCCTTTATATCTTCATTAGGATTACACTCTTGAGAGTGAACATCACCCAAAAGAAACATCATTGCAACAACTATAGCAAGAATAGACCTAGTGTTCATCATTTTAATAAACTTGTGATGAAAACTTGAAAGATATCAATATAAATATTAGGAAACTTGGCTTTTTATTACATTCACTATGGTATATATATATATATACTATTAGAAATTAATAATCAAACAAACAATCTTTTAAAGTATGGAAAGGAGGATAATGTAACACAAAACTAATTTAATGAGGTATTTATGAATTTTGATAATGTAACGTAGGATTTATATTAGTTGTTTTTAATCAAACCATAGGATAAAATGGAAGAGTTTAGTTTAGTTCGGTGAATAAAAAGGTTTGGTTTTCTTTTTTTTTTTACCAAAAATCAAAATGGATTCTTGCTATAAAAATTGCAAGGGTATGTAAATAATTTTATAATATTTACTAAAAGTGTATAAAGCTTTGTGAGTTTGTTCAATCCCATAGTGGTATTTGATCAAGTGAAATTGCGTTTGTTTGGTTAATGGATTTCAAACAAATTTAGCGTAATTGTAATTTAAATTTAAATAGGAATTACGTTTGGTTGAAAAAATCAAACGAATTAGAGTTGTTTAGATATATCATTAATTTTCGCATCCATAATAACTTGCCATTATTTCGCTACAGAAAAAGATTTTCGATTTCACTTCTTATGTTTTCTATAAAGACAAAAATGGCATCCCAACTTCTCTTTGTTTTATTCATAATTCATCAAATCAAAACAGATTATCATCGTCTGTCTCAACAAACACCCTGACCACCTATTTAGTTAACCACATACCACCAAAAACCCATAAACCCGAACTCAGCCTACATCGACATGCACACTACATCCACAGGAACATATCGACGTACACACCTGACCTACCCATACACCTACACCTACACCCGCATGCTACGCCTACCCTACATTAAACCCATATACAACCCACTCTAACACCAACAACGACACCATAATATAACATTTGCATATCAACGCTTCTCTTTTTATATGCACATAACTTGTAAATGGTTTTGAACTTATAAAAGGATTAATATGTTCAAGATCTTGATTGGAATTAATAAAACCAATAAGGTGATAGGCATCGGTGTAATGGACATATCGATACACGATATGATCATACCAAAACAAGGGTTACACAAGTCCTTAGGCGTTAGTCGGGCGGTCACTTGTTGTCATAGGACTAACAAAATTTTTAAATATTTAAGTAATTAAAAATCAAAATGTTTTTACTAATAGATGACATTTTTGATAATTTTAGTCAGTAACGATTATTGTAAGTCTGAGTAATTAAGAACTTATTTTGAAAAGTTTGATCGAATGATTTCTAGTGCATCTTGGACCGACAAGGATCGACTCTAATTTATAAGAACATTTGGCACTAATCATAGACAATAAGATCCAATCTAACGCCTTGGTGGCCGCTAATGCTGAATTTTACAACACTGGTCGATAGTCACTGCGGTACAACATGTTCCCAAGAAAAAAAAGACATTTTAGATATATTTGGAATTCAAATGTTTCAAGTAATCATGTCAAAATTAGTTGCGAAGTGTATCAAAGAAGGCATTAGTACTAATCAAAGGCTTTAAAGAGTGGATGTTTAATAAGAGCTAAAGGGTGAGACCGTCTTGCACCAGATAACGGTCTCTAATTATTAGAAGATCAGCTAGAAGATGACCTGAATTTTGCATATGATATCGGGCACGTGGGGGAAAAGTAATGAGAAATTTCAATAGTAATGGCCTTTTGGGAAACTATTCAAGAAAATAGTTTCCATGGGAAGCAATGTTAACTTGTTATAGACGTTTGAAGCACCATGGTATTAAGTATTAACCGAAACACATTTCATATACAGGTTTTAACATATATTCGATGTGAAATGAAAACTAAAATATCAAAGATCTGATCAATAAAATCACTTAAACTCACTTCACTCCCTTAACAGAAACCCTGACTTACCAACGTATTGTTTGTTATAATAAATTAAAAGTGTGTTGCATAACATGAAGACAAACACTAATGTTACCAAAAGGAAAGGTAAAAAAATTCAAATAAAAACATGAAGAGAATAATAAATTTATTCATAAAGATTTAATTTATATTGATGTAATGATAAAACCACCAAACTACAACTCTAATTCACAAACAGGAAAGAAGACGCCACAAGTATTGGCAAGATTGGGGAGATATTGGTAGTGTGGTGGCAATAAAATCTGATTAATGTCTATGTATTTGCAGAGGCAATTTCTGTGGTAATCTAATTCTTCACAACAAATTGGAGATGGCGAGCCTTTTGCAATTAGAGCGGGATAACAAGCCTTTATATCTTCATTAGGATTACACTCTTGAGAGTGAACATCACCCAAAAGAAACATCATTGCAACAACTATAGCAAGAATAGATCTAGTGTTCATCATTTTAATAAACTTGTGATGAAAACTTGAAAGATATCAATATAAATATTAGGAAACTTGGCTTTTTATTACATTCACTATGGTATATATATATATATATATATATATATATATATACTATTAGAAATTAATAATCAAACAAACAATCTTTTAAAGTATGGAAAGGAGGATAATGTAACACAAAACTAATTTAATGAGGTATTTATGAATTTTGATAATGTAACGTAGGATTTATATTAGTTGTTTTTAATCAAACCATAGGATAAAATGGAAGAGTTTAGTTTAGTTCGGTGAATAAAAAGGTTTGGTTTTCTTTTTTTTTACCAAAAATCCAAATGGATTCTTGCTATAAAAATTGCAAGTGTATGTAAATAATTTTATAATATTTACTAAAAGTGTATAAAGCTTTGTGAGTTTGTTCAATCCCATAGTGGTATTTGATCAAGTGAAATTGCGTTTGTTTGGTTAATGGATTTCAAACAAATTTAGCGTAATTGTAATTTAAATTTAAATAGGAATTACGTTTGGTTGAAAAAATCAAACGAATTAGAGTTGTTTAGATATATCATTAATTTTCGCATCCATAATAACTTGCCATTATTTCGCTACAGAAAAAGATTTTCGATTTCACTTCTTATGTTTTCTATAAAGACAAAAATGGCATCCCAACTTCTCTTTGTTTTATTCATAATTCATCAAATCAAAACAGATTATCATCGTCTGTCTCAACAAACACCCTGACCACCTATTTAGTTAACCACATACCACCAAAAACCCATAAACCCGAACTCAGCCTACATCGACATGCACACTACATCCACAGGAACATATCGACGTACACACCTGACCTACCCATACACCTACACCTACACCCGCATGCTACGCCTACCCTACATTAAACCCATATACAACCCACTCTAACACCAACAACGACACCATAATATAACATTTGCATATCAACGCTTCTCTTTTTATATGCACATAACTTGTAAATGGTTTTGAACTTATAAAAGGATTAATATGTTCAAGATCTTGATTGGAATTAATAAAACCAATAAGGTGATAGGCATCGGTGTAATGGACATATCGATACACGATATGATCATACCAAAACAAGGGTTACACAAGTCCTTAGGCATTAGTCGGGCGGTCACTTGTTGTCATAGGACTAACAAGAATTTTAAATATTTAAGTAATTAAAAATCAAAATGTTTTGACTAATAGATGACATTTTTGATAATTTTAGTCAGTAACGATTATTGTAAGTCTGAGTAATTAAGAACTTATTTTGAAAAGTTTGATCGAATGATTTCTAGTGCATCTTGGACCGACAAGGATCGACTCTAATTTATAAGAACATTTGGCACTAATCATAGACAATAAGATCCAATCTAACGCCTTGGTGGCTGCTAATGCTGAATTTTACAACACTGGTCGATAGTCACTACGGTACAACATGTTCCCAAGAAAAAAAAGACATTTTAGATATATTTGGAATTCAAATGTTTCAAGTAATCATGTCAAAATTAGTTGCGAAGTGTATCAAAGAAGGCATTAGTACTAATCAAAGGCTTTAAAGAGTGGATGTTTAATAAGAGCTAAAGGGTGAGACCGTCTTGCACCAGATAACGGTCTCTAATTATTAGAAGATCAGCTAGAAGATGACCTGAATTTTGCATATGATATCGGGCACGTGGGGGAAAAGTAATGAGAAATTTCAATAGTAATGGCCTTTTGGGAAACTATTCAAGAAAATAGTTTCCATGGGAAGCAATGTTAACTTGTTATAGACGTTTGAAGCACCATGGTATTAAGTATTAACCGAAACACATTTCATATACAGGTTTTAACATATATTCGATGTGAAATGAAAACTAAAATATCAAAGATCTGATCAATAAAATCACTTAAACTCACTTCACTCCCTTAACAGAAACCCTGACTTACCAACGTATTGTTTGTTATAATAAATTAAAAGTGTGTTGCATAACATGAAGACAAACACTAATGTTACCAAAAGGAAAGGTAAAAAAATTCAAATAAAAACATGAAGAGAATAATAAATTTATTCATAAAGATTTAATTTATATTGATGTAATGATAAAACCACCAAACTACAACTCTAATTCACAAACAGGAAAGAAGACGCCACAAGTATTGGCAAGATTGGGGAGATATTGGTAGTGTGGTGGCAATAAAATCTGATTAATGTCTATGTATTTGCAGAGGCAATTTCTGTGGTAATCTAATTCTTCACAACAAATTGGAGATGGCGAGCCTTTTGCAATTAGAGCGGGATAACAAGCCTTTATATCTTCATTAGGATTACACTCTTGAGAGTGAACATCACCCAAAAGAAACATCATTGCAACAACTATAGCAAGAATAGATCTAGTGTTCATCATTTTAATAAACTTGTGATGAAAACTTGAAAGATATCAATATAAATATTAGGAAACTTGGCTTTTTATTACATTCACTATGGTATATATATATATATATATATATATATATATATACTATTAGAAATTAATAATCAAACAAACAATCTTTTAAAGTATGGAAAGGAGGATAATGTAACACAAAACTAATTTAATGAGGTATTTATGAATTTTGATAATGTAACGTAGGATTTATATTAGTTGTTTTTAATCAAACCATAGGATAAAATGGAAGAGTTTAGTTTAGTTCGGTGAATAAAAAGGTTTGGTTTTCTTTTTTTTTACCAAAAATCCAAATGGATTCTTGCTATAAAAATTGCAAGTGTATGTAAATAATTTTATAATATTTACTAAAAGTGTATAAAGCTTTGTGAGTTTGTTCAATCCCATAGTGGTATTTGATCAAGTGAAATTGCGTTTGTTTGGTTAATGGATTTCAAACAAATTTAGCGTAATTGTAATTTAAATTTAAATAGGAATTACGTTTGGTTGAAAAAATCAAACGAATTAGAGTTGTTTAGATATATCATTAATTTTCGCATCCATAATAACTTGCCATTATTTCGCTACAGAAAAAGATTTTCGATTTCACTTCTTATGTTTTCTATAAAGACAAAAATGGCATCCCAACTTCTCTTTGTTTTATTCATAATTCATCAAATCAAAACAGATTATCATCGTCTGTCTCAACAAACACCCTGACCACCTATTTAGTTAACCACATACCACCAAAAACCCATAAACCCGAACTCAGCCTACATCGACATGCACACTACATCCACAGGAACATATCGACGTACACACCTGACCTACCCATACACCTACACCTACACCCGCATGCTACGCCTACCCTACATTAAACCCATATACAACCCACTCTAACACCAACAACGACACCATAATATAACATTTGCATATCAACGCTTCTCTTTTTATATGCACATAACTTGTAAATGGTTTTGAACTTATAAAAGGATTAATATGTTCAAGATCTTGATTGGAATTAATAAAACCAATAAGGTGATAGGCATCGGTGTAATGGACATATCGATACACGATATGATCATACCAAAACAAGGGTTACACAAGTCCTTAGGCATTAGTCGGGCGGTCACTTGTTGTCATAGGACTAACAAGAATTTTAAATATTTAAGTAATTAAAAATCAAAATGTTTTGACTAATAGATGACATTTTTGATAATTTTAGTCAGTAACGATTATTGTAAGTCTGAGTAATTAAGAACTTATTTTGAAAAGTTTGATCGAATGATTTCTAGTGCATCTTGGACCGACAAGGATCGACTCTAATTTATAAGAACATTTGGCACTAATCATAGACAATAAGATCCAATCTAACGCCTTGGTGGCTGCTAATGCTGAATTTTACAACACTGGTCGATAGTCACTACGGTACAACATGTTCCCAAGAAAAAAAAGACATTTTAGATATATTTGGAATTCAAATGTTTCAAGTAATCATGTCAAAATTAGTTGCGAAGTGTATCAAAGAAGGCATTAGTACTAATCAAAGGCTTTAAAGAGTGGATGTTTAATAAGAGCTAAAGGGTGAGACCGTCTTGCACCAGATAACGGTCTCTAATTATTAGAAGATCAGCTAGAAGATGACCTGAATTTTGCATATGATATCGGGCACGTGGGGGAAAAGTAATGAGAAATTTCAATAGTAATGGCCTTTTGGGAAACTATTCAAGAAAATAGTTTCCATGGGAAGCAATGTTAACTTGTTATAGACGTTTGAAGCACCATGGTATTAAGTATTAACCGAAACACATTTCATATACAGGTTTTAACATATATTCGATGTGAAATGAAAACTAAAATATCAAAGATCTGATCAATAAAATCACTTAAACTCACTTCACTCCCTTAACAGAAACCCTGACTTACCAACGTATTGTTTGTTATAATAAATTAAAAGTGTGTTGCATAACATGAAGACAAACACTAATGTTACCAAAAGGAAAGGTAAAAAAATTCAAATAAACACATGAAGAGAATAATAAATTTATTCATAAAGATTTAATTTATATTGATGTAATGATAAAACCACCAAACTACAACTCTAATTCACAAACAGGAAAGAAGACGCCACAAGTATTGGCAAGATTGGGGAGATATTGGTAGTGTGGTGGCAATAAAATCTGATTAATGTCTATGTATTTGCAGAGGCAATTTCTGTGGTAATCTAATTCTTCACAACAAATTGGAGATGGCGAGCCTTTTGCAATTAGAGCGGGATAACAAGCCTTTATATCTTCATTAGGATTACACTCTTGAGAGTGAACATCACCCAAAAGAAACATCATTGCAACAACTATAGCAAGAATAGATCTAGTGTTCATCATTTTAATAAACTTGTGATGAAAACTTGAAAGATATCAATATAAATATTAGGAAACTTGGCTTTTTATTACATTCACTATGGTATATATATATATATATATATATATATATATATATATATATATATATATTTACTATTAGAAATTAATAATCAAACAAACAATCTTTTAAAGTATGGAAAGGAGGATAATGTAACACAAAACTAATTTAATGAGGTATTTATGAATTTTGATAATGTAACGTAGGATTTATATTAGTTGTTTTTAATCAAACCATAGGATAAAATGGAAGAGTTTAGTTTAGTTCGGTGAATAAAAAGGTTTGGTTTTCTTTTTTTTTTACCAAAAATCCAAATGGATTCTTGCTATAAAAATTGCAAGGGTATGTAAATAATTTTATAATATTTACTAAAAGTGTATAAAGCTTTGTGAGTTTGTTCAATCCCATAGTGGTATTTGATCAAGTGAAATTGCGTTGGTTTGGTTAATGGATTTCAAACAAATTTAGCGTAATTGTAATTTAAATTTAAATAGGAATTACGTTTGGTTGAAAAAATCAAACGAATTAGAGTTGTTTAGATATATCATTAATTTTCGCATCCATAATAACTTGCCATTATTTCGCTACAGAAAAAGATTTTCGATTTCACTTCTTATGTTTTCTATAAAGACAAAAATGGCATCCCAACTTCTCTTTGTTTTATTCATAATTCATCAAATCAAAACAGATTATCATCGTCTGTCTCAACAAACACCCTGACCACCTATTTAGTTAACCACATACCACCAAAAACCCATAAACCCGAACTCAGCCTACATCGACATGCACACTACATCCACAGGAACATATCGACGTACACACCTGACCTACCCATACACCTACACCTACACCCGCATGCTACGCCTACCCTACATTAAACCCATATACAACCCACTCTAACACCAACAACGACACCATAATATAACATTTGCATATCAACGCTTCTCTTTTTATATGCACATAACTTGTAAATGGTTTTGAACTTATAAAAGGATTAATATGTTCAAGATCTTGATTGGAATTAATAAAACCAATAAGGTGATAGGCATCGGTGTAATGGACATATCGATACACGATATGATCATACCAAAACAAGGGTTACACAAGTCCTTAGGCATTAGTCGGGCGGTCACTTGTTGTCATAGGACTAACAAGAATTTTAAATATTTAAGTAATTAAAAATCAAAATGTTTTGACTAATAGATGACATTTTTGATAATTTTAGTCAGTAACGATTATTGTAAGTCTGAGTAATTAAGAACTTATTTTGAAAAGTTTGATCGAATGATTTCTAGTGCATCTTGGACCGACAAGGATCGACTCTAATTTATAAGAACATTTGGCACTAATCATAGACAATAAGATCCAATCTAACGCCTTGGTGGCTGCTAATGCTGAATTTTACAACACTGGTCGATAGTCACTGCGGTACAACATGTTCCCAAGAAAAAAAAGACATTTTAGATATATTTGGAATTCAAATGTTTCAAGTAATCATGTCAAAATTAGTTGCGAAGTGTATCAAAGAAGGCATTAGTACTAATCAAAGGCTTTAAAGAGTGGATGTTTAATAAGAGCTAAAGGGTGAGACCGTCTTGCACCAGATAACGGTCTCTAATTATTAGAAGATCAGCTAGAAGATGACCTGAATTTTGCATATGATATCGGGCACGTGGGGGAAAAGTAATGAGAAATTTCAATAGTAATGGCCTTTTGGGAAACTATTCAAGAAAATAGTTTCCATGGGAAGCAATGTTAACTTGTTATAGACGTTTGAAGCACCATGGTATTAAGTATTAACCGAAACACATTTCATATACAGGTTTTAACATATATTCGATGTGAAATGAAAACTAAAATATCAAAGATCTGATCAATAAAATCACTTAAACTCACTTCACTCCCTTAACAGAAACCCTGACTTACCAACGTATTGTTTGTTATAATAAATTAAAAGTGTGTTGCATAACATGAAGACAAACACTAATGTTACCAAAAGGAAAGGTAAAAAAATTCAAATAAAAACATGAAGAGAATAATAAATTTATTCATAAAGATTTAATTTATATTGATGTAATGATAAAACCACCAAACTACAACTCTAATTCACAAACAGGAAAGAAGACGCCACAAGTATTGGCAAGATTGGGGAGATATTGGTAGTGTGGTGGCAATAAAATCTGATTAATGTCTATGTATTTGCAGAGGCAATTTCTGTGGTAATCTAATTCTTCACAACAAATTGGAGATGGTGAGCCTTTTGCAATTAGAGCGGGATAACAATCCTTTATATCTTCATTAGGATTACACTCTTGAGAGTGAACATCACCCAAAAGAAACATCATTGCAACAACTATAGCAAGAATAGATCTAGTGTTCATCATTTTAATAAACTTGTGATGAAAACTTGAAAGATATCAATATAAATATTAGGAAACTTGGCTTTTTATTACATTCACTATGGTATATATATATATATATATATATATATATATATATATATATATATATATATACTATTAGAAATTAATAATCAAACAAACAATCTTTTAAAGTATGGAAAGGAGGATAATGTAACACAAAACTAATTTAATGAGGTATTTATGAATTTTGATAATGTAACGTAGGATTTATATTAGTTGTTTTTAATCAAACCATAGGATAAAATGGAAGAGTTTAGTTTAGTTCGGTGAATAAAAAGGTTTGGTTTTCTTTTTTTTACCAAAAATCCAAATGGATTCTTGCTATAAAAATTGCAAGGGTATGTAAATAATTTTATAATATTTACTAAAAGTGTATAAAGCTTTGTGAGTTTGTTCAATCCCATAGTGGTATTTGATCAAGTGAAATTGCGTTTGTTTGGTTAATGGATTTCAAACAAATTTAGCGTAATTGTAATTTAAATTTAAATAGGAATTACGTTTGGTTGAAAAAATCAAACGAATTAGAGTTGTTTAGATATATCATTAATTTTCGCATCCATAATAACTTGCCATTATTTCGCTACAGAAAAAGATTTTCGATTTCACTTCTTATGTTTTCTATAAAGACAAAAATGGCATCCCAACTTCTCTTTGTTTTATTCATAATTCATCAAATCAAAACAGATTATCATCGTCTGTCTCAACAAACACCCTGACCACCTATTTAGTTAACCACATACCACCAAAAACCCATAAACCCGAACTCAGCCTACATCGACATGCACACTACATCCACAGGAACATATCGACGTACACACCTGACCTACCCATACACCTACACCTACACCCGCATGCTACGCCTACCCTACATTAAACCCATATACAACCCACTCTAACACCAACAACGACACCATAATATAACATTTGCATATCAAGGCTTCTCTTTTTATATGCACATAACTTGTAAATGGTTTTGAACTTATAAAAGGATTAATATGTTCAAGATCTTGATTGGAATTAATAAAACCAATAAGGTGATAGGCATCGGTGTAATGGACATATCGATACACGATATGATCATACCAAAACAAGGGTTACACAAGTCCTTAGGCGTTAGTCGGGCGGTCACTTGTTGTCATAGGACTA
The DNA here is from genome assembly GCF_051521515.1 of Lactuca serriola. NCBI lineage: Eukaryota > Viridiplantae > Streptophyta > Magnoliopsida > Asterales > Asteraceae > Lactuca > Lactuca serriola. The sequence continues at coordinate 196,151,671 of NC_136415.1, forward strand.
ACAAGAATTTTAAATATTTAAGTAATTAAAAATCAAAATGTTTTGACTAATAGATGACATTTTTGATAATTTTAGTCAGTAACGATTATTGTAAGTCTGAGTAATTAAGAACTTATTTTGAAAAGTTTGATCGAATGATTTCTAGTGAATCTTGGACCGACAAGGATCGACTCTAATTTATAAGAACATTTGGCACTAATCATAGACAATAAGATCCAATCTAACGCCTTGGTGGCCGCTAATGCTGAATTTTACAACACTGGTCGATAGTCACTGCGGTACAACATGTTCCCAAGAAAAAAAAGACATTTTAGATATATTTGGAATTCAAATGTTTCAAGTAATCATGTCAAAATTAGTTGCGAAGTGTATCAAAGAAGGCATTAGTACTAATCAAAGGCTTTAAAGAGTGGATGTTTAATAAGAGCTAAAGGGTGAGACCGTCTTGCACCAGATAACGGTCTCTAATTATTAGAAGATCAGCTAGAAGATGACCTGAATTTTGCATATGATATCGGGCACGTGGGGGAAAAGTAATGAGAAATTTCAATAGTAATGGCCTTTTGGGAAACTATTCAAGAAAATAGTTTCCATGGGAAGCAATGTTAACTTGTTATAGACTTTTGAAGCACCATGGTATTAAGTATTAACCGAAACACATTTCATATACAGGTTTTAACATATATTCGATGTGAAATGAAAACTAAAATATCAAAGATCTGATCAATAAAATCACTTAAACTCACTTCACTCCCTTAACAGAAACCCTGACTTACCAACGTATTGTTTGTTATAATAAATTAAAAGTGTGTTGCATAACATGAAGACAAACACTAATGTTACCAAAAGGAAAGGTAAAAAAATTCAAATAAAAACATGAAGAGAATAATAAATTTATTCATAAAGATTTAATTTATATTGATGTAATGATAAAACCACCAAACTACAACTCTAATTCACAAACAGGAAAGAAGACGCCACAAGTATTGGCAAGATTGGGGAGATATTGGTAGTGTGGTGGCAATAAAATCTGATTAATGTCTATGTATTTGCAGAGGCAATTTCTGTGGTAATCTAATTCTTCACAACAAATTGGAGATGGTGAGCCTTTTGCAATTAGAGCGGGATAACAATCCTTTATATCTTCATTAGGATTACACTCTTGAGAGTGAACATCACCCAAAAGAAACATCATTGCAACAACTATAGCAAGAATAGATCTAGTGTTCATCATTTTAATAAACTTGTGATGAAAACTTGAAAGATATCAATATAAATATTAGGAAACTTGGCTTTTTATTACATTCACTATGGTATATATATATATATATATATATATATATATATATATATATATATATATACTATTAGAAATTAATAATCAAACAAACAATCTTTTAAAGTATGGAAAGGAGGATAATGTAACACAAAACTAATTTAATGAGGTATTTATGAATTTTGATAATGTAACGTAGGATTTATATTAGTTGTTTTTAATCAAACCATAGGATAAAATGGAACAGTTTAGTTTAGTTCGGTGAATAAAAAGGTTTGGTTTTCTTTTTTTTACCAAAAATCCAAATGGATTATTGCTATAAAAATTGCAAGGGTATGTAAATAATTTTATAATATTTACTAAAAGTGTATAAAGCTTTGTGAGTTTGTTCAATCCCATAGTGGTATTTGATCAAGTGAAATTGCGTTTGTTTGGTTAATGGATTTCAAACAAATTTAGCGTAATTGTAATTTAAATTTAAATAGGAATTACGTTTGGTTGAAAAAATCAAACGAATTAGAGTTGTTTAGATATATCATTAATTTTCGCATCCATAATAACTTGCCATTATTTCGCTACAGAAAAAGATTTTCGATTTCACTTCTTATGTTTTCTATAAAGACAAAAATGGCATCCCAACTTCTCTTTGTTTTATTCATAATTCATCAAATCAAAACAGATTATCATCGTCTGTCTCAACAAACACCCTGACCACCTATTTAGTTAACCACATACCACCAAAAACCCATAAACCCGAACTCAGCCTACATCGACATGCACACTACATCCACAGGAACATATCGACGTACACACCTGACCTACCCATACACCTACACCTACACCCGCATGCTACGCCTACCCTACATTAAACCCATATACAACCCACTCTAACACCAACAACGACACCATAATATAACATTTGCATATCAACGCTTCTCTTTTTATATGCACATAACTTGTAAATGGTTTTGAACTTATAAAAGGATTAATATGTTCAAGATCTTGATTGGAATTAATAAAACCAATAAGGTGATAGGCATCGGTGTAATGGACATATCGATACACGATATGATCATACCAAAACAAGGGTTACACAAGTCCTTAGGCGTTAGTCGGGCGGTCACTTGTTGTCATAGGACTAACAAGAATTTTAAATATTTAAGTAATTAAAAATCAAAATGTTTTGACTAATAGATGACATTTTTGATAATTTTAGTCAGTAACGATTATTGTAAGTCTGAGTAATTAAGAACTTATTTTGAAAAGTTTGATCGAATGATTTCTAGTGAATCTTGGACCGACAAGGATCGACTCTAATTTATAAGAACATTTGGCACTAATCATAGACAATAAGATCCAATCTAACGCCTTGGTGGCCGCTAATGCTGAATTTTACAACACTGGTCGATAGTCACTGCGGTACAACATGTTCCCAAGAAAAAAAAGACATTTTAGATATATTTGGAATTCAAATGTTTCAAGTAATCATGTCAAAATTAGTTGCGAAGTGTATCAAAGAAGGCATTAGTACTAATCAAAGGCTTTAAAGAGTGGATGTTTAATAAGAGCTAAAGGGTGAGACCGTCTTGCACCAGATAACGGTCTCTAATTATTAGAAGATCAGCTAGAAGATGACCTGAATTTTGCATATGATATCGGGCACGTGGGGGAAAAGTAATGAGAAATTTCAATAGTAATGGCCTTTTGGGAAACTATTCAAGAAAATAGTTTCCATGGGAAGCAATGTTAACTTGTTATAGACTTTTGAAGCACCATGGTATTAAGTATTAACCGAAACACATTTCATATACAGGTTTTAACATATATTCGATGTGAAATGAAAACTAAAATATCAAAGATCTGATCAATAAAATCACTTAAACTCACTTCACTCCCTTAACAGAAACCCTGACTTACCAACGTATTGTTTGTTATAATAAATTAAAAGTGTGTTGCATAACATGAAGACAAACACTAATGTTACCAAAAGGAAAGGTAAAAAAATTCAAATAAAAACATGAAGAGAATAATAAATTTATTCATAAAGATTTAATTTATATTGATGTAATGATAAAACCACCAAACTACAACTCTAATTCACAAACAGGAAAGAAGACGCCACAAGTATTGGCAAGATTGGGGAGATATTGGTAGTGTGGTGGCAATAAAATCTGATTAATGTCTATGTATTTGCAGAGGCAATTTCTGTGGTAATCTAATTCTTCACAACAAATTGGAGATGGTGAGCCTTTTGCAATTAGAGCGGGATAACAATCCTTTATATCTTCATTAGGATTACACTCTTGAGAGTGAACATCACCCAAAAGAAACATCATTGCAACAACTATAGCAAGAATAGATCTAGTGTTCATCATTTTAATAAACTTGTGATGAAAACTTGAAAGATATCAATATAAATATTAGGAAACTTGGCTTTTTATTACATTCACTATGGTATATATATATATATATATATATATATATATATATATATACTATTAGAAATTAATAATCAAACAAACAATCTTTTAAAGTATGGAAAGGAGGATAATGTAACACAAAACTAATTTAATGAGGTATTTATGAATTTTGATAATGTAACGTAGGATTTATATTAGTTGTTTTTAATCAAACCATAGGATAAAATGGAAGAGTTTAGTTTAGTTCGGTGAATAAAAAGGTTTGGTTTTCTTTTTTTTACCAAAAATCCAAATGGATTCTTGCTATAAAAATTGCAAGGGTATGTAAATAATTTTATAATATTTACTAAAAGTGTATAAAGCTTTGTGAGTTTGTTCAATCCCATAGTGGTATTTGATCAAGTGAAATTGCGTTTGTTTGGTTAATGGATTTCAAACAAATTTAGCGTAATTGTAATTTAAATTTAAATAGGAATTACGTTTGGTTGAAAAAATCAAACGAATTAGAGTTGTTTAGATATATCATTAATTTTCGCATCCATAATAACTTGCCATTATTTCGCTACAGAAAAAGATTTTCGATTTCACTTCTTATGTTTTCTATAAAGACAAAAATGGCATCCCAACTTCTCTTTGTTTTATTCATAATTCATCAAATCAAAACAGATTATCATCGTCTGTCTCAACAAACACCCTGACCACCTATTTAGTTAACCACATACCACCAAAAACCCATAAACCCGAACTCAGCCTACATCGACATGCACACTACATCCACAGGAACATATCGACGTACACACCTGACCTACCCATACACCTACACCTACACCCGCATGCTACGCCTACCCTACATTAAACCCATATACAACCCACTCTAACACCAACAACGACACCATAATATAACATTTGCATATCAAGGCTTCTCTTTTTATATGCACATAACTTGTAAATGGTTTTGAACTTATAAAAGGATTAATATGTTCAAGATCTTGATTGGAATTAATAAAACCAATAAGGTGATAGGCATCGGTGTAATGGACATATCGATACACGATATGATCATACCAAAACAAGGGTTACACAAGTCCTTAGGCGTTAGTCGGGCGGTCACTTGTTGTCATAGGACTAACAAGAATTTTAAATATTTAAGTAATTAAAAATCAAAATGTTTTGACTAATAGATGACATTTTTGATAATTTTAGTCAGTAACGATTATTGTAAGTCTGAGTAATTAAGAACTTATTTTGAAAAGTTTGATCGAATGATTTCTAGTGAATCTTGGACCGACAAGGATCGACTCTAATTTATAAGAACATTTGGCACTAATCATAGACAATAAGATCCAATCTAACGCCTTGGTGGCCGCTAATGCTGAATTTTACAACACTGGTCGATAGTCACTGCGGTACAACATGTTCCCAAGAAAAAAAAGACATTTTAGATATATTTGGAATTCAAATGTTTCAAGTAATCATGTCAAAATTAGTTGCGAAGTGTATCAAAGAAGGCATTAGTACTAATCAAAGGCTTTAAAGAGTGGATGTTTAATAAGAGCTAAAGGGTGAGACCGTCTTGCACCAGATAACGGTCTCTAATTATTAGAAGATCAGCTAGAAGATGACCTGAATTTTGCATATGATATCGGGCACGTGGGGGAAAAGTAATGAGAAATTTCAATAGTAATGGCCTTTTGGGAAACTATTCAAGAAAATAGTTTCCATGGGAAGCAATGTTAACTTGTTATAGACTTTTGAAGCACCATGGTATTAAGTATTAACCGAAACACATTTCATATACAGGTTTTAACATATATTCGATGTGAAATGAAAACTAAAATATCAAAGATCTGATCAATAAAATCACTTAAACTCACTTCACTCCCTTAACAGAAACCCTGACTTACCAACGTATTGTTTGTTATAATAAATTAAAAGTGTGTTGCATAACATGAAGACAAACACTAATGTTACCAAAAGGAAAGGTAAAAAAATTCAAATAAAAACATGAAGAGAATAATAAATTTATTCATAAAGATTTAATTTATATTGATGTAATGATAAAACCACCAAACTACAACTCTAATTCACAAACAGGAAAGAAGACGCCACAAGTATTGGCAAGATTGGGGAGATATTGGTAGTGTGGTGGCAATAAAATCTGATTAATGTCTATGTATTTGCAGAGGCAATTTCTGTGGTAATCTAATTCTTCACAACAAATTGGAGATGGTGAGCCTTTTGCAATTAGAGCGGGATAACAATCCTTTATATCTTCATTAGGATTACACTCTTGAGAGTGAACATCACCCAAAAGAAACATCATTGCAACAACTATAGCAAGAATAGATCTAGTGTTCATCATTTTAATAAACTTGTGATGAAAACTTGAAAGATATCAATATAAATATTAGGAAACTTGGCTTTTTATTACATTCACTATGGTATATATATATATATATATATATATATATATATATATATATACTATTAGAAATTAATAATCAAACAAACAATCTTTTAAAGTATGGAAAGGAGGATAATGTAACACAAAACTAATTTAATGAGGTATTTATGAATTTTGATAATGTAACGTAGGATTTATATTAGTTGTTTTTAATCAAACCATAGGATAAAATGGAACAGTTTAGTTTAGTTCGGTGAATAAAAAGGTTTGGTTTTCTTTTTTTTACCAAAAATCCAAATGGATTCTTGCTATAAAAATTGCAAGGGTATGTAAATAATTTTATAATATTTACTAAAAGTGTATAAAGCTTTGTGAGTTTGTTCAATCCCATAGTGGTATTTGATCAAGTGAAATTGCGTTTGTTTGGTTAATGGATTTCAAACAAATTTAGCGTAATTGTAATTTAAATTTAAATAGGAATTACGTTTGGTTGAAAAAATCAAACGAATTAGAGTTGTTTAGATATATCATTAATTTTCGCATCCATAATAACTTGTCATTATTTCGCTACAGAAAAAGATTTTCGATTTCACTTCTTATGTTTTCTATAAAGACAAAAATGGCATCCCAACTTCTCTTTGTTTTATTCATAATTCATCAAATCAAAACAGATTATCATCGTCTGTCTCAACAAACACCCTGACCACCTATTTAGTTAACCACATACCACCAAAAACCCATAAACCCGAACTCAGCCTACATCGACATGCACACTACATCCACAGGAACATATCGACGTACACACCTGACCTACCCATACACCTACACCTACACCCGCATGCTACGCCTACCCTACATTAAACCCATATACAACCCACTCTAACACCAACAACGACACCATAATATAACATTTGCATATCAACGCTTCTCTTTTTATATGCACATAACTTGTAAATGGTTTTGAACTTATAAAAGGATTAATATGTTCAAGATCTTGATTGGAATTAATAAAACCAATAAGGTGATAGGCATCGGTGTAATGGACATATCGATACACGATATGATCATACCAAAACAAGGGTTACACAAGTCCTTAGGCGTTAGTCGGGCGGTCACTTGTTGTCATAGGACTAACAAAATTTTTAAATATTTAAGTAATTAAAAATCAAAATGTTTTGACTAATAGATGACATTTTTGATAATTTTAGTCAGTAACGATTATTGTAAGTCTGAGTAATTAAGAACTTATTTTGAAAAGTTTGATCGAATGATTTCTAGTGCATCTTGGACCGACAAGGATCGACTCTAATTTATAAGAACATTTGGCACTAATCATAGACAATAAGATCCAATCTAACGCCTTGGTGGCCGCTAATGCTGAATTTTACAACACTGGTCGATAGTCACTGCGGTACAACATGTTCCCAAGAAAAAAAAGACATTTTAGATATATTTGGAATTCAAATGTTTCAAGTAATCATGTCAAAATTAGTTGCGAAGTGTATCAAAGAAGGCATTAGTACTAATCAAAGGCTTTAAAGAGTGGATGTTTAATAAGAGCTAAAGGGTGAGACCGTCTTGCACCAGATAACGGTCTCTAATTATTAGAAGATCAGCTAGAAGATGACCTGAATTTTGCATATGATATCGGGCACGTGGGGGAAAAGTAATGAGAAATTTCAATAGTAATGGCCTTTTGGGAAACTATTCAAGAAAATAGTTTCCATGGGAAGCAATGTTAACTTGTTATAGACGTTTGAAGCACCATGGTATTAAGTATTAACCGAAACACATTTCATATACAGGTTTTAACATATATTCGATGTGAAATGAAAACTAAAATATCAAAGATCTGATCAATAAAATCACTTAAACTCACTTCACTCCCTTAACAGAAACCCTGACTTACCAACGTATTGTTTGTTATAATAAATTAAAAGTGTGTTGCATAACATGAAGACAAACACTAATGTTACCAAAAGGAAAGGTAAAAAAATTCAAATAAAAACATGAAGAGAATAATAAATTTATTCATAAAGATTTAATTTATATTGATGTAATGATAAAACCACCAAACTACAACTCTAATTCACAAACAGGAAAGAAGACGCCACAAGTATTGGCAAGATTGGGGAGATATTGGTAGTGTGGTGGCAATAAAATCTGATTAATGTCTATGTATTTGCAGAGGCAATTTCTGTGGTAATCTAATTCTTCACAACAAATTGGAGATGGCGAGCCTTTTGCAATTAGAGCGGGATAAGAAGCCTTTATATCTTCATTAGGATTACACTCTTGAGAGTGAACATCACCCAAAAGAAACATCATTGCAACAACTATAGCAAGAATAGATCTAGTGTTCATCATTTTAATAAACTTGTGATGAAAACTTGAAAGATATCAATATAAATATTAGGAAACTTGGCTTTTTATTACATTCACTATGGTATATATATATATATACTATTAGAAATTAATAATCAAACAAACAATCTTTTAAAGTATGGAAAGGAGGATAATGTAACACAAAACTAATTTAATGAGGTATTTATGAATTTTGATAATGTAACGTAGGATTTATATTAGTTGTTTTTAATCAAACCATAGGATAAAATGGAAGAGTTTAGTTTAGTTCGGTGAATAAAAAGGTTTGGTTTTCTTTTTTTTTTACCAAAAATCCAAATGGATTCTTGCTATAAAAATTGCAAGGGTATGTAAATAATTTTATAATATTTACTAAAAGTGTATAAAGCTTTGTGAGTTTGTTCAATCCCATAGTGGTATTTGATCAAGTGAAATTGCGTTGGTTTGGTTAATGGATTTCAAACAAATTTAGCGTAATTGTAATTTAAATTTAAATAGGAATTACGTTTGGTTGAAAAAATCAAACGAATTAGAGTTGTTTAGATATATCATTAATTTTCGCATCCATAATAACTTGCCATTATTTCGCTACAGAAAAAGATTTTCGATTTCACTTCTTATGTTTTCTATAAAGACAAAAATGGCATCCCAACTTCTCTTTGTTTTATTCATAATTCATCAAATCAAAACAGGTTATCATCGTCTGTCTCAACAAACACCCTGACCACCTATTTAGTTAACCATATACCACCAAAAACCCATAAACCCGAACTCAGCCTACATCGACATGCACACTACATCCACAGGAACATATCGACGTACACACCTGACCTACCCATACACCTACACCTACACCCGCATGCTACGCCTACCCTACATTAAACCCATATACAACCCACTCTAACACCAACAACGACACCATAATATAACATTTGCATATCAAGGCTTCTCTTTTTATATGCACATAACTTGTAAATGGTTTTGAACTTATAAAAGGATTAATATGTTCAAGATCTTGATTGGAATTAATAAAACCAATAAGGTGATAGGCATCGGTGTAATGGACATATCGATACACGATATGATCATACCAAAACAAGGGTTACACAAGTCCTTAGGCATTAGTCGGGCGGTCACTTGTTGTCATAGGACTAACAAGAATTTTAAATATTTAAGTAATTAAAAATCAAAATGTTTTGACTAATAGATGACATTTTTGATAATTTTAGTCAGTAACGATTATTGTAAGTCTGAGTAATTAAGAACTTATTTTGAAAAGTTTGATCGAATGATTTCTAGTGCATCTTGGACCGACAAGGATCGACTCTAATTTATAAGAACATTTGGCACTAATCATAGACAATAAGATCCAATCTAACGCCTTGGTGGCCGCTAATGCTGAATTTTACAACACTGGTCGATAGTCACTGCGGTACAACATGTTCCCAAGAAAAAAAAGACATTTTAGATATATTTGGAATTCAAATGTTTCAAGTAATCATGTCAAAATTAGTTGCGAAGTGTATCAAAGAAGGCATTAGTACTAATCAAAGGCTTTAAAGAGTGGATGTTTAATAAGAGCTAAAGGGTGAGACCGTCTTGCACCAGATAACGGTCTCTAATTATTAGAAGATCAGCTAGAAGATGACCTGAATTTTGCATATGATATCGGGCACGTGGGGGAAAAGTAATGAGAAATTTCAATAGTAATGGCCTTTTGGGAAACTATTCAAGAAAATAGTTTCCATGGGAAGCAATGTTAACTTGTTATAGACGTTTGAAGCACCATGGTATTAAGTATTAACCGAAACACATTTCATATACAGGTTTTAACATATATTCGATGTGAAATGAAAACTAAAATATCAAAGATCTGATCAATAAAATCACTTAAACTCACTTCACTCCCTTAACAGAAACCCTGACTTACCAACGTATTGTTTGTTATAATAAATTAAAAGTGTGTTGCATAACATGAAGACAAACACTAATGTTACCAAAAGGAAAGGTAAAAAAATTCAAATAAAAACATGAAGAGAATAATAAATTTATTCATAAAGATTTAATTTATATTGATGTAATGATAAAACCACCAAACTACAACTCTAATTCACAAACAGGAAAGAAGACGCCACAAGTATTGGCAAGATTGGGGAGATATTGGTAGTGTGGTGGCAATAAAATCTGATTAATGTCTATGTATTTGCAGAGGCAATTTCTGTGGTAATCTAATTCTTCACAACAAATTGGAGATGGTGAGCCTTTTGCAATTAGAGCGGGATAACAATCCTTTATATCTTCATTAGGATTACACTCTTGAGAGTGAACATCACCCAAAAGAAACATCATTGCAACAACTATAGCAAGAATAGATCTAGTGTTCATCATTTTAATAAACTTGTGATGAAAACTTGAAAGATATCAATATAAATATTAGGAAACTTGGCTTTTTATTACATTCACTATGGTATATATATATATATATATATACTATTAGAAATTAATAATCAAACAAACAATCTTTTAAAGTATGGAAAGGAGGATAATGTAACACAAAACTAATTTAATGAGGTATTTATGAATTTTGATAATGTAACGTAGGATTTATATTAGTTGTTTTTAATCAAACCATAGGATAAAATGGAAGAGTTTAGTTTAGTTCGGTGAATAAAAAGGTTTGGTTTTCTTTTTTTTACCAAAAATCCAAATGGATTCTTGCTATAAAAATTGCAAGGGTATGTAAATAATTTTATAATATTTACTAAAAGTGTATAAAGCTTTGTGAGTTTGTTCAATCCCATAGTGGTATTTGATCAAGTGAAATTGCGTATGTTTGGTTAATGGATTTCAAACAAATTTAGCGTAATTGTAATTTAAATTTAAATAGGAATTACGTTTGGTTGAAAAAATCAAACGAATTAGAGTTGTTTAGATATATCATTAATTTTCGCATCCATAATAACTTGCCATTATTTCGGTACAGAAAAAGATTTTCGATTTCACTTCTTATGTTTTCTATAAAGACAAAAATGGCATCCCAACTTCTCTTTGTTTTATTCATAATTCATCAAATCAAAACAGATTATCATCGTCTGTCTCAACAAACACCCTGACCACCTATTTAGTTAACCACATACCACCAAAAACCCATAAACCCGAACTCAGCCTACATCGACATGCACACTACATCCACAGGAACATATCGACGTACACACCTGACCTACCCATACACCTACACCTACACCCGCATGCTACGCCTACCCTACATTAAACCCATATACAACCCACTCTAACACCAACAACGACACCATAATATAACATTTGCATATCAACGCTTCTCTTTTTATATGCACATAACTTGTAAATGGTTTTGAACTTATAAAAGGATTAATATGTTCAAGATCTTGATTGGAATTAATAAAACCAATAAGGTGATAGGCATCGGTGTAATGGACATATCGATACAATATATGATCATACCAAAACAAGGGTTACACAAGTCCTTAGGCATTAGTCGGGCGGTCACTTGTTGTCATAGGACTAACAAGAATTTTAAATATTTAAGTAATTAAAAATCAAAATGTTTTGACTAATAGATGACATTTTTGATAATTTTAGTCAGTAATGGTTATTGTAAGTTTGAGTAATTAAGAACTTATTTTGAAAAGTTTGATCGAATGATTTCTAGTGCATCTTGGACCGACAAGGATCGACTCTAATTTATAAGAACATTTGGCACTAATCATAGACAATAAGATCCAATCTAACGCCTTGGTGGCCGCTAATGCTGAATTTTACAACACTGATCGATAGTCACTGCGGTACAACATGTTCCCAAGAAAAAAAAGACATTTTAGATATATTTGGAATTCAAATGTTTCAAGTAATCATGTCAAAATTAGTTGCGAAGTGTATCAAAGAAGGCATTAGTACTAATCAAAGGCTTTAAAGAGTGGATGTTTAATAAGAGCTAAAGGGTGAGACCGTCTTGCACCAGATAACGGTCTCTAATTATTAGAAGATCAGCTAGAAGATGACCTGAATTTTGCATATGATATCGGGCACGTGGGGGAAAAGTAATGAGAAATTTCAATAGTAATGGCCTTTTGGGAAACTATTCAAGAAAATAGTTTCCATGGGAAGCAATGTTAACTTGTTATAGACGTTTGAAGCACCATGGTATTAAGTATTAACCGAAACACATTTCATATATAGGTTTTAACATATATTCGATGTGAAATGAAAACTAAAATATCAAAGATCTGATCAATAAAATCACTTAAACTCACTTCACTCCCTTAACAGAAACCCTGACTTACCAACGTATTGTTTGTTATAATAAATTAAAAGTGTGTTGCATAACATGAAGACAAACACTAATGTTACCAAAAGGAAAGGTAAAAAAATTCAAATAAAAACATAAAGAGAATAATAAATTTATTCATAAAGATTTAATTTATATTGATGTAATGATAAAACCACCAAACTACAACTCTAATTCACAAACAGGAAAGAAGACGCCACAAGTATTGGCAAGATTGGGGAGATATTTGTAGTGTGGTGGCAATAAAATCTGATTAATGTCTATGTATTTGCAGAGGCAATTTCTGTGGTAATCTAATTCTTCACAACAAATTGGAGATGGCAAGCCTTTTGCAATTAGAGCGGGATAACAAGCCTTTATATCTTCATTAGGATTACACTCTTGAGAGTGAACATCACCCAAAAGAAACATCATTGCAACAACTATAGCAAGAATAGATCTAGTGTTCATCATTTTAATAAACTTGTGATGAAAACTTGAAAGATATCAATATAAATATTAGGAAACTTGGCTTTTTATTACATTCACTATGGTATATATATATATATACTATTAGAAATTAATAATCAAACAAACAATCTTTTAAAGTATGGAAAGGAGGATAATGTAACACAAAACTAATTTAATGAGGTATTTATGAATTTTGATAATGTAACGTAGGATTTATATTAGTTGTTTTTAATCAAACCATAGGATAAAATGGAAGAGTTTAGTTTAGTTCGGTGAATAAAAAGGTTTGGTTTTCTTTTTTTTTTACCAAAAATCCAAATGGATTCTTGCTATAAAAATTGCAAGGGTATGTAAATAATTTTATAATATTTACTAAAAGTGTATAAAGCTTTGTGAGTTTGTTCAATCCCATAGTGGTATTTGATCAAGTGAAATTGCGTTTGTTTGGTTAATGGATTTCAAACAAATTTAGCGTAATTGTAATTTAAATTTAAATAGGAATTACGTTTGGTTGAAAAAATCAAACGAATTAGAGTTGTTTAGATATATCATTAATTTTCGCATCCATAATAACTTGCCATTATTTCGCTACAGAAAAAGATTTTCGATTTCACTTCTTATGTTTTCTATAAAGACAAAAATGGCATCCCAACTTCTCTTTGTTTTATTCATAATTCATCAAATCAAAACAGATTATCATCGTCTGTCTCAACAAACACCCTGACCACCTATTTAGTTAACCACATACCACCAAAAACCCATAAACCCGAACTCAGCCTACATCGACATGCACACTACATCCACAGGAACATATCGACGTACACACCTGACCTACCCATACACCTACACCTACACCCGTATGCTACGCCTACCCTACATTAAACCCATATACAACCCACTCTAACACCAACAACGACACCATAATATAACATTTGCATATCAACGCTTCTCTTTTTATATGCACATAACTTGTAAATGGTTTTGAACTTATAAAAGGATTAATATGTTCAAGATCTTGATTGGAATTAATAAAACCAATAAGGTGATAGGCATCGGTGTAATGGACATATCGATACAATATATGATCATACCAAAACAAGGGTTACACAAGTCGTTAGGCATTAGTCGGGCGGTCACTTGTTGCCATAGGACTAACAAGAATTTTAAATATTTAAGTAATTAAAAATCAAAATGTTTTGACTAATAGATGACATTTTTGATAATTTTAGTCAGTAATGGTTATTGTAACTTTGAGTAATTAAGAACTTATTTTGAAAAGTTTGATCGAATGATTTCTAATGCATCTTGGACCGACAAGGATCGACTCTAATTTATAAGAACATTTGGCACTAATCATAGACAATAAGATCCAATCTAACGCCTTGGTGGCCGCTAATGCTGAATTTTACAACACTGATCGATAGTCACTGCGGTACAACATGTTCCCAAGAAAAAAAAGACATTTTAGATATATTTGGAATTCAAATGTTTCAAGTAATCATGTCAAAATTAGTTGCGAAGTGTATCAAAGAAGGCATTAGTACTAATCAAAGGCTTTAAAGAGTGGATGTTTAATAAGAGCTAAAGGGTGAGACCGTCTTGCACCAGATAACGGTCTCTAATTATTAGAAGATCAGCTAGAAGATGACCTGAATTTTGCATATGATATCGGGCACGTGGGGGAAAAGTAATGAGAAATTTCAATAGTAATGGCCTTTTGGGAAACTATTCAAGAAAATAGTTTCCATGGGAAGCAATGTTAACTTGTTATAGACGTTTGAAGCACCATGGTATTAAGTATTAACCGAAACACATTTCATATATAGGTTTTAACATATATTCGATGTGAAATGAAAACTAAAATATCAAAGATCTGATCAATAAAATCACTTAAACTCACTTCACTCCCTTAACAGAAACCCTGACTTACCAACGTATTGTTTGTTATAATAAATTAAAAGTGTGTTGCATAACATGAAGACAAACACTAATGTTACCAAAAGGAAAGGTAAAAAAATTCAAATAAAAACATAAAGAGAATAATAAATTTATTCATAAAGATTTAATTTATATTGATGTAATGATAAAACCACCAAACTACAACTCTAATTCACAAACAGGAAAGAAGACGCCACAAGTATTGGCAAGATTGGGGAGATATTTGTAGTGTGGTGGCAATAAAATCTGATTAATGTCTATGTATTTGCAGAGGCAATTTCTGTGGTAATCTAATTCTTCACAACAAATTGGAGATGGCAAGCCTTTTGCAATTAGAGCGGGATAACAAGCCTTTATATCTTCATTAGGATTACACTCTTGAGAGTGAACATCACCCAAAAGAAACATCATTGCAACAACTATAGCAAGAATAGATCTAGTGTTCATCATTTTAATAAACTTGTGATGAAAACTTGAAAGATATCAATATAAATATTAGGAAACTTGGCTTTTTATTACATTCACTATGGTATATATATATATATATATACTATTAGAAATTAATAATCAAACAAACAATCTTTTAAAGTATGGAAAGGAGGATAATGTAACACAAAACTAATTTAATGAGGTATTTATGAATTTTGATAATGTAACGTAGGATTTATATTAGTTGTTTTTAATCAAACCATAGGATAAAATGGAAGAGTTTAGTTTAGTTCGGTGAATAAAAAGGTTTGGTTTTCTTTTTTTTTTACCAAAAATCCAAATGGATTCTTGCTATAAAAATTGCAAGGGTATGTAAATAATTTTATAATATTTACTAAAAGTGTATAAAGCTTTGTGAGTTTGTTCAATCCCATAGTGGTATTTGATCAAGTGAAATTGCGTTTGTTTGGTTAATGGATTTCAAACAAATTTAGCGTAATTGTAATTTAAATTTAAATAGGAATTACGTTTGGTTGAAAAAATCAAACGAATTAGAGTTGTTTAGATATATCATTAATTTTCGCATCCATAATAACTTGCCATTATTTCGCTACAGAAAAAGATTTTCGATTTCACTTCTTATGTTTTCTATAAAGACAAAAATGGCATCCCAACTTCTCTTTGTTTTATTCATAATTCATCAAATCAAAACAGATTATCATCGTCTGTCTCAACAAACACCCTGACCACCTATTTAGTTAACCACATACCACCAAAAACCCATAAACCCGAACTCAGCCTACATCGACATGCACACTACATCCACAGGAACATATCGACGTACACACCTGACCTACCCATACACCTACACCTACACCCGTATGCTACGCCTACCCTACATTAAACCCATATACAACCCACTCTAACACCAACAACGACACCATAATATAACATTTGCATATCAACGCTTCTCTTTTTATATGCACATAACTTGTAAATGGTTTTGAACTTATAAAAGGATTAATATGTTCAAGATCTTGATTGGAATTAATAAAACCAATAAGGTGATAGGCATCGGTGTAATGGACATATCGATACAATATATGATCATACCAAAACAAGGGTTACACAAGTCGTTAGGCATTAGTCGGGCGGTCACTTGTTGCCATAGGACTAACAAGAATTTTAAATATTTAAGTAATTAAAAATCAAAATGTTTTGACTAATAGATGACATTTTTGATAATTTTAGTCAGTAATGGTTATTGTAACTTTGAGTAATTAAGAACTTATTTTGAAAAGTTTGATCGAATGATTTCTAATGCATCTTGGACCGACAAGGATCGACTCTAATTTATAAGAACATTTGGCACTAATCATAGACAATAAGATCCAATCTAACGCCTTGGTGGCCGCTAATGCTGAATTTTACAACACTGATCGATAGTCACTGCGGTACAACATGTTCCCAAGAAAAAAAAGACATTTTAGATATATTTGGAATTCAAATGTTTCAAGTAATCATGTCAAAATTAGTTGCGAAGTGTATCAAAGAAGGCATTAGTACTAATCAAAGGCTTTAAAGAGTGGATGTTTAATAAGAGCTAAAGGGTGAGACCGTCTTGCACCAGATAACGGTCTCTAATTATTAGAAGATCAGCTAGAAGATGACCTGAATTTTGCATATGATATCGGGCACGTGGGGGAAAAGTAATGAGAAATTTCAATAGTAATGGCCTTTTGGGAAACTATTCAAGAAAATAGTTTCCATGGGAAGCAATGTTAACTTGTTATAGACGTTTGAAGCACCATGGTATTAAGTATTAACCGAAACACATTTCATATACAGGTTTTAACATATATTCGATGTGAAATGAAAACTAAAATATCAAAGATCTGATCAATAAAATCACTTAAACTCACTTCACTCCCTTAACAGAAACCCTGACTTACCAACGTATTGTTTGTTATAATAAATTAAAAGTGTGTTGCATAACATGAAGACAAACACTAATGTTACCAAAAGGAAAGGTAAAAAAATTCAAATAAAAACATGAAGAGAATAATAAATTTATTCATAAAGATTTAATTTATATTGATGTAATGATAAAACCACCAAACTACAACTCTAATTCACAAACAGGAAAGAAGACGCCACGAGTATTGGCAAGATCGGGGAGATATTGGTAGTGTGGTGGCAATAAAATCTGATTAATGTCTATGTATTTGCAGAGGCAATTTCTGTGGTAATCTAATTCTTCACAACAAATTGGAGATGGTGAGCCTTTTGCAATTAGAGAGGGATAACAATCCTTTATATCTTCATTAGGATTACACTCTTGAGAGTGAACATCACCCAAAAGAAACATCATTGCAACAACTATAGCAAGAATAGATCTAGTGTTCATCATTTTAATAAACTTGTGATGAAAACTTGAAAGATATCAATATAAATATTAGGAAGCTTGGCTTTTTATTACATTCACTATGGTATATATATATACTATTAGAAATTAATAATCAAACAAACAATCTTTTAAAGTATGGAAAGGAGGATAATGTAACACAAAACTAATTTAATGAGGTATTTATGAATTTTGATAATGTAACGTAGGATTTATATTAGTTGTTTTTAATCAAACCATAGGATAAAATGGAAGAGTTTAGTTTAGTTCGGTGAATAAAAAGGTTTGGTTTTCTTTTTTTTTTACCAAAAATCCAAATGGATTCTTGCTATAAAAATTGCAAGGGTATGTAAATAATTTTATAATATTTACTAAAAGTGTATAATGCTTTGTGAGTTTGTTCAATCCCATAGTGGTATTTGATCAAGTGAAATTGCGTTTGTTTGGTTAATGGATTTCAAACAAATTTAGCGTAACTGTAATTTAAATTTAAATAGGAATTACGTTTGGTTGAAAAAATCAAACGAATTAGAGTTGTTTAGATATATCATTAATTTTCGCATCCATAATAACTTGCCATTATTTCGCTACAGAAAAAGATTTTCGATTTCACTTCTTATGTTTTCTATAAAGACAAAAATGGCATCCCAACTTCTCTTTGTTTTATTCATAATTCATCAAATCAAAACAGATTATCATCGTCTGTCTCAACAAACACCCTGAACACCTATTTAGTTAACCACATACCACCAAAAACCCATAAACCCGATTTCAGCCTACATCGACATGCACACTACATCCACAGGAACATATCGACGTACACACCTGACCTACCCATACACCTACACCTACACCCGCATGCTACGCCTACCCTACATTAAACCCATATACAACCCACTCTAACACCAACAACGACACCATAATATAACATTTGCATATCAACGCTTCTCTTTTTATATGCACATAACTTGTAAATGGTTTTGAAATTATAAAAGGATTAATATGTTCAAGATCTTGATTGGAATTAATAAAACCAATAAGGTGATAGGCATCGGTGTAATGGACATATCGATACACGATATGATCATACCAAAACAAGGGTTACACAAGTCCTTAGGCATTAGTCGGGCGGTCACTTGTTGTCATAGGACTAACAAGAATTTTAAATATTTAAGTAATTAAAAATCAAAATGTTTTGACTAATAGATGACATTTTTGATAATTTTAGTCAGTAACGATTATTGTAAGTCTGAGTAATTAAGAACTTATTTTGAAAAGTTTGATCGAATGATTTCTAGTGCATCTTGGACCGACAAGGATCGACTCTAATTTATAAGAACATTTGGCACTAATCATAGACAATTAGATCCAATCTAACGCCTTGGTGGCCGCTAATGCTGAATTTTACAACACTGATCGATAGTCACTGCGGTACAACATGTTCCCAAGAAAAAAAAGACATTTTAGATATATTTGGAATTCAAATGTTTCAAGTAATCATGTCAAAATTATTTGCGAAGTGTATCAAAGAAGGCATTAGTACCAATCAAAGGCTTTAAAGATTGGATGTTTAATAAGAGCTAAAGGGTGAGACCGTCTTGCACCAGATAACGGTCTCTAATTATTAGAAGATCAGCTAGAAGATGACCTGAATTTTGCATATGATATCGGGCACGTGGGGGAAAAGTAATGAGAAATTTCAATAGTAATGGCCTTTTGGGAAACTATTCAAGAAAATAGTTTCCATGGGAAGCAATGTTAACTTGTTATAGACGTTTGAAGCACCATGGTATTAAGTATTAACCGAAACACATTTCATATACAGGTTTTAACATATATTCGATGTGAAATGAAAACTAAAAT
The DNA here is from genome assembly GCF_051521515.1 of Lactuca serriola. NCBI lineage: Eukaryota > Viridiplantae > Streptophyta > Magnoliopsida > Asterales > Asteraceae > Lactuca > Lactuca serriola. Next base: position 196,171,543 of record NC_136415.1, read on the forward strand.
ATCAAAGATCTGATCAATAAAATCACTTAAACTCACTTCACTCCCTTAACAGAAACCCTGACTTACCAACGTATTGTTTGTTATAATAAATTAAAAGTGTGTTGCATAACATGAAGACAAACACTAATGTTACCAAAAGGAAAGGTAAAAAAATTCAAATAAAAACATGAAGAGAATAATAAATTTATTCATAAAGATTTAATTTATATTGATGTAATGATAAAACCACCAAACTACAACTCTAATTCACAAACAGGAAAGAAGACGCCACAAGTATTGGCAAGATTGGGGAGATATTGGTAGTGTGGTGGCAATAAAATCTGATTAATGTCTATGTATTTGCAGAGGCAATTTCTGTGGTAATCTAATTCTTCACAACAAATTGGAGATGGTGAGCCTTTTGCAATTAGAGCGGGATAACAATCCTTTATATCTTCATTAGGATTACACTCTTGAGAGTGAACATCACCCAAAAGAAACATCATTGCAACAACTATAGCAAGAATAGATCTAGTGTTCATCATTTTAATAAACTTGTGATGAAAACTTGAAAGATATCAATATAAATATTAGGAAACTTGGCTTTTTATTACATTCACTATGGTATATATATACTATTAGAAATTAATAATCAAACAAACAATCTTTTAAAGTATGGAAAGGAGGATAATGTAACACAAAACTAATTTAATGAGGTATTTATGAATTTTGATAATGTAACGTAGGATTTATATTAGTTGTTTTTAATCAAACCATAGGATAAAATGGAAGAGTTTAGTTTAGTTCGGTGAATAAAAAGGTTTGGTTTTCTTTTTTTTACCAAAAATCCAAATGGATTCTTGCTATAAAAATTGCAAGGGTATGTAAATAATTTTATAATATTTACTAAAAGTGTATAAAGCTTTGTGAGTTTGTTCAATCCCATAGTGGTATTTGATCAAGTGAAATTGCGTTTGTTTGGTTAATGGATTTCAAACAAATTTAGCGTAATTGTAATTTAAATTTAAATAGGAATTACGTTTGGTTGAAAAAATCAAACGAATTAGAGTTGTTTAGATATATCATTAATTTTCGCATCCATAATAACTTGCCATTATTTCGCTACAGAAAAAGATTTTCGATTTCACTTCTTATGTTTTCTATAAAGACAAAAATGGCATCCCAACTTCTCTTTGTTTTATTCATAATTCATCAAATCAAAACAGATTATCATCGTCTGTCTCAACAAACACCCTGACCACCTATTTAGTTAACCACATACCACCAAAAACCCATAAACCCGAACTCAGCCTACATCGACATGCACACTACATCCACAGGAACATATCGACGTACACACCTGACCTACCCATACACCTACACCTACACCCACATGCTACGCCTACCCTACATTAAACCCATATACAACCCACTCTAACACCAACAACGACACCATAATATAACATTTGCATATCAAGGCTTCTCTTTTTATATGCACATAACTTGTAAATGGTTTTGAACTTATAAAAGGATTAATATGTTCAAGATCTTGATTGGAATTAATAAAACCAATAAGGTGATAGGCATCGGTGTAATGGACATATCGATACACGATATGATCATACCAAAACAAAGGTTACACAAGTCCTTAGGCATTAGTCGGGCGGTCACTTGTTGTCATAGGACTAACAAGAATTTTAAATATTTAAGTAATTAAAAATCAAAATGTTTTGACTAATAGATGACATTTTTGATAATTTTAGTCAGTAACGATTATTGTAAGTTTGAGTAATTAAGAACTTATTTTGAAAAGTTTGATCGAATGATTTCTAGTGCATCTTGGACCGACAAGGATCGACTCTAATTTATAAGAACATTTGGCACTAATCATAGACAATAAGATCCAATCTAACGCCTTGGTGGCCGCTAATGCTGAATTTTACAACACTGATCGATAGTCACTGCGGTACAACATGTTCCCAAGAAAAAAAAGACATTTTAGATATATTTGGAATTCAAATGTTTCAAGTAATCATGTCAAAATTAGTTGCGAAGTGTATCAAAGAAGGCATTAGTACTAATCAAAGGCTTTAAAGAGTGGATGTTTAATAAGAGCTAAAGGGTGAGACCGTCTTGCACCAGATAACGGTCTCTAATTATTAGAAGATCAGCTAGAAGATGACCTGAATTTTGCATATGATATCGGGCACGTGGGGGAAAAGTAATGAGAAATTTCAATAGTAATGGCCTTTTGGGAAACTATTCAAGAAAATAGTTTCCATGGGAAGCAATGTTAACTTGTTATAGACGTTTGAAGCACCATGGTATTAAGTATTAACCGAAACACATTTCATATACAGGTTTTAACATATATTCGATGTGAAATGAAAACTAAAATATCAAAGATCTGATCAATAAAATCACTTAAACTCACTTCACTCCCTTAACAGAAACCCTGACTTACCAACGTATTGTTTGTTATAATAAATTAAAAGTGTGTTGCATAACATGAAGACAAACACTAATGTTACCAAAAGGAAAGGTAAAAAAATTCAAATAAAAACATGAAGAGAATAATAAATTTATTCATAAAGATTTAATTTATATTGATGTAATGATAAAACCACCAAACTACAACTCTAATTCACAAACAGGAAAGAAGACGCCACAAGTATTGGCAAGATCGGGGAGATATTGGTAGTGTGGTGGCAATAAAATCTGATTAATGTCTATGTATTTGCATAGGCAATTTCTGTGGTAATCTAATTCTTCACAACAAATTGGAGATGGTGAGCCTTTTGCAATTAGAGCGGGATAACAATCCTTTATATCTTCATTAGGATTACACTCTTGAGAGTGAACATCACCCAAAAGAAACATCATTGCAACAACTATAGCAAGAATAGATCTAGTGTTCATTTTGATAATGTAACGTAGGATTTATATTAGTTGTTTTTAATCAAACCATAGGATAAAATGGAAGATTTTAGTTTAGTTCGGTGAATAAAAAGGTTTGGTTTTCTTTTTTTTTTACCAAAAATCCAAATGGATTCTTGCTATAAAAATTGCAAGGGTATGTAAATAATTTTTAATATTTACTAAAAGTGTATAAAGCTTTGTGAGTTTGTTCAATCCCATAGTGGTATTTGATGAAGTGAAATTGCGTTTGTTTGGTTAATGGATTTCAAACAAATTTAGCGTAATTGTAATTTAAATTTAAATAGGAATTACGTTTGGTTGAAAAAATCAAACGAATTAGAGTTGTTTAGATATCTCATTAATTTTCGCATCCATAATAACTTGCCATTATTTCGCTACAGAAAAAGATTTTCGATTTCACTTCTTATGTTTTCTATAAAGACAAAAATGGCATCCCAACTTCTCTTTGTTTTATTCATAATTCATCAAATCAAAACAGATTATCATCGTCTGTCTCAACAAACACCCTGAACACCTATTTACTTAACCACATACCACCAAAAACCCATAAACCCGATTTCAGCCTACATCGACATGCACACTACATCCACAGGAACATATCGACGTACACACCTGACCTACCCATACACCTACACCTACACCCGCATGCTACGCCTACCCTACATTAAACCCATATACAACCCACTCTAACACCAACAACGACACCATAATATAACATTTGCATATCAACGCTTCTCTTTTTATATGCACATAACTTGTAAATGGTTTTGAACTTATAAAAGGATTAATATGTTCAAGATCTTGATTGGAATTAATAAAACCAATAAGGTGATAGGCATCGGTGTAATGGACATATCGATACACGATATGATCATACCAAAACAAGGGTTACACAAGTCCTTAGGCATTAGTCGGGCGGTCACTTGTTGTCATAGGACTAACAAGAATTTTAAATATTTAAGTAATTAAAAATCAAAATGTTTTGACTAATAGATGACATTTTTGATAATTTTAGTCAGTAACGATTATTGTAAGTCTGAGTAATTAAGAACTTATTTTGAAAAGTTTGATCGAATGATTTCTAGTGCATCTTGGACCGACAAGGATCGACTCTAATTTATAAGAACATTTGGCACTAATCATAGACAATAAGATCCAATCTAACGCCTTGGTGGCCGCTAATGCTGAATTTTACAACACTGATCGATAGTCACTGCGGTACAACATGTTCCCAAGAAAAAAAAGACATTTTAGATATATTTGGAATTCAAATGTTTCAAGTAATCATGTCAAAATTAGTTGCGAAGTGTATCAAAGAAGGCATTAGTACTAATCAAAGGCTTTAAAGAGTGGATGTTTAATAAGAGCTAAAGGGTGAGACCGTCTTGCACCAGATAACGGTCTCTAATTATTAGAAGATCAGCTAGAAGATGACCTGAATTTTGCATATGATATCGGGCACGTGGGGGAAAAGTAATGAGAAATTTCAATAGTAATGGCCTTTTGGGAAACTATTCAAGAAAATAGTTTCCATGGGAAGCAATGTTAACTTGTTATAGACGTTTGAAGCACCATGGTATTAAGTATTAACCGAAACACATTTCATATACAGGTTTTAACATATATTCGATGTGAAATGAAAACTAAAATATCAAAGATCTGATCAATAAAATCACTTAAACTCACTTCACTCCCTTAACAGAAACCCTGACTTACCAACGTATTGTTTGTTATAATAAATTAAAAGTGTGTTGCATAACATGAAGACAAACACTAATGTTACCAAAAGGAAAGGTAAAAAAATTCAAATAAAAACATGAAGAGAATAATAAATTTATTCATAAACATTTAATTTATATTGATGTAATGATAAAACCACCAAACTACAACTCTAATTCACAAACAGGAAAGAAGACGCCACAAGTATTGGCAAGATTGGGGAGATATTGGTAGTGTGGTGGCAATAAAATCTGATTAATGTCTATGTATTTGCAGAGGCAATTTCTGTGGTAATGTAATTCTTCACAACAAATTGGAGATGGTGAGCCTTTTGCAATTAGAGCGGGATAACAATCCTTTATATCTTCATTAGGATTACACTCTTGAGAGTGAACATCACCCAAAAGAAACATCATTGCAACAACTATAGCAAGAATAGATCTAGTGTTCATCATTTTAATAAACTTGTGATGAAAACTTGAAAGATATCAATATAAATATTAGGAAACTTGGCTTTTTATTACATTCACTATGGTATATATATACTATTAGAAATTAATAATCAAACAAACAATCTTTTAAAGTATGGAAAGGAGGATAATGTAACACAAAACTAATTTAATGAGGTATTTATGAATTTTGATAATGTAACGTAGGATTTATATTAGTTGTTTTTAATCAAACCATAGGATAAAATGGAAGAGTTTAGTTTAGTTCGGTGAATAAAAAGGTTTGGTTTTCTTTTTTTTTACCAAAAATCCAAATGGATTCTTGCTATAAAAATTGCAAGGGTATGTAAATAATTTTATAATATTTACTAAAAGTGTATAAAGCTTTGTGAGTTTGTTCAATCCCATAGTGGTATTTGATCAAGTGAAATTGCGTTTGTTTGGTTAATGGATTTCAAACAAATTTAGCGTAATTGTAATTTAAATTTAAATAGGAATTACGTTTGGTTGAAAAAATCAAACGAATTAGAGTTGTTTAGATATATCATTAATTTTCGCATCCATAATAACTTGCCATTATTTCGCTACAGAAAAAGATTTTCGATTTCACTTCTTATGTTTTCTATAAAGACAAAAATGGCATCCCAACTTCTCTTTGTTTTATTCATAATTCATCAAATCAAAATAGATTATCATCGTCTGTCTCAACAAACACCCTGACCGCCTATTTAGTTAACCACATACCACCAAAAACCCATAAACCCGAACTCAGCCTACATCGACATGCACACTACACCCACAGGAACATATCGACGTACACACCTGACCTACCCATACACCTACACCTACACCCGCATGCTACGCCTACCCTACATTAAACCCATATACAACCCACTCTAACACCAACAACGACACCATAATATAACATTTGCATATCAAGGCTTCTCTTTTTATATGCACATAACTTGTAAATGGTTTTGAACTTATAAAAGGATTAATATGTTCAAGATCTTGCTTGGAATTAATAAAACCAATAAGGTGATTGGCATTGGTGTAATGGACATATCGATACACGATATGATCATACAAAAACAAAGGTTACAAAAGTCCTTAGGCATTAGTCGGGCGGTCACTTGTTGTCATAGGACTAACAAGAATTTTAAATATTTAAGTAATTAAAAATCAAAATGTTTTGACTAATAGATGACATTTTTGATAATTTTAGTCAGTAACGATTATTATAAGTCTGAGTAATTAAGAACTTATTTTGAAAAGTTTGATCGAATGATTTCTAGTGCATCTTGGACCGACAAGGATCGACTCTAATTTATAAGAACATTTGGCACTAATCATAGACAATAAGATCCAATCTAACGCCTTGGTGGCCGCTAATGCTGAATTTTACAACACTGATCGATAGTCACTGCGGTACAACATGTTCCCAAGAAAAAAAAGACATTTTAGATATATTTGGAATTCAAATGTTTCAAGTAATCATGTCAAAATTAGTTGCGAAGTGTATCAAAGAAGGCATTAGTACTAATCAAAGGCTTTAAAGAGTGGATGTTTAATAAGAGCTAAAGGGTGAGACCGTCTTGCACCAGATAACGGTCTCTAATTATTAGAAGATCAGCTAGAAGATGACCTGAATTTTGCATATGATATCGGGCACGTGGGGGAAAAGTAATGAGAAATTTCAATAGTAATGGCCTTTTGGGAAACTATTCAAGAAAATAGTTTCCATGGGAAGCAATGTTAACTTGTTATAGACGTTTGAAGCACCATGGTATTAAGTATTAACCGAAACACATTTCATATACAGGTTTTAACATATATTCGATGTGAAATGAAAACTAAAATATCAAAGATCTGATCAATAAAATCACTTAAACTCACTTCACTCCCTTAACAGAAACCCTGACTTACCAACGTATTGTTTGTTATAATAAATTAAAAGTGTGTTGCATAACATGAAGACAAACACTAATGTTACCAAAAGGAAAGGTAAAAAAATTCAAATAAAAACATGAAGAGAATAATAAATTTATTCATAAACATTTAATTTATATTGATGTAATGATAAAACCACCAAACTACAACTCTAATTCACAAACAGGAAAGAAGACGCCACAAGTATTGGCAAGATTGGGGAGATATTGGTAGTGTGGTGGCAATAAAATCTGATTAATGTCTATGTATTTGCAGAGGCAATTTCTGTGGTAATGTAATTCTTCACAACAAATTGGAGATGGTGAGCCTTTTGCAATTAGAGCGGGATAACAATCCTTTATATCTTCATTAGGATTACACTCTTGAGAGTGAACATCACCCAAAAGAAACATCATTGCAACAACTATAGCAAGAATAGATCTAGTGTTCATCATTTTAATAAACTTGTGATGAAAACTTGAAAGATATCAATATAAATATTAGGAAACTTGGCTTTTTATTACATTCACTATGGTATATATATACTATTAGAAATTAATAATCAAACAAACAATCTTTTAAAGTATGGAAAGGAGGATAATGTAACACAAAACTAATTTAATGAGGTATTTATGAATTTTGATAATGTAACGTAGGATTTATATTAGTTGTTTTTAATCAAACCATAGGATAAAATGGAAGAGTTTAGTTTAGTTCGGTGAATAAAAAGGTTTGGTTTTCTTTTTTTTTACCAAAAATCCAAATGGATTCTTGCTATAAAAATTGCAAGGGTATGTAAATAATTTTATAATATTTACTAAAAGTGTATAAAGCTTTGTGAGTTTGTTCAATCCCATAGTGGTATTTGATCAAGTGAAATTGCGTTTGTTTGGTTAATGGATTTCAAACAAATTTAGCGTAATTGTAATTTAAATTTAAATAGGAATTACGTTTGGTTGAAAAAATCAAACGAATTAGAGTTGTTTAGATATATCATTAATTTTCGCATCCATAATAACTTGCCATTATTTCGCTACAGAAAAAGATTTTCGATTTCACTTCTTATGTTTTCTATAAAGACAAAAATGGCATCCCAACTTCTCTTTGTTTTATTCATAATTCATCAAATCAAAATAGATTATCATCGTCTGTCTCAACAAACACCCTGACCGCCTATTTAGTTAACCACATACCACCAAAAACCCATAAACCCGAACTCAGCCTACATCGACATGCACACTACACCCACAGGAACATATCGACGTACACACCTGACCTACCCATACACCTACACCTACACCCGCATGCTACGCCTACCCTACATTAAACCCATATACAACCCACTCTAACACCAACAACGACACCATAATATAACATTTGCATATCAAGGCTTCTCTTTTTATATGCACATAACTTGTAAATGGTTTTGAACTTATAAAAGGATTAATATGTTCAAGATCTTGCTTGGAATTAATAAAACCAATAAGGTGATTGGCATTGGTGTAATGGACATATCGATACACGATATGATCATACAAAAACAAAGGTTACAAAAGTCCTTAGGCATTAGTCGGGCGGTCACTTGTTGTCATAGGACTAACAAGAATTTTAAATATTTAAGTAATTAAAAATCAAAATGTTTTGACTAATAGATGACATTTTTGATAATTTTAGTCAGTAACGATTATTATAAGTCTGAGTAATTAAGAACTTATTTTGAAAAGTTTGATCGAATGATTTCTAGTGCATCTTGGACCGACAAGGATCGACTCTAATTTATAAGAACATTTGGCACTAATCATAGACAATAAGATCCAATCTAACGCCTTGGTGGCCGCTAATGCTGAATTTTACAACACTGATCGATAGTCACTGCGGTACAACATGTTCCCAAGAAAAAAAAGACATTTTAGATATATTTGGAATTCAAATGTTTCAAGTAATCATGTCAAAATTAGTTGCGAAGTGTATCAAAGAAGGCATTAGTACTAATCAAAGGCTTTAAAGAGTGGATGTTTAATAAGAGCTAAAGGGTGAGACCGTCTTGCACCAGATAACGGTCTCTAATTATTAGAAGATCAGCTAGAAGATGACCTGAATTTTGCATATGATATCCGGCACGTGGGGGAAAAGTAATGAGAAATTTCAATAGTAATGGCCTTTTGGGAAACTATTCAAGAAAATAGTTTCCATGGGAAGCAATGTTAACTTGTTATAGACGTTTGAAGCACCATGGTATTAAGTATTAACCGAAACACATTTCATATACAGGTTTTAACATATATTCGATGTGAAATGAAAACTAAAATATCAAAGATCTGATCAATAAAATCACTTAAACTCACTTCACTCCCTTAACAGAAACCCTGACTTACCAACGTATTGTTTGTTATAATAAATTAAAAGTGTGTTGCATAACATGAAGACAAACACTAATGTTACCAAAAGGAAAGGTAAAAAAATTCAAATAAAAACATGAAGAGAATAATAAATTTATTCATAAACATTTAATTTATATTGATGTAATGATAAAACCACCAAACTACAACTCTAATTCACAAACAGGAAAGAAGACGCCACAAGTATTGGCAAGATTGGGGAGATATTGGTAGTGTGGTGGCAATAAAATCTGATTAATGTCCATGTATTTGCAGAGGCAATTTCTGTGGTAATCTAATTCTTCACAACAAATTGGAGATGGTGAGCCTTTTGCAATTAGAGCGGGATAACAATCCTTTATATCTTCATTAGGATTACACTCTTGAGAGTGAACATCACCCAAAAGAAACATCATTGCAACAACTATAGCAAGAATAGATCTAGTGTTCATCATTTTAATAAACTTGTGATGAAAACTAGAAAGATATCAATATAAATATTAGGAAACTTGGCTTTTTATTACATTCACTATGGTATATATATATACTATTAGAAATTAATAATCAAACAAACAATCTTTTAAAGTATGGAAAGGAGGATAATGTAACACAAAACTAATTTAATGAGGTATTTATGAATTTTGATAATGTAACGTAGGATTTATATTAGTTGTTTTTAATCAAACCATAGGATAAAATGGAAGAGTTTAGTTTAGTTCGGTGAATAAAAAGGTTTGGTTTTCTTTTTTTTTTTTACCAAAAATCCAAATGGATTCTTGCTATAAAAATTGCAAGGGTATGTAAATAATTTTATAATATTTACTAAAAGTGTATAAAGCTTTGTGAGTTTGTTCAATCCCATAGTGGTATTTGATCAAGTGAAATTGCGTTTGTTTGGTTAATGGATTTCAAACAAATTTAGCGTAATTGTAATTTAAATTTAAATAGGAATTACGTTTGGTTGAAAAAATCAAACGAATTAGAGTTGTTTAGATATATCATTAATTTTCGCATCCATAATAACTTGCCATTATTTCGCTACAGAAAAAGATTTTCGATTTCACTTCTTATGTTTTCTATAAAGACAAAAATGGCATCCCAACTTCTCTTTGTTTTATTCATAATTCATCAAATCAAAACAGATTATCATCGTCTGTCTCAACAAACACCCTGACCACCTATTTAGTTAACCACATACCACCAAAAACCCATAAACCCGAACTCAGCCTACATCGACATGCACACTACACCCACAGGAACATATCGACGTACACACCTGACCTACCCATACACCTACACCTACACCCGCATGCTACGCCTACCCTACATTAAACCTATATACAACCCACTCTAACACCAACAACGACACCATAATATAACATTTGCATATCAAGGCTTCTCTTTTTATATGCACATAACTTGTAAATGGTTTTGAACTTATAAAAGGATTAATATGTTCAAGATCTTGCTTGGAATTAATAAAACCAATAAGGTGATTGGCATTGGTGTAATGGACATATCGATACACGATATGATCATACAAAAACAAAGGTTACAAAAGTCCTTAGGCATTAGTCGGGCGGTCACTTGTTGTCATAGGACTAACAAGAATTTTAAATATTTAAGTAATTAAAAATCAAAATGTTTTGACTAATAGATGACATTTTTGATAATTTTAGTCAGTAACGATTATTATAAGTCTGAGTAATTAAGAACTTATTTTGAAAAGTTTGATCGAATGATTTCTAGTGCATCTTGGACCGACAAGGATCGACTCTAATTTATAAGAACATTTGGCACTAATCATAGACAATAAGATCCAATCTAACGCCTTGGTGGCCGCTAATGCTGAATTTTACAACACTGATCGATAGTCACTGCGGTACAACATGTTCCCAAGAAAAAAAAGACATTTTAGATATATTTGGAATTCAAATGTTTCAAGTAATCATGTCAAAATTAGTTGCGAAGTGTATCAAAGAAGGCATTAGTACTAATCAAAGGCTTTAAAGAGTGGATGTTTAATAAGAGCTAAAGGGTGAGACCGTCTTGCACCAGATAACGGTCTCTAATTATTAGAAGATCAGCTAGAAGATGACCTGAATTTTGCATATGATATCCGGCACGTGGGGGAAAAGTAATGAGAAATTTCAATAGTAATGGCCTTTTGGGAAACTATTCAAGAAAATAGTTTCCATGGGAAGCAATGTTAACTTGTTATAGACGTTTGAAGCACCATGGTATTAAGTATTAACCGAAACACATTTCATATACAGGTTTTAACATATATTCGATGTGAAATGAAAACTAAAATATCAAAGATCTGATCAATAAAATCACTTAAACTCACTTCACTCCCTTAACAGAAACCCTGACTTACCAACGTATTGTTTGTTATAATAAATTAAAAGTGTGTTGCATAACATGAAGACAAACACTAATGTTACCAAAAGGAAAGGTAAAAAAATTCAAATAAAAACATGAAGAGAATAATAAATTTATTCATAAACATTTAATTTATATTGATGTAATGATAAAACCACCAAACTACAACTCTAATTCACAAACAGGAAAGAAGACGCCACAAGTATTGGCAAGATTGGGGAGATATTGGTAGTGTGGTGGCAATAAAATCTGATTAATGTCCATGTATTTGCAGAGGCAATTTCTGTGGTAATCTAATTCTTCACAACAAATTGGAGATGGTGAGCCTTTTGCAATTAGAGCGGGATAACAATCCTTTATATCTTCATTAGGATTACACTCTTGAGAGTGAACATCACCCAAAAGAAACATCATTGCAACAACTATAGCAAGAATAGATCTAGTGTTCATCATTTTAATAAACTTGTGATGAAAACTAGAAAGATATCAATATAAATATTAGGAAACTTGGCTTTTTATTACATTCACTATGGTATATATATATACTATTAGAAATTAATAATCAAACAAACAATCTTTTAAAGTATGGAAAGGAGGATAATGTAACACAAAACTAATTTAATGAGGTATTTATGAATTTTGATAATGTAACGTAGGATTTATATTAGTTGTTTTTAATCAAACCATAGGATAAAATGGAAGAGTTTAGTTTAGTTCGGTGAATAAAAAGGTTTGGTTTTCTTTTTTTTTTTTTACCAAAAATCCAAATGGATTCTTGCTATAAAAATTGCAAGGGTATGTAAATAATTTTATAATATTTACTAAAAGTGTATAAAGCTTTGTGAGTTTGTTCAATCCCATAGTGGTATTTGATCAAGTGAAATTGCGTTTGTTTGGTTAATGGATTTCAAACAAATTTAGCGTAATTGTAATTTAAATTTAAATAGGAATTACGTTTGGTTGAAAAAATCAAACGAATTAGAGTTGTTTAGATATATCATTAATTTTCGCATCCATAATAACTTGCCATTATTTCGCTACAGAAAAAGATTTTCGATTTCACTTCTTATGTTTTCTATAAAGACAAAAATGGCATCCCAACTTCTCTTTGTTTTAGTCATAATTCATCAAATCAAAACAGATTATCATCGTCTGTCTCAACAAACACCCTGACCACCTATTTAGTTAACCACATACCACCAAAAACCCATAAACCCGAACTCAGCCTACATCGACATGCACACTACACCCACAGGAACATATCGACGTACACACCTGACCTACCCATACACCTACACCTACACCCGCATGCTACGCCTACCCTACATTAAACCTATATACAACCCACTCTAACACCAACAACGACACCATAATATAACATTTGCATATCAAGGCTTCTCTTTTTATATGCACATAACTTGTAAATGGTTTTGAACTTATAAAAGGATTAATATGTTCAAGATCTTGCTTGGAATTAATAAAACCAATAAGGTGATTGGCATTGGTGTAATGGACATATCGATACACGATATGATCATACAAAAACAAAGGTTACAAAAGTCCTTAGGCATTAGTCGGGCGGTCACTTGTTGTCATAGGACTAACAAGAATTTTAAATATTTAAGTAATTAAAAATCAAAATGTTTTGACTAATAGATGACATTTTTGATAATTTTAGTCAGTAACGATTATTATAAGTCTGAGTAATTAAGAACTTATTTTGAAAAGTTTGATCGAATGATTTCTAGTGCATCTTGGACCGACAAGGATCGACTCTAATTTATAAGAACATTTGGCACTAATCATAGACAATAAGATCCAATCTAACGCCTTGGTGGCCGCTAATGCTGAATTTTACAACACTGATCGATAGTCACTGCGGTACAACATGTTCCCAAGAAAAAAAAAGACATTTTAGATATATTTGGAATTCAAATGTTTCAAGTAATCATGTCAAAATTAGTTGCGAAGTGTATCAAAGAAGGCATTAGTACTAATCAAAGGCTTTAAAGAGTGGATGTTTAATAAGAGCTAAAGGGTGAGACCGTCTTGCACCAGATAACGGTCTCTAATTATTAGAAGATCAGCTAGAAGATGACCTGAATTTTGCATATGATATCGGGCACGTGGGGGAAAAGTAATGAGAAATTTCAATAGTAATGGCCTTTTGGGAAACTATTCAAGAAAATAGTTTCCATGGGAAGCAATGTTAACTTGTTATAGACGTTTGAAGCACCATGGTATTAAGTATTAACCGAAATACATTTCATATACAGGTTTTAACATATATTCGATGTGAAATGAAAACTAAAATATCAAAGATCTGATCAATAAAATCACTTAAACTCACTTCACTCCCTTAACAGAAACCCTGACTTACCAACGTATTGTTTGTTATAATAAATTAAAAGTGTGTTGCATAACATGAAGACAAACACTAATGTTACCAAAAGGAAAGGTAAAAAAATTCAAATAAAAACATGAAGAGAATAATAAATTTATTCATAAAGATTTAATTTATATTGATGTAATGATAAAACCACCAAACTACAACTCTAATTCACAAACAGGAAAGAAGACGCCACAAGTATTGGCAAGATTGGGGAGATATTGGTAGTGTGGTGGCAATAAAATCTGATTAATGTCTATGTATTTGCAGAGGCAATTTCTGTGGTAATCTAATTCTTCACAACAAATTGGAGATGGTGAGCCTTTTGCAATTAGAGCGGGATAACAATCCTTTATATCTTCATTAGGATTACACTCTTGAGAGTGAACATCACCCAAAAGAAACATCATTGCAACAACTATATCAAGAATAGATCTAGTGTTCATCATTTTAATAAACTTGTGATGAAAACTAGAAAGATATCAATATAAATATTAGGAAACTTGGCTTTTTATTACATTCACTATGGTATATATATATACTATTAGAAATTAATAATCAAACAAACAATCTTTTAAAGTATGGAAAGGAGGATAATGTAACACAAAACTAATTTAATGAGGTATTTATGAATTTTGATAATGTAACGTAGGATTTATATTAGTTGTTTTTAATCAAACCATAGGATAAAATGGAAGAGTTTAGTTTAGTTCGGTGAATAAAAAGGTTTGGTTTTCTTTTTTTTTACCAAAAATCCAAATGGATTCTTGCTATAAAAATTGCAAGGGTATGTAAATAATTTTATAATATTTACTAAAAGTGTATAAAGCTTTGTGAGTTTGTTCAATCCCATAGTGGTATTTGATCAAGTGAAATTGCGTTTGTTTGGTTAATGGATTTCAAACAAATTTAGCGTAATTGTAATTTAAATTTAAATAGGAATTACGTTTGGTTGAAAAAATCAAACGAATTAGAGTTGTTTAGATATATCATTAATTTTCGCATCCATAATAACTTGCCATTATTTCGCTACAGAAAAAGATTTTCGATTTCACTTCTTATGTTTTCTATAAAGACAAAAATGGCATCCCAACTTCTCTTTGTTTTATTCATAATTCATCAAATCAAAACAGATTATCATCGTCTGTCTCAACAAACACCCTGACCACCTATTTAGTTAACCACATACCACCAAAAACCCATAAACCCGAACTCAGCCTACATCGACATGCTCACTACACCCACAGGAACATATCGACGTACACACCTGACCTACCCATACACCTACACCTACACCCGCATGCTACGCCTACCCTACATTAAACCCATATACAACCCACTCTAACACCAACAACGACACCATAATATAACATTTGCATATCAAGGCTTCTCTTTTTATATGCACATAACTTGTAAATGGTTTTGAACTTATAAAAGGATTAATATGTTCAAGATCTTGATTGGAATTAATAAAACCAATAAGGTGATAGGCATCGGTGTAATGGACATATCGATACACGATATGATCATACCAAAACAAAGGTTACACAAGTCCTTAGGCATTAGTCGGGCGGTCACTTGTTGTCATAGGACTAACAAGAATTTTAAATATTTAAGTAATTAAAAATCAAAATGTTTTGACTAATAGATGACATTTTTGATAATTTTAGTCAGTAACGATTATTGTAAGTTTCAGTAATTAAGAACTTATTTTGAAAAGTTTGATCGAATGATTTCTAGTGCATCTTGGACCGACAAGGATCGACTCTAATTTATAAGAACATTTGGCACTAATCATAGAAAATAAGATCCAATCTAACGCCTTGGTGGCCGCTAATGCTGAATTTTACAACACTGATCGATAGTCACTGCGGTACAACATGTTCCCAAGAAAAAAAAGACCTTTTAGATATATTTGGAATTCAAATGTTTCAAGTAATCATGTCAAAATTAGTTGCGAAGTGTATCAAAGAAGGCATTAGTACTAATCAAAGGCTTTAAAGAGTGGATGTTTAATAAGAGCTAAAGGGTGAGACCGTCTTGCACCAGATAACGGTCTCTAATTATTAGAAGATCAGCTAGAAGATGACCTGAATTTTGCATATGATATCGGGCACGTGGGGGAAAAGTAATGAGAAATTTCAATAGTAATGGCCTTTTGGGAAACTATTCAAGAAAATAGTTTCCATGGGAAGCAATGTTAACTTGTTATAGACGTTTGAAGCACCATGGTATTAAGTATTAACCGAAACACATTTCACATACAGGTTTTAACATATATTCGATGTGAAATGAAAACTAAAATATCAAAGATCTTATCAATAAAATCACTTAAACTCACTTCACTCCCTTAACAGAAACCCTGACTTACCAACGTATTGTTTGTTATAATAAATTAAAAGTGTGTTGCATAACATGAAGACAAACACTAATGTTACCAAAAGGAAAGGTAAAAAAATTCAAATAAAAACATGAAGAGAATAATAAATTTATTCATAAAGATTTAATTTATATTGATGTAATGATAAAACCACCAAACTACAACTCTAATTCACAAACAGGAAAGAAGACGCCACAAGTATTGGCAAGATTGGGGAGATATTGGTAGTGTGGTGGCAATAAAATCTGATTAATGTCTATGTATTTGCAGAGGCAATTTCTGTGGTGATCTAATTCTTCACAACAAATTAGAGATGGTGAGCCTTTTGCAATTAGAGCGGGATAACAATCCTTTATATCTTCATTAGGATTACACTCTTGAGAGTCAACATCACCCAAAAGAAACATCATTGCAACAACTATAGCAAGAATAGATCTAGTGTTCATCATTTTACTAAACTTGTGATGATAACTTGAAAGGTATCAATATAAATATTAGGAAACTTGGCTTTTTATTACATTCACTATGGTATATATATATATATATATATATATATATATATATATATATATATACTATTAGAAATTAATAATCAAACAAACAATCTTTTAAAGTATGGAAAGGAGGATAATGTAACACAAAACTAATTTAATGAGGTATTTATGAATTTTGATAATGTAACGTAGGATTTATATTACTTGTTTTTAATCAAACCATTGGATATAATGGAAGAGTTTAGTTTAGTTGGGTGAATAAAAAGGTTTGGTTTTCTTTTTTTTTTTTACCAAAAATCCAAATGGATTCTTGCTACAAAAATTGCAAGGGTATGTAAATAATTTTATAATATTTACTAAAAGTGTATAAAGTTTTGTGAGTTTGTTCAATCCCATAGTGGTATTTGATCAAGTGAAATTGCGTTTGTTTGGTTAATGGATTTCAAACAAATTTAGAGTAATTGTAATTTAAATTTAAATAGGAATTACGTTTGGTTGGAAAAATCAAACGAATTAGAGTTGTTTAGATATATCATTAATTTTCGCATCCAAAATAACTTGCCATTATTTCGCTACAGAAAAAGATTTTCGATTTCACTTCTTATGTTTTCTATAAAGACAAAAATGGCATCCCAACTTCTCTTTGTTTTATTCATAATTCATCAAATCAAAACAGATTATCATCGTCTGTCTCAACAAAACCCAGACCACCTATTTAGTTATCCACATACCACCACAAACCCATAAACCCGAACTCAGCCTACATCGACATGCACACTACATCCACAGGAACATATCGACGTGCACACCTGACCTACCCATACACCTACACCTACACCTACACCTGCATGCTACGCCTACCCTACATTAAACCCATATACAATCCACTTTAACACCAACAACGACACCATAATATAACATTTGCATATCAAGGCTTCTCTTTTTAAATGCACATAACTTGTAAATGGTTTTGAACTTATAAAAGGATTAATATGTTCAAGATCTTGATTGGAAATAATAAAACCAATAAGGTGATCATATAAAATTCCTTAGGCAAGAATTTTAAATATTTAAGTAATGGACATATCGATACACGATATGATCATACAAAAACAAAGGTTACAAAAGTCCTTAGGCATTAGTCCTGCGGTCACTTGTTGTCATAGGACTAACAAGAATTTTAAATATCTAAGTAATTAAAAATCAAAATGTTTTGACTAATAGATGACATTTTTGATAATTTTAGTAAGTAACGATTATTATAAGTTTGAGTAATTAAGAACTTATTTTGAAAAGTTTGATCGAATGATTTCTAGTGCATCTTGGACCGACAAGGATCGACTCTAATTTATAAGAACATTTGGCACTAGTCATAGACAATAAGATCCAATCTAACGCCTTGGTGGCCGCTAATGCTGAATTTTACAACACTGATCGATAGTCACTGCGGTACAACATGTTCCCAAGAAAAAAAATACATTTTAGATATATTTGTAATTCAAATGTTTCAAGTAATCATGTCAAAATTAGTTGCGAAGTGTATCAAAGAAGGCATTAGTACTAATGAAAGGCTTTAAAGAGTGGATGTTTAATAAGAGCTAAAGGGTGAGACCATATTGCACCAGATAACGGTCTCTAATTATTAGAAGATCAGCTCGGAGATGACCTGAATTTTGCATATGATATTGGGCACGTGGAGGAAAGGTAATGATAAATTTCAATAGTAATGCCCTTTTGGGAAACTATTCAAGAAAATAGTTTCCATGGGAAGCAATGTCAAATTGTTATAGACGTTTGAAGCACCATGGTATTAAGTATTAACCGAAACACATTTCTTATACAGGTTTTAACATATATTTGATGTGAAATGAAAACTAAAATATCAATGATCTGATCAATAAAATCACTTAAACTCACTTCACTCCCTTAACAGAAACCCTGACTTACCAACGTATTGTTTGTTATAATAAATTAAAAGTGTTTCACATAACATGAACACAAACACTAATGTCATCAAAAGGAAATGTAAAAAAATTCAAATTAAAACATGAAGAGAATGATGAATTTATTCATAAAGATGTAACGTTTATTGATGTAATGATAACACAACCAAAGTACAACACTAATTCACAAACACGAAAGAAGACGCCACAAGTATTGGCAAGATTGGGGAGATATTGGTAATGTGGTGGTAATAAAATCTGATTAATATCAATGTATTTGCATAGGCAATTTCTGTGGTGATCTAATTCTTCAAAACAAATTGAAGATGGTGATCCTTTTGCAAATAGAGCTGGATAACAATGCTATATATCTTCATTAGAATTACACTCTTGAGCGTGAACATCACCCAAAACAAACCTGATTGCAACAAGTATAGCAAGAATAAATCTAGTGTTCATCATTTTACTAAACTTGTGATGAAAACTTGTAAGATATCAATATAAATATTGGGAAACCTGGCTTCTTATTACATTCACTATGGTCTATATATATATATATATATATATATATATATATATATATATATATATATATATAATCAGAAATTAATAATCAAAACAAACAATCTTTTAAAGTATGGTAGGGATGATAATGTAACGTAAAAGAAATATAATAAAGTAATTAAGAATTTTCATAATTTAACGCAAGATTTTTATTAGTTGTTTTTAGTCAAACCATATGATGAAATGGAAGAGTTTAGTTTCCTTCGGTGAATAATAAGGTTTGGTATTATTTTTTTATCAAAAATTGAAATCGATTCTTGCTAGAAAAATTGCGAGGGTATGTAAATAACTTTATAATGTTTACCTAAAGGGTTGGTTTTCTTTTTTGATCAAGTAAATTTGTGTTTGTTTGGTTAATGGATTTCAAACTAATTTATAGTATTTGTAATTAAAATTTCAATAGAAATTCTGTTTCATTGACAAAATCAAACAAATTAGAGTTCTTTAGATATATCATTACTTTTCACATCCAAAAGAATTTGCCATTATTTGGCTAAAGAAAAAGATTTTCAATTTCACTTCTTATGTTTTCTATAAAGAAAAAATTTCATCCCAACTTCTCTTTGTTTTATTCATAATTCGTCAAATCAAAACAAATTATCATCATATCTCTCAACAAACACCCTGACCACCTATTTAGTCAACCACATACCACCATAAACCCACAAACCCGACCTCAGCTTACATCGACATGCACACTACATACACAAGAGCATATCAACATCTTGGCCTAACCTACCCCTACACCAACACCTAAACCCGCATGCACAAGTCTACCCTACACTCACCTTATGTACATCCCACTCTAACACCAACGACGACATCATAATATAACATATGGATACCAAGGCTACATAAATTTTTATGAACCTAAATTGGCAATGGTTTTCAACTGATAAAAGGATTAGTATGTACAAGATCTTGATGGGAATTAATAAAACCAATAGGGTGATTGGCATCAGTTCAATGAACGTATTGATACAAGATAAGATAACACAAAAACAAAGTTTACAAAAGTCCTTAAGTAGTAGTCGGGCGGTCACTTGTTGTCAAGGGGTTAACAAGAGTTTAAATATTTAAGTAATTAAAAATCAAAATGCTTTGACTAATAGATGTCATTTTTAATAATTTTACTCACTAACGTTTATTATAAGTTTGACTAATTAAGAAATTATTTTGAAAAGTTTGATCGAATGATTTTTAGTGCATCTTGGACCGGCAAGGATCGACTCTCATTTATAAGAACAATTATCACTAATCATAGACAATAAGATCTTATCAAACGCCTTGGTGGCCGCTAATGCTGAATTTTACAACATTGATCGATAGTCACTGTGGTACAACATCTCCCAAGCACAAAAATACATTTTAGATATATTTGGAATTCAAATGGTTGAAGTACACATGTCAAAACGAGTCGCTAAGTGTGTCAAAGTATGCATTAGTAATAATGAAAGGCTTTAAAGGGTGGATGTTTAATAAGAGCTAAAGGGTGAGACTGTATTGCACCCGATAACCGTCTCTCTTTATTAGAAGATCAGCTTGGAGATGACCTGAATTTTTCATATGTTATTGGGCTCGTGGGGGAAAAGTAATGATAAATTTCAATATTAATGGCCTTTTCGGAAACTATTGAAGAAAATAGTTTCCACGGGAAGTAGTTTCAACTTGTTTTAGACGTTTGAAACACCATGGTATGAAGTATTAATGAAAACACATTTCATATCCATGTTAATTTTAACATATATTCAATGTGAAATGAAAACTAAAATATCAATGATATGATCTATAAAATCACCTAAACTCACTTCACTCCCATAATAGAAACCCTGACATACCAACGTATTCTTTGTTATAATAAATTAAAAGTATGTTGCATAAGATGATGACTAACATTAATATAACCAAAAAGAAAGGTAAAAAATACAAACTAAAACATGAAGATCATGAGTTTATTCATCAAGATGTAATTTGTATTGATGTAACAATGACACAACCAAACCACATGCCTAATTCACAAACAGGAAAGAAGACGTCACAAGTATTGGCAAGATTAGGGACATATTGGTAGTGTAGCGGCAATATAATCGGATTAATGTCAATGTATTTGCATAGGCAATTTCTGTTGTGATCTAATTCTTCATAACAAATTGGAGATGGTGAACCTTTTGCAAAATCCTTTATATATTCATTAGGATTACAGTCTTGAGCATGAACATCACCCAAAAGAAACATCATTGCAACAACAATAAGAAGAATAGATCTAGTGTTCAACATTTTACTAATCTTGTGATGAAAACTTGAAAGATATCAATATAAACATTTGGAAACTTAGCTGCTTAAATATTTAAATATTGAAGTATTTAAGTAATTAAAAATCAAAATGTTTTGACTAATAGATGACATTTTTAATAATATTAGTCACTAACGATTATTATAAGTTTGACTCATTAAGAACTTATTTTGAAAAGTTAGATCGAATGATTTTTAGTGTATCTTGGACCGACAAGGATTGACTCTAATTTAAAAGAACAATTAGCACTAATCATAGACAATATGATCCCGACAAATACCTTAGTGGCCGCTAATGCTGAAATTTATAAAACCGATCGATAGTCACTGTGGTACAACATGCTCCCAAGCAAAAAAATACATTTTAGATATATTTTGAATTCAAAATTTTCAATTAATCCTATCAAAATGAGTTGCTAAGTATATCAAAGTAGGCATTAGTAATAATGAAAGGCTCTAATGAGTGTATGTTTAAAAAGAGGTAAAGGGTGACACCGTATTTTACCTGATAACAGTGTCTCATTATTAGAAGATCAGCTTGGAGATGACCTGAATTTTGCATATGATATTGGGCACGTGGGGAAAAGTAGTGATAAATTTCAATAGTAGTGGCCTTTTCCGACACTATTCAAGAAACTACTTTCCATGGGAAGCAATGTCAACTAGTTTTAGACATTTGAAGCACAATGGTATTAAGTACTAAACGAGGCACATTTCATATCCATGTTATAACTTATATTCAATGTGAAACAAAAACTAAAATATCAATGATTCATTCAATAAAATCACTTAAACTCACTTCACTCCCACAATAAAAACCTTTACATACCAACGTATTGTTTGTTATAATAATTTAAAAGTGTGTTGCATGACATGATCACAAACACTTATATAACCAAAAGGAAAGGTAAAAAAATTTTAAACCAAAACATGAAGAAAATGTATTTATTCATCAAGATGTAATTTGTATTGATGTAACAATGACACAACCAAACTACAACCCTAATTCACAAACAGGAAAGAAGACGCCACAAGTATTGGCAAGATTGGGGAGATATTGGTAGTGTGGTGGCAATACAATCTGATTAATGTCTATGTATTTTCAAAGGCAATTTCTATGATGATCTAATTCTTCACAAAAAATTGGAGATGGTGAACCTTTTGCAAGTAGAGCTGGATAACAATCCTTTATATCTTCATTGGGATTACAGTCTTGAGCGTGAACATCACCCAAAAGAAACAGCATTGCAACAACAATAGCAACAATAGATCTAGTGTTCATCATTTTACTAATCATGTGATGAAAACTTGAAAGATATCAATATAAATATTGGAAAACTTGGCTTCTTATTACATTCACTATGTTATATATATATACTATTAGAAATTAATAATCAAAACAACCAATTTTTTTAAAGTATGGAAGGAATGATAATGTAACGCAATAGAAATTTAATGAGGTAATTAAGAATTTTGATAATGCAACGCAAGATTTATATTCGTTGTTTTTAGTCAAACCATAGGAATAAATGGAAGAGTTTTGTTTAGTTTAGTGAATAAGAAGGTTTGGTTATCTTATTTACAAAAAGTTCAAATGGATTCTTGCTAGACAAATTGCAAGGGTATGTAAATAATTTTACAATGTTAACTTAAAATTGTAAAAAGTTTTGTGAGTTTGTTCAATCCTATAGTGGTATTTTATCATGTGAAATTGTGTTTGTTTGGTTAATGGATTTCAAACAAATTTAGAGTAAATGTAATGTAAATTTTAATAGAAATTCTGTTTGGTTGAT
The DNA here is from genome assembly GCF_051521515.1 of Lactuca serriola. Taxonomy (NCBI): domain Eukaryota; kingdom Viridiplantae; phylum Streptophyta; class Magnoliopsida; order Asterales; family Asteraceae; genus Lactuca; species Lactuca serriola. The sequence goes on from NC_136415.1 coordinate 196,195,177, forward strand.
AAAATCAACGAATTAGAGTTGTTTAGATATATCATTAATTTTCACATCCAAGAATACATTTTAGATAGGGAAAATGACATATATGGGTAAGTATGTTTCAAAATCGTTTAAAAATACCATTTAAGTTTGGTGTGTCCAAAAAAGACCATCCAAGTAAAATTAGCATTTGTACGAAAAACACCAACGAAGTACATTCTTTGTTCAAATTTGACCTTTGGTAACCGACAATTACCGGTAAAAAATAAGTAAAGGAAAAACAACAATAGGAAAATGACTCAAAGAGGTAACTATGTTTAAAAATCATTCAAAAAATACCATCCAAGATTGGTATGTCCAAAAAACACCATCCAAGTAAACTTTTTGTACAAAAAACTCCAACAAACTATATGTTTTATTCAAATATTTCCCACCAGTAACTGGTTCTTACAGGTTAAATGATAACTTGACTTAACTATTATGACATGTCATTATAATGATCGACAAAACAATAAATGATATATTCCTCCTTTAAAAACCGATTTAGGGTTTCTTCATGAACGAATGACTTTTTCTCCTATGATTGCTCTTCTTCTTCTAAAGTGATGATCTCGAACTCAAGTCCAAAACCCTAACTCTTAAGTTAAGGAAAAAATGGCTCCTTTACCTCAACCTCAATGGGTCTCCTTCCACTAAGGCCTAAATCCATAAAAAGCCCAAAAGGCACCCAATCCCAACTACAAGGCATCTAAGGCCTAATATGGCCCAAGAACCCCCCAACATGGTCTTAAGTGCAAAAAATTGTTAGATTAGTGTCTAAGCCCGTAACTATATTTGGTAGGTACTTGACTCGATTCTGCATCATCCTTTTGGGTTGCCTTCACCAAAGCAACTTGACAAGGTAATTTGAGGAGAGAGAGAGAGAGGATATTATGATTTATTAATGTATTATAAGAATAGTATATTAAAGGAGAAATCATATTTATTTAATTAGTATTAGTCATAAATTAATTAGGAATTAATTTGGTGACTAAAGGAGATTAATTAAATAAAGGGGCATAAACTGTTAAATGTGTGATAGTTGAGTTTTGGGCTGGGAAACCTAATGCACTAAGGGGGAATGAAATTATGATGAGGCATCATCATATTTTCGTCCAAGGTCCTTATTCCAGAAGGTTCCTTGGGCTACTTGGTGGCTAAGTTGTCCATTAGGGTTTAGACTGAAACCCTAGCAGCGTGCACTAAAAATAAGACCCCAAGGCTCCACTTTTCGGCTACTTGCTTCCAAGAGAAACCCTAGGGCCAAAAATTAGCATCCTCCCTCCGCTCTTAAAGTTGCCTTCTTCCTTGTGGTGTTTGTGTTCCACAAGAGGAGTTACAATTGTGACTCTAAGGTCCAGAGAAGAAGATTCAAGACACTATTTGAAGAGGTAAACATCTAGATCTGATTCTATATGTTAAATTATGAAATATTTATGCTAGTTTAAGGTTTGTAATTCTTGGATTCATTGCATGTACAATAGAGAAACCTAGATCCAAGCATTAGGGTTTGTATGAGCATATAGGAATGTTCTTATGCACAAAATTCATCAGTGGTATCAGAGCTTGATTGGTTTCAATTGTATTTGATGCTATCGTATTCGTTCATTGCTTGATTTGGAAATCATTTTTGAAAAAACAAAAACTCACGGCGTGACTCTGTGTAATTCACGACGTGAGCCTAGTCTGTGACACAGACTCGACGAGTACAGTTTGCTACTCGACGAGTCTGTGGATCAGATGGCTCAAAATTCAGATTTTTGGCTACTTTTTGTGTTTGGATAATTACCAAAATTGTTTTTGAATTATAAAATCTGAATTTTATACATGTGCTATGATTATCCTTACCAAATTAAAAGATAATTACCATTTATTTAAATAATAAATTAATTATGTGATAATATTTGATTATTTAATTTATTTATTGAATTATCTTGTAAATAAAATGGATTAGGTCAAATTTAGATAATTATTAAATTAATGGTTTAGTTCAAAATTATTTGCTATTTGATCCTTGTGTTTTGAAAAGTTCATAACTTGTCCTCAAGTTTTAAAATTTAAATTTTATGACTAGAAGTTTAATTTTGAAAAATTTTTAAATTTCAACCCTTAGATTTTTACAAGTTTAAAAATCAACCATATACTTTATTATTACAAGATATATATATATTGTTGGGCTGAAGTTCTGTTTTGTATTGCGTCCTTTGGGCTCATAGATTAGCCTAGTATTCTCCGGTTTGGGCCTGTCCAACCGAGAGCCTTTTTATGTATTGTATATAAGTTATCGCTTGCATGCATATTAGGTTAAGATTTAAGATTTAAGATTCAAGAATTCTGTTTTAGCGTTCCAGGGTTTACGAAATTGTGCTCTTGTAATCTTCCAATCCTTTACAGTTGATGTTCTTAATCGAGCTCTTCTAAGGATTTTGTTTAATCATTCGACACGTTTGATTCAAGCTGTTTGTTCTTATTATTTCGTTCTGCCTTGTTATTTATATTGTGTTCTTGCGTTTCATATTCATATACTTGTTCACGATCTAATCGATCTTTATAGATTAAAAGTTATTATTTTGATCTCAACAATTGGTATCAGAGCCGGAGGCTGTGTAATCGACACACTTCTTTTGTGTGAAAAAGATTTTCATTAGGGTTTTCCGCAATCATCGATATTTATTGAGCCGTCATCTTAATTGACGTATCTTAGTATTTATTGTTTTGCCCTAATCTGCTTTATTACAAGTCTGATCTTTGAACAGGTTATTACGATCGTTATGGACGCAACGCAATCAAACCCTATTAATATTTCCAACAGCATTGGTTCGACGACAAAGATTCCAATCTTATACACCCATGACTATGAAGTATGGGCACATCATTTTGAAGATTACGTGATTGGATCGGAGGACAATGGTTTTCTCATATGGGAAGCTATTATCAATGGACCGTTTTCTCATTCCGCGACATCCAGAGTTATTAAGACGCAAAAAGAATACAACGATTTGCTCAAGGACGTGACGAATATTGCGCAGGATGAGAAAGATAAATTCCAGTGCAATATTAAGGCACTAAGGTTGATCAGATTCGCTCTTCAGTCCGACACATTCAGACTTGTCAGCTCATGCACTACGGCAAAGGAAGTGTGGGATAGACTTCGCGAACTGTATTCAACAGACGAAGATCTTGAACACTCCATCCAAACCTTGCTTCTATCTGAGTTTGGAGAATTCAGGCAAGGGGCCGAAGAAACCGTGACCCAGACGTTTGATCGCTTCAATCATCTTCTCAGCAAGATGATCAAACACGACATTGAAAGGAAGCTCATCGAACAAAAGGTTACTTTCTTGAACGGATTGAGATCGGAATGGAGAGCAGTAGTGTCTACAGTCAAGGCCCATGAACAGTTTAAATCATACTCTTTGGCGAAACTGGTGGGTATTCTAAAGTCCCAAGAGAAGATTGTTGTTCAAGAGAAGAATGTTGTGTCCAGTCTTGGTTCGTTGGCCCTCCTATCTAAAAGTAAAGTCGTGATGGAGGATGAAGAGCTCAACTTGGAAGATTATGACCTCACAACTGAGGATTATGCCATGATGGTATCCAATCCTAAGAGGTTCATAAAGAAGAGATTCCCCAGCAACAAAAACCGAAACTGGCAGGGGAGTTATAGCTCTGAAAAGGCAAACAATGAACCGAAGGCTGAGGAGTCCAAGAAGGAACCGAAGGCAGATGGCGATTCCGGAGTAAGCTGCTTCTACTGTGGTGGCAAGAACCACTATGCTAAGGATTGTGTTCTTAAGAAGATGGCTGAAAAGGATGATGGAAAGGATGAGGAAGCCGTGCTGCAGAAGAGATTGGATGAGTTGAGGAAGAAAAAGTCTACCGCTAACCCTTCTATTAATGCTCTTATTGTGCAGGGTTCGGTTAATGACGATGAGTTCGGTAGCACTGAAGTTTGGTCTACTGACTCAGAAGACGAAGAAGTGAGGAAGCCTACTCATGGAAAGGCTTATATGGCTAAGGAGGAAAGCAGTGGTGGAAAATGCTTCATGGTGTCAAGCGCGTCTCAAATGAGGGGATACACTACCGATGGAGGAAGCAATGGACCGAAAGCGCAAGAAGATATGTGCTTCACAGCCAAACCACTCAGCCAACAGTTCAATGAGCTTGATGAACTGATAAAGAAGGTACAATCTGTTTTTATTTCATCTAAAGTACCATCATCCTCATATGAGAAAGAACTAAAAAATGTTAACACAAGAATTTCTCATTTAGATAGTAGCTTAACTCAAACTAGAGTCACCAATTCTAACCTGACTGATCAATTAAGCAGGGTGGCGTCGAAGAGTGAGGAGCGGCGTATGTGGATTGAGTTAAAAGAGTCGGAATTAATTAAAGTCAAAGACGAAAACATTTATTTGCAGAGAGACAATTTGAAATTGTTAAAACAACGAAATGTTTTTTGTTTAATAGCTAAACGTTTATATTCCAATATTACTCAGCTGCATTTGGACTGTGAGATAGGCAAAAAGATCCACCGTATGATTTTACCATTCCTAGAGTGTGATTTCATCTGATGATGTCAACCCAACTTATCAAATTGGACTGGACAAAATTGAGTCCTTCATTAAATCCAAAGACCATAAGGACATGCTCAAAAACCTGTTGGACGAAAATGATAGACTTAAACTGAGAACCGAAACCATACAAAAGTTTGACTCTCTAAATGCCAAAGTAAGCTCAGAAAATAAAATTGATGTTGAAAATGCATCTGAGCTTAATGAGGACGAAAACATGAGTGAAATTTCTGTAGAGGATACGGTTGACTGCTCAGAATTTGTGAAAAGCGAAACTGAAAACCACAAAAATCTTATTTCTGAAAATTCTGTGGAATTCGCTAGATTGTCCCAACAAAAGTCCCCGAAATTAGTAGAAAAGGCTGTTGTCTATCAAAAGGTCAGAACCACTCCGAATCAGGTATACAAAGTGACTGGAGTAACCGAACATCAGACAGCTGAACTCACGGCTATTGTTAACGAAGACAATGCTGATGGCTGTGATGAGTTCTTCTGGGAAGCTCCTATTGACAATGGAAACGAAACCGTTGGCCTATCTGAAAGAACCTCTTGGATGAAGAAAGGGAGATACATACCTGAACCCTTGAACAAGCCTGATAATTTCAGTGATCCATGCACAAGTGGTACAAAAGACACTCCTCAAGAGGTTGATCATTCAGTAAAAGAAGACATTTCTTCAACGCCAACAGCTCGAAGTGAAACTTCATCAGATACTCCTTCCACTTTCTCAGGACAAACTGAATCTTCTTCAGATATTCCCTCTGTTCCCTCGTTTCAAAGCAAAACTCCTAAAGTTCAAAAGGAATCAGCAAAGGATACATCAAAAGTGAAAGCGAACGTTCATCATCAACCTAAACAAATGAGGGATAAAAAGATAGAAAGGAACCTAAGATACAGGAAAAACCTTTCTGAAAGGAAACAATTCTGGCACTCCCAGAATGCATACTATTCACACAAGGACAAGAATCTGAAGTATGAAAATAATCCTGTAAGAAAGTCAAGGTTCGGTTCGCAAGAAGATACCAACCGAAAGTCAAGGTTCGGTTCGCAAGAAGATACCAACCGAAAGCCAAGGTTCGGTTCGCAAGAGAATTCTAACCGAAAGCAAAGGTTCGGTTCTGAAAAGGATTTCAACCGAAACAAAAGGTTCGGTTCCATGAACAACTCCAACCGAACTCAGAGGTTCGGTTCTGCAGTCAGAAGAGAACAAGACTCAAAGGTTAAACCCACCCACGATCAAAAGCAAAAGGGTCACCTAGAGTCATCAGCAAGGAAGACATCTCCATCCAAATCCAAATCCTCTCTTCCTAATTCTTCTTGTTCTTCCCCATCTAGCTCTAACACTAATTCCATGGGTTCTCAAAAACCACGTCCATCTGCTGAAAAGAAGGAAAAGCAGAAAGTCGGTGAATTCAAACCTGAGTCTAAAGCGAACACAACTAATCCTAACAAAATAAAAGTTTTCACCATTAAAAAGAAAGATGAAACAACTTTAATTAAAAGAACATATCTTGTTGATATCTCTCTAACTATTCCTGTTCCCATGAAAACCTCACATGGACCCAAGAAACTTTGGGTTCCTAAATCTGCTTAATTTTTGCAGGTTATAAGTGACGAGCAGTTTGACGAAGAATGGTACATCGACAGTGGCTGCTCGCGTCACATGACAGGAAGGAAGGAGGAACTCAGGGAATACAGATCTCTTGCAAATGGTGGCAACGTTAAGTTTGGAAATAACTCTTTCGGCACCATAAAGGGATATGGGATGATAACGAATGGTGATTTTACCATAAGAAAGGTGGCCTATGTGGAAGGACTTCAACACAACCTCATCAGTGTATCTCAGCTTGTTGGAGGTATAGGTCTCAAAGTTTCATTCGATGATGAAGGTTCTGAAATCATAGAGAAAACAACAAAGAAAGTGATTCTGAAGTCAGAGCGAAAGGGTGAAATGTTTCCGCTGAACATGAAACCCATCAAAGGAAACCCAACAATTTGTCTGCTATCTAAGGCTCAATCCGACGAAAGCTGGTTGTGGCACAGAAGACTCTCTCATCTCAATTTCAAAGATATTAACCGACTTGTCACTGGAGGTCATGTTAGGGGTCTTCCATTGCTCAAATTTGACAGAGAACATTTATGTGCTGCATGTGAAATGGGAAAGCAGAGTCGTCAAAGTCACCCATCCATTGTTAACACAAAAGTCGTTGAACCACTCGAATTGCTTCATATCGATTTATGTGGTCCTTCATCTATTGAAAGCATCGGTGGTAGCAAGTACATTCTTGTTGTCGTTGATGACTTCTCTAGATTTACATGGGTGTTCTTTCTAAAGCTCAAATCTGAAGCGACTCAAAAGCTGAAAGTGTTTATCAAGCAAATTGAAGTCCAGCTCAAGAAGGTCGTTCGCAACATCAGGAGCGACAATGGTCTCGAATTCAAGAACAGGGAGTTTGAAGCGTTCCTTGCAGAAAAGGGAATTAGCCATAATTTCTCAGCTCCCTACACACCACAGCAGAATGGAATAGTCGAAAGACGAAACCGATCTCTGTGTGAAGCTGCCCGAACTATGTTAAGTTTCGCTTCCTTACCTCTATATTTTTGGGCTGATGCTATTTCTGCTGCTTGTTATACGCAAAACAGGTCCTATCTCAACAAGCGATTCACGCTCACACCATATGAGATACTAAACAACAGGAAGCCCAATGTGAAATTTTTCCACGTTTTTGGCTCAAGGTGTTTCATCTTTAACTCTAAAGAACACCGCAACAAGTTTGATGTCAAAGCCGACGAGGGAATCTTTCTGGGTTACTCACTCACTTCAAAGGCGTACAGGGTCCTAAACAAACGATCAAGAAGGATTGAAGAAACATACTATGTGACCTTCGACGATAGCTATGTCAAGAAGCTATAGGCCATAGATGACACTGCCAGGGAAATCTTCCCTCAAACTGGTCAAGTCACAATCTCAATCGCCAATATGTACGAGAATTTTCTGGATCTCTTTGATAATCCGGAAAAAGCTTCTCTCTCAGAAGCAAGGGCAGCCGACAACAAAATAGATCATATGAAGCAGATTGTCGAAGATGCTGCAAGAAGAATGCATGAAGGAGAATCGCCTACTGATGAATCTCCAATCAACAATGCTTCAGTCGAGGGGGAACCAAGTTCTCTTGTCGAGGGGGAGCCTAGCTCACAAGTCCAGGGGGAGCCAAGCTCTACTACTTCAACCGAAGGTCCTTCATCAAGCGAAGGTAACTCTCCAACCGAAGATGCCCCTCCAAACGAAGGTGCTTCAATGGCTGAAAATCCAGCACCACAAGAAACCCCTGAACCTCATGCTTGTCGAAACTCATCAATTGAGGGGGAGCATGATGATATGATGCTTGATTTTGATAGCCAATCCGAGCCTGAAGAGATGATCAACGCTGAACTAGATCCATCCTTTGATCCGAATTACCCTCCTCTTACAAAATGGACCAGAGATCATCCTATCTCTCAAGTAGTTGGTGATGTATCTGAAAAGGTTCTGACCCGATCTCAACTGAAGGCAAAACAGACATCCTTATTCTCAAAAGTTGAGTTTTGTATGTTTAACTCATTTGTATCAAAAGTCGAACCGAAGACAGTGAACACTGCCCTCGATCACTCTGATTGGGTTCAAGCGATGCAAGACGAACTGAATGAGTTTGAAAGGAACAAAGTCTGGCGCCTCATTCCAACTCCTCCAGATGCTTCGGTTGTTGGTCTTAAATGGGTCTTTAGAAACAAAATGGACAAGGAAGGTAATGTCATTCGAAACAAGGCTCGCCTGGTTGTCAAAGGATACTGTCAGGAGGAAGGGATAGATTACGAAGAGACGTTCGCTCCAGTAGCTAGGCTAGAATCGGTTAGAATATTTCTGGCCTATGCTGCTCACAAAAACTTTGAGGTCTTCCAAATGGACGTCAAGTGCGCATTTCTCAATGGAGAACTTGAAGAAACAGTGTATGTGGAGCAACCTCCTGGGTTCGTGAATGAAAAATATCCAAATCATTGCTACACTCTGGATAAAGCTGTGTACGGCCTCAAACAAGCTCCGAGAGCCTGGTATGAAACGCTTACAAAATTTTTAAAGATGTCCAAATTCAAACAAGGTTCGGTTGACCCAACCTTCTTTCGCAAAAAGGAAGGTAACCACCTTATGATAGTTCAAATTTATGTCGATGACATCATCTTTGGCTCTACGAATCCCAGCTTAACAGCTGAATTCAGAAAGTTGATGGAGACTAAGTTTGAAATGAGCTCAATGGGTCCTATTAATTTTTTCCTTGGTTTAAATATAAGACAGGGACCCGAAGGCATCTTTATCAATCAGGAAGCTTACACGAAAACTCTCCTAGCAAAGTTTGGCATGATGGGAGACTCAAAAGTCAAAGTCCCTATGGCATTCGGCACCAAACTTACCCCTTCACTGGATAAACCGGCTGTCGACATCACGCTCTATCGTCAAATGATAGGCTCACTGATGTATCTAACTGCTAGCAGGCCTGATATCATGTTTTCTGTATGTTATTGTGCTCGATTTCAGGCTAACCCACGCGAACCTCACATGCTGGCAGTGAAGAACATCCTACGCTATCTCAAGAAACAAACATTTCGTTACGAGTGATCATACGAATGTTCTAACCGATTCACATGCTGGCAGTGAAGAACATCCTACGCTATCTCAAGCGCACCGCCTCCTTGGGTCTATGGTATCCATCCAACTCTGGCTTCTTCGTTCAAGCCTATTCTGATGCAGACCTTGGAGGATGTGGACTCGACCGCAAAAGCACAACTGGTGGCTGTCAATTTCTTAATGTTAAGTTTGATGAGGATTTGGCTATCGACATCATCCTCCACTCCTTGCCTTCCTGCTACAACCAGTTCAGAATGACCTACCACATGAACAAGGAGGAGGTCTCCTTGAGTAAGCTTCAAGGAATGCTGAGAGCAACCTCAAGGACAAATATGTTGCATCATCCCCTATTGTGGCTGCTCTTGTATTGGCAATTGGACAAGGGAAGGGAAAGAATAGGAAGGCTCCTTCAAAGAGCTACCAAAAGGGAAAATCCCATGACGGTTCATCGTCTAGTGGGACCAAAGCAGGTTCTGCTAAACCCTCCTCTGACCCTAAGGAAGCAGAGTGCTTCTATTGCCACGTGAAGGGCCACTAGAAACGAAGATGCCCCAAATATCTGCAGGACATTAGAGATGGGAAAATAAAGCCCACCTATGCAGGTGTGTATTCTATTAAATTTAACAGCTCATCACTTGCTCCTTCATGAGTTCTTGATACAGGATGTGGTTTCAACATTTGTTCTGATTTGTAGGGCCTAAGAAGAAGTAGGGAGGTGGAACATGGGAAGATAAACTTGATTATGGGAAACAGAACATCGTCGCCTGTGACCAAAGTCGGAGTTTATTCTTTAATGTTGAGTAATGGGTTAGGATTAGATTTAAATAATTCTTGATATTTGCCAGATATGGCAAGGAACATCATTTCTTTTCATGGATTGTATAAACAAGGTTTCAGATATTCATTTGATAATAGTAATGTTTCTATTAATGTTTATTTGAATGGTGTGTTTTTATTTCAGTGCATTACCTTGTAATGGGATTTATGAATCTGTGTTAGTTGTTGATAATTTGGGAAATGATCTGTTGAATATTGATTTGTCCAATAGTTTGGACAAAGCATACTTGTGGCATTGTCGCCTTGGCCATGTAAACATGAAAACACATAGGCCAACTCCAAAACGATGGAGTCTTGGAGTCATTCGGCCTTCGGGACGATGACGTGTGTGAATCTTGCTTACATGGGAAGATGACAATTTCACCCTTTACTGGCACTTGTGAAAGGGGTGAGGGTCTATTGAATCTCATACACACTGATGCGTGCAAGCCCTTTAGATCCATCACAAGGGATGCTCGTTGCTTCTACGTGACTTTTACGGATGATTATAGCAGATATGGATATATCTACTTAATCAAGCAAAAGTCAGAAACCTTTGAAAAGTTCAAAGAGTTTAAGAATGAAGTGGAGAATCAGCTGGGCAGGAAAATCAAGATGCTTCGGTCAGACCGAGGATGAGAGTACCTAAGTCTTGAGTTTCACGACTATCAAAAGGAATACGGAATCGTTTCGCAATTGACGCCTCCGAGAATGCCACAATTGAATGGTGTGGCTGAGAGACGTAATCAGACCTTGTTGGACATGATTCATTCTATGATGAGTCGGGCTTCGTTACCGATAGCTTTCTGGGGGTACGCCTTAGAGACGGATGTCCATATCCTAAATTTAGTTCCCACCAAGAAGGTCGCAAAAACACCTCACGAGATGCGGACAGGGAAAGATCCCTCGTTAGCACATATCAAGGTTTGGGGTTGTGAGGCTTTCGTATGACGAGAGAATCACGACAAGCTCAAACCTCATAGTGAGAAGTGTTATTTCATCAGCTATCCACATAATTCATTTGGCTATCTCTTCTACAGACCGAGTGACAATGTTGTCTTCATTGCGAGGAGATGGGTTTTCCGAGAAAGAAAACTCATAAATCAAGAGGACAGTGAGAGGCAAATTGATCTTGAATAGATTCAAGAGCAAAGCGATGAAGGAACTTCTAAGACTGACACTCAACCTGAGGAAGAAACTCCTGTTGAACCTGTCGACGAGTCCTTACCTCTAAGACGTTCCAGTAGGGCTAGTGTTCCACCCCAGTTATATGGATTCCATTTTACCACTGAAGGGGATACATTTATTAGTGATAGTACACTAGTAAATTTGGACAAACCTAGCAGCTACAAGGAATCCATGGCAGGCCCAGAGTCTGCTAAGTAGAAAGAGGCAATGGACAATGTGATTCAGTCCATGTACGACAACCAAGTTTGGAATTTGGTTGATAATGTGTCGGGTCGTAAGACAGTCGGGTGCAAGTGGATCTTCAAGAAGAAGACAGACATGGATGGGAATGTGCACGCTTATAAAGCACGATTGGTTGTGAAGGGCTTTACTCAAACTCCTGGAGTTGACTATGATGAGACCTTCTCTCCAGTTGCCAAGATAAAGTCTATTAGGGTGATGCTCGCAATAGCTGCCTTTCATAATTATGAAATATGGCAGATGGACGTGAAAATTGCTTTTCTTAATGGAAAGTTGGCTGAGGATGTTTACATGAATCAGCCATAGGGTTTTGTCAATGAGAAGCATCCAAATAGAGTGTGTAAGCTTGAGAAATCCATTTATGGATTGAAGCAAGCATCTTGCAGATGGAACCTTTGTTTTGATGAGAAGGTCAGAGAGTTTGGCTTTCTGCGAAGCGAAGATGAGTCATGTGTTTATGTCAAGGCCAGTGGGAGTATATATATATATATATATATATATATATGTATGTGTGTATGTATGTATGTATGTATAAGAATAAGCTAGTCTTATCGCTAGTAGGCCTCATTCACGAAGCCAGTCTATAAGGTGGGTATAAGGTTGCTGCCTATAAAATGGCGCTTAATGGGTGTACACTCACACCCACCGCTTGCTTGACTGGTGGAGGGTCGTTAGCCGAACGGATAGGAGAGGGCACTTAATTCCTCATTACAAGTATAATGAATTACAAAGTAATTACAATGTTTTTACAAATTCCCAATCTTAGCTACTTTAGGGTAAAATGTGAAAATGATGTTATTCCATGGAATTACACTTTGCACCCTTGTCAAACGTTAGTGGAGCGGGCGTGGTTAATCGGCACACTAATTTGGGATTGACTCTAGTGGCGAAGGGTGGCTCGATGTTTATCATAGATCAATGGAGCGTGCGTGGCTAACCGTGTAACGACCCAATTTTTAAGTCCAAAAATTTCATTTAATTAAGCACTTTTCAAAACATTTGAAAATAGACAAAATTCGATCATATCACTTTCTTAAAACATATTATGTGTCTGAAAACCAAAACATGAAATCGATCATAGTGTCAGAGTACAAATCCCAGAATAATCCCATAGTGTAGAAAACAAGATGTGTGGATGATGTGCCGCTACCGAGCCAGCTCCTCCCCCTTTGTTGAAGAGGTACCTGAAACCAAAACCATAAACTGTAAGCATGAAGCTTAGTGAGTTCCCCCATCGTACCACAAACCATATAATCACATAACATACATACTGCCAGGCAATTCTGGTGTAACAGCCCGGAATTCCAGGTATCGTTATATTTATGATTTTTGGGTGTTTTAAGAGGGGACTCGGCGAGTTGGAGCTCAGACTCGCCGAGTAGGATCGCGGATCTGGTCGCGGGTTCGCGACTGGACTCGGCGAGTCCGCGCTGTTTAGCGAAACCCTAACCGTTCAGGTTTGGGACATATATAAGGGGCCTTATGGCCGTCATTGTTCACCCTAGTCCTGTGAGTGAAACCCTAACTCGATTGAGAGCATCTGGAGCAAGGTAGAAGACCATTATTGACCTTGGAAGTGTTATTTTGCAAGAAGGAGGAGGCTTTGTTAAGGGAACAACAGGAGAAGCCATATTTTGAGGGTTGGGGACACAGAACAACGTTATTCAGGTAATATTTTCGAGTTGTTCCCTTCTATGTTGATGTGTATATGGATTTAGGGTTTATTGAACCCTTTTGTGGCTAGATTGAGTGTTTCCTTAGTCCCCCAAGCGATTGGAACCCTATATTGGGACCCTTGGAAGTCCAGAATGTCCCATGCCTGAGCTTTTCGGGAATCAATGGAGGTTTTGGATTGGAATCTTTATGCCTTAGGTCAAAACGTAAATTATGAGTCATGGGGTGTATTATGAGCACCGAAATGAGGACTTTACGTGATGAACCAGTCTAGGAAGGCCAGACCTATGAATTGTCGGAGCAGATCTGACCTTAGAAAGCAGTTTGAGCGGTTGCATGGCATGGACTCGCCGAGTCCGATGAACAGACTCGGCGAGTAGCTTGAAGATTAACTGGGACTCGCCGCGTTGTTCTTCAGAATCGGCGAGTTGAGTCGGGGTGGCCCCGCGATTCTTCCAGGAGGAACTCGTCGAGTCAAGGGGGATACTCGACATGTAGAAAGGGAATGTTAGAGAATTGGTGAGAACATGTAGACTCGCCAAGTCGCCCTAGCGCTCGCCGAGTCCGGTCAAAGTTGACCGTTGACCGTTGACCAGAGTGGACCTGTGTTGACTTCTTAGGGATAGTCAACATTAGAGATATAAAGTGTTAACTAGGGACATATGATGTTATAGGAGGATTGTAGCTCGGCGGATCGAGCACGAGTGACTTCGGGATTTGCTAGCTTTCGATATTCACGAGGTGAGTCTTCTCACTGTACTGTACCCGGAAGGGTTTGACTGTGTGACCGGAAGGTCGGATATGATATGAGACATATGTGTTATGTGTGATAAGTTAATTGTTATATGTGCTATATATGATTTATGTGGGCCGGAAGGCATTATGTTATGGGCCAGAAGGCGAATATGTTATGGGCCGGAAGGCGTTGCAATGTGGACCGTAAGGTTGGCGTGGGTAGGACCGGAAGGTTTACCCAGCAGGGACGGAAGTCCCCTAAGACACATGGACCGGAAGGTCAAGGCCTGGAAAGGCGTATGTGTGTAAGTTGTATTTTGGGGAACTCACTAAGCATTTTGCTTACAGTTGTTATGTATGTGTTTCAGGTACTAGCGAGGACCGTGGGAAGGCGCCGGCGTAATCTGTACACACTGATAGATGTTTTGTGATCTTGGGATTTATATGATTTGTATTTTGACATGACACTTGGAATGTTTATGCCTTGTTTAAATGAAAATACTTTATTTTGAAATGAAAAATTGTTTGAAATTTACGTTGTTACAAATTGGTATCAGAGCCTTGGTTTGAGGGATTCGGGTGCACCTTCGGGCGTAACTGAACTCAAACCGAGGATTTGAGGAAAACTTTTAAAATAAAGGCATAAACTTTTGTAAATGATTTTGTGGTAAACAAGAAAGAAGCAGTGTGTACGATCAGTCAGCGCCCGAACGGTAAAGATCCCCAAAATACCTTACAATGTTATGTTAAGAGATAAGATATGATGTGAACTGTTATGCATGCTAGATGACTAGGTATTCATGATAGGACTAGAGTGGCCTGATTTGTGATGCCTTAGCCTAGGGAAGTTTGCCGATATGAGATGCTTTGATAGCGTGTAGATAGATAGTGCATATCAAAAGTAGAGTACTCACTATCCGGGGTTTGGGGAGGAAGATTTGGGAGGAATGCTGATGCGGTGTGGTCGGTAGTATTGGGCCCGTACTACCGAAGACACCGCGTCAGTGGGAGACCCAAGTAAGAATCGCTGGATATCAGAGACTGAGTAGGGTTGCGTTATCGAGTGCGATTATACTCGATGGAGTCTCTGATAGTTTATGTTGTATTTCAGAGACATCATGGTTAGACCACGCCACGGATCGAGTACGAGCGGTGTGAGTGACGAGGAGATTCGTCAGATGATTCATGAGGAGGTAGCTGCAGCGATCCGGGCTGAGATTCCGGAGATGTTTGGGTCTATTAAGACCACCTTGATGGAGACTTTTGATGAGCGGTACGCCGCATTGACCGAGGCTGCAGCCACTGCAGCTACCGCAGCTGTGGCCGCTGCCAGGCCACAGGGGGGTGACTCGTTGCTGTTTCGGGAGTTCAGCAACACGAAGCCACCTGAGTTTGATGGGACGCAGGATCCGATTGCTGCGATGAGGTGGATCGCTGATATTGAGGGGTGCTTCTACACTTGTTCATGTCCGGAGCATCTGAGGGTACGGTTCGCTTTGAACCAGCTCTGTCTGGGAGCGAAGGATTGGTGGAAGTTCGTGACGGTGAACTTCACTTTGGCAGAGATTTCAGCAGTGACATGGGAGAGGTTTACCTCTATGTTCAGAGACGAGTATGTTCCCCCGGTGGAGAGGGAACGATTGGTTCACGAGTTCTTGACCCTCAAGCAGGGTACTGATTCGGTTGCGGTGATCACGCGGAAGTTTCATGAGAGGGCGATGTTCTGCCCCGAGCTGGTGTCCACAGAGCAGGCTCGGATGAGCCGGTACTTGGGTGTTTTGAGGAGGGATATTCGGGAGTTTGTGTCAAACTCCACCTATCATACCTTTGCTGAGCTTCAGGCGAATGCCAGGAAGCGCGAGATCGAGTTGGAGACCCAGGCCAGGGAGGAGGCCGAGTCTCAGCGGGTGGACCGGCGGCCGGCTCAGTCTCAGCCGGCAGCCAAGCGGACTAAGTCCACCGATTCGATGACGGGAGGTCCGAAGGGCCGCACTTTTGGAAAGTGCGGCAATGGTTATGAGGGGACATGTCAATCTGGTGCTTGCTACAAGTGTGGCAAGGAGGGGCACATCGCTAGGGATTGCCCCAAGGGGTTTATGGTTTGCTTTCATTGCAACCAGACAGGCCATCGGAAGGCCGAGTGCCCTCAGCTTCTTCAGGGATCTGCACCTACTGCCAGGGCTACTGAGACTCGACCGGTGAAGGCCGAGGCCCCGAGGGCTCGTGGGACAGCCTTTCAGCTGACTGCGGAGGAGGTCTGCGCTGCGCCCGATGTTGTGGTAGGTATGCTTTATTTCATGTATTTATTTTGATGTCGAGATGTTATGCTTATGTTATGATATGCGTAGGTACTTTCCTTGTGAACTCTGTGCCTGCTTTAGTGTTATTTGACTCGGGTGCGAGTAGGTCCTTTGTATCTTTGGCTTTTAGTCAGCATATCAGCGTTAGTTGTGAGTCGTTGAGTCGGCCTCTGAGAGTTTCTATAGCTGACGAGAGAGTGATTTGTGCCGCGGAGGTTCTCCGGGGATGTGTGTTAGAGATTTTCGGGGTTGAGTTTCCGATTGATCTGATTCCTATTGCGATGGGTGATGTGTGTGTCATTGTGGGTATGGACTGGTTGAGCCGATTCGGCGCCGTCATCGACTGTGAGCGTCAGCTGGTGACTATACGAGACCCTAGTGGGGGAGTTCTTTCGGTGTACGGCGAGGGTACCCGTTCGGGATCAGCTTTTTGTTCGGCCGCTAGGGCGAGGCAGTGTCTACAACAGGGCTGTAAGAGTTTTGTGGCGTATGTGATGGATACGCGGGAGGTTTCCGAGAGACCGAGATCAGTTGAGGAGGTCCCAGTGGTGCGTGAGTTTCCAGATGTTTTCCCCGAGGAGTTGCCGGGAGTACCTCCTGTGAGGCAAGTAGAGTTTGGTATCGATCTGGTTCTGTGGGCCGCGCCTATCGCTAAGGTGCCTTATCGTCTTGCACCTCCAGAGATGCAAGAGTTGTCCTCGCAGCTTCAGGAGTTGCTGGGGAAGGGATTCATTCGGCCGAGCAGCTCACCGTGGGGAGCACCTATTCTGTTCGTCAAGAAGAAGGATGGTTCACACCGGATGTGCATTGATTACCGGGAGTTGAACAAGTTGACGGTCAAGAACCGTTACCTGTTACCGAGGATCGATGATTTATTCGATCAGTTGCAGGGAGCATCTTGGTTTTCCAAGATCGATCTGAGGTCGGGGTACCATCAGGTGAGAGTGCGGGATGAGGACGTCCAGAAGACATCGTTTAGGACGCGATATGGGCATTATGAGTTTGTGGTGATGCCTTTCGGGCTCACCAATGCCCCGGCTGTGTTCATGGATCTCATGAACAGGGTATGCAGGCCGATGTTGGATCGGTCAGTGATTGTATTTATCGATGATATTCTAGTGTATTCGAGATCTAGAGAGCATCATGAGGAGCATTTGAGGGAGGTCCTTGAGGTTTTGAGATCGGAGAAGCTTTATGCAAAGTTCTCCAAGTGTGACTTCTGGTTGCGGGAGGTCCAATTCCTAGGACATGTTGTTAATCAGGAAGGGATTCTGGTCGATCCGGCCAAAGTCGAGGCAGTGATGAGCTGGGAGGTGCCGAAGTCACCATCGGAGATCAGGAGCTTCCTTGGGTTGGCAGGGTATTATCGGAGATTTATTAAGGATTTCTCCAAGATCGCAGTGCCGCTCACCAGATTGACCCGGAACGGTGTTGCATTCTCATGGGGTCCCGAGCAGCAGACCTCCTTTGAGACACTTCGCCAAAGGTTGTGCAAAGCCCCAGTATTAGCTCTCCCGGAAGGGATGGAGGATTTTGTAGTATATTGCGATGCATCGATTTCGGGGCTGGGTGCAGTGTTGATGCAGAGGGGTCAGTGATAGCTTATGCGTCGAGGCAGCTGAAGCCTCATGAGGCGAGATATCCCACGCATGATTTAGAGTTGGGGGCAGTAGTGTTCGCTCTCAAGATTTGGCGTCGCTACTTGTATGGGGTTCGATGTACGATATACACGGACCATAAGAGCTTGAAGTATTTGATGGATCAGCCCAACCTAAATATGCGTCAGAGGAGGTGGTTGGATGTGGTCAAGGATTATGATTGTGAGATCCTGTACCACCCAGGCAAGGCTAATGTGGTAGCCGATGCATTGAGCCGCAGGGCGGAGAGCACTCCACTGCGAGATGTATGTTTGAGATTGACTGTAATAGCTCCAGTATTGGATGCTATTCGTGGGGCACAGGCTGAGGCTGTGCGACCAGAGATGCAGAAGAGAGAGCGGGTAGTTGGTTTGGTTTCAGAGTTCGTTACGGATGGACGAGGGCTTATGACGTTTCAGGGTCGGATTTGGGTACCATTCGTGGGTGGTACGCGTATTACTTTGATGGAAGAGGCTCATCGGTCGAAGTTTTCGATCCATCCGGGGGCTACGAAGATGTATTTGGATTTGAGGAAAGAGTATTGGTGGCCCTGTATGAAGAGGGATGTCGCATGGTTCGTTGAGAGGTGCTTGACCTGCCGCAGGGTTAAGGCCGAGCACCAGAGACCGCATGGCAAGTTGCAGCCATTGGAGGTTCCCGAATGGAAGTGGGAACAGATCACTATGGATTTCATCACCAAATTGCCGAGGACTGCCAGAGGAGTCGATGCAATTTGGGTGATTGTGGATAGGTTGACAAAGAGCGCTCACTTCCTTGCCATCAGTGAGAGTTCTTCAGCGGAGAAGTTGGCGGAGATATATGTGAGAGAAGTGGTATCTCGGCATGGGATGCCGATCTCGATTGTTTCAGACCGTGATGTGTGCTTCACTTCTAGGTTCTGGAAGAAATTTCATGAGGAGTTGGGTATTAGATTGCATTTTAGTACCGCATATCATCCCCAGACAGACGGTCAGAGTGAGCGGACGATTCAGACGCTCGAGGACATGCTTCGGGCGTGTGTGTTGGATTTTAGGGGTAGCTGGGATGCGTATTTGCCCTTGGCGGAGTTTTCCTACAACAACATCCATCATTCGAGCATCGGTATGCCACCCTTTGAGCTGTTGTATGGTAGGAGATGTCGGACCCCCATTTGTTGGGGAGAGGTGGGACAGAGAGTGATGGGCAGTACAGAGATCATGCTTCAGACAACAGAGCAGATTCAACAGGTTAGACAGAGGTTATTGACCGCCCAGAGCCGACAGAAAAGTTATGCAGACAGACGCCGGTCCGAGCTTGAGTTTCAGGTCGGCGACTTCATACTCCTGAAGGTCTCTCCTTGGAAAGGAGTGATTCGATTCAGGAAGAGGGGCAAGTTGGGGCCCTGGTATATTGGGCCTTTTCGTGTGATTGCGAGGGTAGGACGGGTGGCCTACCGTTTGGAGTTGCCAACGGAATTGAGACAGATTCACGACACTTTTCATGTGTCACAATTGAGAAAGTGTATAGTCGATGAGTCGGCAGTAGTTCCATTAGAGGACATTCAGGTGGATGCGAGCCTGAATTATGCCGATAGACCAGTGGCCATCAGAGATCGGAAGATCAAGGTTCTGAGGAATAAGGAGATACCTATGGTGTTAGTTCAGTGGCAGCACCGGAAGGGATCGGAAATGACCTGGGAGCCGGAGCGTGAGATGCGGGAGCAGCATCCGGAGGTATTTTCAGAGTGAGACTTCGAGGACGAAGTCTAGTCCTAGTGAGGGAGAGTTGTAACAGCCCGGAATTCCAGGTTTCGTTATATTTATAATTTTTGGGTGTCTTAAGAGGGGACTCGGCGAGTTGGAGCTCAGACTCGCCGAGTAGGATCGCGGATCTGGTCGCGGGTTCGCGACTGGACTCGGCGAGTCCGGATATGGACTCGGCGAGTCCGCGCTATTTAGCGAAACCCTAACCGTTCAGGTTTGGGACATATATAAGGGGCCTTATGGCCGTCATTGTTCACCCTAGTCCTGTGAGTGAAACACTAATTCGATTGAGAGCATCTGGAGCAAGGTAGAAGACCATTATTGACCTTGGAGGTGTTATTTTGCAAGAAGGAGGAGGCTTGGTTAAGGGAACAACAGGAGAAGCCATATTTTGAGGGTTGGGGACACAGAACAACGTTATTCAGGTAATATTTTCGAGTTGTTCCCTTCTATGTTGATGTGTATATGGATTTAGGGTTTATTGAACCCTTTTGTGGCTAGATTGAGTGTTTCCTTAGTCCCCCAAGCGATTGGAACCCTATATTGGGACCCTTGGAAGTCCAGAATGTCCCATGCCTGAGCTTTTCGGGAATCAATGGAGGTTTTGGATTGGAATCCTTATGCCTTAGGTCAAAACGTAAATTATGAGTCATGGGGTGTATTATGAGCACCGAACTGAGGACTTTACGTGATGAACCAGTCTAGGAAGGCCAGACCTATGAATTGTCGGAGCAGATCTGACCTTAGAAAGCAGTTTCAGCGGTTGCATGGCATGGACTCGCCGAGTCCGATGAACAGACTCGGCGAGTAGCTTGAAGATTAACTGGGACTCGCCGAGTTGTTCTTCAGACTCGGCGAGTTGAGTCGGGGTGGCCCCGCGATTCTTCCAGGAGGAACTCGTCGAGTCAAGGGGGATACTCGACGTGTAGAAAGGGAATCTTAGAGAATTGGTGAGAACGTGTAGACTCGCCGAGTCGCCCTAGCGCTCGCCGAGTCCGGTCAAAGTTGACCGTTGACCGTTGACCAGAGTGGACCTGTGTTGACTTCTTAGGGATAGTCAACATTAGAGATATAAAGTGTTAACTAAGGACATATGATGTTATAGGAGGATTGTAGCTCGGCGGATCGAGCACGAGTGACTTCGGGATTTGCTAGCTTTCGATATTCACGAGGTGAGTCTTCTCACTATACTGTACCTGGAAGGGTTTGACTGTGTGACCGGAAGGTCGGATATGATATGAGACATATGTGATATGTGTGATAAGTTAATTGTTATATGTGCTATATATCATTTATGTGGGCCGGAAGGCATTATGTTATGGGCCGGAAGGCGAATATGTTATGGGTCGGAAGGCGTTGCAATGTGGACCGTAAGGTTGGCGTGGGTAGGACCGGAAGGTTTACCCAGCAGGGACGGAAGTCCCCTGAGACACATGGACCGGAAGGTCAGGGCCTGGAAAGGCGTATGTGCCTAAGTTGTATTTTGGGGAACTCACTAAGCATTTTGCTTACAGTTGTTATGTATGTGTTTCAGGTACTAGCGAGGACCGTGGGAAGGCGCCGGCGTGATCTGCACACACTGATAGATGTTTTGTGATCTTGGGATTTATATGATTTGTATTTTGACATGACACTTGGAATGTTTATGCCTTGTTTAAATGAAAATACTTTATTTTGAAATGAAAAATTGTTTGAAAATTTACGTTGTTACATCTGGGGTGCCCGACCTACCCGGTACGACCATTTTGGGGTGCCGACCTACTCGTGCGACCATTCTGGGGTGCCGTCCTACTCGTGTCAAACCATTCTGGGGTGCTGACCTACCAATGTCAAGCCGTTCTAGGGTGCTGACCTACCCGTCGGTCCTAACAACCAACTCTCGGTGACTATTCCACCCCTACTGCTACTATCTCATATATCATTCATAAACATATTATTAGACATATCTGGGATGCCTGACCTACCCTTCGGTCCTAACAACCGAACTTGGAGACTATTCCCCTCCTACTACTCCTATCACATATAACATATCATGCCAGCATACAAACATATAAGCACATACTGTCAGACAAATCTGGGGTCCCTGACCTACCCTTCGGTCCTAACAACCGAACACTACTACTATCACATATAACATATCTTGCCAACATACAACATATCAGGTAGCAGCAAACCAAGATGATATCACAAAGACAATCATCTAACATACAACTCCTACTGGTGGGCCGACATTGTGGCCGTAGACCCACCGCTACTGGAAGGTAACTCACCTCGTAGTAGCTGCTGATCTGTGTGGGAATCCTCTAATTGCTGCCGTCGCTGCTTCGGAAATTCTCTCGCTATAATTCCCACAAAACACTTAGTTAGAACCAATATCTACTCTTAGGGTAAAATGGCCATTTTACCTCTGACCAAGTCAAAGTCAAAGTCAACTTCCAGTTGACCTGACTCGCCGATTTGGCTCGCCAAGTCGCCGAGTCCCTATCCTTTCATTTGTCCTTATAACCATCTCTACTCGTCGAGTTCGGCAATGACTCGACAAGTTTTCCTTCTAATTGAACATCGACAGAATCTTCATCCGACTCGTCGAGTTGTATGAAAAACTCGTCGAGTTCCTCTTCGACTGATACACAAGTCCTCTCCTTGACTCGCCGAGTTGTATGAACAACTCGTCGAGTTCATCTTCATCCTTAAGAAGATTGCCTTGGACTCGTCGAGTCTGCTCATGCACTCGCCGAGTCCGATGAAATTCCGAATATTGGCTTAGTCCAGAACTTTGGGTCACTCCCCGAGACTCCCTAATACCTTTCCACACTCAACTGGGTCCTTTTGACCCACAACTGATATGGGACAAAAACCTAGGACTCACTGAGTCTAAGAATGGACTCGTCGAGTTGGTCACATCCTTTCAATAAATGTTCGATTTCAGACGTACAATCCTTGACCAAAAGATAGATCTATGCTTCTACAATCGATCTAGCACATAAAGTTACAAACATTACGTGCATGCATGGGACATTGATCTCAAAAAGACATAACACAAGCTCTTAAGGTGCATGCGACCTTTCATGGTTGCAAAAGCCAGTCAACTCTGCCTAGTGACCCCTTAAATGATGTGATCCAGAAGCTTTAGCCCCTAACCATGTTTGCAAACATGGTTGACTAGCTAAAATGGCTCATAAAGCCCTAAAACCACACAAAATGGGATCTATCAAATGGAAGAGAAAGGTACAAACTTTTTACCTTCAATGATCTGAAAATGGTGCACAAACTCGGATCCCTTTAACCTTCTCTTGATCCTTCAAGCTTTTCCTTCCTTCCTTGAATCACAAGAACACCAAAATCACTTCAAATGCCTTAGATTTGCTTCAATAACGGATAGGGTTTGCTATGGGGGTCTTATGGGAGCAAATGGGATGAAGGAGGCCGAGTTAAAGTGTTTAAATAGGGTGTAAACCCTCGGATTAGGATTTTTATCCAGACAGGGCCTACTCGCTGAGTCTAGGACCCGACTCGTCGAGTCCACGGCTTAAACCCCGCGTCTCATCCCGCTTCTACTCGGCGAGTTTTTCCTTTAACTCGCCGAGTCCAAGGCCAAAATGCAAAAATATTTAACGAGATAAATAAAAGAATACGCACCAGGAACCAGGTGCTACAAATCTCCCCCGCTTATTGTAGACTTCGTCTTCGAAGTTTGCTGCTCATACCCGAAATAGCTCGGGATAATGCTCCATCATATTGTCCACCGACACCCAAGTCCATATTGAGCCCTTACAGTGCTGCCATTGCAACTTCACGAGCTCCACCCTCTTGTTCCTCAAATCCTTCAACTTCCGGTCAAGGATTGCCACCGGTCGCTCAATGTAGTTTAGGCTGCCATCAACCTGAATGTCCTCCAAACGCACCAATGCGGAGTCGTCTACTAGGCACTTTTGCAGCTGAGAAACATGAAAAGTATTGTGTATCTGACTGAGTTCGGCTGGCAAATCCAGCCTATACGCCACCTTGCCCACCCGGGCTATAACCCTGAACGGTCTAATATACCTGGGGCCCAACTTGCCCCGCTTCCTGAATCGGATAACGCCTTTCCAAGGCGAAACCTTCAGGAGAACCATATCCCCGACCTAGAACTCCAAGTCTAATCGACGCTTGTTGGCATAGCTTTTCTGCCGACTCTGAGCAGTCTGAAGCCTGCTCCGGACCTGCTGAATCTTCTCTGTTGTCTTGAGCACTACCTCAGTGCTCCCCTGTAACAACCCGAAATTTCATGTCACTTCTTGTACCTCAACTTGTAATCCAATCCGATCAATCAGACGTCATTTCAATTTCGTTTCCAATTTCGCCATTTTATTAAGTCATTAATTTATATTGACCTAAAATGACTTAATGGGTGTCTTAATACGTTTAGAAATCATTTTAACACCCCACTTTAGTGATCGGAATAATTATATAATCGACCATATAGAGTCACGACAATTTAGTCGGGTATGACCAAAAGCCTCACTTAACGTCAGTATCGGGTAGAATTCCGTCATGTCCAATTCCCGAAAACTATATAAAGTGTTTTAAGACTTCATTTAAAGCCTTTGGCCAATTTTTCACTAAACTCTCACAACCTCTCTCCTCAAGCTAGAATTAAGGTCCAAACATCAAGTTTAAGGCTTCAAATCTTTAAGGTAACCTCCCTAGCATGTTATTCAACATCTTAAGCCTTCAAATTGATGAGTTAATTGAGTTTTGGGACCAATAACATGAGTTTACGTCCAAGGAGCAAGCTTGGGCCGTAAACTCCATTAAAAGGGGTTTTTAAGCCAAATTACCCTTCCAAATCAAAGTTGGGACTTAGATATGACTATAAGGCTTGCAAATCTAGACTTAAAACAATTAAAACATGAATTATGAAGGACAAAGAGAGTTTACGGCCAAGGTATGTTCTTGGGCCGTAAACTCCTCTTAAATGGGGATTTAGTGCCTTAAAACATGTCAAAATGCTTTCAAACTCAACCAATGGCCTTGTGGTAAAATCTAGATGCATCTAAAAATAGTTTAAAGGTTTGAAACATATTAAAAATGTCATTTATAGGAGTTTACGGCCTAGGAACTCACCCTTGGCCGTAAACTCATAAAACCATGTTAATGATGCATCAAATACACTCAAATGGCTTGTATAAATTTCTAGAATCACATGTGATTTTTTTAAGCATCAAAAACTATATTTTTCATGGGTAAAGGAGAGTTTACGGCCTTAGAACATACCTCTAGGCCATAAACTCCAATAAGTGTGTTAAATGGTAACCTAAATTCATAACAATGCTTAGAAAATTAGTTAGAATCACATGTGATTGTCCTATAAAGCTCAAATCAATTTTTCCTTGGCCATAGGTGAGTTTACGGCCGTAAACTCTTATGGGGTGGCCGTAAACTCCCTTTTAAATGTTAAAATTTCATTCCAAGTGTTCCAAGGCATTTTAGATAATCCATTCTAGCAATCCCCATGTCCATTTAAGCCCTTAAACCATCAAAATCACACCAACATGAGTTTACGGCCGTAAACTCATGTGTGGGTGTGTTTTGTGGTTGTAAACTCAATTAAATGTTTACATATGGAGAGTAAACTCAAGTCCCAAGTCCTTAGTGCCTTTACACGTCCGAAGATGTCACCCGGGTCACTCCAAACGCTCATTTTGAGGTGTTTAACCTCGTTGGAGTGTAATGTTCCATATGATTAGTGAATGTATCCCTAATAGTATATATATGGACATTATTTCATTTTACATAGGGTCATCGCAAGTAAACAATCCCCGAATCAACGTCTAGTATCCAAAACCGACACATTCTCGAGTCCGGTGAGTTCATACCCCTACCCTTTTTCACTGTTTTTCACTGTTTTCAGGGGGGGGAACACAAGCAAAGTACAAGGGTTTTCTTGTACTCAAAACTTATTTTCATGTGTGTACTTCACATTTCATATGCTTTTAATATTGATTACACAACTGATAACGAGTTGAATACACAGATTACTTAAATATTTATTTGTGAAATGAGTTTTATAAACTGTTATGTTTTATATATTTCACAAATGGTTTCCACATTTTATCAGTTAAAAGCATGACTTATAACACATGAATAATATATTTTGTACACTGTCTTGTCCTCGGTAACATTCCACAGAAATACGTGAATGGAGGATTATACTATTATTACTAGTAAATTTGTTATTCCGTATGATTGGAGACACGTCCTCGGCAAACACTCCACAGAGATACCGAGTGGAGGACTACATCTGTAACCAGAATCTCTGGAATTTAGAGAGCATGACTTGAGTGTATAGATCTATACGGGGCTGACTACCCCACACCTGGCTGCTAGCTACAGTCGAACCAAAATGGTTCAAGGGTGACGAAAGTCATAAGGATTGTGGACTACTTATTGCCACAAGGTTGTGGACTACTTATTGCCACAGGTTCAGTCTTTAGTATGGTTATGGAACTCGCAACTAGGATAACAGAGATTTACTTATAGTAATAATGAACCACATACTACATTTTACAGATAACCAGGATTTAGTTTACATCTTTTACATCTTTTACAAATGATAACCAACATTCAGGACGGTATGGGACCTTCCTGGGAAGTCTTGTACATAACCAGGTCTAACAAAATACACCTTTTACATTGAAAACCAAAATACAGGAAAGCATGGGGCATTCCTGGGTAACATTCACATAATCAGAAAAGAGTAACCAACTGAATAACATTACATCTTTTACAATAACCACCCTTCAGGAAAGTATGGGACTTTCCTGGGAATACACTGACACATTAAAGACATAAAACAATGAATTGGATAACTAAACCATACCTTACTTTTATGAAACAATAATCAACTTTAAGATAATATGGGATTTTCTTGGCGTGTGTTACATTTTCAGAAACAGAAAAGAAACATAAACATTTTCACAAAACTACTTATGAACTCACCAGCGTTATGCTGATTTTCAAACTGCTTGTGTTCTCAGGTCATCGATAGTACATGTACCCGAAGACTTACTTTATTTAGGATCGTGTGCGTGCAAGGCTCGTTCATTTTGTTTATATCTATATTATGTATAACAACTGTATAAACTGTGTCTTTTGAAACAAATTGTAAAACTTTTAATATGTAATGTAATGTTTGTTTCACTTTACTTACTATGTACATTGGATTTGATACTCAACGTGGAGTCAACCCCGGAAATGTTTCCGCCTCCGGTTTTCGGGGTGTGACAGATTGGTATCAGAGCCCTTGTTTATAGTGAATAAAGTATACCAAACCTTACATGGTATAAAACTATAAACACTAAAGGGCCTAAGTGCTCTGAAATAAAAGTATCTCCAGACTACAAGTATTTTCAAAGATATACAAGTATATCGAACCGTCGAGATTCGTATCTATAAGTAGAACAAAATATAAGTAAATGGGTGTTGTGTATTGCAGTTAAACCTGGGCAGTTATGTAGTCGTGTCTAGGGTCAATATAGCCTGGCCAACTATATTCATTCGAGACACGGCCAACATGTGCTTGGGAGTGATTGTGGTATGCGGCATGCCTAAAACTTACCTTAATACCACAAACATCGAGCCAGTATTGTAGCAAACCATGAAATACTATGGGAGTATTTCTCGAACAATCGTACATGTATAGACCCCCGATCATTCCATTAGCAATAGTATGCTTGCTTTAATAACTCTTTCCCGCTTTACCGCTTAATTGGAATAAATACCTATCATATCTCTCGATTTAGAGGACTTATCATCCTCTCTCTCTTTATTGATCTTATTAGATCAAGATGCCTCCCAGGAAGACACCCAGCTCCAACAATCCTCCGCCACCTCCTCCTGAAATTGATCCCGTGTTATTTCAAACAGCTGTTACCGCCGCGGTGGCAGCTGCCATGTCTCAGCTAAATACCGGTGGTTCAGGAGGTAGTAATCAAAGTCAAGATGGTAATCAGGAACGCCGTAAGGAGGGTTCCTATAAGGACTTCATGAATGCGAAGCCTTCTTTTTTCAATGGCACTGGTGGTGTCATTTCCAATCCATCTTCGAAATCTGTGCCTGTGATGAGTCCGATAAGGTCAAGTTCGTAGCTTGTACCTTCCTTGATAAAGCATTGACTTGGTGGAATGGCCGAGTCAAATCCTTAACTCTCTTAGTAGCCAATGCCATCGGCTGGGAGACTATGAAAGAACTCCTCCTTGCTGAATATTCTCCCAGAGGCGAAATGCAGAAGCTAGAGCACGAGCTCTGGAACCTGAAGATGAAAGGTTCCGAAATTGCTGCCTACACTTCCCGATTTGATGATCTTGCCCTTCTCTGCCCTGGGCTAGTCACCCCTGAAAGCAAAAAGATCGAGAGGTTTATTTGGGGGTTAACCAATCCGACCAAAGGTCATGTCTTAGCTGCTCGCCCAGATACTTATGATAGTGCTAAGACTTTAGCCCAAGCTATAATTCACCACAGTGATGATGTTGAGGAAGCCACCACTGCTACCCCTGAGTCGACCAAAAGCAGTGGTGAGAAAAGAAAATTCTGGAAGAAAAAGAAGGGTCAATCTTCCCAAGGCTCCTCCAAAAGACAACAAACAGTAGCAGTTCATGCTGCTACTACCCCCGTAGCTGCTGCTTCTGTTGTGGGATCCACAGCACCAACTCCTACCAGTCGATATATTGGTAACCTCCCTCTTTGTGAAAAATGCAAGTATCACCACAACCCTGGTCCCGGTCGAGAACTATCCTGTACCAATTGTGGTAAGAAGGGGCACACTGTTCGATATTGCAAAGCTCCGACTCAATCAACAAATCAATCTTCTGGAACAGGCGTTGGTTAAGCCTGTTATAACTGTGGTGAGGCCGGGCACTTTAAAAGGAACTGCCCCAAGAAGACTACTGCTGGCAACACCGGAAGGGTCCTTGCTATGGGACGGGAAGAAGCAGTCGCCGATCCCAATGTTGTCTCGGGTACGTTTCTTCTCGACAACTCGTATGCTAATATTCTTTTCGATTCGGGTCCTGAAAGAAGTTTTATTAGTCATGCATTCAAACATAACCTAAAACATAATTCCCAACCCCTAACCAAAATATTTACCGTCGAAATGGCAAACGGAGAGAAAGAAAGTGCGAGTGAGGTATTCGTAGATTTCACTCTTACCTTAAACGACCATTCATTTCCTATCGATCTTATGCCCGTATCAATAAAGAGCTTTGATGTCATTATTGGCATGGATTGGTTGAGTCCCAATCATGCAGATATCCTTTGCTTCGAAAAAGCCATCCGTCTTAACCTTCCTTCGGGTCAAACTCTAGTAATCTATGGCGATAAACTCGGTTCCAACCTTCGTATCATTTCCTGCATCAAAGCTCAGAAACTCCTGCGAAAGGAGTGTATTGCATTCTTAGCCCATGTAATCAATGAGAAACAAGAAGTTAAAGACCTTGCGAGCATCCCCGAGGTCTGTAATTTTCCTGATGTGTTTCCCGAAGAGCTTCCAGGAATTCCTCCCGAACGTTAGGTCGAGTTCCGTATTGACCTAATTCCTGGGGCTACTCCTGTAGCGAAGTCTCCATATCGCTTAGCTCCAGCAAAAATGCAGGAGCTATCCAGTCAACTTAACGAGCTGCTTGGCAAAGGATTCATTAGACCGAGTTCCTCACCCTGGGGAGCCCCGGTTTTGTTTGTCAAGAAGAAGGATGGATCCTTTTGTATGTGTATTGATTATCATGAGCTAAACAAGTTGACTGTCAAAAACCGATATCCTCTTCCTCGAATAGATGACCTTTTCGATCAACTCCAGGGAGCCAGTTACTTATCTAAGATAGACCTTCGATCAGGGTACCATCAGTTGCGAGTTCATGAAAATGATGTGCCCAAAACAACTTTCAGGACTCGATATGGACACTACGAGTTCGTAGTGATGCCCTTTGGTTTAACCAACGCACCAACAGTGTTCATGGATCTGATGAACCGGGTGTGTCGTCCTTATTTGGATAAGTTTGTCATAGTATTCATCGATGACATACTCGTCTATTCCCGAAGTGAAGAAGACCACAATCAACATTTGAGGCTAGTGTTGGAGACCCTGCAATCCGAGAGGTTATACGCGAAATTTTCAAAATGTGAGTTCTGGATACGGAAGGTATTCATGTCGATCCCTCCAAGATTAAAGCAATAGAGAATTGGTCAGCACCGAAGACACCCACAGAAATCCGACAATTCTTGGGTCTCGCTGGCTATTATCGAAGGTTCATCCAAAACTTTTCCAGAATCGCCAAACCTCTAACCACTCTAACACAGAAAGGTGTACCCTTTTGTTGGGGTGATAAGCAAGAAACCGCATTTCAGACGTTGAAGAAAGCTTTATGCAGCGCACCTGTTCTGTCCCTGCCCGAAGGGACAGAGGACTTTGTTGTCTATTGCGACGCGTCAACTCAAGGTTTAGGCTGTGTACTTATGCAGAGAGGAAAAGTAATTGCTTATGCTTCTAGGCAGTTGAAATCCCACGAGGTCAACTATACCACACACGACTTGGAGCTAGGAGCCGTAGTTTTTGCATTGAAGGTTTGGAGGCATTATCTTTACGGAACCAAGTGCACGATCTTCACCGACCATAAGAGCCTACAACATATCTTCGACCAAAAAGACTTGAATATGAGACAAAGGCGATGGGTAGAATTACTCAGTGATTATGAGTGTGAAATCCGTTACCATCTCGGCAAGGACAATGTGGTAGCAGATGCCCTTAGCCGAAAGGAGAATACCAGCAACAAGGTGAGGAGTCAGTCGATAATCATCCATTCCAACCTACCCATGCAAATCCGAGAAGCTCAGTTAGAAGCCCTGAAACCCGAGAACATGACAACTGAAGCTTTGAGAGGGACGGAAAAGAAACTTGAGATCAGAAGTGATGGAGTCCATTGTTTTATGGATCGAATCTGGATTCCCATGTCCCGAGGATTTAGAGAATTAGTCATGGAGGAAGCACATAGAACCAGATACTCTGTTCACCCGGGCTCTGACAAGATGTACTTAGATCTCAAGAAACAATATTGGTGGCCAAATATGAAGGTTGAGATAGCTTCATTTGTGGGCAAGTGTGTGACTTTCGTCAAAGTAAAAGTTGAACATCAGAAACCCTCGGGTCTGCTCTAACAACCTGAGATACCTGAATGGAAATGGGAGATGATCACCATGGATTTCATCACCAAACTACCCAAGTGCTCGAGTGGGTATGATACCATTTGGGTGATTGTCGATCGTTTGACAAAATCAGCTCACTTCGTTCCAATCAAAGAATCATACAAGATGGAAAGACTCGCACGGATATATATTCAAGAGGTAGTCCGACTACACGGAGTACCTGCATCCATTATCTCTGATCGAGATAGCAGGTTTACTTCCCGATTTTGGCAGTCTCTCCAGAAAGCCCTTGGAACCCAAATGGACATGAGCACGGCATACCATCCTCAGACCGGCGATCAAAGCGAGAGAACAATACAAACCCTGGAGGACATGCTTAGGGCATGTGTCATTGACTTTAGAAAGTCGTGGGACGCACATCTACCTTTGATCGAATTCTCGTACAACAACAGTTACCACACCAGCATTAGGGTTGCCCCGTTCGAAGCCCTATACGGTCGCAAGTGCAGATCCCCTCTGTGTTGGGCAGAGGTAGGAGATACACAGTTAGCCAAGAGTCGAGTCCCCGACAGCGCACTTACTGGTCCTAAGATCATCCGTGAAACCACTGAGAAAATTATCCAAATCCGTGAACGACTAAAGGCCTCGCGCGATCGTCAGAAGAGTTACGCTGATAATCGTCGGAAACTACTAGAATTCCAGGTTGGGGACCGTGTTCTGTTGAAGGTCTCACCCTGGAAAGGCACTGTACGTTTCGATAAACGTGGGAAACTTCATCCGAGGTACATTGGACCTTTTGAAATCATCGCCAGAGTTGGTTCGGTAGCCTATAAGCTTCATTTACCTCACGAACTTAGTAACATCCATCCCGTCTTTCATGTTTCAAACCTCAATAAGTGCCTATCCGATGAAACTCTAGTGATTCCATTAGACGAGATTGAGATCGATGAAAACCTTAACTTTGTGGAGGAACCAATCGAAATCATGGATCGAGAAGTCAAACATACGAAACAGAGTCGCATCCCGTTGGTGAAGGTTCGCTGGAATGCCAAGCGGGGACCGGAGTTCACTTGGGAGCGAGAAGACTCGATGAAACAAAAATATCCGCAACTCTTTCTAGATCCATGATTTGTATTTTCTCTTATCTCTTGTCTTGAATTCCGGGACGAAATTCCCTCTAACGGGGGATAATGTAACAACCCGAAATTTCATGTCACTTCTTGTACCTCAACTTGTAATCCAATCCGATCAATCAGACGTCATTTTCAATTTCGTTTCCAATTTTGCCATTTTATTAAGTCATTAATTTATATTGACCTAAAATGACTTAATGGGTGTCTTAATACGTTTAGAAATCATTTTAACACCCCACTTTAGTGATCGGAATAATTATAGAATCGGCCATATAGAGTCACGACAATTTAGTCGGGTATGACCAAAAGCCTCACTTAACGTCAGTATCGGGTAGAATTCCGTCGTGTCCAATTCCCGAAAACTATATAAAGTGTTTTAAGACTTCATTTGAAGCCTTTGGCCAATGTTTCACTAAACTCTCACAAGCTCTCTCCTCAAGCTAGAATTAAGGTCCAAATCTCAAGTTTAAGGCTTCAAATCTTTAAGGTAACCTCCCTAGCATGTTATTCAACATCTTTAGCCTTCAAATTGTTGAGTTAATTGAGTTTTGGGACCAAGAACAAGAGTTTACGGCCAAGGAGCAAGCTTGGGCCGTAAACTCCATTAAAAGGGGTTTTTAAGCCAAATTACCCTTCCAAATCAAAGTTGGGACTTAGATATAACTATAAGGCTTGCAAATCTAGACTTAAAACAATTAAAACATGAATTATGAAGGACAAAAGAGAGTTTACGGCCAAGGTATGTTCTTGCGCCGTAAACTCCTCTTAAATGGGGATTTAGTGCCTTAAAACATGTCAAAATGCTTTCAAACTCAACCAATGGCCTTGTGGTAAAATCTAGATGCATCTAAAAATAGTTTAAAGGTTTGAAACATATTAAAAATGTCATTTATAGGAGTTTATAGCCTAGGAACTCACCCTTGGCCGTAAACTCATAAAACCATGTTAATGTTGCATCAAATACACTCAAATGGCTTGTATAAATTTCTAGAATCACATGTGATTTTTTTAAGCATCAAAAACTATCTTTTTCATGGGTAAAGGAGAGCTTACGGCCTTAGAACATACCTCTAGGCTGTAAACTCCAATAAGTGTGTTAAATGGTAACCTAAATTCATAACAATGCTTAAAAAATTAGTTAGAATCACATGTGATTGTCCTATAAAGCTCAAATCAATTTTTCCTTGGGCATAGGTGAGTTTACGGCCGTAAACTCTTATGGGGTGGCCGTAAACTCCCTTTTAAATGTTAAAATTTCATTCCAAGTGTTCCAAGGCATTTTAGATAATCCATTCTAGCAATCCCCATGTCCGTTTAAGCCCTTAAACCATCAAAATCACACCAACATGAGTTTACGGCCGTAAACTCATGTGTGGGTGTGTTTTGTGGTTGTAAATTCAATTAAATGTTTACTTATGGAGAGTAAACTCAAGTCCCAAGTCCTTAGTGCCTTTATACGTCCGAAGATGTCACCCGGGTCACTCCAAACGCTCATTTTGAGGTGTTTAACCTCGTTGGAGTGTAATGTTCCATATGATTAGTGAATGTATCCCTAATAGTATATATATGGACATTATTTCATTTTACATAGGGTCATCGCAAGTAAACAATCCCCGAATCAACGACTAGTATCCAAAACCGACACATTCTCGAGTCCGGTGAGTTCATACCCCTACCGTTTTTCACTGTTTTTCACTGTTTTCAGGGGGGGAACACAAGCAAAGTACAAGGGTTTTCTTGTACTCAAAACTTATTTTCATGTGTGTACTTCACATTTCATATGCTTTTAATATTGATTACACAACTGATAACGAGTTGAATACACAGATTACTTAAACATTTATTTGTGAAATGAGTTTTATAAACTGTTATGTTTTATATATTTCACAAATGGTTTCCACATTTTATCAGTTAAAAGCATGACTAATAACACATGAATAATATATTTTGTACACTGTCTTGTCCTCGGTAACATTCCACATAAATACGTGAATGGAGGATTATACTATTATTACTAGTAAATTTGTTATTCCGTATGATTGGAGACACGTCCTCGGCAAACACTCCACAGAGATTCGCGAGTGGAGGACTACACCCGTAACCAGAATCTCTGGAATTTAGAGAGCGTGACTTGAGTGTATAGATCTATACGGGGCTGACTACCCCACACCTGGCTGCTAGCTACAGCCGAACCAAAATGGTTCAAGGGTGACAAAAGTCATAAGGATTGTGGACTACTTATTGCCACAAGGCTGTGGACTACTTATTGCCACAGGTTCAGTCTTTAGTATGGTTATGGAACTCGCAACTAGGATAACAGAAATTTACTTATAGTAATAATGAACCACATACTACATTTTACAGATAACCAGGATTTAGTTTACATCTTTTACATCTTTTACAAATCATAACGAACATTCATGACGGTATGGGACCTTCCTGGGAAGTCTTGTACATAACCAGGTCTAACAAAATACATCTTTTACATTGAAAACCAAAATACAGGAAAGCATGGGGCATTCCTGGGTAACATTCACATAATCAGAAAAGAGTAACCAACTGAATAACATTACATATTTTACAATAACCACCCTTCAGGAAAGTATGGGACTTTCCTGGGAATACACTGACACATTAAAGACATAAAACAATGAATTGGATAACTAAACCATACCTTACTTTTATGAAACAATAATCAACTTTAAGAAAATATGGGATTTTCTTGGCGTGTGTTACATTTTCAGAAACAGAAAGGAAACATAAACATTTCCACAAAACTACTTATGAACTCACCAACGTTATGCTGATTTTCAAACTGCTTGTGTTCTCAGGTCATCGATAGTACAGGTACCCGAAGACTTACTTGATTCAGGATCGTGTGCGTGCAAGGCTCGTTCATTTTGTTTATATCTATATTATGTATCACAACTGTATAAACTGTGTATTTTGAAACAAATTGTAAAACTTTTAATATGTAATGTAATGTTTGTTTCACTTTACTTACTATGTACATTGGATTTGATACTCAACGTGGAGTCAACCCTGGAAATGTTTCCGCCTCCGGTTTTCGGGGTGTGACATCCCCATTACCCTTTGGCCAACCTCGCCCCAACATATCGGGATCTTGCATTACCTCCCGTATAGCATCTCGAAGGGAGGGCGATCAATGCTCGCATGATAGCTATTGTTATAGGAGAACTCTGCCAATGGAAGGTAGGTATCCCAACTACCTCCAAAGTCTAATACGCATGCTCGCAGCATATCCTCCAGGGTTTGGATGGTCCGCTCGATCTGACCATCTGTGTGCGGGTGAAAGACGGTGCTAAAATGTAGACGAGTACCCAACTCGTCATGAAACTTCTTCAAAACCTGGAAGTGAACCGAACATCCCTGTCCGAAATCATCGAAACTGGCACACCGTGCCGTGCCACCACCTCCCAAATATAAACGTCGGCCAACTTTTCGGCCGAGATGCTCTCCTGAATCGGGATAAAATGGGCGCTCTTGGTCAATTGGTCGACGATGACCCAGATCGAATCCACTCCCTGCGCGGTCCTGGGAAGCTTTGTGATAAAATCCATCGTGATGTCTTCCTATTTCCACAGTGGAATATCCAACGGTTGCATCTTGTCGTGAGCTCTCTGATGCTCAGCCTTGACCTTCCTGCAGGTCAGGCACCTTTCCACGAACCACGCTACATCCCGCTTCATGCAGGGCCACCAATAGTCCAGAATAAGATCCCTATACATCTTCGTCGCCTCGGGATGAATGGAAAATCGAGATTTGTGCGCCTCTTCCATCAGAACATGGCGTACACCCCCGTGGTATTGCACCCACACCCTACAGTGTAGTGTCAGTAATCCTCGGCTTTCATAGTCAAAGGAGGAAACCTTCCTTACGATCCGCTCGCTCTTCCAATGTTCCTCCTTCATGACCTCCTGCTGGGCCTCTCGAATCTGCTCCAATAGTGGAGTCACCACTGTCATCCTCAGACAGACATCCCTGATCGGCGCTGCCTTGCGGCTAAGCGCGTCGGCCACCACATTGGCCTTCCACGGGGGGTAAAGGATCTCGCAATCGTAATCCATTACCACGTCTATCCACCGACGCTGCCTCATGTTTAGATTCGGTTGATCCATGAGGTACCTCAAACTCTTATGGTCCGTGTAGATGGTACAACGAAGCCCGTAGAGGTAATGACGCCAAATCTTGAGGGCGAATACAACAGCCCCCAGTTCCAAATCATGTGTCGGGTAATTCGCCGTGTGAGGCTTCAGCTTCCTCGACGCGTAGGCGATGACATGCCCTCTCTATATCAATACTGCGCCCAAACCTGAGATGGATGCATCGCAGTACACAACAAAATCCTCCATGCCCACTGGCAGGGCTAAGCTTGGCGCCTCGCACAATCTCTGTCTCAGAGTCTCGAATGCGACCTGCTGCTCAGGCCCCCAACGAAAGACCATGACCTTCCTTGTTAGCCCGGTCAGGGGTACGGCTATCTTGAAGAAATCCTGGATGAATCTCCGATAGTAGCCGGCTAATCCTAGGAAACTCCGAATCTCAGATGGAGACTTCGGAACCTCCCATCTCATCTCGACCTCCACCTTGGCCGGGTCCACCGAAATCCCTATCTGGTTGACGAGATGACCAAGGAACTGCACCTCGCGCAACCAGAACTCACACTTGGAGAACTTAGCATACAAGTTCTCCTTCCTCAAGGTCTCCAGAACCTCTTGCAGATGCTCCTCGTGCTCCCTCTGCGTCTCGGAATAGACTAAGATATCATCAATAAACACTATCACCGACCGGTATAATATCCGTCTACATACGCGGTTCGTGAGGTCCATGAACGCGAAAGGAGCATTGGTGAGCCCGAAGGTGATCACCACGAACTCATACTGACCATTACGCGTCCAGAACGTAGTCTTATGTACATCCTCCTCCCTGACCCTCATCTGATGGTATCCTGAACGCAAATCAATATTGGAGAACCAAGATGCTCCCCGAAGCTGGTCAAAGTAGTCATCAATCCTCGGGAGTGGGTAATGGTTCTTCATCGTTACCTTGTTCGGCTCCCGGTAATCTATGCACATCCGATGCGACCCGTCCTTCTTCCTTACAAATAGAATCGGGGCTCCCCACAGAACTGCTCGGTCTAATGAATCCCTTGTCTAATAGCTTCTGCAGCTGTGTAGACAACTCCTGCATCTCAGGAGGAGCCAACCGATACGGTGCCTTGGCTATTGGAGTCGCACCAGGGACTAGGTCGATCCTGAACTCCACCTGCCTCTCTGGAGGTATCCCTGGAAACTCCTCGGGGAATACATCCGTAAACTCTCGCACCACGGGCACATCGCCCACTGTCACCTTACCCGCCTCCCGGGTGTCCATGATATAAGCGACATATCATGCACAACCCTGCTGAAGGTAGCGCCTAGCTCTCGCTGCTGAACATACCGCTGGCCCTTGTTGTGGCATCTCTCCCTGAACTACCAACTCTCCCCACTTGGGGTCCTGATCCGAACCAGATGTCGAGAACAATCTATCACTGCCCCATTGGGGCTCAACCAATCCATGCCTATAATCACCTTATTCCCTCTCAACGGAAATGGAACCAAGTCTACCAGATAACGCTCCTCGAATAATCTCAGCACGTAGTCTCGGAATACCGTCGATGCTCACACCGATCGGTCATCTGCAATCTCTACCTCTAAAGGGCAATCCAACATGCCCGAAGACTCCGGAAACTTCTTGCTAAGCGCAAGAGAGAAAAATGATCGGGTGGCCCCCGAATCAAATAATACCTGAACTAGGATAATGTTCACATGGAACGATCCTAAACAGAGCGCATAGATAACATATCAAAATCACAGCAGCGCATCATAAAAGCATAAAGATAAGATATCATACCCGTCACCACATCGGGTGCAGCGCATGCCTCCTCGGTAGTCAGTTGGAATGCCCGACTCCTCACCACTGGAGCCTCTGCCTTTGCCTGCCGGCCATCAGTGATCCGCAGGGTTGCTGGAGCTGGCGCCTTCACTGGCGCTGATGCTGCTATCAACTGGGGGCAGTTGGCCTTCTTCTGGCCCCTCTAGTTGCAGTGGAAACATAGAAACTCAGACATCTGAATAACCGGTCCAGGGGTAGTACAATCCCTGTTGAAGTGTCCCGTCTTGCCGCACTTGTAGCAGCTCGACGATCCCAATCTGCACGCCCCCTCATGTGGCCTACCGCATTTCCTGCAACGGCCCGGTCCTGACTGGCCTTTCGGCCTACCATCTGATCCTTTGGACTTCTTCCCCGATGCCCCAATCGTCTGACCCTCCTCAATCTTCCTCTTTCGGACATGCTCCGGATCGATCTCCCTCTCCATTGCCCTGGCAATCATGGAATCCAGGGTAGGGCAAGCTGAAAAACTAACATGCTCCCGAATGCCGGCTCGCATCATGTCATGATAGCGAGTCCTCCTCATAACCTCATCCCCCACATACTGGGGCACCAACAATGCCCTTTCCCAGAACTTGGCAGTGATTTCCGCCACAGTCTCCGTAGTCGGTCTCATATCCAAAAACTCCATGGCCTTGTCTCCGCCTTCCTCAATTCGGGTACGGATCCTCCGCTTTTAGTAGTACGGGCCCATACTACCTTCCACATCTATCCGTACCTTCCTCAAGGACTGCCTTGACTCCTCCAAGTCCCTTTTACCACTGCTAATTCTCTGCTATTCCCATCCTAGGTTTACCCTATGGAAAATCTATGACTCCACCCAAACCGGTCCTCAGCTACTGAAGGCCTCCTTGTAATGCCAATTAGCCATTACCTGAACACCATCACATGTGATGAGGCTCAGATAATCCTTCGAGTAACAGACTCGTCCCTATAACGGTTAGACTCAAACAAGAGCTACGCAATAGGGCCAAATCCATCACTCTGAGATTATTCAACCCTGATTACATGTGACGTGATGTATTCACCGAATGGCTAACTCCCATCATTCAGAGTCCCACAAAGCACAAAGCAAGAAGCATTCGGACGCGAGGGAACTACTTATGCAAATTTGTTCTCATAGTGAGAAGTTGAACTAGCATATAATGTTGAGCTCATACTACCAGGCATAACCTAAACATGCTATACTATTACTATCTACTCAATACTAGCATGCAATTCTCGTAAGGTGAAGCACATAAAGCAGGCACATAAGGCATCATTCCTAGATCCTTAGTCCTATTCTAGCATGCTGTTCTACTGAAACTGATAAACATAAGATAACTCGTATGGGTACTATGGGGAATACTTACTTGAGCTCGGCCAGTTGCGCACATCACACACTGGTTCCTTCTCAAAGCTCTTTATCTTAGCTTTTAGAAAGTCATTTTCTTTGTAAAAATCTTTTAATCCCTTGGTTTGAGTCCAAACACCCCCGAAGGCGTGTCCAAATCCTTCAAACCAGGGCTCTGATATCAACTTGTAACGACCCAATTTTTAAGTCCAAAAATTTCATTTAATTAAACACTTTGCAAAACATTTGAAAATAGACAACATTCGATAATATCACTTTCTTAAAACATATTACGTGTCTGAAAACCAAAACATGAAATCGATCATAGTGTTACAAATCCCAGAATAATCCCATAGTGCAGAAAACAAGATGTTTGTATGATGTGCCGGTACCGAGCCAACTCCTTCCCCTTTGCTGAAGAGGTACCTGAAACCAAAACCATAAACTGTAAGCACGAAGCTTAGTGAGTTCCCCCATCGTACCACAAACCATACAATCACCTAACATACATACTGCCAGGCAATTTTGGGGTGCCCGACCTACCCGGTACGGCCATTTTGGGGTGCCGACCTACCCGTGCGGCCATTCTGGGGTGCCGTCCTACCCGGGTCAAGCCATTCTGGGGTGCTGACCAACCCGGGTCAAGCCGTTCTGGGGTGCTGACCTACCCGTCGATCCTAACAACTGACTCTTGGGGACTATTCCACCCCTACTGCTACTATCTCATATATCATTCATAAACATATTATCAGACATATCTGGGGTGTCTGACCTACCATTCGGTCCTAACAACCGAACTTGGGGACTATTCCCCTCCTACTACTGCTATCACATATAACATATCATGCCAACATATCAACAAATAATCATATACTGGCAGACATATCTGGGGTGCCTAACCTACCCTTCGGTCCTAACAACCGAACTCTACTACTATCGCATATAATGTATCATGCCAGCATACAACATATCAGGTAGCAGCAAACCAAGATGGGATCTATCAAATGGAAGAGCAAGGTACAGCAAGGTACAGACTTTTTACCTTCAATGATCTGAAGCTTTAACCCGCAACCATGTTTGACTAGCTAAAATGGCTCATAAAGCCCTAAAACTACACAAAATGGGATCTATCAAATGGAAGAGCAAGGTACAGACTTTTTACCTTCAATGATCTGAAAATGGTGCACAAACTCGGATCCCTTTAACCTTCTCTTGATCCTTCAAGCTTTTCCTTCCTTCCTTGAATCACAAGAACACCAAAATCACTTCAAATGCCTTAGATTTTCTTCAATAACGACTAGGGTTTGCTATGGGGGTCTTCTGGGAGCAAATGGGACGAAGGAGGCCGAGTTAAAGTGTTTAAATAGGGTGTAAACCCTCGGATTAGGGTTTTTATCCTACTTGCCGAGTCCAGGACCCGACTCGTCGAGTCCACGGCTTAAACCCTACGTCTCATCCCGCTTCTACTCGGCGACTTTGTCCTTTAACTCGCCGAGTCCAAGGCCAAAATGCAAAAATATTTAAAGAGATAAATAAAAGAATGCGCACCAGGAACCTGGTGCTACAAACCGCCACATTGAATAGGGTATAGAGACATTGAGTGCACCATGTTGGTTCGCATGGTTATTCACAACTTATTTGCAATCCTCGGTATCCCAGGCGTAAATTTTAAAGTGCATATGGAGATGTAAACAAGCCATTGAAAAGTTCAATGAATCTCAAAGATCTAGGAGTTTTCAAATACATTTAAAGCTTAATCTTTTTTTTTTTCATGGTGAAAATTAGTGAATCGTCATTCACTTACCTTCAAATTATTTACTTTTAGATTACGACATCCGTTTTCTAAGTTGTAAATAATGTTGTTGGATCCTAGCCCTAATTTCTCATTTGGGAGTTTAATTGGGGATTCATTTCTAATCAAACTTTGTTCCTTTCTATTTCAGATGTCTAACGCAAACGCAAACAACAACTCTTCTGGGTCATTCTCGCTAATGAACCTATGCCAAAAGGTGACATTTGATGGGTCGGATTTCAACGAGTGGATGAGATACATTCGTATGATCACTCGTTACGAGGACAAAGAATATCTCCTAGATGAGAAACTTGAAATGATCATCCCAGATGTTGCTACTCCTAATGAGTTGGCTGCCTTTGAGGCCCACGCGCGTGATGCTATGAAAGTTCACTGCATCATGTTGTCCATCATAAACCTCGAACTCCAAAAGTCCTATGAGGACATGTATCCATATGAGATGCATCAAGATTTTATGGACATATACCACCAAAGTGCAAGGTAAGAGCGTTATGAGATCATTAATAACATGATCACCGCTAAGATGGGGAGTGGAGAATCCCTAACCTCGCATTTGCAGAAAATGCAGAGGTATGTTGATCGTCTTCTCAAACTTAATGTTAAGTTTGATGAGGATTTGGCTATCGACATCATCCTTCACTCCTTGCCTTCCTGCTACAACCAGTTCAGAATGACCTACCACATGAACAAGGAGGAGGTGTCCTTGAGTAAGCTTCAAGGACTGCTGAGAGCAACATCAAGGACAAATCTGTTAAATCATCCCCTGTTGTGGCTGCTCTTGTATTGGCAATTGGCCAAGGGAAGGGAAAGAATAGGAAGGCTCCTTCAAAGAGCTACCAAAAGGGAAAATCCTGTGACGGTTCATCCTTTAGTGGGACCAAAGCAGGTTCTGCTAAACCCTCCTCTAACCCTAAGGAAGCAAAGTGCTTCTATTGCCACTAGAAGGGCCATTGGAAATGAAGATGCCCCAAATATCTGCAGGACATTAGAGATGGGAAAATAAAACCCACTTATGCAAGTATGTATTCTATTAAATCTAACAACTCATCACTTGCTACTTCATGAGTTCTTGATACAGGATGTGGTTTCCACATTTTTTCTGATTTGTTGGGCCTAAGAAGAAGTAGGGAGGTGGAACATAGGAAGATAAACTTGATTATGGGAAACAGCAGATCGTCGCCTGTGACCAAAGTCGGCGTTTATTCTTTAGTGTTGAGTAATGGGTTAGGGTTAGATTTAAATAATTGTTGCTATTCACCAGATATGTCAAGGAACATCATTTCTTTTCATGGATTATATAAACAGGGTTTCAGATATTCATTTGATAATAGTAATGGTTCTATTAATGTTTATTTGAATGGTGTTTTTTATTTCAATGCATTACCTTGTAATGGGATTTATGAATCTGTGTTAGTTGTTGATAATTTGGGAAATTATCTGTTGAATATTGATTCGTCCAATAGTTTAGACAAAGCATGATTGTGGCATTGTCAACTTGGCTATGTAAACATGAAAACACATAGCACAACTAAAAAAGGATGGAGTCTTGCAGTCATTCGGCCTTCGGGACGATGACGTGTGTGAATCCTTCTTACTTGGGAAGATGACCAATTCACCCTTTATTGGCACTTCTGAAAGGGGTGAGGGTCTATTGGATCTCATACACACCGA
Organism: Lactuca serriola; assembly: GCF_051521515.1. Classification (NCBI taxonomy): domain Eukaryota; kingdom Viridiplantae; phylum Streptophyta; class Magnoliopsida; order Asterales; family Asteraceae; genus Lactuca; species Lactuca serriola. Next base: position 196,237,832 of record NC_136415.1, read on the forward strand.
TGTGTGCAGGCCCTTTAGATCCACCACAAGGGATGCTTGCTGCTTCTACGTGACTTTTACGGATGATTATAGCATATATGGATATATCTACTTAATCAAGCAAAAGTCAGAAACCTATGAAAAGTTCAAAGAGTTTAAGAATGAAGTGAAGAATCAGCTGGGCAGGAAAATCAAGATGCTTCGGTCAGACCGAGGAGGAGAGTACCTAAGTCTTGAGTTTCATGACTATATGAAGGAATGAGGAATCGTTTCGCAATTGACGCCTCCTAGAATGCCACAATTGAATGGTGTAGCTGAGAGACGTAATCGGACCTTGTTGGACATGGTTCGTTCTATGATGAGTCGGGCTTCGTTACCGATAGCTTTCTCGGGGTACGCCTTAGAGACGGCCGCCGATATCCTAAATTTAGTTCCCACCTAGAAGGTTGCAAAAACACCTCACGAGATGTGGACAAGGAATGCTCGCACGTTGGCACATATCAAGGTTTGGGGTTGCGAGGCTTTCATACGACGAGAGACTCTCGAAAAGCTAGAACCTCGTAGTGAGAAGTGTTATTTCATCGGCTATCCACAGAAGTCCTTTGGTTATCTCTTCTACAGACCGAGTGAAAATGTTGTCTTCGTTGCGAGGAGATGGTTTTCCAAGAAAGAGAACTTATAAATCAAGAGGACAGTGGGAGGAAAATTGATATTGAAGATATTGAAGAGCAAAGCGATGAAGGAACTTCTAACACCGGCACTCAACCTGAGGAGGAAACTCTTGTTGAACCTGTTGACGGGTCCTTACCTCAAAGACGTTCCAGTAGGGCTAGTGTTCCACCCCAGTTGTATGGATTCCATATTACTACTTAAGGGGATACATTTATTAGTGATAGTACACTAGTAAATTTGGATGAACCTAGCAGCTACAAGGAAGCCATGGCAGGCCCAGAGTCAGCTAAGTGGAAAGAGGCAATGGACAATGAGATTCAGTCCATGTACGACAACCAAGTTTGGAATTTGGTTGATAATGTGCTGGGTCGTAAGACAGTCGGGTGCAAGTGGATCTTCATGAAGCAGACAAACATGGATGGGAACGTTCACACTTATAAAGTGCGATTGGTTGTGAAGGGCTTTACTCAAACTGCTGGAGTTGACTATGATGAGACCTTCTCGCCAGTTTCCAAGATAAAGTCTATTAGGGTGATGCTCGCAATAGTTGCGTTTCATGATTATGAAATATGGCAGATGGACGTGAAAACTGTTTTTCTTAAGGGAAAGTAGGTCGAGGATGTTTACATGAATCAGCTAGAGGGTTTCGTCAATTAGAAGCATCCAAATAGAGTGTGTAAGCTTGAGAAATCCATTTATGGATTGAAGCAAGAATCTCGCAGATGGAATCTTTGTTTTGATGAGAAGGTCAGAGAGTTTGGCTTTCTGCGAAGCGAAGATGAGTCATGTGTTTTTGTCAAGGCTAGTGGGAGTATAGTGAGCTTCCTCATATTGTATGTCGATGACATACTGCTCATAGGAAACGATGTCCCAACCTTGCAGGAGGTCAAGTCCTGGCTTGGGAAGTGTTTCGCTATGAAGGACCTTGGAGAGGCTGCATATATTCTGGGAATAAGGATAGTAAGAAACATAAGTAAGAGACTGATAGGAATCAGTCACGATACATACTTGGATAAGGTACTAAAACATTTTAGTATGGAAAATTCCAAGAAAGGGAAGCTAACAATCCGAAGCAATACCAAGTCGAGTAAGACTCAATGCACGAGTACAGAGGCAGAAATAGCTGATATGAGCCGAGTACCTTATGCTTCCGCAGTTGGCTCTATCATGTACGATATGACTTGTACTCGCCCTGATGTGGCCTTTGCTTTGAGCATGGTCAGCAGATATCAAGGGAACTGTTAGGGTACAAATGTTGTAGTAAGTCTAAGTGTTAGTTTTGTTACGAAGAATCTTTAGTCTTCGTAAGTTGAGTCTTCGGATGTAATGTTATATTTACTAAGGCATTTTATTGAAGTCTTAATGTCTAGTCCTTAGTATTTTTGTTATGCTTTTGTACGCCTATAAATAGGAGAGTGTACTGTGTGAGAAAAAAACTTTCTCATACTCTTTACAGATAATTCCTTTGTACTCTGTAAAATAAAAAGCATAATATGAGCTGATCAAAGATTATATTTACTCTCGTGTTCATCGTGGTTCTTCTTTCTTAATTCTTACATGATTTGATCTTTAAACTCGATTACAAATCTCATCAATTGGTATCAGAGCAGGATTCAAACTGCTTAGATCTGATTTTCGTATAAGAATCATTTGCTTTTTGAGTTGCAAACATTACTCAAAATTTTCCGCGCATTTTTGGTTTCGAAAATCACTTTTGATCTTCAGATTTGAATTGATTATGTATTTGAATTGTTAAGTCAAGTAATCGATTAGTGATTTGTGATCAATTCATTTGATCAAATTCTGAAATTCATCAAGTTTTCAAGTTTTCGGATATTTTCTGTGTTCATCAATAGCGAACTTCAACATGAATACAATGACTTCTTTCTCTCACTTTCTTGGTTCCTCAACCAAAATTCCGATGTTAATTCCAGAATACTATGATCAGTGGGCTGATAGAATGGAAGATTACTTAAATGGAATTGATGAAGAACTTTGGAATTGTATCGATGGAACAGTACAAGCTCCTGCTAATGTTCAACCAATTGGACCATCCACTGCATCTACTGATGTTGAAGAACAATGAAAACGACTGAAGAATAATGAAAATAGGTGCATGAGGGAACTAAGAGGTGCTCTACCTCCTGTGGTTTACAATTACATTCGTAGTTGTAAAACAGCCAAGGATATCTGGAATACTCTAAAAGAAAAGTATCAAGGTAGCGAAAAGACGAAGATCAACTCTGTGAAGCAATGTCTAGTTGAACTGAAGGAATTCAGACAAAAGGATACATAAACTCTCGAAAATTACTATGATCGTCTGAATGAGCTTATGTTTCGCTGCAATAGGTATGGTATCACTAGATCTCTCATGGAATTCAATTTAACTTTCATTATGGGTCTTCGCAAGGAATGGCGAAGTGTGAGCATGATGATTAAGAATCAACAAAGTTTTGATACAACTACATTGAATGATCTCTACAATCAACTGAAAACACATGAATGTGAGGTCTCAGAAATGTATGAAGAATCAAAACAAGCTATTGGTGGTCCTTTGGCTCTTGTTTCAAAGGTATCAGAAACTGATGAAAAAGATGGATCAGATGAAGAAGGATTTTTGATGAACTCCGATGATGAAGCTGTAGCATTCTATTCAAACAACAGAGTTAAGAAGCTTTTCAAAAAGCCTTTTAATCCAAAAGGAAAGAATTGTGATGTGAAGAATGATGTCACAAGAACTGGAGGGGAGGAGAGGAAGAAAATGGAGAAAATAGATGAAAAACAGAAAAATGCGAATGAAGAGAAAAAGTTGAAGGGTGATTCAGGAATTTACTGTCACTATTGCAATGGTGCGAATCATTTCGCAGCTGATTGCATATTGCGAAAGAAAGAAGAGAAGAAAGAAAAAGTTAAAGATGAAGCATACTACTCCGAGAAGATTGAAGAATTACGTGCTAAGACCAAAGGAGTGTCTTTAGTTGCTAAGGGAGAATCTGCTAATGAAGAAAGTGGAACTTATCAAATCTAGTCTTCAAGATCTGATGACGAGGAAATGAGGCATCCCACACATGGCGCAATGTTTGCAAGTTTTGAGGACTTCGAAGAGAACATTTCAGGGCGATGTTTTGTATCTGAATCCACTGACAAGTCACCCATGACAACCAAGGTACGTGCAATTCTTGAATCTTTTAATATTCCTTTATCTTCTTATGATGCTGAAATTGTTTCATTTGATGATACTGTGGCTTATTTTGATTCTGTTATTGTGTCTGCTATTAATGAAGCTAAGAAATTAAATGTGCAACTTAGTGAGACACGAAGAGATTTAGAAATAAAGAAGAGCAGAGTTGAAAAATTGGAAATGCAAGTCAAAAATATGGATTGTGATAGGAATAATCTTACTAATGATGTTAGGTTGTTGCTAGCACAAAGAAACATATATTGTAATTCTGCAAAACGATTGTATGCAAAATTAACAGCTTTACATCATTCTTCTGACATTAGCAAAGAACAACATAGGAAACTTTTACCTTTTCTTGAGTATGAACGTGAAAAAGTTGATGTTGTTTCTTATGATTGCGAAAGTACAATTGCTCAATTTGACAAAATACCTGATGATAGATATCCATATGGTATTGTCAAAATTGATGAATTTATGAATGCTGATGAGTTAGTTAACATTGTCAATGAAAGTTTGACAAAGATTGAACAAGTGAAAATCATAAAGAAAACCGAAAATTCAAATCTTGCCTCACAATTTAATTATGCTGATATTGATGAAAATTTTGATAATGTGAGTGAAATCAGTGAGATAGAAGAGGAAGAAGAGGTTGATTGTTCTCAATTGTCAATCATTAATATCACATCTAAGATCAAAGGTAAAGCAATAATAGTTGATTCAATAGTAGAGGATGAAATTGATAAACTTTCAACTTCTCAACATTGTAAGTTTGATAATGTGGAAGTTGAAAGCTGGAAATCTGATGACACTGATGAAAACAAAGAAGAAAAGAAAGTTTCAACTGAAACACCTCAAAGAATTGTGGTTGATCAAGTGTTTGAAAATACAAAAGAATTTGACAAAATTTTAAATGACAAAGGCACACATTATTTGGAAACCAACATAGTGGTATATCCAAATTTTGTATGTACTGATAAAATCATTTTTCCAAATCAAGTTTTTGTCACTACTGGAAATGCTGAGAAAGTTCATCCTGAGTTCAATAAAATGATTGAAAAAGATAATAAAAAGTCCACGACAGAAGGTTTTTTCGCAAATCAAAACACAGAAGAAAACAATTTAACTCAAAATCCTTATGTGTTTCAAAAACAAAAATCATTACAAAAATGGGTTGTTAAAGGTGAAAAATCAAACAAAATATTTGAAAAAGGTGAAAAATCAAAGATTGAAGTGAAACTAAATTCTCATGAATTCAAATTGATGGTGGGAAATTATTCAACAGAAAATAATATTTCAAAAAGAAAAGCAAGAAAAGCAATATTCTGGCAAGTTGTGTCTAATGAAAAATCAAGAGACGAAAAAGAACAAATTTCAAAAACATCATCAAAATTTCAAAACAAAAATACACGAACCTATTCAAGTTTTCATAAACCAATAAACTCTGTTGACAAGGTTCTATATATTCGCAAATATGACAACAATCGAAAATTTGAGAATTCGCAAAAATTTGCAAATAATCAAAAGTTTCAAAATGTTGGCAAATTCATCAATACTTTATCAAGTTTGAAAAACTCAACTTAAGCTAAAGTGAAATTTTCACCAAAACAACCAAATTTTCCAAATCCTTCAATATCAAAACCAACTAAAGTTTCATACACAAAAGGAAAATCTGATATAAGTACGAACAATCATTGGTTTGAAGGGAAAGGAAAGAAATATCAAAATGGGAAATTTTCAGAAGAACAAATCAAGAGTGCATTTGATAAGTTCACAAATAATTCTTCAATTGCTAGTGCATCATCTCAAAATACACAAGTTCCGGTTCAAAAATGGAAACCAGTTATAAAAAATGCGAATGTTGTGAAGGATAAGATTACAATCAATGGAAATCCAAAATTATTGAATGACTATATTTCAATATCTAGAACTGATGATGTTGATATAATGGATTCTGTTACAAACAAAGTGAAAACATGGTTTTTAAATTCCAAAAATTTGTTTCATTCTACTAATAATGGACCCAATAAGTCTTGGGTTCCTAAATTCTTTCAATAAATGCAGGTGATATGTGACGAGCAATATGATATGAAATGGTATATTGATAGTGGTTGCTCTCGACATATGAATGGAAGAAAGGAAAATTTGCGAGATTACAGAAGCTTGGAAAATGCTGGAGTAGTCAAATTTGGAAATAATCACAAGTGTCAAGTGAAAGGGTATGGAAAATTCACAAATGGAAACTTCACAGTAAACAGAGTTGCTTATGTTGAAGGACTTCAACATAATTTGATAAGTCTATCACAACTGGTTGTGGGTACTGGAAATCAAGTTGTATTTAATGAAGAAGGAAGTATCATTTCAAATGCAAAGACAAATGAAGTACTCCTCAAATCCAAAAGATATGGTGATATGTTTACACTGGACATCAAACCAATTGTGGGAAAACCAGCTGTGTGTTTACTATCAAAAGCATCTAATGATCTCAGTTGGCTTTGGCATAGAAGATTGTCACATTTGAACTTTCAAAATATAAATAAACTTGTAACTGAAGATTTAGTTCGAGGGTTACCAGTACTAAAATTTGACAATGATTCTTTGTGTGCAGCTTGCGAACAAGGAAAACAACATCGAAAAGTTCATCCGATTGTGATAGATTCAAAAATAGTCGATCCATTGGAACTTCTTCACATTGATTTATGTGGACCATCAACTATTGCAACAATAAATAAAAAGCAGTATATTTTAGTTGTTGTAGATGATTTCTCTAGATTCACATGGGTGTTTTTTCTCAGGTTGAAATCTGAAGTTGCTCAGACGATGATTGATTTTATCAAAAAGATTGAAATTAGTCCGAAGAAGAATGTACACAAAATTAAAAGTGATAATGGTTCTGAGTTTAAAAATCAAACTCTTGATATTTTTCTCACAAGCAAAGGCATTTCACATAATTTCTCATCACCATATACTCCACAACAAAATGGTGTAGTTGAAAGAAGAAATCGATCTCTATGCGAAGCAGCCAGAACCATGTTAACATATGCGAATCTACCTCAATATCTTTGGGCAGAAGCAGTCTCCACAGCATGTTTTACTCAAAATCGATCATTCATTCATCAAAGATTCAATGTTACTCCATATGAAATAATCAATAATCGGAAACCTAATGTAAAATTCTTTCATGTTTTTGGTTGTAGGTGCTTTATCATGAATCTCAAAGATCATTTTGGTTGTAGGTGCTTTATCATGAATCTTAATAAACGAACAAGAAAAATTGAAGAAACTTTCAATTTAACATTTGATGATTACTATCTTAAGCAAATTGATAGTAAATTCAATAATAAACCAATACTTGTGGATTCAAATACTCAAATTAATAATTCTGAAATCAATGATTTTGATTATGACTTAATTTTCAGAATTCTTGACAGGGCAATTGATGCAGAAAATAATGCTCCTGAAAATCAAACATCAGAATCCTCAAAACATACTGATGAATCAACGATAATTACAACATCGATAACTTGTGAAAGAACACCAGATGTTCGTATGGAGGAGGAACACACGAGTATTCATGAAGATTGTCAGCCAACTTTCGAGGGGGAGAAAGAAATTATGAATCATCAAGTTGAGGGGAGCATTCGCAGAATCAACAGGAACATCATTTTGAGGGGGAGTATTAAGATGTAGATCATGTTGAGGGGGAGCATGATGAAATAGAGACAATTAATCTTGATAAAAATGAAGAGTTTCATGAATTTAATGATAACTTTTCTGTTACAGGATCTGAAAATGAAGATATGTATGAAGATGCACCATTAGAATTTGATCCAAATTTTCCACCACTTGAGAAATGGACAAGAAATCATCCAAAATAACAGGTAATTGGTAATCCACAAGAAGGTGTGTTGACTAGAGCTCAACTTCGTGCGAAAAATGAGGTACTGAATGCTAACCAAGAACTTTGTATGTTTAATGTCTTTATTTCGAAAATAGAGCCAAAAACAGTAAAGAATGCGATGGAACACTCAGATTGGGTAGTTGCTATGCAATCTGAATTGGCTGAATTTGAACGAAACAAGGTTTGGAGATTAGTTTCTAAACCTTCTGATGTTTCAATTGTTGGATTAAAATGGATTTTTAAAAACAAAACCGACAAAGATGGCAATATTATTTGAAATAAAGCAAGACTAGTGGTTAAAGGTTATTCGCAACAAGAAGGCATTGACTATGAAGAAACATTTGCACCTGTTGCAAGACTTGAAGCAGTTCGCATATTTTTAGCCTATGCAGCTCACAAAGACTTTGATGTTTATCAAATGGATGTTAAATGTGCATTCTTAAATGGAAAACTAGAAGAAACAGTGTATGTTGAACAACCACCAGGATTTGTAAACAATGAACATCCTAATCATGTTTATATCCTTGACAAAGCTGTATATGGGTTAAAACAAGCACCAAGAGCCTGGTATGCAACACTTGCAAATTTCTTGAAACAATCTAAATTTAAACAAGGATCAGTCGACCCCACATTATTTCGCAAGAAAGTTGGGTGTCATCTAATGCTTGTTCAAATTTATGTTGATGATATTATCTTTGGTTCAACTAATCCAGCATTGTCAATTGAATTTGAAAATTTAATGAAAAGTCAGTTTGAAATGAGCATGATTGGAAAAATTAATAATTTTCTTGGTTTAAACATAAGACAGAACATGGAAGGAATCTTAATCAATCAAGAAAAATATACGAAGAACTTGCTTGAAAAGTTTGGAATGCTTAATAGCACAAAACTCAGAGTACCTATGGCAGTAGGAACAAGACTAACTCCTTCGTTAGATACTCTTGCTGTTGATCTAACACTATATCGTAGCATGATAGGGTCTTTATTGTACGTAACTGCAAGTAGACCTGATATTATGTTTTCGGTTTGTTGTTGTGCTAGATATCAAGCTAATCCAAGAGAACCTCATTTGACTGCAGTGAAAAATATTTTTCGCTATCTAAAGGGAACCGTTTCTTTAGGACTTTGGTATCCTGCGAAAACAGGATTTTTCATTCAAGCTTTTTCAGATTCCGATCTAGGAGGATGTACTTTAGATAGAAAAAGTACAACTGGTGGATGTCAACTATTGGATGGAAAGTTGGTGAGCTGGCAATCAAAGAAACAGACTTGTGTGGCTATATCAACCGTTGAGGCAGAATACATATCTGCGGCTGCTTGCACTTCGCAAATTATTTGGATTCAGAGTCAACTTCGTGATTATGCAATAAACATGAAAAAGATTCCTTTGTATTGTGATTCACAAAGTGCAATTCGCATTTGTCATAATCCAGTACAACATTCAAAGACAAAACACATTGCTCTTCGATATAATTTTATCAAAGATCATGTGGAAGATGGGAATATTGAAATTCATTTTGTTAAAACAACTGAACAACTTGCTGATATTTTTACAAAACCTCTTGATGAAAAATCATTTGTTAGAATTTTAGCAGGTTTGGGGATGATTAATGCGAATTCAATTTCAACAACACAAGACTAAAAGTTTTGTTCAGTAGATAAGAGTCAACATTATTCAGAGGTTACTGTTCATTTAGAGGCTTCGCATCCACATCTTTTCGCATCTGAGCTCATAACAACTAAGGTAAGATTTTCGAATAATTTTTTTTTTTTAATTTTGAAAAATCAAAAATCCAAAAAGATTTTTTTTTTTATGTTTTTAATTTTGAAAAATCAAAAATACAAAAATATTTTATTTTGTTATGTTTTCAATTTTGAAAAATTAAAAATCTAAAAAGATTTTATTTTTTTTGTTCTTTAATTTTGAAAAATTCAAAAATCACAAAAATATTTTTGTTTTTCTGTGTACTTTAAACTTTGTGTGCTGAGAATTTAATACAGGGCTAAAATGCGAAGAGGTCATACTTATTTGTTTCTATGGGAAGGTATTAAATTTCTTTTAAAAACTAGTTAGGATGTCCCTAGAAGCATGCTGCTGTATGTAGACTAAAAGCCTCAACACGACTCTATGTGTGAAAAGAAAGCCTTAATGAAATTATCACATGAAAATTTCTTCCCAAAAAGGCTTATATTCGCATAAGTCAAAAAGAGCTACCTTACTCTTCTCAAATGAGTTAAGAGTTTTTTGTTTTGTTCATTATAACAGAGGTACACTTCGATTCTTAACCAATCTTTTTAAACCAAACAATTCTTACGTTCCAAATATTCGAAAATTTGTCCTTGAGGTATTTGATCAAACCAATCAAAACCTAGACAAATCACAAATCTGTGTTTATGATCTAATATCATGAGTCTGTGATAGAAGTGAAACCCAAAATATCATAAACCTTAAGGAATTGACGGGGAACCATGTTCCAGATCTTACGAAGCTTTTGCTTCAGTACCTTTTATACTCCAAATCATATTCATTTCTTTTGAGTGATCTTAATCAAACATTTGAAAACTACGATGTTTGTTCCCAAAAAGATCCAGCATAAATGTTTTTTTTATGAATATGATTTCCGTGTGAGTATATTTTCAAAATCCTAGTCACTTTGAATATCATTTGCAACCAAGTTGTCACTGACTACACTGGTCATACAACTAATTTTGTTTACAATTCCTCACCTTATTTTAAGGTTGATATGTAACAAAATTTTCAAAGCCACCCCATGTGTCCAATAAAAGAAGCCCTTCGAAACTTCTTTACAAGTTATCGATTGTAATTCACGGGAAACCACACAAGCTGTTAATTATCTCTCTTGATAATTTTCGAAGATATCTTTGCCTGGGATAAATTTTTTTTTGTGTCACAAAGAAATTGTTGACATCACAAGTTTTCAAAAGTTTTTTTTATTTTGTTTCTCATCTAATTTCTTTTGGAACACAGTACACACGAAATCCTTGAGGTTTGAGTAACACTAACTTAAACTGATGATTTCGAAATTTTGGCAAATGACATCGCTTTTTCAACCCCAAAGTGAAAGAGCCTGACCTCAATTCCGAAGGCATCTGACGGTTACAATTCTTTTGGGGAATACCAAATAGTCCTATCTCTTGATGACGCATGGTGTATGATAAGCGTGTAAGGCGTGTTGACAGTTACGATTGTTACTTTTTGATGAGTACATTCCGGTTTTCAAGGTGCCATGTCAGCAAGCATTTAATGCATCCCGCTTCAAATTCAAAATTCTAGGGTTACATATAAAAGGGAAAATCAGAACTCCATAACACTTTACACGATCAAATTCTCAGAAAAACAAAAACTCTCTGTGCAATTCATCTTCTTCACAAATTCTTTTCTCAAAATCATCTACAATGGCGACTACTTCATCACCAACAACAGACGAGATCATCAGTGTTCCAATTTTGAAGATCCAGGGTTCCAACTATCAAGTAGAATCGGATTTGTCGAAATATCCGGAAGAACTACACATGCTCGTGGTTGCTTTACAAAATTATGTTCTGTCTAAAGCGATGTTTGAATCCTTTGTTGCACCAATGTCCTGGTTATCAAAGGCAGGTTCTACAGCTTCATACAACAAAGAGACTGGGTGTGTCGAATTCACCATGCTTACAGATACGAGAATTAGGGTCTCCAAGGGATTGTTTTGCAAGATTTTGGGAATTCTGAATTCTGGCCCGTATGATGAACTCACGTCTTCGCAAGTGGTGTACATGTTCAATGAGATGGGTCACCAACCTCCATTGACACGTATTAGTGATTTCAAGAAGTCAGGGTTACCAACGATTTGGAATTTTTTGTTTGGCATCTTTCTTAGATGTCTTACTGGAAGAACAGTGGGGTTGGATAAAGGAAGAATGGAGGTCTACGCAATGGTAGTTGGTCTATACTACGATTTGCAGGTGGATTATTCTGAGCAGTTATGGACAAAGTTCATCACCAGCATTTCGAAGACTACTGCCAAGCAGGGAATTTCTTGTGCAAGATATTGGAGTCTGATAGTCCAATATGTCTATCAGAAGGAGAAGATTGAAATTCCTGATTACGAAGAGAAAGCTGTATTCCACATGTACGGGAGTCCGAAGGAAGTACATGATGATCCGGCCATTTTTACCAACGTTGCTCGCATTCCGGATGCTATGCTAAAGAAGGTGGATCCCACGAATAACGTGTTGGTGTCATACTTACAATCCATTGACACAACTGTTGTGACTGGGATGTTACAACAAGAAGCAAAGAAGAAGTCGAAGAAGTCAAAGAAGACAGTGGGTGACTCTTCGGAAAAAGGGGTGAAAGACGAACAAAACAATCAGGCACTAATCGTTACTTCTCAAACTATAGAAGAGGTGTCTCCGGTCTTAACCTCAGTAGCTGATACACCGGTTATCGAAGCCACTCCATCTAAGGAAACGATTCCTTCGAAGATGGGGGTTTTTCGAAGAATCAAGATCAAGCGAAAATCTCAACTGGTGAAGAAAACTCAGGTTACTCATCAAGGGGTTACTGTTCGAGAAGTTCCAGCACCGGTGTCTCCATCTTCAAAAAAGAGAAGGGCTGAAGATATGGCCAAATTTTTGAAGAAAACCAAACATGTCGAAGAAGTGGAACATGTGCCTGAGACTCCTGAAGATGATATTCCAAAAGAAGTCGAAATCTTTCAGTCTACTGAGATTTCGAAGCCTGCTGACATCAAGATTCTAGAATCAACGACTCTACCACAGGTTACTTCAACCACTGATTCTCCTACATTCCAATCAATAATGGATCAACCTTTCACCACCATCTTCTCAACACAATCAACTGATCCGCCAAATCCATCATCACCTGTTGCTGAAACAATGGCGATTGATGAGGAAACAGACAACGAAGGGTTTGGAGGAACATTCGAAGCTCTTTCATTTGATAAAGCTGAAGAAGATTTTGCTGACCATATGTTGATGACGATGAAGCAGTTTAAAATATTGAATTCAAAATTGAATTCTATTTTACAATCTCAAGCGGATGCGGGAAGTGCTGGAGTCAATATCATGGAAGTTGATTCTCTTATGAAGGAAATGGAAAGCAGGGTGATGTCGAAGACTTCAGGGTTAATGCGTGAGTTTGAAAGCTGTATTATTGAGAAGACTGATCGGACGGTTACGAAGGAAGTGAAAGATTTAAAGATAGTTACGAAGAAGCATCATGTGCTCTTCGTACAGGAAGTGAAGAAGGTTAGAGAAGACGTGAATATGCAGATTCGAGAACTTCGTGAAGAAATGACGAAGGAAGTTCAGCATATTCAACAGGGATATGAATCAGCACATCAAAAGATCGATATCATTTGTGATGCGGTTGTTCGATGTGTTAAGATGTTCGAACCAGTGAATCCTCAGATGATCTCTCTTTCAGCCACAAAAGAACAACATTTCGGAGAGTTGGTGAAGCTGCTGAAGGAACTCAAAGAAATATCTTCGAAATCATCTTCTCCGATTATCTCTCAAGAATTTCTTTCCCAGAAATTCGTTCATTTCGAAGCCATTCTTCAAAAACATCTTACTCCATTACTTCGAATCTCAAGCCTTTTACCGAACGTTTCAGATGCCCCACCTGCTATCACAGGGGTGCAAGGGGGAGAAAAGGTGGTTCAAGCAAAGGCTGGGGAACATGAGAAGAAAACAGAAGATTCGAAGGTGGTGAGAAAAGTTTATCCTTCGAAAGCTATGATCAAACCAACAATAGTTTCAGCTGCTCTAGTCATTTCGACTGTGACTACAACTGTTCCGATTTCAAGACCTAGTACAAAAGGTATTGTAATTGGGAATGTTGTTTCTTCGAATGTTTCTTCATCAAAGAATGCAGCTCCTTCGAATATGAAAGACAAAGGAAAAGGAGTCATGATTGAGAAGACTAACAAAGAGATAAAAGCTGAGGTGGCAGCAGAAGTTGAAAGGATGAGACATGTGGAAAGCATTATGCGACAAAGAGCTCTTGAAGGTTCGAATGTTGACAAGGGAGATCCTTCGAAATTGTTCAACTACGAAACTTATGAGTCAAGGGTGATGTTCGATCATATGTACTCGTTTGAGAAGATTCCGAAGAAGAGTTTTGTGGTGACGAATATTGATTTTGGTCAACTTGACTTTCTGATCAACGAGATGATGTTCATCATGCCTCAGTTTAAAGCAGAAACAAAGTCCATGGATATCGAAGAAGGAAAGAAGATGAAAATTCGATTCCATGCTGTGTTAGCAAAGGCTCAAGAAGAGGTTTGGTACTTGGAGAAGATTAAGAAGGTAATATCCATAAAAAGGGATGTTGTTTTCGAAGGAAAGTTTCAGAACTTGAAGTATGTTGTGACAAGGGCAAGTGGGAAGATACAAGAGTTTACTGTGGCTGACTTTCCATTGATGAACACTTACGATCTCATCAATGTTGCTCTGATTCTTAAAGTCAAATCCTTTTCTTTCCTCCATGAAACAGAACCTGATGTCTTCAGTCTTGGGTGTAGGCACATAAAAATTTTCTTGGAGAATTATTTCGAATGCCTAACTCAAACTGATGTCGAGCGTGCTACTGTTAAAGGCATCGACATTACAGCACCAATGGCTCCTACGAAGAAGCAGGTTGAGTTGAAGAAGTACGAAGACGGAGAAATCTGTTTAAAGCCTTTGGGGATAGTCTTCGCAGGAAAAGATAAAGCTGGAAGAGCCAAGAGATTCTTGTTTCAAACCTCTGAAGTGGAAAGATATACAAACTCGCAATATACGAACTTAATTGTTCGTATGAATCATTGCAAGAATAATTCAGAAGGAGACAAGAAGGAGATAAAGAAAGTTTTCTCTTGGTACATGGAACTCCGAAGAGTGCTGATGTATGCTGTTCAACTTCTAACTTCATGAAGACTTCGACCTTTATTCCAAAGGGGGAGATTGTTAGGGTATAAATGTTGTAATAAGTCGAAGTGTTAGTTTTGTTACGAAGAATCTTTAGTCTTCGTAAGTTGAGTCTTCGGATGTAATGTTATATTTACTAAGGCATTTTATTGAAGTCTTAATGTCTAGTCCTTAGTATTTCAGTTATGCTTTTGTACGCCTATAAATAGGAGAGTGTACTGTGTGAGAAAAAAACTTTCTCATACTCTTTACAGATAATTCCTTTGTACTCTGTAAAATAAAAAGCATAATATGAGTTGATCGAAGATTATATTTACTCTCGTGTTCATCGTGTTTCTTCTTTCTTAATTCTTACATGATTTGATCTTTAAACTCGATTACAAATCTCATCAGGAACCCTGCTAGAGCACATTGGATTGTTGTCAAGAATATTCTTAACTACCTACGAAGGACCAAGGAATAGTTTCTAGTCATCGGTGGGAGTGATGACTTAAGGGTGTGAGGGTACAGTGACGCTAGCTTTCAGACATATCGGGATAATTATCGATCGTAGTCGGGCTGGGTCTTTACCCTGAACAGAGGAGCAGTGACATGGAAAAGTTCCAAGCAAGAGACCATGGTTGAGTCAACGTGCGAATCAGAGTACATTGCGGAAAGCAAAGCATCGAAAGAGGCTATATGGTTGAAGAAATTCATTGGAGACCTTGGAGTTGTGCCATCCATAAAGGAGCCCATGGAAAATTTTTGTGCTAATGAAGGAATGGTTGCCTTAACCAAGGAACCAAGGGATCATGGAAAATCTTGACATATCGACAAGAAATACCATTTTATTATACATCGGGTAGAAGAGGGACTTCTCGTTGTAAAGAGGGTATCGTTAGAAGATAACCCAGTAGATCCCCTTACAAAGGGACTGAGTAGGATCAAGCATTTGCAGCACGCTAGGAGCTTTAGGCTAAAGGACGATAGTTTAGATTAGATAGGTAGGAAACTTGTAATAGATAATTTTGTATTCAACATTTGATGATTAAATAAAGGTGTGTTATTTATAAGAAAGGTTACTATCTTGTGTGGATTATTTATCTATTGTTTCCATTTTGCATGTTTTTACTTCCTGAATAATAAGATTATTTAAGCATTCCACAATCGCTCATATGTTGGAAATGGATATGAAGTAAGATTGTCATGAATTTGTTTGTAGATTGTCTAAAAGTTGTTAGACATTGCTAAGGATTTCTACAAAGTTCATGAGTGCTTATGAAATATGATTTGAGCTTTGGAATAAACCCGCGCTCGCTGGTATCGCTTCACGAAAGGTATCACAAGTGATCGCAAGATGATAAAATCATATAATCTTTAAACCTAGAGATGTGGTTATTGTTTGCTAGTTGATTATACATTAATAATGCGAAAACGCATTAGTAACTAGATGTTATAAAACACATTATTTTGTGTGACTTAACTAGTGAATGACAAAAGCATATAAGTCGAATTTTTTTTGTTCCTTTTATTCTAAGAGGATAAAAACGATATCTGTCCACTCGATGATTTGATTTAACTTATGTGCTGGGCCCGGTCAGGATGAAGTTGATGTGTTCAACTAAATTCTATGTCGAATAAATCAGAAATCGAGGAACAAAATGTTAGACAGTAACTATTGTTAGCATGATATCTAGAATACAGGATTATACGATCACTTATCTGAAGGACAAGATTCTGATCAGAGTTGACAACAGCGATTGCTAATCGGATCCTAAAGACATATATGAGATATAGTTACTAGACTTATCCAAGTGGGAGACTATTGGATTAGTGTCTAAGCCCGTAACTATATTTGGTATGTACTTGACACTGTTGTGGATGGTCCTTTTGGGTTGCCTTCACCAAAGCAACTTGACAAGGTAATTTAATGATAAAGAGAGGATATTATGATTTATTAATGTATTATAAGAATAATATATTAAAGGAGAAATCATATTTATTTAATTAGTATTAGTCATAAATTAATTAGGAATTAATTTGGTGACTAAAAGAGATTAATTAAATAAAGGGGCATAAACTGTCAAATGTGTAATAGTTGAGTTTTGGGCTGGGAAACCTAACGGACTAATGGGGAACGAAATTATGATGAGGAATCATCATATTTTCGTCCAAGGGCCTTATTCCCGAAGGTTCCTTGGGCTACTTGGTGGCTAAGTTGTCCATTAGGGTTTAGACTGAAACCCTAGCAGCCTGCACTATGAATAAGACCCCAAGGCTCCAATTTTTGGCCACTTGCTTCCAAGAGAAACCCTAGGGCCGAAAATTAGCATCCTCCCTCCTTTCTTAAAGTTACCTTCTTGCTTGTGGTGTTTGTGATCCATTAGAGGAGTTACAATTGTGACTCTAAGCTCAAGAAAATAAGATTCAAGCCACTATTTGATGAGGTAAACATCTAGATCTGATTCTATATGGTAAATTATGAAATATGTATGCTATTTTAGGGTTTGTAAGTCTTGGATTTTTTGCATGTAAAATAGAGAAACCTAGATCCAAGCATTAGGGTTTGTATTAGCACATAGGAATGTTCTTATGCACAAAATCCATCAAAAATGACCTGCTACAATCAGGTGGGCCCGAGGCCTAACTTAAACAAGTCTGTACATAGTCCTATCATATGTTGAAGCCTCTGCGATTCGGATGTCGACCCAGTACGCCCAACATATTCCTAGCGTACGCCTAACATACTCCCAGCGTACGCCCAACATACTCGTCTAGGGTCAAGAACCGCCAATCTTCCGAAGGCCATAAATTCTTCATTCTAAGTTTGATTTCATCATTCTTTATATCCACGGGAGCTAATTTAGGCATCAGACAACCATACTGAGGGTTATGGCCTTCAGATTGAAATTCTTAGTGTTACCTTAATGCAAAATTAGATTTCGTCATTCCAAGGTCCAACCGTGGGTTATGGCCTTCGGAAATGAAATCGCAATCTAATTTGGGGTATTTATAGGCTTCTCATTGTTAGAAGAGTTTATAGTCTTGACCAGTCCTTTATTTATTATCCGTTCTATAGGAAGGCACGTCTCTTGTCCTTTCCTTGTTATTTTAATGTTTCGTACCATTACTTGTGCATGTTTCCTAGGATTTGGTTCCGATACTTGTGTACGATGTATTCGAATTTATATTCGTTCGTAACAAGTCATGGTGTCTGTAACACCCATTTGGTGATGGATAATTTAGGTCGTAGGGACTGACTGTTCGGTTTATGTTTGAGCCCAAGGGCATATCAGTAAGTATCAGTTTGAGCCTTTATGAAGTTTGGGTTTATGTTATAAAATTTATGTCAAGGGAGAGTTGATAGTATTGTAGAGCTTCTCGTTTCCTCCATGAGGATATAAAGAACGAAATTGGACTTAGAATGACGAAGTTATGGCCTTCGGAAGATTGGCAGTTCTTGAGCCTAGTCGAGTATGATATGCGTACGTAGGAGTATGTTGGGCGTACATGCATAAATCCAGAACGCAGAGGCTTCAGCATATGTTGGGCGTATTAATGGACTTGTTTAAGTTAGGCATCAGGACTACCTGATTGTAGCAGGTCATTTTTTGGGCTTAAGACCATGTTGGGGGTTCTTGGGCTATATTAGGCCTTAGATGCCTTGTAGTTGGGCTTGGATTCCTTTTTGGGCTTTTTATGGATTTGGGCCTTAGGGGAGGGAGGCCCCATTCAGGCAGGGGTAAAGGAGCCCTTTTTGCCTTAAGTTAAGAGTTAGGGTTTTGGACTTGAGTTCGACATCATCACTTTAGAAGAAGAAGAGCAATCATAGGAGAAGAAGAAGTCATTCGTTCATGAAGAAACCCTAAATCAGTTTTTAAAGGAGGAATATATCATTTATTGTTTTGTAAAACATTATTATGCCATGTCATAATAGTTAAGCCAAGTTATCATTTAACCTGTAAGAATAACTTTACCAGTGGGTAATATTTGAACGAAACATATAGTGTGTTGGTGTTTTTTGTAGAAAAAAAGTTTACTTGGATGGTGTTTTTAGAACATACCAAGCTTGGATGGTGTATTTTGAACGATTTTGAAACATAGTTACCTCTTTGAGTCATTTTCCTATTGTTTTTTTTTTCCTTTACTTATTTATTACCGGTAATTGCCGGTTACGAAAGGTCAAATTTGAACAAAGAATGTACTTTGTTGGTCTTTTTTTGTACAAATGCTTTACTTGGATGGTGTTTTTTAGACACATCAAACTTGAATGGTATTTTTTGAACGATTTTGAAACATAGTTACTCATATAAGTCATTTTCCCTTTTAGATATATTTGGAATTCATAATTTTCAATTAATCATGTCAAAATGAGTTGCTAAGTGTATCAAAGTAGGCATTAGTAATAGTGAAAGGCTTTAAAGAGTGGATGTTTAATTAGAGCTAAAGGGTGAGGCCGTATTGCACCTGATAATGGTCTCTAATTATTAGAAGATCAGCTTGGAGATGACCTGAATTTTGCATATGATATTGGGCACATGGGGGGAAAGTAGTGATAAATTTCAATAGTAATGGCCTTTTCGGAAACTATTCAAGAAAATACTTTCCATGGGAAGCAATGTCAACTAGTTTTAGACATCTGAAGCACAATGGTATTAAGTACTAAACGAAGCACATTTCATATCCATGTTTTAACATATATTCAATGTGAAACAAAAACTAAAATATCAACGACACAATCAATAAAATCACTTAAACTGAGTTCACTCCCACAACCAAAACCCTAACATACCAACATATTGTTTGCTATAATAAATTAAAAGTGTGTTGCATAACATGCTCACAAACACTAATATAACAAAAAGGAAAGGTAAAAAAAATTCAAACTAACACATGAAGAGAATGAATTTATTCATCAAGATGTAATTTGTATTGATGTAACAATGACACAACCAAACTACAACAAGAGTTTGTAAATAAATTTATAATGTTAACTTAAAATTGCATAAAGCTTTGTGAGTTTGTTCAATCCTATAGTGGTATTTGATCATTTGAAATTACGTTTGTGTGGTTAATGGATTTCAAACAAATTTAGAGTAAATGTAATTTAAATTTTAATAGAAATTTTGTTTGGTTGATAAAATCAAACGAATTACAGTTGTTTAGATATATCATTAATTTTTGCTTCTAAAAGAATTTGCCATTACTTTGCTAAAGAAAACGATTTCAGATTTCACTTATTATGCTTTCTATAAAGAGATAAATGTCATCCCAAATTCTCTTTGTGTTATTCATAAATCATCAATTCAAAACAAATTATCATCATCTCTCTCAACAAACACCCTGACCATCTATGTAGCAAAGAAAAAACCACCGCAAACTCACAAACCCGACATCATAATATAACAGATGGATACCAAGGCTACTCTTTTTGTATGCACCTAAATTGGCAATGGTTGTTCAACTTATAATAGGATTAATATGTGCAAGATCTTGATTGGAATTAATAAAACCAATAATGTGATTGGAATCGGTGCAATGAACATATCGATACACGATATGATCATACAAAAAAAAGGTTTCAAAAGTCCTTAAGTAGTAGTCGGGCGGTCACCTGTTGTCAAGGGACTAACTAGAGTTTAAATATTTAAGTAATTAAAAATAATTTTTTTTACTAATAGATGACATTTTTTATAATTTTCGTCACTAACGATTATTATAAGTTTGACTAATTATGAACTTATTTTGAAAAGTTTAATCAAATGATTTTTAGTGCATCTTGGACCGGCAAGGATCGACTCTAATTTAAAAGAAGAATTAGCACTAATCATAGACAATAAGATCCCGTCAAACGCCTTAGTGGCCGCTAATGCTGAATTTTCCAACATCGATCGATTAGTGGCCGCTAATGCTGAATTTTCCAACATCGATCGATAGTCACTGTGGTACAACATGCTCCCAAGCACAAAAATACATTTCAGATATATTTGGAATTCAAAATTTTCAATTAATCTTGTCAAAATGAGTTGCTAAGTGTATCAAAGTAGGCATTAATAATAATGAAAGGCTTTAAAAAGTGGATTATTAATCGGTTCTAAAGGGTGAGACCGTATATTCAATGGTATTAAGTACTAGACGAAACACATTTCATATCCATGTTTTAACATATATTCAATGTGAAACAAAAACTAAAATATCAATGATACAATCAATAAAATCACTTAAACCCAGTTCACTCCCACAATGAAAACCCTGACATACCAACATATTGTTTGACATAATAAATTAAAAGTGTGTTGCATAACATGCTCACAAACACTAATATAACAAAAAGGAAAGGTAAAAAAATTCAAACTAAAACATGAAGAGAATGAATTTATTCATGAAGATGTAATTTGTATTGATGTAATAACGAGACAACCAAACTGCAACCCTAATTCACAAACAGGAAAGAAGACGCCACAAGTATTGGCAAGATTGGGGAGATATTGTTAGGGTGGTGGCAATAAAATCTGATTAATGTCTATGTATTTGCAAAGGCAATTTATGTGGTGTTCTAATAATTCACACCTATTAGGAGATGGTGAACCTTTTGCAATTAGAGCTGGATAACAATCCTTTATATCTTCTTTGGGATTACAGTCTTGAGCGTGAACATCACCCAAAAGAAACACCATTGCAACAACAATAGCAAGAATAGATCTAGTGTTCATCATTTTACTAATCTTGTGATGAAAACTTGAAAGATATCAATATAAATATTGGGAAACTTGGCTTCTTATTACATTCACTATGTTATATATATATATATATATATATATATATATATATATATATATATATATATATACTCTTAGAAATTAATAATCAAAACAAACAACGTTTAAAGTATGGAATGGAAGATAATGTAATGAAACATAAATTTAATGAGGTAATTAAGAATTTTGATAATGTAACACAAGATTTACATTCGTTGTTTTTAGTAAAGCCATAGGATTAAATGGAAGAGTTTAGTTTATTTCAGTGAATACAAAGGTTTGGTTTTCCTCTTTACAAAAAAATTCAAATAGATTCTTGCTAGAAAAAATGCAAGGGTATGTAAATAATTTTATAATGTTAACTTAAAATTGTATAAAGCTTTATGATTTGTTCAATCCCATAGTGGTATTTGATAATGTGAAATTACTTTGGTCTGGTTAATGGATTTCAAACAAATTTAGAGTAAATGTAATTTAAATTTAAATAGAAATTCTGTTTGGATGATAAAATCAAACGGATTAGATTTGTTTAGATATATCATTAATTTTCGCATCCAAAAGAATTTTCCATTATTTTGCTAAAGAAAAATATTTTAGATTTCGCTTATTGTGTTTTCTTTAAAGACAAAAATGTCATCCCAAATTCTTTTTGTTTTATTCTTAATTCATCAAATAAAAACAAATCATCATCATCTCTCTGAACAAACACCCAGACAATCTATGTCACACCCCGAAAACCAAAGGCGGAAACATTTTCGGGGCGGACTCCACATTGAGTATCAAATCCAATGCACATAGTAAGCAAAGTAAACAACCATTACATTACATATAAAAGTTTACATCTGTTCAAAGGTAAGTTGTACAAGTGTGTTACATAGTATATATAAACAAAAGAAAGACGTGTCTTCGACGCACTTCGTCTTCGTCAAAAGGATTGCCGGGTACCTGTCTAATGCGGACCTGAGAATACAAGCAGTTTGAAAATCAGCATGAAGCTGGTGAGTTCATAAGATGTTTGTTTTCTGAAAAATGTACAAGTTTCCTTTAGTTTTCTGAAAAGGTTTGTTGTCCAAGAAAATCCCATATTTTCTTATAAGTGTAGTTTAGTTTTCTGTTTATCATACGTTTCGGTTATGTACAGTTCAATTATCCCAGGAAAAACCCTTATTTTCCTAAAAGTAAAGTTTAGTTGAATATCACAGTGTATAGTTTAATACATAAAACTATATATTGAAAAATCATGGGATTACTATCCTGTACTAGATATAAGATAGATTGATATACACGAAACTATAGATAGATATAGATTGAAAACCATGGGATTATCATCCCATACTAGATATAGGCTGAAAATCATGGGATTACCATCCTGCACTTGATATGTAATATATATATATATATATATATATATATATATATATATATATATATATATACGGAAAACCATAGGAATAACATCCTGCACAAGATACGAAACCTATAGACTAAAAACCATGGGACTAGCATCCTGTACTAGGTATAAGAACTATAGATAGAAGATAGATATAAAATCAAATCCAAAACCATGAACAAACTTATATTAATACGTATTGTGAGTCGGGTAACCATACTGATACGACAACGAGACCTCCTTGACCCTCGTCAGACGTCGGACGATATCCATAATTTGTCACCCCAGGCATGCCCGCCTAACTGTAGCTACCAGTTAAGGTGTGGGATTGTCAGCCCCGAATAGATATATTCACAAATTCCACGCTCTCCCTCCAGGAGACTCTAGTTACACTTCCGGGGACGATTTACTGATAACCCAAAGGGTAATGATGAATCTCACAAGCTAGTATTACATTATTCACGGTGTTTTCAAACGTCATCAAACATACGAATCATTTTGAAACATAATATAGTGAAAACAGTTAAATACAATGGAATTATCTGGCAATATATTCTAAATTAAATAGATTTAAACTGAATCAGACATAGTTTTATCTAATAACTTTACATAAATCTGCTTGTTAAATAAGAACTAAAGATCCCAAATTATTCCCATAAAAATTTGATTAAGTAGATTGTTTCCTTTACTGAAATCTATGTAGTTATAATCGATAAAACATCCTTTATGCTCAACATAATACATAAAGGATTTAAGATATCTTAAGTTAGCCAGATATTCATAGAAATACATCATTTTTAGGTTTTCAAAACATTTATAGTTTGCTTGTACCCCCCCCCCCCCCCTGAAAACATTGACAAACATTGAAAAAGGTAGTGGGTATGAACTCACCGATTGAGGAACGAGTCGGTTTGGATCCTAAACGTCAGTTCTGGGTTTGCAAACACACGAGATTCCTATGGATTATGAAAAGATACACATGTGTATCTAATTAGGACTTGAATAATTTATTTTTTCAGGGACATATGCTTCTAGATGCGAAAACACTTCATTACAAGTGGTTGGAGGGACCCGGGTGACATTTGAGGACACATAAGGCTTGGATATTGAGTTTACTCTTCAAGAGTAAACTCATACTAGAGTTTTTGTCCCTAATGTACCATTCCCCGTGAGTTTACGGCCGTAAACTCATGGTGGGGTATTCTATGGTGCAAAATGGCTTTATATCACTTGGGAAAATTATCTAGGATTACATCTAGGGCATTGGAATGGATTTAACTCACATATGGACCATTTATTGGATTTTATGGTAGTAAACTAGGAGTCTACAGCCATAAACTCACCCACACACATTCTTATGATGTTTTGGTGGTCATAGGTCTTTACAAGTGTTTTCTAGCTAATTCAACAAACCATGGAATGAGTTTAAGGCACCTTTTGACCATGTTTTAGGAGTTTATGGCCCAAGACTCCATCTTATGGCCGTGAACTCCTTAGGGTGTTGTTCTAACATGTTTAAGGCCCTTAACTTGATTGTGGTTACTTCTAGAATTTATCCCAAGGCTTATGGTGTGTTTAAGTGGCATCTTAACACATTGAAATGAGTTTACTCTCCAAGAATATGATTTTACGGCCCAAGCATGTTCTTGGGTAGTAAACTCATGTTTACTCCTCAAAAATGATGATCAAGGTGTTCGAAGTCCAATTTTTGTAATTCCCTAAGTCATATCTAAGCTCCAAATGAGGTTTGGAAGGGTTTTATGGCTCAAAAACCCCATTTACATGTGTTCACGGCCTAGGGATGTTCCAGGGCCGTAAACACATGTTTATGGTCCTAATCCTCATGTTTTTCACGAATTTGAAGGCCAAAGGTGATATACTAAGAGCTAGGATGGTTACCTTGATGAGTTGAAGCTTAATTTGGATGATTTTTAGACCTAATTTTCGGTTTGAGGAGAGAGGTTAGAGAGAGAGAGAGAGAGTAGTGAGAGAGCATAAAAGCTTCAAATGGAAGCTTAATCAACTTTAAATATGTTCTAAGTTTTGGACACGGTGGATTTCTACCCGATACTGACGTTAAACGGGGCTTTTGGTCACACCCGATTAAGTTGTCGTAACCCGGCGGGGACGTTTCTAAAAATTTTCAAATAAACATTTTGGGCCAATTTCATGAGTTCCTAAGAGGTTTGGACACTCATGAGATTAAAATAAACATATAAATTTAAATAATTTAGCCCAAAAACAAAAACGGAACGAACCACCATAGATGGATTTTACGTACGAAATAGGTTTCAGCGATGAACAACTTCAGGTTGTTACATTATCCCCCCGTTAGAGGGAATTTCATCCTGAAATTCAAACTTTAGATGCGACTCGCTGATTTGGAAAGAGAATATGGATACTTCTATTTTATTGGGTCATCATGCTTCCAAATGAATTCAAATTCTCGCATGGCATTCCGGGAAACGTTTCACTTTTCGGGATACAGCTTGTTTCATATGTTTAACTTCTTAATCTATGAATTCGATTGGTTCTACCATGAAGTTCAGACTTTCGTTGATTTCAGTCTCATCAAAGGGGTTACTATAGTTTCATCGAGTAGGTACCTCTTAAGGACAGAGACGTGAAGTACCAGATGGATGTTACTAAGTTCTGAAGGTAGTCAGAGTTTGAAGGTTACAAAATCGATCCTAACGAGGATCTCGAAGGGTCTAATGTATCACGAGTGAAGTATTTCGCACTTCTCAAAGCATATCATGCTTTTCTGGGATAAGGCCTTCAACAGGACACAGGCTCCAACAGGAAGGCACATCTTCATGTGGCAGAGTAGCTAAGGGTCTGATGATTCTAAAGGAAATTTCTAGGTGGTTCTGCGATAATAGTTGATGGAATCCAAGAATTGACGGGTTTCTATAGGTATCTCCGGTGCCAACTAATTCCCTATCGCCTTAGTTTTTGGAAAGGTCCACGGGTATGAGTGCTTTGCTTATCTATATGACCAGGGAAAATGGTTTGACCGAAGGGCACCACTACTAACTCGTAGTGATCATATCAAGCCTTGGTCACTGTCTTGGACACATCATCCTTACTGAGGTTTGGTTACGAGGTAATTCCAGGGATTAGGCCGGTGCGAGACTTGATTAGACGTTCGGAAGGAATTCTCGGGAATTCTTCGAGAAAGACATTAGGGAAAGAGCTGCAAACTTCCCGTTTCCCGATGATCACACGGACAAGGAATGCATGGCACTCCTATCGGGAAAATTTTTTAAGCCTTGATGCACAGAATGATGCGAAGGTTGGAATTAGGTTTGATGCCGAAGATCACGAGAGTCGGGTCGGGGGAAAGATTTAGACGGGCGACCCTTTTGAAACCAAGAATAACAACATGAATGAGACTCGGTCATTACATGTCAAAAATAACATCAAAGCATTTCATGAAAAGTTTGCCATTATATCGAATGGAACAGAATAATCGTCCGGATTGAGGATACAATCTATGGGTATGACGTTAGCATTCTCTTTCTCACTGGTTAGCCATCTTGACGGTACACATTTTCGATTACTAACGGAGGATTGAGTTTAGAAAGATGTTTGAATGGATAGTTAACAGGTTTCTCTTTTAGCAGTAGAATCAAAAAGAATTGCAGGCATAAGAGTTGTCAAAGAGGAGTATACCTGCAGCGACAGTGGGATCAATGGTTGTCT
Organism: Lactuca serriola; assembly: GCF_051521515.1. Taxonomy (NCBI): domain Eukaryota; kingdom Viridiplantae; phylum Streptophyta; class Magnoliopsida; order Asterales; family Asteraceae; genus Lactuca; species Lactuca serriola. Next base: position 196,264,330 of record NC_136415.1, read on the forward strand.
CCTCTCGTCCTATTGCTAGAACCCTTCCGGTATTGCCAGTTGTTGCTGCCTTGGGGTAGTTCCTCTTGAAGTGTCCAACTTCACCACAATTATAGCAGGCCTGACCAATGCCCGCTCCGGAAGATTGATTTGTTGATTTGGCTGGTTTTTTGCAGTTTCGATCAAGGTGGCCCTTCTTGCCACAGTTATCGCAAAATCTTTCACGACATGGACCAGGAGTACGGTGATGGTAGCTACACTTACTGCACCAAGGAAGGGTACCAGTGTATCCATTGGTAGGAGTCTGAGCCGTGGATCCGACAGCAGAAACGGCAACAGGGGCAGTAGCAGCGTGGACTGCTACCGTTTGTTGTTTCTTGGAGGATCCCTGTGTTCTTTGGGCCTTACGCTTGTTCCGGAATTTCTTTTTACTTCCACCTACACTTGTGACTGGCTCAGGAGTGGTAGCCTCCTCATCGGGGTTGTCTTCGTGATCGATCAGGGTTTGCGCAAGACATTTAGCATTGTCATAAGTGTCTGGCTTCGAAGCCAAGACATTTCCTTTGGTTGGCTGTGTCAATCCCTAGATAAACCTCTCAATCTTTTTACTCGCCGAGGTAACCATTCCTGGACAGAGTAACGCCAGGTCATCGAATCTTGAAGTATAAGCGACTATGTCAGAACCCTTCATCTTCAGGTTCCAGAGTTCGTGTTCTAGCTTCTACATTTCGCCCCGAGGGCAATACTCTGTGAGCAGAAGCTCCTTCATAACTTCCCAACCCATAGCATTTTCTATAAGTAGAGTTAAGGATTTGACTCGGCCATTCCACCAAGTCAGGGCTTTGTCAAGGAAGGTGCAGGCGGCAAACTTTACTTTGTCAGATTCCGAACAGGCACATATTTCAAAGATTGATTCAATTTTCTCGAACCATCGGGTGAGGGAAATGACACCTCCAGTTCCATCAAAGGATGTGGGTTTCGCGTTCATGAAGTCTTTATAGGAACCCTCCTTTCGGTGTCCCTGGCTGCTTTCTTGGTTTTGGGTTTGGGTACCACCTCCTGAACCTCCAGAATCACCGGAGTTCCTTTGAGACATAGTAGCTGCCACCGCGGCATTGACAGCTGCCTGGAACATTACAAGGTCAAGTTCAGGAGGAGGTGGTGGTGGTGGAGGGTTGTTGTTGTTCTTTGAGCTGGGTCTCTTTCTTGGAGGCATCTTGATCTAAAAAGATCAGGAAAGAGAGGATCATAAGTCCTCTTGTAACAACGTAAATTTTCAAACAAATTTTTCATTTCAAAATAAAGTATTTTCATTCAAAACAAGGCATAAACATTCCAAGTGTCATGTCAAAATACAAATCATATGAATCCCAAGATCACAAAACATCTATCAGTGTGTACGGATCACGCCGGCGCCTTCCCACGGTCCTCGCTAGTACCTGAAACACATACACAACAACTGTAAGCATAAATGCTTAGTGAGTTCCCCAAAATACAACTTACGCACATACGCCTTTCCAGGCCCTGACCTTCCGGTCCATGTGTCTCAGGGGACTTCCGTCCCTGCTGGGTAAACCTTCCGGTCCTACCCACGCCAACCTTACGGTCCACAACACAATGCCTTCCGGCCCATAACATAATCGCCTTCCGGCCCTTAACATAATGCCTTCCGGCCCACATAACATACATAGCACGTATAACAATTAACTTATCACATATAGCACATATATCTCATATCATATCCGACCTTCCGGTCACACAGTTAAACCCTTCCGGGTACAGTATAGTGAAAAGACTCACCTCGCGAATATCGAAAGCTAGCAAATCCCGAAGTCACTCGTGCTCGATCCGCCGAGCTACAATCTCCCTATAACATCATACATCTCTTATTAACACTTTTATCTTCTAAGCTTGACTATCCCTAAGAAGTCACACATAGGTCAACTCAGGTCAACGGTCAACGGTCAACTTGACCGGACTCGGCGAGTGCTAGGGCGATTCGGCGAGTCTAGACGTCCTCACCAATTCTCTAAGATTCCCTTTCTACATGTCGAGTATCCCCTTTGACTCGACGAGTTCCTCCTGGAAGAATCGCGGGGCCACCCCGACTCAACTCGCCGAGTTTGAAGAACAACTCGGCGAGTCCCAGTTAATCTTCAAGCTACTCGCCGAGTCTGTTCATCGGACTCGGCGAGTCCATGCCATGAAACCGCTCAAACTGCTTTCTAAGGTCAGATCTGCTCCGACAATTCATTGGTCTGGCCTTCCTAGACTGGTTCATCACGTAAAGTCCTCATTTCGGTGCTCATAATACACCCCATGACTCATAATTTACGTTTTGACCTAAGGCATAAGGATTCCAATCCAAAACCTCCATTGATTCCCAAAATGCTCAGGCATGGGAGACTCTGGACTTCCAAAGGTCCCAATGAAAGGTTCCAATCGCTTGGGGGACTAAGGAGACACTCAATCTAGCCACAAAAGGGTTCAATAAACCCTAAATCCATATACACATCAACATAGAAGGGATCAACTCAAAATATTACCTGAATAACGTTGCTCTGTGTCCCCAACTCTCAGAATATGGCTTCTCCTGTTGTTCCCTTAACCAAGCCTCCTCCTTTTTGCAAAATAACACTTCCAAGATCAATAATGGCCTTCTACCTTGCTCCAGATGCTCTCAATCGAATTAGGGTTTCACTCACAGGACTAGGGTGAACAAAGACGGCAATAAGGCCCCTTATATATGTCCCAAACCTGGACGGTTAGGGTTTCGCTAAACAGCGCGGACTCGCCGAGTCCATATCCTGACTCGTCGAGTCCAGTCGTGAACCCGCGACCAGATCCGCGATCCTACTCGGCGAGTCTGAGCTCCAACTCGCCGAGTCCCCTCTTAAAACACCCAAAATCAAAAATATAACGATACCTGGAATTCCGGGCTGTTACAACTCTCCCCCACTAGGACTAGACTTCGCCCTCGAAGTCTCACTCTGAAAATAGCTCCGGATGTTGCTCCCGCATCTCACGCTCCGGCTCCCAAGTCATTTCCGATCCCTTCCGGTGTTGCCACTGAACCAACACCAGAGGTACCTCCTTGTTCCTCAGAACCTTGATCTTCCGATCCCTGATGGCCACTGGCCTCTCGGCATAATTCAGGCTCGCATTCACCTGAATATCCTCTAATGGAACCACTGCCGACTCATCGGCTATACACTTCCTCAATTGCGACACATGAAAAGTGTCGTGGATCTGCCCCAACTCTACTGGAAACTCCAAACGATAGGCTACCCGGCCTATCCTTGCAATCACACGAAATGGCCCAATATACCGGGGCCCCAACTTGCCCCTCTTACTGAATCGAATCATTCCTTTCCAAGGAGAGACCTTCAGGAGAACGAAGTCGCCGACCTGAAACTCAAGCTCGGATCGGCGTCTGTCTGCATAACTCTTCTGTCGGCTCTGGGCGGTCAATAACCTCTGTCTAACCTACTGAATCTGCTCTGTCGTCTGAAGCACGATCTCTGTACTGCCCATCACTCTCTGTCCCACCTCTCCCCAGCAAATGGGGGTTCAACACCTCCTACCATACAACAGCTCAAAGGGTGGCATACCAATGCTCGAATGATGGCTGTTGTTGTAGGAAAACTCTGCCAAGGGTAAGTATGCATCCCAGCTACCCCCGAAATCTAACACACACGCTCGAAGCATGTCCTCCAGCGTCTGAATCGTTCGCTCGCTCTGGCCGTCTGTCTGGGGATGATATGCGGTACTAAAATGCAATTTAGTACCCAGCTCCTCATGGAATTTCTTCCAGAATCTGGAAGTGAAGCGCACATCCCGGTCTGAAACAATCGAGATCGGCACTCCATGCCGAGATACCACTTCTCTCACATATATCTCCGCCAACTTCTCCGCTGAAGAACTCTCACTGATGGCAAGGAAGTGAGCGCTCTTCGTCAACCTATCCACAATCACCCAAATTGCATCAACTCCTCTGGCAGTCCTCGGCAATTTGGTGATGAAATCCATAGTGATCTGTTCCCACTTCCATTCGGGAACCTCCAATGGCTGCAACTTGCCATGCGGTCTCTGGTGCTCGGCCTTAACCCTGCGGCAGGTCAAGCACCTCTCAACGAACCATGCGACATCCCTCTTCATACAGGGCCACCAATACTCTTTCCTCAAATCCAAATACATCTTCGTAGCCCCCGGATGGATCGAAAACTTCGACCGATGAGCCTCTTCCATCAAAGTAATACGCGTACCACCCACGAATGGTACCCAAATCCGACCCTGAAACGTCATAAGCCCTCGTCCATCCGTAACTACAAAATCCTCCATCCCTTCCGGGAGAGCTAATACCGGGGCTTCACACAACCTTTGGCGAAGTGTCTCAAAGGAGGTCTGCTGCTCGGGACCCCATGAGAAAGCAACATCCTTCCGGGTCAATCTGGTGAGCGGCACTGCGATCTTGGAGAAATCCTTAATAAATCTCTGATAATACCCTGCCAACCCAAGGAAGCTCCTGATCTCCGATGGTGACTTCGGCACCTCCCAGCTCATCACTGCCTCGACTTTGGCCGGATCGACCAGAATCCCTTCCTGGTTAACGAGATGTCCCAGGAACTGGACCTCCCGCAACCAGAAATCACATTTGGAGAACTTTGCATAAAGCTTCTCCGATCTCAATACCTCAAGGACCTCCCTCAAATGCTCCTCATGCTGCTCTCTAGATCTCGAATACACTAGAATATCATCGATAAATACAATCACTGACCGATCCAACATCCGCCTGCATACCCTGTTCATGAGATCCATGAACACAGCCGGGGCATTGGTGAGCCCGAAAGGCATCCCCACAAACTCATAATGCCCATATCGCGTCCTAAACGCTGTCTTCTGGACGTCCTCATCCCACACTCTCACCTGATGGTACCCTGACCTCAGATCAGTCTTGGAAAACCAAGATGCTCCCTGCAATTGATCGAATAAATCATCGATCCTTGGTAACGGGTAACAGTTCTTGACCGTCAACTTGTTCAACTCCCGGTAATCAATGCACATCCGGTGTGAACCATCCTTCTTCTTGACGAACAGAATAGGTGCTCCCCACGGCGAGCTGCTCGGCCGAATGAATCCCTTCCCTAGCAACTCCTGAAGCTGCGAGGACAACTCTTGCATCTCTGGAGGTGCAAGACGATAAGGCACCTTAGCGACAGGCGCGGCCCCCGGAACCAGATCGATACCAAGCTCTACTTGCCTCACAGGAGGTACTCCCGGCAGCTCCTCGGGGAAAACATCTGGAAACTCACGCACCACTGGGACCTCCTCAACTGATCTCGGTCTCTCGGAAACCTCCCGCGTATCCATCACATACGCCACAAAACCCTTACAGACCTGCTGTAGACACTGCCTCGCCCTAGCGGCCGAACAAAAAGCTGATCCCGAACGGGTACCCTCGCCGTACACCGAAAGAACTCCCCCACTAGGGTCTCGTATAGTCACCAGCTGACGCTCACAGTCGATGACGGCGCCGAATCGGCTCAACCAGTCCATGCCCACAATGACACAGACATCACCCATCGCAATAGGAATCAGATCAATCGGAAACCCAACCCCGAAAATCTCTAACACACATCCCCGGAGAACCTCCGTGGCACAAATCACTCTCTCGTCAGCTATAGAAACTCTCAGAGGCCGACTCAACGACTCACGACTAACGCTGATATGCTGACTAAAAGCCAAAGATACAAAGGACCGACTCGCACCCGAGTCAAATAACACTAAAGCAGGCACAGAGTTCACAAGGAAAGTACCTACGCATATCCTAACATAAGCATAACATCTCGACATCAAAATAAATACATGAAATAAAGCATACCTGCCACAACATCGGGCGCAGCACGGACCTCCTCCGCAGTCAGCTGAAAGGCTCTCCCACGAGCCCTCGGGGCCTCGGCCTTCACCGGTCGAGTCTCACTAGCCCTGGCAGTAGGTGCAGATCCCTGAAGAAGCTGAGGGCACTCGGCCTTCTGATGGCTTGTCTGGTTGCAAAACCGTAAACCCCTTGGGGCAATCCCTAGCGATGTGCCCCTCCTTTCCACACTTGTAGCAAGCACCAGATCGACATGCCCCCTCATGACCCTTGCCGCACTTTCCGCAAGTGCGGCCCTTCAGACCTCCCGTCCTCGAATCGGCGGACTTAGTCCGCTTGGCTGCCGGCTGAGACTGAGCCGGCCGCCGGTCCACCTGCTGAGACTCGGCCTCCTCCCTGGCCTGGGTCTCCAACTCGATCTCGCGCTTCCTGTCATTCGCCTTAAGCTCAGCAAAGGTATGATAGGTGGATTTTGACACAAACTTCCGGATATCCCTCCTCAAAACACCCAAGTACCGGCTCATCCGAGCCTGCTCTATGGACACTAGCTCGGGGCAGAACATCGCCCTCTCATGAAACTTCCGCGTGATCACCGCAACCGAATCAGTACTCTGCTTGAGGGTCAAGAACTCCTGAACCAATCGTTCCCTCTCCACCGGGGGAACGTACTCGTCTCTGAACATAGAGGTAAACCCCTCCCATGTCACTGCTGAAATCTCTGCCAAAGTGAAGTTCGCCATCACGAACTTCCACCAATCCTTCGCTCCCAGACGGAGCTGGTTCAAAGCGAACCGTACCCTCAGATGCTCCGGACATGAACAAGTGTAGAAGCACCCCTCAATATCAGCGATCCACCTCATTGCAGCAATCGGATCCTGCGTCCCATCAAACTCAGGTGGCTTCGTGTTGCTGAACTCCCAAAACAGCAACGAGTCACCCCCCTGTGGCCTGGCAGCGGCCATAGCTGCGATAGCTGCAGCGGCTGCAGCCTCAGTCAATGCGGCGTACCGCTCTTCAAAAGTCTCCATCAAGGTGGTCTTAATAGACCCAAACATCTCCGGAATCTCAGCCCGGATAGCTGCAGCCACCTCCTCATGAATCATCTGATGAATCTCCTCGTCACTCACACCGCTCGTACTCACCCCGTGGCGTGGTCTAACCATGATGTCTCTGAAATACAACATAAAACTATCAAAGACTCCATCGAGTATAATCGCACTCGATAACGCAACCCTACACAGTCTCCGATATCCAGGGATTCTTACTTGGGTCTCCCACTGACCCGATGTCTTCGGTAGTATGGGCCCAATACTACCAACCACACCGCATCAGCATTCATCCCAAATCTTCCTCCCCACACCCCGGATAGTGAGTACTCTACTTTTGATATGCACTATCTACCTGCACGCTATCAAGCATCTCATATCGGCAAACTTCCCTAGACTAAGGCATCACAAATCAGGCCACTCTAGTCCTATCATGAATACCTAGTCTTCTAGCATGCATAACAGTTCACATCATAACTTATCTCATAACATAACATTGTAAGGTATTTTGGGGATCTTTACCGTTCGGGCGCTGACTGATCGTACACACTGCTTCTTTCTTGTTTACCACAAAATCATTTACAAAAGTTTATGCCTTTATTTTAAAAGTTTTCCTCAAATCCTCGGTTTGAGTTCAGTTACGCCCGAAGGTGCACCCGAATCCCTCAAACCAAGGCTTTGATACCAATTTGTAACAACGTAAATTTTCAAACAAATTTTTCATTTCAAAATAAAGTATTTTCATTTAAAACAAGGCATAAACATTCCAAGTGTCATGTCAAAATACAAATCATATGAATCCCAAGATCACAAAACATCTATCAGTGTGTACGGATCACGCCGGCGCCTTCCCACGGTCCTCGCTAGTACCTGAAACACATACACAACAACTGTAAGCATAAATGTTTAGTGAGTTCCCCAAAATACAACTTACGCACATACGCCTTTCCAGGCCCTGACCTTCTGGTCCATGTGTCTCAGGGGACTTCCGTCCCTGCTGGGTAAACCTTCCGGTCCTACCCATGCCAACCTTACGGTCCATAACACAACGCCTTCCGGCCCATAACATAATCGCCTTCCGGCCCTTAACATAATGCCTTTCGGCCCACATAACATACATAGCACGTATAACAATTAACTTATCACATATAGCACATATATCTCATATCATATCCGACCTTCCGGTCACACAGTCAAACCCTTCCGGGTACAGTATAGTGAGAAGACTCACCTCGCGAATATCGAAAGCTAGCAAATCCCGAAGTCACTCGTGCTCGATCCGCCGAGCTACAATCTCCCTATAACATCATACATCTCTTATTAACACTTTTATCTTCTAAGCTTGACTATCCCTAAGAAGTCACACATAGGTCAACTCAGGTCAACGGTCAACGGTCAACTTGACCGGACTCGGCGAGTGCTAGGGCGACTCGGCGAGTCTAGACGTCCTCACCAGTTCTCTAAGATTCCCTTTCTACATGTCGAGTATCCCCCTTGACTCGACGAGTTCCTCCTGGAAGAATCGCGGGGCCACCCCGACTCAACTCGCCGAGTTTGAAGAACAACTCGGCGAGTCCCAGTTAATCTTCAAGCTACTCGCCGAGTCTGTTCATCGGACTCGGCGAGTCCATGCCATGCAACCGCTCAAACTGCTTTCTAAGGTCAGATCTGCTCCGACAATTCATAGGTCTGGCCTTCCTAGACTGGTTCATCACGTAAAGTCCTCATTTCGGTGCTCATAATACACCCCATGACTCATAATTTACGTTTTGACCTAAGGCATAAGGATTCCAATCCAAAACCTCCATTGATTCCCGAAATGCTCAAGCATGGGACACTCTGGACTTCCAAAGGTCCCAATGAAAGGTTCCAATCGCTTGGGGGACTAAGGAGACACTCAATCTAGCCACATATACACATCAACATAGAAGGGATCAACTCGAAATATTACCTGAATAACGTTGCTCTGTGTCCCCAACTCTCAGAATATGGCTTCTCCTGTTGTTCCCTTAACCAAGCCTCCTCCTTTTTGCAAAATAACACTTCCAAGATCAATAATGGCCTTCTACCTTGCTCCAGATGCTCTCAATCGAATTAGGGTTTCACTTACAGGACTAGGGTGAACAATGACGGCCATAAGGCCCCTTATATATGTCCCAAACCTGGACGGTTAGGGTTTCGCTAAACAGCGCGGACTCGCCGAGTCTATATCCTGACTCGTCGAGTCCAGTCGTGAACCCGCGACCAGATCTGCGATCCTACTCGGTGAGTCTGAGCTCCAACTCGCCGAGTCCCCTCTTAAAACACCCAAAATCAAAAATATAACGATACCTAGAATTCCGGGCTGTTACACCTCTGAATTGGATCAAGAGATATGGAACAAGGCATATCTCATCAAGACAGATATAGCATTCTATTAAGCGATAAAACAGGAAAGAGTTATCAAAGCAGATAAACTATCACTAAAGGATTGATTGAGGAGTAACGCTGCAATGAGAATTTATATAATGGATTTGGCTAGAGAAATACTCCCATAGTATTTCATGATTCCCTGCAACGACGGCTCGTTGTTTGGGGTATTGGGTAAGTTTTAGGTATGCTGCGTACCACAGTCAATCCCAAACACATGTTGGCTGTGTCTCGAATGGTTTGGTATACTTGTATACTTTTGAAAATACTTGTATAGTTGGCCAGGCTATATTGATCCTAGACACGACTACATAACTTCCCAGGTTTAACCGCAGCGTACAACACCCATTTACTTATGTTCTGTTCTACTTGTAGTTACAGATCTCAACGGTTTGGTATACTTGTATACTTTTGAAAATACTTATATTTTAAGGCATACTTTTAGTTTAGATCACTTAGTCCCCTTTAATGTTTATAGTTTTATACATTGTAAGGTTTGGTATACTCTGTTCACTATAAACAAGGGCTCTGATACCAATCTGTCACACCCCGAAAACCGAAGGCGGAAACATTTTCGGGGCGGACTCCACGTTGAGTATCAAATCCAATGCACATAGTAAGCAAAGTAAACCACCATTACATTACAAATAAAAGTTCACATCTATTCAAAAGTAAGTTGTACAAGTGTGTTACATAGTATATGTAAACAAAAGAAACACGTGTCTTCAACGCACTCCGTCTTCGTCAAAAGGATTGCGGGTACCTGTCTAATGCGGACCTGAGAATACAAGCAGTTTGAAAATCAGCATAAAGCTGGTGAGTTCATAAGATGATTGTTTTCTGAAAAATGTACAAGTTTCCTTTAGTTTTCTGAGTATAGTTTAGTTGAATATTATAGTGTATAGTTTAATACATAAAAGTATATATTGAAAAATCATGGGATTACTATCCCGTACTAGATATAAGATAGATTGATATACACGAAACTATAGATAGATATAGATTGAAAACCGTGGGACTATCATCCCGTGCTAGATATAGACTGAAAATCACAGGATTACCATCCCGCACTTGATATGTAATATATATATATATATACGGAAAACCATAGGAATAACATCCTGCACTAGATACGAAACCTATAGACTAAAAACCATGGGACTAGCATCCCGTACTAGGTATAAGAACTATAGAAAGAAGATAGATATAAAATCAAATCCAAAACCGTGAACAAACTTATATTAATACATATTGTGAGTCGGGTAACCATGCTGATACGACAACGAGACCTCCTTGATGCTCGTCAGACGTCGGACGATATCTAGAATTTGTCACCCCAGGCGTGCCCGCCTAACTGTAGCTAGCAGTTAAGGTGTGGGATTGTCAGGCCCGAATAGATCTATTCACAAATTCCACGCTCTCCCTCCAGGAGACTCTGGTTACACTTCCGGGGAGGATTTGCTGATAACCCAAAGGGTAATGATGAATCTCACAAGCTAGTATTACATTATTCACGGTGTTTTCAAACGTCATCAAACATACTAATCATTTTGAAACATAATATAGTGAAAACAGTTAAATACAATGGAATTATCTGGCAATATGTTCTAAATTAAACAGAGATAAACTGAATCAGACATAGTTTTATCTAATAACTCTACATAAATATGCTTGTTAAATAAGAACTAAAGATCCCAAATTATTCCCATAATAATTTGATTGATTAGATTGTTTCCTTTACTGAAATCTATGTAGTTTTAATCGATAAAACATCCTTTATGCTCAACATAATACATAAAGGGGTAAAGATATCTAAAGTTAGCCAGATATTCATAGAAATACATTTGTTTTAGGTTTTGAAAACATTTATAGTTTGCTTGTATTCCCCCCTGAAAACATTGAAAAACATTGAAAAAGGTAGGGGTATGAACTCACCGATTGAGGAACGTGTCGGTTTGGATCCTAAATGTCAGTTCTGGGTTTGCAAACGCACGAAATTCCTATGGATTATGAAAAGATACACATTTGTATCTAATTAGGACTTGAATAATTTATTTGTTAGGGAGATATGCTTCTAGATGCGAAAACACTTCATTACAAGTGTTTCGAGGGACCCAGGTGACATTTGAGGACACATAAGGCTTGGATATTGAGTTTACTCTTCAAGAGTAAAATCATACTTGAGTTTTCAGCCCTAATGTACCATTCCCCATGGGTTTACGGCCGTAAACTCATGGTGGGATGCTCTATGGTGCAAAATGGCTTTATATCACTTGGGAAAATTATCTAGGATTACATCTAGGGCATTGGCATGGCTTTAGCTCACATATGGACCCATTATTGGAGTTTACAGCATTAAACTAGGAGTTTACGGCCGTAAATGCCGCCACACACATTATTATGATGTTTTGGTGGTCATAGGCCTTTACAAGAGTTTTCTAGCTAATTCAACAATCCATGGAATGAGTTCAAGGCACCTTTTGACCATGTTTTAGGAGTTTACGGCCCAAAACTCCATCTTATGGCCATGAACTCCTTATGGGGTTGTTCTAACATGTTTAAGGCCCTTAGCTTGATTGTGGTTACTTCTAGAATTTATCCCAAGGCTTATGGTGTGTTTAAGTGGCATCTTAACACATTGAAATGAGTTTACTCTCCAAGAATATGATTTTACGGCCCAAGCATATTCTTGGGAAGTAAACTCATGTTTACTCCTCAAAAATGATGTTCAAGGTGTTCCAAGTCCAATTTGGTAATTCCCTAAGTCATATCTAAGCTCCAAATGAGGTTTGGAAGGGTTTTATGGCTCAAAAACCCCATTTACATGTGTTCACGGCCTAGGGATGTTCCAGGGCCATAAACACATGTTTATGTTCCTAATCCTCATATTTTTCACGAATTTGAAGGCCAAAGGTGTAACAACCCGAAATTTTTCATCGCCGAAAAACCCGTTCTACCCGTAAAAATTCGCCGTTTATCGATTCGTTCCGATTTCGTTTCGGGCTAAATTATTTAAACTTATATGTTTATTATAATCTAATGAGTGTCCAAACCCCATAGGAACTCATGAAATTAGCCCAAAATGTTCATTTCAGAAATTTTAGAAACGTCCCCGCTGAGTTACGGAAACTTAATCGGGTGCGACCAAAAGCCCCGTTTAATGCCAGTATCGGGAAGAATTCCACTCTGTCCAAGTTTTGGGACCTATTTAATCGTGTACAAGCATTCATTTGAAGCTTTTGCTTCATCTCTCTACTCCCTCTCTAACCTCTCTCCTCAAACTCAAGAATTAGGTCCAAAATCATCAAATTTAAGCTCCAAATCACCAAGGTAACTACCCTAACTCCTAGTATAAGATCTTAGACCTTCAAATTCGAGTTCAAATCATGGAATAGGACCATATTCATGAGTTTACGGCCCTAGAATAGTCCTAGGCCGTGAACTCACATAAAATGGGTTTTGGAGCCCAAAAACCATTCCAATCGACCTTTGGAGCTTAGATATGGCTTAATGGCTTAATGGACCAGACTTAGAACACCTTGAACTTAATTTTTGGAGAGTAAACATGAGTTTATTGCCCAAGATCATGCTTGGGCCATAAACTCCATATCATGGAGAGTAAACACATATTAAAGGGGTTTTTAAGCCCTTAAACACTTCCAAAACACCAATAAGGCTTAGATACGACTTGTAGAATTATGGAATTGGCCTTGGAACACATTGAACGTCAATTTAGAGGAGTAAACTTGAGTTTACTGCCCAAGAGCATGCTTGGGCCATAAAGTCATATTCTTGGGGAGTAAACTCCTCTAAATGTGTTAAGATGCCACTTAAACACACTTTAAACCTTAGGATAAATTCTAGAAGTGTCTACCATCAATTTAGAAGCCTTAAAACATATAAAAACACCCTTTCAAAAGAGTTCACGACCATGAGGGGGTTCGTGGGCCGTAAACTCCAAAAATCATGCCAAAAGTCCCCTAAAATCCATACAAGGCTTGGGAAAAATCATTGGAATCAAATGTGATTGTTTAAGGACCAAAACTTTAAGGATTGGATGTGAGGGGGGAGTTTACGGCCGTAAACTCCATGTTTACCGCTGTAAACTCCAATAAATGGTATTTAATTAAGTCTAAATTGATCCTAATGCCCTAGATAAATTCCTAGCTAAATTATCCTTGTATTTTGAAACCATTTTGCATCCAAAAGCACCCTCCATGATTTCACGGCCGTGAACTCATGTGGATGAGGTATTTAGGGCAATAAACTCCTTAAGGAGTTTACTCTTGAAGAGTAAACTCCATTCCCTAGTCATACAAGTCCTTAAATGCCACCCGGGTCCTTCCAAACACTTGTAATGGGGTGTTTCCGCAACTAGAAGTGTATGTCATTAACAAATAAATTAATCAAGTCCTAATTAGATACAAATGTGTATCATTTGATAAGCCATAGGAATCTTGTGCGTTTGTGAACCCAGAACTGAAGTTTAGGATCCAAACCGACGCCTTTCTCAACCGGTGAGTTCATACCCCTACCCTTTTTCAAATGTTTTTCAATGTTTTTCAAATGTTTTCAGGGGGAATACAAGCAAAAGTACAAGGAAATCTTGTACTTAAACGTATTTTCAGTTCAAATGTTTTATGTAATGTATGTTTCTAATATCGAAAAGCATGATAACTAATGATTCGAAATTGCAGGGTAAACAGTTAGACTAAAGTCAGATTTCTTTAAAAAGTGTTTTAAACTAAATTACTTTTTGTAAAAGAAATCATACTAATCATAACTAAGATTAATACTAAATGAATACGAATACAAATATAACCAATAGTATAGTACGAATACGAATCTGAATGCGAATACGAATATAACCAATAGTATAGTACAAATACGAATACGAATGCGAATACGAATATAACCAATAGTATAGTACAAATATGAATGCGAATACGAATATAACCAATAGGATAGTACAAATACGAATACGAATGCGAATATGAATATAACTAATAGCATAGAACGAATACGAATACGAATAGAAATAGGACTACGAATGCGAAATAATGCCTTTGGATGACACCAAGACTACGAATATACAGTTAGTGTACGCCTTGAATGTCACTAGAGTTTCGAATTTAATACGAAAGTACGCCTCTGGACCTCTACTGATTTTCGAATACATCTGCCTTAGAATGTCGCCAGAGATACGAAAATACAACTAATGTACTCTTTTGGAAATCATCAGAATAATCGAAAATATTGTAATGTACGTTTCTGGTGAATCCAAATATTCGAAAATACAACTAAGTTAGTAGATGATAGACATTCGAATGTAGGATAACTAAGAGTTTAGAATACTTAACTAATACTACAAGTATGATAATTACTAGTACTTCGAAATCAAACCTAAGAACCAACCTCAACACATAGGAAAATATGGGATTTTCCTGAAGTAACATAACAACTAGTAACAAAATTAGAAACGAATAGACAACTTAATACATAGGAAAATATGGGATTTTCCTGGGATAGCATAACAAGTCATATACGAATAAAGTAACAAACAAATAACTAAACTATTAGGAAAATATGGGATTTTCCTGGAATGACATAACAAATCGTTTTTGGATTTGTAACAAAAGATAACTAAACTGTTTTCATAAGAAAATATGGGATTTTATTGAACAACAAATTTTTCAGAAAGCAAAGGAAACTCGTTCTTTTCAAAACTAAACCGCTTATGAACTCACCAGCTTTATGCTGATTTTCAAGCTGCTTGTATTCCCATGTCAGCGTTAGACAGGTACACCGCCACCTTTTGGAGAAAATGGAGCATTCCGAAGACTCGTCTTTGCTTTTGTCCATATGATATATGTATATAACACTTGTATAACCTTTCTTTCAAACAGATGTAAACAATATTATGTAATGTAAGGTTTTATGTTTACTGTTTTACTATGTGCATTGGATTTGATACTCAACATGGAGTCAACCCCGGAAATGTTTCCGCCTTTGGTTTTCGGGGTGTGACAGATTGGTATCAGAGCCCTTGTTTATAGTGAACTTGTATACCAAAGCTTACATGGTATAAGACTATAAACATTAAGGGGCCTAAGTGCTCTGAACTAAAAGTATACTCTACAAATATAAGTATTTTCTAAAGTATACAAGTATACCCGACTGTCGAAATCCGTAACTACAAGTAGAACAAAATATAAGTAAATGGGTGTTATACGTTGCGGTTAAACCTGGGCAGTTATCTGTCGTGTCTAGGATCAATATAGCCTGGCCAACTATTTTCATTCGAGACACGGCCAACATGTGCTTGGGAGTGACTGTGGTACGCATCATACCTAAAACTTACCCGATATCCCAAACAACGAGTCGTCGTTGCAGCGAACCATGAAATACTATGGGAGTATTTCTCGAGCCGATCCGTTGTAGAAGTTCTCATTCAAGCATTGTTCCTTGATCATTCCTTTAGCGATAAATTATTTGTTGTGATAAATCCTTCCTGTTTTATCGCTTAATATTATATCTGTCTTGATGAGATATCCCTTGATCCATATCTCTTGATTCAATTCAGAGGACTTGTGATCTTCCCTTTCCTGATCTTTTTAGATCAAGATGCCTCCGAGGAAAAGACCCAGCTCGAAGAACACCAACAACCCTCCGCCTCCACCACCTCCTCTTCAAATCGATCTGGAAACACTTCAGGCAGCCATTACTGCCACAATATCAGCCATCCTGCCTTAACTAAACCCTAGTGGTTCAGGGGGTGGTACCCAAACCCAAAACCTGGAAGGTAATCAAGGACACCGGAATGAGTGTTCCTATAAAGACTTTATGAATGCAAAACCCACATTCTTCGATGGCACAGGGGGTGTCATTGCTCTATCTCGGTGGTTAGAGAAAATCGAATCTATCTTCGAGATTTGTGCCTGTTCGGAATCCGACAAGGTAAAATTTGCCGCTTGTACGCTCATCGATAAAGCTTTGACTTCGTGGAACGGCCGAGTCAAATCCCTGACTCTACCTGTAGCCAATGCTATGGGATGGGAAGTTATGAAGGAACTTCTGCGTGCAGAGTATTACCCTCGGGGTAGAATCCAGAAGTTGGAGCATGAACTCTGGAACCTGAAGATGAAAGGTTCCGATATCGCCGCTTACACTTTAAGGTTTGACGACTTGGCACTTCTTTGTCCGGGGATGGTTACCCCGGAGAGCAATAAGATTGAGAGGTTCATCTGGGGATTAACCCAGCCAACAAAAGGGAACGTTATAGCTGCGAAGCCGGATACCTATGACAGCGCCAAATGTCTAGCACAAACCCTGATCGATCATAATGATGACCAAGAAGAAGCAGACACCACTCCCGAGCCAACAGAAAAGAGTGGCGAGAAAAGGAAGTTTTGCAAAAAGAAGAAGAAGAGTCAATCTTCCCCAGAACCCTCGAAGAAACACCAGATAGTGGCAGTCCACGCTGCCACTACCCCTGTTGCTGCATCTGTTGTAGGTTCCTCAGCCCAAGCACCTGTCACCGGATATGCCGGTATCCTCCCGTTGTGTAACCGATGTAGCTACCATCATCGCATCCCTGGCCCTTATCGTGCAAAGTTTTGTAAAAACTGTGGCCATGAAGGTCACCTTGCGCGAAGCTGCAAAACCCCAACCCAACCAATTAGTCAAGCTTCTGGAGCTGGTATCGGTCAAACCTGCTATAGTTGTGGAGAGGTCGGGCATTATAGACGAAACTGTCCTAGGGCAGTAATATCTGGCAACACCGGGAGAGTCTTAACTATGGGACAAGAAAGGACAGCCGCCGACCCCACCGTTGCCACAAGTATACTCCTCCCCGATGAATCTTGTTCCCGTGATCCTTTTCGATTCTAATGTTGAAAGAATTTGCTAATCATTCATTCAAATATCTTTCTAAACTAAATCCTTCGTTAGCAATCGAAACATGTACCGTCGAGATGACCAACCAGTGAGAAAGAGAACGTTAACGTCATACCCTTAGATCGTATCCTCAATTTGGATGATTATTCCTTTCCATTCGATCTAATGGTAAACTTTTCGTGAAAAGCTTTGATGTGATCATTGGCATGTAATGACTGAATCTCATTCATGCTGTTATTCTTGTCTTCGAAAGAGTCGTCCGTCCGAATCTTTCCTCTGACCCAACTCTCATGATTTTCGGCATCAAACCTAAATCCAACCTTCGCATCTTCGTACATCAAAGCTTAGAAAGTTTCCCATGCATTCCCCGTCTGTGTGATATTCGGGAAACGGGAAATCTGCAACTCTTTCCCTGATGCCTTTTCCCGAAAATTCTCGAGAATTCCTTCCGAACGTCTAGTCAAGTCTTATATCGACCTAATCCCTGGAACTGCCTCGTAACCGAACCTCCGGGAGGATGATGTATCCAATACAGCGACCAAGACCTGGCATGATCACCACGAGTTCGTAGTGGTGCCCTTCGGTCAACCATTTTCTCTGGTTATGTAGATAAGTAAAGCAGTCATACCCATGAACCTTTCCAAAAGCTAAGACGATAGGGAACTAGTCGGCACCAGAGATACCTATAGAAACCTATAACTTCGTAGCATTAGACGCTTCGTGATACTTGTAGGAACGATTCCGTAACCTTCAAACTCTGGTTACCCTTGGAACTTAGTAACACCCTTCTGATACTTCACGTATCGGTCCTTAAGAAGTATCTACCCAACGAAACCAAGACGTGTCCCGATAGTGAGGGTTCACTGGAACGTCAAGCGGAGACCCGATGCCACTTGGGAGCATGAAAACCCGGAGTAGCTGATCCATTCGCATCCCTTTTTCATTTCATGATATGTATCTTAATCATTAAATTTCAGGACGAAATTCCCTCTAACGGGGGGATAATGTAACAACCCGAAATTTTCCATCGCCGAAAAACCCGTTCTACCCGTAAAAATTCGTCGTTTATCGATTCGTTTCAATTTCATTTCGGGCTAAATTACTTAAACTTATATGTTTATTATAATCTAATGAGTGTCCAAACCCAGTAGGAACTCATGAAATTAGCCCAAAATGTTCATTTCATAAATTTTAGAAACGTCCCCGCTGAGTTACGGAAACTTAATCGGGTGCGACCAAAAGCCCCGTTTAATGCCAGTATCGGGAAGAATTCCACCGTGTCCAAGTTTTGGGAACTATTTAATCGTGTTCAATCATTCATTTGAAGCTTTTGCTTCATCTCTCTACTCACTCTCTAACCTCTCTCCTCAAACTCAAGAATTAGGTCCAAAATCATCAAATCTAAGCTCCAAATCACCCAGGTAACTACCCTAATTCCTAGTATAACATCTTAGACCTTCAAATTCGAGTTCAAATCATGGAATAGGACCATATTCATGAGTTTACGGCCCTAGAACAGTCCTAGGCCGTGAACTCACATAAAATGGGTTTTGGAGCCCCAAAACCCTTCCAATCGACCTTTGGAGCTTAGATATGGCTTAATGGCTTAATGGACCGGACTTAGAACACCTTGAACTTAATTTTTGGAGAGTAAACATGAGTTTACTGCCCAAGATCATGCTTGGGCCATAAACTCCATATCATGGAGAGTAAACACATATTAAAGGGGTTTTTAAACCCTTAAAAACTTCCAAAACACCAATAAGGCTTAGATACGACTTGTAGAATTATGGAATTGGCCTTGGAACACATTGAACGTCAATTTAGAGGAGTAAACTTGATTTTACTGCCCAAGGACATGCTTGGGCCGTAAACTCATATTATTGGGGAGTAAACTCCTCTAAATGTGTTAAGATGCCACTTAAACACACTTTAAACCTTAGGATAAATTCTAGAAGTGTCTACCATCAATTTAGAAGCGTTAAAACATATAAAAACACCCTTTCAAAAGAGTTCACGGCCATGAGGAGGTTCATGGGCCGTAAACTCCAAAAATCATGCCAAAAGTCCCCTAAAATCCATACAAGGCTTGGGAAAAATCATTGGAATCAAATGTGATTGTTTGAGGACCAAAACTTTAAGGATTGGATGTGAGGGCGGAGTTTATGGCCGTAAACTCCATGTTTACTGCCGTAAACTCCAATAAATGGTATTTAATTAAGTCTAAATTGATCCTAATGCCCTAGATAAATTCCTAGCTAAATTATCCTTGTATTTTGAAACCATTTTGCATCCAAAAGAACCCTCCATGAGTTCACGGCCGTGAACTCATGTGGATGAGGTATTTAGGGCAGTAAACTCCTTAAGGAGTTTACTCTTGAAGAGTAAACTCCATTCCCTAGTCATACAAGTCCTTAAATGCCACCCGGGTCCTTCAAAACACTTGTAATGGGGTGTTTCCGCAACTAGAAGTGTATGTACTTAACAAATAAATTAATCAACTCCTTAATATATACAAATGTGTATCATTAGATAATCCATAGGAATCTTGTGCGTTCGTGAACCTAGAACTGACGTTTAGGATCCAAACCGACGCGTTTCTCAACCGGTGAGTTCATACGTCTACCCTTTTTCAAATGTTTTTCAAATGTTTTCAGGGGGGAATACAAGCTAAAGTACAAAGAAATCTTGTACTTAAACGTATTTTCAGTTCAAATGTTTTATGTCATGTATGTTTCTAATATCGAAAATCATGATAACTAATGATTTGAAATTGCAGGGTAAACAGTTAGACTAAAGTCAGATTTCTTTAAAAAGTGTTTTAAACTAAATTACTTTTTGTAAAAGAAGTCATACTAATCATAACTAAGATTAATACTAAACGAATACGAATACGAATATGAATATAACCAATAGTATAGTACGAATACGAATCTGAATGCGAATACGAATATAACCAATAGTATAGTACAAATACGAATACGAATGCGAATACGAATATAACCAATAGTATAGTACAAATACGAATGCGAGTGGGAATACGAATATAACCAATAGGATAGTACAAATACGAATACGAATGCGAATACGAATATAACTAATAGCATAGAACGAATACGAATACGAATAAAAATAGCACTACGAATGCGAAATAACGCCTTTGGATGACACCAAGACTTCGAATATACAGTTAGTGTACGCTTTGAATGTCACTAGAGTTTTGAATTTAATACGAAAGTACCCCTCTGGACCTCTACTGAGTTTCGAATACATCTGCCTTAGAATGTCGCAAGAGATACGAAAATATAACTAATGTACTCTTTTGGAAATCATCAGAATAATCGAAAATACTGTAATGTACGTTTCTGGTGAATCCGAATATTCGAAAATACAACTAAGTTAGTAGATGATAGACATTCGAATGTAGGATAACTAAGAGTTTAGAATACTTAACTAATACTACAAGTATGATAATTACTAGTACTTCGAAATCAAACCTAAGAACCAACCTCAACACGTAGGAAAATATGGGATTTTCCTGAAGTAACATAACAACTAGTAACGAAATTAGAAACGAATAGACAACTTAATACATAGGAAAATATGGGATTTTCCTGGGATAGCATAACAACTCATATACGAATAAAGTAACAAACGAATAACTAAACTATTAGGAAAATATGGGATTTTCCTGGAATGACATAACAAATCGTTTTCGGATTTGTAACAAAAGATAACTAAACTGTTTTCATAAGAAAATATGAGATTTTCTTGAACAACAAATTTTTCAGAAAGCAAAGGAAACTCGTTCTTTTCAAAACTAAACCGCTTATGAACTCACCAGCTTTATGCTGATTTTCAAGCTGCTTGTATTCTCAGGTCAGCGTTAGACAGGTACACCGCCATCTTTTGGAGAAGATGAAGCATTCCGAAGACTCGTCTTTGCTTTTGTCCATATGATATATGTATATAACACTTGTATAACCTTTCTTTCAAACAGATCTAAACAATATTATGTAATGTAATGTTTTGCGTTTACTGTTTTACTATGTGCATTGGATTTAATACTCAACGTGGAGTCAACCCCGGAAATGTTTCCTCCTTTGGTTTTCGGGGTGTGACAAAAGGTGATATACGAGGAGCTAGGATGGTTACCTTGATAATTTGAAGCTTGTTTTGGATGATTTTTGGACCTAATCTTTGGTTTGAGGAGAGAGAGTAGTGAGAGAGTGTAAAAGCTTCAATGGAAGCTTAATCAACTTTAAATATGTTCTAAGTCTTGGACACGGTGGATTTCTACTCGATACGACGTTAAACGGGGCTTTTGGTCACACCCGATTAAGTTGTCGTAACCCGGCGGGGACGTTTCTAAAAATTTTCAAATAAACATTTTGGGCAATTTCATGAGTTCCTAAGAGGTTTGGACACTCATGAGATTAAAATAAACATATAAATTTTAATAATTTAGCCCAAAAACGAAAACAGAACGAACCACCATAGACGAATTTTAAGTACGAAATAGGTTTCGGCGATGAACAACTTCGGGTTGTTACAATCTATGTAGCCAAGAGCGAACCACCACAAACCCACAAACCCGACCTCAGCCTACACCGACATGCACACTACATCCACAAGAACATATCGACGTCTACACCTAACCTACCCCTACACTCACACCTACATCCGCATGCACACTCCTACCCTACACTCACCCTATGTACATCCCACTCTAACACCAACAACGACATCATAATATAACGGATGGATACCAAGGCTAGTCTTTTTGTACGCACCTAACTTGGCAATGGTTTTTCAACTTATGAAAGGATTATTATGTACAAGATCTTGATGGGAATTAATAAAACCAATAAGGTGATTGGAATCGGTTCAATTAACATATCGATACACGATATGATCATACAAAAAAAAGGTTTCAAAAGTCCATAAGCAGTAGTCGGGCAGTCACCTGTTGTCAAGGGACAAACTAGAGTTTAAATATTTAAGTAATTAAAAATAAGGTTTTTTACTAATAGATGAAATTTTTAATAATTTTAGTCACTAACGATTATTGTAAGTTTGACTAATTATGAACTTATTTTGAAAAGTTTGATCATATTATTTTTAGTGCATCTTAGACCGGTAAGGATCGACTATAATTTAAAAGAACAATTAGCACCAATCATAGAAAATAGAGTAAATTACACTAATGGTCCCTATGGTTTGGAGTAAGTTGCGCGCTTGGTCCCTCACTTATTTTTTTAACTCGGAAGGTCGTTGTTATTTGTTTTTGTTATGCTTTTGGTCCCTACTGTTTGTTTTTGTTACGCGCTTGGTCCTATCTTACCTAAAAAAACTATTATTTAAATAGAGAAAAATGGTGGGGTAGGTAAGGTAAGGTGAGAGGGGTGGGGTTGGGGGTGTTTATTTAAATAAATTAAAAAATCAATGGCAAAATAGTCTTTTTAGGTAAGACAGGGACCAAACGCGTAACAAAAACAAACAGTAGGGACCTTTCGAGTTAAAAAAAGAAGTTAGGGACCAAACGCGCAAATTACCCTAAACCATAGGGACCATTTGTGTAACTTACTCTAGAAAATAAGATCCCGTCAAACGCTTTAGCGGCCGCTAATGCTAAATTTTACAACACTGATCGATAGTCAATGTGGTACAACATGCTCCCAAGCACAAAAATACATTTAAGATATATTTGGAATTCAAACTTTTCAATTAATCATGTCCAAATGAGTTGCTAACTGTATCAAAGTAGGTATTAGTAATAATGAAAGGCTTTAAAGAGTGGATGTTTAATCAATGCTAAAGGGTGAGCCCGTGTTGCACCAGATAACGGTGTCTAATTATTAGAAGATCAGCTTGGAGATTACCTGAATTTTACATATGCTATTGGGCACGTGGGGGAAAAGTTAAGATAAATTTCAGTAGTAATGGCCTTTTCGGAAACTATTCAAGAAAATACTTTCCATGGGAAGCAATGTCAAATAGTTTTAGACATTTGAAGCACAATGGTATTAAGTACTAGACGGAGCACATTTCATATCCATGTTTTAACATATATTCAATGCGAAGCAACAAATAAAATATCAATGATACAATCAATAAAATCACTTAAACTCTGTTCACTCCCACAACAAAAACCTTGACATACCAACATATTGTTTGATATAATAAATTAAAAGTGTGTTGCATAGCATGCTCACAAAAACTAATATAACAAAAAGGAAAGGTAAAAACATCAAACTAAAACATGAAAAGAATGAATTTATTCATCAAGATGTAATTTTTATTGATGTAACAATGACACAACCAAACTACAACCCTAGTTCACAAACAGGAAAGAAGACACCACAAGTATTGGCAAGACTGGGGAGATATTGGTAGTGTGGTGGCAACAAAATCTGATTAATGTCTATGTATTTGCAAAGGCAATTTCTATGATGATCTAATTCTTCACAACAAATTGGTGATGGTAAACCTTTTGCAATTAGAGCTAGATAACAATCCTTTATATCCTCATTCGGATTACAGTCTTGAGCGTTAACATCACCCAAAAGAAACATCATTGCAACAACAATAGCAAGAATAAATCTGGTGTTCATCATTTTACTAATCTTGTGCTGAAAACTTAAAAGATATCAATATAAATATTGGGAAACTTGGCTTCTTATTACATTGACTATGTTATATATATACTCTTAGATATTAATAATCAAAACAAATAAAATTTAAAGTATGGAAGGGATGATGATGTAGCGCAAAAGATATTTAATGAGGTAATTAAGAATTTTGATAATGTAACACACGATTTATATACGTTGTTTTTAGTCAAGCCATAAGAGTAAATGGAAGAGTTTATTTTAGTTCAGTGAATAAAAAGGTTTGTTTTTCTTCTTTACAAAAAAATTCAAATGGATTCTTGCTAGAAAAACGGCAAGGGTATGTCATTAATTTTATAATGTTAACTTAAAATTGTATAAAGCTTTGTGAGTTTGTTCAATCCCATAGTGGTATTTGATCATGTGAAATTACGTTTGTTTGGTTAATGGCTTTCAAATAAATTTAGAGTAAATGTAATTTAAATTTTAATAGAAATTCTGTTTGGTTGATAAAATCAAGCAAATTTGAGTTGTTTAGATATTTCATTAATTTTCGCATCCAAAAGAATTTGCCATTATTTTGCTAAATAAAAAGATTTTAGATTTCACTTATTATGTTTTCTACGTAGACAAAAATGTCATCCCAAATTCTCTTTGTGTTATTCATAATTCATCAAATCAAAACAAACTATCCTCATCTCTCTCAACAAACACCCTGACCATCTACGCAGCCAAGAGCAAACCACCGCAAACCCACAAACCCGACCTCAGCTTACATGGACATGCACACAACATCCACAAGAACATATCGACGTCTACGCCTAACCTACCCCTACACCCACACCTACACCCACATGCACACTCCTATCCGACACTCACCCTATGTATATCCAACTCTAACACCAACAACGGCATCATAATATAACAAATGGATACCAAGGCTACTGTTTTTGTATGCACCTAACTTGGCAATGGTTTTTCAACTTATAAATGGATTAATATGTACAAGATCTTGTTGGGAATTAATAAAACCAATAAGGTGATTGGAATCGGTTCAATGAACATATCGATACACGATATGATCATACAAAAAAAAAGGTTTCAAAAGTCCATAAGCAATAGTCGGGCGGTCACCTGTTGTCAAGGGACTAACAAGAGTTTAAATATTTAAGTAATTAAAAATAATTTTTTTTTTACAAATAGATGACATTTTTAATAATTTTAGTCATTAACGATTATTATAAGTTTTACTAATTATGAACTTAATTTGAAAAGTTTGATCAAATTATTTTAGTGCATCTTAGAGCAGCAAGGATCGACTCTAATTTAAAAGAACAATTAGCACTAATGATAGACAATAAGATCCCGTCAAACGCCTTAGTGGCCGCTAAGGCTGAATTTTATAACACCAATCGATAGTCACTGTGGTACAACATGCTCCCAAGCACAAAATTCATTTCAGATATATTTGGAATTCAAAATTTTCAATTAATCATGTCAAAATGAGTTGCTAAGTGTATCAAAGTAGGCATTAGTAATAATGAAAGGCTTTAAAGAGTGTATGTTTAATAAATGCTAAAGGGTGAGACCGTGTTGCACTAGATAACGGTGTCTAATTATTAGAAGATCAGCTTGGAGATTACCTGAATTTTACATATGCTATTGGGCACGTGGGGGAAAAGTTAAGATAAATTTCAATAGTAATGGCCTTTTCGGAAACTATTCAAGAAAATACTTTCCATGGGAAGCAATGTCAAATAGTTTTAGACATTTGAAGCACAATGGTATTAAGTACTAGACGAAGCACATTTCATATCCATGTTTTAACATATATTCAATGTGAAGCAACAAATAAAATATCAATGATACAATCAATAAAATCACTTAAACTCTGTTCACTCCCACAACAAAAACCTTGACATACCAACATATTGTTTGATATAATAAATTAAAAGTGTGTTGCATAGCATGCTCACAAAAACTAATATAACAAAAAGGAAAGGTAAAAAAAATCAAACTAAAACATGAAAAGAATGAATTTATTCATCAAAATGTAATTTTTATTGATGTAACAATGACACAGCCAAACTACAACCCTAGTTCACAAACAGGAAAGAAGACGCCACAAGTATTGGCAAGACTGGGGAGATATTGGTAGTGTGGTGGCAACAAAATCTGATTAATGTCTATGTATTTGCAAAGGCAATTTGTATGATGATCTAATTCTTCACAACAAATTGGTGATGGTGAACCTTTTGCAATTAGAGCTGGATAACAATCCTTTATATCTTCATTCGGATTACAGTCTTGAGCGTTAACATCACCCAAAAGAAACATCATTGCAACAACAATAGCAAGAATAGATCTGGTGTTCATCATTTTACTAATCTTGTGCTGAAAACTTAAAAGATATCAATATAAATATTGGGAAACTTGGCTTCTTATTACATTCACTATGTTATATATATACTCTTAGAAATTAATAATCAAAACAAATAATATTTAAAGTATGGAAGGGATGATGATGTAACGCAAAAGATATTTAATGAGGTAATTAAGAATTTTGATAATGTAACACATGATTTATATTCGTTGTTTTTAGTCAAGCCATAAGAGTAAATGGAAGAGTTTATTTTAGTTCAGTGAATAAAAAGGTTTGTTTTTCTTCTTTACAAAAAAATTCAAATGGATTCTTGCTAGAAAAACGGCAAGGGTATGTCATTAATTTTATAATGTTAACTTAAAATTGTATAAAGCTTTGTGAGTTTGTTCAATCCCATAGTGGTATTTGATCATGTGAAATTACGTTTGTTTGGTTAATGGCTTTCAAAGAAATTTAGAGTAAATGTAATTTAAATTTTACTAGAAATTCTGTTTGGTTGATAAAGTCGAACGAATTGTAGTTGTTTAGATATATCATTAATTTTCGCATCCAAAAGAATTTGCCATTATTTTGCTAAATAAAAAGATTTTAGATTTCACTTATTATGTTTTCTACGTAGACAAAAATGTCATCCCAAATTCTCTTTGTTTTATTCATAATTCATCAAATCAAAACAAACTATCATCATTTCTCTCAACAAACACCCTGACCATCTATGCAGTCAAGAGCAAACCACCGCAAACCCACAAACCCGACCTCAGCCTACATGGACATGCAAACAACATCCACAAGAACATATCGACGTCTACGCCTAACCTACCCCTACACCCACACCTACACCCGCATGCACACTCCTATCCGACACTCACCCTATGTATATCCAACTCTAACACCAACAACGACATCATAATATAACAAATGGATACCAAGGCTACTGTTTTTGTATGCACCTAACTTGGCAATGGTTTTTCAACTTATAAATGGATTAATATGTACAAGATCTTGTTGGGAATTAATAAAAACAATAAGGTGATTGGAATCGGTTCAATGAACATATCGATACACGATATGATCATACAAAAGAAAGGTTTCAAAAGTCCATAAGCAATAGTCGGGCGGTCACCTGTTGTCAAGGGACTAACAAGAGTTTAAATATTTAAGTAATTAAAAATAATTTTTTTTTACAAATAGATGACATTTTTAATAATTTTAGTCACTAACGATTATTATAAGTTTTACTAATTATGAACTTAATTTGAAAAGTTTGATCAAATTATTTTAGTGCATCTTAGAGCAGCAAGGATCGACTCTAATATAAAAGAACAATTAGCACTAATGATAGACAATAAGATCCCGTCAAACGCCTTAGTGGCTGCTAAGGCTGAATTTTATAACACCAATCGATAGTCACTGTGGTACAA
This sequence comes from Lactuca serriola, assembly GCF_051521515.1. Lineage (NCBI taxonomy): Eukaryota > Viridiplantae > Streptophyta > Magnoliopsida > Asterales > Asteraceae > Lactuca > Lactuca serriola. The sequence continues at coordinate 196,291,950 of NC_136415.1, forward strand.
CATGCTCCCAAGCACAAAATTCATTTCAGATATATTTGGAATTCAAAATTTTCAATTAATCATGTCAAAATGAGTTGCTAAGTGTATCAAAGTAGGCATTAGTAATAATGAAAGGCTTTAAAGAGTGTATGTTTAATCAATGCTAAAGGGTGAGACCGTGTTGCACCAGATAACGGTGTCTAATTATTAGAAGATCAGCTTGGAGATTGCCTGAATTTTACATATGCTATTGGGCACGGGGGGAAAAGTTAAGATAAATTTCAATAGTAATGGCCTTTTCGGAAACTATTCAAGAAAATACTTTCCATGGGAAGCAATGTCAAATAGTTTTAGACATTTGAAGCACAATGGTATTAAGTACTAGACGAAGCACATTTCATATCCAAGTTTTAACATATATTCAATGTGAAGCAACAAATAAAATATCAATGATACAATCAATGAAATCACTTAAACTCTGTTCACTCCCACAACAAAAACCTTGACATACCAACATATTGTTTGATATAATAAATTAAAAGTGTGTTGCATAGCATGCTCACAAAAACTAATATAACAAAAAGGAAAGGTAAAAAAAATCAAACTAAAACATTAAAAGAATGAATTTATTCATCAAAATGTAATTTTTATTGATGTAACAATGACACAACCAAACTACAACCCTAGTTCACAAACAGGAAAGAAGACGCCACAGGTATTGGCAAGACTGGGGAGATATTGGTAGTGTGGTGGCAACAAAATCTGATTAATGTCTATGTATTTGCAAAGGCAATTTGTATGATGATGTAATTCTTCACAACAAATTGGTGATGGTGAACCTTTTGCAATTAGAGCTGGATAACAATCCTTTATATCTTCATTCGGATTACAGTCTTGAGCGTTAACATCACCCAAAAGAAACATCATTGCAACAACAATAGCAAGAATAGATCTGGTGTTCATCATTTTACTAATCTTGTGCTGAAAACTTAAAAGATATCAATATAAATATTGGGAAACTTGGCTTCTTATTACATTCACTATGTTATATATATACTCTTAGAAATTAATAATCAAAACAAATAATATTTAAAGTATGGAAGGGATGATGATGTAACGCAAAAGATATTTAATGAGGTAATTAAGAATTTTGATAATGAAACACATGATTTATATTCGTTGTTTTTAGTCAAGCCATAAGAGTAAATGGAAGAGTTTATTTTAGTTCAGTGAATAAAAAGGTTTGTTTTTCTTCTTTACAAAAAAATTCAAATGGATTCTTGCTAGAAAAACGGCAAGGGTATGTCATTAATTTTATAATGTTAACTTAAAATTGTATAAAGCTTTGTGAGTTTGTTCAATCCCATAGTGGTATTTGATCATGTGAAATTACGTTTGTTTGGTTAATGGCTTTCAAAGAAATTTAGAGTAAATGTAATTTAAATTTTAATAGAAATTATGTTTGGTTGATAAAGTCAAACGAATTGTAGTTGTTTAGATATATCATTAATTTTCGCATCCAAAAGAATTTGCCATTATTTTGCTAAATAAAAAGATTTTAGATTTCACTTATTATGTTTTCTACGTAGACAAAAATGTCATCCCAAATTCTCTTTGTTTTATTCATAATTCATCAAATCAAAACAAACTATCATCATTTCTCTCAACAAACACCCTGACCATCTATGCAGTCAAGAGCAAACCACCGCAAACCCACAAACCCGACCTCAGCCTACATGGACATGCACACAACATCCACAAGAACATATCGACGTCTACGCCTAACCTACCCCTACACCCACACCTACACCCGCATGCACACTCCTATCCGACACTCACCCTATGTATATCCAACTCTAACACCAACAACGACATCATAATATAACAAATGGATACCAAGGCTACTGTTTTTGTATGCACCTAACTTGGCAATGGTTTTTCATCTTATAAATGGATTAATATGTACAAGATCTTGTTGGGAATTAATAAAAACAATAAGGTGATTGGAATCGGTTCAATGAACATATCGATACACGATATGATCATACAAAAAAAAAGGTTTCAAAAGTCCATAAGCAATAGTCGGGCGGTCACCTGTTGTCAAGGGACTAACAAGAGTTTAAATATTTAAGTAATTAAAAATAATTTTTTTTTACAAATAGATGACATTTTTAATAATTTTAGTCACTAACGATTATTATAAGTTTTACTAATTATGAACTTAATTTGAAAAGTTTGATCAAATTATTTTAGTGCATCTTAGAGCAGCAAGGATCGACTCTAATATAAAAGAACAATTAGCACTAATGATAGACAATAAGATCCCGTCAAACGCCTTAGTGGCTGCTAAGGCTGAATTTTATAACACCAATCGATAGTCACTATGGTACAACATGCTCCCAAGCACAAAATTCATTTCAGATATATTTGGAATTCAAAATTTTCAATTAATCATGTCAAAATGAGTTGCTAAGTGTATCAAAGTAGGCATTAGTAATAATGAAAGGCTTTAAAGAGTGTATGTTTAATCAATGCTAAAGGGTGAGACCGTGTTGCACCAGATAATGGTGTCTAATTATTAGAAGATCAGCTTGGAGATTACCTGAATTTTACATATGCCATTGGGCACGTGGGGGAAAAGTTAAGATAAATTTCAATAGTAATGGCCTTTTCGGAAACTATTCAAGAAAATACTTTCCATGGGAAGCAATGTCAAATAGTTTTACACATTTGAAGCACAATGGTATTAAGTACTAGACGAAGCACATTTCATATCCATGTTTTAACATATATTCAATGTGAAGCAACAAATAAAATATGAATGATACAATCAATAAAATCACTTAAACTCTGTTCACTCCCACAACAAAAACCTTGACATACCAACATATTGTTTGATATAATAAATTAAAAGTGTGTTGCATATCATGCTCAAAAAAACTAATATAACAAAAAGGAAAGGTAAAAAAAATCAAACTAAAACATGAAAAGAATGAATTTATTCATCATGATGTAATTTTTCTTGATGTAACAATGACACAACCAAACTACAACCCTAGTTCACAAACAGGAAAGAAGACGCCACAAGTATTGGCAAGACTGGGGAGATATTGGTAGTGTGGTGGCAACAAAATCTGATTAATGTCTATGTATTTGCAAAGGCAATTTGTATGATGATGTAATTCTTCACAACAAATTGGTGATGGTGAACCTTTTGCAATTAGAGCTGGATAACAATCCTTTATATCTTCATTCGGATTACAGTCTTGAGCGTTAACATCACCAAAAAGAAACATCATTGCAACAACAATAGCAAGAATAGATCTGGTGTTCATCATTTTACTAATCTTGTGCTGAAAACTTAAAAGATATCAATATAAATATTGGGAAACTTGGCTTCTTATTACATTCACTATGTTATATATATACTCTTAGAAATTAATAATCAAAACAAATAATATTTAAAGTATGGAAGGGATGATGATGTAACGCAAAAGATATTTAATGAGGTAATTAAGAATTTTGATAATGTAACACATGATTTATATTCGTTGTTTTTAGTCAAGCCATAAGAGTAAATGGAAGAGTTTATTTTAGTTCAGTGAATAAAAAGGTTTGTTTTTCTTCTTTACAAAAAAATTCAAATGGATTCTTGCTAGAAAAACGGCAAGGGTATGTCATTAATTTTATAATGTTAACTTAAAATTGTATAAAGCTTTGTGAGTTTGTTCAATCCCATAGTGGTATTTGATCATGTGAAATTACGTTTGTTTGGTTAATGGCTTTCAAAGAAATTTAGAGTAAATGTAATTTAAATTTTAATAGAAATTATGTTTGGTTGATAAAGTCAAACGAATTGTAGTTGTTTAGATATATCATTAATTTTCGCATCCAAAAGAATTTGCCATTATTTTGCTAAATAAAAAGATTTTAGATTTCACTTATTATGTTTTCTACGTAGACAAAAATGTCATCCCAAATTCTCTTTGTTTTATTCATAATTCATCAAATCAAAACAAACTATCATCATTTCTCTCAACAAACACCCTGACCATCTATGCAGTCAAGAGCAAACCACCGCAAACCCACAAACCCGACCTCAGCCTACATGGACATGCACACAACATCCACAAGAACATATCGACGTCTACGCCTAACCTACCCCTACACCCACACCTACACCCGCATGCACACTCCTATCCGACACTCACCCTATGTATATCCAACTCTAACACCAACAACGACATCATAATATAACAAATGGATACCAAGGCTACTGTTTTTGTATGCACCTAACTTGGCAATGGTTTTTCATCTTATAAATGGATTAATATGTACAAGATCTTGTTGGGAATTAATAAAAACAATAAGGTGATTGGAATCGGTTCAATGAACATATCGATACACGATATGATCATACAAAAGAAAGGTTTCAAAAGTCCATAAGCAATAGTCGGGCGGTCACCTGTTGTCAAGGGACTAACAAGAGTTTAAATATTTAAGTAATTAAAAATAATTTTTTTTTACAAATAGATGACATTTTTAATAATTTTAGTCACTAACGATTATTATAAGTTTTACTAATTATGAACTTAATTTGAAAAGTTTGATCAAATTATTTTAGTGCATCTTAGAGCAGCAAGGATCGACTCTAATATAAAAGAACAATTAGCACTAATGATAGACAATAAGATCCCGTCAAACGCCTTAGTGGCTGCTAAGGCTGAATTTTATAACACCAATCGATAGTCACTATGGTACAACATGCTCCCAAGCACAAAATTCATTTCAGATATATTTGGAATTCAAAATTTTCAATTAATCATGTCAAAATGAGTTGCTAAGTGTATCAAAGTAGGCATTAGTAATAATGAAAGGCTTTAAAGAGTGTATGTTTAATCAATGCTAAAGGGTGAGACCGTGTTGCACCAGATAATGGTGTCTAATTATTAGAAGATCAGCTTGGAGATTACCTGAATTTTACATATGCCATTGGGCACGTGGGGGAAAAGTTAAGATAAATTTCAATAGTAATGGCCTTTTCGGAAACTATTCAAGAAAATACTTTCCATGGGAAGCAATGTCAAATAGTTTTACACATTTGAAGCACAATGGTATTAAGTACTAGACGAAGCACATTTCATATCCATGTTTTAACATATATTCAATGTGAAGCAACAAATAAAATATCAATGATACAATCAATAAAATCACTTAAACTCTGTTCACTCCCACAACAAAAACCTTGACATACCAACATATTGTTTGATATAATAAATTAAAAGTGTGTTGCATATCATGCTCAAAAAAACTAATATAACAAAAAGGAAAGGTAAAAAAAATCAAACTAAAACATGAAAAGAATGAATTTATTCATCATGATGTAATTTTTCTTGATGTAACAATGACACAACCAAACTACAACCCTAGTTCACAAACAGGAAAGAAGACGCCACAAGTATTGGCAAGACTGGGGAGATATTGGTAGTGTGGTGGCAACAAAATCTGATTAATGTCTATGTATTTGCAAAGGCAATTTGTATGATGATCTAATTCTTCACAACAAATTGGTGATGGTGAACCTTTTGCAATTAGAGCTGGATAACAATCCTTTATATCTTCATTCGGATTACAGTCTTGAGCGTTAACATCACCCAAAAGAAACATCATTGCAACAACAATAGCAAGAATAGATCTGGTGTTCATCATTTTACTAATCTTGTGCTGAAAACTTAAAAGATATCAATATAAATATTGGGAAACTTGGCTTCTTATTACATTCACTATGTTATATATATACTCTTAGAAATTAATAATCAAAACAAATAATATTTAAAGTATGGAAGGGATGATGATGTAACGCAAAAGATATTTAATGAGGTAATTAAGAATTTTGATAATGTAACACATGATTTATATTCGTTGTTTTTAGTCAAGCCATAAGAGTAAATGGAAGAGTTTATTTTAGTTCAGTGAATAAAAAGGTTTGTTTTTCTTCTTTACAAAAAAATTCAAATGGATTCTTGCTAGAAAAACGGCAAGGGTATGTCATTAATTTTATAATGTTAACTTAAAATTGTATAAAGCTTTGTGAGTTTGTTCAATCCCATAGTGGTATTTGATCATGTGAAATTACGTTTGTTTGGTTAATGGCTTTCAAAGAAATTTAGAGTAAATGTAATTTAAATTTTAATAGAAATTCTGTTTGGTTGATAAAGTCAAACGAATTGTAGTTGTTTAGATATATCATTAATTTTCGCATCCAAAAGAATTTGCCATTATTTTGCTAAATAAAAAGATTTTAGATTTCACTTATTATGTTTTCTACGTAGACAAAAATGTCATCCCAAATTCTCTTTGTTTTATTCATAATTCATCAAATCAAAACAAACTATCATCATTTCTCTCAACAAACACCCTGACCATCTATGCAGTCAAGAGCAAACCACCGCAAACCCACAAACCCGACCTCAGCCTACATGGACATGCACACAACATCCACAAGAACATATCGACGTCTACGCCTAACCTACCCCTACACCCACACCTACACCCGCATGCACACTCCTATCCGACACTCACCCTATGTATATCCAACTCTAACACCAACAACGACATCATAATATAACAAATGGATACCAAGGCTACTGTTTTTGTATGCACCTAACTTGGCAATGGTTTTTCATCTTATAAATGGATTAATATGTACAAGATCTTGTTGGGAATTAATAAAAACAATAAGGTGATTGGAATCGGTTCAATGAACATATCGATACACGATATGATCATACAAAAAAAAAGGTTTCAAAAGTCCATAAGCAATAGTCGGGCGGTCACCTGTTGTCAAGGGACTAACAAGAGTTTAAATATTTAAGTAATTAAAAATAATTTTTTTTTACAAATAGATGACATTTTTAATAATTTTAGTCACTAACGATTATTATAAGTTTTACTAATTATGAACTTAATTTGAAAAGTTTGATCAAATTATTTTAGTGCATCTTAGAGCAGCAAGGATCGACTCTAATATAAAAGAACAATTAGCACTAATGATAGACAATAAGATCCCGTCAAACGCCTTAGTGGCTGCTAAGGCTGAATTTTATAACACCAATCGATAGTCACTATGGTACAACATGCTCCCAAGCACAAAATTCATTTCAGATATATTTGGAATTCAAAATTTTCAATTAATCATGTCAAAATGAGTTGCTAAGTGTATCAAAGTAGGCATTAGTAATAATGAAAGGCTTTAAAGAGTGTATGTTTAATCAATGCTAAAGGGTGAGACCGTGTTGCACCAGATAATGGTGTCTAATTATTAGAAGATCAGCTTGGAGATTACCTGAATTTTACATATGCCATTGGGCACGTGGGGGAAAAGTTAAGATAAATTTCAATAGTAATGGCCTTTTCGGAAACTATTCAAGAAAATACTTTCCATGGGAAGCAATGTCAAATAGTTTTACACATTTGAAGCACAATGGTATTAAGTACTAGACGAAGCACATTTCATATCCATGTTTTAACATATATTCAATGTGAAGCAACAAATAAAATATGAATGATACAATCAATAAAATCACTTAAACTCTGTTCACTCCCACAACAAAAACCTTGACATACCAACATATTGTTTGATATAATAAATTAAAAGTGTGTTGCATATCATGCTCAAAAAAACTAATATAACAAAAAGGAAAGGTAAAAAAAATCAAACTAAAACATGAAAAGAATGAATTTATTCATCATGATGTAATTTTTCTTGATGTAACAATGACACAACCAAACTACAACCCTAGTTCACAAACAGGAAAGAAGACGCCACAAGTATTGGCAAGACTGGGGAGATATTGGTAGTGTGGTGGCAACAAAATCTGATTAATGTCTATGTATTTGCAAAGGCAATTTGTATGATGATGTAATTCTTCACAACAAATTGGTGATGGTGAACCTTTTGCAATTAGAGCTGGATAACAATCCTTTATATCTTCATTCGGATTACAGTCTTGAGCGTTAACATCACCAAAAAGAAACATCATTGCAACAACAATAGCAAGAATAGATCTGGTGTTCATCATTTTACTAATCTTGTGCTGAAAACTTAAAAGATATCAATATAAATATTGGGAAACTTGGCTTCTTATTACATTCACTATGTTATATATATACTCTTAGAAATTAATAATCAAAACAAATAATATTTAAAGTATGGAAGGGATGATGATGTAACGCAAAAGATATTTAATGAGGTAATTAAGAATTTTGATAATGTAACACATGATTTATATTCGTTGTTTTTAGTCAAGCCATAAGAGTAAATGGAAGAGTTTATTTTAGTTCAGTGAATAAAAAGGTTTGTTTTTCTTCTTTACAAAAAAATTCAAATGGATTCTTGCTAGAAAAACGGCAAGGGTATGTCATTAATTTTATAATGTTAACTTAAAATTGTATAAAGCTTTGTGAGTTTGTTCAATCCCATAGTGGTATTTGATCATGTGAAATTACGTTTGTTTGGTTAATGGCTTTCAAAGAAATTTAGAGTAAATGTAATTTAAATTTTAATAGAAATTATGTTTGGTTGATAAAGTCAAACGAATTGTAGTTGTTTAGATATATCATTAATTTTCGCATCCAAAAGAATTTGCCATTATTTTGCTAAATAAAAAGATTTTAGATTTCACTTATTATGTTTTCTACGTAGACAAAAATGTCATCCCAAATTCTCTTTGTTTTATTCATAATTCATCAAATCAAAACAAACTATCATCATTTCTCTCAACAAACACCCTGACCATCTATGCAGTCAAGAGCAAACCACCGCAAACCCACAAACCCGACCTCAGCCTACATGGACATGCACACAACATCCACAAGAACATATCGACGTCTACGCCTAACCTACCCCTACACCCACACCTACACCCGCATGCACACTCCTATCCGACACTCACCCTATGTATATCCAACTCTAACACCAACAACGACATCATAATATAACAAATGGATACCAAGGCTACTGTTTTTGTATGCACCTAACTTGGCAATGGTTTTTCATCTTATAAATGGATTAATATGTACAAGATCTTGTTGGGAATTAATAAAAACAATAAGGTGATTGGAATCGGTTCAATGAACATATCGATACACGATATGATCATACAAAAGAAAGGTTTCAAAAGTCCATAAGCAATAGTCGGGCGGTCACCTGTTGTCAAGGGACTAACAAGAGTTTAAATATTTAAGTAATTAAAAATAATTTTTTTTTACAAATAGATGACATTTTTAATAATTTTAGTCACTAACGATTATTATAAGTTTTACTAATTATGAACTTAATTTGAAAAGTTTGATCAAATTATTTTAGTGCATCTTAGAGCAGCAAGGATCCACTCTAATATAAAAGAACAATTAGCACTAATGATAGACAATAAGATCCCGTCAAACGCCTTAGTGGCTGCTAAGGCTGAATTTTATAACACCAATCGATAGTCACTATGGTACAACATGCTCCCAAGCACAAAATTCATTTCAGATATATTTGGAATTCAAAATTTTCAATTAATCATGTCAAAATGAGTTGCTAAGTGTATCAAAGTAGGCATTAGTAATAATGAAAGGCTTTAAAGAGTGTATGTTTAATCAATGCTAAAGGGTGAGACCGTGTTGCACCAGATAATGGTGTCTAATTATTAGAAGATCAGCTTGGAGATTACCTGAATTTTACATATGCCATTGGGCACGTGGGGGAAAAGTTAAGATAAATTTCAATAGTAATGGCCTTTTCGGAAACTATTCAAGAAAATACTTTCCATGGGAAGCAATGTCAAATAGTTTTACACATTTGAAGCACAATGGTATTAAGTACTAGACGAAGCACATTTCATATCCATGTTTTAACATATATTCAATGTGAAGCAACAAATAAAATATCAATGATACAATCAATAAAATCACTTAAACTCTGTTCACTCCCACAACAAAAACCTTGACATACCAACATATTGTTTGATATAATAAATTAAAAGTGTGTTGCATATCATGCTCAAAAAAACTAATATAACAAAAAGGAAAGGTAAAAAAAATCAAACTAAAACATGAAAAGAATGAATTTATTCATCATGATGTAATTTTTCTTGATGTAACAATGACACAACCAAACTACAACCCTAGTTCACAAACAGGAAAGAAGACGCCACAAGTATTGGCAAGACTGGGGAGATATTGGTAGTGTGGTGGCAACAAAATCTGATTAATGTCTATGTATTTGCAAAGGCAATTTGTATGATGATCTAATTCTTCACAACAAATTGGTGATGGTGAACCTTTTGCAATTAGAGCTGGATAACAATCCTTTATATCTTCATTCGGATTACAGTCTTGAGCGTTAACATCACCCAAAAGAAACATCATTGCAACAACAATAGCAAGAATAGATCTGGTGTTCATCATTTTACTAATCTTGTGCTGAAAACTTAAAAGATATCAATATAAATATTGGGAAACTTGGCTTCTTATTACATTCACTATGTTATATATATACTCTTAGAAATTAATAATCAAAACAAATAATATTTAAAGTATGGAAGGGATGATGATGTAACGCAAAAGATATTTAATGAGGTAATTAAGAATTTTGATAATGTAACACATGATTTATATTCGTTGTTTTTAGTCAAGCCATAAGAGTAAATGGAAGAGTTTATTTTAGTTCAGTGAATAAAAAGGTTTGTTTTTCTTCTTTACAAAAAAATTCAAATGGATTCTTGCTAGAAAAACGGCAAGGGTATGTCATTAATTTTATAATGTTAACTTAAAATTGTATAAAGCTTTGTGAGTTTGTTCAATCCCATAGTGGTATTTGATCATGTGAAATTACGTTTGTTTGGTTAATGGCTTTCAAAGAAATTTAGAGTAAATGTAATTTAAATTTTAATAGAAATTCTGTTTGGTTGATAAAGTCAAACGAATTGTAGTTGTTTAGATATATCATTAATTTTCGCATCCAAAAGAATTTGCCATTATTTTGCTAAATAAAAAGATTTTAGATTTCACTTATTATGTTTTCTACGTAGACAAAAATGTCATCCCAAATTCTCTTTGTTTTATTCATAATTCATCAAATCAAAACAAACTATCATCATTTCTCTCAACAAACACCCTGACCATCTATGCAGTCAAGAGCAAACCACCGCAAACCCACAAACCCGACCTCAGCCTACATGGACATGCACACAACATCCACAAGAACATATCGACGTCTACGCCTAACCTACCCCTACACCCACACCTACACCCGCATGCACACTCCTATCCGACACTCACCCTATGTATATCCAACTCTAACACCAACAACGACATCATAATATAACAAATGGATACCAAGGCTACTGTTTTTGTATGCACCTAACTTGGCAATGGTTTTTCAACTTATAAATGGATTAATATGTACAAGATCTTGTTGGGAATTAATAAAAACAATAAGGTGATTGGAATCGGTTCAATGAACATATCGATACACGATATGATCATACAAAAGAAAGGTTTCAAAAGTCCATAAGCAATAGTCGGGCGGTCACCTGTTGTCAAGGGACTAACAAGAGTTTAAATATTTAAGTAATTAAAAATAATTTTTTTTTACAAATAGATGACATTTTTAATAATTTTAGTCACTAACGATTATTATAAGTTTTACTAATTATGAACTTAATTTGAAAAGTTTGATCAAATTATTTTAGTGCATCTTAGAGCAGCAAGGATCGACTCTAATATAAAAGAACAATTAGCACTAATGATAGACAATAAGATCCCGTCAAACGCCTTAGTGGCTGCTAAGACTGAATTTTATAACACCAATCGATAGTCACTGTGGTACAACATGCTCCCAAGCACAAAATTCATTTCAGATATATTTGGAATTCAAAATTTTCAATTAATCATGTCAAAATGAGTTGCTAAGTGTATCAAAGTAGGCATTAGTAATAATGAAAGGCTTTAAAGAGTGTATGTTTAATCAATGCTAAAGGGTGAGACCGTGTTGCACCAGATAATGGTGTCTAATTATTAGAAGATCAGCTTGGAGATTACCTGAATTTTACATATGCCATTGGGCACGTGGGGGAAAAGTTAAGATAAATTTCAATAGTAATGGCCTTTTCGGAAACTATTCAAGAAAATACTTTCCATGGGAAGCAATGTCAAATAGTTTTACACATTTGAAGCACAATGGTATTAAGTACTAGACGAAGCACATTTCATATCCATGTTTTAACATATATTCAATGTGAAGCAACAAATAAAATATCAATGATACAATCAATAAAATCACTTAAACTCTGTTCACTCCCACAACAAAAACCTTGACATACCAACATATTGTTTGATATAATAAATTAAAAGTGTGTTGCATAGCATGCTCACAAAAACTAATATAACAAAAAGGAAAGGTAAAAAAAATCAAACTAAAACATGAAAAGAATGAATTTATTCATCATGATGTAATTTTTATTGATGTAACAATGACACAACCAAACTACAACCCTAGTTCACAAACAGGAAAGAAGACGCCACAAGTATTGGCAAGACTGGGGAGATATTGGTAGTGTGGTGGCAACAAAATCTGATTAATGTCTATGTATTTGCAAAGGCAATTTGTATGATGATCTAATTCTTCACAACAAATTGGTGATGGTGAACCTTTTGCAATTAGAGCTGGATAACAATCCTTTATATCTTCATTCGGATTACAGTCTTGAGCGTTAACATCACCCAAAAGAAACATCATTGCAACAACAATAGCAAGAATAGATCTGGTGTTCATCATTTTACTAATCTTGTGCTGAAAACTTAAAAGATATCAATATAAATATTGGGAAACTTGGCTTCTTATTACATTCACTATGTTATATATATACTCTTAGAAATTAATAATCAAAACAAATAATATTTAAAGTATGGAAGGGATGATGATGTAACGCAAAAGATATTTAATGAGGTAATTAAGAATTTTGATAATGTAACACATGATTTATATTCGTTGTTTTTAGTCAAGCCATAAGAGTAAATGGAAGAGTTTATTTTAGTTCAGTGAATAAAAAGGTTTGTTTTTCTTCTTTACAAAAAAATTCAAATGGATTCTTGCTAGAAAAACGGCAAGGGTATGTCATTAATTTTATAATGTTAACTTAAAATTGTATAAAGCTTTGTGAGTTTGTTCAATCCCATAGTGGTATTTGATCATGTGAAATTACGTTTGTTTGGTTAATGGCTTTCAAAGAAATTTAGAGTAAATGTAATTTAAATTTTAATAGAAATTCTGTTTGGTTGATAAAGTCAAACGAATTGTAGTTGTTTAGATATATCATTAATTTTCGCATCCAAAAGAATTTGCCATTATTTTGCTAAATAAAAAGATTTTAGATTTCACTTATTATGTTTTCTACGTAGACAAAAATGTCATCCCAAATTCTCTTTGTTTTATTCATAATTCATCAAATCAAAACAAACTATCATCATTTCTCTCAACAAACACCCTGACCATCTATGCAGTCAAGAGCAAACCACCGCAAACCCACAAACCCGACCTCAGCCTACATGGACATGCACACAACATCCACAAGAACATATCGACGTCTACGCCTAACCTACCCCTACACCCACACCTACACCCGCATGCACACTCCTATCCGACACTCACCCTATGTATATCCAACTCTAACACCAACAACGACATCATAATATAACAAATGGATACCAAGGCTACTGTTTTTGTATGCACCTAACTTGGCAATGGTTTTTCAACTTATAAATGGATTAATATGTACAAGATCTTGTTGGGAATTAATAAAAACAATAAGGTGATTGGAATCGGTTCAATGAACATATCGATACACGATATGATCATACAAAAGAAAGGTTTCAAAAGTCCATAAGCAATAGTCGGGCGGTCACCTGTTGTCAAGGGACTAACAAGAGTTTAAATATTTAAGTAATTAAAAATAATTTTTTTTTACAAATAGATGACATTTTTAATAATTTTAGTCACTAACGATTATTATAAGTTTTACTAATTATGAACTTAATTTGAAAAGTTTGATCAAATTATTTTAGTGCATCTTAGAGCAGCAAGGATCGACTCTAATATAAAAGAACAATTAGCACTAATCATAGACAATAAGATCCCGTCAAACGCCTTAGTGGCTGCTAAGACTGAATTTTATAACACCAATCGATAGTCACTGTGGTACAACATGCTCCCAAGCACAAAATTCATTTCAGATATATTTGGAATTCAAAATTTTCAATTAATCATGTCAAAATGAGTTGCTAAGTGTATCAAAGTAGGCATTAGTAATAATGAAAGGCTTTAAAGAGTGTATGTTTAATCAATGCTAAAGGGTGAGACCGTGTTGCACCAGATAATGGTGTCTAATTATTAGAAGATCAGCTTGGAGATTACCTGAATTTTACATATGCCATTGGGCACGTGGGGGAAAAGTTAAGATAAATTTCAATAGTAATGGCCTTTTCGGAAACTATTCAAGAAAATACTTTCCATGGGAAGCAATGTCAAATAGTTTTACACATTTGAAGCACAATGGTATTAAGTACTAGACGAAGCACATTTCATATCCATGTTTTAACATATATTCAATGTGAAGCAACAAATAAAATATCAATGATACAATCAATAAAATCACTTAAACTCTGTTCACTCCCACAACAAAAACCTTGACATACCAACATATTGTTTGATATAATAAATTAAAAGTGTGTTGCATAGCATGCTCACAAAAACTAATATAACAAAAAGGAAAGGTAAAAAAAATCAAACTAAAACATGAAAAGAATGAATTTATTCATCATGATGTAATTTTTATTGATGTAACAATGACACAACCAAACTACAACCCTAGTTCACAAACAGGAAAGAAGACGCCATAAGTATTGGCAAGACTGGGGAGATATTGGTAGTGTGGTGGCAACAAAATCTGATTAATGTCTATGTATTTGCAAAGGCAATTTGTATGATGATCTAATTCTTCACAACAAATTGGTGATGGTGAACCTTTTGCAATTAGAGCTGGATAACAATCCTTTATATCTTCATTCGGATTACAGTCTTGAGCGTTAACATCACCCAAAAGAAACATCATTGCAACAACAATAGTAAGAATAGATCTGGTGTTCATCATTTTACTAATCTTGTGCTGAAAACTTAAAAGATATCAATATAAATATTGGGAAACTTGGCTTCTTATTACATTCACTATGTTATATATATACTCTTAGAAATTAATAATCAAAACAAATAATATTTAAAGTATGGAAGGGATGATGATGTAACGCAAAAGATATTTAATGAGGTAATTAAGAATTTTGATAATGTAACACATGATTTATATTCGTTGTTTTTAGTCAAGCCATAAGAGTAAATGGAAGAGTTTATTTTAGTTCAGTGAATAAAAAGGTTTGTTTTTCTTCTTTACAAAAAAATTCAAATGGATTCTTGCTAGAAAAACGGCAAGGGTATGTCATTAATTTTATAATGTTAACTTAAAATTGTATAAAGCTTTGTGAGTTTGTTCAATCCCATAGTGGTATTTGATCATGTGAAATTACGTTTGTTTGGTTAATGGCTTTCAAAGAAATTTAGAGTAAATGTAATTTAAATTTTAATAGAAATTCTGTTTGGTTGATAAAGTCAAACGAATTGTAGTTGTTTAGATATATCATTAATTTTCGCATCCAAAAGAATTTGCCATTATTTTGCTAAATAAAAAGATTTTAGATGTCACTTATTATGTTTTCTACGTAGACAAAAATGTCATCCCAAATTCTCTTTGTTTTATTCATAATTCATCAAATCAAAACAAACTATCATCATTTCTCTCAACAAACACCCTGACCATCTATGCAGTCAAGAGCAAACCACCGCAAACCCACAAACCCGACCTCAGCCTACATGGACATGCACACAACATCCACAAGAACATATCGACGTCTACGCCTAACCTACCCCTACACCCACACCTACACCCGCATGCACACTCCTATCCGACACTCACCCTATGTATATCCAACTCTAACACCAACAACGACATCATAATATAACAAATGGATACCAAGGCTACTGTTTTTGTATGCACCTAACTTGGGAATGGTTTTTCAACTTATAAATGGATTAATATGTACAAGATCTTGTTGGGAATTAATAAAAACAATAAGGTGATTGGAATCGGTTCAATGAACATATCGATACACGATATGATCATACAAAAGAAAGGTTTCAAAAGTCCATAAGCAATAGTCGGGCGGTCACCTGTTGTCAAGGGACTAACAAGAGTTTAAATATTTAAGTAATTAAAAATAATTTTTTTTTACAAATAGATGACATTTTTAATAATTTTAGTCACTAACGATTATTATAAGTTTTACTAATTATGAACTTAATTTGAAAATTTTGATCAAATTATTTTAGTGCATCTTAGAGCAGCAAGGATCGACTCTAATATAAAAGAACAATTAGCACTAATCATAGACAATAAGATCCCGTCAAACGCCTTAGTGGCTGCTAAGACTGAATTTTATAACACCAATCGATAGTCACTGTGGTACAACATGCTCCCAAGCACAAAATTCATTTCAGATATATTTGGAATTCAAAATTTTCAATTAATCATGTCAAAATGAGTTGCTAAGTGTATCAAAGTAGGCATTAGTAATAATGAAAGGCTTTAAAGAGTGTATGTTTAATCAATGCTAAAGGGTGAGACCGTGTTGCACCAGATAATGGTGTCTAATTATTAGAAGATCAGCTTGGAGATTACCTGAATTTTACATATGCCATTGGGCACGTGGGGGAAAAGTTAAGATAAATTTCAATAGTAATGGCCTTTTCGGAAACTATTCAAGAAAATACTTTCCATGGGAAGCAATGTCAAATAGTTTTACACATTTGAAGCACAATGGTATTAAGTACTAGACGAAGCACATTTCATATCCATGTTTTAACATATATTCAATGTGAAGCAACAAATAAAATATCAATGATACAATCAATAAAATCACTTAAACTCTGTTCACTCCCACAACAAAAACCTTGACATACCAACATATTGTTTGATATAATAAATTAAAAGTGTGTTGCATAGCATGCTCACAAAAACTAATATAACAAAAAGGAAAGGTAAAAAAAATCAAACTAAAACATGAAAAGAATGAATTTATTCATCATGATGTAATTTTTATTGATGTAACAATGACACAACCAAACTACAACCCTAGTTCACAAACAGGAAAGAAGACGCCACAAGTATTGGCAAGACTGGGGAGATATTGGTAGTGTGGTGGCAACAAAATCTGATTAATGTCTATGTATTTGCAAAGGCAATTTGTATGATGATCTAATTCTTCACAACAAATTGGTGATGGTGAACCTTTTGCAATTAGAGCTGGATAACAATCCTTTATATCTTCATTCGGATTACAGTCTTGAGCGTTAACATCACCCAAAAGAAACATCATTGCAACAACAATAGCAAGAATAGATCTGGTGTTCATCATTTTACTAATCTTGTGCTGAAAACTTAAAAGATATCAATATAAATATTGGGAAACTTGGCTTCTTATTACATTCACTATGTTATATATATACTCTTAGAAATTAATAATCAAAACAAATAATATTTAAAGTATGGAAGGGATGATGATGTAACGCAAAAGATATTTAATGAGGTAATTAAGAATTTTGATAATGTAACACATGATTTATATTCGTTGTTTTTAGTCAAGCCATAAGAGTAAATGGAAGAGTTTATTTTAGTTCAGTGAATAAAAAGGTTTGTTTTTCTTCTTTACAAAAAAATTCAAATGGATTCTTGCTAGAAAAACGGCAAGGGTATGTCATTAATTTTATAATGTTAACTTAAAATTGTATAAAGCTTTGTGAGTTTGTTCAATCCCATAGTGGTATTTGATCATGTGAAATTACGTTTGTTTGGTTAATGGCTTTCAAAGAAATTTAGAGTAAATGTAATTTAAATTTTAATAGAAATTCTGTTTGGTTGATAAAGTCAAACGAATTGTAGTTGTTTAGATATATCATTAATTTTCGCATCCAAAAGAATTTGCCATTATTTTGCTAAATAAAAAGATTTTAGATTTCACTTATTATGTTTTCTACGTAGACAAAAATGTCATCCCAAATTCTCTTTGTTTTATTCATAATTCATCAAATCAAAACAAACTATCATCATTTCTCTCAACAAACACCCTGACCATCTATGCAGTCAAGAGCAAACCACCGCAAACCCACAAACCCGACCTCAGCCTACATGGACATGCACACAACATCCACAAGAACATATCGACGTCTACGCCTAACCTACCCCTACACCCACACCTACACCCGCATGCACACTCCTATCCGACACTCACCCTATGTATATCCAACTCTAACACCAACAACGACATCATAATATAACAAATGGATACCAAGGCTACTGTTTTTGTATGCACCTAACTTGGCAATGGTTTTTCAACTTATAAATGGATTAATATGTACAAGATCTTGTTGGGAATTAATAAAAACAATAAGGTGATTGGAATCGGTTCAATGAACATATCGATACACGATATGATCATACAAAAGAAAGGTTTCAAAAGTCCATAAGCAATAGTCGGGCGGTCACCTGTTGTCAAGGGACTAACAAGAGTTTAAATATTTAAGTAATTAAAAATAATTTTTTTTTACAAATAGATGACATTTTTAATAATTTTAGTCACTAACGATTATTATAAGTTTTACTAATTATGAACTTAATTTGAAAAGTTTGATCAAATTATTTTAGTGCATCTTAGAGCAGTAAGGATCGACTCTAATATAAAAGAACAATTAGCACTAATGATAGACAATAAGATCCCGTCAAACGCCTTAGTGGCTGCTAAGACTGAATTTTATAACACCAATCGATAGTCACTGTGGTACAACATGCTCCCCAGCACAAAATTCATTTCAGATATATTTGGAATTCAAAATTTTCAATTAATCATGTCAAAATGAGTTGCTAAGTGTATCAAAGTAGGCATTAGTAATAATGAAAGGCTTTAAAGAGTGTATGTTTAATCAATGCTAAAGGGTGAGACCGTGTTGCACCAGATAATGGTGTCTAATTATTAGAAGATCAGCTTGGAGATTACCTGAATTTTACATATGCCATTGGGCACGTGGGGGAAAAGTTAAGATAAATTTCAATAGTAATGGCCTTTTCGGAAACTATTCAAGAAAATACTTTCCATGGGAAGCAATGTCAAATAGTTTTACACATTTGAAGCACAATGGTATTAAGTACTAGACGAAGCACATTTCATATCCATGTTTTAACATATATTCAATGTGAAGCAACAAATAAAATATCAATGATACAATCAATAAAATCACTTAAACTCTGTTCACTCCCACAACAAAAACCTTGACATACCAACATATTGTTTGATATAATAAATTAAAAGTGTGTTGCATAGCATGCTCACAAAAACTAATATAACAAAAAGGAAAGGTAAAAAAAATCAAACTAAAACATGAAAAGAATGAATTTATTCATCATGATGTAATTTTTATTGATGTAACAATGACACAGCCAAACTACAACCCTAGTTCACAAACAGGAAAGAAGACGCCACAAGTATTGGCAAGACTGGGGAGATATTGGTAGTGTGGTGGCAACAAAATCTGATTAATGTCTATGTATTTGCAAAGGCAATTTGTATGATGATCTAATTCTTCACAACAAATTGGTGATGGTGAACCTTTTGCAATTAGAGCTGGATAACAATCCTTTATATCTTCATTCGGATTACAGTCTTGAGCGTTAACATCACCCAAAAGAAACATCATTGCAACAACAATAGCAAGAATAGATCTGGTGTTCATCATTTTACTAATCTTGTGCTGAAAACTTAAAAGATATCAATATAAATATTGGGAAACTTGGCTTCTTATTACATTCACTATGTTATATATATACTCTTAGAAATTAATAATCAAAACAAATAATATTTAAAGTATGGAAGGGATGATGATGTAACGCAAAAGATATTTAATGAGGTAATTAAGAATTTTGATAATGTAACACATGATTTATATTCGTTGTTTTTAGTCAAGCCATAAGAGTAAATGGAAGAGTTTATTTTAGTTCAATGAATAAAAAGGTTTGTTTTTCTTCTTTACAAAAAAATTCAAATGGATTCTTGCTAGAAAAACGGCAAGGGTATGTCATTAATTTTATAATGTAAACTTAAAATTGTATAAAGCTTTGTGAGTTTGTTCAATCCCATAGTGGTATTTGATCATGTGAAATTACGTTTGTTTGGTTAATGGCTTTCAAAGAAATTTAGAGTAAATGTAATTTAAATTTTAATAGAAATTCTGTTTGGTTGATAAAATCAAACGAATTGGAGTTGTTTAGATATATCATTAATTTTCGCATCCAAAAGAATTTGCTATTATTTTGCTAAATAAAAAGATTTTAGATTTCACTTATTATGTTTTCTACGTAGACAAAAATGTCATCCCAAATTCTCTTTGTTTTATTCATAATTCATCAAATCAAAACAAACTATCATCATTTCTCTCAACAAACACCCTGACCATCTATGCAGTCAAGAGCAAACCACCGCAAACCCACAAACCCGACCTCAGCCTACATGGACATGCACACAACATCCACAAGAACATATCGACGTCTACGCCTAACCTACCCCTACACCCACACCTACACCCGCATGCACACTCCTATCCGACACTCACCCTATGTATATCCGACTCTAACACCAACAACGACATCATAATATAACAAATGGATACCAAGGCTACTGTTTTTGTATGCACCTAACTTGGCAATGGTTTTTCAACTTATAAATGGATTAATATGTACAAGATCTTGTTGGGAATTAATAAAAACAATAAGGTGATTGGAATCGGTTCAATGAACATATCGATACACGATATGATCATACAAAAGAAAGGTTTCAAAAGTCCATAAGCAATAGTCGGGCGGTCACCTGTTGTCAAGGGACTAACAAGAGTTTAAATATTTAAGTAATTAAAAATAATTTTTTTTTACAAATAGATGACATTTTTAATAATTTTAGTCACTAACGATTATTATAAGTTTTACTAATTATGAACTTAATTTGAAAAGTTTGATCAAATTATTTTAGTGCATCTTAGAGCAGCAAGGATCGACTCTAATATAAAAGAACAATTAGCACTAATCATTGACAATAAGATCCCGTCAAACACCTTAGTGGCTGCTAAGACTGAATTTTATAACACCAATCGATAGTCACTGTGGTACAACATGCTCCCAAGCACAAAATTCATTTCAGATATATTTGGAATTCAAAATTTTCAATTAATCATGTCAAAATGAGTTGCTAAGTGTATCAAAGTAGGCATTAGTAATAATGAAAGGCTTTAAAGAGTGTATGTTTAATCAATGCTAAAGGGTGAGACCGTGTTGCACCAGATAATGGTGTCTAATTATTAGAAGATCAGCTTGGAGATTACCTGAATTTTACAAATTCCATTGGGCACGTGGGGGAAAAGTTAAGATAAATTTCAATAGTAATGGCCTTTTCGGAAACTATTCAAGAAAATACTTTCCATGGGAAGCAATGTTAAATAGTTTTACACATTTGAAGCACAATGGTATTAAGTACTAGACGAAGCACATTTCATATCCATGTTTTAACATATATTCAATGTGAAGCAACAAATAAAATATCAATGATACAATCAATAAAATCACTTAAACTCTGTTCACTCCCACAACAAAAACCTTGACATACCAACATATTGTTTGATATAATAAATTAAAAGTGTGTTGCATAGCATGCTCACAAAAAATAATATAACAAAAAGGAAAGGTAAAAAAAATCAAACTAAAACATGAAAAGAATGAATTTATTCATCAAAATGTAATTTTTATTGATGTAACAATGACACAGCCAAACTACAACCCTAGTTCACAAACAGGAAAGAAGACGCCACAAGTATTGGCAAGACTGGGGAGATATTGGTAGTGTGGTGGCAACAAAATCTGATTAATGTCTATGTATTTGCAAAGGCAATTTGTATGATGATCTAATTCTTCACAACAAATTGGTGATGGTGAACCTTTTGCAATTAGAGCTGGATAACAATCCTTTATATCTTCATTCGGATTACAGTCTTGAGCGTTAACATCACCCAAAAGAAACATCATTGCAACAACAATAGCAAGAATAGATCTGGTGTTCATCATTTTACTAATCTTGTGCTGAAAAGTTAAAAGATATCAATATAAATATTGGGAAACTTGGCTTCTTATTACATTCACTATGTTATATATATACTCTTAGAAATTAATAATCAAAACAAATAATATTTAAAGTATGGAAGGGATGATGATGTAACGCAAAAGATATTTAATGAGGTAATTAAGAATTTTGATAATGTAACACATGATTTATATTCGTTGTTTTTAGTCAAGCCATAAGAGTAAATGGAAGAGTTTATTTTAGTTCAATGAATAAAAAGGTTTGTTTTTCTTCTTTACAAAAAAATTCAAATGGATTCTTGCTAGAAAAACGGCAAGGGTATGTCATTAATTTTATAATGTAAACTTAAAATTGTATAAAGCTTTGTGAGTTTGTTCAATCCCATAGTGGTATTTGATCATGTGAAATTACGTTTGTTTGGTTAATGGCTTTCAAAGAAATTTAGAGTAAATGTAATTTAAATTTTAATAGAAATTCTGTTTGGTTGATAAAATCAAACGAATTGGAGTTGTTTAGATATATCATTAATTTTCGCATCCAAAAGAATTTGCCATTATTTTGCTAAATAAAAAGATTTTAGATTTCACTTATTATGTTTTCTACGAACACAAAAATGTCATCCCAAATTCTCTTTGTTTTATTCATAATTCCTCAAATCAAAACAAACTATCATCATCTCTCTCAACAAACACCGTGACCATCTATGCAGCCAAGAGCAAACCACCGCAAACCCACAAACGCGACCTTAGCCTACATGGACATGCACACAACATCCACAAGAACATATCGACGTCTACGCCTAACCTACCCCTACACCCACACCTACACCCGCATTCACACTCCTATCCGACACTCACCCTATGTATATCCAACTCTAACACCAACAACGACATCATAATATAACAAATGGATACCAAGGCTACTGTTTTTGTATGCACCTAACATGGCAATGGTTTTTCAACTTATAAATGGATTAATATGTACAAGATCTTGTTGGGAATTAATAAAAACAATAAGGTGATTGGAATCGGTTCAATGAACATATCGATACACGATATGATCATACAAAAAAAAGGTTTCCAAAGTCCATAAGCAATAGTCGGGCGGTCACCTGTTGTCAAGGGACTAACAAGAGTTTAAATATTTAAGTAATTAAAAATAATTTTATTTTTACAAATAGATGACATTTTTAATAATTTTAGTCACTAACGATTATTATAAGTTTTACTAATTATGAACTTAATTTGAAAAGTTTGATCAAATTATTTTAGTGCATCTTAGAGCAGCAAGGATCGACTCTAATTTAAAAGAACAATTAGCACTAATGATAGACAATAAGATCCCGTCAACCGCCTTAGTGGCCGCTAATGCTGAATTTTATAACACCAATCGATAGTCACTGTGGTACAACATGCTCCCAAGCACAAAAATTCATTTCAGATATATTTGGAATTCAAAATTTTCAATTAATCATGTCAAAATGAGTTGCTAAGTGTATCAAAGTAAGCATTAGTAATAATGAAAGGCTTTAAAGAGTGTATGTTAATCAATGCTAAAGGGTGAGACCGTGTTGCACCAGATAACGGTGTCTAATTATTAGAAGATCACCTTGTAGATTACCTGAATTTTACATATGCCATTGGGCACGTGGGGGAAAAGTTAAGATAAATTTCAATAGTAATGGCCTTTTCGGAAACTATTCAAGAAAATACTTTCCATGGGAAGCAATGTCAAATAGTTTTAGACATTTGAAGCACAATGGTATTAAGTACTAGACGAAGCACATTTCATATCCATGTTTTAACATATATTCAATGTGAAGCAACAAATAAAATATCAATGATAAAATCAATAAAATCACTTAAACTCTGTTCACTCCCACAACAAAAACCTTGACATACCAACATATTGTTTGATATAATAAATTAAAAGTGTGTTGCATAGCATGCTCATAAAAACTAATATAACAAAAAGGAAAGGTAAAAAAAATCAAACTAAAACATGAAAGGCTTTAAATAGTGTATGTTTAATCAATGCTAAAGGGTGAGACCGTGTTGCACCAGATAATGGTGTCTAATTATTAGAAAATCAGCTTGGAGATTACCTGAATTTTACATATGCCATTGGGCACGTGGGGGAAAAGTTAAGATAAATTTCAATAGTAATGGCCTTTTCGGAAACTATTCAAGAAAATACTTTCCATGGGAAGCAATGTCAAATAGTTTTACACATTTGAAGCACAATGGTATTAAGTACTAGACGAAGCACATTTCATATCCATGTTTTAACATATATTCAATGTGAAGCAACAAATAAAATATCAATGATACAATCAATAAAATCACTTAAACTCTGTTCACTCCCACAACAAAAACCTTGACATACCAACATATTGTTTGATATAATAAATTAAAAGTGTGTTGCATAGCATGCTCACAAAAACTAATATAACAAAAAGGAAAGGTAAAAAAAATCAAACTAAAACATGAAAAGAATGAATTTATTCATCATGATGTAATTTTTATTGATGTAACAATGACACAGCCAAACTACAACCCTAGTTCACAAACAGGAAAGAAGACGCCACAAGTATTGGCAAGACTGGGGAGATATTGGTAGTGTGGTGGCAACAAAATCTGATTAATGTCTATGTATTTGCAAAGGCAATTTGTATGATGATCTAATTCTTCACAACAAATTGGTGATGGTGAACCTTTTGCAATTAGAGCTGGATAACAATCCTTTATATCTTCATTCGGATTACAGTCTTGAGCGTTAACATCACCCAAAAGAAACATCATTGCAACAACAATAGCAAGAATAGATCTGGTGTTCATCATTTTACTAATCTTGTGCTGAAAACTTAAAAGATATCAATATAAATATTGGGAAACTTGGCTTCTTATTACATTCACTATGTTATATATATACTCTTAGAAATTAATAATCAAAACAAATAATATTTAAAGTATGGAAGGGATGATGCTGTAACGCAAAAGCTATTTAATGAGGTAATTAAGAATTTTGATAATGTAACACATGATTTATATTCGTTGTTTTTAGTCAAGCCATAAGAGTAAATGGAAGAGTTTATTTTAGTTCAGTGAATAAAAAGGTTTGTTTTTCTTCTTTACAAAAAAATTTAAATGGATTCTTACTAGAAAAACGGCAAGGGTATGTCATTAATTTTATAATGTTAACTTAAAATTGTATAAAGCTTTGTGAGTTTGTTCAATCCCATAGTGGTATTTGATCATGTGAAATTACGTTTGTTTGGTTAATGGCTTTCAAAGAAATTTAGAGTAAATGTAATTTAAATTTTAATAGAAATTCTGTTTGGTTGATAAAGTCAAACGAATTGTAGTTGTTTAGATATATCATTAATTTTCGCTTCCAAAAGAATTTGCCATTATTTTGCTAAATAAAAAGATTTTAGATTTCACTTATTATGTTTTCTACGTAAACAAAAACGTCATCCCAAATTCTCTTTCATTTATTCATAATTCATCAAATCAAAACAAACTATCATCATTTCTCTCAACAAACACCCTAACCATCTATGCAGTCAAGAGCAAACCACCGCAAACCCACAAACCCAACCTCAGCCTACATTGACATGCACACAACATCCACAAGAACATATCGACGTCTACGCCTAACCTACCCCTACACCCACACCTACACCCGCATGCACACTCCTATCCGACACTCACCCTATGTATATCCAACTCTAACACCAACAACGACATCATAATATAACAAATGGATACCAAGGCTACTGTTTTTGTATGCACCTAACTTGGCAATGGTTTTTCAACTTATAAATGGATTAATATGTACAAGATCTTGTTGGGAATTAATAAAAACAATAAGGTGATTGGAATCGGTTCAATGAACATATCGATACACGATATGATCATACAAAAAAAAGGTTTCCAAAGTCCATAAGCAATAGTCGGGCGGTCACCTGTTGTCAAGGGACTACCAAGAGTTTAAATATTTAAGTAATTAAAAATTATTTTATTTTTACAAATAGATGACATTTTTAATAATTTTAGTCACTAACGATTATTATAAGTTTTACTAATTATGAACTTAATTTGAAAAGTTTGATCAAATTATTTTAGTGCATCTTAGAGCAGCAAGGATCGACTCTAATTTAAAAGAACAATTAGCACTAATGATAGACAATAAGATCCCGTCAAACGCCTTAGTGGCCGCTAATGCTGAATTTTATAACACCAATCGATAGTCATTGTGGTACAACATGCTCCCAAGCACAAAAATTCATTTCAGATATATTTGGAATTCAAAATTTTCAATTAATCATGTCAAAATGAGTTGCTAAGTGTATCAAAGTAAGCATTAGTAATAATGAAAGGCTTTAAAGAGTGTATGTTAATCAATGCTAAAGGGTGAGACCGTGTTGCACCAGATAACGGTGTCTAATTATTAGAAGATCACCTTGTAGATTACCTGAATTTTACATATGCCATTGGGCACGTGGGGGAAAAGTTAAGATAAATTTCAATAGTAATGGCCTTTTCGGAAACTATTCAAGAAAATACTTTCCATGGGAAGCAATGTCAAATAGTTTTAGACATTTGAAGCACAATGGTATTAAGTACTAGACGAAGCACATTTCATATCCATGTTTTAACATATATTCAATGTGAAGCAACAAATAAAATATCAATGATACAATCAATAAAATCACTTAAACTCTGTTCACTCCCACAACAAAAACCTTGACATACCAACATATTGTTTGATATAATAAATTAAAAGTGTGTTGCATAGCATGCTCATAAAAACTAATATAACAAAAAGGAAAGGTAAAAAAAATCAAACTAAAACATGAAAAGATTGAATTTATTCATCAAGATGTAATTTTTATTGATGTAACAATGACACAACCAAACTACAACCCTAGTTCACAAACAGGAAAGAAGACGCCACAAGTATTGGCAAGACTGGGGAGATATTGGTAGTGTGGTGGCAACAAAATCTGATTAATGTCTATGTATTTGCAAAGGCAATTTCTATGATGATCTAATTCTTCACAACAAATTGGTGATGGTGAACCTTTTGCAATTAGAGCTGGATAACAATCCTTTATATCTTCATTCGGATTACAGTCTTGAGCGTTAACATCACCCAAAAGAAACATGATTGCAACAACAATAGCAAGAATAGATCTGGTGTTCCTCATTTTACTAATATTGTGCTGAAAACTTAAAAGATATCAATATAAATATTGGGAAACTTGGCTTCTTATTACATTCACTATGTTATATATATACTCGTAGAAATTAATAATCAAAACAAATAAAATTTAAAGTATGGAAGGGAAGATGATGTAACGCAAAAGATATTTAATGAGGTAATTAAGAATTTTGATAATGTAACACACGATTTATATTCGTTGTTTTTAGTCAAGCCATAAGAGTAAATGGAAGAGTTTATTTTAGTTCAGTGAATAAAAAGGTTTGTTTTTCTTCTTTACAAAAAAAATTCAAATGGATTCTTGCTAGAAAAACGGCAAGGGTATGTCATTAATTTTATAATGTTAACTTAAAATTGTATAAAGCTTTGTGAGTTTGTTCAATCCCATAGTGGTATTTGATCATGTGAAATTACGTTTGTTTGGTTAATGGCTTTCAAAGATATTTAGAGTAAATATAATTTAAATTTTAATAGAAGTTCTGTTTGGTTGATAAAATCAAACGAAATGGAGTTGTTTAGATATATCATTAATTTTCGCATCCAAAAGAATTTGCCATTATTTTGCTAAATAAAAAGATTTTAGATTTCCTTTATTATGTTTTCTACGAATACAATAATGTCATCCCAAATTCTCTTTGTTTTATTCATAATTCATTAAATCAAAACAAACTATCATCATCTCTCTCAACAAACACCTTGACCATCTATGCAGCCAAGAGCAAACCACCGCAAACCCACAAACCCGACCTCAGCCTACATGGACATGCACACAACATCCACAAGAACATATCGACGTCTACGCCTAACCTACCCCTACACCCACACCTACACCCGCATGCACACTCCTATCCGACACTCACCCAATATATATCCAACTCTAACACCAACAACGACATCATAATATAACAGATGGATACCAAGGCTACTCTTTTTGTATGCACCTAAATTGGCAATGGTTGTTCAACTTATAATAGGATTAATATGTGCAAGATCTTGATTGGAATTAATAAAACCAATAAGGTGATTGGAATCGGTTTAATGAACATATCGATACACGATATGATCATACAACAAAAAGGTTTCAAAAGTCCATAAGCAATAGTCGGGCGGTCACCTGTTGTCAAGGGACTAACAAGAGTTTAAATATTTAAGTAATTAAAAATAATTTTTTTTTACAAATAGATGACATTTTTAATAATTTTAGTCACCAACGATTATTATAAGTTTTACTAATTATGAACTTAATTTGAAAAGTTTGATCAAATTATTTTAGTGCGTCTTAGAGCAGCAAGGATCGACTCTAATTTAAAAGAACAATTAGCACTAATGATAGGCAATAAGATCCCGTCAAAAGCCTTAGTGGCCGCTAATGCTGAATTTTATAACACCAATCGATAGTCACTGTGGTACAACATGCTCCCAAGCACAAAAATTCATTTCAGATATATTTGGAATTCAAAATTTTCAATTAATCATGTCAAAATGAGTTGCTAAGTGTATCAAAGTAGGCATTAGTAATAATGAAAGGCTTTAAATAGTGTATGTTTAATCAATGCTAAAGGGTGAGACCGTGTTGCACCAGATAATGGTGTCTAATTATTAGAAAATCAGCTTGGAGATTACCTGAATTTTACATATGCTATTGGGTACGTTTGGGAAAAGTTGTGATAAATTTCAACAATAATGGCCTTTTTGGAAACTATTCAACAAAATACTTTCCATGGGAAGCAATGTGAAATAGTTTTAGACATTTAAAGCACAATGGTGTTTATTACTAGACGAAGCACATTTTATATCCAGGTTTTAACATATATTCAATGTGAAACAAATACTAAAATATCAATGATACAATCAATAAAATCACTTAAACTCAGTTCACTCCAATAACAAAAACCTTGACACACCAACATATTGTTTGATATAATAAATTAAAAGTGTGGTTCATAGCATGCTCACAAAAACTAATATCACAAAAAGGAAAGGTAAAAAAAATCCAAACTAAAACATGAAGAGAATGAGTTTATTCATCAAGATGTAATTTGTATTGATGTAACAATGACACAACCAAACTACAACCCTAGTTCACAAACAGGAAAGAAGACGCCACAAGTATTGGCAAGATTAGGGAGATATTGGTAGTGTGGTGGCAATAAAATCTGATTAATGTCTATGTATTTGCAAAGGCAATTTCTGTGATGATCTAATTCTTCACAACAAATTGGACACGGTGAACCTTTTGCAATTAGAGCTGGATAACAATCCTTTATATCTTCATTCGGATTACAGTCTTAAGCGTGACCATCACCCAAAAGAAACATCATTGCAACAACAATAGCAATAATAGATCTAGTGCTCTTCATTTTATTATTCTTGTGATGAAAACTTGAAAGATATCAATATAAATATTGGGAAACTTGGCTTCTTATTACATTCACTATGTTATATATATATTCTTAGAAATTAATAATCAAAACAAACAACTTTTAAAGTATGGAAGGGATGATGATACAACCCAAAAGAAATTTAATGAGGTAATTAAGAATTTTGATAATGTAACGCAAGATTTATATTCGTTGTAAATGGAAGAGTTTAGTTTAGTTCAGTGAATAAAAAGGTTTGTTTTCTTCTTTACAAAAAAATTCAAACCGATTCTTGCTAGAAAAATTGCAAGGGTATGTAAATAATTTTAGAATGTTAACTAAAAATTGTATAAAGCTTTGTGAGTTTGTTCAATCCCATAGTGGTATTTGATCCTGAGAAATTAAGTTTTTTCTGTTAATGGATTTCAAAGAAATTTACAGTTAATGTAATTTAAACTTTAATTGAAATTCTGTTTGGTTGACAAAATCAAGCGAATTACAATTGTTAAGATATATCATTAAATTTTGCATCCAAAAGAATTTGCCATTATTTTTCTAAAGAAAAAGATTTTAGATTTCCCTTATTATGTATTCTATAAAGACAAAAATGTCATCCCAAATTCTGTTTGTTTTATTGATAATTCATCAAATCAAAACAAATTATCATCATCTCTTTCAACAAACACCCTGACCATCTATGTAGTCAAGAGCAAACCACCGCAAACCCACAAACCCGACCTCAGCCTACATCGACATGCACACTACATCCAGAAGAACATATCGACGTCTACGCCTAACCTACCCCTACACCCACACCTACACCC
This sequence comes from Lactuca serriola, assembly GCF_051521515.1. NCBI lineage: Eukaryota > Viridiplantae > Streptophyta > Magnoliopsida > Asterales > Asteraceae > Lactuca > Lactuca serriola. The sequence goes on from NC_136415.1 coordinate 196,322,662, forward strand.
ACATGCAAACTCCAACCCTACACTCACCCTATGTGCATCCCACACTAACACCAACAACGACATCATAATATAACAGATAGATACCAAGGCTACTCTTTTTGTATGCACCTAAATTGGTAATGGTTTTTCAACTTATAAAAGGATTAATATGTACAAGATCTTGATGGGATTGGAATCGGTTCGATGAACATATCGATACACGATATGATCATACAAAAAAAAGGTTTCAAAAGTACTTAAGCAGTAGTCGGGCGGTCACCTGTTGTCAAGGGACTAACTAGAGTTTAAATATTTAAGTAATTAAAAATAATTTTTTTTACTAATAGATGACATTTTTAATAATTTATTTCAGTAACGATTATTATAAGTTTGACTAATTATGAACTTATTTTGAAAAGTTTGAGCAAATGATTTTAAGGGCATTGTTGGGTTGAAGACTCGTTTGAAGATTGCGTCATTGGGCTCGACTGTTAGTCCATTTATTTTGTACTCCGGTTTTGGGCCTGTCCAACTGTGAGTTTGCTAGGTTTATTATATAAAGATATGCTTGCATGCATATTACGTTAACGCTTAAGAGAATAACGATAGCATTTACAGATTTCTTTATCGTTCTTGTAAACCTCCAACCCTCTACAGTTGATGTTCTTGATCGAGCTCTTCTGAGGGTTTTAATTATAATCATTCGACTCGTTTGATTCATCGTTGAGTTGTTCTTTATTTTGCATTCGTTCTTACTGTTTAAATATTTATTCACCTATTTAAGATCTAATCGATCTTCCAGATTAAGTTTTAATCTCATCAATTGGTATCAGAGCAGGAGGCTGTGTAATCGATACACTTCTTTTCTGTGAAAAGGTTTCAATTAGGGTTTTTCCGCAATTACTGATATTTATTGAGCCGTCATCTCATTATTGACGTATCTTGATATTTATTATTTTTCCCTAATCTGAGTTATTACAAGTCTGATCTTTGAACAGGTTTTTCGATCATAATGGACGAGTCGCAATCGAATCCCATCAATATTTCCAACAACATTGGTTCAACCACGAAGATTCCAATCCTATATACCCATGATTATGAAATATGGGCGCATCACTTCGAAGACTACGTTATAGGATCTGAGGATAATGGATACCTCATATGGGAAGCAATCATTAATGGACCTTTTTCTCACTCTGCAACGTCGAGGATTATTAAAACTCAAAAGGAGTATAATGATCTGCTGAAGGATGTTAAAGATATTGTGCAAGATGAAAAGGACAAATTCCAGTGCAATATCAAGGCGCTAAGGTTGATCAGATTCGCCCTTCAGTCCGACACCTTCAGGTTGGTAAGCTCATGCACGACGGCAAAGGAAGTTTGGGATAGACTTCGTGAACTATACTCTACAGACGAGGATCTTGAACATTCTATCCAAACCTTGCTCTTATCTGAGTTTGGAGAATTCAGGCAAGGAGCCGACGAAACTGTAACCCAGACGTTCGATCGCTTCAATCATCTTCTCAGCAAGATGATCAAACATGACATCGAAAGGAAGCTTATCGAGCAGAAGGTTACGTTTCTAAATGGTCTAAGGTCAGAGTGGAGAGCAGTGGTGTCCACGGTTAAAGCCCATGAACAGTTTAAATATTATTCTTTGGCGAAACTGGTGGGTATTCTCAAGTCCCAGGAGAAGATTGTGCTACAGGAAAAGAACGTTGTTTCAAGCCTAGGTTCGCTGGCCCTCCTTTCAAAAAGTAAAGCTGTGATGGAGGATGAAGACTTCAACCTGGAGGAGTATGACCTCACGTCTGAGGATTATGCTATAATGGTGTCTAATCCCAAGAGGTTCTTTAAGAAAAGATTCCCCAGCAACAAAAATCGAAACTGGCAGGGGAATTATAGTTCAGAAAAGGTTAACAATGAACCGAAGGTTGAAGAGCCCAAGAAGGAACCGAAGGCAAATGGTGATTCTGGAGTGAGCTGTTACTACTGTGGTGGGAAAAACCACTATGCTAAGGATTGTGTCCTCAAAAAGACGGCTGAAAAAGATGAGGAAAAGGATGAGGAAGCTTGGCTGTAGAAAAAGCTTGATGAGATGAGGAAGAAGAAATCTACCGCTAACCCTTCCATGAATGCTCTAATTGTGCAGGGTTCGGTTGCTGATGACGAGTTTAGTGGAGTGGAAGTTTGGTCAACCGACTCCGAAGACGATGAAGTGAGGAGGCCTTCGCATGGAAAGGCTTGTGTGGCTAAAGAGGAGAGCAGTGGAGGCAGATGCTTGATGGTGTCTGAAGTATCTCAGATGAGGGGATACAACACCGATGGTGGAAGCAATGAACCGAAGGAGCAGCAGGATATGTGCTTTACGACCAAACCGCTCAGCGTGCAGTTCAACGAACTCGATGAACTGATCAAGAAGGTACAATCGGTTTTTGTTTCATTTAAAGTACCACAAAGCTCCTATGAAAAAGAACTGAAAAGTGTTAATTCACGAATCTCACATCTACATAGTAGTTTAACTCAAACTCGAGTCACCAATTCTAACCTAACTGATCAATTAAGCAGGGTGTCTTCGAAGAGTGAGGAGCGGCGCATGTGGATCGAGTTGAAGGAGTCTGAATTACTTAAAATAAAAGACAAAAACATTTATTTACAGAGAGACAATTTAAAGTTGTTAAAACAACGTAATGTTTTTTGTTTGATTGCAAAACGTCTTTATACTAATATTACTCAGCTTCACTTGGATTGTGAGATAGGACAAAAGATCCATCGCATGATTTTGCCCTTCCTTGAGTTTAAGGAGGATGAAATCGATGCTGAAGCTTATAATTGTGAGAGTGTGATATCATCTGATGACGTCAATCCGACCTATATGTAAGAACTGGACAAAATTGAATCTTTCATTAACTCCAAGGACCACAAGGACATGCTCAAAAACCTTTTGGATGAAAATGATAAACTTAAACTGAGAACCGAAACCAAACAAAAATTTGACTCTTTAAACGCCAACTTGAGCTCAGAAAATAAAATTGATGTTGAAAATGCATCTGAGCTTAATGAGGATGACAACATGACTGAAATTTCTGTAGAGGACACGGTTGACTGCTCAGAATTTGTAAAAAGCGAACCTGAAAACCACAAGAATCTAATTTCTAAAAATTCAGTGGTGTTCGCTCGATTGTCCCAACAAAAGTCCCCGATCTTAGCAGAAAAAGCAGTTGTATATCAAAAGGTCAGGACCACTCCAAATCAACTGTACAAGGTCACTGGAGTAACCGAACATCAGACTGCTGAACTCACAGCTATTGTAAACGAAGATAATGCTGATGGCTGCGATGAGTTCTTTTGGTCAGCTCCAATCAATAATGCAGATGAAACGAAAGGCTTGTCAGAAAGGACTTCTTGGATTAGTAAAGGTAGATACATACCAGAACCCTTGAACAAGCCAGATAATTTCGATGTGCCAAGTACTAGTGGTACGAAAGACATTCCTCAAGAAAATGGAAGTTCGGTAAAAGAAGACATTCCCTCAAGTTCCTCAGTTCAAAGTGAAACTCCCACAGTTAAAAGTGAACCGGCCAAGGAGAATCCGAAAATGAAAGCCAATATCCATCATCAACCGAAGTAGATGAGGAATAAGAAACGTGAAAGGAACCAGAGATACAGGAAGAATCTCTCTGAAAGGAAACAATTCTGGCAATCCCAGAATACATATTTCTCACATCAAGACAAGAATCTGAAGTTTGAGAACAATCCTGTCAAAAAGCATGAGAGCCAAAACAACCGAAAGCCAAGGTTCGGTTCGGAAAAGAATACCAACCGAAGGCAAAGGTTCGGTTCTGAGGATGATTCCAACCGAAAGCCAAGGTTCGGTTCACAGAACGACTTCAACCGAAAGCAAAGGTTCAGTTCTGTTATCAAAGAAAATCAAAACTCTAAGGTCAGTCCCACCAATGATCAAAAGCAAAAGGGTCACCTAGAGTCTCCAGCAGAGAAGTCATCTCAATCTAAGCCCACTCCTTCACACTCATCTAATTCTTCTAATTCTTCCAATTTATCTCCATCTTGCTCTAAAGCTCATTCTGTTCGTTCTCAAAAATCTCATCCATCAGCTGAACAAAAGGGCAAACAGAAGGTTTCTGCATCCACACCAGAGTCTAAACCGAACGCACCCAATCCTAATAAAATAAAAGTCTTTACCATTAAAAAGAAAGATGAAACAACACTTATAAAACGAACATATCTTGTTGACATCTCTCTTACTATTCCTGTTCCTGTGAAACGCTCACGTGGACCCAAGAAACTTTGGGTTCCTAAATCTGCTTAATTTTTGCAGGTTATAAGTGACGAGCAGTTTGACGAAGAATGGTACATCGATAGTGTCTACTCGCGTCACATGACAAGGAGGAAAGAGGAGCTCAGGGAATACAGGTCTCTTGCAAATGGTGGCAACGTCAAGTTTGGAAACAACTCTTTCGGCACCATAAAGGGATACGGAATGATAACTAATGGTGATTTTACTATAAGGAAGGTGGCATATGTGGAAGGACTGCAACACAACCTCATCAGTGTATCTCAGCTTGTTGGAGGTACAGGTCTCAAAGTCTCATTCGACGATGAAGGTTCTGAAATTATTGAGAAGAAGACGAAGAAAGTAATTCTCAAATAGGAGCGTAAGGGTGAAATGTTTCCTCTAAACCTCAAACCCATCAAAGGAAACCCAGCTATATGCTTGTTATCAAAAGCGCAATTTGACTAAAGCTGGTTGTGGCACCGAAGACTCTCTCATCTCAACTTTAAAGATATCAACAAACTTGTCACTGGAGGTCATGTTCGAGGTCTTCCATTGCTCAAGTTCGACAGAGATCATTTGTGTGCTGCATGCGAAATGGGGAAGCAGAGTCGTCAAAGTCATCCATCTATAATTAACACTAAAGTTGTTGAACCACTCAAATTACTTCATATTGATTTGTGTGGTCCATCATCTATCGAAAGCATCGGTGGTAGCAAGTATATTCTTGTTATTGTTGATGACTTTTCGCGATTTACATGGGTGTTCTTTCTAAAGCTCAAATCTGAAGCGACTCATAAACTGAAAGTGTTCATCAAACAAATTGAAGTACAGCTCAAGAAGGTCGTTCGCAACATCAGGAGCGACAATGGTCTGGAATTCAAGAATAGGGAATTTGAAGAATTTCTGGCAGAAAAGGGAATAAGTCACAACTTCTCAGCTCCCTACACACCTCAACAGAAAGGAATTGTCGAAAGACGAAACCGATCTTTGTGTGAAGCTGCCCGAACTATGCTAAGTTTTGCTTCCTTACCTCTTTATTTTTGGGCTGATGCTATTTCTGCTGCTTGTTTTACACAGAACAGGTCATATCTCAACAAGCGATTCACGCTCACACCTTACGAGATTCTCAACAACAGAAAGCCCAATGTGAAATTTTTCCACGTGTTCGGCTCACGGTGTTTCATCTTTAACTCTAAAGAACACCGCAACAAGTTCGATGTCAAAGCCGACGAGGGAATCTTTCTGGGTTACTCTCTTACTTCCAAAGCATACAGAGTCCTAAACAAGCGTTCGAGAAAAATCGAAGAGACCTATTACGTGATTTTTGATGATAGCTATGTCAAAAAGCTACAGGCCAATGAAGACACAGCTGGGGAAATCTTTCCTCAAACTGGCCAAGTCACAATATCGATCGCTAATCTATACGAGAAGTTTATGGAACTCTTTAACGAACCAGAGAAAGCCACTCTCTCAGAAGCAGGTGCAACAAACAACAAGGTAGACCATATGAAACAAATTGTCGAAGAAGCTGCCAGGAGAATGAACGAAGGAGGATCGAATTCTGATGAACCTCCATCCAACAATGCTTCAGTTGAGGGGGAGCCAAGCTCACATGTTGAGGGGGAGCCAAGTTCTACAACTGCTCCAGAAAGTCCAACTCCAACTGAAGGTGCATCAACGCCTGAAAGCCCAGCACCACAAGAAACCTCTCAACCTCAAGTTTCTCAAAGCATTCCAGAAAACTCATCAATCGAGGGGGAGCATGGTGATATGTCACTCGACTACGAAAGCCAATCTGAGCCAGAAGAAATGATCAATGCTGAAGTAGACCCAACCTTTGATCCAAACTATCCTCCTCTCACCAAATGGACCAGAGATCATCCTATCTCTCAAGTGGTTGGTGATGTCTCTGAAAAGGTTCTTACCCGATCACAACTGAAGGCAAAACAGACATCCTTATTTTCCAAAGTTGAGTTTTGTATGTTTAACTCTTTCGTATCAAAAGTTGAACCAAAGACAGTTAACACTACTCTCAATCACTCCGATTGGGTTCAAGTGATGCAAGACGAACTGAACGAATTTGAAAGGAACAAAGTCTGGCGCCTCATTCCAACTCCTCCAGATGCCTCGGTTGTTGGTCTCAAATGGGTCTTTAGGAATAAAATGGACAAGGAAGGGAACGTGATAAGGAACAAAGATTGTCTGGTGGTAAAAGGATATTGTCAGGAGGAAGGGATTGATTATGAAGAGACTTTCGCTCCCGTAGCTAGGCTCGAATCTGTAAGAATCTTTCTTGCTTATGCTGCTCACAAAAACTTCGAAGTTTTCCAAATGGACGTCAAGTGTGCATTTCTTAATGGAGAACTAGAAGAAACAGTGTACGTGGAGCAACCTCCTGGATTCGTGAACGAAAAGTATCCAAATCATTGCTACATTCTGGATAAAGCTGTGTATGGACTCAAACAAGCTCCGAGAGCCTGGTATGAAACTCTAACTAAATTCTTAAAGATGTCCAAATTCAAACAAGGTTCGGTTGACCCAACCTTCTTTCGCAAAAAGGAAGGTAACCACCTTATGATAGTTCAAATTTATGTCAATGACATCATCTTTGGCTCAACGAATCCCAGCCTAACAGCTGAATTCAGAAAGCTGATGGAGATTAATTTGAAATGAGCTCAATGGGTCCTATTAACTTTTTCCTTGGTTTAAATATTAGACAGGGACCCGAAGGCATCTTTATCAATCAGGAAGCTTACACGAAGACTCTCCTAGCAAAGTTTGGTATGATGGGAGACTCCGAAGTCAAAGTCCCAATGGCATTCGGCACCAAGCTAACTCCATCTCTAGACAAACCGGCTGTTGATATCACGCTCTATCGTCAAATGATAGGCTCACTAATGTATCTTACTGCTAGCAGGCCTGACATCATGTTTTCAGTGTGTTATTGTGCTAGATTTCAAGCAAATCCATGCGAACCTCACATGCTTGCAGTGAAGAACATTCTACGCTATCTCAAGCGAACCGCCTCCTTAGGTCTTTGGTATCCTTCCAACTCAGACTTCTTCGTTCAAGCCTATTCAGATGCTGACCTTGGAGGATGTGGACTCGACAGAAAAAGCACTACTGGCGGCTGTCAATTCCTTGACGGGAAGTTGGTTAGCTGGCAATCCAAGAAACAAACGTGCGTGTCGTTGTCTACTGCCGAAGCGAAATACATAGCCGCTGCATCCTGCACCTCTCAAGTGATTTGGATCCAGAGTCAACTTCGAGACTATGGACTCAATATGAAGAAGATCCCACTATATTGTGACTCTGAAAGTGCAATTAGGATCTGTCATAACCCAGTGCAACACTCTAAAACCAAACACACAGCACTGAGGTATCACTTCATCAAAGATCACGTGGAAGATGGAAACGTCGAAGTACACTTTGTAAGAACCACTGATCAACTGGCTGACGTCTTTACCAAAGCTCTTCCTGAAGCATCATTCAACAGAATATTGCAAGGGCTAGGTATGATGGAATCAGAGTCAGTACCTCAAACTACCTCTCAACCTCAAACGTAAGAAGCGAAATTGACAGAACATTCAGGTTCGGTTAAATCATCTAACTCGCTCATCACCACAAAGGTAGTTTTCTTGGTTGTATCTTTCTTGTACAAAGTTGTTTATCTTATTGTTAAAAGTATTTTCTGTTTGCATGTCTAAATTCCTTGGTTTTCTAAAAATTTTCCAAAACCGAAACCTACCGAAGGTTCGGGTTCGATTTCTCAAAATTTTCCAAAACCGAAACCAACCGAACGCTCGGGTTCGGTTTTTCAAAATTTTCTTGAACCGAAACCAACCGAACGCTCGGGTTTGGTTTTTCAAAATTTTCTTGAACCGAAACCAACCGAAAGCTCGGGTTCGGTTTTTCAAATTTTTCCCAACCGAAACCAACCGAACGTTCGGGTTCGGTTTTTCAAATTTTTCCCAAGTTTTTTTTACTTACTTTTTCCAAGTCTTAATTTTTTCTTGCTTATCTTTTTTATTTTATTATTATTATTTTTTTTTATCTATTTCAAAAACTCCAAAAATATTTTTCTCTTTTAATTTTGTTTGTGTGTTCGTTCGTTTATGGGGATATAATTATTGGATTACTTAAGTGTCCCTAGAAGCATGCTGCTGTATGTGTCCCAAGCCTCTTAAGATTCTGAATAATAGCCTTAATGACTTGGTATAAACAAACCTTGTCTTCCCAATTAGGCCATCACATTTATTCTAATCGTGAGCTACCTCACTCTCTTCTCACATGAGATAAGAGTTTCTGCTTGGTCCTTATTTTCGCAGCAGAGGTACTTAAATTTCTCACACCATCTTCATTACATTTCTCCATTTCATTCGTTTCATCAACGTAACCCTTGAGACTCTCAGAAATTACCACTGAGGTTTATGGTTACACAACAACTGTGTTTATGATCTCAGTTTCGTGCCACTACCAGCTGAGTGAAACCCAACATTCAACACCAAATCTGAATTGACGGTGAACAATAAATTTGCTCAAGTTTTCACCAACGAATTGATGGATGTATCCTACTGAAATCTCAAATTTTTATTTTTGTGTGATTCCTATGAAATTGTTACACACCATAACATTTCTTCCCTTGGGATCCAGTTTTTAATTTGTTTTTCTGAGATTTTATATTTTCCAAGCCAATTTCAAATTAATTCCTTCCTACTTGTTCAACAGACTACACCGGTCTCACAAGTACTTTGTTCACTTTCTTTCTTATTTCAAGATTAGATTTGTTGAATCAAAGCGAAAGCCACCCTTACTTAGCCTAATTAAAAGCAGCCTTTCAACATTTATTAATAAATGTTTGATCGTCATTCAACGGGAATCCACATAAACACTTTGAGGTCTCTCTTCATCTCGAAGGAAGAGATTCGTGCCCGGGATCATTTGTTTCGTGTCATTATTGACATCACAGTCATTCCTAAAAAGAGTTGCTTTATTTCTTTTCTTTTTACACTCTTTGCACGAAAATCTTTGATTTTCCAATATTCCATTACTAATAATTACAGGCTGTATTATTACTTTGGTGGTTAATTTTCAAGCTGTGGTCAAAGATCATCCACGTGGGTACTTAATTCAAAAGATGTCATTTACAAGATAAGACAAAAAGTTGCTGACTCAGGCGGGAGTTAAAAGGATTGAATTTCAAACGACGGTAAAAAGGGAACGCGTGTGAATTTGGAACGTCCACACTTTTACTGACATCATGGACGCGTGTGCGAATTTCAAGTGACACCTCTCTGGCACTTAAAGGCGCGTGAGGATTTGAACCGGTTTGTTCTGAAACGACGCTTGTTGGGCGGCGTGATCCTAGGAATCTTGCACTCTCTCTCCTACGTGATCATCACATGCCTTAACTGTCATTCCGGAAACCTTTTCGTATTTCCATAGAAGATTTGAAACGATTTTTCTCTCTCCTTTCACCCACTATGAAAGGCAGTCTAAACTCTCATTTACCTCTTTACTGCATCCGGAATTTCCAAGAGAGCAAAAACTCCCAAAAGCTTCACTGTTCATCTTCTTCTTCTACCTTCAACAATGGCAGAATCATCCTCAGTCCATGCTACCTCACACATCCTTCCCATACGTCCACAACAATGCTTAGTGATCGACCTCACTCCTTCGTTGTATGATTCTTATATGACGCCGATCATCGAGTGCTTGAAGTACTCTCCGATCGCTCCTGCACTTACTAGGGTTGAATCTGTGCCCATGGAGATTCTTTCGCAGGTGTATGCGACTACTCATTACGACAAAGCAGTCGAGCGGGTATTCTTCGAGGTTGCTGATCATAAGACCTCCATTTCTCGCCAACGATTTGGTACACTGCTAGGGTTGGCTGCTGATCCTTCACGAGTTCATCCAGAGTCGATTCCGATTGGGCATCTCTACAACATGTTCTACAACATGGGGTACACGGAGGCGCTCCCCTCCGTCGCAAAGTTTAAGAAATCCTGCTTGCCGCCACAATGGAATGGCATGTTTACAGTCCTCTTCAAGGGCTTATCTGAACGGAGCTCAGTATCCGATGGTTCAAGTTGACTGTTCCTGTCGATTATGTATGCAGTTTACAACGGAGTCAATCTAGACTTTGGGTTGGTCATCTGGCAACAGCTCATCCAGAGCCTTTCTTCCTCTTCACGACACTCTGAGGTGTCGTATGCCCGGTTCTGGATGATCATAACAAAATGGGCGATGGACAAATTCGATATTCCCACTGCTGCAGGTGCATTGATGTCTTCGATCGGTACTTTTCATACCACGAAGATCATCGTCTCTGATGCATCCAAGTTCTCGTTCATTGGCTCTATTCCGGAGACAATGTACGGCGATGTTCCGTCCGACATCAGGATCATCCGGACGATAAAGGAATTCAAGGCGTCTGGTCCTAGGGTTCTAACACAGGAAATACTCAATTCAATCCATGACGCTGACAAACCTGTCAACAGGGGCAAAAAGGCGGAAAAAGGGAAGCAATTGACCAAGGCTCCTAAAGGTCCTTCTCCCAGGAAGAGGAAACAAACAAAACCGGCACAGTCCCCGCAACCGAAGAGAAGGAAGACTCAACCGAAGCGAAAGCTTGTAATCGCTTCCTCTTCGAGTGACTCAGAAAATGAGAGTTCGGGTTCGGACGGCTCTCAAAGAGGCGAAACCCCTCCCAGAGGCAACACCCCACCCCGATCACCTACCCCAGACATGGAAATTCATGTCTCACCAGTTCCTTCCCCTCCTCCAACCATCCCTACTTCCATTCCCACCATAAACCCCGCCACCACCATACCTAAAACCTCTATCCCTATACCACCACCCATTTTCACAAATACAACTACAACCACTGCAAAGGTTACAACCAAGGTATCTGATACGGGGGTTCATACCAGTGCAACCGAAACACCACCCGTAACCGAACCACCTCAAACCGAAACCCAGCATACAACCGAACCTACCCATACTCAACCACCACCCGAAACCCCACCCACAAACACTCAACCTGAACCTACCCACACCACAACACCCCCAGCATCACCACCCCCACCATCTCCAGATCATGCCTCTGATGGAGATAACCCATTTCTTGGCGGTGACAACATGACCTTCGATTCGGTCTACTTTAGTCCGTTTCAGGTTCTAAGTGATGATGAGGACGATGCTCCAGTGACAAAGAAGCATCTAAAGGAGCTAAACGAGAAGGTTGACTTACTTCTCGCGTCATCTACCAACTCTCAGTCCTCTCTCTCTGAAGCCGCTCTTCAGAAGATCGTTGATGCCTTCTCCAGGGCTCAACATGATTCTGTTGCTTCCGCTACAGCCGCCATTGACGCCTCCACAAAAGCCTGTGAGGCTGCGACCACAAAAGTCGATAAACTATTCTCAGATGCCTCTTCCCTATTGAAGTCCTTACAGGAGAGTGCTGATTCTACCAAGACAACTTTGGAACAAATCGTTCAGAAATTGGCCAAGTTCGTCTCAACGAAGTTACAGTCATTCGCTACATTACGCCAATCCATTAGCGATGACAACTCGGCCCTTCGTGCCTCCATTGATGAGCGCCTCGCTAAGCTTGAGGAGGATCTCGCAGCTGAAAACTCATTAATGGACGTTTTAGCAAGCAAAACGACCGCCCTTAAGGTCAAGAGCACTCAACTTTCAAACTCTCAACAACAGATTGAAGCTCTTCGATCCGAACGGGAGGTGATCAAAACTTGTGTTTTGGATGTACACACTGCCCTATCTAACATCCTGGAAGCACACGATCCGATTCTCAATCATTCGGTGAGGCGAACCCTTGCTGAGAAACTTACTCCTGCCATGGACCTTCTTAGCAAAATCGAAGGCTTACCTAGTTTCGTGTCCAATCTGAAACAAGGGGGAGAAGGGAAGTCTGAATCGAAACCACCTCCTTCCTCAACAGCTACTCACACAACCGAACCACCTCCGACTGGTTAAGCTTCGGGTTCGGGTGTGAAGGATAAAGGGAAGAACATAGCTGAGGAAGAAGATGAAGATGAAGATAAAGAAACCATTGCGGACATGTTGAAACGCAAAAACAGTCGCAATGTGGAAGATGACAACATTCGTGTGGCGCGAGAGGCTGAAGAAGTCGAACGCAAGCAAAAAGAAGCCCACGATCTCCTTGAGAGCAGGAAGACTCTCTTCCCTGCCTGGACTCGGGAAAGAATGATCAAGGAGGCCATAGATACTCCTAGCATCCTATGGCTCGAACCGGTGATATCGTTCGACTGCAATAACTCTGTCGATTCGCAGTTCGACATGCCGTTGACTCGAAAGGCGTTGATCTTCCACGCCTTCTCCAATATTTATGAAGTCCCTCATCCGAACTCTGAGGTTGATAGGGAGCTTATCGAGTTCTATCTGAAGGCCGCTCAACCACAATATCAGACATGGAGCGCTCAGAAGATCGTGAACGTTCGGGTCTTAAAGCCTTATACCGAAGGGAGATTCATCAACGTTCGGTTCAGGGTGATATGAGGATCTGCTAGAACCAAACATCTTATATCTTTGGCAGATTTACTAAACTTAAACCCTCATGATTGGATCGTTTTGCACAACATCCTTTTGACGAATGAAGCAGAATATGGTCCTATTATAGACCATCTCAAGAGGATGATTGTATGTTACATCATGGAGGTAGCCCTTATGGATCAGGAGATTGCCACAGTCTTCAAGAAGAAACCGAAGATAGCTCCTGTGGGATTGGTCAGTGATCTCAATCAAATGAAGATGGGCAAGATCGATCCGAGACGTAATTTGGTCACGTTCACTAGAGCAGAAGGACAGAAATGTCTCTTTGCTTTGGCAGATAAACATCTTTACACCAATACTTGCCTTGAGCATGTTCTATCGATCATCCAAAGGTGTAAGGAGAATGCAACAGACAATGTCAAGTACTTCAACGACATGATCCAATGGTACATCAGATTCAGGCAGACGATTCTTGCTCTGATATCTCGTCTGTTTGAGACCGTAAAGAAGAAGGTACCTGGTGCTGCTGCTGGCCCAAGTAAAAAGTGAAGATCTCGCTCCAATTGACGCAAAGGGGGAGATTGTTGGGTTGAGGACTCGTTTGAAGATTGCGTCATTGGGCTCGGCTGTTAGTCCATTTATTTTGTACTCCGGTTTTGGGCCTGTCCAACCGTGAGTTTGCTAGGTTTATTATATAAAGATATGCTTGTATGCATATTAGGTTAACGCTTAAGAGAATAACACGATAGCATTTACAAATTTCTTTATTGTTCTTGTAAACCTCCAACCCTCTACAGTTGATGTTCTTGATCGAGCTCTTCTGAGGGTTTTATTTATAATCATTCGACTCGTTTGATTCATCATTGAGTTGTTCTTTATTTTGCATTCGTTCTTACTGTTTAAATATTTATTCGCCTGTTTAAGATCTAATCGATCTTCCAGATTAAGTTTTAATCTCATCAGGCATCTTGGACTAGCAAGGATCGAATCTAATTTAAAAGAACAATTAGCACTAATCATAGACAATAAGATCCCATCAAACGCCTTAGTGGCCGCTAATGCTGAATTTTACAGCGCCGATCGATAGTCACTGTGGTACAACATGCTCCCAAGCACAAAAATACATTTCAGATATATTTGGAATTAAAAATTTTCAATTAATCCTTTCAAAATGAGTTGCTAAGTGTATAAAAGTAGGCATTAGTAATAATGAAAGGCTTTAAAGAGTGGATGTTTAATCAGTGCTAAAGGGTGAGATCGTATTGCACCTGATAACGGTCTCTAATTATTAGAAGACCACCTTGGAGATTACCTGAATTTTACATATGCAATTGTGCACATGGGGGAAAAGTAGTGATAAATTTCAATAGTAATGGCCTTTTCGGAAACTATTACAGAAAATACTTTCCCTGACATACCAACATATTGTTTGATAAAATAAATTAAAAGTGTGTTGCAAAACATGCTCACAAACACTAATATAACAAAAAGGAAAGGTAAAAAAAATTCAAACTAAAACATGAAGAGAATGAATTTATTCATCAAGATGTAATTTGTATTGATGTAACAATGACACAACCAAACTAAAACCCTAGTTCACAAACAGGAAAGAGGACGCCACAAGTATTGGCAAGATTGGGGAGATATTGGTAGTGTGGTGGCAATAAAGTCTGATTTATGTCTATGTATTTGCAAAGGCAATTTCTGTGATGATCTAATTCTTCACAACAAATTGGAGACGGTGAACCTTTTGCAATTAGAGCTGGATAACAATCCTTTATATCTTCATTCGGATTACAGTCTTGAGCGTGAACATCACCCAAAAAAAACATCATTGCAACAACAATAGCAAGAATCGATCTAGTGTTCATCATTTTACTATTCTTCAAATGAAAACTTGAAAGATATCAATATAAATATTGGGAAACTTGGCTTCTTATTACATTAACTATGTTATATATATACTCCTAGAAATTAATAATCAAAACAAACAAAATTTAAAGTATGGAAGGGATGATGATGTAACGCAAAAGATATTTAACGAGGTAATTAAGAATTTTGAAAATGTAACACACGATTTATATTCGTTGTTTTTAGTCAAGCCATAGGAGTAAATGGAAGATTTTATTTTAGTTCAGTGAATAAAAAGGTTTGTTTTTCTTCTTTACAAAAAAATTCAAATGGATTCTTGCTAGAAAAACGGCAAGGGTATGTCATTAATTTTATAATGTTAACTTAAAATTGTATAAAGCTTTGTGAGTTTGTTCAATCCCATAGTGGTATTTGATCATGTGAAATTACGTTTGTTTGGTTAATGGCTTTCAAAGAAATTTAGAGTAAATGTAATTTAAATTTTAATAGAAATTATGTTTGGTTGATAAAATCAACGAATTAGAATTGTTTGGATATATCATTAATTTTCGCATCCAAAAGAATTTGCCATTATTTTTGCTAAAGAAAAAGATTTTAGATTTCACTTATTACGTTTTCTATAAAGACAAAAACGTCATCCCAAATTCTCTTTGTTTTATTCATAATTAATCAAATCAAAACAAATAATCATCATCTCTCTTAAAAAACACCCTGACCATCTATGCATCCAAGAACAAACCACCGCAAACCCAGAAACCCGACCTCAGTCTACATTGACACGCACACTACATCCACAAGAACATATCGACGTCTATGCCTAACCTACCTCTACACCCATGCCTACACCCGCATGCACACTCTATCCTACACTCACCCTATGTACATCCCACTCCAACACCAGCAACGACATCATAATATAACAGATGGATACCAAGGCTACTGTTTTTGTATGCACCTAACTCGGCAATGGTTTTTCAACTTATAAATGGATTAATATGTACAAGATCTTGATGGGAATTAATATAACCAATAAGGTGATTGGAATGAACATATATGGTATGATCATACAAAAAAAAGGGTTTCAAAAGTCCTCAAGGAAAAATCGGGCGGTCGCCTGTTGTCAAGGGACTAACAAGAGTTTAAATATATAAGTAATTAAAAATAATTTTTTTTACTAATGGATGACATTTTTAATAATTTTAGTCACTAACGATTATTATAAGTTTGACTAAATATGAACTTATTTTTAAAAGTTTGATCAAATGATTTTTAGTGCATCTTGGACCGGCAAGGATCGACTCTTATTTAAAAGAACAGTTAGCACTGATCATAGACAATAAGATCCCGTCAAACGCCTTAGTGGCCGCTAATGCTGAATTTTACAACACCGATTGATTGTCACTGTGGTACAACATGCTCCCAAGCACGAAAATACATTTAAGATATATTCGGAATTCAAAATTTTCAATTAATCATGTCAAAATGAGTTGCTAAGTATATCAACGTAGGCATTTGTAATAATGAAAGGCTTTAAAGAGTAGATGTTTAATCAGTGCTAAAGGGTGAGAACGTATTGCACCTGATAACGGTCTCTAATTATTAGAAGATCTACTTGGAGATGACCTGAATTTTGCATATGATATTGGGAACGTAGGGGAAAAGTACTGATAAATTCCAATAGTAATGACCTTTTCGGAAACTATTCAAGAAAATAGTTTCCATGGGAAGCAATGTCAACTAGTTTTAGACGTTTGAAGCTCCATGGTATCAAGTATTAATCGAAACACATTTCATATCCTTGTTTTAACATATATTCATTATGAAATAAAAACTATAATATCAATGATACAATCAATCAAATCACTTAAACTCGTTTCACTCCCACAACAAAAACCCTGACATACCAACATATTGTTTGATATAATAAATTAAAAGTGTGTTGCATAACATGCTCACAAACACTAATATAACAAAAAGGAAAGGTAAAAAATTAAAACTAAAACATGAAGAGAATGAATTTATTCACCAAGATGTAATTTGTATTGATGTAACAATGAATCATCCAAACTACAACCCTAGTCCATAAACAAGAAAGAAGACGCCACAAGTATTGGAAAGATTGGGGAGATATTGGTAGTGTGTTGGCAATAAAATCAGATTAATGTCTATGTATTTGCATAGGCAATTTATGTGATGATCTCATTCTTCACAGCAAATTGGAGATGGTGAACCTTTTGCAATTAGAGCTGAATAACAATCCCTTATATCTTCATTCAGATTATAGTCTTGAGCGTAAACATCAACCAAAAGAAACATCATTGCAACAACAATAGCAAGAATAGATCTAGTGCTCATCATTTTACTAATCTTGTGGTGAAAACTTGAAAGATATTGTCACACCCCGAAACCCAACGCGGAAACGTTCCGGGGCGGAGGTGACGTCATGTTGAGTATCACAACCAATGTACATACTAAGCAAAGTAAACAACCATTACATTACATATGAAAATTTACAATTGTTTGAAAAACCAAGTGTTGCAAGTGTTATACATATGTATATATAAAGAAAAGTAAGATGTGTCTTCTATGTACTCCGTCTTCGCCCAAAGGATCATCGGGTACCTGTCTAATGTGGACCTGAGAATACAAGCAGTTTGAAAATCAGCATAAAGCTGGTGAGTTCATAAGTGGTTTGTTTTCTGAAAATGAACAAGTTTTCTTCTGTTTCTGAAAAGTTATAAATCCAAGAAACTCCCATATTTTCTTATATGTAAAGTTTATTTATCCGTTTGTTACATAAGTTTGGCTATGTACAGTTCAGTTATCATAGGAAAAACCCTTATTTTCCTGAAAGTTTGATTACTACAAAACTTATGTTCTGAAAACACAGTTATCCTTGTAGAGTGTATTAGTTTTATCACGTATATAAAACTAATAAGTAAGTATCAAAGTTTTCATAAATCTAGATTGCGAGTTCTATAACCATACTAAAGACTAGATAAGCCTCGTAACTGGGCCCATATCACAATATGACTTTTGTCACCCTTGAACCTTTCGGTTCGGCTGTAGCTAGCAGCCACGTGTGGGATAGTCAATCTCGTATAGATCTATACACTCAAGTCACGTTCTCCCTCTAGAAGATTCTGGTTACAGGGGTAGTCCTACACTCTCTTCACGTGTGGGAGTGTTACTAAGGACGTGTCTCCAATCATAAGATTAATGAATTTAAAAGTAGTCCTTCACTCTCGTATCCAGGGGAGTGTATCAAGGATGTGTCCTTCACTCTCGAATATCGGGGGAGTGTTACCAAGGACAGTTGAAGTTCCAAGTTTCAAGTTCAAAGTTCTAAGGTTAATGATTTTAACTATTATAATGTGGAAAACCATTTGTGAAATATAAAACATAGCATTTTATAACATGTTTCACAAATAATGTGATAACAAGTTCTACAAGTTCAAACGGTTTCAGTTAAGATTTCCAGTGTTGAAAGCATACGAAATATGAAACCAAAACACATGAAATAATAAGTTTTGAGTACAAGAATTCCTTTTACTTTGCTTGTATTCCCTCCCTGAAAACATTGAAAACACGAAAATAGTTTAGGGGTATGAACTCACAGTTAAAAGTAAGGTTCGAGTGTCAACGGATGCCCTGAATGCCAATGGCCCCTAATATTCATATGATGACACATATATGAGTTAGAACTAAGGTGTTTCACGACTAAACATGATGGGAAAACATCCTTAGGGATTGGAATTACTACGAATAAGTGTCTCTTGATTCAAAGTTAATGATCTATGCAAGTTTAGGGCCAAATATGGGCATTGGAGTGGGTGTATGGCCTTGGAAATGAGTGTATGGTTGGGGAGTGTGGCAATGATTGTGCATGAGGCTGCACACAAGAGTGTCCGGTCGTACAGAGGGTGTGTGCGGCCGTACACTCCTCATTTGAGTCCGTATGATGATTTTTGAAGTGTTTGGTCCTCATACTTGGGAGTTTTGAATGTGTGCTGCCCCCATATGAAGGTGTGCGGTTGTACACCTTCAAGGGGCGATGAATATGATGAACATGATGAGTTTTAATCTTGGGATTTAAGTGTTTACCACTAATTAGCTTGAAGATGGAGTAGATCATGAATATGAAGCCTTCAAAGTGTTCTTAGTTGATGATTTTAGAGAGAGAAAGTAGAGAGAGGGAAAAGGAACATCCAAATGAATGAATGAAGGGGTATCCATCCATATATAGGGTTGGGTGTGAGGCTGGGAGTGTTTGCGGTTGGGTGTGTGGCTGCATACATGGGTGTGTGGCCGTACACATAGGTGTGTGGCCGCACACATAGGTGTGTGGCCACACACACAGATGTGTGGCCGTACACACCTTATTTGGTGAGTTTGGCCCGATATTGTGATGCTAAATGCTCTCCAACCCTTCCTAAGTCTCATATCTAGATTGTATTAAGTCCGAAGCACCCATAAGGAACCACAAGATTTGATAAAGATTGATGAATTCAAGTTATAGTGCCGATACGCGGATCAATTACATAGAATGGAAGTTTCGGGTTGTCACATTATCCTCCCGTTAGAGGGAATTTCATCCCAAAATTCAAAATTAAAATACAAATCATGGATTTGGAAAGGGAAGCAGATACTTCTGTATCATTGAGTCTTCACGCTCCCAAGTGAATTCCGGTCCCCGCTTGGCATTCCAACGAACCTTCACTATCGGGATGCGACTTTGTTTCGTATGTTTGATCTCTCGATCCATGATTTCGATTAGTTCCTCCACGAATTCAGGTTCTCGTTGATGTTGATTTCGTCAAGAGGGATCACGAGAGTTTCATCGGATAAACACTTCTTAAGATTAGAGACATGGAAGACAGGATGGATGTTACTAAGCTCATGGGGTAGTCGAAGTTTATAGGCTACAAGACCAATCCTGGCGAGGATCTCAAAAGGTCCAAAGTACCTTGGGCTAAGTTTTCCACGCCTTCCAAAGCGTACCGTGCCTTTCCAAGGCAAGACCTTCAATAAGACACGATCTCCAACCTGAAATTCCAGAGGTTTCCGTCATATGTTGGCGTAACTCTTTTGTCGATCTTGTGAAGCTTTTAGTCGTTCTCGGATCTGGATGATTTTCTCGGTGGTTTTGTGGATGATTTCAGGGCCGGTGAGAGCACTGTCGGGGAATCGATTATTGGCTAGCTGCGTATCCCCTACCTCGGGCCAACACAGAGGGGTTCTGCACTTGCGACCGTAGAGGGCCTCGAACAAAGCAGCCTTGATACTAGTGTGGTAGCTGTTGTTATACGAGAACTCGATCAAAGGCAAATGTGTGTCCCACGACTTTCCAAAATCGATGACACATGCTCTCAGCATGTCTTCTAGGGTTTGGATAGTTCTCTCACTTTGTCCATCGATTTGAGGATGATAAGCTGTGCTCATGTCTAGTCTAGTTCCAAGAGCCTTCTGGAGAGACTGCCAAAATCTGGAGGTAAACCTGCTATCTCGATCGGAGATAATGGACACAGGTATACCATACAGTCGAACTACCTCTTGAATGTAGATTCGCGTGAGTCTTTCCATCTTGAATGATTCCTTGCTCGGGATGAAGTGAGCGGATTTTGTCAAATGATCGACAATTACCCAAATGGTGTCGTACCCACTCGGACACTTGGGTAACTTGGTAATGAAATCCATATAAATGATCTCCCATTTCTACTTAGGTATCTCAGGCTACTGGAGCAAACCCGAGGGTTTCTGATATTAGACTTTCACTTTGGTGCAAGTCAGGTACTTGCCCACATATGTAGAGATCTCGGCTTTCATGTTTGGCCACCAGTATTGTTTCTTGAGATCCAGGTACATCTTATCCGAACCCGGGCGAACAGAGTATCTGGTCTTGTGTGCTTCCTTCATGACAACCTACCTGAAACCTCCGAACTTTGGGGTCCAGATTCGGTCCATGAAACAGTAGACTTCGTCACCTCTGATCTCAAGTTTCTTATCCATTCCCCTCAAGGATTCGCTTGATGCATTCTCTGGTTTGAGGGCTTCTAACTGGGCTTCTCGAATTTGCATGGATAAGTGGGAATGGATAGTCATCGTCAATGTCTTCACCTTGCAGTTTGAACATTCCATTCGGATGAGGGCATCTGCCACCACATTGGCCTTGCCGGGATGGTAGCAGATTTCACACTCATAGTCACTGAGCAACTCTACCCATCGCCGTTGCCTCATGTTTAAGTCTTTCTGATCGAAGATGTGTTGCAGGTTATTATGGTCAGTGAAGATCGTACACTTGGTTCCGTAGAGATAATGTCTCCAAATCTTCAGCGCAAAGACTATGGCTCCTAACTCTAGGTTGTGCGTGGTATAGTTGACCTCGTGTGCCTTTAACTATCTAAAGGCATAAGCAATTACTTTTCCTCTTTGCATAAGCACACAGCCTAAGCCCTGATTAGACACATCACAATAGACAACGAAGTCCTCCGTCCCTTCGGGGAGGGACAGAACAGGCACGCTGCACAAGGCTTGCTTTAATGTTTGGAACGCAGTTTCTTGCTTTCACTCCAACAAAAGTGTACACCTTTCTATGTCACAGTGGTTAGGGGTTTGGCGATTCTAAAAATTTTTTGGATGAATCTATGATAGTAGCCGGCGAGACCCAAGAATTGACGAATTTCTGTGGGTGTCTTCGGTGCCGACCAATTCTCTATCACTTTGATCTTGGAAGGATCCACGTGAATACCCTCCTCGCTTACCACATGACCGAGGAAAGTTACCTTCCGAATCCAGAATTCACACTTGGAGAATTTCGCGTATAGCTTTTCGGATCTGAGGGTTTCCAACACTAACCTCAAGTGTTGTTTGTGATCTTCTTCGCTTCTGGAGTAGACAAGTATATCGTCAATGAACACAATGACGAACTTCTCCAGAAAAGGGTGACACACTCGGTTCATCAGGTCCATGAACACTGCCAGTGTGTTGGTTAGACCGAAGGGCATCACTACGAACTCGTAGTGTCCATACCGAGTCCTGAAAGCTGTTTTGGAAACATCACTCTCATGAATTCGTAGCTGATGGTACCCTGACCTAAGGTCTATCTTGGAGAAGTAGCTGGCTCCCTACAATTGATCAAAGAGGTCATCTATTCGCGGAAGAGGATATCGGTTTTTGACGGTCAACTTGTTCAGCTCACGGTAGTCGATACACATCTGTAAGGATCCATCTTTCTTCTTCATAAACAATAACGGAGCTCCCCAAGGTGAGGAAATCGGTCTGATGAACCCTTTGCTGAGCAGCTCATTGAGCTGACTGGATAACTCCTGCATCTCTGCTGGAGCTAAGCGATATGGGGACTTGGCTACGGGGCTAGCTCCAGGAATTAGGTCGATATGAAACTCGACCTGGCGTTCGGGAGGAATTACCGGGAGCTCTTCAGGAAAGACATCAGGAAAGTTACAGACTTCGGGGATACTCTCGAGGCCTTTAACTTCCTGTTTGTCATTGATTGTATGGGCTAGGAATGCATAGCACTACTTACGTAGAAGCTTTTGAGCTTTGATGCAAGAAATGATGCGAAGATTAGAGTTAAGCTTATCGCCATAGATCATGAGAGTTTGACCCGTAGGAAGATTGAGACGGAGGGATTTTTCGTAGCAAAGGATATCAGCATGATTGGAACTCAACCAGTCAATGCCAATGATAACATCAAAGCTCTTTATGGAAACTGACATAAGATCGATGGGAAATGAATGATCGTTCAGGGTAAGGGTACAACCCATAAATACATCGCAAGCACTTTCTTTCTCACCGTTAGCCATCTCAACGGTAAACGTTTGGGATAATGGTTGGGGATTAGGTTTAAGATTATGTTTGAACGAATGACTAACAAAGCTTCTTTCAGCACCCGAATCGAAAAGGACACTAGCATAAGAGTTGTCGAGAAGGAACGTACCCGAGACAATAGTGGGATCGGCGACTGCCTCCTCTCGTCCCATGGCTAGGACTTTTTTAGTGTTACCAGCCGTTGCTGCCTTGGGGCAATTTCTCTTGAAATGCCCGACTTCCCCACAACCATAGCAGGCCTGACCGACACCTTCTCTGGAGGCTTGATTAGTTGATTGGGTTGGCGACTTGCAGTTTCGAGTAGGGTGGCCCTTCTTGCCACAATTGTTGCAATGCACTTCCCGACATGGGCTGGAAGTGAGGTGATGATAGTTGCACTTGGTACATAGGAGAAAAGTACCAGCGTATCTACTGGTAGGGGTTTGAGCTGTGGATCCCATGGCAGAAGCAGCAGCAGTATGGATAGTAGCAGCGTGGACTGCTACAGTTTGCTGTTTCTTTAAGGATCCTTGAGAAGGCTGGCTTTTCTTCTTCTTCCAAAACTTTCTTTTCTCACCACTCCTCTTAGTCGATTCAGGAGTGGTGGTGGTTTCTTCAAGGTTATCACTTTGGTCAATCAAAGTTTGCGCTAGGCTTTTGGCGCTGTCGTATGTATCTGGCTTTGCGGCTAAGACATTTCCCTTTGTTGGCTGGGTCAGCCCCTAGATGAATCTCTCCATCTTTTTGCTTTCCAGGGTAACCATTCCCGGACAAAGTAGCGCCAAGTCATCGAACCTGGAAGTGTAAGCGACAATATCAGAACCCTTCATCTTTATGTTCCAGAGTTGATGCTCCAGCTTTTGCATTTCGCCCCTCGGGCAGTACTCAGCTAGAAGAAGTTCTTTCATGGCTTCCCAACCCATAGCATTGGCTACCGGTAGAGTTAGGGATTTGACTCGGACGTTCCACCAAGTCAGGGCTTTATCGATGAAGGTACAGGCGGCGAACTTCACCTTGTCGGATTCAGAACAGGCACAGATCTCGAAGATAGATTCGATTTTCTCGAACCATCAGGTTAAGGAAATGACACTTCCAGTGCCAACGAAGGACGTGGGTTTTGTGTTCATGAAATCTTTTTAGGAACACCCCTTTCGGTGTCCCTGACTGCCTTCTTGATTTTGGGTTTGGGTACCACCTCCCGAACCACCGGAACCACCGGAGTTCATTTGAGACATAGCAGCTGCCACCGCGGCAGTAACAGCTGCCTAGAACATCACAGGGTCAAATTCAGGAGGAAGTGGTGGTGGAGGATTGTTGTTCTTTGAGTTGGGTCTCTTTCTTGGAGACATCTTGATCTAAAAAGATCAGGAAAGAGAGGATGGCATGTCCTCTGAATTGAATCAAGAGATATGACTGATATAGATTTCTATTAAGCGATAAAGCAGGAAAGAGTTATCAAATCAGATAAATTATTGCTAAAGGAATGATCAAAGAGCAACGCTTAAATGAGGATTTCTACAACAGATTGGCTCGAGAAATACTCGCATAGTATTTCATGATTCGCTGCGATGATGGCTTATTGTTTGGGTATTGGGTAAGTTTTAGGCATGCCGAACACCACAGTCACTCCCAAGCACATGTTGGCCATGTCTCGAATGAATATAGTTGATCAGGCTATATTGACCCTAGACACGACTACATAACTGCCCAGGTTTAACCGCGGTGCCCAACATCCACTTACTTATGTTTTGTTCTACTCATAGTTACGGAATCTGGTGGTTAGGTATACTTGTATATTTTTGAAAATACTTATATTTTAAAGTATACTTTTAGTTTAGAGCACTTAGGCTCCTTAGTGTTTGTAGTCCTATACCATGTAAGGTTTGGTATACTTAGTTCACTATAAACAAGGGCTCTGATACTAATCTGTCACACCCCAAAACCCAGGGCGGAAACGTTCCGGGGCGGAGGTGGCGTCATGTTGAGTATCACAACCAATGTACATTGTAAGCAAAGTAAACAACCATTACATTACATATGAAAATTTACAATTGTTTGAAAAACCAAGTGTTGCAAGTGTTATACATATGTATATATAAACAAAAGTAAGACGTGTCTTCTATTTACTCCGTCTTCGCCAAAAGGATCATTGGGTACCTGTCTAATATGGACCTGAGAACACAAGCAGTTTGAAACTCAGCATAAAGCTGGTGAGTTCATAAGTGGTTTGTTTTCTGAAAATGAACAAGTTTTCTTCTGTTTCTGAAAAGTTATGAATCCAAGAAAATCCAATATTTTCTTATATGTAAAGTTTAGTTATCCATTCGTTACATAAGTTTGGCTATGTACAGTTCAGTTATCATTGGAAAAACCCTTATTTTCCTGAAAGTTTGATTACTGCGAAAGTTATGTTCTGAAAACACGGTTATCCTTGTAGAGTGTATTAGTTTTAACACGTATATAAAACTAATAAGTAAGTATCAAAGTTTTCATAAATCTAGATTGCGAGTTCTATAACCATACTAAAGACTAGATAAGCCTCGTAACTGGGCCCATATCACAATATGACTTTTGTCACCCATGAACCTTTCGGTTCGGCTGTAGCTAGCAGCCAGGTGTGGGATAGTCAATCCCGTATAGATCTATACACTCTAGTCACGTTCTCCCTCCAGGAGATTCTGGTTACAGGGGTAGTCCTACACTCTCGTCACGCGTGGGAGAGTTACCAAGGACGTCTCTCCAATCATAAGATTAATGAATTTAAAAGTAGTCCTTCACTCTCGTATCCAGGGGAGTGTGTCAAGGACGTGTCCTTCACTCTCGAATATCGGGGGAGTGTTACCAAGGACAGTTGAAGTTCCAAGTTTCAAGTTCGAAGTTCTAAGGTTAATGTTTTTAACTATTAAAATGTGGTAAACCATTTGTGAAATATAAAACATAGCATTTTATAACATGTTTCACAAATAATGTGATAACAAGTTCTGCAAGTTCAAACGCTTGTCTGTTAAGATTTCCAGTGTTGAAAGTATACGAAATGTGAAACCAAAAAACATGAAATAATAAGTTTTGAGTACAAGAATTCCTTGTACTTTGCTTGTATTCCGTCCCTGAAAACATTGAAAACACGGAAAAAGTTTAGGGGTATGAACTCACTATTTAAAGTAGGGTTCGAGTGCCAACGGATGCCCTAAACGCCAATGGCCCCTAATATTCATGTGATGACACATAAATGAGTTAGAACTAAGGTGTTTCATGACTAAACATGATGGTAAAACATCCTTAGGGGTTGGAATTACTAAGAATAAGTGTCTCATGATTCAAAGTTAATGATCTATGCAAGTTTAGGGCCAAATATGGGCATTGGAGTGCGTGTATGGCCTTGGAAATGAGTGTATGGTTGGGGAGTGCGGCCATGACTGTGTGTGAGGCTGCACACAAGAGTGTGCGGCCGTACAGAGGGTGTGTGTGGCCGTACACAGGAGTGTGCGGCCGTACACTCCTCATTTGAGTCCATATGATGATTTTTGAAGTGTTTGCTCCTCATACTTGGGAGTTTTGAATGTGTGCTGCCCCCATATGAAGGTGTGTGGTTGTACACCTTAAAGGGGCGATGAATATGATGAACATGATGAGTTTTAAGCTTGGTATTTAAGTGTTTACCACTAATTAGCTTGAAGATGGAGTAGATCACGAATATGAAGCCTTCAAAGTGTTCTTAGTTGATGATTTTAGAGAGAGAAAGTAGAGAGAGGGAAAAGGAACATCCAAATGAATGAATGAAGGGGTATTTATCCGTATATAGGGTTGGGTGTGAGGCTAGGAGTGTTTGCGGTTGGGTATGTGGCTGCACACATGGGTGTGCGGCCGTACACACAGGTGTGTGGCCGCACACACCTTATTTGGTGAGTATGGCCCGATATTGTGATGCTAAACGCTCTCCAACCCTTCCTAAGACTCATATCTAGATTATACTAAATCCAGAGCACCCATAAGGAACCACATGATTTGATAAAGAATGATGAATTCAAGTTTTAGTGCTGATACGCGGATTAATTACATAGAATGGAAGTTTCGGGTTGTCACAGATATCAATATAAAAATAGGAAACTTGGCTTCTTATTACATTCACAATGTTATATATATACTCTTAGAAATCAATAATCTAAACAAACAACTTTTAAAGTATGGAAGGCAAAAGAAATTTAATGAGGTAATTAAGCATTTTGATAATGTAACGCAAGATTTATATTCATTGTTTTAGTCAAACCATAGGATTAAACGAAAGAGTTTAGCTAAGTTAAGTGAATAAAAAGGTTTGGTTTTCTTCATTTCAAAAAAAATTCAAATGGATTCTTGCTAGAAAAATTGCAAGGGTAAGTAAATAATTTTATAATGTTAACTTAAAATTGTATAAAGCTTTGTGAGTTTGTTCAATCCCATTGTGGTATTTGCTTATGTAAAATTTCGTTTGTTTGGTTAATGGATTTCAAACAAATTTAGAGTAAATGTAATTTATATTTTAATAGAAATTATGTTTGGTTGATAAAATCAAACGAATTAGAGTTGTTTAGATATATCATTAATTTTCACATCCAAAAGAATTTGCCATTATTTTGCTAAAGAAAAAGATTTTATATTTCACTTAATATGTTTTCTATAAAGACAAAAATGTCATCCCAAATTATCTTTGTTTTATTCATAATTCATCAAATCAAAACAAATTATCATCATCTCTCTCAACAAACACCCTGACCATCTATGTAGCCAAGAACAAACCAGCGCAAAACCACAAACCCGACCTCAGCCTACATCGACATGCACACTACATCCACAAGAACTTATCGACGTCTACGCCTAACCTACACTACACCCGCATGCACACTCCTACCCAACACTCACCCTATGTACATCCCACTCTAACACCAACAACGACATCATAATATAACAGATGGATACCAAGGCTACTCTTTTTGTATGCATCTAACTTGGCAATGGTTTTTCAACTTATAAAAGGATTAATATGTACAAGATCTTGATGGGAAGTAATTTAACCACTAAGGTGATTGGAATCGGTTCAATGAACATATCGATACACGATATGATCATACAAAAAAAAGGTTTCAAAGTCCTTAGGCAGTAGTCGGGCGGTAACCTGCTGTCAAGGGACTAACAACAATTTAAATATTTAAGTCACTGAATAATTATGAACTTATTTTGAAAAGTTTGATCAAATGATTTTTAGTGCATCTTGGACCGGCAAGGATCGACTCTAATTTAAAAGAAGAATTATCACAAATCATAGACAATAAGATCCACTCAAACGCCTTAGTGGCCGCTAACGCTGAATTTTACAATACCGATCGATAGTCACTGTGGTACAACATGCTCCCAAGCACAAAAATACATTTCAGATATATTTGGAATTCAAAATTTTCATTTAATCGTGTAAAAATGAGTTGCTAAGTGTATCAAAGTAGGCATTAGTAATAGTGAAAGGCTTTAAAGAGTGGATGTTTAATCAGTGCTAAAGGGTGAGACTGTATTGCAGTTGATAACGATCTCTAATTATTAGAAGATCAGCTTGGAGATGACCTGAATTTGGCATATGATATTGGGCACGTAGGGGAAAAGTAACGATAAATTTCAATAGTAATGGCCTTTTCGGAAACTATTCAAGAAAATAGTTTCCATGGAAAGCAATGTCAACTAGTTTCAGACATTTGAAGCACCATGGTATTAAGTATTAATCGAAACAAATTTCATATCCTTGTTTTAACATATATTCATTGTGAAACAAAAAATAAAATATCAATGATGTAATCAATAAAATCACTTAAATTCGTTTCACTCGCACAACAAAAACCCTGACTTACCAATATATTGTTTGATATAATAAATTAAAAGTGTGGTGCATAACATGATCACAAACACTAATATAACAAAAAGAAAAGGTAAAAAAATTCAAACTAAAACATGAAGAGAATGAATTTATTCATCAAGATGTAATTCGTATTGATGTAACAAAGACACAACCAAACTACAACCCTAGTTCACAAACTGGAAAGAAGACGCCACAAGTATTGGCAAGATTGGGCAGATATTGGTAGTGTGGTGGCAATAAAATCTGATTAATGTCTATGTATTTGCAAAGGCAATTTCTGTGATGATCTAACTCTTCACAACAAATTGGAGATGGTGAACCTTTTGAAATTAGGGCTGGATAACAATCCTTTATATCTTCATTTGGATTGCAGTCTTGAGCGTGAAGATCACCCAAAAGAAACATCATTGCAACAACAATAGCAAGAATAGATCTAGTGTTCATCATTTTACTAATCTTGTGATGAAAACTGGAAAGATATCAATATAAATATGGGAAACTTGGCTTCTTAATACATTCACTATGTTATATATATACTCTTTGAAATTAATAATCAAACCAAACAACTTTTAAAGTATGGAAGGGATGATCATGTAACGCAAAAGAAATTTAATGAGGTAATTAAGAATTTTGATAATGTAACGCAAGATTTATATTCATTGTTTTTAATCAAGCCATAGGAATAAATGGACGAGTTTAGTTTAGTTCATTGAATAAAAAGGTTTGGTTTTCTTCTTTTCAAAAAAATTCAAATGGATTCTTGCTAGAAAAACGGCAAGGGTATGTAAATAATTTTATAATGATAACTTAAAATTGTATAAAGCTTTGTGAGTTTGTTCAATCCCATAGTGGTATTTGATCATGTGAAATTACATTTGTTTGGTTAATGGATTTCAAACAAATTCAGAGTAAATGTAATTTAAATTTTAATAGAAATTCGGTTCGGTTGATAAAATCAAACGATTTAGAGTTGTTTAGATATATCATTAATTTTCGCATCCAAAAGAATTTTCCATTATTTTGCTAAAGAAAAAGATTTTAGATTTAACTTATTATGTTTTCTATAAAGACAAAAATGTCATCCCAAATTCTCTTTCTTTTATTCATAATTCATCAAATCAAAGCAAAGTATCATCATCGCTCTCAACAAACACCCTGGCCATCTATGTAGCCATGAACAAACCACCACAAACCCACAAACCCGACCTCAGCCTACATTGTGACAACCCGAAGTTGTCCATCGCCGAAACCCATTCTACCTGTAAAAATCTGCCCTTATCAATTCGTTTCGAGTTCGCTTTTGGGCTAAGTTATTCAAAGTTATATGTTTATTTTAATCTCATGAGTGTCCAAACCCCTTAGGAACTCATGAAATTGGCCCAAAATGTTTAATTGAAAATTTTTAAAAACATCCCCGCCGGTTTACGACAACTTAATCGGGTGTGACCAAAAGCACCGTTTAATGTCGATATCGGGTAGAATTCCACTGTGTCCAAACCATAGAACCTATATAAAGGGGTTTCAGATTCCATTTGAATCCTTTTATCTCTCTCTCTACTCTCTCTCTCTCTCTAATCTCTCTCCTCAAATCCAGCTGAAGGGTCCAAAATCATCAAGTTAAGGCTTCTAATCACCAAGGTATCTTCCCTAACTCGTAGTATATCATCCTTGGCCTTCAAATTCGAGATTAAATCATGATTTAGGACCTTGTTCATGTGTTTACGGCCCTAGAACATGCTTGGGCCGTAAACACATATAAAGGGGGTATTTAAGCCTTTAAACCCATCCAAAACACCATTGAGGCTTAGATATGACATGTAGAATTATGGATTTGGACTTGGAACACATTAAACTTCAATTTTGAGGAGTAAACATGAGTTTACTACCTAAGAACATGCTTGGGCCGTAAACTCGTCTCCATGGGGAGTAAAATCCTTCTAATGTGTTAAGATGCCACTTAAACACACCATAAGCCTTGGGAAAAATTCTAGAAGTGACCACAATCAAGTTAAGGACCTTAAAACATATTAAACTTATGTGAGTTTAATCCAATCCAAAGCCTCAAAAACCAAGTCTAGCATTAATCCCCAAGTGTTATGAAGCCATTTAGCAACCAAAAGCACCATCCATGAGTTCACGGCCGTGAACTTATGTGGATGATGTGTTTAGGGCCGAAAACTCTAGTATGAGTTTGCTCTTGAAGAGTAAACTCAAATCCAAGCCTTATGTGTCCTCAAATGCCACCCGGGTCACTCCAAACACTTAATTTGAAGTGTTTTCGCGTCTTGGAGTGTAAAATCGTATCTAATTAGTGAATTACAATCTAATTAGATATATATATATATATATATATATATATATGTGTGTGTGTGTGTGTGTGTGTATCTTTTCATAATCCATAGGAACCTCGTGCGTTTGCAAACCCAAAACCGACGTTTAGGATCCAAGCAGACACATTCCTCATCCGGTGAGTTCATACCCCTACCCTTTTTCAATGGTTTTTCAATGTTTTCAGGGGGGGAATACAAGCAAAATAGAAATGTTTTCAAAACCTAAAACTGATATATTTTTCATTAAACATCTGGCAAATTTATAAATATCTTTACCGCTTATGTATTATGCTAAGCTTAAGGGATGTTTTATCAATCGTAACTATATGGATTTCAGAAAGGGAAACAATTACACTAATCAAATTATTATGGGAATAATTTGGGGATCTTTAGTTCTTGTTTAAACGAGTACTGATATATATAAAGTTATTAGATAAACTATGTCTGATTCAGTTTATCTCTGTTTCATTTAGAATGTATTGCCAGATAATTTCATTGTATATAACTGTATTCATTGTATTATGTTTCATAACGTTTAGTATGTTTGATATCGTTTGAGAACACCGTGAATAATTGAGTGCTAGCTTGTGAGATTTGTCATTACCTTTTGGGTTATTAGTAAATCCTCCCCGGAAGTGTAACCAGAGTCTCCTGCAGGGAGAGCGTCGAATTTGTGAATAGATCTATTCGGGACTGACAATCCCACACCTTAACTGCTAGCTACAGCTAGGCGGGCATGCCTGGGGTGACAAATTCTGGATATCGTCCAACGTCTGACAAGCGTCAAGGAGGCCTCGTTGTCATATCAGCATGGTTACCCGACTCACAATACGTATTAATATAAGTTTATTCATAGTTTGGTTTTGATTTCTGATTTGATTTCATATCTACTTTCTATCTATGGTTTCTATATCTAGTACGGGATGATAGTCCCATGGTTTTCAGTATATATATATATATATATATATATATATATATATATATATATATATATATATATATATTACATATCTAGTGCGGGACGGTAGTCCCATGGTTAGAATCTATATCTAGTACGGGATGATAGTCCCATGGTTTTCAACTTATATCTAGTACGGCATGATAGTCCCGTGGTTTTCAATCTATATCTAGTACGGGATGATAATCACATGGTTTTCAACTTATAACTAGTACGGGATGATAATCCCATGAATTTCAATCTATATCTATTACGGGATGATAATCCCTTGGTTTTCAATCTATATCTAGTACGGGATGATAATCCCATGGTTTTCAACTTATAACTAGTACGGGATGATAATCCCATGAATTTCAATCTATATCTATTACGGGATGATAATCCCTTGGTTTTTAATCTATATCTATCTATAGTTTCATGTATATCAAACGATCTTGTATCTAGTACGGGATGGTAGTCCCATGGTTTTCAATCTATGTCAATCTATAGTTTTGTGTATATCAAACTATCTTATGTCTAGTTCGGGATAGTAATCCCATGATTTTCAATATATAGTTTTATGTATTAAACTATACTCTGTGATATTCAACCAAACTTACACTTAGAAAAATATGGGATTTTCCTGGGATAACATAACAACTCGTAAAAGAATTAAGAAAAGAATGGATAACTAAACTATTAGGAAAATATAGGATTTTCCTGGGGTACATACAACACGTAATCGAATTGGTAACAAATGATAACTAAACTGTTTTATGTAAGAAAATATGGGATTTTCTTGGATAACAAACCTTTTCAGAAAACTAAAGGAAATTGGTATATTTTTCCGAAAACAAACATCTTATGAACTCACCAACTTTATGCTGATTTTCAAACTGCTTGTATTCTCAGGTCCACATTAGACAGGTACCCGATGATCCCTTTTGGCGAAGACGGAGTGCGTAGAAGACACGTCTTGCTTTTGTTCATATATACTATGTATCACAAATGTTACAACTTTACTTTTGAACAAATGTAAACTTTTATATATGTAATGTAATGGTTGTTTACTTTGCTTACTATGTGCATTGGATTTGATACTCAACGTGGAGTCGACCCCGGAAATGTTTCCGCCTTCGGTTTTCGGGGTGTGACAGATTGGTATCAGAGCCCTTGTTTATAGTGAATAAAGTATACCAAACCTTACATGGTATAAGACTATAAACACTAAGGGGCCTAAGTGCTCTGAACTAAAATTATCCTTCAAAAAATAAGTATTTTCAAAAGTATACAAGTATATCGAACCGTCGAGATTCGTAACTACAAGTAGAACAAAACATAAGTAAATGGGTGTTGTACGATGCGGTTAAACCTGGGCAGTTATGTAGTCGTGTCTAGGGTTAATATAGCCTGGCCAACTATATTCATTCGAGACACGGTCAAGATGTGGTTGGGAGTGACCGTGGTACGCAGCATACCTAAAACTTACCCAATACCCCAAACAACGAGTAGTTGTTGCAGCGAATCATGAAATACTATGGGAGTATTTCTCGAGTCAATCCTTTGTAGAAATCCTCATTCAAGCGTTGTTCCTTGATTATTCCTCTAGCAATAAATTATCTGTTTTGATAACTCTTTCCTGTTTTATCGCGTACTCGGAATATATGTATATATATATATATATATATATATATATATATATATATACCTGTCATATCTCTTGATTCGATTCAGAGGACTTATGATCATCTCTTTCCTGATCTTTTTAGATCAACATGCCTCCAAGAAAGAGACCCAACTCAAAGACCAACAACCCTCCGCCACCACCTCCTCCTGAAATTGACCCCATGGTATTTCAGTCAGCTGTTACCGCCATGGTGGCAACTGCTATGTCTCAATTGAACACCGGTGGTTCCGGTGGTTCGGGAGGTGATACTCAAACCCAAAACCAAGAAAGCAGTCAGGGACACCGAAAAGAGGGTTACTATAAAGACTTCATGAACGCGAAACCCACATCCTTTGATGGCACTGGAGGTGTCATTTCCCTCATCGATGGTTCGAGAAAATCGAATCAATCTTTGAAATATGTGCCTATTCGGAATCTGACAAAGTAAAGTTTGCCGCCTGCACCTTCCTTGACAAAGCCCTGACTTGGTGGAACGGCCGAGTCATATCCTTAACTCTACCTGTAGCAAATGCTATGGGTTCGGAAGTTATGAAGGAGCTTCTACTTGCGGAGTATTGCCCTCGGGGCGAAATGCAGAGGCGAGAACACGAACTCTAGAACCTAAAGATGAAGGTTTCCGACATAGTCGCTTATACTTCAAGATTTGATGACCTGGCGTTATTCTGTCTGGGAATGGTTACCCCGGAGAGTAAAAAGATTGAAAGGTTCATCTGGGGGCTGACCCAACCAACAAAAGGAAACGTCTTAGCTGCAAAGCCGAACACATATGACAGCGCTAAATGTATTGCGCAAACCCTGATCGATCACGAAGACAGCACCGATGAGGAGGCTACCACTCCTGAGCCAGTCATAAGTGGAGGAGGAAGTAAAAAGAAATTCTGGAACAAGCGGAAGGCCCAAAGTACACAAGGTTCCTCTAAGAAACAGCAAACAGTAGCAGTCCATGCTGCTCCTTGTAACAACCCGAAATTCTTTATCACTTCTTGTAACTCAAATTGTAATCCAAGTAGATCAACCAAATGCCGTTTCCAAATCCGTTTCCGATTTCTCCATTTAATTAAGTCATTAACTTGTATTTATCTAAAATGACTTAATGGGTGTCTTAATGCCATTTGATATCATTCTAACACCCCATAATAGTTATCAGAATAATTATAGAATCAACCATATCGGGTTACGACAATTTGGTCGGGTGCGACCAAAAGCCCTGCCTAATGCCGGTATCGGTTAGAATTCTGCCGTGTCCAATACCCGAACATTATATAAATGATTCAAAGCTTCCATTTGAAGCTTTTGGCCATCTTTCCTTAATCACTCTCCAACCTCTCTCCTCATCCATAATCAAAGGTCCAAAAACAAAGATTTAAGGCTCCAAATCAAAGAGGTAACATCCCTAACTTGTTGTCTAACCTCTTTAGCCTTCAAATTGATGTTTAAACAAGCATTTAGGACCTGGAACAAGTGTTTACGGCCAAGGCACATGCTTGGGCCGTAAACACCTAAAAATGGGGTTTTAGAGCCATTTAACTCTTCCAAATCATTGTTGGGACTTAGACACGACTTTGAGGCTTACAAATCGGGACTTGAAACACTTAAATCTTGAACTTTAAGGGACAAAAGAGAGTTTATGGCCAAGGTATGGGCTTGGGCCATAAACTCCTCAAACATGGGGAGTAAACACCTTTTTATATGTTAAATTGCCTTGAAACTTAGCCAATAGCCTTGGAATAAATCATAGAACCATTTAAAATTAGTTTGGAGACCTTAAACATAACAAAACACCACATATAAGAGTTTATGGCCATAGAACATACTCCAAGGCCGTAAAGTCCTATTTATATGTCATTTGATGCCAAAAATTCATACTAAGGCTTGGAAAATTAACTAGAATCACATGTGATTGTCCTAAGCACCTCAAATTAATTTTGGTTTAAGCTTGGGGGAGTTTATGGCCGTCAACTCCATGTTTACAGCCGTGAACTCCCATAAATGGTGTATAAGTCCAAACAAATTAATCCAAGGCATTTGATAAATCCATTCTAGCAATCCCCATGTCCATTCAAGCCATAAAACACCCAAAACTACCCAAACATGAGTTCATGGCCGTGAACTCATGTGTATGTGTGATATATGGCAATAAACTCCTTTAAATGTTTACTCTTGGGGAGTAAACTCAAATCCCAAGTCCCTAGTGCCATTATACGTCCGTAGATGTCACCCGGGTCACTCCAAACGCTCGTTTTGAGGTGTTTAACCTTGTTGGAGTGTAATGTTCCATACAATTAGTAATTGTAAATCTAATTTAATATATATGGACATTATTTAATTTTACATAGGAACATCGCGAGCAATCAAGCCCCGAACCCACGTCTAGTGACGAAACAGTCGCATTTCCGAGTCTGGTGAGTTCATACCCCTACCCTTTTTCACTGTTTTCAGAGGGGGGGGGGGGACACAAGCAAAGTGCAAGGGTTTCTTGTACTCAAAAACTTGTTTTCGTGTGTGTGTTTCACATTTTACATGCTTTTAACATTAATTGATACAACTGATAACTGTTTGAACATACAGAACACGTAACATATTATTTGTGAAATGGGTTTTGAAACTGTTATGTTTTATATATTTCACAAATGGTTTTCCACATTTTATCAGTTAAAAGCATGACATTAGAACATATGAATATGAAACTTGTACACTGTTTGTCCTCGGTAACACTCCACAGAGATACGCGAGTGGAGGACTATCATATTATTACTAGTAAATTTGTTATTCCTGTATGATTGGAGACACGTCCTCGGCGAACACTCCACAGAGATACGCGAGTGGAGGACTACACCCGTAACTAGAATCTTTGGAATTTAGAGAGCGTGACTTGAGTGTATAGATCTATACGGGGTTGACTACCCCATACCTAGCTGCTAGCTACAGCCGAACCGAAATGGTTCAAGGGTGACGAAAGTCATAAGGATGTGGACTACTTATTTCCACAGGTTCAGTCTATCGTATGGTTATGGGACTCGCAATTAGGATAACAGAGATTTACTTATACTAATAATGAACAACTTTATACACTTCACAACATAACCAGGTTTCGGTAAACATCTTTCACATTGGAAACCAACATTCAGGAAAGTATGGGACTTTCCTGGGGAAACATTAAACATAACCATGTATACAGAAAACATCTTTTACATTGATAACCAACATTCAGGAAAGTATAGGACTTTCCTGGGAAACCTTGTACATAACCAGGTCTAACAGAATTACACCTTTCAAATTGAAAACCAACATTTAGGAAAGCATGGGGCTTTCCTAGGGAAATCATTTACATAACCAGAACATTATAACTAAATAGATAACCTAAATGTACGTTTTTCACAAGGGTAAACGTGTTTTCAGTGTACAACTTTACTTTACATAATGTGAAACAACAACCAACCTTTTTAAGAAAATGTGGGATTTTCTTGGCGTGTGTTACATTTTCATAAACAAAAAGGAAACATGAAAATTTTCACAAAACAAAAACCACTTATGAACTCACCAGCATTATGCTGATTTTCAAACCGCTTGTGTTCTCAAGTCATTGATAGAACAGGTACCCGAAGATCCAGTTGATCCAGGATGGAGTGCGTACAAGACCCGTTCGTTTTGTTTATGTTTATACTATGTATCACAACTGTATCACTATATCTTTTGAAACAAATGTAAAACTTTTCTATATGTAATGTAATGGTTGTTCTACTTTACTTACTATGTGCATTGGATTTGATACTCAACGTGGAGTCAACCCCGGAAATGTTTCCGCCTTCGGTTTTCGGGGTGTGACAGATTGGTATCAGAGCCCTTGTTTATAGTGAATAAAGTATACCAAACCTTACATGGTATAAAACTATAAACACTAAAGGGCCTAGGTGCTTTGAAATAAAAGTATCTTCAAACTATAAGTATTTTCAAAAGTATATAAGTATACCGAGCCGTCGAGATCCGTAACTACAAGTAGAACAAAACATAAGAAAATGGGTGTTGTGTACTGTAGTTAAACCTGGGCAGTTATGTAGTCGTGTCTAGGATCAATATAGCCTGACCAACTATATTCATTCAAGACACGGCCATCATGTGCTTGGGAGTAACTGTGGTATGCGGCATGCCTAAAACTTACCCTAATACCACAAACATCACGCCAGTGTAGTAATGAATCATGAAATACTATGGGAGTATTTCTCGAGCCAATTCTTTGTAAGAATCCTCGTTCACATATAGATCCTTGATCATTCCAGTAGTGATAGTTTACCTGCTTTGATAACTCTTTCCTACTTATCGTTTATTTGGAATAAATATCTGTCATATCTCTCGATTCGATTCAGAGGACTTATCATCCTCTCTTTCTTGATCTTATTAGATCAAGATGCCTCCCAGAAAGAGACCCAAATCAAAGACCAACAACCCTCCGCCACCACCTCCTCCTGAAATTGATCCCGTGTTATTCCAGACAGCTGTTACCGCCGCGGTGGCAGCTGCCATGTCCCAACTAAACACCGGTGGTTTCGGTGGTTCAGGAGGTAGCAATCAGAATCAAGAAAGTATCCAGGAACACCGAAAGGAGGGTTCCTACAAGGACTTCATGAATGCGAAGCCTTCATCCTTCGATGGCACTGGTGGTGTCATTTCCTTATCCAGATGGTTCGAGAAAATCGAATCCATTTTCAAAATCTGTGCCTATGCTGAGTCCGATAAGGTCAAATTTGCAGCCTGTACCTTCAGTGATAAAGCTTTGACTTGGTGGAATGGCCGAGTCAAATCCTTGGCCCTACCCATAGCCAATGCCATGGGCTGGGACGCCATGAAAGAACTCTTCCTTGCCGAATATTGTCCCCGTGGTGAAATACAGAAGCTAGAGCACGAGCTCTGGAACCTGAAGATGAAAGGTTCCGACATTGCTGCATACACTTCCCGATTCGATGATCTTGCCCTTCTCTGTCCTGGTCTGGTCACTCCTGAAAGCAAAAAGATCGAGAGGTTTATTTGGGGGTTAACCAATCCAACAAAGGGTCATGTCTTAGCTGCTCGCCCGGATACATATGATAGTGCTAAGACTTTAGCCCAAGCCATAATTGACCATAGTGATGATGTCGAGGAAACCCCTACCGCTCCTGAATCGACCAAAAGGAGTGGTGAGAAAAGAAAATTTTGGAATAAAAAGAACGGTCAGTCTTCCCAAGGATCCTCCAAAAGACAGCAAACAGTAGCAGTTCATGCTGCTACTACCCCCATTGTTGTTGCCTCTGTTGTGGGATCCACAACTTCAACTCCTACCAGCTGGTATGCTGGTAATCTCCCTCTCTATGACAAGTGTAAGTATCACCACAATCCCGACCCCTGTCGAGAACTTTCCTGTACAAATTATGGTAAGAGGGGGCACACAGTCCGAGTCTGCAAAGGTCCGACCCAATTGGCCAATCAATCTTCGGGAGCAGGCGTTGGTCAAGCCTGCTACAACTGTGGTGAGGTCGGGGACTTTAAAAGGAACTGCCCTAAGAAGTCTACAGCTGACAACACCAGAAGGGTCCTCGCAATGGGATGGGAAGAAGCGGTCGTCGATCCCACTGTTGTCTCGGGTACGTTCTTTCTCGACAACTCCTATGCTAGTATTCTTTTCGATTCGGGTGCTGAAAGGAGCTTTGTTAGTCATGCATTCAAACATAACCTAAAACAAAATTCCCAACCTTTAACCGCAACGTTTATCGTCGAGATGGCGAACGGTGAGAAAGAAAACGCGAGCGAAGTGTTCGTAGGTTGTACCCTTACTCTGAACGACCATTCGTTTCCTATCGATCTCATGCCAGTATCCATAAAGAGCTTTGATGTCATCATTGGCATGGATTGGTTGAGTTCCAATCATGCAGATATCCTTTGCTTCGAAAAAGCCATCCGTCTCAACCTTTCTTCGGGCCAGACCCTCGTAATCTATGGTGATAAACTCAGTTCCAACCTTCGTATCATTTCCTGCATCAAAGCTCAAAAGCTCATGCGAAAGGAGTGCATCGCATTCTTGGCCCATGTAATGAACGAGAAGTAGGAAGTTAAAGACCTCGCGAGCATCCCCGAAGTCTATAATTTTCCTGATGTGTTTCCCGAAGAGCTTCCAGGAACTCCTCCTGAGCGTCAGGTCGAGTTCCGTATTGACCTAATTCCTGGAGCTACCCCTGTAGCGAAGTCTCCGTATCGCTTAGCTCCGGCAGAAATGCAGGAGTTATTTAGTCAACTCAATGAGTTGCTCAGTAAAGGATTCATTAGACCGAGTTCCTCACCCTGGGGAGCTCCGGTACTGTTTGTCAAGAAGAAAGATGGGTCTTTTCGGATGTGTATCGATTATCGCGAGCTGAACAAGTTGACTGTCAAAAACCGATATCCTCTTCCGCGAATAGATGACCTCTTCGATCAACTCTAGGGAGCCAGTTACTTCTCCAAGATAGACCTTCGACCAGGGTACCATTAGCTACGAGTTCATAAGAGTGATGTTTCCAAAACAGCTTTCAGGACTCGATATGGACACTACGAGTTCGTAGTGATGCCCTTTGGTCTAACCAACGCACCGGCGGTGTTCATGGACCTGATGAACCGGGTGTGTCGTCCTTATCTGGACAAGTTTGTCATCTTGTTCATTGATGACATACTCGTCTATTCCCGAAGCGAAGAAGACCACAAACAACACTTGAGGCTACTGTTGGAAACCCTTCGATCCGAGAAGTTGTACGCGAAATTTTCCAAATGCGAGTTCTGGATTCAGAAGATAACTTTCCTAGGTCATGTAGTAAGCGAGGAGGGTATTCATGTCGATCCTTCCAAGATAAAGGCGATAGAGAATTGGACAGCACCGAAGACACCTACAGAAATCCGACAATTCTTGGGTCTTGCTGGCTATTATCGAAGATTTATCCAGAACTTTTCCAGAATTGTCAAACCCTTAACCACTCTAACACAGAAAGGTGTACCCTTTGGTTGGAGTGATAAGCAAGAAACCGCATTCCAGACACTGAAGAAAGCCTTGTGCAGCGCGCCCGTTCTATCCCTACCCGAGGGGACAGAGGACTTTGTTGTCTACTGCGATACGTCTACTCTAGGTTTAGGCTGTGTGCTTATGCAAAGAGGAAAGGTGATTGCTTATGCCTCTAGACAGCTGAAAGCACACGAGGTCAACTATACCACACACGACTTGGAGCTAGGAGCCGTAGTCTTTGCGTTGAAGATTTGGAGACATTACCTCTACGGAACCAAGTGCACAACCTTCACCGATCACAAGAGCCTGCAACACATCTTTGACCAGAAAGACTTGAACATGAGACAACAGCGATGGGTAGAACTACTCAGTGATTATGAGTGTGAAATCCGTTACCATCCCGGCAAGGCCAATGTGGTAGCAGATGCCCTTAGCTGAAAGGAGAGTGCAAGCCGCAAAGTGAAGAACCAGACGATGACTATCTATTCCATCCTACCCATACAAATCCGAGAAGCCCAATTAGAAGCCCTCAAACCCGAGAATGTGTCGACCGAAGACTTGAGAGGAATGGAAAAGAAACTTGAGATCAGAGGTGACGGAGTCTACTGTTTCATGGATCGGATCTGGATTCCCAAGTCCGGAGCATTCAGAGAGATAATTATGGAGGAATCGCACAGAACCAGATACTCTGTTCACCCGGGTTCTGACAAGATGTACTTAGATCTCAAGAAACAATATTGGTGGCCAAACATGAAGGCTGAGATAGCTACATTTGTGGGCAAGTGTCTGACTTGCGCCAAGGTTAAAGTTGAGCACCAGAAACCCTCGGGTCTGCTCCAGCAGCCCGACATACCCGAGTGGAAATGGGAGATGATTACCATGGATTTCATCACCAAACTACCCAAGTGTTCGAGTGGGTACGACACCATTTGGGTAATCATCGATCGTTTAACAAAGTCCGCTCACTTCATTCCGATCAAAGAATCATACAAGATGGAAAGACTCGCGCGGATTTACATCCAAGAGGTAGTTCGACTGCACGGAGTACCTACGTCCATTATCTCTGATTGAGATAGCAGGTTTACCTCCCGATTTTGGCAGTCCCTATAGAAAGCTCTTGGAACCAAACTAGATATGAGCACGACGTATCATCCTCAAACCGATGGACAAAGTGAGAGAATAATCCATACCCTAGAGGACATGCTTAGGGCATGTGTCATTGACTTTGGAAAGTCGTGGGACACACATCTACCCTTGATCGAATTCTCGTACAACAACAGTTACCACACCAGCATTAGGGCTGCCTTGTTTGAAGCCCTATACGGTCGCAAGTGCAGATCCCCTCTGTGCTGGGCCGAGGTGGGTGATACACAGTTAGCCAAGAGTCGAGTCCCTGACAGTGGTCTCACTATTCCTGAAATCATCCGTGAAACCACTGAGAAGATCATTCAAATCCGAGAACGATTGAAAGCTTCACGAGATCCCCAAAAGAGTTACGCTGATAACCGTCAGAAACCACTAGAATTCCAGGTTGGAGACCGTGTTCTGTTGAGGGTCTCGCCCTGGAAAGGCACTATACACTTTGGTAAGCATGGGAAACTTCTTCCGAGGTACATTGGACCTTTCGAGATCCTCGCCAGGGTCGGTCCAGTAGCCTATAAGCTTTGTTTACCTCACGAGCTTAGTAACATCCATCCCATATTCCATGTTTCAAATCTCAAGAAGTGCCTATCCAATGAAACCCTAGTGATTCCTTTAGACGAGATCGAGATCGATGAAAACCTCAACTTCGTGGAAGAACTGATCGAAATCATGGGTCGAGAAGTCAAACGTACGAAGCAAAGTCGCATCCCGTTAGTGAAGGTTCGCTGGAATGCCAAGCGGGGACCGGAGTTCACTTGGGAGCGGGAAGACTCGATGAAACAGAAGTATCTGCAACTCTTTCTAGATCCATGATTTGTATTGTGTCTTGTATCTTTTCTTGAATTTCGAGACGAAATTCCCTCTAACGGGGGGATAATGTAACAACCCGAAATTCCATATCACTTCTTCTAACTCAAATTGTAATCCAATTCGATCAACCAAACGTCGTTTCCAAATCCGTTTTCGATTTCGCCGTTTAATTAAGTCGTTAACTTGTATTGATCTAAAATGACTTAATGGGTGTCTTAATGCAATTTGAAATCATTCTAACACCCCATAATAGTTATCGGAATAATTATAGAATCAACAATATCAGGTTACGGCAATTTGGTCGGGTGCGACCAAAAGCCCCGCCTAACGCCGGTATCGGGTAGAATTCCGCTGTGTCCAATTCCCGAACAATAAATAAATGATTCAAAGCTTCCATTTGAAGCTTTTGGCCATCTTTCCTTAATCACTCTCCAACCTCTCTCCTCATCCATAATCAAAGGTCCAAAAACAAAGATTTAAGGCTCCAAATCAAAGAGGTAACATCCATAACTTGTTATCTAACCTCTTTAGCCTTCAAATTGATGCTTAAACAAGGATTTAGGACCTGGAACAAGTGTTTACGGCCAAGGCACATGCTTGGGCCGTAAACACCTAAAAATGGGGTTTTAGAGCCATTTAACCCTTCCAAATCATTGTTGGGACTTACATACGACTTTGAGGCTTACAAATCGGGACTTGAAACACTTAAATCTTGAACTTTAAGGGACAAAAGAGAGTTTACGGCCAAGGCATGTGCTTGGGCCGTAAACTCCTCAAACATGGGGAGTAAACACCTTTTTATATGTTAGATTGCCTTGAAACTTAGCCAATAGCCTTGGAATAAATCATAGAACCATCTAAAAATAGTTTGGAGACCTTAAACACAACAAAACACCATATATAAGAGTTTACCGCCATAGAACATACTCCAAGGCCGTAAAATCCTAATTATATGTCATTTGATGCCCAAAATTCATACCAAAGCTTGGAAAATTAACTAGAATCACATGTGATTGTCCTAAGCACCTCAAATCACATGTGATTGTCTAAACAAATTAATCCAAGGCAATTGATAAATCCATTCTAGCAATCCCCATGTCCATTCAAGCCATAAAACACCCAAAACTACCCAAACATGAGTTCACGGCCGTGAACTCATGTGTGTGTGTGATATATGATAGTAAACTCCTTTAAATGTTTACTCTTGGGGAGTAAACTCAAATCCCAAGTCCCTAGTGCCATTATACGTCCGTAGATGTCACCCGGGTCACTCCAAACGCTCGTTTTGAGGTGTTTAACCTCGTTGGAGTGTAATGTTCCATACAATTAGTAATTATAAATCTAATTAAATATATATGGACATTATTTCATTTTACATAGGGACATCGCGAGTAATCAAGCCCCGAACCCACGTCTAGTGACCGAAACTGTCGCATTTCCGAGTCTGGGGAGTTCATACCCCTACCCTTTTTCACTGTTTTTCACAGTTTTCAGGGGGGGACACAAGCAAAGTGCAATGGTTTCTTGTACTCAAAAACTTGTTTTCGTGTGTGTGTGTTTCACATTTTACATGATTTCAACATTAATTGGTACAACTGATAACTGTTTGAACATGCAGAACACGTAACATATTATTTGTGAAATGGGTTTTGAAACTGTTATGTTTTATATATT
This sequence comes from Lactuca serriola, assembly GCF_051521515.1. NCBI lineage: Eukaryota > Viridiplantae > Streptophyta > Magnoliopsida > Asterales > Asteraceae > Lactuca > Lactuca serriola. The sequence goes on from NC_136415.1 coordinate 196,366,634, forward strand.
TCACAAACGGTTTTCCACATTTTATCAGTTAAAAGCATGACATTAGAACATATGAATATGAAACTTGTACACTGTTTGTCCTCGGTAACACTCCACAGAGATACGCGAGTGGAAGACTATCATATTATTACTAGTAAATTTGTTATTCCTGTATGATTGGAGACACGTCCTCGGCGAACACTCCACAGAGATACGCGAGTGGAGGACTACACCCGTAACCAGAATCTCTGGAATTTAGAGAGCGTGACTTGAGTGTATAGATCTATACGGGGCTGACTACCCCACACCTGGCTGCTAGCTACAGTCGAACCGAAATGGTTCAAGGGTGACGAAAGTCATAAGGATGTGGACTACTTATTGCCATAGGTTCAGTCTATCGTATGGTTATGAAACTCGCAATTAGGATAACAGAGATTTACTTATAGTAATAATGAACAACTTTATACACTTCACAAGATAACCAGGTTTCGGTAAACATCTTTCACATTGGAAACCAACATTAAGGAAAGTATGGGACTTTCCTGGGGAAACATTGAACATAACCACGTATACAGAAAACATCTTTTACATTGATAACCAACATTCAGGAAAGTATGGGACTTTCCTGGGAAACCTTGTACATAACCAAGTCTAACAGAATTACACCTTTTCAAATTGAAAACCAACATTTAGGAAAGCATGCGGCTTTCTTGGGGAAATCATTTACATAACCAGAACAGTATAACTAAACAGATAACCTAAATGTAGGTTTTTCACAAGGGTAAACGTGTTTTCATTGTACAACTTTACTTTACATAATGTGAAACAACAACCAACCTTTTTAAGAAAATGTGGGATTTTCTTGGCGTGTGTTACATTTTCAGAAATAGAAAGGAAACATGAACATTTTCACAAAACAAAAACCACTTATGAACTCACCAGCGTTATGCTGATTTTCAAACCGCTTGTGTTCTCAGGTCATTGATAGAACAGGTACCCGAAGATTCACTTGATCTAGGATGGAGTGCGTACAAGACCTGTTCGTTTTGTTTATGTTTATGCTATGTATCACAACTGTATAACTATATCTTTTGAAAAAAATGTAAAACTTTTCTATATGTAATGTAATGGTTGTTCTACTTTACTTACTATGTGCATTGAATTGGATACTCAACGTGGAGTCAACCCTGGAAATGTTTCCGCCTTCGATTTTCGGGGTGTGACACTACTGCCTCTGTTGCTGTTTCTGCTATTGGATCCACAGCCCAAACTCCTACCAATCGATACAGTGGTACCCTTCCTTGGTGCACAAAGTGCAGCTACCATCATCGTACTCCTGGTCCATGTCGCGAAAGAATCTGCGACAACTATGACAAGAAGGGACACCTTGCTCGAACCTGCAGAAAACCAGCCAAGTCAACAAATCATTCTTCCGGAACGGGCGTCGGTCAGGCCTGTTATAATTGTGGCGAGGTCGGACACTTCAAGAGGAACTGCCCCAAGGCAGCAACAACTGGAAACACCGGAAGAGTCCTAGTTATGGGACAAGTTGAGGCAACCGCCGATCCCACCGTCGCCGCAGGTATACTCCTCTTTGACAGCTCTTATACCTGCAACTCTTTTCGATTCTAGTGCTAAAAGAGAAACCTGTTAACTATCCATTCAAACATCTTTCTAAACTCAATCCTTCGTTATTAATCGAAAATGTGTACCGTCAAGATGGCTAACCAGTGCGGAAGAGAACGCTAACGTCATACCCATAGATTGTATCCTCAATCCAGCCAATTATTCTGTTACATTCGATTTAATGGCAAACTTTTCATGAAATGCTTTGATACTATTTTTGGCATGTAATGACCGAGTTTCATTCATGTTATTATTCTTGTTTTCGAAAGGGGTCGCCCGTCTAAATCTTTCCCCCGAACCAACTCTCGTGATCTTCGGCATCAAACCTAAATCCAACCTTCGCATCATTTCATGCATTAAAGCTTAAAAAGTTTTCCCGATAGGAGTGCCATGCATTCTTTGTCCGTGTGATCATCGGAAGACGGGAAGTCTGCAGCTCTTTCCCGAATGTCTTTCCTGAAGGATTCCTGAGAATTCTTTCCGAACGTCTAGTCTAGTCTTACACCGGCCTAATCCCCTAGAACTACCTCGTAACCAAACCTCAGTAAGAATGACGTGTCCAAGACAGTGACCAATGCTTGATATGATCACTACGAGTTAGTAGTGGTGCCCTTCGGTCAAATCATTTTCCCTGATCATGTAGCTAAGGAAAGCAGTCATACCTGTGAATCTTTCCAAAAATTAAGGCGATAGGGAATTAGTCGGCACCAGAGATACCCATAGAAGCCTGACAATTCTTGGGTCCCATCGACTATTATCGCAAACCCACCCAGAAATTTCTTCTAGAACCATCAGACCCTTAGCTACTCTGCTACATGAAGATGTGCCTTCCTGTTGGAGCGTGGGTCCTGTTGAAGGTCTTATCCCAGAAAAGCAAGATACACTTTGAGAAGTGCGAAATACTTCACTCGTGATAATCCGTTAACTTCGAACTCTGGCTACCTTCAGAACTTAGTAACATCCATCTTGTCTTCCACGTCTCGAATCCTTAGAAGCGCCTACCCAACGAAACCCTAGTAATCCCTTTGATGAGAACGAAGTCAGCAAAAGTCTGAACCTCCATGGGAGAAACAATTGATATAATGGATTGAGAGAGTAAATGTACGAAACAAAGAAGCGTCACGATAGTGAGGGTTTGCTGGAATGTCAAGTGGAGACCCGATTCCACTTGGGAGCGCGAAGATCCGAAGCAACAAATCCATTCATATCTCATTCAAATTCATGATCTGTATCTTAATCTTTGAATTTTGGGATGAAATTCCCTCTAACGGGAGGATAATGTGACAACCCGAAGTTGTCCATCGCCGAAACTCGTTCTACCCGTAAAAATCCGCCCTTATCAATTCGTTCCGATTTCATTTTTGGGCTAAGTTATTTAAAGTTATACGTTTATTTTAATCTCATGAGTGTCCAAACCCCTTAGGAACTCATGAAATTGGCCCAAAATGTTTAATTGAAAATTTTTAGAAATGTCCCCGCTGGGTTACGACAACTTAATCGGGTGTGACCAAAAGCCCCGTTTAATGTCGATATCGGGTAGAATTCCACCGTGTCCAAACCATAGAACCTATATAAAGGGGTTTAAGCTTCCATTTGAAGCTTTTGCTCTCTCTCTCTCTCTCTACTCTTTCTCTCTCTAACCTCTCTCCTCAAAATCAAGTTTAAGGGTCCAAAATCATCAAGTTAAGGCTTCTAATCACCAAGGTATCTTCCCTAGCTCCTAGTATATCATCCTTGGCCTTCAAATTCGAGATTAAATCATGATTTAGGACCTCGTTCATGTGTTTACGGCCCTGAAACATGATTGGGCCGTAAACAGATATAAAGGGGGTATTTAAGCCTTTAAACCCCTCCAAAACACCATTGACGCTTAGATATGACATGTAGAATTATGGATTTGGAATTGGAACACATTAAACTTCAATTTTGAGGAGTAAAAATGAGTTTACTGCAACAAGAACATGCTTGGGCCTTAAACTCATCTCCATGGGGAGTAAACTCCTTCTAATGTGTTAAGATGCCACTTAAACACACCATAAGCCTTGGGATAAATTCTAGAAGTGACCACAATCAAGTTAAGGACCTTAAAACATATTAAAACACCCCCTAAGTAGTTCACAGCCATGAGGTGGAGTCATGGGCCATAAACTCCTAAAACCATGTCAAAACTCACCCTAAATTCCATACAAGGCTTGTAGAATTATTTGGAATCACATGTGATTAATTAAGGACCAACAAAACATCAAGGATTGAGTGTGGGGGAGTTTATGGTAGTAAACTCCATGTTTACTGCCATAAACTCCAATAAATGGTCCCTATGTGAGTTTAATCCATTCCAAAGCCTCAAAAACCAAGTCTAGCATTAATCCCCAAGTGTTATGAAGCCATTTAGCAACCAAAAGCACCATCCATGAGTTCACGGCCGTGAACTCATGTGGATGAGGTGTTTAGGGCCTAAAACTCAAGTATGAGTTCACTCTTGAAGAGTAAACTCAATATCCAAGCCTTATGTGTCCTTAAATGCCACCCAGGTCACTCCAAACACTTAATTTGAAGTGTTTTCGCGTCTTGGAGTGTAAAATCATATCTAATTAGTGAATTACAATCTAATTAGATATATATGTGTATCTTTTCATAATCCATAGGAACCTCGTGCGTTTGCAAACCCAAAACCGACGTTTTGGATCCAAGCAGACACATTCCTCGTCCGGTGAGTTCATACCCCTACCCTTTTTCAATGGTTTTTCAATGTTTTCAGGGGGGGGGGGGGGCAATACAAGGAAAATAGAAATGTTTTCAAAACCTAAAACTGATATATTTTTCATTAAACATCTGGCAAATTTATAAATATCTTTACCCCTTATGTATTATGGTGAGGATAAGGGATGTTTTATCAATCATAACTATATGGATTTCAGAAAGGGAAACAATTAAAGTAATCAAATTATTATGGGAATAATTTGGGGATCTTTAGTTCTTGTTTAAACGTGTAATGATATATATATATATATATATATATATATATATATATATAAAGTTATTAGATAAACTATGTATGATTCAGTTTATCTCTGTTTCATTTAGAATGTATTGCCAGATAATCTCATTGTATATAAATGTATTTATTGTATTATGTTTCATAACGTTTAGTATGTTTGATATCGTTTGAGAACAATGTGAATAATTGAGTACTAGCTTGTGAGATTTGTCATTACCCTTTGGGTTATCCGTAAATCCACCCGGGAAGTGTAACCAGAGTCTCCTGGAGGGAGAGTGTGGAATTTGTGAATAGATCTATTCGGGACTGACAATCCCACACCTTAACTGCTAGCTACAGGGCAGGCACGCCTGGGGTGACAAATTGTAGATATCGTCCGACGTTTGACAAGCGTCAAGGAGGCCTCGTTGTCGTATCAGCATGGTTACCCGACTCACAATACGTATTAATATAATTTATTCACGGTTTGGTTTTGATTTTGGATTTGATTTCATATCTACTTTCTATCTATGGTTTCTATATCTAGTACGGTATGATAGTCCCATGGTTTTCAGTCTACAGATCATGTATCTAGTACGGGGTGTTATTCCTATGGTTTTCAGTATATATATATATATATATATATATATATATATATATATATATATATATATATATTACATATCTAGTGCGGGACGGTAGTCCCATGGTTAGAATCTATATCTAGTACGGGATGATAGTCCCATGGTTTTCAACTTATATCTAGTACGAGATGATAGTCCCGTGGTTTTCAATCTATATCTAGTACGGGATGATAATCCCATGAATTTCAGTCTATATCTATTACGGGGTGATAATCCCTTGGTTTTCAATATATATCTAGTACGGGATGATAATCCCATGGTATTCAACTTATAACTAGTACGGGATGATAATCCCGGGAATTTCAATCTATATCTATTACGGGATGATAATCCCTTGGTTTTTAATCTATATCTATCTATAGTTTCATGTATATCACACTATCTTGTATCTAGTATGGGATGGTAGTCCCATGGTTTTCAATCTATGTCAATCTATAGTTTTGTGTATATCAAACTATCTTATGTCTAGTTCGGGATAGTAATCCCATGATTTTCAATATATAGTTTTATGTATTAAACTATACTCTGTGATATTCAACCAAACTTACACTTAGGAAAATATAGGATTTTCCTGGGATAACATAACAACTCGTAAAAGAATTAAGAAACGAATGGATAACTAAACTATTAGGAAAATATGGGATTTTCCTGGGGTAACATACAACACGTAATCGAATTGGTAACAAATGATAACTAAACTGTTTTACATAAGAAAATGTAGGATTTTCTTAGATAACAAACCTTTTCAGAAAACTAAAGGAAATTGGTACATTTTTCAGAAAACAAAAATCTTATGAACTCACCTGCTTTATGCTGATTTTCAAACTGCTTGTATTCTCATGTCCACATTAGACAGGTACCCGATGATCCCTTTTGGCGAAGACGGAGTGCGTAGAAGACACGTCTTGCTTTTGTTCATATATACTATGTATCACAAATGTTACAACTTTACTTTTGAACAAATGTAAGCTTTTATATATGTAATGTAATGGTTTTTTACTTTGCTTACTTTGTACATTGGATTTGATACTCAACGTGGAGTCAACCCCGGAAATGTTTCCGCCTTCGGTTTTCGAGGAGTGATATACATAAACATGCACACTACATCAATAAGAACCTATCGACGTCTACGCCTAACCTACCCCTACACCCACACCTACACCCGCATGCACAATCCTACCCTACACTCACCCTATGTACATCCCACTCTAACACCAACAACGACATCATAATATAACAGATGGATACCAAGGCTACTCTTTTTGTATGCACCTAACTTGGCAATGGTTTTTTACCTTATAAAATGATTAATGTGTACAAGATCTTGATGGGAATTAATAAAACCAATAAGGTGGGGTGAATCGGCTCAATGAACATATCGATACACGATACGCTCATACAAAAAAAAGGTTTCAAAAGCCCTTAGGTAGTAGTCAGGCGGTCACCTGCTGCCAAGGGACTAACAACAATTTAAATATTAAAGTAACTAAAATAATTTAATTTTACTAGTAGATGACATTTTTAATAATTTTAGTCACTAACGATTATTACAAGTTTGACTAATTATGAACTTGTTTTGAAAAGTTTGATCAAATGATTTTTAGTGCATCTTGGACCGGCAATGATCGACTCTAATTTAAAAGAACAATTATCACAAATCATAGACAATAAGATCCATTCAAACGCCTTTGTGGCCGCTAATTCATAATTTTACAATATCGATCGATAGTCACTATGGTACAACATGCTCCCAAGCACAAAAATACATTTCAGATATATTTGGAATTCAAAATTTTCAATTAATCGTCTCACAATGAGTTGCTAAGTGTATCAAAGTAGCCATTAGTAATAGTGAAAGGCTTTAAAGAATGGATGTTTAATCGGTGCTAAAGGGTCAGACCGTATTGCACTTGATAACGGTCTCTAATTATTACAAGATCAGCTTGGAGATGACCAGAATTTTGCATATGATATTGGGCACGTAGGGGAAAAGTAAGGATAAATTTCAATAGTAATGGCCTTTTCGAAAACTATTCAAGAAAATAGTTTCCATGGAAAGCAATGTCCACTAGTTTCAGACGTTTGAAGCACCATGGTATTAATTATTAATCGAAACACATTTCATATCCTTCTTTTAACATATATTCATTGTGAAACAAAAAATAAAATATCAATGATGTAATCAATAAAATCACTTAAACTCGTTTCACTCCCACAACAAAAAACCCTGACATACCAATATATTGTTTGATATAATGAATTAAAAGTGTGGTGCATAACATTATCACAAACACTCATATAACAAAAAGGAAAGGTAAAAGAATTCAAACTAAAACATGAAGAGAATGAATTTATTCATCAAGATGTAATTTGTATTGATGTTACAACGACACAACCAAACTACAACCCTAGTTCACAAACAGGAAAGAAGACACCACAAGTATTGGCAAGATTAGGGAGATATTGGTAGTGTGGTGGCAATAAAATCTGATTAATGTCTATGTATTTGCAAAGGCAATTTCTGTGATGATCTAACTCTTCACAACAAATTGGAGATGGTGAACCTTTTGCAATCAGGGCTGGATAACAATCCTTTATATCTTCATTCGGATTGCAGTCTTGAGCGTGAACAACACCCAAAAGAAACATCATTGCAACCACAATAGCAAGAATAGATCTAGTGTTCATCATTTTACTAATCTTGTGAGGAAAACTTGAAAGATATCAATATAAATATGGGAAACTTGGCTTCTTAATACATTCACTATGTTATATATATATATATACTCTTAGAAATTAATAATCAAAACAAACAACTTTTAAAGTATGGAAGGGATGATCATGTAACGCAAAACAAATTTAATGAGGTAATTAAGAATTTTGATAATGTAACGCAAGATTTATATTCGTTGTTTTTAGTCAAGCCATAGTAATAAATGGACGAGTTTAATTTAGTTCAGTGAATAAAAAGGTTTGGTTTTCTTCTTTTCAAAAAAATTCAAATGGATTCTTGCTAGAAAAATGGCAAGGGTGTGTAAATAATTTTATAATGATAACTTAAAATTGTTATAAAGCTTTGTGAGTTTGTTCAATCCCATAGTGGTATTTGATCATGTGAAATTACGTTTGTTTGGTTAATGGATTTCAAACAAATTTAGAGTAAATGTAATTTAAATTTTAATAGAAATTCTGTTTGGTTGATAAAATCAAACGAGTTAGAGTTGTTTAAATATATCATTAATTTTCGCATCCAAAAGAATTTGCCATTATTTTGCTATAGAAAAAATTTTAGATTTCGCTTATTATGTTTTCAATAAAGGCAAAAATGTCATCCCAATTCTCTTTGTTTTATTCATAATTCATCAAATCAAAACAAATTATCATCATGTCTCTCAACAAACACCCTGGCCATCTATGTATCCAAGAACAAACCACCACAAACCCACAAACCCGACCTCATCCTACATCGACATCCACACTACATCCACAAGAACATATCAACGTCTACGCCTAACCTACCCCTACACCCACGCCTACACCCGCATGCACACTCCTACCCTACACTCACCCTATGTACATCCCACTTTAACACCAACAACGACATCATAATATAACAGCTGGATACCAAGGCTACTCTTTTTGTATGCACCTAACTTGGCAATGTTTTTTCAACTTATAAAATGATTATTGTGTAGAAGATCTTGATGGGAATTAACAAAACCAATAAGGTGATGGGAATCGGTTCAATGAACATATCGATACACGATATGAGCATACAAAAAAAGGTTTCAAAAGTCCTTAAGCAGTAGTCGGGCAGTCACCTGTTGTCAAGGGACTAACAACAATTTAAATATTTAAGTAATTAAAAATATTTTTTTTTACTAATAGATGACATTTTTAGTAATTTTAGTCACTAACGATTGTTATAAGTTTGACTAATTATGAACTTATTTTGAAAATTTTGATCAAATGATTTTTAGTGCATCTTGGACCGTAAACGATCGACTCTAATTTAAAAGAACAATTAACACAAATCATAGACAATAAGATCCCGTCAAACACCTTTTTGGCCGCTAATGCTGAATTTTACAACACCGATTGATAGTCACTGTGGTACAACATGCTCCCAAGCACAAAAATACATTTCAGATATATTTGGAATTCAAAATTTTCAATTAATCGTGTCAAAATGAGTTGCTAAGTGTATCAAAGTAGGCATTAGTAATATTGAAAGCCTTTAAAGAGTGGATGTTTAATCAATGCTAAAGGGTGAGACCGTATTGCACTTGATAACGGTCTCTAATTATTAGAAGATCAACTTGGAGATGACCTGAGTTTTGCATATGATATTGGGCACGTAGGGGAACTATAACGATAAATTTCAATAGTAATGGCCTTTTCGGAAACTATTCAAGAAAATAGTTTCCATGGGAAGCAATGTCAACTAGTTTAAGACGTTTGAAGTACCATGGTATTAAGTATTAATCGAAACAAATTTCATATCCTTGTTTTAACATATAGTCGTTGTGAAACAAAAACTAAAATATCAATAAACTCGTTTCACTCCCACAACAAAAACCCTGACATACCAACATATTGTTCGATATAATAAATTAAAAGTGTGTTAATATAACAAAAAAGGAAAGGTAAAAAAATTCAAACTAAATCATGAAGAGAATGAATTTTTTCATTAAGATGTAATTTGTATTGATGTAACAATGACACAACCAAACTACAACCCTAGTTCACAAACAAGAAAGAAGACGCCACAAGTATTGGCAAGATTGGGGAGATATTGGTAGTGTGGTGGCAATAAAATCTTATTAATGTCTATGTATTTGCAAAGGCAATTTATGTGATGATCTAACTTTCACAACAAATTGGAGATGGTGAAACTTTTGAAATTAGGGCAGGATAACAATCCTTTATATCTACATTCAGATTAGAGTCTTGAGCATGAACATGGCCCAAAAGGAACATCATTGCACCAACAATAGCAAGAATAGATCTAGTGTTCATCATTTTACTAATCTTGTGAAGAAAAATTGAAAGATATCAATATAAATATGGGAAACTTGGCTTATTGTTACATTTACAATGTTATATATATACTCTTAGAAATTAATAATCAAAACAAACAACTTTTAAAGTATGGAAGGGATGTTCATGTAATGCAAAAGAAATTTAATGAGGTAATTAAGAATTTTGATAATGTAACGCAAGATTTATATTCGTTGTTTTTAGTCAAGCCATAGGATTAAATGGAAGAGTTGAGTTTAGTTCAGTGAATAAAAAGGTTTGGTTTTCTTCTTTTCAAAAAAATTCAAATGGATTCTTGCTAGAAAAATGGCAAGGGTATGTAGATAATTTTATAATGTTAACTTAAATTTGTATAAAGCTTTGTGAGTTTGTTCAATCCAATAGTGGTATTTGATCATGTGAAATTATGTTTGTTTGATTAATGGCTTTCAAAGAATTTACCATTATTGAGCTAAAAAAAATTTAGATTTCACTTCTTATGTTTTCTATAAAGACAAAAATGCCATCCCAAATTCTCTTTGTTTTATTCATAATTCATCAAATCAAAACAAATTATCATCATCTCTCTCAACAAACTCCCTGGCCATCGATGTAGCCAAGAACAAACCACGGCAAACCCAAAAACCTGACCTCATCCTACATCGACACGCACACTACATCCACAAGAACATATCGACGTCTACGCCTAACCTACCGCTACACCCACACCTACACCCGCATGCACACTCCTATCCTACACTCACCCTATGTACATTCCACTCTAACACCAACAACGACATCATAATATAACAGATGGATACCAAGGCTACTCTTTTTGTATGCACCTAACTTGGCAATGGTTTTTCAACTTATAAAATGATTAATGTGTACAAGATGTTGATGGGAATTAATAAAACCAATAAGGTGATTGGAATCGGTTCAATGAACATATCGATACACGATACGATCATACAAAAAAAAAGGTTTCAAAAGTCCTTAGGCAGTAGTCGGGCAGTCACCTGCTGTCAAGGGACTAACAACAATTTAAATATTTAAGTAATTAAAAATTTTACTAATAGATGACATTTTTAATAATTTTAGTCACTGACGATTATTATAAGTTTTACTAATTATGAACTTATTTTGAAAAGTTTGATCCAATGATTTTTAGTGCATCTTGGACCGGCAAGGATCGACTCTAATTTAAAAGAACAATTAGCACAAATCATAGACAATAAGATCCCATCAAACGCCTTTTTGGCCGCTAATGCTGAATTTTACAACAACGATCGATAGTCACTGTGGTACAACATGCTCCCAAGCACAAAAATACATTTCAGATATATTTGGAATTCAAAATTTTCAATTAATCGTCTCAAAATGAGTTCCTAAGTGTATCAAAGTAGGCATTAGTAATAATGAAAGGCTTTAAAGAGTGGATGTTTAATCAGTGATAAAGGGTGAGACCGTATTGCACTTGATAACAGTCTCTAATTATTAGAAGATCAGCTTGGAGATGAGCTGAATTTTTCATATGATATTGGGCACGTAGGGGAAAAGTAACAATAAATTTCAATAGTAATGGCCTTTTCGGAAACTATTCAAGAAAATAGTTTCCATGGGAAGCAATGTCAACTAGTTTCAGATCTTTGAAGCACCATGGTATTAAGTATTAATCGAAACACATTTCATATCCTTGTTTTCACATATATTCATTGTGAAACAAAAACTAAAATATCAATGATACAATCAATAAAATCACTTAAACTCATTTCACTCCCACAACAAAAACCCTGACATACCAACATATTGTTTGATATAATAAATTAAAAGTGTGTTGCACCACATGCTCACAAACACTAATATAACAAAAAGGACAGGTAAAAAAAATTCAAACTAAAACATGAAGAGAATGAATTTATTCATCAAGACGTAATTTGTATTGATGTAACAATGACACAACCAAACTACAACCCTAGTTCACAAACAGGAAAGAAGACGCCACAAGTATTGGCAAGATTGGGGAGATATTGGTAGTGTGGTGGCAATAAAATCTGATTAATGTCTATGTATTTGCAAAGGCAATTTTTGTGATGATCTAATTCTTCACAACAAATTGGAGATGGTGAACCTTTTGCAATTAGAGCTGGATTTCAATCCTTTATATCTTCATTCGGATTACAGTCCTGAGCGTGAACATCACCCAAAAGAAACATCAATGCAACAACAATAGCAAGAATAGATCTGGTGTTCATCATTTTATTAATCTTGTGATGAAAACTTGAAAGATATCAATATAAATATGGGAAACTTGGCTTCTTAATACATTCACTATGTTATATATATACTCTTAGAAATAAATAATCAAAATAAACAACTTTTAAAGTATGGAAGGGATGATAATGTAACGTAAAAGAAATTTAATGAGGTAATTAAGAAATTTGGTAATGTAACGCAAGAATTATATTCGTTGTTTTTAGTCAAGCCATAGGATTAAATGGAAGAGTTTAGTTTAGTTCAGTGAATAAAAAGGTTTTGTTTTCTTCTTTACAAAAAAATTCAAGTGGATTCTTGCTAGAAAAATTGCAAGGGTATGTAAATAATTTTATAATGTTAACTTAAAATTGTATAAAGCTTTGTGAGTTTGTTCAATCCCATAGTGGTATTTGATCATGTTAATTTACGTTTGTTTGGTTAATGAATTTCAAACAAATTTAGAGTAAATGTAATTTAAATTTTAATAGAAATTCTGTTTGGTTGATAAAATAAAACGAATTAGAGTTATTTAGATATATCGTTAATTTTCTTATCCAAGAGAATTTGCCATTATTTCGCTAAAGAAAAAGATTTTAAATTTCACTTATTATGTTTTCTATAAAGACAAAAATGGCATCCCAAGTTCTCTTTGTTTTATTCATAATTCATCAAATCAAAAAATATTATCATCATCTCTCTCAACAAACACCCTGGCCATCTATGTAGCCAAGAACAAACCACCGCAAATTCACAAACCCAACCTCAGCCTACATTGACGTGCACACTACATCCACAAGAACATATCGACGTCTATGCCTAACCTACCCCCACACCCACACCTACACACTCATGCACACTCCTACCCTACACTCACCCTATGTACATCCCACTCTAACACCAACAACGACATCATAATATAACAGATGGATACCAATGCTACTCTTTTTGTATGCAACTAACTTGGAAATGGTTGTTCAACTTATAAAAGGATTAATATGTACAAGATTTTGATGGGAATTAATAAAACCAATAAGGCGATTGGAATCGGTTCAATGAACATATCGATACACGATATGATCATACAAAAAAAAAGGTTTTAAATGTCCTCATGCAGTTGTCGGGCGGTTACGTGTTGTCAAGGGACTAACAACAATTTAAATATTTAAGTAATTAAAATTAATTTTTTTTACTAATAGATGACATTTTTAATAATTTTAGTCACTAACAATTATTATAAGTTTGACTAATTATGAACTTATTTTGAAAAGTTTGATCAAATGATTTTTAGTGCATCTTGAACCAGCAAGGATCGAATCTAATTTAAAATAACAATTATCACAAATCATAGACAATAAGATCCCGTCAAACGCCTTAGTGGCTGCTAATGCTGAATTTTAAAACACCGATCCATAGTCACTGTGGTACAACATGCTGCCAAGCACAAAAATACATTTCAGATATATTTGGAATTCAAAATTTTCAATTAATCGTGTCAAAATGAGTTGCTAAGAGTATCAAAGTAGGCATTAGTAATAATGAAAGGCTTTAAAGAGTGGATGTTTAATCAGTACTAAAGCGTGAGACCGTATTGCACTTGATAACGGTCTTTAATTATTAGAAGATCAGCTTGGAGATGACCTAAATTTCGCATATGATATTGGGCACGTAGGGGAAAAGTAACAATAAATTTCAATAGTAATGGCCTTTTCGGAAACTATTCAAGAAAATAGTTTCCATGGGAAGCAATGTCAACTAGTTTCAGATCTTTGAAGCACCATGGTATTAAGTATTAATCGAAACACATTTCATATCCTTGTTTTGACATATATTCATTGTGAAACAAAAACTAAAATATCAATGATACAATCAATAAAATCACTTAAACTCATTTCACTCCCACAACAAAGACCCTGACATACCAACATATTGTTTGATATAATAAATTAAAAGTGTGTTGCATAACATGCTCACAAACACTAATATAAAAAAAAGGACAGGTAAAAAAATTCAAACTAAAACATGAAGAGAATGAATTTATTCATCAAGTCGTAATTTGTATTGATGTAACAATGACACAACCAAACTACAACCCTAGTTCACAAACAGGAAAGAAGACGCCACAAGTATTGGCAAGATTGGGGAGATATTGGTAGTGTGGTGGCAATAAAATCTGATTAATGTCTATGTATTTGCAAAGGCAATTTTTGTGATGATCTAATTCTTCACAACAAATTGGAGATGGTGAACCTTTTGCAATTAGAGCTGGATAACAATCCTTTATATCTTCATTCGGATTACAGTCCTGAGCGTGAACATCACCCAAAAGAAACATTATTGCAACAACAATAGCAAGAATAGATCTGGTGTTCATCATTTTATTAATCTTGTGATGAAAACTTGAAAGATATCAATATAAATATGGGAAACTTGGCTTCTTATTACATTCACTATGTTATATATATACTCTTACAAATTAATAATCAAAACAAACAAGTTTTAAAGTATGGAAGGGATGATAATGTAACGCAAAATAAATTTAATGAGGTAATTAAGAAATTTGGTAATGTAACGCAAGATTTATATTCGTTGTTTTTAGTCGAGCCATAGGATTAAATAGAAGAGTTTAGTTTAGTTCAGTGAATAAAAAGGTTTTGTTTTCTTCTTTACAAAAAAATTCAAGTGGATTCTTGCTAGAAGAATTGCAAGGGTATGTAAATAATTTTATAATGTTAACTTAAAATTGTATAAAGCTTTGTGAGTTTGTTCAATCCCATAGTGGTATTTGATCATGTGAATTTACGTTTGTTTGGTTAATGGATTTCGAACAAATTTAGAGTAAATGTAATTTAAATTTTAATAGAAATTCTGTTTGGTTGATAAAATAAAACGAATTAGAGTTATTTAGATATATCGTTAATTTTCTTATCCAAAAGAATTTGCCGTTATTTCGCTAAAGAAAAAGATTTTAAATTTCACTTATTATGTTTTCTATAAAGACAAAACTGGCATCCCAAGTTCTCTTTGTTTTATTCATAATTCATCAAATGAAAAAATATTATCATCATCTCTCTCAACAAACACCCTGGCCATCTATGTAGCCAAGAACAAACCACCGCAAATTCACAAACCCAACCTCAGCCTACATTGACGTGCACACTACATCCACAAGAACATATCGACGTCTATGCCTAACCTACCCCCACACCCACACCTACACACTCATGCACACTCCTACCCTACACTCACCCTATGTACATCCCACTCTAACACCAACAACGACATCATAATATAACAGATGGATACCAATGCTACTCTTTTTGTATGCAACTAACTTGGAAATGGTTGTTCAACTTATAAAAGGATTAATATGTACAAGATTTTGATGGGAATTAATAAAACCAATAAGGAGATTGGAATCGGTTCAACGAACATATCGATACACGATATGATCATACAAAAAAAAGGGTTTTAAATGTCCTCATGCAGTTGTCGGGCGGTTACGTGCTGTCAAGGGACTAACAACAATTTAAATATTTAAGTAATTAAAATTAATTTTTTTTACTAATAGATGACATTTTTAATAATTTTAGTCACTAACAATTATTATAAGTTTGACTAATTATGAACTTATTTTGAAAAGTTTGATCAAATGATTTTTAGTGCATCTTGAACCAACAAGGATCGAATCTAATTTAAAATAACAATTATCACAAATCATAGACAATAAGATCCCGTCAAACGCCTTAGTGGCTGCTAATGCTGAATTTTAAAACACCGATCCATAGTCATGTGGTACAACATGCTGCCAAGCACAAAAATACATTTCAGATATATTTAGAATTCAAAATTTTCAATTAATCGTGTCAAAATGAGTTGCTAAGAGTATCAAAGTAGGCATTAGTAATAATGAAAGGCTTTAAAGAGTGGATGTTTAATCAGTACTAAAGCGTGAGACCGTATTGCACTTGATAACGGTCTTTAATTATTAGAAGATCAGCTTGGAGATGGACTAAATTTCGCATATGATATTGGGCACGTAGGGGAAAAGTAACAATAAATTTCAATAGTAATGGCCTTTTCGGAAACTATTCAAGAAAATAGTTTCCATGGGAAGCAATGTCAACTAGTTTCAGATCTTTGAAGCACCATGGTATTAAGTATTAATCGAAACACATTTCATATCCTTGTTTTGACATATATTCATTGTGAAACAAAAACTAAAATATCAATGATACAATCAATAAAATCACTTAAACTCATTTCACTCCCACAACAAAGACCCTGACATACCAACATATTGTTTGATATAATAAATTAAAAGTGTGTTGCATAACATGCTCACAAACACTAATATAAAAAAAAGGACAGGTAAAAAAATTCAAACTAAAACATGAAGAGAATGAATTTATTCATCAAGTCGTAATTTGTATTGATGTAACAATGACACAACCAAACTACAACCCTAGTTCACAAACAGGAAAGAAGACGCCACAAGTATTGGCAAGATTGGGGAGATATTGGTAGTGTGGTGGCAATAAAATCTGATTAATGTCTATGTATTTGCAAAGGCAATTTTTGTGATGATCTAATTCTTCACAACAAATTGGAGATGGTGAACCTTTTGCAATTAGAGCTGGATAACAATCCTTTATATCTTCATTCGGATTACAGTCCTGAGCGTGAACATCACCCAAAAGAAACATTATTGCAACAACAATAGCAAGAATAGATCTGGTGTTCATCATTTTATTAATCTTGTGATGAAAACTTGAAAGATATCAATATAAATATGGGAAACTTGGCTTCTTATTACATTCACTATGTTATATATATACTCTTACAAATTAATAATCAAAACAAACAAGTTTTAAAGTATGGAAGGGATGATAATGTAACGCAAAATAAATTTAATGAGGTAATTAAGAAATTTGGTAATGTAACGCAAGATTTATATTCGTTGTTTTTAGTCGAGCCATAGGATTAAATAGAAGAGTTTAGTTTAGTTCAGTGAATAAAAAGGTTTTGTTTTCTTCTTTACAAAAAAATTCAAGTGGATTCTTGCTAGAAGAATTGCAAGGGTATGTAAATAATTTTATAATGTTAACTTAAAATTGTATAAAGCTTTGTGAGTTTGTTCAATCCCATAGTGGTATTTGATCATGTGAATTTACGTTTGTTTGGTTAATGGATTTCGAACAAATTTAGAGTAAATGTAATTTAAATTTTAATAGAAATTCTGTTTGGTTGATAAAATAAAACGAATTAGAGTTATTTAGATATATCGTTAATTTTCTTATCCAAAAGAATTTGCCGTTATTTCGCTAAAGAAAAAGATTTTAAATTTCACTTATTATGTTTTCTATAAAGACAAAACTGGCATCCCAAGTTCTCTTTGTTTTATTCATAATTCATCAAATGAAAAAATATTATCATCATCTCTCTCAACAAACACCCTGGCCATCTATGTAGCCAAGAACAAACCACCGCAAACTCACAAACCCAACCTCAGCCTACATTGACGTGCACACCACATCCGCAAGAACATATCGACGTCTACGCCTAACCTACCCCCACACCCACACCTACACACACATGCGCACTCCTACCCTACACTCACCCTATGTACATCCCACTCCAACACCACCAACGACATCATAATATAACAGATGGATACCAAGGCTACTCTTTTTGTATGCAACTAACTTGGCAATGGTTGTTCAACTTATAAAAGGATTAATATGTACAAGATTTTGATGTGAATTAATAAAACCAATAAGGCGATTGGAATCGGTTCAACGACCATATCGATACACGATATGATCATACAAAAAAAAAGGGTTTTAAATGTCCTCATGCAGTTACGTTGTCGGGCGGTTACGTGTTGTCAAGGGACTAACAACAATTTAAATATTTAAGTACTTGAAATTAATTTTTTTTACTAATAGATGACATTTTTAATAATTTTAGTCACTAAAGATTATTATAAGTTTGACTAATTATGAACTTATTTTGAAAAGTTTGATCAAATGATTTTTAGTGCATCTTGGACCAGCAAGGATCGAATCTAATTTTAAATAACAATTATCACAAATCATAGACAATAAGATCCCGTTAAACGCCTTTGTGGCTGCTAATGCTGAATTTTAAAACACCGATCAATAGTCACTGTGGTACAACATGCTGCCAAGCACAAACATACATTTCAGATATATTTGGAATTCAAAATTTTCAATTAATCGTGTCAAAATGAGTTGCTAAGAGTATCAAAGTAGGCATTAGTAATAATGAAAGGCTTTAAAGAGTGGATGTTTAATCAGTGCTAAAGGGTGAGACCGTATTGCACTTGATAACTGTCTTTAATTATTAGAAGATCAGCTTGGAGATGACCTGAATTTCGCATATGATATTGGGCACGTAGGGGAAAAGTAACGATAAATTTCAATAGTAATGGCCTTTTCGGAAACTATTAAAGAAAATAGTTTCCATGGGAAGCAATGTCAACTAGTTTGAGACGTTTGAAGCACCATGGTTTTAAGTATTAATCGAAACACATCTCATATC
The DNA here is from genome assembly GCF_051521515.1 of Lactuca serriola. Taxonomy (NCBI): domain Eukaryota; kingdom Viridiplantae; phylum Streptophyta; class Magnoliopsida; order Asterales; family Asteraceae; genus Lactuca; species Lactuca serriola. The sequence continues at coordinate 196,385,696 of NC_136415.1, forward strand.
CTTGTTTTAACATATATTCATTGTGAAACAAAAACTAAAATATCAATGATGCAATCAATAAAATCACTTAAACTCGTTTCACTCCCACAACAAAAACCCTGACATACCAACATATTGTTTGATATAATAAATTAAAAGTGTGTTGCATAACATGCTCACAAACACTAATATAACAAAAAGGACAGGTAAAAAAATTCAAAGTAAAACATGAAGAGAATGAATTTATTCATCAAGACGTAATTTGTATTGATGTAACAATGACCAACCAAACTACAACCCTAGTTCACAAACAGGAAAGAACACGCCACAAGTATTGGCAAGATTGGGGAGATATTGGTAGTGTGGTGGCAATAAAATCTGATTAATATCTATGTATTTACAAAGGCAATTTTTGTGATGATCTAATTCTTCACAACAAATTGGAGATGGTGAACCTTTTGCAATTAGAGCTGGATAACAGTCCTTTATATCTTCATTCGGATTACAGTCCTGAGCGTTAACATCACCCAAAAGAAACATCATTGCAACAACAATAGCAAGAACAGATCTGGTGTTCATCATTTTATTAATCTTGTGATGAAAACTTGAAAGATATCAATATAAATATGGGAAACTTGGCTTCTTATTACATTCACTATGTTATATATATACGCTTAGAAATTGATAATCAAAACAAACAACTTTTAAAGTATGGAAGGGATGATAATGTAACGCAAAAGAAATTTAATGAGGTAATTAAGAAATTTGGTAATGTAACACAAGATTTATATTCGTTGTTTTTAGTCAAGCCATAGGATTAAATGGAAGAGTTTAGTTTAGTTCAATGAATAAAAACGTTTTGTTTTCTTCTTTACAAAAAAATTTAAGTGGATTCTTGCTAGAAAAATTGCAAGGGTATGTAAATAATTTTATAATGTTAACTTAAAATTGTATAAAGCTTTGTGAGTTTGTTCAATCCCATAGTGGTATTTGATCATGTGAATTTACGTTTGTTTGGTTAATGGATTTCAAACAAATTTAGAATAAATGTAATTTAAATTTTAATAGAAATTCTGTTTGGTTGATAAAATAAAACGAATTAGAGTTATTTAGATATATCGTTACTTTTCTTATCCAAAAGAATTTGTCATTATTTTGCTAAAGAAAAAGATTTTAAATTTCACTTATTATGTTTTCTATAAAGACAAAAATGGCATCCCAAATTCTCTTTGTTTTATTCATAATTCATCAAATCAAAACAAATTATCATCATCTCTCTTAAAAAACATCCTGGCCATCTATGTAGCCAAGAACAAACCACCGCAAACTCACAAACCCAACCTCAGCCTACATAGACATGCACACTACATCCACAAGAACGTATCGACGTCTACGCCTAACCTACCCCCACACCCACACCTACACACACATGCACACTCCTACCCTACCCTCACCCTATGTACATCCCACTCTAACACCAACAACGACATCATAATATAACAAATGGATACCAAGGCTACTCTTTTTGTATGCAACTAACTTGGAAATGGTTGTTCAACTTATAAAAGGATTAATATCTACAAGATTTTGATGGGAATTAATAAAACCAATAAGGCGATTGGAATCGGTTCAATGAACATATCGATACACGATATGATCATACAAAAAAAAGGTATTAAAAGTCCTTAGGCAGTTGTCGGGCGGTTACGTGCTGTCAAGGGACTAACAACAATTTAAATATTTAAGTAATTAAAAATAATTTTTTTACTAATAGATGACATTTTTAATAATTTTAGTCACTAACGATTATTATAAGTTTGACTAATTATGAACTTATTTTGAAAAGTTTGATCAAATGATTTTTAGTGCATCTTGGACCAACAAGGATCGAATCTAATTTAAAATAACAATTATCACAAATAAGAGACAATAAGATCCCGTCAAACGCCTTAATGGCTGCTAATGTTGAGTTTTAAAACACCGATCAATAGTCACTGTGGTACAACATGCTGCCAAGCACAAAAATACATTTCACATATATTTGGAATTCAAAATTTTCAATTAATCGTGTCAAAATGAGTTGCTAAGAGTATCAAAGTAGGCATTAGTAATAATGAAAGGCTTTAAAGAGTGGATGTTTAATCAGTACTAAAGCGTGAGACCGTATTGCACTTGATAACGGTCTTTAATTATTAGAAGATCAGCTTGGAGATGACCTAAATTTCGCATATGATATTGGGCACGTAGGGGAAAAGTAACAATAAATTTCAATAGTAATGGCCTTTTCGGAAACTATTCAAGAAAATAGTTTCCATGGGAAGCAATGTCAACTAGTTTCAGATCTTTGAAGCACCATGGTATTAAGTATTAATCGAAACACATTTCATATCCTTGTTTTAACATATATTCATTGTGAAACAAAAACTAAAATATCAATGATACAATCAATAAAATCACTTAAACTCGTTTCACTCCCACAACAAAAACCCTGACATACCAACATATTGTTTGATATAATAAATTAAAAGTGTGTTGCATAACATGCTCACAAACACTAATATAACAAAAAGGACAGGTAAAAAAATTCAAACTAAAACATGAAGAGAATGAATTTATTCGTCAAGACGTAATTTTTATTGATGTAACAATGACACAACCAAACTACAACCCTAGTTCACAAACAGGAAAGAAGACGCCACAAGTATTGGCAAGATTGGGGAGATATTGGTAGTGTGGTGGCAATAAAATCTGATTAATGTCTATGTATTTGCAAAGGCAATTTTTGTGATGATCTAATTCTTCACAACAAATTGGAGATGGTGAACCTTTTGCAATTAGAGCTGGATAACAATCCTTTATATCTTCATTCGGATTACAGTCCTGAGCGTGAACATCACCCAAAAGAAACATCATTGCAATAACAATAGCAAGAATAGATCTGGTGTTCATCATTTTATTAATCTTGTGATGAAAACTTGAAAGATATCAATATAATTATGGGAAACTTGGCTTCTTATTACACTCACTATGTTATATATATACTCTTAGAAATTAATAATCAAAACAAACAACTTTTAAAGTATGGAAGGGATGATAATGTAACGCAAAAGAAATTTAATGAGGTAATTTAGAAATTTGGTAATGTAACGCAAGATTTATATTCGTTGTTTTTAGTCAAGCCATAGGATTAAAGGGAAGAGTTTAGTTTAGTTCAGTGAATAAAAAGGTTTTGTTTTCTTCTTTACAAAAAAATTCAAGTGGATTCTTGCTAGAAAAATTGCAAGGGTATGTAAATAATTTTATAATGTTAACTTAAAATTGTATAAAGCTTTGTGAGTTTGTTCAATCCCATAGTGGTATTTGATCATGTGAATTTACGTTTGTTTGGTTAATGGATTTCAAACAAATTTAGAGTAAATGTAATTTAAATTTTAATAGAAATTCTGTTTGGTTGATAAAATAAAACGAATTAGAGTTATTTAGATATATCGTTAATTTTCTTATCCAAAAGAATTTGCCATTATTTTGCTAAAGAAAAAGATTTTAAATTTCACTTATTATGTTTTCTATAAAGACAAAAATGGCATCCCAAATTCTCTTTGTTTTATTCATAATTCATCAAATCAAAACAAACTATTATCATCTCTCTCAACAAACACCCTGGCCATCTATGTAGCCAAGAACAAACCACCGCAAACTCACAAACCCAACCTCAGCCTACATTGACGTGCACACTACATCCGCAAGAACATATCGACGTCTACGCCTAACCTACCCCCACACCCACACCTACACACGCATGCGCACTCCTACCCTACACTCACCCTATGTACATCCCACTCTAACACCAACAACGACATCATAATATAACAGATGGATACCAAGGCTACTCTTTTTGTATGCAACTAACCTGGCAATGGTTGTTCAACTTATAAAAGGATTAATATGTACAAGATTTTGATGGCAATTAATAAAACCAATAAGGCGATTGGAATCGGTTCAATGAACATATCGATACACGATATGATCATATAAAAAAAGGTTTTAAAAGTCCTTAGGCAGTTGTCGGGCGGTTACGTGCTGTCAAGGGACTAACAACAATTTAAATATTTAACTAATTAAAAATAAATTTTTTTACTAATAGATGACATTTTTAATAATTTTAGTCACTAAAGATTATTATAAGTTTGACTAATTATGAACTTATTTTGAAAAATTTGATCAAATGATTTTTAGTGCATCTTGGACCAGCAAGGATCGAATCTAATTTAAAATAACAATTATCACAAATCATAGACAATAAGATCCCGTTAAACGCCTTAGTGGCTGCTAATGCTGAATTTTAAAACACCGATCAATAGTCACTGTGGTACAACATGCTGCCAAGCACAAAAATACATTTCAGATATATTTGGAATTCAAAATTTTCAATTAATCGTGTCAAAATGAGTTGCTAAGAGTATCAAAGTAGGCATTAGTAATAATGAAAGGCTTTAAAGAGTGGATGTTTAATCAGTGCTAAAGGGTGAGACCGTATTGCACTTGATAACTGTCTTTAATTATTAGAAGATCAGCTTGGAGATGACCTGAATTTCGCATATGATATTGGGCACGTAGGGAAAAGTAACGATAAATTTTAATAGTAATGGCCTTTTCGGAAACTATTCAAGAAAATAGTTTCCATGGGAAGCAATGTCAACTAGTTTCAGACGTTTGAAGCACCATGGTTTTAAGTATTAATCGAAACACATCTCATGTCCTTGTTTTAACATATATTCATTATGAAACAAAAACTAAAATATCAATGATGCAATCAATAAAATCACTTAAACTCGTTTCACTCCCACAACAAAAACCCTGACATACCAACATATTGTTTGATATAATAAATTAAAAGTGTGTTGCATAACATGCTCACAAACACTAATATAACAAAAAGGACAGGTAAAAAAATTCAAAGTAAAACATGAAGAGAATGAATTTATTCATCAAGACGTAATTTGTATAGATGTAACAATGACCAACCAAACTACAACCCTAGTTCACAAACAGGAAAGAACACGCCACAAGTATTGGCAAGATTGGGGAGATATTGGTAGTGTGGTGGCAATAAAATCTGATTAATGTCTATGTATTTACAAAGGCAATTTTTGTGATGATCTAATTCTTCACAACAAATTGGAGATGGTCAACCTTTTGCAATTAGAGCTGGATAACAATCCTTTATATCTTCATTCGGATTACAGTCCTGAGCGTGAACATCACCCAAAAGAAACATCATTGCAACAACAATAGCAAGAATAGATCTGGTGTTCATCATTTTATTAATCTTGTGATGAAAACTTGAAAGATATCAATATAAATATGGGAAACTTGGCTTCTTATTACATTCACTATGTTATATATATACTCTTAGAAATTAATAATCAAAACAAACAACTTTTAAAGTATGGAAGGGATGATAATGTAACGCAAAAGAAATTTAATGAGGTAATTAAGAAATTTGGTAATGTAACGCAAGATTTATATTCGTTGTTTTTAGTCAAGCCATAGGATTAAATGGAAGAGTTTAGTTTAGTTCAGTGAATAAAAAGGTTTTGTTTTCTTCTTTACAAAAAAATTTAAGTGGATTCTTGCTAGAAAAATTGCAAGGGTATGTAAATAATTTTATAATGTTAACTTAAAATTGTATAAAGCTTTGTGAGTTTGTTCAATCCCATAGTGGTATTGGATCATGTGAATTTACGTTTGTTTGGTTAATGGGTTTCAAACAAATTTAGAATAAATGTAATTTAAATTTTAATAGAAATTCTGTTTGGTTGATAAAATAAAACGAATTAGAGTTATTTAGATATATCGTTAGTTTTCTTATCCAAAGGAATTTGTCATTATTTTGCTAAAGAAAAAGATTTTAAATTTCACTTATTATGTTTTCTATAAAGACAAAAATGGCATCCCAAATTCTCTTTGTTTTATTCATAATTCATCAAATCAAAACAAATTATCATCATCTCTCTTAAAAAACATCCTGGCCTTCTATGTAGCCAAGAACAAACCACCGGAAACTCACAAACCCAACCTCAGCCTACATAGACATGCACACTACATCCACAAGAACATATCGACGTCTACGCCTAACCTACCCCCACACCCACACCTACACACACATGCACACTCCTACCCTACCCTCACCCTATGTACATCCCACTCTAACACAAACAACGACATCATAATATAACAGATGGATACCAAGGCTACTCTTTTTGTATGCACCGAACTTTGCAATGGTTTTTCAACTTATAAAATGATTAATGTGTACAAGATCTTGATGGGAATTAATAAAACCAATAAGGTGATTGGAATTGGTTCAATGAACATATCGATACATGTAACAGCCCGGAATTCCAGGTATTCTTATAATTATGATTTTGGGTGTTTTAGGAGGGGACTCGGCGAGTTGGAGCTCAGACTCGCCGAGTAGGATCGCAGATCTGGTCGCGGGTTCGCGACTGGACTCGACGAGTCCGGATATGGACTCGGCGAGTCCGTGCTGTTTAGCGAAACCCTAACCATCCAGGTTTGGGACATATATGAGGGGCCTTATGGCCGTCATTGTTCACCCTAGTCCTTTGAGAGAAACCCTAATTCGATTGTGAGCATCTGGAGCAAGGTAGAGGACCATTATTGATCTTGGAAGTATTATTTTGCAAGGAGGAGGAGGCTTGGTTAAGGGAACAACAGGAGAAGCCATATTCTGAGGGTTGGGGACACAGAGCAATGTTATTCAGGTAGTATTTTCGAGTTGTTCCCTTCTATGTTGATGTGTATATGGATTTAGGGTTTATGGAACCCTTTTGTGGCTAGATTGAGTGCTTCCTTAGTCCCCCAAGCGATTGGAACCCTATATTGGGACTCTTGGAAGTCCAGAGTGCCCCATGCCTGAGCTTTTCAGGAATCAATGGAGGTTTTGGATTGGAATCCTTATGCCTTAGGTCAAAATGTGAATTATGAGTCATGGGGTGTATTAGGAGCACCGAAATGAGGACTTTACGTGATGAACCAGTCTAGGAAGGCCAGACCTATGAATTGTCGGAGCAGATCTGACCTCAGAAAGCAGTTTGAGCGGTTGCATGGCATGGACTCGCCAAGTCCGATGAACAGACTCGACGAGTAGCTTGAAGATTAACTGGGACTCGCCGAGTTGTTCTTCAGACTCGGCGAGTTGAGTCGGGGTGGCCCCGCGATTCTTCCAGGAGGAACTCGTCGAGTCAAGGGGGATACTCGACGAGTAGAAAGGGAATCTTAGAGAATCGGTGAGTTGAGGGCGAGTGGACTCAGAGTTGCTGAACTCGGCGAGTCTCGGGGTGACTCGGCGAGTTAGATCGCGGATTGAATGAAGTTCGGAGTATGGGGACTCGGCGAGTCATAGGGTTGACTCGGCGAGTAGGGTCAGTTAGGGGTTGACTTTGACCTTGTCTTTGACCAAGGGTTGACCAGTGGTTCCAGGGGTATTTTGGTAATTGTTGATTATTGTTGAGTTCAGTGCATTGGTGGCTGTCCGGAGGTGGAGACCGTATCAGTGATTGGAGCAGCTTGAGTTATCTGTTCAGTCGGCAGTTTCGAGGTGAGTTATCCTCACTATATCGCTAAGGTTTATGGCACCAAGGCCAACCTTTTATCGGATGGAAATCCGGGTAGTTGTCAGTTGTTATGATATGGGCTGGAAGGCGTTATATGTTTCAGGCCGGAAGGCATTACATGTTATTGGCCGGAAGGCATTGCTATGTGGACCGGAAGGTCATGGCCTGGAAAGGCGTATGTGTGCATTTAGTATGTTGATTGATTCGTAGGGTGATGTTATGCTAGTGACCGGCTAGGCCGGTATCTTGAATAAAGTAAGGTTATGTTATGTGGTCTGTTGATAGATTGCTGATTGTGAACTGTTATATGATTATGTGTTATGCGTATGATTGCTAGACCTGATGTGACCCGCTATAAAGGGTCGTTCTATGTTCTGTTAGGTTATGTATGCCTTTATGCTGATATGTATGCTTAATATGTTATCGGCCGGAAGGCAATATGTTATGGGCCGGAAGGCAATATGATATGGGCCGGAAGTCGATATGTTTTGGGACCGGAAGGTCGTGGCCTGGAAGGGCGTATATGTGGTTGGTATTTTGGGGGTATCTCACTAAGCTTTCGGGCTTACAGTTGTGGTTTTATGTTTCAGGTTCTTAGGAGTCTGTGGCCAGGCAAAGGCGTGATCGTACCGTTCCTCGCGTTGGTGTTTTATGAAATGAACCTGGGAAATACTCTGTTAAATAATGTATTGAAAACCTTTTTGTATCAACGTTATTAAAATGAGTGGCTTTTGAAAAGTTTTAATTGTTTTGAAATTTTGGTTGTTACAATACACGATATGGTCATACAAAAAAAAGGTTTCAAAAGTCCTTAGGCAGTAGGGCAGTCACCTGCTGTCAAGGGACTAACAACAATTTAAATATTTAAGTAATTAAAAATAAAACTTTTTTTACTAATAGATGACATTTTTAATAATTTTAGTCACTAACGATTATTATAAGTTTTACTAATTATGAACTTATTTTGAAAAGTTTGATCAAATGATTTTTAGTGCATCTTGGACCGGCAAGGATCGACTCTAATTTACAAGAACAATTAGCACAAATCATAGACAATAAGATCCCGTCAAACAACTTTGTGGCCGCTAATGTTGAATTTTACAATAGCGATCGATAGTCACTGTGGTAGAACATGCTCCCAAGCACAAAAATACATTTCAGATATGTTTGGAATTCAAAATTTTCAATTAATCGTGTCAAAATGAGTTGCTAAGTGTATCAAAGTAGGCATTAGTAATAATGAAAGGCTTTAAAGAGTGGATGTTTAATCAGTGCTAAAGGGTGAGACCGTATTGCACTTGATAACAGTCTCTAATTATTAGAAGATCAGCTTGGAGATGAACTGAATTTTGCATATGATATTGGGCACGTAGGGGAAAAGTAACGATAAATTTCAATAGTAATGGCCTTTTCGGAAACTATTCAAGAAAATAAATTCCATGGGAAGCAATGTCAACTAGTTTCAGACGTTTGAAGCACCATCGTATTAAGTATTAATCGAAACACATTTCATATCCTTGTTTTAACATATATTCATTGTGAAACAAAAACTAAAATATCAATGATACAATCAATAAAATCACTTAAACTCGTTTCACTCCCACAACAAAAACCATGACATACCAACATATTGTTTGATATAATAAATTAAAAGTCTGTTGCATCACATGCTCACAAACACTAATATAACAAAAAGGACAGGTAAAAAAAATTCAAACTAAAACATGAAGAGAATGAATTTATTCATCAAGACGTAATTTGTATTGATGTAACAATTACACAACCAAACTACAACCCTAGTTCACAAACAGGAAAGAAGACGCCACAAGTATTGGCAAGATTGGGGAGATATTGGTAGTGTGGTGGCAATAAAATCTGATTAATGTCTATGTATTTGCAAAGGCAATTTTTGTGATGATCTAATTCTTCACAACAAATTGGAGATGGTGAACCTTTTGCAATTAGAGCTGGATAACAATCCTTTATATCTTCATTCGGATTACAGTCCTGAGCGTGAACATCACCCAAAAGAAACATCATTGCAACAACAATAGCAAGAATAGATCTGGTGTTCATCATTTGATTAATCTTGTGATGAAAATTTGAAAGATATCTATATAAATATGGGAAACTTGGCTTCTTATTACATTCACTATGTTATATATATACGCTTAGAAATTGATAATCAAAACAAACAACTTTTAAAGTATGGAAGGGATGATAATATAACGCAAAAGAAATTTAATGAGGTAATTAAGAAATTTGGTAATTTAACGCAAGATTTATATTCGTTGTTTTTAGTCAAGCCATAGGATTAAATGGAAGAGTTTAGTTTAGTTCAGTGAATAAAAAGGTTTTGTTTTCTTCTTTACAAAAAAATTCAAATGGATTTTGCTAGAAAAATTGCAAGGGTGTGTAAATAATTTTATAATGTTAACTTAAAATTGTATAAAGCTTTGTGAGTTTGTTCAATCCCATAGTGGTATTTGATCATGTGAATTTACGTTTTTTTGGTTCATGGATTTCAAACAAATTTAGAGTAAATATAATTTTAATTTTAATAGAAATTCTGTTTGGTTTTTAAAATAAAACGAATTAGAGTTGTTTAGATATATCGTTAATTTTCGCATCCAAAAGAATTTGCCATTATTTTGCTAAAGAAAAAGATTTTAAATTTCACTTATTATGTTTTCTATAAAGACAAAAATGGCATCCCAAATTCTCTTTGTTTTATTCAAAATTCATCAAATCAAAACAAATTATCATCATCACTCTCAACAAACATCCTGGCCATCTATGTAGCCAAGAACAAACCACCGCAAACTCACAAACCCAACCTCAGGCTACATTGACATGCACACTACATCCACAAGAACATATCGACGTCTACGCCTAACCTACCCCCACACACACACCTACACACACATGCACACTCCTACCCTACACTCACCCTATGTACATGCCACTCAAACACCATCAACGACATCATAATATAACAGATGGATACCAAGGCTACTCTTTTTGTATGCAACTAACTTGGCAATGGTTGTTCAACTTATAAAAGGATTAATATGTACAAGATTTTGATGGGAATTAATAAAACCAATATGGCGATTGGAATCGGTTCAATGAACATATCGATACACGATATGATCATACAAAAAAAAAGGTTTTAAAAGTCCTTAGGCAGTTGTCAGGCGGTTACGTGCTGTCAAGGGACTAACAACAATTTAAATATTTAAGTAATTAAAAATAATTTTTTTTACTAATAGACGACATTTTTAATATTTTTAGTCACTAACGATTATTATAAGTTTGACTAATTATGAACTTATTTTGAAAAGTTTGATCAAATGATTTTTAGTGCATCTTGGACCAGCAAGGATCGACTCTAATTTAAAATAACAATTATCACAAATCATAGACAATAAGATCCCATCAAACGCCTTAGTGGCTGCTAATGCTGAATTTTAAAACACCGATCGATAGTCACTGTGGTACAACATGCTGCCAAGCACAAAAATACATTTAAGATATATTTGGAATTCAAAATTTTCAATTAATCGTGTCAAAATGAGTTGCTAAGAGTATCAAAGTAGGCATTAGTAATAATGAAAGGCTTTAAAGAGTGGATGTTTAATCAGTGCTAAAGGGTGAGACCGTATTGCATGTGATAATGGTCTTTAATTATTAGAAGATCAGCTTGGAGATGACGTGAATATCGCATATGATATTGGGCACGTAGGGGAAAAGTAACGATAAATTTCAATAGTAATGGCCTTTTCGGAAACTATTCAAGAAAATAGTTTCCATGGGAGGCAATGATAACTAGTTTCAGACGTTTGAAGCACCATCGTATTAAGTATTAATCGAAACACATTTCATATCCTTGTTTTAACATATATTCATTGTGAAACAAAAACTAAAATATCAATGATACAATCAATAAAATCACTTTAACTCGTTTCACTCCCACAACAAAAACCCTAACATACCAACATATTGTTTGATATAATAAATTAAAAATGTGTTGCATAACATGCTCACAAACACTAATGTAACAAAAAGGACAGGTAAAAAAATTCAAACTAAAACATGAAGAGAATGAATTTATTCATCAAGACATAATTTGTATTGATGTAACAATGACACAACCAAACTACAACCCTACTTCACAAACAGGAAAGAAGACACCACAAGTAGTGGCAAAATTGGGGAGATATTGGTAGTGTGGTGGCAATAAAATCTGATTAATGTCTATGTATTTGCGAAGGCAATTTTTGTGATGATCTAATTCTTAACAACAAATTGGAGATGGTGAACCTTATGCAATTAGAGGTGGATAACAATCCTTTATATATTCCTTCGGATTACAGTCCTGAGCGTGAACATCACCCAAAAGAAACATCATTGCAACAACAATAGCAAGAATAGATCTGGTGTTCATCATTTTACTAATCTTGTGATGAAAACTTGAAAGATATCAATATAAATATGGGAAAGTTGGCATCTTATTACATTCACTATGTTATATATATACTCTTAGAAATTAATAATCAAAACAAACAACTTTTAAAGTATGGAAGGGATGATAATGTAACGCAAAAGAAATTTAATGAGGTAATTAAGAAATTTGATAATGTAACGCAAGATTTATATTCGTTGTTTTTAGTCAAGCCATAGGATTAAATGGAAGAGTTTAGTTTAGTTCAGTGAATAAAAAGGTTTTGTTTTATTCTTTACAAAAAAATTCAAATGGATTCTTGCTAGAAAAATTGCAAGGGTGTGTAAATAATTTTATAATGTTAACTTAGAATTGTATAAAGCTTTGTGAGTTTGTTCAATCCCATAGTGGTATTTGATCATGTGAATTTACGTTTGTTTGGTTAATGGATTTCAAACAAATTTAGAGTAAATATAATTTAAATTTTAATAGAAATTCTGTTTGGTTGATAAAATAAAACGAATTAGAGTTGTTTAGATATATCGTTTATTTTCGCATCCAAAAGAATTTGCCATTATTTTGCTAAAGAAAAAGATTTTAAATTTCACTTATTATGTTTTCTATAAAGACAAAAATGGCATCCCAAATTCTCTTTGTTTTATTCATAATTCATCAAATCAAAACAAATTATCATCATCTCTCTCAACAAACATCCTGGCCATCTATGTAGCCAAGAACAAACCACCGCAAACTCACAAACCCAACCTCAGGCTACATTGACATGCACACTACATCCACAAGAACATATCGACATCTACGCCTAACCTACCCCCACACCCACACCTACACACACATGCACACTCGTACCCTACACTCACCCTATGTACATCCCACTCTAACACCAACAACGACATCATAATATAACAGATGGATACCAAGGCTACTCTTTTTGTATGCAACTAACTTGGCAATGGTTTTTCAACTTATAAAAGGATTAATATGTACAAGATTTTGATGGGAATTAATAAAACCAATAAGGCGATCGGAATTGGTTCAATGAACATATCGATACACGATATGATCATACAAAAAAAAGGATTTAAAAGTCCTTAGGCAGTTGTCGGGCGGTTACGTGCTGTCAAGGGACTAACAAATTTAAATATTTAAGTAACTAAAAATAATTTTTTTTACTAATAGATGACATTTTTAACAATTTTAGTCACTAACGATTATTATAAGTTTGACTAATTATGAACTTATTTTGAAAAGCTTGATCAAATGATTTTTAGTGCATCTTGGACCAGCAAGGATCGACTCTAATTTAAAATAACAATTATCACAAATCATAGACAATAAGATCCCATCAAACGCCTTAGTGGCTGCTAATGCTGAATTTTAAAACACCGATCGATAGTCACTGTGGTACAACATGCTGCCAAGCACAAAAATACATTTAAGATATATTTGGAATTCAAAATTTTCAATTAATCGTGTCAAAATGAGTTGCTAAGAGTATCAAAGTAGGCATTAGTAATAATGAAAGGCTTTAAAGAGTGGATGTTTAATCAGTGCTAAAGGGTGAGACCGTGTTGCATGTGATAATGGTCTTTAATTATTAGAAGATCAGCTTGGAGATGACCTGAATATCGCATATGATATTGGGCACGTAGGGGAAAAGTAACGATAAATTTCAATAGTAATGGCCTTTTCGGAAACTATTCAAGAAAATAGTTTCCATGGGAGGCAATGATAACTAGTTTCAGACGTTTGAAGCACCATCGTATTAAGTATTAATCGAAACACATTTCATATCCTTGTTTTAACATATATTCATGGTGAAACAAAAACTAAAATATCAATGATACAATCAATAAAATCACTTAAACTCGTTTCACTCCCACAACAAAAACCCTAACATACCAACATATTGTTTGATATAATAAATTAAAAATGTGTTGCATAACATGCTCACAAACACTAATGTAACAAAAAGGACATGTAAAAAAATTCAAACTAAAACATGAAGAGAATGAATTTATTCATCAAGACATAATTTGTATTGATGTAACAATGACACAACCAAACTACAACCCTACTTCACAAACAGGAAAGAAGACACCAAAAGTATTGGCAAAATTGGGGAGATATTGGTAGTGTGGTGGCAATAAAATCTGATTAATGTCTATGTATTTGCAAAGGCAATTTTTGTGATGATCTAATTCTTAACAACAAATTGGAGATGGTGAACCTTATGCAATTAGAGCTGGATAACAATCCTTTATATATTCCTTCGGATTACAGTCCTGAGCGTGAACATCACCCAAAAGAAACATCATTGCAACAACAATAGCAAGAATAGATCTGGTGTTCATCATTTTACTAATCTTGTGATGAAAACTTGAAAGATATCAATATAAATATGGGAAAGTTGGCATCTTATTAGATTCACTATGTTATATATATACTCTTAGAAATTAATAATCAAAACAATATATACTCTTAGAAATTAATAATCAAAACAAACAACTTTTAAAGTATGGAAGGGATGATAATGTAACGCAAAACAAATTTAATGAGGTAATTAGGAAATTTGATAATGTAACGCAAGATTTATATTCGTTGTTTTTAGTCAAGCCATAGGATTAAATGGAAGAGTTTAGTTTAGTTCAGTGAATAAAAAGGTTTTGTTTTCTTCTTTACAAAAAAATTCAAATGGATTCTTGCTAGAAAAATTGCGAGGGTGTGTAAATAATTTTATAATGTTAACTTAAAATTGTATAAAGCTTTGTGAGTTTGTTCAATCCCATAGTGGTATTTGATCATGTGAATTTACGTTTTTTTGGTTAATGGATTTCAAACAAATTTAGAGTAAATATAATTTAAATTTTAATAGAAATTCTGTTTGGTTGATAAAATAAAACGAATTAGAGTTGTTTAGATATATCGTTAATTTTCGCATCCAAAAGAATTTGCCATTATTTTGCTAAAGAAAAAGATTTTAAATTTCACTTATTATGTTTTCTATAAAGACAAAAATGGCATCCCAAATTCTCTTTGTTTTATTCATAATTCATCAAATCAAAACAAATTATCATCATCTCTCTCAACAAACATCCTGGCCATCTATGTAGCCAAGAACAAACCACCGCAAACTCACAAACCCAACCTCAGGCTACATTGACATGCACACTACATCCACAAGAACATATCGACGTCTACGCCTAACCTACCCCCACACCCACACCTACACACACATGCACACTCGTACCCTACACTCACCCTATGTACATCCCACTCTAACACCAACAACGACATCATAATATAACAGATGGATACCAAGGCTACTCTTTTTGTATGCAACTAACTTGGAAATGGTTTTTCAACTTATAAAAGGATTAATATGTACAAGATTTTGATGGGAATTAATAAAACCAATAATGCGATTGGAATTGGTTCAATGAACATATCGATACACGATATGATCATACAAAAAAAAGGATTTAAAAGTCCTTAGGCAGTTGTCGGGCGGTTACGTGCTGTCAAGGGACTAACAAATTTAAATATTTAAGTAACTAAAAATAATTTTTTTTACTAATAGATGACATTTTTAATAATTTTAGTCACTAACGATTATTATAAGTTTGACTAAGTATGAACTTATTTTGAAAAGTTTGATCAAATGATTTTTAGTGCATCTTGGACCAGCAAGGATCGACTCTAATTTAAAATAACAATTATCACAAATCATAGACAATAAGATCCCGTCAAACGCCTTAGTGGCTGCTAATGCTGATTTTTAAAACACCGATCGATAGTTACTGTGGTACAACATGCTGCCAAGCACAAAAATACATTTAAGATATATTTGGAATTCAAAATTTTCAATTAATCGTGTCAAAATGAGTTGCTAAGAGTATCAAAGTAGGCATTAGTAATAATGAAAGGCTTTAAAGAGTGGATGTTTAATCAGTGCTAAAGGGTGAGACCGTATTGCATGTGATAATGGTCTTTAATTATTAGAAGATCAGCTTGGAGATGACCTGAATATCGCATATGATATTGGGCACGTAGGGGAAAAGTAACGATAAATTTCAATAGTAATGGCCTTTTCGGAAATTATTCAAGAAAATAGTTTCCATGGGAGGCAATGATAACTAGTTTCAGACGTTTGAAGCACCATCGTATTAAGTATTAATCGAAACACATTTCATATCCTTGTTTTAATATATATTCATTGTGAAACAAAAAATAAAATATCAATGATACAATCAATAAAATCACTTAAACTCGTTTCACTCCCACAAAAAAACCCTGACATACCAACATAATGTTTGTTATAATAAATTAAAAGTGTGTTGCCTAACATGATCACAAACTGTAATATAACCAAAAGGAAAGGTAAAAAAATTCAAACTAAAACATGAAGAGAATAAATTTATTCATCAAGATGTAATTTGTATTGATGTAACAATGACACAACCAAACTACAACCCTAATTCACAAACAAGAATGAAGACACCATAAGTATTGGCAAGATTGGGGAGATATTGGTAGTGTAATGGCAATAAAATCTGATTAATGCCTATGTATTTGCATAGGCAATTTCTGTGGTGATCTTATTCTTCACAACAAATTGGAGATGGTGAACCTGTTGCAATTATGTTGCAATTAGATCTGGATAACAATCCTTTGTATCTTCATTAGGTTAGACTCTTGATAGTGAACATGTAACATCCCAAAATTTGAGGCCAAAAATTTTGTTTTTAATTTAGTGATTTATAAATTAGTTTTTCAAGACATTGCCAAGATCATGTCAATACATAAAACCATAATATCATGTCTCAAAACCAAATCATCTTGAAGTAACAAAGTATCAGAGTACAATCCCAGAAAACTCTAAGCGATAATCATGTGTGTGTGATGCGCTGCTACACCACTGGCTCCTTCCCCTTAGACGAAGAGGTAGCTGAAACTAAAAACTAAAATTGTAAGCACGAAGCTTAGTGAGTTCCCCCATCATACCACATACCATAAAATCAAATAGAATACATTCTGGGGTGCTGACCTACCCATGTCAAGCCGTTCTGGGGTGCTGACCTACCCTTGTCATGCCATTCTGGGGTGCTGACCTACCCTTGTCAAGCCATTCTAGAGTGCCAACCTACCCTCCGGTCTATCTCAACCGAGCACAGGGACTATTTTACCCCCTACTACTAACACATAGTATCAAATCATAATCATGCTGTCAGACATATATGGGGTGTCCGACCTACCCATTGGTCCTAGCGATCGAATCAGCGACTAGTCCCCCTTCTACTGATACTATATCACATAACATAGCAACTAGCAAACTATCATACTCACATATCTAGCAATCTAGCATACTCACATATCCAACAATAACAGACCAGAAAATTATCACAAAGATAATCATCCCAACTAACAATTACTAGTGGGCTGGCCTTTGTGCCGTAGACCCACTTCTACTGGAAGGTAACTCACCTCAATTGTGACATCCCTATTTTCACGGCCAGAAAAGACCGATTTGTTTATGCTTTGTTTTATAAATCAGAGTGATCGTTTAAAGAAAACGGTTGCGGAATTTGTTCCCAAAATAAAATATGATAACTATTTATCAAAACGTTTCTCAAAGAGAATGTATTTTCATTAAATAATAAAACCTCGGGATGTTATGTTCCGATACAGACCAAAAGCATAAACAATAATATATAGACCTTACAACAGTTATTCATAACTACTGGCCTATAATCCAAAATCTCTCGTCAAGTCCACCAACTTATACTCTTGTGCCATTACCTGTAATGCAAATAAAACTGAGTGGGTCAGGCTTGGGAGCCTGGTGAGCATATAGGGTTTTCAACCCATAATAATACAATTATTATATTCAACCATCAAACAATCAACTCAATTACTCATCCCTATTATGTTTCTTAGGATTTTACCCTAGGAATTCAACTACTCGTCATTCCTTTATTCCTAAGGATTGACCTAAGGAATTTACACAAACTTCCATTGCTACATAAGGCGCATCTGCCAACATTATCCTTTAACCGCATCTGCTATTGTTATGACAATCTCTATTTGGCGCATCTGCCAAGATTATCCTATAAGCGCATCTGCTATTGTTATGACAATCTCTATTTGGCACATCTGCCAAGATTATCCTATATTCACTACTTGGTGCATCTACCATTACTATACTTAAGTGCATCTACTAGTATTATGTCACTTTCTCTTTGGTGCATCTACCAATACTATGCCTGAGCGCATTTGCTAGTATTATGACATTCTCTAATTGGTGCATCTGCCAATATCATTCTTAATCATCTTTCATACATCATCATTTTATCACATACCAACTATCTCATCTACCCATGTTCTACCCAACATATTTGTAGATATGGAATACATATACAGTTTAACTCATTTAAAAACTATATAAAACATTCATTCCATACTCGTCTCAAATAAACAACAATATATAAACACATAGCACGTATTTTATAACAAATACTTCATATTTATGTGTTGGAAGAACGTAACCACACACCCTCCCAAACATATACGTGATACATCCAAACAATACTTTTCACCAACCAACAATAACCCAATTACCCATTCCTGTTATTCTCACTTTATGTCCCTAAAACAACTAACACAAGGGACCTAGTCTAAAAATGTTTCATCGGGGCGACAGCACATGCTTCGGGGGTACCTCAGCAATATAAGTCGAATAAGGCAACCATGAGGGGGATGGAGTACAGCGAATGAACACCCAAGTTCATTAACACCTACAGGTGGCGAACCTGCTAATGTTTCCACAAAACTGTCTAGAATAGCCAGTGGTCGTCATCTAAACTCCGCTAGATGACTAAATCAAACAACAACGAGGCCTCTCATCTGTTTATTACACACCAACTATCTACCCATGTTCTACCCAACATATTAGTAGATAAAATATACATTTTTATACATAGTTTTGAAAACCTGTATAGCATGCTTTAATCAACACATAATCTACATAACAGATGAGGCGCACACACACATAGCACATATCTCATAGAGAATAAATCATATCTATGAGATAGAAGAGAGTGAATACACATTCACATATATATAAACAACAATATACTATACACATAGCACGTATTTTATAGAAAATACTTAATATTTATGTGTTAGAAGATAGTAACTACACACTCACCCAAACATATACTTAATACATCCAGACAATACTTGTATTATACCCGTGTTTATGAAAGGGACTATACACATGATATCTTATCGAATGAACACGTAATTCAAAAATAAATAATCCGTACTCCCGGATCTAAAACTAACCTCTTGATTTGATCCATACTCTCAGATCTAAAACTAATCTCTTGATTTGATCCATACTCTCGGATCTAAAACTAACCTTTTGATCTGATCCATACTCTCGGATCTAAAACTAACCTTTTGATCTGATCCATACATCCAGATCTAAACAAGTTTATCTCTTTATTCTTTTATCTCATGGTCCAACCCATATTTTATCACCTACCAACAACCTCATCTACTCATGTTCTACCCAACATATCTTTAGATACAAAATACGTATATAGTTTAACTCATTAAAACTTATATAATTCACCCGTTCCACAATCATCTCAAATAAACAACAAAATATTATACACGTAACACGGATTTCATAGCAAATATTTAATATTTATGCGTTAGAAGAAAGTGACCACACACTCACTTGATCAGAAGATGATCGGACAGCACTACGACCTGCAGAAGTAGTAATCCTCAGCAGATCTGGAAGATCTCTTCAAAAATCGAACTTCTCGCGGGCAGAGCTTCGGCTCGGGAACCACACTTCTCGGGATCTTCAGGATCTCGGGACTTGCCTCGGGGCTCCAGTATGATACCGGGGCTTCATGGAATTTCTGGGACGCAAATCGATGCAAAACGGGGGAGAGAAGAGAGAAAATAGCAAAAGAACTCGACTGCCCTCGCATCCTATTTATAGGAGGCTGGAGCCTCAGAATACGCGGGGCGTACTGGTTCGAATGCATCATGGCGTTCGTCATCCGAAGCCACTTGCTGCGAATGTCGACACTTCGGAGTACGCGGGGCGTACTCCCTCGGATCAGACCGGTGACTCCTTCGGATAATGCTTCCGAATTTCCTTTTAAATTTAAATACAAAATGATTAATAAACTTCGGAAATTCATATCTTCTTCATACGAACTCCGTTTTCGACATTCTTTATATCCACACGAAGGTGAGACTACGCTCTACAACTTTCGTTTAGACTCCGTCGGCTAATTTTGACTTTTATTTTTATTATTTATTTTTAATAGGCCGCGACAGAAAACTTCGTTATAAATTCATAACTTCTTCGTTTGACGTCCGTTCTCACCTAACTTTTTATCGCTTCGATACCAACAACGAGACCTTCGATCCTCGTTTACATTGCTAAGGCTAAATACCGCTCCAACGAAAATTCACTTTTTCCGTCGCGCTGTGTCGTGCCGGTTCTGTCGCGAAACTTCGACAGGTCATAACTTCTTCGTTATAACTCGGATTTTGGCGTTCTTTATATGCACGGAAACCTCGTGATATATACTACAACTTGGTTAAGATTAATCCTTCTAGATGATCTTCCATCAAAAAGTCATTTTTGACGCTTATTTTCTCTAAATTGACTAGCCCTGATCTACGGGCGTTACAATTATCTCCCTGTTAGGATGATTACGTCCCAGAATCAACAACGAAATAGGACTTGCATAATGATTCCACACGTTATCTCTTCATCCTAGGTAATAACCGTAAATTCTATGTTTCCTCGAAAGAGTATTTAACTCTATGGCTTTCTTGACCGCAGACGATGCCCAATCTTGCATCTGCTTATCGTACTATGTTGTACTTTCAATCGTAACCCTCGAGTTACCAAATAAGTCGTTATTATGGACTCCTTCTTCTTCTCAGGATAAATACTTCCTTTATCCATTGTAACAAACCGATGGGTCGTGTTCTATTGACCTCTCATCGCACAATGCGACGCTTAGACTCGGTCCTTAATAAAGTTAAATTCCAGAATGGAATATACCTTCCTTCATATTCTAATGTGATTTATTCACATTTCAGCATGTAGCATTCTACTTGCAAACTTCTTTTAACAACGAGCGTGACACTATCAATCGCATTAACTTCAACCTTCTGACTTAATTCAGATGTTACATCTAACTTGGTTCCATGAACCACGTAACAAACTCCTCATAGTCGGACTCAATTTAAACATGACCACTAGGGTCGGAACAAGAACCATCTTACTAGTCATCACCGAAACAATGGTAATGACATACAAGAATAAAATGGAATCAATCACTAGCTTCTTGGTAACCTTGTGACTTTCCCTGATCCAAGTGCGAGTCCTGTGCTTCCGGTAGTATATGCATCTACTACCTTTCACACCTACTCATACTCGTCCCAAGTATTGTCCCATAGTCGACCAAGTCACCATACAAGAAAATCACAAAACAATTTAACACATACGAATGTGTCCAAGTAATCATAAACAATTTCCCTAGACTCTAATAGGACTTCTTCATTGCTCAATCTTCAATCATCAACTCTACTTCAACTCGATTGGTGATGAAAATATCAGACGATGAGACAACTTCAAGAACCTCACCAATCGTTCCATCATCCTGCCAATCGAAGGTGTACTTTAGACGTACCGTACTCCTCTAAACGTACTTTTCTTTCATAAGACATATTCTAAAGGCAAGATACCACTCTTACAATATCTTCTGATAGGTGTCATCCACTATCATAAGCCTTCTTCATTTCCTCCATTTACTCAATTTCTCTACGAGTCTTCACCATGACCCCTTGTACATCCAAGCAGACATCCGGTGTACCAAGTGAGAATTTTAAGATAAGAAAGCTTTAATTATGATAAACGTATAAATCTCCTTATCACCCCGAAACGTTTACATGCTAGTTCTAATATCGTAGCCATACGCTTAGAATCCTAAACACATAAGGTTTCCAGATCCGGTTGGCAACAAACCATAGATCCGAACAAATAATAGCATCAATATAGCTATCACACAAAACATTTAGCACATAAAAGCATTTTAGGCATCACTCCTAAAATAAACTAGTGCTTGTGTCAATTTAGGTGTACTACCTAACATATTTTAGACACACTCCTCACAACCATTACTTAGCATTCTAAGTTTAAGTCTAGAAATCCTACAAATTCCTAGTTCGCTTAAACTAATGCTCTGATACCAACTGTGACATCCCCATTTTCACGGCCAGAAAAGACCGCTTTGTTTATGCTTTGTTTTATAAATCAGAGTGATCGTTTAAAGAAAACGGTTGCGGAATTTGTTCCAAAAATAAAATATGATAACTATTTATCAAAACGTTTCTCAAAGAGAATGTATTTTCATTAAATAATAACACCTCGGGTTGTCATGTTCCGATACAGACCAAAAGCATAAACAATAATATATAGACCTTACAACAGTTATTCATAACTACTGGCCTATAATCCAAAATCTCTCGTCAAGTCCACCAACTTACACTCTTGTGCCATTACCTGTAATGCAAATAAAACTGAGTGGGTCAGGCTTGGGAGCCTGGTGAGCATATAGGGTTTTCAACCCAAAATAATACAATTATTATATTCAACCATCAAACAATCAACTCAATTACTCATCCCTATTATGTTTCTTAGGATTTTACCCTAGGAATTCAACTACTCGTCATTCCTTTATTCCTAAGGATTGACCTAAGGAATTTACACAAACTTCCATTGCTACATAAGGCGCATCTGCCAACATTATCCTTTAACCGCATCTGCTATTGTTATGACAATCTCTATTTGGCGCATCTGCCAAGATTATCCTATAAGCGCATCTGCTATTGTTATGACAATCTCTATTTGGCACATCTGCCAAGATTATCCTATATTCACTACTTGGTGCATCTACCATTACTATACTTAAGTGCATCTACTAGTATTATGTCACTTTCTCTTTGGTGCATCTACCAATACTATGCCTGAGCGCATCTGCTAGTATTATGACATTCTCTAATTGGTGCATCTGCCAATATCATTCTTAATCATCTTTCATACATCATCATTTTATCACATACCAACTATCTAATTGTAACGCCCGTAGATCAGGGCTAGTCAATTTAGAGACAATAAGCATCAAAAATGACTTTTTGATGGAAGATCATCTAGAAGGATTAATCTTAACCAAGTTGTAGTATATGTCACGAGGTTTTCGTGCATATAAAGAACGCCAAAATCCGAGTTATAACGAAGAAGTTATGACCTGTCGAAGTTTCGCGACAGAACCGGCACGACACAGCGCGATGTAAAAAGTGAGTTTTCGTTGGAGCGGTATTTAGCCTTAGCAATCTAAACGAGGATCGAAGGTCTTGTTGTTGGTATCGAAGCGATAAAAAGTTAGGCGAGAACGGACGTCAAACGAAGAAGTTATGAATTTATAACGAAGTTTTCTGTCGCGGCCTATTAAAAATAAATAAAAAAATAAAAGTCAAAATTAGCCGTTGGAGTCTAAACAAAAGTTGTAGAGTGTAGTCTCACGTTCGCGTGGATATAAAGAACGTCGCAAACGGAGTTCGTATGAAGAAGATATGAATTTCCGAAGTTTAATAATCATTTTGTATTTAAATTTAAAAGGAAATTCGGAAGCATTATCCGAATGAGTCACCCGTCTGATCCGAGGTACGCGCCGCGTACTCGAGTACGCCTCGCATACTCCGAAGTGTCGACATTCGCAGCAAGTGGCTTCGGATGACGAACGCAATGACGCATTCGGACCAGTACGCCCCGCGTACTCCGAGGCTCCAGCCTCCTATAAATAGGATGCGAGGGCAGTCGAGTTCTTTTGCTATTTTCTCTCTTCTCTCTCCCGTTTTGCATCGATTTGCGTGCCAGAAATACCCCGAAGCCCCGGTATCATACTCGAGCCTCGAGGCAAGTCCCGAGATCCCGAAGATCCCGAGAAGTGCGGTTCCCGAGCCGAAGCTTTGCCCGCGAGAAGTTCGATTTTTGAAGAGATCTTCCAGATCTGCTGAGGATTACTACTTCTGCAAATCGTAGTGTTGTCCGATCATCTTCTGATCAAGTGAGTGTGTGGTCACTTTCTTCTAACGCATAAATATTAAATCTTTGCTATGAAATACGTGTTACATGTATAATATTTTGTTGTTTATTTGAGATGATTGTGGAACGAGTGAATTATATAAGTTTTAATGAGTTAAACTATATACGTATTTTGTATCTAAAGATATGTTGGGTAGAACATGAGTAGATGAGGTTGTTGGTAGGTGATAAAATATGGGTTGGACCATGAGATAAAAGAATAAAGAGATAAACTTGTTTAGATCTGGATGTATGGATCAGATCAAAAGGTTAGTTTTAGATCCGAGAGTATGGATCAGATCAAAAGGTTAGTTTTAGATCCGAGAGTATGGATCAAATCAAGAGATTAGTTTTAGATCTGAGAGTATGGATCAAATCAAGAGGTTAGTTTTAGATCCGGGAGTACGGATTATTTATTTTTGAATTACGTGTTCATTCGATAAGGTATCATGTATATAGTCCCTTTCATAAACACGGGTATAATACAAGTATTGTCTGGATGTATTAAGTATATGTTTGGGTGAGTGTATAGTTACTCTCTTCTAACACATAAATATTAAGTATTTTCTATAAAATACGTGCTATGTGTATAGTATATTTGTTGTTTATATATGTGAATGTGTATTCACTCTCTTCTATCTCATAGATATGATTTATTCTCTATGAGATATGTGCTATGTGTGTGTGCGCCTCATCTGTTATGTAGATTATGTGTTGATTAAAGCATGCTATATAGGTTTTCAAAACTATGTATAAAAATGTATATTTTATCTACTAATATGTTGGGTAGAACATGGGTAGATAGTTGGTGTGTAATAAACAGATGAGAGGCCTCGTTGTTGTTTGATTTAGTCATCTAGCGGAGTTTAGATGACGACCACTGGCTATTCTAGACAGTTTTGTGGAAACATTAGCAGGTTCGCCACCTGTAGGTGTTAATGAACTTGGGTGTTCATTCGTTGTACTCCATCCCCCTCATGGTTGCTTATTTGACTTATATTGCTGAGGTACCCCCGAAGCATGTGTTGTCGCCCCGATGAAACATTCTTAGACTAGGTCCCTTGTGTTAGTTGTTTTAGGGACATAAAGTGGGAATAACAGGAATGGGTAATTGGGTTATTGTTGGTTGGTGAAAAGTATTGTTTGGATGTATCACGTATATGTTTGGGAGGGTGTGTGGTTACGTTCTTCCAACACATAAATATGAAGTATTTGTTATAAAATACGTGTTATGTGTTTATATATTGTTGTTTATTTGAGACGAGTATGGAATGAATGTTTTATATAGTTTTTAAATGAGTTAAACTGTATATGTATTCTATATCTACAAATATGTTGGGTAGAACATGGGTAGATGAGATAGTTGGTATGTGATAAAATGATGATGTATGAAAGATGATTAAGAATGATATTGGCAGATGCACCAATTAGAGAATCTCATAATACTAGCAGATGCGCTCAAGCATAGTATTGGTAGATGCACCAAAGAGAAAGTGACATAATACTAGTAGATGCACTTAAGTATAGTATTGGTAGATGCACCAAGTAGTGAATATAGGATAATCTTGGCAGATACGCCAAATAGAGATTGTCATAACAATAGCAGATGCGCTTATAGGATAATCTTGGCAGATGCGCCAAATAGAGATTGTCATAACAATAGCAGATGCGCTTAAAGGATAATGTTGGCAGATGCGCCTTATGTAGCAATGGAAGTTTGTGCAAATTCCTTAGGTCAATCCTTAGGAATAAAGGAATGACAAGTAGTTGAATTCCTAGGGTAAAATCCTAAGAAACATAATAGGGATGAGTAATTGAGTTGATTGTTTGATGGTTGAATATAATAATTGTATTATTGTGGGTTGAAAACCCTATATGCTCACCAGGCTCCCAAGCCTGAGCCACTCAGTTTTATTTGCATTACAGGTAATGGCACAAGAGTATAAGTTGGTGGACTTGACGAGAGATTTTGGATTATAGGCCAGTAGTTATGAATAACTGTTGTAAGGTCTATATATTATTGTTTATGCTTTTGATCTGTATCGGAACATGACATCCCGAGGTTTTATTATTTAATGAAAATACATTCTCTTTGAGAAACGTTTTGATAAATAGTTATCATATTTTATTTTGGGAACAAATTCCGCAACCGTTTTCTTTAAACGATCACTCTGATTTATAAAACAAAGCATAAACAAATCGGTCTGTTCTGGCCGTGAAAATGGGGATGTCACATCGATCTCGTGTATTGTCTAAACTGTCCTCAGCGTGAAGGTCGGCTCTCCTTGACTCCTCAATCCCTACATGACAACCACCAAATCATCAAACAGAACATACAACCCTAACCCGGGTCAATTCCAAAACCAGTCAAAGTCAACACCCAGTTGACCTGACTCGCCAAGTTGGTATATTAACTCGTCGAGTCCATACCCCATTAACCTGATCCAACCCTGACTTCACTCGTCTTGTCTAGCATGAACTCGACTAGTTCTCCTTCATTCAAACCATCGGGACCATCTTCATCTGACTCACCGAGTTTTATGAATAACTCGTTGAGTCCATCTTCAAAGGTTGAGAGATTGCCTTGGACTCGCTGAGTCTGCTTTAGCACTCGTCTAGTCCCATGATTTCCAGGTCCAAGGCAAACCCCCTAGTAGGCTAAGCGTTCCTTTCACTCAACCAAAACCATACCACGAGATGATTTTAAATGAAAAAGCGTCTGAATCGTTGAGTCACCCAAGTCACTCGCCAAGTCCCTCCTTGTCCAAAACTATACAGTCGATATCAGTGGGTCTTAACACACCAAAACCATACATCTGGCCTCCTAATGTCCATTTTACATGTAAAGTTCCAAACTTGGTATGCATGCAAGGGGTCTTTGGCCCAAAAAAGCCATAAAAGATGGCCTCCAAGGTGCATGGGGTGTTCATGGCAACAAAATGGGCACCTTTGTGCCATAACCCCCCCCCCCCCCCCAATAGACCTGGATCTAAAGCATGCACTGACTTCCAACACTAAATCCCAAATACAACCTCTCTAGGGCTTAGAAAGATGAAGGAAAAGGCCCAAAATCAAGATCTATCAACAAAGCTTCAGCTTTATACCTCCAATAAGCTGAAAATGAGCTCCAAAATCTGGATCTTCTTGTTTCCTCTTGGCCTCACAAGCTCCTTTCCTCTTCTCAACTTTCACAATCCACCAAAAAGCACCAAAATGGCCTTAGAACAAACAAAAATGGCTAGGGTTTCAATAAGATGTCTTCTGGGAGTATATGGGACGATGGAGGCAGAGATAAGGTGTTTAAATAGGGTGCAAACCCTCAATTTAGGGTTTTACCAAAACAGCACCTACTCGCCGAGTCAGTCTTCCGACTCGTCGAGTAGGTCACTTATATTTTCTGCGGATCTCGACTCTACTCGATGAGTTGGGTCTCCAACGCGTCGAGTCCTAGAAAAAAACACAAGAAATGCTTGAATAATAGGCATACCAGGTATCTTGTGTTACAAATCTCCCCCACATATCTTAGACTTCTTCCTTGAAGTCTGCTGCTCGATCCTGAAAACTCTCGGGGTAATGCTCCCTCATCTCGTCCTCCGGCTCCCAGGTCCATTCCGAGCCCTTGCGGTGCTACCACTGCACCTTTACCAGCTCCACCTTCTTGTTCCTCAGATCCCTTGACTTCCTTTCAATGATTGCCACTGGCCACTCGATGTAGTTTAGGCTGTCATCAACTTGAATAACCTCCAAATGCACCATCGCAACTAGGAGACATAAAAAGTGCTATGAATCTGACTGAGTTCGGCTGGCAGATCCAGCCTATATGCCACCTTGCCTACCCGGGCTATAACCCTGAAGGGTCCAATAACCCTGGGGCCCAGCTTGCCTCGCTTCCTGAACCGAATGACGCCATTCCACAACAACACCTTCTGGAGTACCATATCCCCGACCTGAAACTCCAGGTCGGACCATCGCTTGTTGGCATAACTTTTCTGCCGACTCTAAGCAATCTGAAGCCTGCTCTAAACCTGCTGGATCCTTTACGTAGACTTGAGTACCACTTCGGTACTCCCTATGACTCTTTGCCCAACCTCTTTCTAGCATATCGGGGTCCTGCACTTCCTCCTATACAACATCTCAAAAGGAGGATGGTCGATGCTCACATGATAACTATTGTTATAGGAGAACTCAGCCAACAGAATGTAAGTATCCCAACTACCTCCGAAGTCTAAAACATACGCCCACATCATATCTGTCTGGATGGTCCGTTCGCTCTGGCCATCCGTCTACGGGTGAAAGGCAGTGCTAAAGTGTAGTCGAGTACCCAATTCGTCATGAAACTTCTTCCAAAACCTAGAAGTGAACCGCACGTCCCTGTCCGAAATCACTGAAACTGGCACCCCATGCCGCACCACTACCTCCCCGATATAGATATCGGCCAACTTTTCGGCCGAAATACTCTCCTGAATCAGAATAAAATGGGCGCTCTTGGTCAATCGATCCACGATGACCCAAATCGAATTCACTCCTCGTGCGGTCCTGGGAAGCTTCGTAACGAAGTCCATAGTAATATCCTCCCATTTCCACAGCGAGATATCCAACGGTTGGACCTTGTCTTGAGGTCTTTGGTGCTCAGCCTTGACCTTCCTACAGGTCAGGCACCGCTCCACGAACCAAGCTACGTCCCTCTTCATAGATGGCCACCAATAATCAAGAGGAAGATCCCTATACATCTTTGACGCCCCGGGATGGATAGAGAACCTAGATTTGTGCGCCTTTGCCATCAATACCTGGCGCACACCCCCATGATAAGGGACCCACATCCTACGGCAAAGAGTCAACAATTCCCGACTATCATAGTCGAAGTAGGAAACCTGACCCACAATTCGCTCGCTCTTCCGATGTTCCTCCTTCATGGCCTCCTGCCGAGCCTCCCGAATCTGCTCCAACAATGGAGTCACAACTCTCATCCTCAGACAGATGTCCCTGATCGGCACTGCAACGGCTAAGCCCATCGACTACTACATTGGCCTTCCCAGGGTTGTAGAGGATCTTGCAATCATAATCGTTCACCACATCAAGCCACCAATGATGTCTCATATTGAGATTCGGCTGGTCCATGAGATACCTCAGGCTTTTGTGGTCCGTGTAAATGGTACAACGAACCCCATAGAGGTAATGGCGCCAAATATTGAGGGCGAAAAAAACAGCCCCTGGCTCCAAATCGTGTGTCGGATAATTCGCCTCGTGAGGCTTTAGATGCCTCGAAGCGTAAACTATAACATGCTCCATCTACATCAATATCAAGCCCAAACCCGAGATAGACGCATCGCAGTATACAACAAAATCCTCCATGTCCTCCGGCAGGGCTAAGGTTGACACCTCACACAATCTCTGTCTCAATGTCTCAAACGCAGCCTACTACTCAGGCCTAGGGATGAAAGTGGGTCCAAAACCGGACTGGATGGACCCGGACCCGGAAAACCCAGAACCGGTTAACGGGATTTTTTAGAACCGAAAACCGGACCGGTATATAGGAACCGGTTCCGGTTCGGTTCCGGGTAAAGTGGGTCTAGAACCGGAAAACCCGGAAACATCAAAGTGGGTAGGTTGGAACCGGATAAAGTGGGTTTAGACCCAGAAAACCCGGAAAAACCGGAATTTTTTGGTAATTACTTACTACTTAGTGGGTTGAACTTTCAAAATTTTCATATTGATATCCCGACTTTGGGGGATTGTAACTCATTGAATACGTAACCAAAATTAACAAAACTATAGTATAAAATCATGTACAAACTCTAAAATACACTCTGGAAAAATCCGCATGTCAATCCAACTTTAAACGAATGAGATATGCTTGTGTTAATATTTTCACATAATACAAAGTACAAAAACAAATAGCTGAAAAGTTGAAAATTTTCTGTTTTGATATCCCGACTTCGGAGGACTATAAATCATTGAATATTAAACCAAAAATGACAAAATTATAGTCTAAACTCATGTACAAACTGTAAACTAGAAGTTGGAAAAAACCACATGTTAATCCGACTTCAAACGAATTAGATATGTATGTTTTAAAACTTTCATCGAATACAAAAAAACTGAAAAACTAAAAACTTCCAGCTTTGATATCTCGACTTTGGAGGACTGTAAGTCAATAAATATAAAACTAAAAATGACAAACTTATAGTCTAAAATCATGTACAAACTCTAAACTACATGTTGGAAAAAACCGTATGTCAATCGGTTCCGGCCCTAAAAGTGGTTCCGGTTTTTAGACCCAGTTTACCCGGACCCGATGGACCCAAACCCGGATTACCCGGAACCCGGATAAAGCCAATTTTTAAACCCGGAACCGGACCCAGTTCTACATATTCCGGTTCTAACGGTTCCGGTTCCGGTCCGATTCCGGTTCCGGTCCGGTTTTCCGGTTTTAAATCTCATCCCTACTCAGGCCCCCAGCGAAAGACCATGACTTTCCTCGTCAACTAGGTCAGGGGCACGACTATCTTGGAGAAGTCCTGAATGAATCTCCGATAGTAACCTGCCACTCCGAGGAAGCTCAGAATCTCAAATGGAGACCTCAGAACCTCCCACCTCATCACGGCCTCCACCTTGGCCGGATCAACCGAAATCCCGTCCTGGTTGACAAGGTGCCCAAGAAACTGCACATCGCGCTACCAGAACTCAAACTTGGAGAACTTAGCATACAAGCTCTCCCTCCTTAAAGTATCCAATACCTCCTGCAAGTTCTCCTCATGCTGCTCTCGCGTCTTGGAATAAACCAAGATGTCATCAATGAAAACTATCACAGACCGATCCAACATCGGTCTGGACATGCGGTTCATGAGATCCATGAACGCGGCAGGAGCATTCTGAGCTCGAAAGGCATCACCATGAACTCATAGTGGCCATAACGCGTCCGAAACATAGTCTTCTGCACAACCTCCTCTCTGAACCTCATCTGATGATATCCTCAATGCAGATCAATCTTGGAGAACCAAGACGCTCCCAGTAGCTGGTCAAAGAGGTCATCAATCCTTAGGAGTGGGTAACTATTCTTCATCGTTACCTTATTCAGGTCCCGATAGTCTATACACATCCGATGTGACATGTCCTTCTTCTTCACAAATAGAATCGGGGCTCACTAGGGTGAACTGCTCGGTCTAATGAATCCCTTGTCTAACAGCTCCTGCAGGTGTGTAGACAATTCCTACATCTCACGAGGAGCCAACCGATATGGTGCCTTGGCTATCGGAGCCGCACCAGCGACTAGGTCGATCCCGACCTCTACCTGCCTCTCCGGAGGTATCCCAGGCAACTCCTCGGGGAATACATCCGCAAACTCTCATACCACAGGCACATCGCCCATCATCACCTTACTCGCCTCTCAGGTATCCATAACATAGGCGACAAATCCTGTGCAACCCTGCTGAAGGTAGCGCCTAGCTCTCGCTGCTAAACATAAAGCTGGTCCTTGCTGTGGCTTCTCACCCTGAATCACCAGCTCTCCCTCACTTGGGGTCCTGATCCGCACCAATTGCTACGCGCAGTCAATCACTACCCCATTTACGGCTTAGCCAATCCATACCAATAATAACATTGTTCCCCCGCAAAGGTATGGGAACCAGATCTACTAGGTAACGCTCCTCGAATAGCCTCAAGACACAATCTCGGTAGACCTTTGATGCTCTCACTGATGGGTCGTCTGCAATCTTCACCTCTAGAGGGCAATCCAACATGCCTGAAGACTTAGGAAACTTATTGCTAAGCGCAAGAGAGAGAAACGATTGGGTAGCACCCGAATCAAACAATACCTAAACTAGGATACCGTTCACATGGAAAGATCCTAAACGGAGCACATACATAACATATCAGAATCACAACGACATAACAAAAAAGAATAAGAAAGAAATCGTACCTGTCACCACATCGGGTGCATCGTGTGCCTCCTCAGTTGTCAACTGAAATGCTCGGCTCCGCACCATTGGAGCCTCAACCTTGGACTTTCGGCCATCCGTAGCCCATGCTGCTGCTGGGGTCGGTGCCGCCGCTGGCACTACTGTTGTCGCTGCTGTCAATCTAGGGCAGTTGGCCTTCTGATGGCCCCTCTGATTGCAATGGAAGCAAATCAGGTCTGACAGCTGCATTGTGGGGGCGGGCGCAGTACAATCCCTACCAAAGTGCCCCGTCTTGCCGCACTTGTAGCAGCTCGACGATCCCGCTCTACAAGCTCCCTCATGCGGTCTGCCGTATTTCGTTCAGCGACTCTAGCCCGGTTGGACCTTCGACCTAACGTCGGATCCCTTGGGTTTCTTCCCTGAAATCCCTATCACCCGCTCAGTCTCTGCTTTCCTGTTCCTGACGTGCTCCAAATCAATCTCCCTCTCCCGCGCCCTGGCAATCAAGGACTCCAGGGTCAGGAAGGCTGAATAGCTTACATGCTCCTGAATATTAGCCCTCAACATACCATGGTAGCAGGTCTTCCGCATCTCCTCATCCCCCGCATACTGGGGTACTAATAGGGCCATCTCCTTGAACTTGGCGGTGATCTCCGCCACTGTCTCAACCGTCTGCTTCATATCCAAAAAAATCCCCGGACAGCTGCTGAAGCTCCACAGTCGGCGTAAACTCAACCCAGAATTTGGTCACGAAATCTGACGATATCATAGCCTCGATGGTTGTGGCTCCCAGCGAGTCACCAACCGACACCCACCAGTCTCTAGCTCTATCCCTAAGACATCCTGCAGCAAAGCTGACCTTTGATCCTTTCGGGCAGAAGCTCGTCAACTGCGCACACTCAATGTCTGCGATGCATCTCCTTGCAGCAATGGGGTCCTTCACCCCGTGAAAATCGGGCGTACCACTCCCTCTCAAGTCCTTGAAGGACAGTGAGCGCGTACCCACCAGGCCAGACGCCAAATCACTCTTGAATGCTCGGAGGCGATCCTCCATCTGCTCGATAATCGCTTCCTTGATAGACCCAAAAATAACCGGGGTCAACTCAAGGATAGCTCTCGTGATCTTAGATGCGATGAACTCGTGTAGCCCGTCATAAACCTGCTCGGATCCTGCCCCAGAGCAAGATTGATCATGATCCTGTCCCAGCTCCTTAGCCTCCTGCTCCATGTCGTGTGACCACCATACTGAAAATAAACACGTAAACGTCAGGATCATACATACTCCCGAGAGGCCTCACACACTCTCCCGGTTCCTGGTTCCATCTCGACCCTCCTTGAATCGAGTACAAATCCTCTGCTTTCAGTAGTACGGGTCCATACTACCTTCAACATCTATCCGTACTCTCCTCAAGGATTGCCTCAACTTCACCAAGTCCCCTTACCAATATCCCTTTCCATCTGATCTCATCCTAGGATTTCCTAGGGCACCCTCCGACCTACTCTCCACCATCCGTTGCACTAGGAGTCCCTCCTTCCGTTCCCTAACTAGCTCGGAAATACTGTTACATATCCGCTCACTAGTTAGTTAAAGCTAGCTAGGACCCCTTTAGCACAAAGCCAGCAACATTCGTGCATTGAGCATCCACATCAGGCATAACCTAATCAGGCTAACCTATCACTGGCTAAACAGTCCTAGCATACAGCTCATACAACAGGCATTCAAGGCATCTTCCTAGATCCTCAACCCTAATCAAGCATGCAATTCTCAGAATCATATGTCAGGCATACAAGGGATCCTCCTATATCATTAGCCCTAATCTAGCATGCAATTCTCAGAATCAGAAATCATACACATAACATAACAGGTATGGGTATCTTGGGGAAAACTAACTTGAGCTCGGCCGGTCGCACGCATCACACACCTTGTCCTTTCGTAAAATTCTTTAACATAAAATTTTAGAAATTCTTCTCTTAGTCCCTCGGTTTGAGTCCAGACACCCCTAAGGGTGTGTCCAAATTCCTCAAACCAGGGCTCTGATACCAACTTGTAACATCCCAAAATTTGAGGCCAAAAATTTTGTTTTTAATTAAGTGATTTATAAATTAGTTTATCAAAACATTGCCAAGATCATGTCAATACATAAAACCATAATATCATATCTCAAAACCAAATCATCTTGAAGTAACACAATATCATAGTACAATCCCAGAAAACTCTAAGAGGAAATCATGTGTGTGATGCGCCGCTACACCGCCGGCACCTTCCCCTTAGACGAAGAGGTACCTGAAACCAAAAATTAAAACTGTAAGCACAAAGCTTAGTGAGTTCCCCCATCATACCACATACCATATAATCACATAGCATACATACTGCCCGGCAATTCTGGGGCGTCCGTCCTACCCATGTCGAGCCATTATGGGGTGCCGACCTACCCATGTCAAGCCATTCTTGGGTGCTGACCTACCCATGTCAAGCTATTATGGGGTGCTGACCTACTCATGTCATGCCATCCTGGGGTGCTGGCCTGTTGGATTAATGTCTAAGTCCATAACTATAATTGGTAAGACTTTACCTGACCCGGCATGGTCCATTTAGGTTGCATGGCATCATGCACTTGGATAGACTATAATGAGAGAAATAAGACACTTATGGTTATTAATTTATTATAAGTTCTAGTATATTACTAATAAGAATAATAAGATTATTTAATTAGTATTGATCAAGAATTAATCTAGGATTAATTAAGTGATCAAAAGAAGTCTAATTAAATATATGGGTTGATTGTGTAAATCATCCATACTTATATAGTGCGCTAATGCTCTATGGATTATCAAGTTGGGCTAAAACCCATATGATACTTCATGGATGCTCCATGGTATTTTTGTACCCATGGATCAAGGAAATGAAAGGCCATGTCAATTAGGGTTTACATGGTGTAACCCTAAATATATATGCATCTTATTCTTGACCAAAATCGGCCACTAGAGAGCGTAAAAAAAGGGCTAGCCGATTTTCATGAAGTGTAGAATTCTCTCAAGTTATTCCAAGTGTATTTGGTGTTGTGTGAACAATTTTGGGTGTCACACTTGAGGCACTTGGCACTCAAGCTTCATGAAGACTTTCTACATGAAAAAGGTATGTATTCTATCTTGTTATATTCATTGTTTTGTATGCTAGATTAGGATAATACCTTAGATGTTCATATTTGCAAGTATAATAGAGAAAACATAGATCCAAGGTATTTAGGGTTGCATGTACACTTAGGAGTGTTAGAATGCTCAAAACCCAACAGTGGTATCAGAGCCTAGGCTTGTTTTCTTGTTATACTTGCAATAGTAGCTGAAAATCGAGTTTTGATGTTGTCTGCCCAGCAGACTCGCCGAGTCCATGAAGGGACTCGCCAAGTCCAAGGCAAAATGCATCCAACTCACCGAGTTGGTTCGTGCACTCGACGAGTTGGAACCCCAGATAGCATAAATTCGACTTTTTTGGCTGGAATTGGACTAGGAACATTACCCTATGATGTTTTTGAACTTATAAACATGTTCCTGATGTGGTAATGTGTGACAACCCGAAATTTCCATCGTGTACAAACTATATCACTTCAATAGAATTTATAGCAGTCACAGTTAATTTTCAGACTTTTCGCGTAACTTTGAGTAATTCAGGGTTTACACTTCAGGAAATATCAGGAGAGTGGGTGCACTAAGGTTTTGTGCAACACTATTATTCCAACACTCTATTATATTAGAGATCATTTCAGGAATAAAAATATTTTCTGCCAAAAATATCTCAGGACTATAAATAGATTTCTGAACCAAATTCATTCATTATTCTCATTTCCAACTAGAGAAAAACCATTTTCTCTCTCACGGATCTTCGGGTTTTTATACCAAAACGTGAGTAACTCTTTCTAGTAGTGTTAGAAAGCTTATTATGTGCTTATAACATGATTTAGATGGCTAAATCATTAGATCTAGGAGTTTACTCCCCAAGGTGTTCTTGGGAGGTAAACTCCCGAAACCGAGCCTAGATTGTTCCTTGTGTTATGATACTACCCTAGACTCATTTGTATATGTATTTAGGACAAGAAAACAATCAAGAAACACAAACACATGGGAGTTCACGGCCCAAGAGCAATCTTAGGTCGTAAACTCCATTGTAATGGACAAAAGGGTGTTTTTAGGACACCTAAAGCCCTAGACTTTTGCATGGAATTGTTTCCCACTTAATTGAAGGACCAAAGCACATCAAAATCACTTACCAAAGGGAGTTACCGGCCAAGACATGGTTCTTGGGCCATAAACATGAAAGAAGGGCACCAAAGTGTGCCTAATGACTTCATATGCTTGGAATAAAAGCCTAGAAC
Source organism: Lactuca serriola (assembly GCF_051521515.1). Lineage (NCBI taxonomy): Eukaryota > Viridiplantae > Streptophyta > Magnoliopsida > Asterales > Asteraceae > Lactuca > Lactuca serriola. The sequence goes on from NC_136415.1 coordinate 196,422,229, forward strand.
CTATACCACATGTGCAAGAGACTTGAAAGCATCAAAATCACCTCTTGAAGTGAGTTTATGGCCTTGGTAATGCTCCTAGGCCGTAAACACCCATCAAGGGCACCAAAGTGTGCCTAGGGTCCCCAATTTCTTTAAACAAATGTCTAGAACCTATCCTTCAAATGCATGAGGCTTGAAAACAACAAAAACAACACCCCAGGGGAGTTTACAACCGTAAACTCCAAGGGAAATGGCCTTGGGGCCGTAAACTCCTAAATGGAGTGTTTCTATGCCTTAAACCCTTTCAAGAATTGAACCACCAAGTTGGAAGAATTCTAGAAATCATTTGGGACTTCAAAACACACAAATACCCCATGGTTGGGAGTTTACGGCCGTAAACTCAAGAGTTTACAACCGTAAACTCCATGTGTGTTAGTATATGAGGAGTAAACTCATATATGGGGTCCTTTGGAACCCTAAACACAAGTACCTTGTCCCACAATAGCTTAGATGCAATCCTTAGGGCTTAAAACACTTATATAAAGTGTTTATTATGTCTAGGATGTCTTAACATTATCAATTAGTGATTTGAGTCTAACTGAGTGCATATATGTGTGATTATATGTTCATTAGGATCGTAGTGTGTGTACAAGTCCTCGCTTGACACCTAGCCATCCTATACCGTTCAGTTCATCCCAATCACCAACTACAGGTGAGTTCATACCCCTAATCAGTGTTTTAAATGATTTTAAATGCTTTAAATGGGGGGAATACAAGTTGAAACAAACATGTTATTAAATCATTGATATGTATTGTATAACTGTGTTTGTCATTTAACAGATTTCACATACTATAAAATGTGACGCAAGAAATGGTTTTAAATCTTAAAAACACATTGTTATCAAATGTTTTACCTTTAAAATGTAAATTAAAATGACATAAATCATTGTTAATTATTGTTCAAAATCCATAAGATGTCTTACAAAACCATTTTACACTCTTGAACTAATGCATGTACACTTATATTCTTATATATGTATTAATGTTATAGTTTACAACTTTCATTTAGTTTTTCACGCTCTTGAGTAGTAAGAGTGTATAAACCTACTTGAACAACCAATTACCTATCAGTAAATTATCACAGGGATAATTTGGAGATATCAAACAAAATTCCTATTACAAGGAATCACACAAGAGTCAGTTCATTTATGATTCTATACCAGTACATTACTTGATACATGAGTACATTTACATTTGATTACATGATATATGAGTACGTTTACATATTCTTACATGATACATGAACACGCTTACATGATTACCTTTACGTGGATACACTTAACTGTGTACATTAACATGAATACTTGTATCATGAATTGCGAGGATGATTTATTAGTACCTTCTATGTAAATCTTCTTGCATATCCCTAGTACCTTGGGATATCTAGACAGGACCCTATCCCTAGTACCTCGGGATACCTAGATGGGCCTCTATCCCCAGTACCTCGGGATATACGTACGGGACTAACCATTCCGGAACCCATATGTTAGCAATAGTGGGTGATGAACATCTACGGATGCCTACGATTATTATTTATACTAGGAGTACCTTTACAGGGACTAACCATTCCTCCGCCCTGATGCTGCTACAGAGGACAAGTGGACAATCTTCGGATGTTCATTAGGTTATATATGTTATGTTAACCCTAGTACCTCGGGATAACAGTTACATACGTCGTGTTAGCCCTAGTACCTCGGGATAACACTTACATTAGTAACTTTTCCTGTTTACTTTATTTTGTGATACATTCACATAAACGATGAGTTAGACTAAGTACTTTAGTACTAAACATTCGGGTCTTGGTAGAAGACTACATTGTCATAACTAAACATTTGTGTCTTGGTAGAAGACTACATTGTCATAACAAAACATTCGGGTCTTGGTAGAAGACTACATTGTCATAACAAAACATTCGGGTCTTGGTAGAAGACTACATTGTCATAACAAAACATTCGGGTCTTGGTAGAAGACTACATTGTCATAACAAAACATTCGGGTCTTGGTAGAAGAATATATTTCATACTTATAGAAAATAAGGGTTTTTCTAGGGAATTCATACTTACATCAAAATTTTCATTTAAAGGTTTACATGGCCTTCATAACAGATTTTCATAAGCAAGACAACGACACTTAATTTCTTATGAATTCACCAGCTTTAAAGCTGATACTCGCTTTCAAAATAACTTGTATTCTCAAGTCAGCAGTAGACAGGTACAATGGCCAGGTTTTGAGAAGACGGAGCAGACAAGTCTCGTCTTTTATTTTGATTTATAATTTTGGTGTCTTATTACAATGAAAGAACACACATGTATTAAAACTTTACTTATAATGCAATGGATTATGTTGTTGCTTGTTTATTATATTACACTTTTGTGATATTGTACATGACGTCCTCCACCCCTGAACGTTTCCGCCGTTCATGGTTTTGGGGTGTGACATAATGTTCATGCTAATCCAATTTCAAAGATAATTGTCAATAGATTCATGTTTTGTATTAGTTTAAGGTTTAGACTAATTACATGAAAATGTTTGATTTGAATTATCTTGTTCTTATGAGTTGCTTTGATTAATAGAAAAGTTGAGTGAAATAGTTGTTTTCAATCCAAATTAATCTAAGAGTTGATTCTAAAATGTGTTTTTGTAACTTGTCCTCAAGTTATTTGAAAAGTCACATTTAAGTTTCATAAAAGTCATAAAGGTTGGCAAAGGTTACAAAATGAAGAGTTTAGTTCTAATTAAATGGTTTTATGACTCCATAACTTGTCCTCAAGTTATGGAGGACCAAGAGTCTCTTCATTAAATAATAAATAAATAAAAAGTGTAACCTTAATTAATTCCATAAGTTATAAAATAAATAAAAGTTAATTCTTTTATTAGTTTAAAGTCTTCCATAACTTGTCCTCAAGTTATGGAACTTGAAGAGTTTTTGGATTAAAACTACTTTAAACACATAAGTTATGGAATTAATTAGTTCTGAATAGTTTCAAAACTTGCCCTCAAGTTTTGGAATTTGTAAAGTTTTCTCTTATAAATACTTTAATTCCAAGTTAGCCCTTAGAATTTTAAAAGTTAAAATTCAACCCTTATACTTTATAATATTATAAGTTAATAATATTTATATATATGTATAAGAGCAAGTCAGTCTTACCGTTAGTAGGCCTCATTCACGAAGCCGGTCTATAAGGGGAGTATAAGGTTACTGCGTATAAATTGGCAGTTTAATGGGTGTCCACTCTCATCCACCGCTTCCTTGACCGGTGGAGGGTCGTTAGCCGAACGGGTTTGACAGGACTATAATTCTCCCTTCATTAAAAGTATTAATGATAAATACTAAGTAACTAAACTCTTAATATTACCCAATCTTAGTTACTTAGGAAAATGTGAATAAGGTGCTAATCCATGAAATTACACTTTCCACTTTGTTTAAGTCGGTTAGTGGAGCGTGTGTGGTTAACTGGCACACTAACTTGGATTTAACAAGGAAGGAAAAGGGTAACTTAATGTTTATCATAGTATTGATGGAACGTGTGTGGTTAACCAGCACATCGATTGAGGGGTAAACACTTAAGGGTACCAAGTAATTCGCATGGTTACTTCACACCTTGTTTTGTGATCCTTGGCATCCCAGTCACAAAACCTGAAGGGCACACTCGAGATTGAAACATGCCATTGAACAGTTCAATGAGTATCAAAAGATCTAGGAGTTTCAAAACCAATTAAAACCTAATAATACATTTCGTTTATCTTGGTGGAAATTGGTGAATCGTCATTCACCTACCTTCAAATATTTTATAGCCTGGATTACAGCATACCTCTTCCAAGTTATAAAAATATTGTGTTGGGTCCTAGCCTTAATATTTCATATTGGGTGTTATATTAAAGACTTTAGATCAACTATCTTGAATATCTCCCAAAAGATGTCTGGTTTAGACATTTATGATCTTCTCAAATCTCTTGAAACAAGCTTTCCTAAATGAAGATGATGTCCCATAGAAATCATACTTCCTTCACCTCCTCTAATTATTCTCCCTAACCCACAAGCTCTTGAAAAGTTTAAGGTCACTCAAGCCCTATTGGCGAGGAAAGGTCTAGGTGTGGTCACATCTTGGAGATGTAGTCACATATTGACAAGCCGGGAGAGTCGGGTGTCAAAGTCTTGAGAAAGTTGGTGGCTCAATCACTTTCTAGGTCACATAGTGAGTTCCTTTGGGACACCTATGAAATAGACTATGACAAGACCCTTAATGATCTTATCTATTTGCTAAGATCAACTTCCTAAAACTTTATGGACATTGACAATAATGACATTGGATATCTAGTAATGCTCTCTCTTCCCAATGGAAATGGATCGGCCATAGTCAACTAGGTTGACCAAATGGTAAAGAGAAAAGCTAAGTATGTGATCGTCCCATGTACCATTACCAAAGGGTCCATATGTTTATATTGCCAAAGTAAGGGGCATTGGTTGCGAAGCTGCCAATTTACGTAAGGGTGTTAAAGTCAATAAGTTTGACTCTACTTCAGGTAAAGTCCACTATCTAACTCTGCTAAGTTTCTATTCTGAGATTCTTGATATTTGATGTAACTGGGTCACATGTTGATGTTGTAAGAATCAAAGAAAAGTAAAGAAACTTAAAAAAAGAATATGTTGAAACTGATCGCGTAGATACATTTCTATCGCATAGTTTGAAGATTGGATTCTTGAGCTACTTCTTAGGAGTTATGAGATATTGCTTAGGAATAGATAACAACAAGTTTTCATATGGATTGTAAGGATAAGTTCTTCCGTAAAGTTTTTAAAATAAAAGGAAAATTTTGATTTTATTTATTTTAAAATATCCTTACAATGGCATCTGTGGAAATTTTTGTTGCTTATATGATTCCATTAATAGCAAGAGTGGAAATATGAAATTGATTCTTTCATTTGTGGTAATGTCTAAATTTACCAAATAAGGAAAGATTCTCATCACCCAAGTTTCAATTGGACCGGAACTTGAAATCATGGAAGTTGTATAGCATGATGAATGAGAACTTTCAAGTATTGGAAAATTAAGACTAATTACTTGTTCACACGGATGTGTGAGTCAAGTGAAGGACTAAGGGATCGAGTACACATTCTTGTACACTGGTCAAGTGCACCACAAAAGATCGATAAGACTATTCGTCATAGTTTACTAAAGCTCAGTAAATATGATTATACTTACAAGCTTAAGTGTAATTCTGAGACATTGGAAAAGGTTCCAATGTAAGGCAGAGCGAATAAGAATAATCAACTTAGATAGAAAGATAAAAGTTTCTCAAGTATGAAAAGATGGGAGAGTACTTTAGTATCAGTTTTGTGATCATCTTATTGATTAAGAAACCATAGCACAATTATTTCTCTAAGGGAATCTTAGTGCATTCTTATGACTAAGAAGATCAATCTTGAATTGTTGAAATGGTTAAATCAAGAAGATGAGTCATATTTCGTTCCAATATAAATCTTAGAGTCATAATCCAAGATTGTAACTTGAGTGACATGTCTTAGAGAAGGTTTAAAACACTTGTCAAATGTAAGAGTAAAATTTGTCTACTCTTGTACATTTGAAATTGGTAAGTTGTGATGTTTTGGACAAAACAAATACCAACTAAGCCCAATTGTGTGAAGTGTTTGTCTTGATTAGAATCCACACTATCTCTTGAATATCTGACAAGAAAGTCTTATATGTCAAGAGGATAGTGGGAGTCTTAAAGGTCTTGAAAGTCTCAAGAACTAATCAAGAATAAAACCTGAAGTTCTTCACTAGCACACGACTTGAGGTTTATAACCTATCGTGTTGACATATTTTGTGCCCATTCCAGTTAAAGCTGGCTTTACATATGAGTTCTTAGAGTTCTAAATTTGTTGCACAACTTGGAAGCAATGGCAGGCCCTTGAGCTGCCAAGTGGCAAGAAATTAAGATTGAGTTCAGTCCATATGAGTTTGGATTTGTCATTATCCTTGTGTTGTGACTATGGTTTTGACAATTCACATGGATAAGAACACATACACCAGTAAATCTAAGTGTCATAAGGTTTCTCTCCAATTCATGAAAATGATGGTGAGGAAACACTTTCACTAAGTAGATTTTAGCTAGATAGCAATTGTAATATTTGCATTCTCAAAGTCATTAGTGGAGCGTGTGTGGTTTACCGGCACACTAACTTGGACTTATGAGAAGTGGCAAAAAGGTCTATCCATTATGATTATGGCATCCCTCTTCATAATTGTTTAGACACACAAGTGAGCTATCTAAAAGAGGTCTATGATTTTGATAAAGTTTTATCAAAACAATCTAGTATCAGAAATCTGAACTTTGGTAAGAAAGTCAGCTAATTTCTGAGTACATGTCAAAGCTAGTGGGAGCATAAGTGTTGTGCTAATAATCATCATGTTAGTGGGAGCATGATAATTATGATAAAGCTTGCAAGTTAGCAATGTTAATTATAGAAAACAAAAGGTTTCAATTGGGAAAAAGTTGTTTTGCTATAATTAAGGGAGAGGAAATTATACTTTATCTCAAATCTATAAGCTTAGATCGTGAGGTTTTAATCATTTAGTCAAGGATATATATATATATATATATATATATATATATATATATGAATTTCATGTTGGAATGGCTCAACATAAGGAAAATCATTATATGGGTCCATTATTTGCGTTCTAAAATTCAATTATGATTACGGCATCCCTTTTCATAATCTGAATTATGAGAACTTGGCAAATAGAAATGGAAATGTTATAGCAAAAGACTGGTTTAGTCTTTATGTGAGACATCATGAATCGTGTCCCATATGCTTCGGATATAGGATCGATTACATGTGCTATATTCATCCATTCTAAAACTTTCCAAATGCTTAGGGCATTAAGAAGTGAAAATGACTAGAATTGGATATGACTAAAAGGATTAATCAATTGTCGAGGACAATCTAAGGTTTACCAAAGATTGGTTGCTCAAGGACAGTTGGAAGTATAGTGATAATTCTGGAAGGACCATATTGACATAATTTGTAAGGAGGCAAGTCTTATTTAGAAGTGATAGTCAAAATGGAATCTGGAAATGTTTCAAAGTTAGAATTTTCAATTTGTGTAAGATTAAGGGAACTTAATGCAAGAAGGATGTTTCCAAGGAGTTGATCTCCTTTGGAATACTGTGTAATGTTTGTTGTCAAGTCCTTGTGACTTTGTGCATAATCATTACAAGAAGATCAATGCATATAAGTTTAGAATCTAACAGATTTCGGTAAGTGGCATGAATTTGGAATTCTTGCATTTGCAGTAAGGATTTGGGACTGTGAAAGAGGATCATTGGAGTTATGTTCAATTGATCTAATTCACAAAGTGAAGATCATAGACAAACATAGTATGCATACTTGGTGTATGACATGACTAGTTTTTAGAAAAGCATAGGGTACATGCTTGGAGCATGGGACTACTATTGTTTTAAATTCAAGAATAAAGTTGATAGCTGAAACAGTATACAATGAATAATGTGTAATCATATGGTGATAAATAAAAGGTGTTTTATTTATATTCATAAGTTCTGAGACCATATTAGATTCAATTATTCTTGTGTTTCATTTTGCATGTTTTGACTTCCCGAATAAACTAGGTTATTCTTCCAGAATGACTAAGTTATTCAAACCATCCACAGTTGGTCATATGTTGGAAGTAGATACAAATTAAGACTGTCATGGGTTGGCTTGTAGAGGTCTAAGGTGTTGGACAAAGGGCTACAACACTCATGAGTGCTCATAAGTTCTGAGTATTGGATTCAACCCGCGCTCATTGGAATCACTTCATGGATTTTATCACGAGTGATCATGAGACGATAATATCTTATACTCTTCAAACCTAGAGATATGATTTGTTACTATGAGTTGATAGTACATTGATTGCACGAAAACGCATTGGTAACTCGATGTTATAAAACGTGCCTTTGTGTATGATTCAACAAGTAGTAGAACAAGCCATATGAGTCGAAGTTTATCCATTCCTTTTACCTTCGGGATAAAAGCGATATCTGTAAGCCCCTCGATGATTTGATGATGACAAATGGAAGTGCTCGGCCGGGCCAGGACTGATTTGATTTGTTCAAATAGTCAGTCGTTATAAATCGGAAATCGGGAAACAACAAATGGACAGAGAGAATGATTATAATCCATGTCTTAGTCCATATGATATCTAGAATGGAGGAATATATGATCCCTTATCTAATGGACAAGTTATTGACAAAGGTCAAACTTCATCTACAAGGTCAGAGTTCGACAGAAGATTTTGAGAGCTACGATTGTTGATCGGTTCCTAAAGTCATACGCAATAATAGTTTTAGACTTATCCAAGTGGGAGACTATTGGATTAATGTCGAAGTCCATAACTATAATTGGTAAGACTTGACCCGACCCGGCATGGTCCATTTGGGTTGCATGGCATCATGCACTTGGATAGACTATAATGAGAGAAATAAGACACTTATGGTTATTAATATATTATAAGTTCTAGTATATTAATAATAAGAATAATAAGATTATTTAATTAGTATTGATCAAGAATTAATCTAGGATTAATTAGGTGATCAAAAGAAGAATAATTAAATATATGGGTTAATTGTGTAAATCATCCATACTTATATAGTGGACTAATGCTCCATGGATTATCTAGTTGGGCTAAAACCCATATGATACTTCATGGATGCTCCATGGTGTTTTTGTACCCATGGATCATGGAAATAAAAGGCCATGTCAATTAGGGTTTACATGGTGTAACCCTAACTATATATGCATCTTATTCTTGATCAAAATCGGCCACTAGAGAGAGTAAAAAAAGGGCTAGCCGATTTTCATGAAGTGTAGAATTCTCTAAAGTTATTCCAAGTGTATTTGGTGTTGTATGAACCATTTCAGGTGTCACACTTGAGGCACTTGGCACTCACGCTTCATGAAGACTTTCTACATGAAAAAGGTATGTATACTATCTTGTTATATTCATTGTTTTGTATGCTAGATTAGGATAATACCTTGGATGTTCATATTTGCATGTATAATAGAGAAAACATAGATCCAAGGTATTTACGGTTGCATGTACACTTAGGAGTGTTAGAATGCTCAAAACCCAACATGACCTACCCATGTCAAGCCATTCCAGGGTGCCGACCTACCCTCCGGTCTAACTCAACCGAACATGGGGACTATTTCACCCCCTACTACTAACACATAATATCATATCATAATCATGATGTCAGACATATCTGGGGTGTCTGACCTACCTATTGGTCCTAGCGACTGAATTGGGGACTAGTCCCCCTTCTACTGATACTATCTCACATAACATAACAACTAGCAAACTAGCATACTCACATATCTAGCAATCTGGCATACTCATATATCTTGCAATCTAGCATCATCCCAACTAACAATTACTAGTGGGTCGGCCTTGGTGTCGTACACCCACTTCCACTGGAAGGTAACTCACCTCGATGTCGTGTAGTGTCTAAACTTTCCTCGGCATGAAAGTCGGCTCTCCTCGACTCCTCAATCCCTACACGACAACCCCCAAATCATCAAACAGAACATACAACCCTAACTCGGGTCAATACCAAAACCAGACAAATTCAACATTGGTCAATGTCAACACCCAGTTAACCTGCTCGTCGAGTTGGTCTACCACTTGTCGATTCCATACCCCATTAACACGATCCAACCCTGAATTCACTCGTCGAGTCTAGCAAGAACTAGATGGGTTCTCCTTCATTTAAACCATCAGGACCATCTTCATCCAACTCGCCAAGTTGTATGAACAACTCGTCGAGTCCATCTTCAAAGGTTGGGAATTGCCTTGGATTCGTCGGTCTGTTCTAGCGCTCGTCGAGTCCCATGACTTCCAGGTCCAAGGCAAACGCCCTAGCAGGCTAAGCGTTCCTTTCACTCAACCAAAACCATTCCATAAGACGTTTTTGGGGGAAAAACGTCTCGACTCGCTGAGTCCCTCCTTGTCCAAAACTATACAGTTAATTTCAGTGTGGCTTAATACATCAAAACCATAGATATGGCCTCCTAATGTCCATTTTACATGTAAATTTCCAAACTTGGTACGCAGGCAAGGGGTCTTTGGCCCAAAAAGCCATAAAAGATGGCCTCCAAGGTGCATGGGGTGTTCAGGGCAACAAAATGGGCACCTTTATGCCATAAAACCCCCTAATAGATCTGGATCTAAAGCATACACTGACTTCCAACACTAGATCTCGAATACAACCTCTCTAGGGCTTAGAAAGATGAAGGAAAAGGCCCAAATTCAAGATCTATAGACAAAGGTTCAGCTTCATACCTCCAATAAGCTGAAAATGAGCTCCAAACTTTGGATCTTCTTATTTCCCCTTGGCCTCACAAGCTCCTTTCCTCCTCTCAAGCTTCACAATCCAACAAAAAGCACCAAAATGGCCTTAGAACACACAAAAATGGCTAGGGATTCGATAAGATGTCTTATGGGAGTATATGGGACGATGGAGGCTGAGATAAGGTGTTTAAATAGGGTGCAAACCCTTAATTTAGGGTTTTACCAAAACATCACCTACTTGCCGAGTCAGTCTTCCGACTCGTCAAGTAGGTCACTTAAACTTTCCGCGGATCTCGACTCTACTCGACGAGTTGGGCCTCCAAGTCGTCGAGTCCCAGAGAAAAACACAAGAAATGCTTGAATAATAGGCATACCAGGTATCAGGTGTTACAGTACATCAGCCAAAAGAAACATCATTGCAACAACTATAGCAAGAATAGATCTAGTGTTCCCCATTTTACTAAACTTTTGATGAAAACTTAGAAGATATCAGTATAAATATTAAGAAACTTGGTTTCTTGTTACATTTATTGTGGTATATATATATATATATATATATATATATATATATATACTATTAGAAATTAATAATCAAAACAAACAATCTTTTAAAGTATGGAAGGGATTATACTGTAACGCAAAAGAAATTTATTGAGGTAATTAAGAATTTTGATAATATAACACAAAATTTATATTAGTTGTTTTTAGTCAAACCATAATGGAAGAGCTTAGTCTAGTTCGGTGAATAAAAAGGTTTGGTTTTCTTTTTTACAAAAAATTCAAATGGATTCTTGCTAGAAATATGCAAGGGTATGTAAATAATTTTATAATGTTAACTTAAGTTGTAAAAAGCTTTGTGAGTTTGTTCAATCCCATAGTGGTATTTGATCAACTGAAATTGCATTTGTTTGGTTAATGGATTTCAAAAAAATTTAGAGTAATTGTAATTTAAATTTCAATAGAAATTCTGTTTGGTTGATAAAATCAAACGAATTAGAGTTGTTTAGATATATCATTAATTTTCGCATCCGAAAGAATTTGCAATTATTTGGCTAAAGAAAAAGATTTTAGATTTCACTTCTTAAGTTTTCTATAAAGACAAAAATTTCATCCCATCTTCTCTTTGTTTTATTCACAATTCATCAAATTAAAACAAATTATCATCATCTCACTGAACAAACACCCTGACCCCCTATTTAGCCAACCACATAAAACCACAAACCCACAAACCTGACCTCAACATACATGGAGATGCACACTACATCCAAAAGAACATATCGACGTCCACACCTAACCAACCCCTACACCTACACCTATACCCACATGCACACGCCTACCCTACACATACCCTATATACATCTCGCTCTAACACCAACAACGACACCATAACATAACATATGAATACCAAGGCTACTCTTTTTGTATGCACCTAACTTGGCAATGGTTTTCAACTTATAAAAGGATTAATATGTACAAGATCTTGATGGGAATTAATAAAACGAAAAAGGTGAATTGCATCGATTCAATGAAAATATCGATACACGATATGATCATACAAAAACCAAGGTTACAAAAGTCCTTAGGCAATAGTCGGGTGATCACCTGTTGTCAGGGGACTAAAAAGAGTTTAAATATTTAAGTAACTAAAAATCAAAATGTTTTGATTAATAGATGACATTTTTGAAAATTTTAGTCACTAACGATTATTAAAAGTTTGACTAATTAAAACTTATTTTGAAAAGTTTGATCGAATGATTTTTAGTGCATCTTGGACCGGCAAGGATCAACTCTAATTTATAAGAACAATTGGCACTAATCATAGACAATAAGATCCCATCAAATGCCTTGGTGGCTTCTCATGCTCAATTTTACAACACTGATCGATATTCACTGTGATACAACATGTTCCTAAGCACAAAAACACATTTTAGATATATTTGGAATTTATATGGTTGCTAGGTGTATCAAAGTAGGCATAAGTAATAATGAAAGGCTTTAAAGAGTGGATGTTTAATAATAGCTAAAGGGTGAGACCGTATTGCACCCGATAACGGTCTCCGTATATTAGAATATCAGCTTGGGATGACCTGAATTTTGCATATGATATTGTGCACGTCGGCTAAAAGTAATCATAAAATTTAATAGTAATGGCCTTTTAGGAAACTATTCAAGAAAATAGTTTCCATGGGAAGCAATGTGAACTTGTTTTAGACATTTGAAGCATCATGGTATTTACTATTAACTAAAACACATTTCATTTCCATGTTTTAACATATATTCAATGTGAAATGAAAACTAAAGTGTTAATGATACGGCCAATAAAATAACCTAAACTCACTTCACTCACACAACGTAAACCCTGACAAACCAACGTATTATTTGTTATAATAAATTACAAGTGTCCTGTATAACATGATCACAAACACTAATATAATCAAAATGAAAGGTAAAAAAAGTTCAAATTAAAAAATGAAGAGAATAAATTTATTCATCAAGATGTAATTTGTATTGATGTAACATTGACACCACCAAGCTACAACCTTAATTCACAAACAAGAAAGAATACGCCACAAGTATTGGCAAGATTGGGGAGATATTGGTAGTGTGGTGGCGATATCATCTGACTAATGTCTATGTATTTGCATAGGAAATTTCTATGGTGATCTTACTCTTCATAACAAATTGGAGATGGTGAAACTTTTGCAATTAGAGCTGGATAACAATCATTTATATCTTCATTGGAATTACAGTCTTGAGCGTGAACATCAGCCAAAAAAAGGTGTGGTTTTCTTTTTTACAAAAAATTCAAACTAATTCCTGCTAGAAATATTGAAAGGGTATGTAAGTAATTTTATAATGTTAACTTAAAGTGTATAAAACTTTATGAGTTTTTTCAATCCCAAAGTGGTATTTGATGAAGTGAAATTGGGTTTGTTTGGTTAATGGATTTCAAACAAATTTAGAGTAATTGTAATTTAAATTTCAACAGAAAATTTGTTTGGTTGACATAATTGAACGAATTAGAGTTCTTTAGATATATCATTAATTTTCTCATCCAAAAGAATTTACCATTATTTAGCTAAAAAATATTAGATTTCACTTCTTATGTTTTCTATAAAGATAAATATGTCATCCCAAATTCTCTTTGTTTTATTCATAAATCATCAAATCAAAACAAATTATCTTCATCACTCTCAACAAACACCCTGACCGCCTATTTAGCCAACCACACACCACCAAAACCCATGGACCCGACCTCAGCCTACATCGACATGTACGCTACATCCATAATAATATATCGATGTCCACGCCTAACGTACCCCTACACCCACACATATACCCTCATGCACACACCAAACCTATACCCACCCTATATACATCCTACTCTAACACCAACAACGACACCATAATATAACATATGGATACCCAGGCTACTCTTTTTTTATGCACCTAACTTGGCAATGGTTTTCAACTTATAAAAAGATTAATATGTACAAGATCTTGATGGGAATTAATAAAACCAATAATGTGATTGGCATCGGTTCAATGAACATATCGATACACGATATGATCATACAAACACAAAGGTTACAAAAGTCCTTAGGCCGTAGTCGGCCGGTCACCTCTTGTCAAGGGACTAACAAGTGTTTAAATATTTAAGAAATTAAAAATCAAAATATTTTGTCTAATAGATGACATTTTTTATAATTTTATTTACTAACGATTATTATAGGTTTGACTAATTAAGTACTTATTTTGAAAATTTGATCAAATGCTCTTTAGTTCATCTTGGACTGGCAAGGATCGGCTCTAATTTATAAGAACAATTAGCACTAATCATAGACAATTAGATCCCATTAAACGCCATGGTCACCGGTAATGTTGAATTTTACAACACTGATCGATAGTCACTGTGGTACAACATGTTCCTAAGCATAAAAATACATCTCAGATTTATTTTGAATTCAAATGGTTTCAAGTACTCATGTCAAAATGAGTTGCTAAATGTATCAAATTCCAACATACAATGGGCCTAGCCTGACATATCATGTGAGAATCATAAAGATAACTAGCATATAACATAGGGTACAGTGAGGAGACGCACCTGACTCACTGTGCCGATTAAAACCTCGCACAACGCCGCACCAATCAAAACCAACAGCTCTCATGGAAAAAAATAGAGATTGACCAAGAAGTCAACCCATACCAAAATTGAACCGTCAAAGTCGATGGCCAAAGTTGACTTTAGCTAAGCACCACGTCGTGGCCTTCCTTGGCTATGTCGTGGCCTTCACCTAGCCAAACATAGGGGAAACTCCCAGTCACCACGTTGTGGCAACCTATGGCGATATTGTGGGCTCTGGGTTTCTAGCATCTTAATGGATTAACATGTTTTCCTCGATTCCAAAACACCAAAGCTCAGATCTGGTCCAAACTATGGTCTAAATGAATAAAGTTTTAACCTTTATCCAGTAAGATACCCAAAGAGATCACTAGGTCCAAAAATCCAAAATCCATAATGTCTTAACCATTAAGCCCTTGCTCCGAAAAAGCCCTTAACCCCAACTCTTCCAGAAGCTAAACGGGGGGTACCAAAGGTCCATAAATATGATTACTTGATGGACATGCATGCTCCATGCATGTCCTGAACTCAACTTAGGTCAAATGGAAAGAAAATGACCTAAAACTCATGCAAAAATCACAAAGCACAACCAGACTTCAGATCCATAAGATATGAGGCTTAAGGGACACTAGAAAGCAATAAAGTTGCCAACTTTATTCCATCCATTCACTCAAATCAACTCTATGAACTAAAAATGGACCAAAACATCCTAGATCTAAGAGAATAACTCAAAAGGTAGAGACTTGGATCCTTCCAAATGGTCTAAAAGATGATATCGAAGATGATAAGGTGTTGCTTGATTGATCCTTGCACCAATTCTAGCTCACTTCCTTTCAAATGCACCAAAACCACCCAAAATGAGCCAAAACCACGAATAGGGAAAGGATTATGGTTTTTCTGAGGTTGAGAGGGATAGAGTCCGAGAAATGAACCCTAGAATCCAGTTAGAGGGACTTAAATATAAATGGAACCCTAAAAGAGTAATGTGCTTGGGCCTTATCAGTTTCCACATTGTGGCCTTCCTTGGCCACATCATGGTGGTCCAAAAATCACTTGACCAATTAACCATTTCCATGTCGTGGCCTTCCTTGGCCACGTCATGGCACAAAGTTTCCTTTAAAACTCCATCTTAAGTCCTTGATACAAATAAGTTTAACTAATATGGACATAGGTGTTATAACTCTCCCCCACTTAAATTAGATTTCCTCCACTAAATCCCTAACTACCTTCCAGATATGCTTGACAACCTAGACGGTACTCTCACAACCCCGATACGGATTGAGAAGTTGACTTATACATATAACAACCATCCAAAACTATAATCAAACCCATTCTTAGAATGAGTTATGTTCCCTGATGATGAATGGATCCTTGATCGACTAGCTTTAACCACTGAAGAATAACCAACACTACTCTGCCCGAAATCCCAAAATCCAATACCTTGTCCGACTTCCCAACATACAAAGCCATTCTGAAACACAGCCAAATACGAATCTACTTCACGAACCAATCGAATGAAACCCCCCTTCTAATCCTGAATTATCAAGTCGATAACATTGGAAAACAATATCCCTAACCATTCATCACTGTTGAATCCTTTTATTTGAGATCAAAGGTGACTCCAAACACAAGTTTCACCCATTTGCCCACCCAGTACATAACACATAACCAAAATCTTCCGATTCCATGGTAACCTTCCACAATCGAGATATCAAATCCCTAATAGACATCCTTTTCTCACACCTGGTCCCTAAACCAGGCTCCTACCAAGAGTCTAACGGATAAGGGATACCCTAGCCTACACATAACACAAGTACCAATCTATGAGCACAGAGTCATCCCACTCTAAACATGATCCAATACCTTGCTCCAACCAATTTCCACCAGGTCTCACCCACTCTTATCACAACCATACGGGCCTAGACCATGGGTCTCATCCAGTCTACACAATCGAGCGGGCTTCGCCTACGGGTCTTACCTAATCGAGATCTATATAGGCCTAACCTCACTTTATATCCAACAATCCTCATGCCAAACAAAGAGTAATCCTCCGACAGTACTATCTGCCTCAACCCAGACATCAGTTGATCCTCATTAAGCCTGACGACCACCCGTACCATGGCCTGCCTTATTTTGGTGAATGATATGACTACATCTCAGACTTACAACACTTCCCCGATAGCCTATCATCCCTGTGTATGCTACGGCTACCCCCACAGTCTAACAAAACTCCCTTATCAGCTATGAGCACAACCCATAGTCTTGTTTTCCATCTACCATGCCAACCCACGATTAAGAACAAGACAAAACCACATTTAATTCATCCTAATCAGGTGTTCATGTCATGATTCAAACCCCAAAGCCTTAAATAGACAAGAAACTGCAGGGAGGCTCTAACACAACCCTCAACTTGGATCCAACCTGGTATCTGTTATGAATATTAACGAATGCACCAACTTATCACTGGAAGTTCTGAACCCCCAACCTTGTGAAACCTCTAACCAGATTGCTACTTGAACCGACTTCCTTCTTGACTAAAATGGGGAACTCTTCCTGGTTCCACTCCTAAGTCTATTGTTGGAATAGTGTCCAAGGTCATTAACTATTGGTAATATTTCTAATAATGGCAGGGTCCATTTGGGTTGTCATCAAGACCTAAATTGAGTAGAATAAATAAAGGAGAAATTAGTTTATTAATTATTATGGTTAATAATTAATTAGAAACTAATTAGAAATATATTTTGGGAATTAATTAACAGATTAATTAATTTAAGGGTTGAATGTTCATTAATCGATAGTTGGTTAATCAGGAATGTTCCAGAACCTTATGGAAATAGGGTTGGATGAAAATCACTCCATCCCACATGGGAAAGGAGTGAAATTTCGTGGTTAGGCCTCCATCCCACATGGGAAGAAGTACTAAACCCTAGGAGGCATCCAAGGCTATAAATATGCCCTTAGGGATTTCATTCCTCCTTGCACCTTCACTTGAAGTCTTCACCAACCCTTCTTCCCACCCCCCCCCCCTCTTAGGGACGATTTCTAACCCCTTTGGGTTTGTGAAATTGACCCTTCTCCTAGTTATTTTTATTCTACTCTTTGGTGTCATTGGGTGTGATACCATTAGAGGGATTCTGGTTTGGATCCTTTCAACCAGGCAACTTCATGGAGGTTCAAGATCTCAAGCATGGAGATCAAGAGCTACATAAGAGGTATGCTTTCTTACTTATTGTGACAACCCGAAATATCCATTTGTACGAACAATATCTATTCAATAGAAGCCAATCTAATTTCAGTGATTTTCATACTTTTTCGAACAAGTTTGTGTACATTAGGGTTTACACTTTAGGAGATATCAGGAGAGTGGATGCTCCTAGGTTTGTGAAATTTGAACATTTCAAGTTTCATAATGTTACAGTCCAAGTTCGAGAATAAAAATATTTTCTGTCAAAATATTTCAGGACTATAAATAGTTTTCTGAATTAAATTAATTCATTATTCACAATTCCAACTAGAGAAAAGCCATTTTCTCTATGACAGATCTTCGGGTTTTTATCCCAAATTGTGAGTAACTCTTTCTAGTAGTGTTAGAATACATATTAGATGCTTATAACATGATTTAGATGGCTAAATCATTAGATCTAGGAGTTTACTCCCCAAGGTGTTCTTGGGCGGTAAACTCCCGAAGCGAAGCCAAAACCGACACTTGTGCTATGATAAAGCCTTAGAACATTAGGTATGCATGTTAGGGACAAGAAAACACACACAAATCCACCCAAGATTGGGAGTTTACGGCCCAGAACTCTCTTAGGCCGTAAACTCCATTTCCTAACACTAAATGGTGATTTGAGGACTTAAGGACTTTAAGGCTTGCATCTAGGTTATTTTCCCAAGTAGTGTAAGGTCTTAAGCACATCAAATGACACAAATGAAAGTTAGTTTACGGCCCAAGTGAAGCTTAGGCCGTAAACTCCATATAAATGGACATAAAGGGTGTTTTCATGACACTTAAAGCACTAGACCTTTACAAGAAATTGTACCCACTTAATGGAAGGACCAAACCACACCAAAATCACTTAAACCAAGTGAGTTTACGGCCAAGACATGGTTCTTGGGCCGTAAACTCCTAAAAAGGGCACTAAGGTGTGCCTAATGCCTTCATATACTAGGAATAAAAGCCTAGAACATATCCCACAAGTGCAAGAGGCTTGAAAGCAACAAAGGAAACACCCCAAGGGAGTTTACGGCCGTAAACTCCAAGGGGAAATGGCCTTGAGGCCGTAAACTCCTATTTAGAGTACTTCTATACCTTAAACCCTTCCAAGGACTTAGCCACTAAGTTAGGATAATTCTAGAAAGCATTTGGGTATTCAAAACACGCCAAACACACATGTTTGGGAGTTTACGGCCATAAACTCAAGAGTTTACCACCGTAAACTCCATGTGTGATGGTTTATGGAGAGTAAACTCTGATGTAGGGTCCTTTGGAAACGTAAACTCAAGTACCATGTCCCACAATAGCTTAGATGAAGTCCTTACGGCTTAAAACACTTATATAAAGTGTTAACTATATCTAGGATGTTTTAAACATTATCAATTAGTCTTTTGAGTCTAATTGAGTGCATATATGTGTGATTATATGCTCATTAGGATCGTAGTGTGTGCATAAGTCCTCGCTTGACACCTAGCAATCCGATACCGTCTAATTCATCCCAATCACCAACTACAGGTGAGTTCCTACCCCTAATCAATGTTTTAAATGATTTTAAATGCTTTAAATGGGGGGGGGAATACAAGTAGAAACAAACATGTTATTAAATCATTGATATGTATTTTATAACTGTGTTTGTCATTTAACAGATTTCACATGCTACAAAATGTGATGCATGAAATGGTTTTACATCTTAAAAGCACATTGTTACCAAATGTTTTACTTTTGAAATGTTTATTCAAATGACATCAAGTCATTGTTAATTATTGTTCAAAACCCATAAGATGTTACCAAATGTTTTACTTTTGAAATGTTTATTCAAATGACATCAAGTCATTGTTAATTATTGTTCAAAACCCATAAGATGTCTTACAAAACCATTTTACATTCTTGAACTAAACTATGCATATACACTTATATTCTTATATATGTATTGATGTTATAGTTTGCATCTTTCATTTAGTTTCTCACACCCTTGAGTAGTAAGAGTGTGTAAACTTACATGATCAACTAGTTATATTACAGTAGATAATCATAGGGATAATGGGAAGATATCAAATATTACTTCTATTACAAGGAGTCACACAAGAGTCAGTTCATTCATGAGTCTATACTAGTACATTACCTGATACATGAGTACTTACAGATGTTTACTTGATACATGAATATGTTTACATATACTTACCTATTACATGGACACACATACATGAACACCATACAGGAACACTTTTACATAGGTGCATTATCCTGTATTCACTTACCTGGATACTTGTACGTAGGACTATGAGGATGATTTAGTAGTACTTACTGTGTAAATTGTCTTTCCTATCCCGGTTCAATGGGAATAACTAGACGGGACTTACCATTCCAAACCCCATTGTTTAGCAGCAGTGGTCGATGACCATCTTCGGAGGTCTAAGGTTACTACTTATATTAGGAAATCGATTTGGGACTAACCCTTCCACCCACCTGCTGCTGCTACAGAGGAAAATTGGACAATCTTCGGATGTTCATTAGGTTATACATTTCGCTTAATGCGATGTTGTGTTGGTCCTAGTACCCAGTGACAACACTTACAATATTATATTTTCCTGTTTACTTTATTTTGTGACACATTCACATAAACGATGAGTTAGACTAAGCACTTTTAGTACTAGTCTACACAAAGGAAAAACTATCATTTTACAAGCAGAACATTCGGGTCTTGGTAGAAGACTACACTTCATACGTACAGAACATTCGGGTCTTGGTAGAAGACTACATTTCATACTTATGGAAAATAAGGGTTTTTCTAGAGATTTCATACTTACATCAACATTTTCATTTAACGATTTACATGGCCTTCATAACAAATTTTCACAAACAAGGCAATGACACTTATATACTTATGAATTCACCTGCTTTAAAGCTGATACTCGCTTTCAAAATAACTTGTATTCTCAGGTCACCAGTAGACAGGTACGGAGGCCAGGTTTTGAGAAGACGGAGCAGACAAGTCTCGTCTTTTATTTTTGATTGTATATTTTTGGTGTCTTACTACAATTAAAGAACACACATGTATTAAAACCTTACTTATAATGCAATGGATGATGTTGTTGCTTGTTTATTATATTACACTGTTGTGATACTGTACATGACGTCCTCCACCCCTGAACGCTTCTATCGTTCGTGGTTTTGGGGTGTGACAGATTTGTATCAGAGCATTGTTCATAGTGAATATAGTATATCAACCCATAAAAGATATACTAACTATAAATACATGGGATTAAAACACTCTGTCTAAGAGTTATACTTTTAAATAATAACATATTTAACAAAGTATACGTGCCTGCATTCATACTAAAATCAGTGTCACAACGACAAGAACAAAAGTATTACGATTGTTGGATATCACAAGTAAGCCTGGGGATATATAGTCAGTCTTGGGAATGGCATAGCCTGATCAACTATGCTGGTCCTAGGAGTGATTAGAATATGCCCAAGAATGGTTGTGATATGGCAACAACTCTAAAAACTTACCAACACAACCATAAAGAAATACCATAGGGGTATTTGGTCTTACTATAATTATCTTAGTTAGTTCGTCTATTTTAGCTATTTCTTATATCCCTTTTCTCGCGTAGATTAAAATGGCTGGATTTCACCATGGCGATTCGTACTTCCCGAACCAAGGCAATGCGGGTTGGCTAGAGGCAGAGCCAGAAGATGATCACCCAATCCCTTTGGATGATCACCATGCTGAGGGCTTTTCCAATAGTTCTGACTCGGAGACAGAAGTCAACAACCTACCCCCAGCTGCTCAAAACCCAAACCTGAACCCTCGCCCTATGTTTCAAGGACCCACACCCTTGTGAGCCATTAACTTGACTGAATGGAGTCAGGAACAAGGTCAGCATATTCCCCACAATGGCGACCGAAGTTTGTACAACCTCACTGAAGGAGGTTCTGCTGACAGAGTCCTACCAATCATGGTGCGTAGGATTTCTCGGAACACGATAATGGCTCAGGCGACTATCAATCAAATCTTGGAAGTTGACGCCAACTCTGGTGTTAACACTGTCCACATTCGCCAACTAGAGTCTGCTCATGAAAGGACTCTGGTCCGTAATGCAAATCTGCAATGGGAACTTGCTGAAACCCGAGCTGAAGTTAGAGAACTTCGAGCTCAACAAGCAAGGTCGGACAGGCGTATAAGGGACATCGAACGTCTACTGTCGGGATCGAGGACTCATGCTAGTAGTTCTCGTCGCCGATAGAATATCGTCAGCTCATCTTTTGGATATAACCTAGTTTATGTAAAACTTGGTCTAATTTCCTGTCTGTATAAATCTTAGACCTGTTAAGTCTTTATCTAGTCTTAATTCTGTCAAAATTTTCCATCTTGGTTGATGTAAGGCCTACTCCTACGCTATTTTTCCCGAACCTGTTACATCTGTAACTCCAGTATTATTGACAGATATCTAATCTTATGGAAATTATTATCCAAATGCTATCTTCTTCATTTAGTCATGCTATTCTTTCTGTTGTTGGACTATGGTGATTTAGTCCATGAGGCACATTCATTTATCATTTATTCTTATCCATGTCGTCATCTTTTAAACGTATAATTAAAGATGCCGCCACGCAGGAATCCAAGGAGGAAACCAAACAACGAAGCACCAATACCACCACCTCCACCACCACCTGTACCTCTTCAACCACCAAATCCTTTTGATGCCACTATGTTCCAGGCAGCTTTCACAGCAGCAGTTGCAGCTGCTGTGTCAGCAATCAACGCTCCTGCCCCTAGTGGATCAGGAACAGGTTCACCACCCTCGAACCACGGCGAAAGCCATGGACACCCTCGGGAATGCACCTACAAGGACTTCACTAACGCCAAACCCCGCAGCTTCAATGGGACTGGGGGTGTTATGGTGTTGAGACAATGGATTGAAAAGATGGAATCCGTCTTTGAAATCTGTGCTTGTCAGGAGGGCAGCAAGGACAAGTTCGCAGCTTGTACCTTCTCTGACCGAGCACTAACATGGTGGAACAGCCATGTTAACTATCTAACTTTGGTGGTGGCGTATTCCATCAGCTGGGAAAAGTTGAAAGAAATGCTGATGAAGGAATATTGTCCTCAAGGTGAAATAAAAAAGCTCGAGCAAGAATTCTGGGGTCTACAAATGGTTGGATCCGACATCACTACCTACACTAATAGGTTTTGTGATTTGGCAAACTTATGCCCCGACATGGTTGCTCTCCAGAGCAAAAAGATCGAGAGATATATCTGGGGACTGTCGCCCCAGATCCAGTCAAGTGTGATCGCTTCCAGGCCTATTACCTTTGATAGCGCCAAGGAACTAGCACAATCCCTCATCGACCACCGGAAACCTCAGAACACATCAATCCCTACACCGGTACCACAGAAGTCCAACCACGAAAACCGCAAGAAGGGGTGGAATAAGAGGAAAATAGGGGCTCCACAAGGATCCTCCAATAAGCAACAACTTGTGGCGATCAATGCTGCCACAGTGACTCCTGTTGCTCCTGCCAACCTCTTACCAGCAAAAACCTATGCTGGGACTCTCCCGAAGTGCACCAAGTGCAACTTCCATCACCACGGACCTTGCAGGGAGATGCAGTGCTCTAACTGCAACAAGAAGGGACACACCGTCCGCTTTTGTAAAACTCCAACAGCTCAAGCTGCCCAGATTCCTAACGCCGGTATGGGCCAAGCCTGCTATGGATGTGGCGAGGTGGGCCACTACAAAAGGAACTGCCCTAAAGCAGGGATGGCTGGAGGAGTGGGAAGAGTTATGGCCCTAGGCCACGAGGAAGCAGTAGCTGATCCTACGATAGTTACTGGTACCTTCCTCCTTGATAACTCTTATGCTTGCATACTTTTCGATAGTGGAGCCAAGAAAAGTTTTGTAAGTCACAAATTTGCACACTTGCTTAAACAAAAACCATATGCATTAGATAGTTCATTCACGGTAGAAATGGCTAACGGGAAAACAGAGAGTACAAACTACATATACGTAGGTTGTACCTTAACTTTAGATAGCAATACTTTCAAGATAGATCTCATGCCTGTCCCAATTAAATGTTTCGACGTTATCATCGGTATGGATTGGTTGAGTCTTCTTCGTGCCGACATTATGTGCTTCGAAAAAGCAGTTCGTCTTAACCTTCCTAACAACGAAACCTTAATTATCTACGGCGACAAACCTAGTACGAGCCTTCGCATCATTTCGTGCATTCAAGCCCAGAAGTGCTTGCGGAAGGAGTACCATGCATTTCTCGCACACGTCGTCGATACCAGTCAAGAACTGAAGGACATCCAGAAAATCCCAGAAGTACGCAACTTTCCCGACATATTCCCAGAAGAACTTCCTGGTTTACCACCACAACGCCAAGTCGAGTTCAGAATCGACTTAGTGCCAGGGGCTACCCCCGTAGCCAAATCTCCTTATCGTCTGGCACCGGCTGAAATGCAGGAACTTTCCAGTCAACTTAACGAACTTCTCAAGAAGGGATTCATTCGACCAAGCTTCTCACCATGGGGAGCACCGGTCTTGTTCGTCAAGAAGAAAGATGGATTGTTTCGCATGTGCATCGACTATAGAGAACTCAACAAACTTACCATTAAAAATCATTATCCCTTGCCCCGCATTGACGATTTGTTTGATCAACTTCAAGGAGCCAACTACTTCTCAAAGATAGATCTGCGATCCAGATATCACCAACTACGAGTGTTAGAGGAGGATGTTCCCAAGACAGCCTTCCGAACTCGTTATGGGCACTACGAGTTTGTAGTGATGCCATTCGGATTAACTAACGCGCTTGCAGTATTCATGGATCTAATGAATAGGGTGTGTCGTCCTTACTTGGATCAGTTCTTCATTGTCTTCATTGATGACATACTCATCTACTCTCGAAGTAAGGAAGAACATAGTCAACATCTCTGAAAAATCTTAGAAACGTTGCGATCAGAGAAGCTCTACGCGAAGTTCTCAAAGTGCGAATTTTGGATTCGGCGAGTCGAATTTTTGGGCCATGTGGTTAGTGAAGAAGGTATACACGTGGACCACTCCAAGATCAAAGCCATTGAGAACTGGTCAGCACCAAAGACACCTACCGAAATTCGTCAATTTCTAGGTCTAGCTGGCTACTATCGCAGGTTCATTCAGAACTTCTCCAGCATAGCGAAACCTCTTACCACCCTGACCCAGAAAGGCGTGGCCTTTGACTGGGCAGAGAAACAGGAAAGAGCGTTCCAAACGCTCAAACGAGCCTTGTGCACCGCCCCAATACTATCCCTCCCCGAAGGGATAGAAGACTTCATTGTCTATTGCGATGCATCCAATCAAGGACTCGGATGTGTTCTGATGCAGCAAGGTAAAGTCATCGCCTATGCCTCGAGACAGCTGAAGACACATGAGGTTAACTACACAACCCACGATCTTGAACTAGGAGCAGTTGTGTTTGCTCTGAAGATCTGGCGACATTACCTACACGGTACCAAAAGCACGATCTTTACAGACCATGAGAGTCTGCAGCACATTTTCGACTAGAAAGAGCTCAACATGAGACAATGACGGTGGGTCGAGCTACTTAGTGATTACGAGTGCGAGATTTGTTATCATCCGGGTAAAGCCAATGTAGTAGCCGACGCCCTAAGTCGGAAAGAATATACTGGTCGTAGAGTCAAATCTTTGACTCTAACTATCCATTCACACTTGTCCACGCAAATAAAGGAGGCTCAGCTCGACGCTTTGAAACCTGAAAAC
Organism: Lactuca serriola; assembly: GCF_051521515.1. Classification (NCBI taxonomy): domain Eukaryota; kingdom Viridiplantae; phylum Streptophyta; class Magnoliopsida; order Asterales; family Asteraceae; genus Lactuca; species Lactuca serriola. The sequence continues at coordinate 196,447,729 of NC_136415.1, forward strand.
GTGGCTGGTGAATCCCTTAGAGGGATGAATAAGAACTTGGAAGTCAAGGGTGGCGGAGCCTTATACCTCATGGATCAGATCTGGACACCGAAACACGGTGGCTTCAGAGACTTGGTCATGACCGAAGCTCACAACACTCGTTATTCCGTCCACCCGGGTTCAGATAAGATGTATCTGGATCTTAAAAAGCTATACTGGTGGCCTAACATGAAAGCAGATATTGCTACCTTCGTGAGTAAATGCCTTACTTGCGCCAAGGTCAAGGTCGAATACCAGAAACCCTCCAGTCTTCTACAACAACTGGAGATACCGGAATGGAAGTGGGAGCGGATCACTATGGACTTCATAACCAAGTTGCCCAAGACAACGGGTGGACTTGATTCCATATGGGTCATCGTCGATACACTGACCAAGTCTGCACACTTCCTACCGATCAAGGAAACAGACAAGATGGAGAAACTTACTAGAACTTACATTACGGAGATTGTAAGGCTGCACGGTGTTCCTTTATCTATCATCTCAGACCGAGATAGTAGATTTACTTCGAGGTTCTGGCAGTCATTACAAAATTCCCTAGGAACTAGGCTGGACATGAGTACAGCCTACCATCCACAGACCGACGGGCAAAGTGAGAGGACTATCCAAACCCTAGAAGATATGTTGCGTGCCTGTGTGATTGACTTTGGAAAAGCTTCGGATACTCATTTACCCCTTGTCAAATTCTCCTACAACAACAGTTATCACATGAGCATAAAGGCAGCTCCATTCGAGGCCCTCTATGGCCGAAAGTGCAGATCCCCTCTGTGCTGGGCCGAAGTGGGTGATACCCAGTTAGCTAAGGGACGAGTTCCCGAAAGCACTCTCACGGGTCCGGAGATCATTCGGGAAACGACAGAGAAGATCGTTCAAATTCGTGAACGATTAAAAGCCTCTAGAGACCGACAGAAAAGCTACGCCGACAAGCGTAGGAAACCATTGGAGTTCCAGGTGGGCGACCGAGTCCTACTGAAAGTCTCACCCTGGAAGGGCTTGATACGCTTTGGAAAGCGTGGGAAGCTCAATCCAAGATACATAGGGCCTTTCGAGATTCTCACAAGAATCGGCCCTGTGGCTTACAAGCTCAATCTACCGAAAGAACTCAGTAACGTACTTCCTACCTTCCACGTGTCAAACATGAAAAAGTGCCTATCCGACGAGACTCTTGTTATTTCACTCGACGAGATCGAGATCAACGAGAGCCTCAACTTTGTGGAGGAACCAGTAGAGGGGACTTACCATTCCAAACCCCACTGTTTAGCACCAGTGGTCGATGACCATCTTCAGAGGTCTAAGGTTACTACTTATATTAGGAAATCGATTTGGGACTAACCCTTCCACCCACCTGCTGCTGCTACAGAGGACAATTGGACAATCTTCGGATGTTCATTAGGCTATACATTTCGCTTAATGCGATGTTGTGTTGGTCCTAGTACCTAGTGACAACACTTACAATATTATATTTTCCTGTTTACTTTATTTTGTGACACATTCACATAAACGATGAGTTAGACTAAGCACTTTTAGTACTAGTCTACACAAAGGAAAAACTATCATTTTACAAACAGAACATTCGGGTCTTGGTAGAAGACTACACTTCATACGTACAAAACATTCGGGTCTTGGTAGAAGACTACATTTCATACTTATGGAAAATAAGGGTTTTTCTAGAGATTTCATACTTACATCAACATTTTCATTTAACGATTTACATGGCCTTCATAACAAATTTTCACAAACAAGGCAATGACACTTATATACTTATGAATTCACCTGCTTTAAAGCTGATACTCGCTTTCAAAATAACTTGTATTCTCAGGTCACCAGTAGACAGGTACGGAGGCCAGGTTTTGAGAAGACGGAGCAGACAAGTCTCGTCTTTTATTTTTTATTGTATATTTTTGGTGTCTTAATACAATTAAAGAACACACATGTATTAAAACCTTACTTATAATGCAATGGATGATGTTGTTGCTTGTTTATTATATTACACTATTGTGATACTATACATGACGTCCTCCACCCCTGAACGCTTCCGCCGTTCGTGGTTTTGGGGCGTGACACTTATGTTTTAGTTTTCTAGGGTTAATGTAATTAGTATGAAGCCACAAATCCATAGGATGCATGTACACTTAGGTATATCGTTGTTTCGATTTTTCCGCTGCCTAGTTTTAAAGTGTATTTGATGCATAGAAAATCCAACAGTGGTATCAAAGCCATTGGTTCATGGTTACTTTCACCCAAGATCCATGTTTTCTGTAAAAACTTTTTTGAAGTTGAATGGTAGAAGGATTATTGAAAAATTCATAATGTGTTAAAACCTTTGTCGCGGTTCACGACATGAACTAGGAGTTCATGACGTGAGCTCAACTGAATTTAGGGTTTCAGACTTTTTGCCATTTTTCGAATATTTAACTTTGATAAACATGGATAAATACCTAAATTTAAATTTTTTTGAATTTGAAAAAAATTGATAAATATTATTTAATTGTGTTTATTTGAATTTGAATATTTATTTGATAATGGATAAATGTTATTTAAATATGTTTTTTTAATTTGAATATTTATTTGATAATTGATATATATTATTTAAATGTGTTTATTTGAATTTGAATATTTATTTGTTATTTAAATTGTGAATTTAAATATTTAATATTATTTATAATATGGATTTATAAATTTAAATATTAACCCCTCATGTTTTATTAATTGTTACATTGCGTCATTGCAATTAATTAGAATTAATAATAGAAAAGTAAATTTAAAGAGTTTTAAATATACCCATTGTATTGATATATATTAGAATTGTGACTATTATACGTATAAGAAAGTTACAACATGAGCCATTGTGTTTTTAAACATTGACATTGTCAGTCTTACCTCGACTAGGCTCACCCGTTCTAATATAAGGGTTTAAGGAGGTATCTTTGATTCCTAACGAGGTCGGTTTTTAATATGCTTCGCGCTTACCACCCTCACCGCCCTATTGCATTTTGAGAATGAAGTTATCGAAAGGGTTTGATAGTGATAATGGTCAATCTAAAAGTATTCTAAATACAAGTATAAAACAAAATCCTACTTTATTAATAGAATGTGAGTTTATATTATCCATGAAAATTGCACATTCTCTTTATATTATGTTGGTGGAGCTGGTGTGGTTAACCGGCACATCAATCTAGAACATAGTCGAGAATGATATGCAACTTGTGAATCTCAAGCGTAACTTGAGTCAAGGACCATGCGATTTTGCAAGGTTAATTCTCAATCTATTTAATGTGAATCTTATGTTATCCATAAAAGTTGCACATTCTCTTTATAACTTGTTGATGGAGCTCACGTGGTTAACCGAAACGTCAATTTGAGAGTATAGGTAGAGAATGATGTGGAACTTGCGAATCTCAAGCGTAACTTGAGTCGGGGACCATGCGATTTTGTATGGTCGATTCACCATTTTTTCAGTAATCTGTGGCGACCCTATCATTGAATTTGAGATGAACATTGTAACATTCCGAAATATCAAGAGTAGAGTGAAGGGCTAAAAGAGTAAATGGGGAAAGAGCAACTTGGCGAGTCCATGTGTGGACTCGGCGAGTAGAGTCGTGACTTGGTCGCGTGTTAAGTGGCCGACTCGGCGAGTCAGTGTAATGGACTCGGCGAGTAGGCGCTGAGTGGAGAAAACCATAATTCTCGGGGTTGAGCCCTATATAAAGAACATTATGTTTTCCTCCCAGCCTCTTTATCATCCCTTGAGCCCCAGAAAACCCTAAATCGTGGAGAAGCACCATCGTTGAGTGGATTGGAGCTTGGAGAAGTAATTTTTGAAGGAATTTTGGGAGATTGAAGGCTTGGAGCAAGGGCTTTGCTTGGATTCAAATTACATTGCAGTTGGGGCATCTCTTGGAGGTAATATCTCGTTCTTGGGCTGTTGTTATGTTGTTCTTCATTTTGGGGTTTGTGGGAACTTGTCTATGGATGTAATGGGAAGTCTAGAGGTTAGATCTGAGGTTGCTACCTCAGATCTAGAAGGGAGAAGAATCAGAGAGCATGAAAGTCCCTGGGTTGGAGTGCTTAGTGAAGCTTGCATGTCCCAAACCCTAGCCCAATGTGCAAATGGCCTAGATCTCTTTGGATTCACGTAAAGTTTGCCACTTTACGTGATGGATGAGTGGTAGGAGACTAGATCTATGTTTTGGATCAATTGCATGGCCTGGAATGCTTCTGAATGGATTCAGACCGGTGGTACTCGGTGAGTCACATGGGTGTACTCGACGAGTTGCTTGAAGATGAACTGGGACTTGGCGAGTTGGAAGAACAACTCGATGAGTTGGATGAAGATGGCCTGGAACTCGGCGAGTTGTATGAACAACTCGGCGAGTAGGTTGATGATAGCCTTAGACTCGAAGAGTCTGTTCTTGGACTTGACAAGTCTTGTCGAAGGGTCCCTATATTCTCTGGTAGAGTCGAGAATCGGTGAGTCGAGGGATGACTTGGTGAGTTGGTGCGAGTGGACTCAAAGTTGTTGGACTCGGCGAGTCTCGGGGTGACTCGGCGAGTTAGGTCGCGGATTGAGTGAAGTTCTGATTATGGGAACTCGACGTGTCACAGGGTTGACTCGACGAGTAGGGTCAGTCGGGGGTTGACTTTGACTGAGGACTTTGATTTTGACCAAGGGTTGGCCGTTGACTTTTAGGGTTTGGTCAGCGATGTGGCCTTTGGGCCAAGAGAGGGGTAAAATAGTCTTTTACCCTTAAGAGGGTGCCATGAGAAGATTGATTCTAGTCTCGAGAGTTATATTCATGAGAGTATTTGCCTTACGTGTTAGGCGGTGGCGAGTTCGAGATTTAAGTGTGGGGATATCTGCTTTCTGCTTGCCAGGTGAGTCTTCTCATTATACTTTACCTTGAGTAGGTAATCAGAGCTATGTGTTAGTGTATGTATGTTATGTGTTGTACTGCATTATTTCTATGTGATTTATGCTGTGCATGATTACAGAGTTGGAACCGGAAGGTTCCTAGAGTTAGAACCTGAGGGTTCACTGAGTTGGGTGCACGGACCCATAGAGTTATAGCCTCGAGTGGCTAATATGTGTTTTATGTGTGGTATTTTGGGGAACTCACTAAGCTTCGTGTTTACAGTGTTTTTTGTGATGTTTTTCAGGTTTCTTTCAGTATCACGGGACGGCACCGGCTTGATTGTACACACCAGAGAAAGAGTCATATTTTGGAGGATCCTGGTTTTCTATGCAAGTGAAAATGGAGTTATGTTTTGTAATTCGACTATGAATGAGATTTTAAACAAGTGTTTCTAAGAATAAAATGATTATTTTAAATGAAAATTTTGTCTTGAAATTTACGGTGTTACAAGTTGGTATCAGAGCCTTGGTTTGAGGGATTCGGATGCGCCTTCGGGTAAATCTGGACTCAAACTGAGGAAGTAAGAAAAGTTTTTAAAGAAATAATTTTCTAAAAGTGAATAAGAGTTCAAAGAGAAAGCAAGAAAGAGTAGTGTGTACAATCAGCCAGAGCCCGAACGGTGATTTCCCAAAATACCCTTACTTTTGTGTTATGAGATATTTATGATGCACTTTATGAGATATTATTGCATGCTAGAGACAGGCTAGGTATTTCATATCTTAGGACTAGAGTGGCCTGATTTGTGATGCCTTAGCCTAGGAATCGTTGTTATATGTGTCATGCTTTTGAGTATGCGATGAGTGAGAGTATCCAGTTAGAACCCATGAGGGATAGAGTTATAGAGTTCGGTGGTACTTTTGAGGATGAGCCGAGAAAGTGGAGTTATCACAGAGAGGGAGTCCTATGTATTCTTCGATGCTCGAATGCTGCTTGCTTTGTGCTTTGTGGAACTCTCGATGATGGGAGTTAGCTACCAAGTGAATATGACGATACTCAGGAGGTAGATGGCTGGCATCATTAGGAGCTCTTCAGCAGCTGATAGCAAAGAAGTGGGAGGACAACGGAAGAGCCTAGGGAGTAACCCTAGCCAGATGAGTGCACTGGTAGAGTAGAGAATTTCGTTGGGGAGCGAGCATGCGTGATGGGATTGGTGAAAGAGCAGGTCGAGCAGCTACTTAGGAGCTCTGGGATGGTTCGTGTGGAAAGTATGTGTAGATGTGGCAGGTAGTATGGGCCCGTACTACTGAAAGCAGAGGACCCATACTTGATACAGGGAGTATTCTGAAGCTTCTAAGGAGCGGATTGAGGAGTGATGTTATGGTTCGAGTACCATACATCGGAGCGGATTGAGGAGTGATGTTATGGTTCGAGTACCATACATCGGAGCGGAGTGAGGAGTGATGTTATGGTTCGAGTACCATACATCAGAGCGGAGTGAGGAGTGATGTTATGGTTCGAGTACCATACATCGAAGCGGATTGAGGAGTAATGTTATGGTTCGAGTACCATACATCGGAGCGGATTGAGGAGTGATGTTATGGTTCGAGTATCATACATCGGAGCGGATTGAGGAGTGATGTTATGGTTCGAGTACCATACATCGGAGCGGATTGAGGAGTGATGTTATGGTTCGAGTACCATACATCGGAGCGGATTGAGGAGTGATGTTATGGTCCGGGTACCATACATCGGAGCGGATTGGGGAGTGATGTTATGGTTAGGGTACCATACACCGGGCCATATTGAGAAGAGATGTCATGGAATGAGTACCATGGTTCGTAGTGAATGATGTTTGTGGTTCTCCGGTTATCCGGTCATGAGTAAGTTCGAAGAGGCGTCCCTTGAGAGGGAGATCGAGAGCCCCTCAGAGTATTTTAGTAAGGAGTCAGTGAGAAGGGAGAATTTCGATCTGAGTTGAGCGATCAGTCGATAAAGGAGATGTCACCTCCTATGATCTGGGAGGTACTGATTATGTTCGTGTGAAAAATATGAGAAGCATGATGTTTTAGTTTTGGGTTTAGGGGTAAACACTGCAGGTCGTTATTGATGATGATTTACCACAGAGTATCAGGTAGCATGTGTGCCGCGAGGCAGTGATTTATCATGAGCAGATACTCAGTTGGGACTGAGATAGTCAAGGACCACACTACACCTATTTGAGTATAGTAGGATGTATTGTAGTGGTATCAGTGGGGAGTTCAGTCGAGTTTAGCGGTGCAGAGAGTTTTCTATCTATGTTGGGTGTTGAATATGGGAGTGGGTCCCTGTTCTTGGGATTATCCCGGTGTTGGAGCGTTGGTTGATGAGTTGAGGTGAGGGGTACAACGATTTTGTGGTTCAGTATATGAGCCAGGGATGTTATTGAGCAGTTGAGTTGTTTGGTACTAGATTGGTACGAGAGTTGGAACGACTAGAGGCAGACGTGACGAGAAGTTCTTGAGGAGTTCATCAAAGGTTCAGAGTATATGAGGTCGATTCATTTCCTTAAGGGGGATTATCGGGCGTTGTGTAGCACTTTCCGGGGGCAGGTGCGATTTTGCTGGTGAAAATAGTTATGGGTTGGTTGTGTGTTATTTGGTGATGGTTCGAACCCTAAATGGAGGAGAACCGGGTGTCGTATGTAAGAAAGAAGAGATTTGTCAAGAGCAGTTATAAGTGGAGTATAGAGATCTGTGGTAAGAAATCATGTGACCAGAGATGTCGGTGATCGAGGAAAGGGGTCAGAGTGAGTTATTGCGGGAAGTACTTGTTTGAGAAGGATGAATGTCTCCACGACAGGTGTTTATTGGTCAGGAATCTGGTATTGGTCAGTTTTGGGGCAATTAGATAGAGAATGATTGGGCAGCCAACTCCCAGGTCGGTATGCGTATCCTTGTTTGGATTTTGAGCGGCGGGGAAAAAGGGTTTCGGAGAATTAACAACGTATTTCGTAGCGTTAGCATTTTCTCGTATTCCAATTGAGAAATTGGATGCACCAAAGTTGCAATGTGGGGAAAATGTAGATCTATTTATGGGGTTCAGAGGAAATGTATTATTGTGTCTATATGATGCTTGGGGCAGGAGATCAGTGGTTGTGGCAGGATCTTGTGATGTTCTGTTGGGGTATTCCGAGGTATCCGGGTATGATATCTTTATTTCAGAGTTACTCGTGAATCTTGAGTTGGGACGACTTGTGGTATATCAGGTATCTATGGATCTAGTGGGAGCCCTTCGAGTATGGGCATCCAGGGAGATTATTTGAGAGAGTGGATCTTCGCAAGGGTGGGCATTTGTTATGTCGATTGCCTCCAGAGTCTGTGATGAATATTCGAGTCGAGTATGGGTAGCCGCCTATGATAGTCTGCAGAGCACGAGCTAATGGAGTCAGAGGGTGTGGTGATACTGCGGGGAGCCATAGTACTCACTAGTCAGAGGGTGTTGTGATACTGTGGGGAGCCGTAGTACTCACTAGTTAGAGGGTGTTGTGATACTGCGGGGAGCCGTAGTACTCACTAGTCAGAGGGTGTTATGATACTGTGGGGAGCCGTAGTACTCACTAGATGGCAAGAGAATGTGATGATGGACTGTTTTCCGAACAGTGTATTATGTGGAAGAGTTTGGGGCTTGAGTAGCCCTAGTATTGAGTTTTTTTGTAGCCTGGATGTTGAACCGGGGGCGAGACTGGGGTCTCCGTCTCTGTCGGGAAATGTGGTGAGATGTGCAAGGGATATGCACAGCAGAAACCAGAGATCAGAGTTGAGACGATCCTCGGTTGGATTGTATTTTTTTCTCGCATGAGGAAAAGAGGATTTCGTGACTTGCGTGTCACTGGGCCGGGATAGTGGTCACAGGGAGGAAGTTAGTGGGATATTTGGATCACGATATAGGTGATCTTTGGAGGCTCAGCTGTGGAGTCAAAAGCTGACCTGGTGCTCAGTCTCGAAGAGGGATATGAGAAATGAGCTAGAGCTTATCATGATGAGGTCTGAGGACACTTCAAAGAGAGCGAACGATTCAGACGCTCGAAGACATGCTTCGGGCATGTGTATTAGATTTCGGAGGGAGGTGCGGCACGTATTTATCCTTGGTTGAGTTATCCTATATCAACAGCCATCATTAGTGCATTGGTATGCCACCCTTTGAGTTGTTGTATGGGAGAAGGTGTCGGACCCTATTTGCTGGGGAGAGGTAGCGCATGGACCCGAGAGTCCTTGCGAGCAGATCCAGAGCATGTGCGATACATGGAGTAGTGAAAAGTTTGACAAGTGGATTTCCCTGGGTAAGGGAAGAGAAAGGTATGTAACCCCCGAGGGGGGGGAAAAGTGTTAGTTCACGGAAGTGAAAGTAGTAGTGAGAATGGAAGATTTGGAGTATGGTGGTTGAACACTGTGTCCGTGAGAGTGGTATGGAATGACATAATGATGGGATGTCTGCTGAGGACGCGGAACGGATTCCGCGCCAAGAGTCTCAGGATGGATGCAGGGATGGAGTCTGGGACTCCCAGCTTGATTCTGATCAAGGGTTGTGTGCGTAGTGGTGGTTCCTCCTGGGGATGTTAGAGATATCGTCAGTGTGACGGGTTTTCCTAACCCGAGAGTGCGAAGGTTGGTGCAACATGTGTGTGTGATTGCAAGAAGAGGACTCGTGGGAGTTGCTCTGAGATTGAAGAGTGGACCTTTCTGTCAGCATGGAATGGATAGAGTGGGATTCGGATCGGGGATCCGGTGGTTCGTGATTATTTCTAGCTCGTAGGGGGTCGAGCGATTGTTGAGATTTGGAGCAGTGATGCATCTCGGGTAATTCTCGATTGTTGAGTGTGATTATCAGAGGGTACAGCCAGTGCCCGGTTCGAGATGGTGGTCAGGACACCATAGGGAAAGGGAAAGTGTGTTCGAGTTTCGATGGGTATGCCTTGTGAGACTTGGTCCGATTAAGGCCAGGTGGCACGTTGTGGGAGTATTTCTGGAGTTGAGTTGCTGTAGGCTTCGAGGACGAAGCCTAATTTAAGTGGGGGAGAATTGTAACATCCCGAAATATCAAGAGTAGAGTGAAGGGCTAAAAGAGTAAATGGGGAAAGAACAACTTGGCGAGTCCATGTGTGGACTCGACGAGTAGAGTCGCGACTTGGTCGCGTGTTAAGTGGCCGACTCGGCGAGTCAGTGTAATGGACTCGGCGAGTAGGCGTTGAGTGGAGAAAACCCTAATTCTCGGGGTTGAGCCCTATATAAAGAACATTATGTTTTCCTCCCAGCCTCTTTATCACCCCTTGAGCCCCAGAAAACCCTAAATCGTGGAGAAGCACCATCGTTGAGTGGATTGGAGCTTGGAGAAGTAATTGTTGAAGGAATTTTGGGAGATTGAAGGCTTGGAGCAAGGGGCTTTGCTTGGATTCAAATTACATTGCAGTTGGGGCATCTCTTGGAGGTAATATCTCGTTCTTGGGCTGTTGTTATGTTGTTCTTCATTTTGGGGTTTGTGGGAACTTGTCTATGGATGTAATGGGAAGTCTAGAGGTTAGATCTGAGGTTGCTACCTCAGATCTGGAAGGGAGAAGAATCAGAGAGCATGAAAGTCCCTGGGTTGGAGTGCTTAGTGAAGCTTGCATGTCCCAAACCCTATCCCAATGTGCAAATGGCCTAGATCTCTTTGGATTCACGTAAAGTTTGCCACTTTACGTGATGGATGAGTGGTAGGAGACTAGATCTATGTTTTGGATCAATTGCATGGCCTGGAATGCTTCTGAATGGATTCAGACCGGTGGTACTCGGCGAGTCACATGGGTGTACTCGACGAGTTGCTTGAAGATGAACTGGGACTTGGCGAGTTGGAAGAACAACTCGGCGAGTTGGATGAAGATGGCCTGGAACTCGGCGAGTTGTATGAACAACTCGGCGAGGAGGTTGATGATACCCTTAGACTCGAAGAGTCTGTTCTTGGACTCGGCGAGTCTTGTCGAAGGGTCCCGATATTCTCTGGTTGAGTCGAGAATCGGTGAGTCGAGGGATGACTCGGTGAGTTGTGTGCGAGTGGACTCAAAGTTGTTGGACTCGGCGAGTCTCGGGGTGACTCGGCGAGTTAGGTCGCGGATTGAGTGAAGTTCTGATTATGGGAACTCGACGTGTCACAGGGTTGACTCGGCGAGTAGGGTCAGTCGGGGGTTGACTTTGACTGAGGACTTTGATTTTGACCAAGGGTTGGCTGTTGACTTTTAGGGTTTGGTCAGCGATGCGGCCTTTGGGCCAAGAGAGGGGTAAAATAGTCTTTTACCCTTAAGAGGGTGCCATGAGAGGATTGATTCTAGTCTCGAGAGTTATATTCATGAGAGTATTTGCCTTACGTGTTAGGCGGTGGCGAGTTCGAGATTTAAGTGTGGGGATATCTGCTTTCTGCTTGCCAGGTGAGTCTTCTCACTATACTTTACCTTGAGTAGGTAATCAGAGCTATGTGTTAGTGTATGTATGTTATGTGTTGTACTGCATTATTTCTATGTGATTTATGCTGTGCATGATTACAGAGTTGGAACCGAAAGGTTCCTAGAGTTAGAACCTGAGGGTTCACAGAGTTGGGTGCACGGACCCATAGAGTTATGTGTGGTATTTTGGGGAACTCACTAAGCTTCGTGCTTACAGTGTTTTGTGTGATGTTTTTCAGGTTTCTTTCAGTATCACGGGACGGCACCGGCTTGATTGTACACACCAGAGAAAGAGTCATATTTTGGAGGATCCTGGTTTTCTATGCAAGTGAAAATGGAGTTATGTTTTGTAATTCGACTATGAGTGAGATTTTAAACAAGTGTTTCTAAGAATAAAATGATTATTTTAAATGAAAAATTTGTCTTGAAATTTACGGTGTTACAAACGTAATCCGAGATTAACATGCCATTGATAGTAAATGAATCTCAAAGATCTAGGAATTATGTGGTGATCGGAATTCGCAAAGGGATTTGACTACCTAAATAACTTTATGGTTTGTTTACGACATCCCTTTACACATCATGCAGCCAAATATGGATCATAGCCTTCTAAAATAATTTAGGGTGATTATTTTCTAAGGATAAGTAAAAAAACTATAATGAAATTTTATTGAATGATGTCGAAAATCTTATCCACTAAAATCTACTGCTATAAAACCTTTAAAAGGATTAGCTATGAAGATGATCAATGTTGTCAATTTCGTAGTTTGGGAATAGTTCTCATAAACGAAAGGAAAGATCACGCCTTTGTTAAATCTCTTCCTAGGTTACTTCAAAGATTGCATTCTAAATTGTTAGAAAGAGCAATTATCAAATGTACATATGATCAGTTCATTCTGATTTTGTATGAACAACTTGGAATGTCCATTAAGGAGTTGTGTAGCATGTTAAGGTTTCCTTTTGGAACTAGCATGGCTAATCATAGAAACTCATACTTCAAAACACTCCCATATTTTACTATCATGAATAGAAGTGTCAAGAAGAAGAAAGCCAATTGCACACGGTTTAGAAGGCTATTAGTGTGGGTATACCTAATCTAGGCCCTAATACCTAGGACAAAGGAAAGCTTATTCTAAGACATGTTCTGATAGCTGCTTGTTTCCGTAACAAGAAAAGGACTAAGAAATAAAACGTTTGAGTTGAAAGGACTGGAACATGAAGAAGTTAAAGTTTATCATGGATCACGAGCCTGTGCTACTTTCCATTGGATTAAAGGATAACTAGTTCTTCCATGTTTGTTATTCAAACAAATATATGGATTTATAATGCCATCAAAACATTACTTCTAAACCTTGAGTGTGTTGCTAAGGATTAGTACTGACATTTGCAAGAATGTGCAGTCACTAAAATGAAGTAAGAAGACTAAAACATGGAGAAGATAATTTGATCATGAATGCCAATCCCTTGCTACATTCATAGGATCAAAAGACAACTCTTTTCAAAATGTTTAGTGTATGGTATTATAATTGAAATTGTTTATATTATGATTCATGAGATAGTTCTGACTTATTTAAATGTGGAGCATTCTAACATGTTAAAAGAAAGTCATGAAATCTATCAAGCTAGTATAGTAGCAATAGTTCAAACATTTTAATAAGGTACATTATTGTGAATATCTGTTGATGTTAGTTCAACTAATGGATCGTTCAAATTGACCATAATAAAGACTTATTCAAATACATCCAAATGTTTGTGTGAAATGTGTTTGTGGAATCATAGTATTGGATACATAAATGAGAAATGCATTACCAAGTATCCAGTTGGATCAGATTTTGGATATCATTTAACCTCGAGTCTTATGATAAATGCAAATCTTGTTTATCAAGATAGATGATGAATGCGTCACTCGGTGATATGAGTATCTGTTGGAATTAGTTCACACTAATGGACTGTTCAGATTAACCACAATACATAGTGAGACCAACTACGTATGAATGTGAGTCTGGAACCTCTTAGGTGTTCAGAACTCTCATATAGCGAAGTTAACATTCAATTGGGCAATAGGACGAGACACTTATAGTGAGAATCTCAGTCCAAACTTTATCGATCATCTAAGTGATCGTGAAAGATCTTCATGCTCTATCTCCGCCCAAAACACTACCACTAGGAAGTGTTAGTTGGATAGAGAAAAAAAATCGTTCATTGATTTTGTACTAGATGATTCACATTGTGTTTGCTAACAATTTGTGAATTGTACCATGAATAATGTTACAAGAAGTCCTTTGGTCTTGTGCCAACTAAGTAGGTTCCTGAAACACTCTATGATAGAAGACGTCATGGACCTAGTTATATAAGAGTTTATATTGCTAAGATATTTTAGTCGTTGGTAGATAGCAATCAGAGTGTACCAGCTATCGGAAGCTATGGTAGGCCTAAAGGCAACAACATAGAAAGAGGAATTGGAAAGTAAGATTCAATACTTGTGTCACACCCCCAAACCAAGGATGGCGGAAACGTCCAGGGGTGGAGGACTTCATGTACAGTATCACAACAACGTGTATAATAGTGCTCAAAGTAATACAACCATCATAAATATAATTGAAAAAGTTACATCAAGTATATGTTTACATGTTTCAAAATCAATTACAATATGTTGACAAAATAAATTGTTGACGATTTAACGTCCCATCCTCAAAGCGCTGAAGTTTTCCTGTTTCACTGATTTCCTGAGAATACAAGTAGTTTTGAAAAGTGTCAAAAATTAAGTTGGTGAGTTCATAAAAGTTTTGTTTGGAGTAGACACCGTTTCTCTCTTTTAAAAATCGATAGAGTTTGATCTCCAGAAAATCCAATATTTTCTTAATTAAGTGTAAACAGAATAATCCTATACGATGCGATGATGTATTCTAGATTTGCCCGTAGATTTCCCTTATAATTGTCCAGCATATATAAGTTATATAAGATTTAGGTTAGATAAAACGTCGAATATAATGGGTCCGCCCTAGGTCCACAACCAAACAAGGAACAGGAGATGAGGCGGGCACCACCAATTCCTAGCCAATCCAGACTAAATTCTTGTATGACTCAAGCATATACGCTCAACGATTATAGTTGAAGTCTAACCTTACGAAAATCTATTGTGAATATAACCTATACATATCATAGTTCACCGGGGAGTAATAGGGATTAGGGGACCTGAACTATGCATATAAATAGCTTATCTAAAGTGATGGTGATGGTGAGTGTAACCTATACATATCATAGTTCACCGGGGAGTGATAGGGATTAGTGAACCTGAACTATGCATATGAATAGCTTATCAAAAGTGATGGTGATGGTGAGTGTAACCTATACATATCATAGTTCACCGGGGAGTGATAGGGATTAGTGAACCTGAACTATGCATATGAATAGCTTATCAAAAGTGATGGTGATGGTGAGTGTGACCTATACATATCATAGTTCACCGGGGAGTGATAGGGATTAGTGAACCTGAACTATGCATATGAATAGCTTATCAAAAGTGATGGTGATGGTGAGTGTAACCTATACATATCATAGTTCACCGGGGAGTGATAGGGATTAGTGAACCTGAACTATGCATATGAATAGCTTATCAAAAGTGATGGTGATGGTGAGTGTGACCTATACATATCATAGTTCACCGGGGAGTGATAGGGATTAGTGAACCTGAACTATGCATATGAATAGCTTATCAAAAGTGATGGTGAATTCCTTTCTTGTAATTAAGTTCCTAGGATAGATGAAACATAAACTGTACCTATTATAGTTTATTACTTTGTTTGTAATATGTATTTACCATAACTATACTGATTATAACCAACGCGTTCGTTTGTGGGGGTATAATGGCTTAACTATACTTATTATAGCTTATCTTATTCGTCCATAACGGCAATAACTCTTTTGTAAGTGTAAGACCTTTAATATTGTGTTTGTTATATGAATGACCCTAAACTATACCTGTTATAGTTTATCGATTGATTTCGTGGGAAACGGGCATAGGCCTTACTTGTCATAATTTGTCAATGTTTATATTTTAATGGATATAGCCTCGTAATATCGTATATATATATATATATACATATATATATATATATATATATATATATATATATATATATATATATATTTGTCATACTTGTGAAGGTGTAAATCCATGTGTTTTCTGATGTATGTCTATGTAGGAATACAAAATTTGTCATATATTGCAACTACACATAATCACATAACGATGTATACCTTGCTCAACATGTTACAAGGTGAAATGAAATTTATTGTGGTTTTCTGTTAATAACATTTTCTGTAACTGCTATTGGAAAAATTGTAGAAAAATCATAAAATGTCCAAATCAGGTTCTGTGACTTCTGAGAGTTTGGAAAATGAGTCTAGTTTGTTCATAATTTTTATTATAATTTTTAATGACCTCTAACTTGGGTGAAAAAGTCCATAATCACAGACTGGTCCGAATAGATGTTTGAAATGATAGGCAGTTTTGTAAAAATCACCATAAATTGCAGAAAAATCGTATGGAGATGTGCAAGTAGTCATTTTAAAGCTAAGAAGTGGAACTACATGCACCTAAAACAGTTTTGAAAAATAAAATGTTTAAGGTGTCCAAAACAGTCCGTGAATGGAGTCTAACTTTTCTGATGAAAGTTGTTGGAAGAATTTAGATATGTTCTTGATGTTTTGACTTGTATTCCCCCCCTAAAAACTTGAGAAAACATGAAAATGTAGGGGTATGAACTCACCTTGTGTGATTTCAGTAGATAAGTGTTGAAGAAGAGAAGTGTTCAACCCAAGAACACTTGAAGAATCGCTTGAAGATTCGAAGCTCTAACACAAATTTAATGGAGTTTGTGTAAGATACTCATGATTTGAGTGGAAATAATTGAGATAATCTTAAAGGAAATGGAATATGCTTACCAAAGGTGGAGGAAACTCTCAAGATCAGCCCTTAAATCTCGGATTTCTAGAGAGAGAAAGTGAGAGAGAAAGGAGTTTGATCTTCTTGTGAAATGAGAACAAATGAGAGAAAATGAGGAGAGAGGATGGATATCCAGCTCTCAAAACATGGAGATGGCTTGTGAGGAAGGTAAAAAGTACAAGGAAGTGACAAGGTATGGTGGGGAGGAGTGTGGGTTAATCATGGAGTGGGTGTGGGGTTGCTTGTGTCATAAAATAAGGTAAAGTCAACACTCTACCTTTGTACTTTACCTAACCTTATTTGGATAAGATTTTACCCTTAAAATGTGATTAAATCATTAATTTAGGGATCTTATAATTAAAAATAAAGTTTTTGGTGAAAATCCTATGTTAAAATAATTAAAAATGGGTTTAAAACGCAAAAATATGCAAAAATGGGTGAAATCCGAGCTGCCCAGCGAGACCCTTCGGATCTCGGCCGAGGCTCGGTCTCTGGGCCGAAGTTCGGTCGGATGGTGCTTGGTTCGGACGCGCTAGGCTGAGTCAGAAGGCGGGAGGCGAAAGCGAAGCTTGGTCCGAGGAGTAGCTGTCCGAAGCGAAGGCGAGAAGTGAAGGTGGGGTTCGGTCCGAAGGGAAGCCAGAACCGAAGGAACTGTAGTGAACAGTAGTGAACAGTAACTTCGGTTCGGACCTTCCTTCCATGTGAGGTTCGGTTCGGATCTCCTTCAATGCCGGGTTCGGTTCGGATGAACAGTAACTTCGGTCCAGCTTATGAACAGTACTTTCGGTTCGGACCCTCATGAATAGTGCTTTCGGTTCGGTTCATGAATAGTACTTTCGGTTCGGAGGGTTCGTTTCCTTAAGTCCGTTTTTCGCGTAGACTTCCGTTCTTGGGCTATTTTTCGTCAAATTCGAGGGTCGGGATGCCCCGAGTGATTATAGAAAGTTGGGAGAGATTTCGAGAGAGATTTAAGAGAGATTCCTCGTTCTCAGAGAGATTTGGGAGAGATTTGACGTACTTGGAGAGATTTCACATACAAAGAGATACGTGAGAGAGATTTCACATACTTAGAGAGATTTGGGAGAGATTTCACATACTTAGGGAGATTTGGGAGAGATTTGACATACTTAGAGAGATTTGGGAGAGATTTGACATACTTAGAGAGATTTGGGAGAGATTTGACATACTTAGAGAGATTTGGGAGAGATTTGACATACTTGGAGAGATTTCACATACAGAGAGATATTTGGGAGAGATTTCACATACTTAGGGAGATTTGGGAGAGATTTGACATACTTGGAGAGATTTCACATACAGAGAGATATTTGGGAGAGAGTTGACATACTTGGAGAGATTTCACATACAGAGAGATATTTGGGAGAGAGTTGACATACTTAGAGAGATTTGGGAGAGATTTGACATACTTAGAGAGATTTGGGAGAGGTTTCACATACTTAGAGATATGTGGGAGAGGTTTCACATACTTAGAGATATGTGGGAGAGGTTTCACCTACTTAGGGATATGTGGGAGAGGTTTCACATACTTAGAGATATGTGGGAGAGGTTTCACATACTTAGAGATATGTGGGAGAGGTTTCACATACTTAGAGATATGTGGGAGAGGTTTCACATACTTAGAGATATGTGGGAGAGGTTTCACATACTTAGAGATATATGGGAGAGGTTTCACATACTTAGGGATATGTGGGAGAGGTTTCATTTGTGACCTTTTTGAGTGTCGGGCTACGCACTGCAAGGTCCTTAAACCCCGTTAAGCCTTGATTTGGGATCTTGCATACTCCCGATGAGTATGTAACATTGTTTTATCGGTTTGGCTCTCCACGTACCACCGTTTTAGGTTAAGGAGATCTAGATGTACGCACTTTTGAATTTATGATCTCTCTTTAGAATAGAGAGTTGCTTAGGAGTTTCTTATCATAAGCTCTAGTACTTACAGCAAAATGAGCGGACCGGTTTGACTTGTTGACTTTGACTTGACTGAAAATTTGACGGTTGTCACAACTTGTATGTTGTAATTTGGTAGACCTAGCACTTGACGTTAACCCTTAGGTGCAAGTGGATCTTCAAGTAGAGACAATCATGGATAGGAACAAACACATAATTAAACCAAGATAGGTTTTGAAGGATGTATAAGCTTAATAGTTAATTTATGGACCGAAATAAGCATCTCGCAAGTGGGATCATTATTTCAATGAGAAAGTTCAAGGAGTTTGAATTTCGAGAAATAAAGATAAGCCATATATATGTCAAAGCTAGTGGGAGTAATTGGAATCTTTGTTTCAATGAGAAAATATCAAGGAGTTTAAATTTCAAGAAACATAGATAAGCCATATATATGTCAGTGTTAGTGAGAGCACTGTAGTCACCCTTTATTGTACATAGACAATGCACGATTTATAGGAAAATGTATTCTAACTTGGCAGGTGTAAAAGCTTGGCTTGGTATGAGAACTTTTTTCACTATGATATACATGGGAGATACAAGACATGTGCATAATAAGGATCTATGGAGACAAATCAAATTGATTCATTACATTAAGCCAAAGTACATGGAATGTTGAGGAAACTCAAAAAGGAGTTTAGGATTATTATAATATGGCATGACATTGAGCAATGCTAATGTCATGGTTCTACTTTGAGCTAAAGCAAATGATTTATGTCCCACATGCTTCTTCTATGGGATCGATCATATATGCCATAACATGTACCAAATCTGATGACTCGTATGCCTTGTGCATGACAAGTTGGATTAGATCAATTTGGTGAGAATCAACGAATCAAGATCAGGAACATTCTTAAGTGTCCTAGGAGAATAGAAGATATGATCTTGATATTATGGAAGAGATCATTGTAAGAGTTACATTGATGCTAAGTTCCATACTAATAAAGACATTTTCGTTTGCATTCGGATTTCATGCTTCTCTGAATGGTGAAGTTTTATCTTGGAAGAGTACCAAGTATTACACCATAGTGGATTTTGCAAACTTAGAATATGTTGCAGTTGGTTGAATTACAAAGAAGAAAATGTGGCTGAATTAGATTCATTAGTGACATCTTTGTTGAAATTCAATCATTGATGGTCCTTATGAAGTCTCTTTGTGACTTTAAGTGTGAACTTACCTCGAGTATGGATCCCAAGTCACACAAACTCACATGACATATACTCAGTATATACCATCACGCTTGAGAGTGATTCAAATGTGAAGATGTCATAGTCAATATGTTATATCGAAAGATAATCTTGTCGATCCATTCAATAAGCTGATGTCATTGACCTAGTCTGACAGTCAGACATAGTCGAGATACATTAGATTTGCAAACGAATTGGCATAAACACTCTTAGTTTGGTTTGTTTTAAAACCCGAGAACTTTAAGCAGTATAAGTTTTAATTTGATTTGGCGGTTATTAAGGGGTGATCTTAATATATGATGGATTTCGGTCATTTCAATTGGCTTATCACTACATTCTCACTTTTGCATGTTTGGAACCCACTTCTTGAGTATTATATTACTCAAACGTCCACAGTCGGTCATACTCTTGGAAGTAATTAGTGATTCAAGACTATCGTGAGTATTAGTGGATTGTCCATATTGATTGGACATAGCATAGAGATTGCACTAACACTCATGAGTGCTTAATAGAGATTTAAGTATTGGACCAACCCACCATTAAAGATTACTTCAAGGATTCAGTCACGAGTAATTCTAAGACAATAATATCTTCTATTCTTCAAACCTAGATACATGTGGGGTTTTGCTTTATGATTCTGTTATGCATTGGACTACTCCAACGCTAACCGTAACTGGTAGTTATAAAGGGTATGTCCATGTATGACATGATGAAATAGAAAAAAACTATGAAGTCGAAGTTTATTCGTTCCATCTGCCTTAATAGGAGAAGCGATATCTATGGTCCCCTCGATGATTTGGTGCTGACATCTAATGTGCTTGGTCGAGCCCTGACTAGAATTGATGTGTTCAATTTAGTAGTCAGATGCAGTCGTCACAAATCTATATCGGGAAACATAATCTTGAATTCTTGAGATTGACCATTATCCATGTCTCGAATGCATACAGATATCATAGAACGAAGGGATAGTTGATCACTTATCTAAGAGTTGAATCTTGATTAGATCAAGAGTTCGGTAATTGCATTAGATGGCTAACTCTCTGTTGATTATTGGAGAAATGTTAGTCCTCGTATAGTTGATGACTTGTCCAAGTGGGAGATGGTTGGAATAGTGTCCAAGGTCATTAACTATTGGTAATATTTCTAGTAATAGCAGGGTCCTTTTGGGTTGCCCTCAAGACCCAAATTGAGTAGAATAAATAAAGGAGAAATTAGTTTATTAATTATTACGGTTAATAATTATTTTGAAACTAATTGGAAATATATTTTGTAGATATGTTTTGGGAATTAATTAACAAATTAATTAATTAAAGGGTAAAATGTTCTTTAATCGATAGTTGGTTAATCAGAAATGTTCCAGAACCTTATGGACTTAGGGTTGGATGAAAATCACTCCATCCTAGATGGGAAAGGAGTGAAATTTCATGGTTATGCCTCCATCCCACATGGGAAGGACTACTAAACCCTAGGAGGCATCCAAGGCTATAAATAGGGCCTTAGGGATCACTAACCCAAAATCTCACTTACCGAAGGACTTATTCATTTTAACCACATCCAACTGATTTAATTTTGAATTTTCTTGACAGTTCTAGTGTCCAAAAAAACCCACGCACTGAACATCATCCCCCACTCGCCACTGCTCCTTCCCTAGTAGCGGTAACGATCAGACCCAAGTGTCCTTTAATAAATAACTACCCTCCATACTAGAGACACCAATACTTCTGAATCCTAACTTTGTAGTCCCAAAAGGGGACAACCAACAACCATAAGATCTTTTCCTCAAGCATCTGATGCAAGGACCATCCCCACATCTTGATAATGTCAAACCTGTGCCAACTCCCCTGCACTCAAATCCTGAGCAATCCCTTAAACCCTACATCTATATTAAATTCTAATAGTCAAATGAACTTGCACTACAACTTCCTCTTCCCCATCGCTGAACTAAATCGTTGATCAAACTACTGATCTTCCTAGTGTACCCTTAATTTGCTTCCACCATTGTCCCAAAACAAAATGCTTGACAATCTAAACCCAGCTCAATAACAAGTGCCCCACTAATAACTCTCGAGTATTCAGAATGGCATATAACGACCCTTGATAATATTAACCAGACAATTATAGAGAAACTAAACTGGGGATAATGCCTTACACATACAAGCATATGATTCAAAAGCACATAATATGAATAATAAGGCATGAGGAAAAAAGATCACATACCCGCGATAACATTTGATGAACTCTGGCCTCTCCCGACTGAGGTTGTAATGCTTGACTCCTCAATACTGGGGCTTCCGCCCTACCCTCATGACTGTCAGTGATCCTCAAAGTAGCTGGAGCAGGTTCCCTCAATGCTTAGCCTTGGACAATTGGCCTTCTTGTGGCCCACCTGATTGCAGTGAAACCACATTGAAACCTCCCCTCCCTGTCTCCTTCATGAGTCCTCCCACACTTGGCACAACATTCCTGGCCTTATGGCTTTCCAGACATGAATCCTGAGTCCTAGCCTCTTCGCTTGGCCCACTACAATCTGAATCTGCTCTGACTTCCTCTTCCCGAGGTTCTCCAAATCAGTCTCCCGCTCTCGAGCACAAGCAATTAAATCATCCATGGTCTTACACCTTGAGAAGCTCACAAACTCCCTGATGTCATCCCTCAAAATATCATGGTACATTACCTTTTTTATATCCTCGTTTGCTGCATATTGTGGAACCAACAAAGCCATCTCCTAAAACTTGCAGTGATCTCTGCCATAGTCTCAGTATTCTGACTAAGGTCCTGAAGCTTCCCTCGCTAGCTGTTGCACCTCAATTATTGGTGCAAACTCCTCTCGCTAGTTGTTGTACCTCAATTATTGGTGCAAAATCCTCCCAATACATGGCAACATCGGTCGTAGTTCCAAATGCACTACCGACCTCCTCCTACCAATCATTGGCTTTTTCCCTCAAAACACAAGATACAAAATCCCACTTTCACCCCCTCAGGGTAGAAGCTCGTTCGTTGACTATTCTCCTTCTCAATGATCCATCGGCGGCTACCAATGGGGTCCTTATCCCCAAATAACTCTAGATCTCTACAAGCCTTGAACTCCCGAAATGAATGAGTTTGTGCTCCCATCTGTCCAACTGCGATCTCGACCCGAAAGGCCCCAAGTCACTCATCTATCAACTCTATAACTCTAGTGTGATATGTATCAAGACGCTCCTGTATAGTCTACATGATACTCTCCTTGATCGTACCAAAATCATCAGAGTTTGTTCCAAAATACCACAGGTGATCTCCGACGAGATGAACTCCTGCATCCGCTCATCCATCGAATCAGTGCCAGCACCTAAGCCTGAACCATACCCTCTGCCACGAGTACTCGGCACTATACTTATAAGCAACCATACAATAATCATAATATAATCAAAGAATCCTCATCCTAAAAGCTTTCTAGATTCTCCATGATTCCCCTCGATTCGAGTATGGATCATGTGCTTTCAGTAGTATGTGTATAATACTACCTTCCACATGTATCCATAAATTCCTCAAGAGTTATCCCAAATCCTCCTAATCAACTTCTCAATCGGTACTCCAAGTACCTTTTATACAGCGCAACCAACCCACTAAAGCGCTTACGAGGCTCTCCTAGGTTCCTAACCTCACACTGTCATTAGCTGCTGAAGACTCCAACTAATGTCAACTAACTACTTCATGAATACAATCACATGCAACAATGCTTAGATAATCCTTCGAGTAGAATACTCAATGCCTACAACAGTTAGACTCAAATGAGAGTTGTGTAATAGGGCCAAATCCGTCACTCTAAGGTAACTTACCATTTGCAGCATGTGACTTAACATATTCACTCAATAGTTAACTCACATCACTAACAGTTCCACGAAGCACAAAGCAAGTAGCATTCATGCATCGGAAAACTAACTAGGGTATCACCTAATCAGGTCATTCTATCCCAATCATCTGAGATCCTTATCCCTATTCTAGCATCCAATTCTCATAACATATATCATAACAAACATGTGTGGCTATTTTGGAATCACATACTTGAGCTCGGCTAATTACACGCACTACACCCTTTTTTCTTTATAAAAGTTCTTTTAGTAATTTATTTTCCATTAAAATATTACAAGTTTCCAACTCCTAAGTTTGAGTTCAGTCACACCCGAGAGTGTATCTGAATCCCTCAAACAAAAGCTCTGACACCAACATGTAATGTCTAAAAATTATTAGGTAAAATTTTTATGTTTAAAACAATAATTTATATAACAAATTTTCCTCAAACCCATTCAAGATAAAAATAGCATTTAAACATCAATAGTAAAAATTATCAATGCGGAATTAAACTCTATGGGATGTTGTGCAGTCATGTTTGGCCCTTCCCTTTCGAACTGATAGTACCTGAAACCATAAACATAAACCATAAGCACAAAGCTTAGTGAGTTCCCCAAAATATCACATACCATACATATCCTAGGGCCTAGCCCTCATATTGTCCCACCCACAATAATGGGCCTATCCCGTCATATAATGGGCCGAGCCTAACATACAATGCAAAAGTAATAGAGACAGCTAGCATATAACATACATTGGCCCTAGCCCTTCCTGACCCATGGGCCCAACAAACAATGAGACTAGCCTGGCATACCATGCGAGACTCACAAAGAAAGATAGCATATAACATGTCCTAATGGTCCGACATTGGTGCTTTCGACCCACGGGTCCATTGAGGAGACTCACTCAAATTATGATGTTGATGAAATCCTCGTGCAAAGTCGCACTAATCACAACCAACAGCTCTCGCCGCCAAAATATGAGTGCAAAACACCTCCTAATAATTCACACAAGGCAACCCTTAAGTCTACCTTCTAAAAATAGAGATTTACCAAAAAGTCAATCCATGCCAAAAGTCAATGGTCAAAGTCAATGGCTAGCGTTGACTTTAGCTGACCAGCACATCATGGCCTTCCTTGCCCATGTTGTGGCCTTACCCCAGCCAAACATACGGGAATTTCACAGTCGCCACCCCATGGCAACCTATGGCCACGTAATGGGCATTAGGTTTCCAGCAGCTTAATAAATTAAGTTGCTTTCCTTGATTCCAAGAGCTCCAAAGCTCAGATCTGGTCCAAACTATGGTCTAAATGAATAAAGTTTCCAACTTTATCAATTAAGACACCTAAAGAGATCAAGATCTCAAACCCTAGGTCCAAAAAAGCCAAAATTCATAATGTCTTAACCATTAATCCCTTAATCCAAAAAAGTCCTTAACCCTAACTCTTCCAGAAGCTAAATGGGTACCAAAGGCCCATAAAAATGATTACTTGATGGAAATGCATACCCAATGTATGTCCTTAACTCAACTTAGGTCAAATGGAAAGAAAATGACCTAAGCCTCATGCAAGATTCACAAATCACAACCAAACTTTAGATCCATATGATATGATGCTCAAAGGACACTAGAGAGCAATAAAGTTGCCAACTTTATTCCATTCATTCACTCAAATCAACTCTATGAAGCAAAATGGACCAAAACAATCTAGATTTAAGAGAATAACTCAACAGGTAGAGACTAGGTTCCTTACAAATAGTTATAACGTGATAACCAAGATGATAAGGTGTTGCTTACTTGTTCCTTGCACTAATTCTTCCTCACTTCCTTTCAAAATCACCAACTCCATCCAAAATGAGCCAAAACCACTAACATGGAAAGGATTGGGTTTTTTCTGAGGTTGACGACGATACAGGCTACGAAACGATCCCTAGAGTCGAGTTAGAGGGGCTTAAATATGAAGGGAACCGTAAAAGAGCCATGGGCTTGGGTCTGATCAGCTGCCACGTCGTGACCTTCCTTAGAACATGTCATGGTTGTCCCAAAATCATGCGACCAATTAACTAGTGCCACGTCGTGGATTTCCTTGGCCACATTGTGGCACAAAGTTTCCTTCAAAACTCCATCTTAGGTCCTTGCTATAATTAAATTTAATTAATATGAACACGGGTATTACATCACACCCATACATATGACCTCACCCTACACCTACATGCACACTACACCCTCAATAACACATCGATGTACACATCCTACCTACCCCTACACCCACCCCTATATCCACATGGCGACATCTACCCTACACTTACCCTACACCGATCCCACCCTAAAACAAACAACCACACCACAATATGAAATATGGATACCAAGGCTGCTGTTTTTGTATGTGTCTAAATCGACAATGGTTTTCAACTTGTAAAAGGATTAATATGTGCAACAAGTTAATGAGATTTAGTAAAACTGTGCAAGGTGACTAGCATTGGTTCAATGAACATATCGATACATGATATGATCATATAGATACAAGGATTATAAAAATCATTAGGCAATATTCAGGCGGTTGATGGTAGTCACGTAACTGTAAATACAATGAAGATCGATATATTCTATATTTGCAATAAGAATTAAAGATGAAAAAAATGAAGATCAAATGAGTCTTGAATGATTATTATTCACGATAATAGAATAGTTCTCAAGGAGGAGCTACTCTATACTTGCCTCTAAAAGTGTAACCCTAAAAGATTATATGTACGCTATATATATATACTAAACTACATAGCATTTCTGATAATGGAAATGCCCATTTCGGAACACTTGACACAAAATCG
Organism: Lactuca serriola; assembly: GCF_051521515.1. NCBI lineage: Eukaryota > Viridiplantae > Streptophyta > Magnoliopsida > Asterales > Asteraceae > Lactuca > Lactuca serriola. The sequence continues at coordinate 196,473,824 of NC_136415.1, forward strand.
TATTTGATACACATTTTAAATCTGAATTAGTGTTGGCCTTGTTCACTTTAGCCCTTGCGATAATCTGATTCATTGCGCTTATGGAATACAAATGTTTGCCTCTTAGGAGGAATATGTGATTCTTCATGACACCATCCTCCTTCATGTTATATATGATGCTCCAATATTCCTTGTAGATCAATCCTCCTGGTAAATCTTAGATATCCTCAGGTTCTTCAAATGGCTTCACTTTTGATCTTCTGTTCAGAACCGAGGCGATCTTGACATCCATCTTTCTAATCTCCAGGATGTAGCATTTAATCATATTCTTCAGATGGTTGAAGATGGGCTCGTATTTATTCACATCCTTCGCAACTATGTTGAATAACGAAATCCAATCATATGGATTCATGAAAGGCAAATCAGCCAGAGTGAACTCATGAACCACATGATTCGAACCCTGAAATCCTTTGAAGTGAATGTTCGGAAAATCTTCAGTTTTCATAGGAAGTCCAACCTTTAATCCTACGATCCTCTTTAAACTCCAGAACTTGCAATGAGGCTTCCCATACATGAGATAAAATCTGAAGATTTTTCTATTAATCGCGTTTTTGGAGATTTGAGTCTTCTCAATCTTTTGGAAGCATCGGAAAAAAAATGCTCGTGCAATGAGGGGAAAGTCTAACTGGAATTCGGTATCATTTCAAGTATCAAATGATATCTTCAGTTTTAGCTAGTAAAGTTCTAGAAGATCGATGGCTTCCTTCTGAATTCTTTGAATATTCCAAGTAGAAAACAAGGACTTTTGACTTTCTAAAATGAAAGCGGAATTTTTGTCTTTAGCCTCTTCTGCCTCAAGCTTCTATTTAAGAGCAATGAGATCATCAATCTCTTTATCCTGTTTCTTTCTCGCAAGCTTCTCGGATTCGGACAGCTCTTCTTCTTCATCAATTTATCTTCCCTTGACTTTCTTTGATCCAGAAGCTTCATTACCCTTCTAATCAATTTCATCTTTTACTTTAACTTCCACTTCTCCCCTTTTTTCGAAAGAGCATTGGTTCCTAAAACACCAAGGATCTGATTAATCAAGGAGAATATTGGCTTATGTTTTTCCGAGAGAGCAAGGTGTCTTGTATCATTGAATGGATGAGATATGTTCTCAATGATTCTCAAGAGTCTTTAATGAATTTCTGAATTGCAAGCCTTTATTGAAAACTTCTCATCTTGAAGCCTAGCAACTTCTAATTTAGCATGCTTCAATTTTTCAGTCACAACTTTCGCCTTTTGAGTTTTCTCTCCTAGGGCATCCATGATTTTATTCTCTGTTGCCAAGTCAAGCTTTAAGTTATCAAGTTGGGTGGTGATGGTTGAGTTCAGATCAACGTTTTCCAACTTAATATCAACATGAATCATGGACAGAGCTTCCCTATCAGCCTTCAAGGAAGAATCAAAGGCATCAATAACCTTATTCATATCTGTTGTGCTCTTATCTGAAGAAGCCCTAAAATCAGCCATGAATTCTTTGACTTCGGATTGTAAGAGTAGAACCTTGTTCAGAACTTCAGTGATTTTCCTATCTGAGGCTTGGACAGCCCTGGTGGATTCTTCAATGAGCTTTGAATTGACAGAAGTGAGCATCTCCACAATTGCTCGATGAGTGGTCAGAATATCTTCCCACTTAAAAGAAGAAAAGGTTTGAGAGGAATCCAAAAGTGAGTCAAGCTTATCTTGCAACTGCTTGAACTGGCCCTTCATCATGGGAGCCTCGTCTTCATCACTTTTGACGTTGAGATTGAAAGACTTAAAAATGAATTCCTCTATAGGTTCTTGTTCATCTCCGAACAGTATGTCTTCATCCTCATTGAAAGGATAAGCAATTGAAGTACCTTGGTCAGAAGTCACACCGATGTTGGCATGTGCCCCCGTATTATATACATTAGCAGGAATGCCTAAAGTTTGTATCTCCTCCGAAACGGATTTGATTACAGGGACTTCCGGTGGAGTGGAGACTGATGATGTATTGGGATTGGTTGAATCGATAAAGATGGGTGAGGATAGAGGGATGGTAATTTGAGGAAGAGAAATTCCCACATAACTAGTTGGTGGTAGAGGGGGGATGGATGATATCCGTATTGAGGATGAAGTGGGTAAGGAAGTCATAGGTGAAGATGGTGGATTAACAGGTGGTGATGGTGGAATAGTGGTTAGGTTCAGAAATGGTTCGTTCAAAATGTTGCCAAAAATATCAAAAGTTGGTACAAAGGAGGTCGGTGGAGAAGATACCTTTAGAATCTGTTCTGTAGGAGTTAGCTGTGAAGTTGCAGCTGTATCTTCTTCCTCATGTCTGAGTGTATCGTCCTCTTGAACTTCAGTAACAGTTCTTGATTTTGATTCATCCTGATACCGGGGAAGGAGATCTCAGTTTCTTTCACGTCTTCTTTGTTATCTTTGGAACCTTAAAACTTTCAGAAGTAGCAAATTTTGCCTTCCTTTTGCCACCATGCTTCATTTTGTTGCTTTCTTCAATTAACTTCCTTAATTCAGCAGGCATTAGTCAAAAAGCTGAATACGGTAGCTTCCAAACTCCCTTACAATGGCGTAATCAAGTGGAACCTTTTTCAACATTTCAATCAAAATTGAACCAAAAAAAGTGAAGTTTCTGGGAACCGACATCACAAATGTAGACGTTTGGAGTGTTAGAATCTCTGCCATTACGGAATCTTTCATTAGTGGGATTTTAAAGTAATCAAGAGCCCTATTGACTTGAATCAAGCACATGAGATCTCAGTGTGTCGAGAAGAAGAAGTTGTGCTTTGAATCAGTTGAGTCCAAATAACTACCCCATAGTCAAGATTGATACAATGGAATAAGCCATAGATCAAAGTGTAGAACATCTTGTTCGTACTGTCAGACGCATAAACCCTCTCTGACAGGCTCTTGAACAGAAGAATGAATAACCCATTCCACATCAGAGGTAGGAAAGACTTCCTAAACTTGGAGAGCAAGGAGATGTCACTGGTGTACCCCATTTGGTAGAACATCTCTATCATGGAGGTAGCTGGAATCGATTCAAGGTCGACAATGACCTCAGATGTACTGAGCCCTAAAATTTTGCAAAATTGGGGCTTAGAGATCGATGTTTTGTGATTTGCCACTTCAAATTTGATAACATCATCCATCTTATTGTAAATCGCAGTTGAGAATGCCTTTGAAAGATGAACAAGAGGAATAGTTTCCTCAATGGTTAACTCCTTCATCAGTGGTGAATATTTGGGACCATCGATCATAGGCTGAATCAGTTCATCGTAGGGTGAGGCATCAGGTCGATGATCATATTTCGGTTAGGCTTAACAGAAAGCATGATGATAGAGGAGGACTGGTCGGCAAACGAAATTTTTTCTGATGATCCTACCATTGTTATTATGAAAGAGACGATGAATAGTAGAGGGCACGCGGATTTTTGTGAGACTTTGAGAATTCTGTTTGCGGTGACAGAAAGTAAACCATTTGAAAACCCCTTTATACGGTGTATGATGAGTGGTGAGAGAAAACTGTCGCTTCAAATTCGTGCATGCCATGAAATCAGCCAATAAACTTGTGCCAGCTAATCAATTACTATTAGAAACCGTTGCAATCAACCATGCGGTGTCAACAATTCAAAAATAGCGCCAAGATTTGAAGTTATCCAAAAGTCATTATACATTTCGGATTCACCGTATTCTGAACTAGTCTTTTCAGAATTGTTGATGTACCTTCCATCTATTGTAAACATCTATTCGGAATTGAAACCAAACTTGGTAAAATCACAAGGATTCTAGTGCTAGAGTGTGCCTAAGAAAAAGAAATAAAGCAAATAATATATGGGATTCTTTGATATCAAACATTTTTTATATGAAAAACTGATTGATTTTGGGCAACGATCTCTTCATTCTGAGTCAAGAGAGACTCTAAAGTGCTTGTGTGGTATCCTAATGAATTACGATCATCGGTTTGTTGAGAAACTATGCAAGGCTTCTTTTAGGAAGGCTTAAAGGGTGGTTTCATCTTCAGCTAGATTCCGAAACATAACATAAGTTCGAAGAACTGAAGGAAGTACTTGTCTGACCAATGTAGCCATAAAAACAAGCTTTGGATTTTCTTTAAAAAGACTGGATATTATGGAAATAAAATAAATAAATAAATAACTGGATCTTATTGGGAATAAATGTCTTAGGACAAGACCATTTCATTAAGATCACTCAAAAAGAAAAAACTGAGATTTCAAACACTTAAAGGTACAAACCAAAAGGTTTTGTTCGTCAATTCTATGGTTAAATTTCTAGAACAAAAATCAAGAGACTACGTGGTGATTGAGATAAGACATGGTAGAAAGAAGTGATTAAGTCAACCGTCAATTCAATGTTGTAGACTTACATTCAGAAATGAATTTAGAAATGAAAATATTTTGATATTTTTGATTTTGGGAAAACAATTAAAAATAAGAAAATATTTTTGAAGTTTTGAAAGGAAAATACAGAAACAAATAAAATATTTTTGTAATTTTATTTTCTAAAAAGAATGAAGATAAACAGTAACTTTAGAACGAAAGCAAAAAATTAAACAAAAGAAAATGACAAAAGACTTACGAATGAATAAGGTTCCGAGATCATAGTGTACAGTAGCTTCAGAATCACTACGACAATCGGAGCAAGTTGGAAGTAAACCAAGAATTTTGAACCATTCCAAAGCTCGGAACAAATCAGAATATGAACAGTGGATTCCGAACCATTCAGAAGCTCGAAACCAATCAGAATATGAACAATAACTTCCGACCAATGATCATTACGAAGAAGATTTCAAAACAAATTCTGCTTCAATCATCCCTAACCCCTGGAAAATACGATTGAATGAGGCTTTAGGTAGGGCCTTTGTAAAGATATCGACCAACTGATCTGAGGATCTGACAAAATGAACTTCTATATTTCCATCCTCGACATTATCTTTTATGAAGTGGTATCTCAGTGATATATGCTTCGCCTTGGTGTGTTGCACTGGATTGTGGCAGATTCTTATTGGGCTTTTGGAATCACAATACAAGGGAATTCGCTTCATGTTGCTTCCATAATCTCTTAACTGATTCTGAATCCACACCACTTAGGAAGTGCATAATGTTGTTGTGATGTATTCAGCTTCTGTTGTGCATAACAACACACAAGTTTGTTTCTAAGATTGCCGGCTAACAAGCTTGCCATCTAGAAACTGACATCCACCTGATGTACTTTTCCGATCAAAACCACAACCCACTAAGACTGCATCAGAATAAGCTTGCACAAAGAAACCTAAATTGGAAGGATACCATATTCTGAGAGATGTTGTTCTTTTTAGGTATTAGAATATGTTTATGGCTACCATATGAGGTTCATGGGGATTCACCTGAAACTTGGCATAATAACATACAACAAACATTATATCAGGACGAATCGATGTTAGATACATTAAAGATCTGATCATCTGACGAAATAATGTGGTATATGTTGAGGGCTTGTCCTAGGATGGAGTATGTGTTGGATTAGTGTCTAAGCCCATAACTATATTTGGTAAGTACTTGACCTGGTTGTGCATGGTCCTTTTGGGTTGCCTTCACCAGAGCAACATGATAGGATGATTTATAAAAAAAAAAAAAAAAAAAAAAGGTTATTATGATTTATTAATATATTATATGATTAATATATTAAAGGAGAAATCATATAGTTTAATTCATGTTAGACAAGAATTACTTAAGAATTAATTATGTGGCTAAGAGAGATTAATTAAATAAAGGAGACTAGAACTGTCAATTGTGTGATAGTTGGTTTTGGGCTGTGGATCCTTATGGATCATAGGGTGGACGAAATTAAGGTGTACGGACTCCTTGATTTCATCCAAGCCTTAATCTAGAAGGATCCTTGGACTGCTTAAGGCGTAAGTACTCCAATTAGGGTTCCAGGCTATAACCCTAGTAGCTCAAGTATCTAAAGGACCCAGGGGCTACAGAAATCAGCTACTAGAAACCCTAAGGAGTTCCTAGAGCCAATTTTGTGTCCACAACCTCTCTCCAAATCATCCTCTTGCTTCTTGGTGTTTATAAGTCATTAGAGGAGTGATATTTGTGACTCTAAGCTCCAAGGATAACAAGACTCAAGCTTTCAAGAAGAGGTAATCATCAAGATCTACTTTGTCATGTCAATTTCGAATTGTATACCATAGATCTAGGGTTTACAAGTCATGGATGAAAAGCATGTTCATTAGAGAAACCTAGATCCAAACATTAGGGTTTGCATGTGCACATAGGAATGTTCTTATGGCTCAAACCCATCAATATGTTTCGTCCGAAAGGCCATACGAACCTTGACCATTGAATCAACCACCATTCCAAATTTTGCAAGCAAGGTCTTCATGTAGGCTTCTTGGTTAATAAATATGCCCTCTGAACTCTATGTAATGTTTAAACCAAGGAAAAAGTTAAGTGGACCCATTGAACTCATTTCAAATTTAGTTTCCATTAATTATCAGAATTCAGCTGTTAATCTAGGATTAGTGGATCTGAAAATAATGTCATCGACATAAGTTTGATTAATCAGTAAATGGTCACCATCTTTCTTGCGAAAGAAGGTTGGGTCAACCGAACCTTGTTTAAATTTTGATTATTTAATAAAACGAGTCAGGGTTTCATACCATGCACGAGTTGCTTGTTTCAGACCATACACCACCTTGTGTAATATGTAACAACGATTGGGATATTTCAAATTAACGAAACCTGGTGGTTGCTCCACATAAGACTGTTTCCTCGAGTTCTCCATTTAGAAATGCGCACTTCACATCCATTTGATAGACTTCAAAAGCTTTGTGAGCAACATATGCTACAAAGATTCAAACATATTCAAATCTTGCCACCGGTGCGTTCGTCTCTTCGTAATCTATTCCTTCCACTTGATAATAGCCTTTAACTACATGACGTGCTTTGTTTTGAATGATGTTTCCTTCCTTATCCATTCTATTTCTGAACACCCACTTCATGCCAACAACCGAAGCATTTTTTCGAGTGGGAACCAATATCCATACTTTATTCCTTTCAAACTCATTTAGCTCCTCTTACATCGCTTGAACCCAAATTGCATGATCAATAATAATTTTAACAATTTTTGGCTCGATTTTCGAAATAAAAGAGTTAAACATGAAAAATTCCATTTTAGAAAATAATGCAGTCTGCTTTGCTTTTTTTAGCACGAGTGAGAACTCCTGATAAAGAATGTCCGATCACGTGAGATCAAGGATGACCTTTGGTCCATTTCGTCATTGGAGGATAGTTTTGATCATAAACTGAATCAATTTCAGCAAAAACTTCTTTGAATTTCGATTGTACATCCGAGTCATTATTTTCACTATTCCTCCCTGGAAGTTAATATGTGACTCGACATTCAGAATTGAATGCTCCCCATGGAGAGGAATATCTATTGAAGTTCTGAGTGGAACTATCCCCCTGGATTGGAGCATCAAAAGGTTTCAGTTGAGCTTCATTTAGAATTGGTTGCTCTGGAGAAGTCTTTATATCTACGAAAACTTCGTCAACAATATTGATCAATCCATCCTCTTGATTGACTTTTGTTTTTCATTTTGAGGAAATTGCTTTGTCGGGATCATCAACAAAATTTAGAAAATCGTCATATAAATTCATAAGAGGAATAGTCTTAGACTTTGTTGATGGAAAATTTTCCTCAGATTGATAATCTTCTTTTTGATATTTCTTCATATAATTGTCATCAAACATTACATAGTAGTTTTCCTTAATCTTCTTTGACTTCTTGTTCAGAATCTGATAGGCCTTTGATGTCAAGGAATGCCCCAGAAAAATTCCTTCGTTAGCTTTCACGTTGAATTAGTTCCGGTTTTCTTTTGAATTAAACAAGAAGCACCTGGAACCAAACACATGAAGAATTTAACATTTGATTAGAATTTATATGGAGTAATCAAAAATCGTTTGTTGATATAGGAGCGGTTCTGAGTGAAACAAGTGGTGGCAATGGCATCAGCCGAGGAATGCAAAGGAAGATTCGCAAATAACAGCATTATCCTTGCAGCTTCACACGTGCACACACACACACACACAAAGAAAGAGAGCGAGAGAGATATTTCACCTTTCAACTACATTGTTTAGTTGTGAAGTGTAAGGTGAAGAGAAATTGCGAGAGATCCCTTTTCCGGTCAATAATTCTTCAAATGCATGATTTTTTAATTCCGAACCATTGTCACTATGAATTTTCCGAACTGGCTTTCGTAATTGCTTGATGAAATCTATCATCTTCTGAGTTGCATCGTATTTCTCTCAAAATAGAATACCCATGTAAATCTAGAAAAATCATCGACAATAACTGAAATATATTTGTTACCGCCAATACTCTCGATGGCTGAAGGACCACAGAGATCAATGTGCCCTACTAGAAAAATAGCCTTTTACGACACGGAATGCGCGTCGTAAAACGCTCAGACAACGCGCAAATACGTGTCAAGGAAGGCCCTGTCATAACGAGAGACGATGCGCTTTTGCGCGTCGTCTATAGACGATACGCATTTATGACACGCTTTACGATGCACAGTTATGACACGCAATGCATATCAAGGAAGGCCCTGAAATAAAGGAAGACGTCACGCATTTGCGTGTCGTAATATTACGACGCGCGTGTTTATAACACGCAACGCGTATCAAGGAAGCCCATGTCATAAAGGAGGACGACACACAGTTTTGCGTGTCATAATTTTGAATGTTTTTAAAATTATATATTTTTGATAGATTTACTAATTTTCAAATTAAATAACACATTAAAAGTCTCATAATACAAAATAAAATACCATAAAACATAAAGATAATTCATTGCACTAATATGTCAAATACAAATAATCATTCCAAGAGTAAGTAAATGTAACACATTGCTAATATTGCATAATATTTATTATAGAAAACAAAAAATGTACAAAATTAAAAGAAACCCATGATTAAATTCTCCTTTGACAATTTCCTTTCTAATAGAATAACCTGAATGCAAGAACTTTGAGAAGCTGCATGGCATGGAAGGAGGTTGCTAGTGAAATTTAGGTAGTTATTAATAGCATAGAGGAATGTTGGAACAGCAAGAAGCACATTGTTGCGAGCTGCCTGCAGAAAACCATGGCAGACATAAAGACATGAGCATGAGCTTTGTTGCTGCTTTTATAAAAACTGAACTTATTCTATAGGTTATAAGATATAGTATAAATTTTTAACATTTAAGCATTCTATAGCTAGCATAAGGTAGAATTTGGAATCATTAAGAATACAATGACTGGGAAGAAGCCTAACCATTGCATAATATGTTGACTCAAAAAGGAAAATATGGCAACTTTACCTATACAAAGCTGGAGACAGAAAGAAGTGGCTTCTCTCCAATTTTCTGATTTCTAGCCTGAAAATTAACAAAGAATTTAGTAACTTGTAAGGAATCCTAGTACTGCACTAAGTTCAGAACTTAAAAATCAATTAAGATAACATGCAAATAATGAAAGCGGAATACCTAATAACAAAAATACACTTGTGTGCAAAACAAGAGCATAATCAACCTAATTTATCATGTCATCGAGATAAGACTAGAGAAAAGAAATGACGAAAGTACCCTTCTGTGCAAAACAAGAGCATAATTAACCTAATTTGTCATGTGTCACGGAGATAACACTAGAGAGAATAAATGACGAAAATAGCCTCAGGGCCCACATCAAAAGAAAAGGCATAGCAGAGAGGCTGAAAATCTGACCTTACAAAGAGAAGCCATGCAGTAAGAACCAATCCTCCAACAACCCAGGACACTTGTTCATTAATGGTTGTTGGAAGAGTTGTAAGAAGTTCTGAAACAAATGGATCATTAGGTTTGGGAATCACAATTGAATTAAAGGATGTATAAAAATTAAAGAACTCGCATAATAGAAAATTAGCGTTCACATGTCGGAATGATGTTAAAGAAGATTAGGGTTCACATGTCTGAATGTTGCTTCTATATACGAATAACTGAAGCAGAAGATGAGTCAGGGGTACCATGGAAGTTAAGTTCTACAAGGTGACCACCTCCTTCGCCTCTCGCTAGTCTTCCCGAATTCACACACATGCATTTCACTTCTTCACCTCCTTCACTTGTCCCCTCCAAGCTCAAAACCTACAAATATCTCAATGATATATCAATAAAATCTTCACACAACCATTTAAAAGATCTAATCCATTAGATACCTTCACAAAGTGTGTGAGGTCTGAAAGGACAATGAGAATGTCTGGAACCTTTGCAGCATTCCTGTAAGTAATCTACACCAAGCAGTCGGAGAAAAGGTTTGAATTGGTACACAGTTATTTTGAATTGTATACAACTTTCAATCTATCATATGAAGTATGAAAAATATGAACAATAGAAATGGAAGTTCAAAATCCTAACCAAAAATCCCAGATATATAACATTATGCCCTCCTGGTGCTTGTCCTCCTGACAACACAAATCCTATCTTCAAGGCATACCCCGATTCATTAGATTCACCTGGCACCAATATTGCTGATGGTTGCCCAAACAGGGATGGGAAAAGTTTTGCATTTTCATCTGAAAGCATTTGAACAAGCACAAATGAAGTCATAATCCTTCATCTTTACACTCAATCTGTGCAGGTGATCAGATGTGCAGGTGATCAGATTCACCTGGCACCAATATCTTTACACTCATCTTTACACATAACGTAATCAGTTAACATAGCCAGAAAAACACTTAAATTCTTGTTTATCCAATCCAGCAGTGACTGAATTACAAAGATTATTATCAATCCATCATTAAAAATACTCCGATCAATTGTGATCTTAGCATAAATAGTTTTGCTTTTACAGGGGTTGTAAATTCACTTTAGTATCAATATGAAGTGAGAAATACCTGGATTTCCGACAGCGGGGCTAGCGGGACCATCGACGATTTTGAAGGGGCTTCTGGAGCAAGCGACAAGTCCACAGGAGTGTCTTCCACGGGTGGGTACAGAGGATAAAAGTTGTTGTCACAAACGTAAAAATATTAAATTAAGAAAAAAGAAAAAAGGAAAATATTATTTGAATTTTGAAAACATGCCTGTGTCAACTCAGCAGATGGTTTGTTAGTGTATTCAAGCACTTCTTGATCCCACGTGACACTACATCCATAATATGTTATTTCAGGACATCCACACTACAACATCCTACTTTCACCAACATTTTTTTCACTTAGTTATTAAAATTTCTCAACTTACATTTTTAAATATCATCCAAATAACAACACTTACCTTATTTGCTGAGATCATTCATGGATTTGTAATGCAGGTTATCTGTCGATCTTGATCAACTATATTCATATCAAAAGCAGGCTGCACAATCAAAAGATACAATTCTAAAACTTCTTAGTCATCCAATACTTAGAGTAATTTACACTTTTGGTCCCTTTGTACAGACGATGTAAGGGCCTAAAGCAATAATCTGCTCAAAGATGATATGGATAGAACCCATATAGTAAACTTAAAGGGGTACTTTAGTAAATTGAAGAACAAGCTTTACACACCAATGATAGATCTGATGTTATATCAGATAAATCAGCAGGCTTGTTATCTTCATCCATAGCTTGTCTCTTCTTTTAAGGAATATTTTCATCATCAGGGACTGATAACGGTACATAATCAACAATTTTTGTTGTAGTTAAATAGTGCCCACTTAGATTATGTCCTTCAATGCCTACCACCTGTTGGATTACGTTTATGTTAAATGTTTTTTTAGTCAGTTTCCATTTCTTTCAACTCTCTACCTGGCCTGGGAAATAGCAAAACTGGTCCAGTTTCTGTAAGTCAAGGCACACACGTTGACCTCCAGAATGCTCAACTCTATTCAAAAAGGTAACAAAGGACAACAGTAAGGGCAAATATGTCTGAAAAGAGCATAAGGATTCAACAAATATTACCTGCTTTGAAGAATGATTGGTTTTTCCTTTAAACACCCTTCTTCTTCACACCAAATCATGCCAACAACAAATATACTTTTCTGATAGGGAATCAAGAGATGTAAATTGTGTTGTTGAATCTCTTCAAAGATGATAAAAAAGAAAAGAATAATTCTAATAAAATAGAGATAGGAATTACTTGGGAAGCAACCGATGGATCAACAGGTTCCTCATAAAGCTGAGATGCAACCATGGTTTTTGAATACTTCATGATTTTATCTTCAAGATAATTAAACTAAACTTCCAAAAACATTAAAGTTAATGATGTAAGCATAATCATGAGACAAAAATCAATCAAAATTAAGAGAATGCTACAATACCTTGTCTTCTAATTGATTAATCAAAGATAATAACAACTATAGTTGTAGAAAGCCTAATAGCTAGATCAAGCAGAACATCTGTGCCACCTTTTTTTAGCCTGGTTTGCATTTGTAACTGAATTTGAAACAAACAAAAGTAAAAATGCCATATGTTACTTATGAAAAATATATACACACACACAAGAATACGATTTCAATTTTCAACAAGAGAGACAAATTGATATGATTTGAATCTAAAGCTAACCTGGTTGTGATGAAGATGGGGATATTCCAACATCAAGAAGATCTTGAAGAAAATTGTGACCTGTCATCATGCTATTTGTATTTGGTGGAGGAGGTTCTTCTCCTCCTCCTAAATCAAGCAAGTCTACTAAAGGAGCAGCAGTTGTTTTAATAACTCCATTAGGAACACTACTTCCCATTGAAGTTGAAGGAATAGAAGTAGAACCGTTCCTCCTTCTACTGAAATTTGCTTCATCAAGAACCGGCATCCTTTCAACCAGTGCAAACCTTCACATACCATTACTAATTACTCACTTCAGTCTTTTGTATTAAATTATCAAAATTACTATCCACAGTTCCATACCTTATATTCTGATGCTTTTCAATTATAGAATCAAATTTTGTGGATCTTTGTTGCAGTTCAAGCAGAAGGCTTCTTTTAGATTGAACAAAGCCCTACAAAAAAAGTACAGTGAAACAGATCCCATATAGAATTTAGTTCCCTTGAGACGCCCGCCTTCGTTGTCTACATAATTCAGATCAGAGCCCTACAAAAAAGTAACGTAGACGTAAAATGACTGTTTTGCCCTTCATTTTTAATATTTTCATGATATATATATATATATATATATATATATATATATATATATAGGGTATTGAATTATATAGACCTTTTCATCCCATCCTGCAATCATTGTCCCAACAGACAAACCCATCCCACGGTAAGAATAGAGAATGTTGGCAAGCATCTTTGAAGCGCCAGTCACTGAAATCCTACTCTTGTTTTCCAATTCATGCAAACGACACTGAAATTAAAAAAAATACAAATATTGCGTAAAATATTTCAAAGTAGAAGGCTGTGATACGTAAAAAGGTGATTTTAATACCTTTTGTAAAAGAACCAAATACATATAAATCATAATGGGCACAAAAGAAAATACAATATTATTTCATGAAGTATAATCCATCTAGAAGATTTAGTTACAAAAAACGACTTTAGTTTTCAAGTGTCTACAATATTATGACATAACTGTGATCCATTTTGTGCTTTTTTATGGAGCAGGTATTTGTTCCCTGTATATGGTAGAGTAATCCATTTTTGACAATTATTTATTAAAGCAATGTAACAATTTGGATAACAAATAAGGGATGGAATAGGAATGAAATGCATATCTACCACATGAAAAAATGTTCAGATGTATGTGAAGTAAAAAAAAGAATGAATTTTGGTTAAGATTGAGCATGTATTTAAGTGATACAAGCAGATATAGTTATGATTAGATATATTTTAAGGCATACTCACTCCCACAAGATACTAACATTTGGTTTTCCTTCAAAATGCATGCAGACTCAACCAAATACAACATTAGGATTCATGTAGCAATCACACAATTTTGTTAGGTGTTTGTTCTGATCTGGATTTTTGTGAGATATATAAGTAAATAAATAGCTTTGTAAGATGATTTTTGAATAATTAGGATCATTTAAAATCCTAACAAGTGCGTTGAAAAACCTAGGAAGTCAATTGTTTAAAAAATTAACATCTTCAACGATAGATATAGAATCATGTTGACTCCATTTATCTAAATCACAATTAAAACCTAAAAGATGTCATCATTACTAGCAAGTTCCTGCTACTTCCTTGATCAATTAAGCGTTAATATAAATCAATTGAGAACATAAACAAACCTATATCAGTAATCGATGAATCAACTTACACATACACACTGAGATATATGTTCATACCTGGTTTGGATTGAAGAAGGCCATGGTTAGGGGAAGGAGTGAACATATAAAGCAAAAGATTTAGCCCGTTGGGAGGAATGCTCTATTCCATTTCTTCACATGCAATCACATTTTCAGCTTCATTCCCACCAATTTGCCTCTCAAAATTCAACCTCTCCTCATCTTCATGACCTAAAGTAGCATCAAACATATCGAACATATAAGAGAAATGAAAAAGACCCTCCTTGAAATGAGTCACAAAAAACACAGAACTGTAAGAGCGTTAGGTGATATTTTGTGAGCGAGAAACCCTAGTTCATCGATTTTTTCACATGAGTATTTCATGATGTTGTGGAAAATCGATCTAGTTCACGTTGGGAGAAGTATTCAAGTCATGAAAATGAAAAGAGGAGTGTTATGGTGGTACAATTACCTTAACAAAGATATCGTTCTTATGCTCCTTAATAACTCCAGCAAGTCGCTTAGGTATCAGATCCGAGTCGGAGGATTCAACACAAGCAGGTCAGTCTTTGCAAGTCTTGTAGCAGAGGAAAACGTGACGTTCGTAAGGATGGAGGGATCTAGAGAGATTCTCAGTGTACATATCCTGCCTTTGGAATCTGAACTTGACGTCATCATCGACAACTACAGCTTCAGTTGAGATATCAACGGTACCGTTCTCTGAAGCGACGACCATGAAGACGAAGACCTAGGGATTTTTCTTGCTAATTGGAAGAGGCGGGGGGGGGGGGGTGTTTAATTTTTGGGATTCAGTAGGCGGGTGAAATCCCTCCTTAAAAACGCGTGTTTCATTAAAATGTTATAAAGCGACAAATTCAGACGACGCATATTTTATGAAAGGCGCCCTCCGCATTTCCTTTTTTTCTTTTATGACACTAATTTTAGGGCATGCACAAATGTGTGTCTTCTATCCTTCAAATTTTGCAAAACTGACATTATTTTTAAAGGCACATGCAAATGCGTGTCCTCTATCAGCTAGTGTCATTGTTTGCGCGTCATTAAAGGGCTATTTTCTAGTAGTGGTGCAATAGTTCCAGAGGTTCAATGATTTTGGTATTTATAATGGGTGAATGAATTTTCCTTCTTTGTTTTCCGAGCTCACAAGCAGCACGTAAGTGTTCCTTTTCAAATTTCAAAAGAGGTAGCTCGTGTACGAGATCACCAATTACGAGCTTGTTGATATCCTTGAAATTCAGATGAGAAAGCCTTCTGTGTCATAACCAACTATCATCCAAAGCGGCTTTCGTAAGCAAGCGAATAGAAGGTTTTCCTTGGATCAGATTCAGATTCAGAGGATACATCTCATCCTTTCCTTCTAGACTTCAGAAGAATAGTTTTAGATTTCTTTTCAATGATTTCTAAACCATCTTCGTCAAAAGATACTTTCAGGCCCATACCTACAACCAATTGAGAAACACTAATTAGAGTATATTGTAAGCCCTCGATGTAAGCAACCTTCTAAATTGAGAATTCGCCAATTGTGATCATGCCATATTCTTTTATCTATCCTGTAGTGTTATTTCCAAACTTCACTCTTCTGCCATCCTTTAAAGTCTGAAACTCTCGCAACTCCTCTTTCCTTCTTGTCATGTGACGAGAACAGTCGCTATCGATCTACCATTCTGAATCATATTGTTTGTCACACATAACCTACAAAATTTAGAGACTCTTAGGAACCCAAACCAACTTGGTTCATTGTGAGGATTTCTTTTGAACATGGAAAATTTTTCTTTTGTCAACCCAAAAGGATTTTCTTTTCAAAGCATAGTTCATCCTTTTTTCAATTTTAAAAACTTCAACTTTGTTATCACAAAGATTAAATTCAACAACATTAATTTTTCGTTGAATGTATTATTTGAATTTCTGAGCCATTCTTTTTAAAAATTCTTTTTCCTCCTTTTTCAATTTTTATTCGTACTCTTTGAGAGTAAATTCTGGTTTTGAAGCAATTTTGTTTTTACCCTTAAAATCTGTTTATTTGCCAATAGGTTTCAAAATCCATGACTTTTGTGAAAAACTTTGATTGGAGGAATGATTTGACTTTTATTTTGGAATATGAGATGAATCATCATTTTGATTAGAAAATCTTGACATATTGACAAAATTCTAATTAGAATTCATTTTCTTCCAAAAACACTATCTTTTACTCAAATTCTTTTTATATCTAGCATTCAACTGGCATTTCTTTGCAATTAATTCCTCAGTAGACTTATGAATGTTAGCTTTTGGTTTTTCCATTCTGATTGGTGTATCATTCTTTTCTAATGAAGTTTCACTAGAAACATATTTTGTACCACTTGGTCCCGCCTTATTGTAACAAAATTCCACACAAATGAATGGTTTTGAAACGTATTTCTTTTTTGTTTTCCAATAGGTCATTTCTGAAAGACCTTTTGTTTCATATGTGTTATCTATAGACTTTGACCAGAAGAATTCATCACACCCATTCGCATTATCATCAGCAACCAAGGATGTTAATTTAGAAGTATCATTTTTGTTCAGTCCTTTCTTAACAAAAACTTGATTCAGAACAGTTTGAACTTTAGGAAAAACAGTTGCTTCTTCTTTCAAAACTTTTGAACTTTTATTTTCAACAATTCTAATAAATTCGATTGAGTTTTCAGAAATTAAGTTTTCTTTGGTTCATCAAAAAATTTCACAAAAGTAGAACAATCAATTTCATCCTCTACAGATATATCACTCATTTCACTTTCATCGAATTTAGAAATACTCAGAATCAAGAGTTTTTTCTGAATTCATTTTCTTGACTAATAAGTCATATTTTTGCATAGCACTTAATTTGATTTCTTATTTATCTTTTTCGTTTAAAACTTCTTTCAACTTGTTTTTATGTTCTTTGGACTGGTTGTATTCTTCTATTTTCTCAAGTCCAACCCTGTAAGAATCTGAAACGTCATATGAAGAAACAATTGATTCACATTTATTGCATTCAGCATCAATTTTATCTTTTTTCAATTCAAGAAAAGGTAAAATCATTTTATGCAAACCTTTACCAATCTCACAATCCAAATGAAGCTAAGTAATATTGAAATATAAATGTTTTGCAATCAAACCAAATTTTTTTCTCTGCTTCAAAAAAAGCTATACTATCTCTCTTAAGGGAAATAATATCATCTCATGACCTAGTAAGCTCAACTTTCAATGCTTCAAGTTTTTTCTTCTCTGTTCATTCTTAAAAGTTACCCTATTAAGTTTGTCATTCAGATTAGAATTATTTATACGGGTTCTTTTTAAGCTATCACTAAAATCAAAAATTATATAACATAAATCATCTAATTCAGAATCATGACGTGATGAAGGAATATTAAGAGATTTAAGGATTGAATGTGCCTTATCGACCACCTTATCGCACTCCTTAACCTACTCCATAACAGTCTTTGCAGCAAAACAACTCTCTAATGCTCTTCCACCATCATTTGTATATCACATTGGTTCATAATTGCCACTTTGAACCGTCAAACACTTGTCTGCATATCCTTCCTTCTCGGACTTCACTATAAAACAACCGTCATGGGTAGGTTTCCTTACCTCATCGTCCTTAGATTCTGTGGACCACACTTCGACTCAACCATCATCACTTTTCTCTTGCACAATCAATGCAGGTTTTGCATTTGATGCACTTTTCCTTCGGAGCTCGTCTATTTTCTGAATATAATAGGCCTTGTCTTTTTCCTTCTCTTTCTTTGCATTTTACTTCTGAAGCAATAATTCCTTTGCGAAATGATTCTTGCCATGACAATAATTACATTCATAACCAGAATCAACCAGTAACTTCTTTTCTTTCTTTTCCTCGTCATTTTGAGAGTTCTTGAGACTCTCCTCTCTTGGCTTTTTGGAACTTGAGATTTCCTACTTGTATTTGTTTCTGAAGCAAAATAAATTCTTATTATAGAATTTATTTGGGTTAGATACCATTAACGATGTGTCTTCTTTTGTAAGCTCATCATCCGAAATGTCAGATTCAGAATCATCAACATCAGACTTCTAGCCTTTGCAACCAATGCTAGCAATCCAACACTAGAAAAAAGCTTTGCTTCCTTAGTAACCTCATCTTCGTGAGACTTCAGAATACCAAAAAGTTGTGCTAATGAATAGCTTTTGAATTGTTCTTGTGCTTTCGGCAGTGGAAATTATAGGCTTCCAATCGGATTTGATACCATTCATGAACGTGACTGTCATAACTGGAGAAATTCTATAGTTATTAGAGTCTAAATTTTACCTAGATACTTATTAATTCACAATGTAATAGTCTAGGTCAACTATTGTAATTTATTTTGAATTAATAAAAATAGAAATTAATTAAGATGAAAAGTAGCGTCAAATATGAAGTATTAAATAAACTTATTTGGGATGAACAAAGTGAGACATATTAACAAGGAATCCAAAAATATAAAGAAAACCAAAATCCGAGTTATAACGAACGAGTTATGATCAATCGAAGATCCGTGACAAAACACTGTAAGCGTAAAAATTAAGTTTTCAATTAAATAATTTCTACCCTTAACTATCTAAATGAAAGTAGTAGTATATGTTAAACCGTGAATGTCTTTAAAAAGAACGTCCAATTTTAACTTCATATGAAGAAGTTATGATTTTTCAAAGGATGAACATAGCAGTACACGGCCAGAAATTCAAAATAAAAATCAAACGATATTTATCCTACAAAACCTAAACGATAATCGAGGGTCTTTTTAATAGTATACAACGGTAAAAAGACAGACGAAAACAGACTTTGGATGAAGAAATTATGAATTTTTTATGGATTTTCCTGTCTCGGTCTGTTAAAAATAATAATATTAAAAAATAAATTCAAAATTAGCTGACGAAGTCTAAATGGGAGTTGTGGATTATATTCTCACCTACACGTGCATATAAAGAATGTCAAAAACGGAGCTCGTATGAAAAAAGTTATGAATTTCGGAAGTTTTGGGCACAAAAACCGAAATTTAATGGAAAACCAGGAAATTTCGCATGGACTACAACCGGCCACGTCACCTCGCTCTCGCAAACACCCAGTGTCCAACACGCGTCGCCTCCTCCTCGCATCCAAAATGCAGTCCACTCTAACTCTGACGTGTGGCTTCGTGGTGGAGCCTTCCGAGCTCGCCTTGTGTCCCCTTCGTCTGCGAGCCGCGTGTCTCGCCTGCCCCTTCCTCTTCGGCCGAACCCTCACAGGGCATAAAAGGAGGTACGAGATCCTCCGGTTCTAACACCTCTTTTTCACCATTTTTCACCCTTTTTCACATCTTTCACCCCCACAAACCTACTTAGAACCACCCCCCCCCCCCCGGAAGCCCTGGTATCATATCCAACACTCAAATAACACCCCGAGACGCCAGAAGTCAACAAAAATAAAGTCTTTCGGTTTCTAAATCCGAACCCCCGCAAGACCCGGTTTTCAGAAATAAAGCTTTTCTAGCAACGAAGTACTACTCAATTCTTCACTACTATCAAGTGAGTTTATACCCCTATATTTTCACTATTTTTATAATGTTTTGAGGGGGAAAATACAGGTAAAATGAAAAGATTTCTCGTATAAATAACAAAATTTAATTATCTAGTTTATGATTAATATAAACAAACTATTTTACCGGTTCGGATCTTATTACAACAATAAACAAATAAATTATAATAGGTATAATTTATGGTTCATGCAGATTTATCAATACAGTTTATGGAACTACATATGCTTTCTAAGATATTCAAAGTAACTATGAACATTACTATATAAATTTTATTTAATATAATTTATGAGATATTTACAATTTATCTATTTCAAAGATATTTATCATTATTCTACTCATAACTATCACTATAGCTTTTGTGAGACACGCTTCAAGTACTTATTTAAGTGCTAAAGCAAAAGTCCTGAAAGTTATAACCAGAGTCTCCTTGAGGGAGAGCATGACACTTAGTGTATAGATCTATACGGGACTGACAATCCCACATCCTGACTGTTAGCTACAGTCAAGTCGGCAGACTTGGGATGACAATTGTTGTACCATATTACAATGCCCGAAGAACGTTGTGTTTCAGGCGAGGCTTGGGTCATCAAGCATGGTTATGATAACTCACAATTTGGTATTGAACAATACAATTAGTGTAAGAATAATTAAGCAACTTCGTATAGTTTTTAATAAATTAAAACTATAATACAATAATTACAATTTCATATAAGTACAAATAGGGAATACTATTCTAGTACAGAGAAACATACTTTTCATAGTTTTATGGGAATTTAAAACTATACTATTTTAGAATACAAATACATATACAACAGAAAATATAGGATTTTCTGGGTGAACATATTTACATTTCAGAGAACAAATGACAGAATATTTTTATTACATACTTATGAACTCACCAACTTAATTGTTGACACTCTTTTCGAAACTACATGTACTTTCAGGAAATCATTAAACAGGTATCAGCAAGTTTTGAGGAAGAAAAAGTTTTATATAATTATGTTTGTAAATTATACTTTTTGGTGTCAAACATATAATAAGTTGAACACAATAAAGTTATATTTCATGAATGTAATGAATGTTGTACTATGATTACTATTGTGCTTTGTTGTGACACTAAACATGACGTCCTCCGCCCCTGAACGTTTCCACCGTTCTGGTTTGGGGGTGTGACAGATTGGTATCAGACCATTGTTTATAGTGAACTCAGTATATCAATTCATAAAAGATATACAAACTATAAATACATTGGGGTTGAGAGATCTGACTATAAGTATACTTTTAAAAATTTAAGTATTTGGCAAGATGTATACTAACACTCATACGTACAAGAATAGTTTTACAGTCATAACAACTTAAAACTATTTGGATGTTGGACCAACATGTGTTTGGGAGTGATAGTAGGGTTGCGACATGTCTAAAACATACCAACTACATGTATAAAAAAAATAGAACATAAATTTAAAATACTATAGATACAATAGTTTAACATCAATATTTAATATTACATGCTTTAGTTTTTCATACACTTCTCATGTCCTTATTTCTCATACAAGATAACATGGCTGCATATAATTTACCCGGAGACCCCTACAACCAAGAAGATGAGGGTTGGATCATGAATTCAGATGAAGAATTACTTAAATTTAGTTATAGTGATTCTAGTGGTACAGACACGGAGCCTCAAATATACAATCCACCTTCAACTGCTTAGAACCCCAACCAACGACAAAACTACCAAGGTTCGACACCTTTGTGGGCGATAAACTTAGATAGGTGGAGTAACAAACAAGGTCAGAACCATCCTTACCTGGGAGACCGAAGCTTCTACAATTTGGACACAGGAGGCTCAACAGACAGAGCCCTCCCAGTATTACTTCGTCGTGTGGCACATAACGAGGAACAAGAAGAGTTGTCATTGACCGAGTCATGCAGGTTGATGCTGCTACAGGAGTCAACAATGTTCACATTCACAACCTAGAAGACAGTCACTATGCAACAAGAGATCATACTAACTACCTGATGAAAGAACTAGCAACACACAAGTCGAAGTCAAAGAACTAAGAGAACAACAAGTAAAACAAGAAAGGTGTATGTATGAGGTAGAATTCCAGTTAGCCAAATCCAGGGCTGGATGTAGCAAGAAGTAGTTTATACTCTACATGTTCACTACTTACTCTTTTGGTTATAATTTAAGTCTTCGGATATGTTCTAGTGTTACTTTTCCTGTTTTTCAGTACGACCGTGAAAATTTCATTTTCAGTAGGTCAGTTTGATGTCAATGCTTTCCCAGTATTGCGGTATATTGTAGACCTCCTTTAAGGTCAAATTTTCCGAACTCTATGTACTAAATATGCCAATACAATCGACATGCGTTTTCATGCTCTTTGAAAAATAACCACTCAAATTCATAATATCCGATTGAAAGTTGTACTTGTAGTAGACTTCTATTTCTAATTCCTTACAAGATTCATATTGAACTAAGTATTTTAGTTTTGAGATATCAAATTCATATTCATTCTTGATATCTAATTGTCTTTGTCGTCTTTTAACTTCTATATTAAAAGACGCCTCCACGAAGAAACCTAAGACATGTTAATGAAGCACCAACACCACCTCCTCAATTTGACACTGACACATTTCAGGCAGCAGTCACTGCAGCTGTCGCAGCTGCTATGTCCCATATAAACACCACTATTACAAGTAGGCCAGGGAGTGGAGCACACCCCTCTAATCAGGGTGAGAGTCACGGACACCAACAGGAATGTACCTACAAAGACTTTACTAACGCAAAACCTAGGACCTTCAATGTGACTGGAGGAGTTATGGTGCTAAAGCAAAAATATTGAAAGATATATATGGGGACTATCACCTCAAATTCAAAGTAGTGTTATCGCCTCTAGGCCTGTTACCTTTGACAATGCCAAAGAGCTAGCACAGTCACTTATTGACCATGGAACCCGTCAAAACTCTGTGGTTCCTACCCCAGAACAACTCAAGGGAACAACAACAACAACAACAACAACAACAACAACAACAAGAAGAAAGGCTAGAATAAGAGAAAGGGCCAATCTTCTCAAAGAACCCTCAATGAAGCAACATATAGTGGCAGTCCATGCTGCTACTGTACCTACTACCATAACTGTTGCTATTGATGTAAACGCTGCACCAGCTAAGCCTTATGCTGGTAATCTCCCAAAATACAACAAGTGTAATTTTCACCACAATGGAAATTGTCGAGAAATGTAGTGTCGTAACTGCAACAGAAAAGGGCATATTGCTCGCTTCTGTAAAGCACCAGCACAACCAATATCTCAAGTCCTCGCCACGGGAGTTAGTTAAGCTTGTTATGAGTGTGGCGAAATCGGGCATTTCAAGAGAAACTGCCCAAAGGCGAAGAATGTTGAGGGTATAGGAAGAATTTTAGCAATTGGTGTAACACCCGTTATTTCAAGTCAATGTAACGGCTAAAAGTCGAGTCTTGTAACCTCTTTGTAAAGTAATAAGAATATCATCGAAAATGAAAATGTTCAAAAAGGTCTGTTTAGGTACACTATGTGGTAGATATCGTGATAAGGGTTCCAAAAATATAAAGAACACTAAAATTCGAGTTATAACGAAGGAGTTATGACCAATCAAAGATTCATAACGCGACTGGTAAAGCGCTGTTAAGCATAAAACGAGAAATTTCAATAAGATACTTTTCAACCTTAGGTGTCTAAATGAAAGTCATAGATATCCCAAAACCATGAACATACATAAAAAGAACTCCCCAAATATGACTTCGTATGAGGAAGTTAAGATTTTTCAAAGTTTCTAACCTAGGAGTAGACAGCTAAAAACTCGAAATTGAGATCGAGCGGTCTTTAGCCGACACAACCTAAACAAAAGTTGAAGACCCTGACAATAGGAGTACAACACTAAAAAGTCTGACGAAAATGGACATCAGATGAAGGAGTTATGGAATTTAAACAGACTTTTCCAGGCCTGGTCTGTTAAAAATAATATAATAAAAATAAATTCAGAATTAGCCAACAGAGTCTAAACGAGAGTTGTAGAGCCTTTTCACACCTACGTGTGCATATAAAGAACGTCGAATTCGAAGCTTGTACGTGAAAGTTACAGATTTTACAAGTTCGGGACACAAAACATGAGGCTGACTCAGCCTCACGACGTGAGGGGACCATGCTCACGACGTTAGCTCGTGACTGATGGGTTCCAGAGTGTCATCCACGTCAAATCGTCAAAGAGGATCATGCTGACTAAGACTCACGACGTGAGAAATCCAAAACTCACGACGTGAGACCCCAAATCAGCACCTATAAAAAGAAGCTTAAGGGTGCCGGGTTTGGTGCTCATCTCTTTCCATCTAAGTGCCATTACTCTACATGACTACCTCGATAAGCCTTCTCGAAGCCCCAGTTTTTCATACTCGAGTCCCGAAGGAAGTTCTACACTCCCGAGAATCCCGAGATTTCAACTCTCTCTAGTCGAAGTTCTGCTCGATTCTTCTCTCGACTACTTCAAAACAACCACTTCAATCAAGTGAGTTCATACCCCTTTTATACATTTTTATCAGAAAGAACTTAATATTAGACAAAGACGATGGGTAGAGCTATTAAGTTACTAGACAAAGACAATGGTATGAAAAGCACAGTCTTTACTGATCACAAAAGCCTCCAACACATTTTTTATCATAAAGAACTTAATATTAGACAAAGACGATGGGTAGAGCTATTAAGTGATTATAAATGTGAAATTTGCTATCTTCTTGGCAAGGACAATGTGGTAGCAGATGCCCTTAGTCGGAAAGAATACTTGGGTCGTCGAGTAAAGCCTCTAACCATGACCATCCATTCCCATCTATCCACACAGATCAAGGAGGCTTAGCTGGAAGCCTTAAAACATGAGAGCATGAAAGGTGAAGTTTTAAGAGGAATGGAAAAGAACAAGGAAATCAAGGATAATGGAGTATGTTATTTCATGAATCGAATCTGGACACTGAAGTTTGGTGGCTACAAAGATGTTGTCATGAACGAAGCCCATAAAACTCGATACTCCGTTCATCTGGGTTCATACAAGATGTACCTGGACTTAAAGAAACTCTATTGGTGGCCAAACATGAAAGCATAGATTCCTACCTATGTTGGAAAGTGTCTAACTTGTGCCAAAGTTAAGGTAGAATACCAAAAGCCCTCATGTTAACTTCAACAGCCAAAAATACCTGAGTGGAAATGGGAGCGGATTACAATGGATTTCATAACCAAGTTACCTAGGACGACGGGTGGTTATGACACCATTTGGGTTATCGTAGACAGATTAACTAAATCTGCACACTTCCTACCGATAAAATAAACTAATAAAATGGAGAAGTTAACAAGGACGTACCTTAGAGAGATAGTACGATTGCATGGTGTGCCAATATCTATTATCTCTGACCGAGATAGTAGATTTACCTCCCGGTTTTGGCAATCATTGCAAAAATCCTTGGGAACTAATCTTGACATGAGTACAACGTACCATCCTCAGACCGATAGGCAAAGCAAGAGAAGTATACAAACGTTGGAAGACATGTTAAGAGCCTGTGTGATAGATTTTGGTAAAGCTTGGGACACCTATTTACCACTAGTTGAATTCTCCTACAATAATAGCTATCACACTAGCATCAAAGTTGCATCCTTCGAAGCTCTCTACGACTGTAAGTGCAGATCCCCTCTGTGTTGGGCTAAAGTGGGCGATACGCAACTAGCCAAGAATCAAGTAATCAGCAGTACTCTAACCGGTCCCGAGATCATACGAGAAACCACAGAAAATATTATACAAATTTGGGAACGATTGAAAGCTTCTCGTGATAGACAAAAGAGTTATGCAAATAAATGACGAAAACCCTTGGAATTTCAGGTTGGTGATCGCGTTTCGTTAAAGGTCTCACCCTGGAAAGAAATGATACGTTTTGGCAAAAGTGGAAAAGTAAGTCCAAGGTACATTAGACCATTCGAGATTCTTGCTAGGATTGGTCCGGTTTCTTATAAACTCAAACTACCGCAGGAACTCAGTAAGATTCATCCCACTTTTCACCTCTCAAATCTCAAGAAGTGTCTGTCTGATGAGGCACTTGTAATTCCACTCAATAAATTGAATTAAACGAGTGTCTACACTTCATAGAAGAACCAGTGGGGGTCCTAGATAGGGAAATCAAAAGAACGAAACAAATATATGTATACCAATAGTGAAGGTTCATTGGAATGCTGAGCGAGGACCTAAATTCACTTGGGAACGGAAATATCACATGAAACAAAAATATCCACATCTTTTTCCTAGTCCATGAGTACCAATTTAGAAATAATTTCAAGACAAAATTCCCTTTAACGGGGGGATAATGTAACACTCGAAAAATTCTATTGTTATTATAGTCTAAACTTTACCTAGATACTTATAAATTCACAATGTAATAGTCTAGGTCAACTATTGTAATTTATTTTGAAATAATAAAAATAGAAATTAATTGAGATGAAAAGTAGCGTCAAAAATGAAGTATTAAATAAACTTATTTGGAATGAACAAAGTGATAGATATTTTTACAAGGATTCCAAAAATATAAAGAAAACCAAAATCCAAGTTATAACGAAGGAGTTATGACCAATCGAAGATCCGCGACAAAACTGGCAAAACACTGTAAGCGTAAAAATTAAGTTTTCAATAAAATCATTTGTAGACTTAACTATCTAAATGAAAGTTGTAGTATATGTTAAACCATGAATGTCTTTAAAAAGAACGTCCGAATCTGACTTCGTATGAAGAAGTTATGAGTTTTCTAAGGATCGACATAGCAGTACAAAGCCAAAAATTCGAAATAAAAATCGAACGATATTTATCCAACACAACATAAACGAGAATCGAAGGTCTTGTTAATAGTAGTACAGCAGTAAAAAGACAGACGAAAACAGACTTTGGATGAAGAAGTTATGAATTTTTAACGGATTTTCCTATCTCAGTCTATAAAAATAACAATATTAAACATAAATTGAAAATTATCCGACGAAGTCTAAATGAGAGTTGTAGATTATATTCTCACCTACGCGTGCATATAAAGAACGTCAAAAACGGAGCTCGTATGCGAAAGTTATGAATTTCGGAAGTTTTAGGCATAAAAACCAAAATTTAATGGAAAACCGGGAAATTTCACATGGACTACAACCGGCCACGTCACCTCGCTCTCGCAAATGCCTAGTGTCCAACGCGCATCACCTCCTCCTCGCATCTGAAGCGCGGTCGACTCCGGCTCCGACGCATGGCTTTGCGGTGGCGCCTTCCGAGCTCGCCTCGTGTCCCCCTTGTCTGCGAGTCGCATGTCTCGCCTGCCCCTTTCCCTTCGGCCGAACCCTCGCAGGACATAAAAGGAGGTGCGAGATCTTCCGGTTCTAACACCTCTTTTTCACCATTTTTCTCCTTTTTTCACATCTTTCATCCCCACAAACCTACTTATAACCCCCCCCCCCCCCCCGGTAAGCCCTGGTATCATATCCAACACTCAAATAACACCCCGAGATGCCAGAAGTCAGCAAAAATAGATTCTTTTGGTTTCTAAATCCGAACCCTCGCAAGACCCAATTTTTAGAAATAAAGCTTTTCTAGCAACGAAGTACTACTTAATTCTTCACTTCTATCAAGTGAGTTTATACCCCCTATATTTTAACTATTTTTATAATGTTTTGAGGGGGAAAATACATGTAAAATACAAAGATTTCTCGTATAAATAAAAAAAATTGATTATCTTGTTTATGATTAATATAAACAAACTATTTTACCCGTTCGGATCTTATTACAACAATAAACATATAAATTATAATAGGTATAATTTATGGTTCATGCAGATTCATCAATACAATTTATGGAACTACATATGCTTTCTAAGATATTCAAAGTAACAATGAAATTACTATATAAATTATATTTAATAAAATTTATGAGATATTTACAATTTATCTATTTCAAAGATATTTATCATTGTTCTACACATAACTATCAATATAGCTTTTGTGAGACACGCTTCAAGTATTTATTTAAATGCTAAAACAAAAGTCCTGAAAGTTATAACCAGAGTCTCCTGGAGGGAGAGTGTGACACTTGTGTATAGATCTATACGGGTCGAATGACAATCCCACATCCCGACTGTTAGCTACAGTCAAGTCGGCAGACTTGGGATGACAATGGTTGTACCATATTACAATGCCTAAAGAATGTTGTGTTTCAGGCGAGGCTTAGGTCATCAAGCATGGTTATGATAACTCACAATTTGGTATTGAACAATACGATTAGTGTAAGAATAAGTAAGCAACTTCGTATAGTTTTTAATAAATTAAAACTACAATACAATAATTACAATTTCATATAAGTACAAATAGGGAATACTATTCTAGTACAGAGAAATATACTTTTCATAGTTTTATGGGAATTTAAAACTATACTATTTTAGAATACAAATACATATACAACAGAAAGTATACGGTTTTCTGGGTGAACATATTTACATTTCAAAGAACAAATGACAGAATATTTTTATTACATACTTATGAACTCACCAACTTAATTGTTGACTCTCTTTTCAAAACTACATGTATTTTCAGGAAATCATTAAACAGGTATCAACAAGTTTTAAGGAAGACAAAGTTTTATATAATTATGTTTGTAAATTATACTTTTTGGTGTCAAACATACCATAAGTTGAACACAGATGTAAAGTTATATTTCATGAATGTAATGAATGTTGTAGTATGATTACTATCGTGCTTTATTGTGATATTAAACATGTCGTCCTCCGCCCCCAAACGTTTCCGCCGTTACGGTTTGGGGTTTTGACTTCTTTCTTCGTCACTGAATACTTATATGTTTCTTTTGTCATTGCATGCCATATTGTAGAGCCATATTCTTCAATTCCCATAACATAATCTTCAAAGTGAAGCGCACAGACCCCATAATTTTCTGGAAACAGGATAGGAATCCATGTTATTGAACCGATGTTACTTGGGAGATTGAATGAAACAAAGTGAAGATCGTCGTTAGCCATAATAACGAGAATTCAAGAAAGCAAAAATATAGAATCATATGTGTAAACTATAATCGAGTTCAAGGGAAAACTAGAGATCTAGATCTGGAATCAACAATCGATTGATTATGACAACAAGAATAGATTTTAGAAAAACGTAAAAATCTAATGCCAAACCCTTTACTCGACAGAAGAATAGCGAAGTAATAACATTATCTCCTGCTCTGATACCAATTGTAAAGACAATGAAGATTAATAGATTCTATATTTTCAATAAGAATTAAAGATGAAAAACAATGAAGATCAAAAGTGTAGTGAATGATTATTATTCACGACAATAGAATAGTTCTCAAGGAGGAACTACTCTATACTTGCCTCTAAAAGTGTAACCCTAAAAGATTACATGCATGCTATATATATTGATTAAACTACATAGCGGTTCTGATAATGGACATGCCCATTTCGGAACAATTGGCTCAACATATTATTAACCCTAACGCGGACTAATCAAGTGTAAATATTTAGAGTTTCTTCTCATCTTGCTCCTCGTGAATAAAATGAATTCAAATTAAACATTTTGAATTCAATTCGGATAGAATATAATTTGAATGAAAATATACATGTATTTAATAAGTAATATAATGAATCATGGATTTCATTTAATCTAGATAAAATCTTTAAAGTCATCATCAGATAGATACCATGGTTATAAAAGTCGTGTGGCGATAGTTGGGCTATCAACTATGCTCAAGGGACTAATCAAGTGTTTAAGTATTTAAGTCAACAAGCATCATAATGCTTAGACTAATCGAGGACCTATTTGACAATTTTAGTCATCGATCATCATAATTTATTTACCAATTATCATAAGTTTAACTAATCAGGAACTTATTTTGAAAAATATAATTATCTGATTTTTTGACCAACTTGGACTGCCAAGGATCTATTCCATTTTTTCTTTGAAACAACAAATATTAAATTCTAAATCCACCTATACCACCTACATGGTTCGAACACCTAACATCTCCCAAATAAAAGGCCACTCAAATTAATTAGACCGATTAATATTACTTGTTTTGCGTTAATTGTAGACAGTAAGAATCCAACAAACACTTAGGGTGATTTTACAACCCTAATGTATACTCAAAAGAACTTGATTTCCTTAGGTACGTTTGGAATTGAAATGATTCGAGTATACATGTCAAAATGGTTTGCTACCCGTTTAACAAGCATTAGTAATAGTGAAGGGGTTTAGAGAGTCGATGTTTATCAAGGTTTTAAAAAAGTCCGCCATGACACGTCATGACTCAAAGACTTGTACTTGTCGCCAAACTTTAACAAACTATAGACTTAAGTTATATATGTATATAAAAAATGAATAGTAATAGAATATATATATATATATATATATATATATATATATATATATATATATATATACAGAAAGAGAGAGAGAGTATATAGAACTAGGTTCAAGTATTCTAACTAATTATTTTGCGGATATTGTATGCTATGAGAATGATAAAGAAAATATATTGTGTGATAATATTAATACGTTCAATCTTATATAACTATCGTCATTGACACACATTCTCACTAATTAAATCGTCTATAAGGTTATTGTACATTTATTATTATTATTCTCGTTTCTGTCAGAATGTTGACATAATGTTTTATTGGGAAAATAAAAATAAGTGAAAAACAATATGTGAGAACAAAAATAAATAATAATTAGCGAGAATGAATGAAAATGATGATATTTTTGTAAGATTTAACGTATTCGCATTGCTAAACAACTTATTCTCTTAATAATTCTCATATCATACGATATCTGCACAATAATTAGTTAGAATAGAATAACCTAAGCATATATATATATATATATATATATATATATATATATATATATATATATATATATATATATATATATATATATATATATATATTAAGTCTTACAACCAACGTGACTCAACACAGCTCGAAAAAGTTTGACGTTTGGCATTCCTGCCAAATCAGGCATTGCGTTATTTAAAACGTTAGATGTTTATAATGAGCTAATGCTTAAACCACATTGGACGGCTATCTCTAAGTAAGAAGATCAACTTGGAGATTACCCAAATTGTGCATATGATAAAATGAAAGATAAATTTCAGTAGTAAAGAGGCAACAAAAACCAAAATAAAAACAGCGTTATGCCTACAATTCACTCTGATTCAAGCA
The DNA here is from genome assembly GCF_051521515.1 of Lactuca serriola. NCBI lineage: Eukaryota > Viridiplantae > Streptophyta > Magnoliopsida > Asterales > Asteraceae > Lactuca > Lactuca serriola. The sequence goes on from NC_136415.1 coordinate 196,504,874, forward strand.
TTTCCAGGTATGAATGATACAATCTATACAATCACTCAAACTCACTTCACTCCCACCAACAAAATAGTAACTCTTTGTTATAGTAAATTAGCTATCCACAAACTTAATTTCCCTTTTTATATGTAGAAATATACACTCATGACTCATCTTATATATACATCACCTATACAAAACATCTTGTCAAATGTCAACACCCAGTAAAAGAACTTCCAGATTCTGGATGAAAAGATTCATGAACCAACACTTTTATCGAACACTTCTTCGACACCATATTTATGTCCATACATTCTTCAAGATCCGCATCACAAGTCAACAAAACCCACTCCAAATCATCATCCAAATACTTCAATGTCACACAATTCAAATCATTCATACCAAATCGCCTCATAACTTCCCTCTTCAAATCCCAAAAACCACAATCTTTTGACACGCTTAATCGTATCTTCTCTTCACCATAAACAACTTTCACCCTAAAAGCACCTTCATTAGAATGATCATAATCTGAAAGCTTCTCTCTTTGTGTCCTTTCTCGTGATTTCCTTTCTTCTTGAACTGAATTAGGGCTCCCACATGATGAAGAAAGTTTCGGGGAGCTGAGTTCTGGGAAGTTTGTGTAGAAGGATCTGAGTTGAATCGTACCCTCTGCACCTTGAACTGAGTCGATTATGGTTTGGAGTTTTTTCAAAGAATGGCCTACTTTCTTGATCTTTCTAGAAGGCCATCTCATAATCCCATGCTCCCTGCATATCCTCTTCAATGTCGTGGGGCAAACTGGAAAATGGAAATCAAGAAACTGTAAATCACAAATTCACACAAGAATGAATGAAGATGAATGAATTTTGATTGGTTTTTTTCAGAGAATGGCCTCACCCCCAATGTTTTTTGCAGCATCTTTGAGACTCCCGGGAAAGTATTGTTGAAGAACTGGTAAACTGATGTTCTTCTCTGGTTTAACTCGTCGTTTCTCTTCCGATTTCCTGACGCCTAACGATCGTTTTCTCCCTTTTGGTTTCGATTTCTGTTCAATTTGCTTCGTGTAATCGAATTGGTTTATCATTTTGAATTCTTCTTGTTCTTGTGGTTCCTCCTTGAAAGAAACAATGAAACTTTCACCTCGCTTTTGAGCTTTTGAAATCCAAGAACATGACGATTCATCTTCTTCGACTAATTCGTCATCGTTTACGACGCGTAAACTTGTAGAAACATTTTGCATCACAGACGAAATCGAACTCAACATATTCTTCTGTTCTTCATCGTTTCTGCAACTATTAGGTAGGAAGAATTCAAGAATGAAATCGACAGGTCCTAAGTAGGTGCTCCGGAGTCGTATCGCCACCGCACCACCGAGCCCAAAAACCCTAGCGGGGCCCGATAGAGGGTATTCGGTTGCACTGAAAGCGGTGATGTCCGTCGCAAAGCATGGTTGGTTTGTACCCAGTGCTTTTCCGGCGATACCTTCGCCTCGGAGGAGATGGAGATCGGAGCATGCTTCGTAAAACCCTAAAACGTTGGGATCGAGTACATAGGAGGCTGAATTGATGACAGAAATGCAAGCGGAAGATTGGTTATGGCACTCGCGTTGACCTTGTTGACCACATAGACTCCATGTTTGAGCCATGGGTAAAGAATGTATGTCGCATACAGCTTTTAGAACTTCTCGGATTTCTGCTAGAACCATTTCATAAGATCCATTGTAATCCTGTGTAAAAAAATCGTTGTTTTTAGGACTAAATGGAAGAAATAGCAAACTACTTTCCATTTTTTTTAATGATTTTCATTTTATTTCTAAGACATTGTATTTTTAAAATTTTTTCTTATTAAAACATTATATTCTGAAAATTGTTCTCATCAGGACATTATACATTTAAAAATTTAGTCTACGTTGTAACAAAAAGAAATTATAAAAAGGATGTTATGATAATCAAATCAACAAAAGTGCCTTGCTTTTTATATCATAAATGAGTTTTGAATTGAAATTAGATAGATTGAGAAGTATTTAAGGTATTATCGTTTACCTCTAGTTTTTGTTGAATCATGAAGTCGTAACCCTCAAAAGCTTGTGAAGGTAATGTCTCGGGGGTTTGATTATCAAAATAAGTGTAATCAAGAATGGAAGTTCCAAGAGGCTTCACATCTTTTTCATCTTCAAAATAGGAATTCAGATATGATGATGATGAATCCGAAGGATTCGTAAATGAAAACTCATACGAATTTTCATCCATATCGATGAAATCTAGACCACTTTCCTTAATTGATCCAAACATTTTTGTAGTTTTATGTATATAAATATTATATAAATTCAAAGCTAAAAGAAGTAGATTTTCAGAAATAGAATCACGAGCCAGAACAGAGAAGATTCATGTAGAGGTAAAACAAGAAGAGGGATTTCCAGGAAGGATCGGTTTCGCCTGTTTGCAAATATCTTATCAGTTTGTGTTGCACGAACATCGTTCTTGCAACAAATTTAAGAAAAAAAAATCTATAAAAGATTTTTTTAAAGAGAGATGATATAAGGAGATGAAGGATAACTGACTTAACGAACAAAAGGTTGTATTGAAGCTTGAAGTATGCATCCGCAAGTTTCCACTTCTGGTCTTTTTTATAGAGGAATTTAGGGTGAGGATCACAATTTTTTGGAAAATTAAATTATAATTTTAGGTGGACCTATTCCCGAAAAATGTGTACAATAAAATAATATAATGAAAGTTGACTAATGCCATTTTCTTTTTTCGTTTTTTCTCATGTATAAATGAGTAGTAAAAGTCTATCAAGCATAGACTACGTTAATACCCTTTTCGTAACTTTTGCATTCTTTCTTATTATTCCTTTTGAGAAAATATTCATTACAATGATTGAGAAATGATATGGTATCGGATACTTATGAAATTCTTTGCTTTTAAGTTTTAACTCTTTTGACTTAATTAGTGCATGTCTCTATGTTGTTTTTGGGCTATTGGGTTCTTGTTTTTTGAGATATTGAGTTTTTTTTTTCTTTTTACAGTTATGTTTCTAGTAACCCATAAGTTTGGTTATCGTGCAACGATCAGAATCATCATATGAGATATAAATCAAGTGTACAATGATCGACTGTAGACCACAAGACTTGAATCTTCAACCTACTAGTAAAGGCACATATTTTCAATATATTTGATACCGATGAGCTAAAAACAATTGAATAGTTAGTTGTGGATAGTTGACTTAAAGGCACGGATTTTAGATCTCATACTTTCAAGTTTTGTTGCAACGGTTGTGTATGTATCAATGATATTTTATCCTCAATTTTCTCTGGTTCGAATCAAATCCATGATGTTAGTCGTGCATTTTGATTTTATGCTTTATATTTAAGTATTGTTATATTTGATATAGTAGTAGCTTACAACAAAATCGATCTTTGTTCTTTTGTTTAGAACAAGAATCTTTTCTTAATATACAATGATAAAACAAATGTATTTTGTATCCTTTAGATGAAAATTCATAAATCTATCTTGAACTATAAGTAACGTTCATAATGGTCCTCAACTATCTATCTCAACAGTCTCATCCTTATGAATGAGCCATATGGTAAGGTTTTTGACTTTTTGTGGACTCAAAGGACTACATTTGAAAATAATAATTCAAATTAAAGGTAGACATACTTAAACATGAAAATTGATAACCAATTTTGAACACATCCTATTGTTCATGGACTGAACTTGTAAAATTTCTTAGAATCCAACACACATAACAATTGCGTCAGAAACCATATGACCTAACATGTGTATGAATACCAAATGTTATTAGAAATTAGTATCCATGATTTAACTTTCTTTAGTTTACTAATTTAAAATTTGTCATAATCCACCAATCTATAACATTTATGAAAGTGACAAGTATATGCAAACTCTCCTGTCATCGTCATTGACACATCACACATAGCAAAACTTCTGGTTTTCATGATAATTGATAAGTGGCCATTAGATCATCCCAAAGGTTCAAAAGATTCATGATGTAATACACCTTATGAATATACTTAATCGTTCTTTTTTGTTTCTTTATGATTAAAGGCCATATTTTTACTACGAATAAGAAGGTATGTTTGAAGAATTTTCATTTCAACCCAATTGTTACAGCCAAATAGCAAACACGAAACACCCCTTACAGTTTACCATATTATATGGATGCATGTGTAACTTTTAAGTGAAAATATTTCTCTAAAAAAGGCAATATATATGATTAAATGGGACAATATCAAATAGGAGAAGTTATAATGTTACAAGTTATGTTTCATCCCTGTGGAATATGTTATGTAAAAAAATATAGTGGTTGAATCTGCTGTTTTTGAATTCTTGGAGGGGTGTAAGTATAATTTGTTTTGATAATAACAACTGCTATCTGATTTAACTCCTGGGGAGTGTGGAGAGCCTGCGGCCTTTTTCTACTCTTTACATATCGCCGCGTCTAATCCCTAATTAACTTCTTTAAGTAAATTACATTAATGGTCCCTGTTATTTATGATGATTTATTAGTTTGGTTTCTAATTTTTTTTTTTTTTTTTTCACTTTGTGGTTTTGTTTTGATTCAGCTTTGGTACTTAGTCAAGTTAAATGACTAGTTTATCCTTAATAATATTTTTAAATCATAATTTATGTTATTTCTTAATAATAGTTTTAAATCATTGTTTTGTTTCATCTTTGCGTATTGTGACATGGCAATTTTGGGGTTTGTTTTTCCTGTCATGTGGTTTTCTTCTAGATTAGTAGTTTCCCAAGAGAAAAAAAAGGTGATAAATGAAATAGCGCTTGTCCATAGTTCTCTGCTTCATTCTTTATTAGTTTGTTAGAGCATTGGGTGTGGGCAACAAAGTGCAACACCACCTCAAATGCCACATAAACAAGTGGTGTTATAACACCAAGTAGGAAAATGGACACCAAGATGCAACACCAAAGGAAAAAAAAACAAAAACAAAAAGTTGGTGTTCCCCGTTTCAATTCGTCACAACGCCAACAAGATGCAACGAGATTTGCCATGACAAGATACAACAAGTTGGAGGGGGGGGGGGGGGGAGGAGGGGGGTGCGTGTCAAAACGCCGTTGAGGGGTGCCACCTCACCCCCGTTGCTTCTCGTTGGACCCGTACCGGATGGTCTTAGAATGTTTTAGTTTGTTCAATCGATTTTTTTGTTTTATTTAGGTTGGAAGGTTGAAATTATCTCAAGTTCACCTCTAATACGTTGTAATTTGTTGTAGTTTTGATAGATGTTTGAGGTTTGTTCAATAGATTTTTTTTTGGATTTGATATAGTTCATAAAGTTGGTTTTATTTTCCGTTTTTTGATTTAGGTCGAAAGTTGATTCTTTTCTACAAACATTTTTCATTATATATATATATATATATATATATATATATATATATATATATATATATATATAGGTTCAGGTTCATTTGAGACCATTCTAATTTTGTGAGACCGTGAGACCAAATCTAAAAATAATTTTAAAATGCAAAATAAATGGAAAAATCCAAAAATTCTTTTTTTAAATGTTATTTTCGGAACTTGAATTAACTAAAAAAAATATTAAAAAAATATAAAAAAAATAAAAAAAATAAAAAAAAAATCCGTTTTTTTTTGAAAAATACGTAAAATATTCTAAATAGAATATTTCACTGACATATTCTAAAAAATAATTTTAAAATGCAAAATAAATGGAAAAATCTAAAAATTCTTTTTTTAAATATTATTTTCGGAACTTGAATTAACTAAAAAAATAAAAAAAAAAAATCTATTTTTTTTGAAAAATACGTGAAATATTCTAAATAGAATATTACACTGTACATATTCTAAAAATAATTTTAAAATGCAAAATAAATGGAAAAATCAAAAAATTCTTTTTTTAAATATTATTTTCGGAACATGAATTAACTAAAAAAAATAAAAAAAAATAAAAAAAAAAAATAAACAAAAAATAAACAAATGCGTCTCACGGTCTCACAAAATATAAGTGGTCTCAAATGAACCTAACCCTATATATATATATATATATATATATATATATATATATATATATATATATATATATATATATATATATATATATTTTGTTTATTTATAGATTATGGAGAAGAGGACGACAACCTTGCCAAGAAAGACGAATGTTGTGGCTAGTGGAGGAGGGGATTGATGTTGGCTGCTGAAGGTAATGGTGTTGTTGGTATCAATGTATCATAGTCATTTCACCTTTGAAATTGGGGTGAGACCCATTAAAATTAATATTACCAAAAGAATAAAACTAATAATAAAGAAAAGTTTTAAAAAATATATATATAAAGTTATGACATTTTTCAAAAGGACTAAACACAAAACAAAACAAAACCAAACCATAAGGATCCTTCAAATTTAAAAAAAAAAAAACAAAAAAAAAACAAAAAAAAACAAAAAACAAATGAAGGACCTAATATGCAAATTTACCCCAAACCATAAGTGTGGTTGGTGTACTTTACTTCAATTTTAATTAGGTATTTGAAAATATATACAAATTACATATTTATATAATCATAAGTATAATTTACATGTGTTATCATTAATAACTAGATAAGGAATCCCGTTTTTATGAGGTATAGATTTGTTACTAGTATAAAAAATAAGAGATTATTGATCAATTATTGATCTAAACAATGTTGATACAGTAAAAGTTGATTGACGTGGAACAATGGGAAAATTGTCAATCATATAGATAATATTGAAAGAGGAAGACAATAAGGATCTTTTGTTCTTATGGCTTGATTTCATGATGGGCCAACTCATTTGGAATTGTCATGAAGCTGTTAATTTCATCAAATATACTGACAGAAAAAACATATGCTTTGTCTAATTTGTAACCACTTGTCTTCTTTTTATGAACCTCAGCTTCCTATACCAAGCGAAAACAACATATAAAGAAAAGATTCGTCTATTCAAACATTTGTTTATAGAGAATTATAAGGAATTACACATAAATATTTTTCAATGTTTTCATACTCACCAAACAGTCCATCACCGACCACTTCCAATTTCGTAACCAACAACACCCTCTTTATTCACAACTTCCTTTCCTTAAACTGTTTTTTTAAAAAAATAGGAATCATACATCAAATTAAAACTAAATCAAAAACTAAAATTAAAATGAATCACCAACCTCTACAATGTCGATCTGACCACTAGTTCTGCCACTACCATCGTGTTTGCATGAATCTTCTGTAGCATCAAAAACTTAATCAAAAGACTAAAATAATAATTTTAAGTTATTAAAAGAACAAAAAACACATAAAACAAACTAACCTCTTTCCTCTATAATATCATATGTCCAAACATTGATATTGTCCCTTAGAAGGTGCATAATCAAAGTAGTATCTTTGTTGATTCCTCCTTCAAAGTATGAAGCTCTAAAATTGCTTCATCGTAAGCCTGTTTAGGTAAGGAACATACCCTGTTAAGAAAAAATGGTAATCACAAATGAAAAAATAATACTTATTTGATGATTAAAAGTTAAAAGCAAACCTTTTAGATGAATTCATGATTTCATAATAGAAGGCTGAGAAATTTAAAGTCAATCCCAATCGAATAGATATCTTTTGGACTTCTTCTTCAACACCATGGACACAGAGAAATGAAAAATTGAGCATCTCATTCAATATGTGTTAGTTGAAGGGTTGTTTGCAAAGCAATTGCTTCTGGAGCCCTGATTATACATCGAAAGCTTGTTGTCAAATGAAACCTGGCAGTAGCATTTGCTATTGTAGATAAGCTAAATAATGGTAGCTACATGGCTTCTTCTTGGAATTCAGAGACATTAATCAACAGATTCCCTATGAAATAGAGACACAAAAGACTTCACACTTGGAGAACCTACTTAAAAGTTGTATTTTAATGGTCAAGTTTCGTAATTTTCTTACCTTCCTGTATTGGTTCACTACGATTCCGTTTTGTCCTTGCATACCAGAAAAACAATATCTGACACTTGACATAATTAGAGATTTATAGTATGAAGTCCATTTAATCCTTGTCTATTGATGTTTCTTTCATCTCCAAATAAAAGACCTGAAACAGGATGAAATACTTATTTTAAGACAACCGCATTATAAAACTATTAGCATAAAAAAATAACCATCCGTAAGGAAACAAAATAGAAAAAAAATTAGGCTAATCACCAAAAAGTTGATCAAATGCTATAACTGATACATTTTTGTAATAGGAAGAAATAAAAAAACAAATGACTGAAAGTAGGTTGGTATTTGTTGATGTGAAATATGATAAGATAACATGTATCCATAGGAGGAACAAAAATAAGGAGGTATATATGGCCTCTTAAATCCTCTGTAGGCCATTCATCAACATCCAACATCAGGATATGGGCTCAATTTTAAAACCAATCTGAAAAATAAAATTAAGCCCTAAAAACAAATGAAGGAATATTTAAAAAAAATGTAAAACAAAAGTAAAATGTTACACTCTACCTCTATTTCCACAACCTATGGAGACCAACACTCATCAAATCATTCATGATGTCATAATTTGATGCAACCTTTGTAAAGAGATTTCCAATTACAATACCTTGTTTGGTTGAGCCAGGTGTAGGTCACGATTTTGACATTGGGTGTGTTCGGCACGGAGCGTTTAGGAGCGTTTGAGAGCTTATAATTTCTAGTGTTTGATAAAACTCTCCGTTTTTAGCGGAAAACCTTGTTTGGCACTATGAGCTTTTAGCGTTTAGTTTAAACAAAACGCTCTAAATCCAAAAGCTACTTCATGTAGCGTTTAACAAAACGCTACAAGCTACAAGCTACCTGCTATAAGCTACCCGCTACCAGCTAGTTTTGCCGAACACGCCCATTGACTAATTTGGTAAAGAAATAAATGAAAGCAAGCCCATACCATATAAGTGATCTCTCTAACTTCATCTCTTGCAATCGTTAAACATTCCTTAATATTCTTCAATCTGAAAGTTGATAATTAACAAAGCATAAAAAATATTATTATTATTATTATTATTATTATTATTATTATACTCATATGTTACACAAGAACTAAGAAACAAACAAAACCTTAGACAATCTAACTCAGCAACATTGATCTCCTATTGAAGCTCCTTTAGTTTATTCTCCATCTCATGTTCTTCAACCTACAAAATCCATATATGATATTATATATCCATGTTCATGCTAAATTGATAAATATTTATAAGGTTGAAGATGATATAAACATAAAACCTATGTGTCGTTCATATGTTGTTTACTGAGATTGTTGAGTTGTTGCTCAAGTAACTTGATCCATTTGGCCATTTTAAAAACATTGTTTCTTCTTATGTCATATTCTCGTTCTAGCTCAATTCTCTCCTTGGTAGACTTGTAATTGATATGTTTATTAGTATAAAAACTCAAACTTTTAGAAAATAAACAGTGATTTATAACAATTTTGAATAGATAGTCATTTGCTATTTACCTTCATTTCTTAACATGTCTTCAAATTCATTTGTTTGTGAAGCAGTTACTGTACGTCCGGTCTCATCATCCTTTGTCATAATTCCGAATCCTCAAATTCTAATGGCTTCAAACTGTCCCCTGTGACATGACACATACACAATTTAACTAGTCATACATATAAAATTTAATTACTAATGTATATAAGTATCATTTGTAGAGAAATGGGTGCCCAATCACCAAAGCCTGAATTATAAACTTATATAAGAAAATACATCATACAAAAATATAGGTTGAAGATGCATAAAAGCAATCATACCTTGATGCAGATAATACTGTTGGGTTATGAGCATATCTACATTCTTATGTGATCATGCAACCCTAATTCCTTTGGATCTAAGTTTTTCACTAATTGAACATGCAAATTGAAAACCAAAGCAATAACCCTAGATCTAGCATACAATTTCGAAATTCATACAGAAAATTAGGGTTAGAAGATTACCTCACTTGTTATACAGTAATAACAAGCCAATCTTGATGATCCTTAACTCTTGAAAGCTTAGTGCCCCAAATATTGTACCTCTAATAGTTCACAAACACCTAATGCAACAAGATGAGAAGAGAGATACTAGAAAAATCGGCTAAGGTTCTTCAAGGAAGCATCAGGCCAATATTCTAATGCTTGGGGGGGGGGGGTATTGTAACAACCAAAACATCCAGGGTAAAAATTTTATTTTTCATTATAGTCAAACACAAATGTTACTTAATCCAACCATTCAAAAACATTGCTTAATTAAAACATTTATCAGAGTTACATCCCAAAATCACATAATGCGGAAACCACAGGTGTGTGCGGTGCAATCAAGTCGGACCCTTCCTTTCCAAACCAATGATACCTGAAACCATAAACAAAATTGTAAGCATGAAGCTTAGTGAGTTCCCCATAACATACCCCACATAATCCACATAACCAAATAACTTATACCAATCACATAAGTCATACATATAAACATATAAGGATGTCTTGGACTCCCTCCAAGGTCTTACTACAGGATGTCGTGGGCTACCCCCAGGGTCTTACACCTATGTGCCATGGGCACCCCCCCTTCCATGGTCTTACTTGAAATGTCATGGGCACCCCCATATGGTCTAATAACCAAGTGCCATGGGTACCCCCTATAGTATTTACCTGGAATGTCATGCGCATCCCCACATGGTCTGACATCCAAGTGTCACGAGCTCCCCCCCCGGGGACTACTATGCAAGTATCACAAAGACAACTAGCATATCACATACCACATAATCAACTAGCACACCACAACACACATAATCTAAAGGGTTTTGAGCATCCTAATAACCTTAAGGTGCACATACAACCCTAAATGCTTTGGATCTATGTTTTCTCTAATTATACATGCAATTTGATTTTCCAAAGCATTATGTAACACCCGCAGATCCGAGCTAGCCAATTTAGAGACAATGAGCGTCAAATATGAGTTTTTAATGGAAGATTATTTTGAAGGATTAATCTTAACCAAGTTTTATAATATGTCTCAAGGGTTCCGTACATATAAAGAACGCCAAAATCCGAGTTATAACGAAGAAGTTATTGCTCGTCGAAGTTTTACGGCAAAATCGGCAAGGCACCGGGAGACATAAATAGTGAATTTTTGATAAAGTACTTTTTAGACTTAGTGATCTAAACAAAATTTTTAGTATACTTTAAACCGATAACATACAAAAAAAAACAACGCCCAAATCTGACTTCTTATGAGGAAGTTATGAATTTTCTAAGATTTGGCATAACGGTGCACGCCCCAAAACTCGAATTTTAGATTGAGCGGTTTCTGTCCTACGCGACCTAAATGATAATTGAAGATCTCGTTAATAGGAACTCAACGGTAAAAAGGCAGACAAAAACGGAGTTCGTATGTAGATGTTATGAATTTTACGCGGACATTTAACAGTATAATCTCATCGTACTGTTAAATTTAAGATCGGTCGAGAATTAGCCGACGGAGTCAAAATGAAAGTTGTAGATCTTATTTTTAACTATGCGTGGATATAAAGAATGTTAAAAGCGGAGGTCGTATGTGAAAGTTACGGATTTTAGAAGTCAGAAGTGTGTTGTGCGAAAATGAGTGATGTGGCACAATCTTGGCCATTGCTTTCTCCTCAAGTCTTGCCACTAGATGGTTGGTGGTTGTCGAGGCCAACAAAAATAATAACCCTAAATATTACACACAACGTTGGAAAGTGGCTGGGGCATTACATAATCCGAATGGCATTCTCCGGTATGCAAAAGTACCAAATGGACATGTAAATGTTGTCTTTTCTTGGTCCTCCGGTGCCACCGGGATTTGGTGAAAACCGGAATACCCGTCGAGACAACAATAATGAGATTTCCCGGCCAACCTTTCTAACATTTGGTCAATGAAAGGCAATGGGAAATGATCTTTTCTTGTGCTTGCATTGAGTTTGCGGTAGTCAATACATACTCTCCACCCATTTTGCACACGAGTGGGGACCATCATACCTTTGTTGTTCTCGACCACCGTGATTCCCGTCTTCTTTGGAACGACTTGCACCAGGCTCACCCACTTGCTATCCGAGATTAGATAGATCATCCCCGCATCAAGAAGCTTTAATATCTCTTTCTTCACAACTTCCATCATTGGCGGATTCAACCTTCTCTGCGCGTCTCTACTTGGCTTGCATTCATCCTCCATTAAGATCTTGTGCATACAAGTGGAGGGGCTCAATCCCTTGATATCCGCAATCGTCCAACCCATGGCTTCTTTATGCTCCTTCAACACCTTGATGAGTTGTTCTTCTTCAAATTTGGTTAAGTGAGTTGAAATGATAACCGGAAGGGTTTCATTCTTTCCCAAGTAGGCATACATCAAATGTTGAGGTAAAACCTTCAATTCCAATTCGGGTGGTTGAGCAAGGGATGGAGGCAATTTTGTATGAGTTGGGGGCAATTCAATTTGCTTGACATCTAATCTTGTAGATTTCTTCATCTCCATTTTATTTACCAACTTCTCAACTTCCAGATCCAAAGAATAAAGCTTTAATTGCTCGGCTAGCTTCCCACAATCGAATCCTTTGCTTAAGATCATCTCCAACATATCACCGTTAGATAACTCAAGCAATTCTTGAGTAATTGGCTGAACAACATCAACAAAGTACAAAGATGAAACATCACTAGGATATCTCATGGCATCATAAATATTAAAACTTATTGTTTCGCCATCAAACTCCATTGTCAAACTTCCCGCATACACATCGATCTTTGTCCTAGCCGTCTTCAAAAACGGTCTCCCAAGCAAGATTAGAGCCGATTTGGAGGATACTTGCTCATCTAGATCAATTACATAGAAATCCGCCGGGAAGACCAATTGGTTCACTTGCACTAGGACATCTTCCAAAACACTTCTAGGAAAGACACTTGATTTATCCGCAAGAGAGATTATGACACCGGTTTCACTTTAGGGCCCGACATTTAATGATTCATACACCGAATAGGGCATGACATTGATAGAGGAACCAAGATCAAGCATAGCACTACTAAAAGTGACATCTCCAATCTTGCAAGGAACCGTGAACATTCCGGGATCTTTGCATTTGGGTGGAAGTTTCCTTTGTAAAACCGTGGATGTGTTTTCATTCATCAAAATTTTCTCATTTCCCTTCAACTTCCTCTTGTTGGTACAAAGTTCTTTCAAGAACGTTGCATATCTCGGGATTTTCTTGATTGCATCAAGTAGAGGGATGTTTACTTCCACCTTTTAGAAGGTGTCCAAAATCTCTTTCTCCTCCATATTCTTCTTTGAAGTTGCAAGTCGGGAGGGGAACGGTGGTTGAGTGGCTATTGGTATTACTAGAGTGGTAGTCTTCTTTGGAACTCCGACTTGTGCATCATTCTTGATTATAGGTACTTCAACGGGAATGATCTCTATTTCTTCCTCTTCTTCCCTTGGCTTCTTCTTTGAACTACTTTCTCCGGCTTGTTTGCCACTTCTCAAGGTCACCACATTGACATTTGGGTTCTTTTCGGTTTGAAAAGGGAGTTTACCACAGGATTCCAACTTGCTTATGGATGTAACTATATCTCCCATTTGTGCTTCAAGGTTATAGATACTAGTCCTTGTCTCTTTTTGGAATTGTTGGGTACTAGTGGCTAGGGATTTGACAATGTCTTCAAGAGACATTCCAGAGCTACTTGGTTGAGATTGAGGAGGTTGTTGATAATGATGTGGAGGATACGGTTTGGGTTGATAGTGTGGTTGTTGATGTTGGTAATGAGGTTGTGGTGGTGGATAGGATGGTCTAACCAATACATTTTGAGGCAATGGTCTTGGGTTGTAGCTCATGTTGGGATTTGGCTTCCAACTTGAATTATATGCATTTTGGTAACCAGATGGTTTGTTGTGGTAGTTTTGGAACTCTCCCGTGGCATTCACATGCTCCGCATCTTCTTGAAGGACGGGACACATATCCGTAGGATGTCCCATTGTTGCACATATTCCACAAACCATCACTTGTGGAGTTTGTCCCATGGCTAGCTTTTGGACAATGGAGGTTAGATCTTTGATTTGAGACTCGAGATTTGATGTTCCCACTTCATTGACTTTGTGTTGTATGTCTCTCTTCATGTCTTGGCGCGGGCCAAAATGTTGAGAATTCGCGGCTATGGTGGTGAAAAGTTGTCTTGTTTGTTGTGGGGTTTTACTAAATACATCTCCACCACTTGAGGCATCAACTAGTCTTCTCTCCATTGGCAACAATCCCTCATAAAAGTGTTGAATGAGGAGTTGTTCCGGAATTTGGTGTTGTGGGCAACTATAGCACAAGTTGTTGAACCTCTCCCAATAATCATGAAAAGTCTAATTTTGACCTTGGCGGATTCCACAAATCTCATTTCTAAGACTTGAGACCCTTGAAGCGGGATAGAATTTATCAAGAAAAGCTCTTGCCATGTCGGTCCATGAGTTGATTGACCCCGGTGGAAGATAGAATAATCAATCTTTTTCTCTATCGGCCAATGAAAAGGGGAATGCCCTTAGCTTGATTTGGTCATCGGTTGACCCTTGTGGCTTCACGCTAGTGCAAATAATATGTAACATCTTCAAGTGCTTATGCGGGTCTTCGTTCTCCAATCCATGAAAAGTTGGGAGGTGATGGACTAAACTTGACTTCAATTCCGAACCTCCTTCCAAAACCGGGTAATTGATACCGGTTGGAGTTTGTGTAACATCGGTCTCCATCATTTGCCTCAAAGTTCTTTCGGGAACTTCTCCTTCGTCCGCAATTGCAATTGGTTCAATAATGGGTGGGTTTTGTTGTAGAGGTGGTGTTTTGAGAATTTCTTGGCGAGGGTCGGGACTAGAATCGGGTTCCGTATCACATGATGAAGCGGGTTCAACCTCCGGATCCCCGTGAGGATTAGAAGTTTGACCACGTTCAATTCGCTTTTCCTTCGCCAAACGCCTAGCTTCTTTTTCGATTTATGGGTTGTAAATCAAGTCACCTGTACGCTGAGATCTGGGCATAGAGAAACAAATTGATTAAAAATAAACCAATCCCCGGAAACGGCACCAAAAATTTGGTGGTTGTCGAGGCCAACAAAAATAATAACCCTAAATATTACACACTAAAATAGTGTATAGTGGTAAAGGGGTCGAATCAACGGAGATTGGTTCAATTTATAACTCTATGAAAAATCTCTTTGTAAAAATACTTGTAAAATAACAATAAAAATAAAATGGGGGGTTTTGGTGTTGTGAAATACTTGAAACAAACTAGAATTAACTATGATTTAAATAGACAATTTCAACAAAAATAAGGGTTTGGTGTAAAATCAATAAGGGAGAGATGGTTGACTTAAAGTTTCCTCACTTTGACTTTTGATGAACATATCATTAGAATCCAATGGTGCAATACTTTGATTTAAATCCTTACTTTGGCTATAGTAATCCAAGGAGCTTGAGATTACCTAGACTTTTCTTAATTGTTGAAATGACTAGAGAAGCTCATAACAATTTCCTTAGTCAAAGTCACTAATTCCAAATAGCATGTAATTAGTGAAAGTCAACTAGCATTAAGAACCAAAAAGTCACCAAATCTAAGAAGGGTCAAATGCTTTCACCTCCATGTTGGAGGAAATGTTTTTAAGATTGTGTGAAGCAAAAACAACACAAAAATCATTTGTTGCTTGCTAATTTGAGGATCCTTTACTTAATCAAGAAATTAGCCAACTAATCACCACAAACACATTTAAACTCATGAATAAAAACATACTAGTAGTGATAATATGATAAAACACAACATTTCCATAAAGATTTAAGAACAAGTTCATGGATTCTTCAACATTCAACAAAAGTTCAAAGGATTCAACAAAAAGTCAACCAAGATTAGTTTAACCAAGCATAACTAAACTCAAAGAAACAAAGTTAGTGAAGATTGTACCAAACATTAAGCAAGAATCAAGATGTAAAAAGATGATGTTCTTCAAGTGTTCTTGGCCTTCAAAAGTCTTCAAAACTCCAGAGAGAATCTCCAAAAATTGGATGTCCAAGAGTATGCAAAAGATAGGCACCAACCTTCCCCATATAGCTTAAAACATGAATTCCCGGAAATGCCCCTGCAGGGCCTTGCGCGACCCGCGTGCTGTTGCGCGGGTGGGTTGCGTGGGTGGTGCCTGACATGGGCTTCTTTGAGTTTTTGGGCCTCCAAAACATATCCCACTAGCCCAGATCGAATCCAATCACCTCCTAGCCTATTTTCTTCAAGTTTTTCTTCATTTAAGCCCAATTTAGCCTCTCCAAATCCTCCAAAGCTCGTGAACTCGCCCAATTAATAATCTACGCACGCTTGAATATTCCCCCGCATCTTGCAAATTTAAAGTTTATTTCTCTCCAAACCTTCAAATAATCATCAAGATCACTCCATGCATCATCTCCACTACCCATCAAGCCCAAAATCCTCGACGTCCTCTTATTCCAATTGCTTTCCATACGTCCCGAACATTCCCGCTCCACTAGTCTCCATGAAATCTGCAATAAAGCTCACAAAACTAGAAAGTACCCGAAATTGGCCATAAAATAACAAAAAGGAAAATATGCATGGAAAGTATCTAAATTATGAATGAAATATGTTAAAATAAACTATAAAAAGAAGTAAATAAAATGAACTATCAATGGTGACATGTGGCACCAAGTTCATCCATTTTCACCCTATAAATAGAACCTCTCCCACCCTCATTTTCTTCTCACCTTTCTCATTCTTTCTTCTCTTTACTCTCTCTCTCTCTCTCTCTCTCTCTCTCTTTCTATCTCTCTCTAGAACCTCTCTGTAGCCCCGAAACCCCCCGAAAAGCCTTGGGAACCTCCCTAGCACGAGGTGGAAGCCCCTGAGTGCTCGACGGCTCCGTGAAGAAGAGCTTTTCGGCTCAGGAATGCTGCTCCAATCAAAGCTTGGTTTTCTATAAAATCCGTTGTAAGTGAGCTACGCCTACACTATTTTTAATATAACTTTTATTTAATTATAGTAACGTTAGTTGGAACTTATAATAAGTACTTGGGCTATTATTATGGGTTATATAAGTATTGTTTAACACTTATATAATAGTAATAATAGCTAGACTATTAATTAGTCTCGACGAATAATAGACTAAACTCTGGTGGTAATAATACTAGGTTTCGTCGAAGGAAATTATTTTTAAGAAGCAAAGCGCTGTCTGAGTTCGAAATCACCACCTTTTCAAGTGAGTGAATGGTCCCTTTCATCTTACACATAGATATGAAGTATTTTATATAAACTACGTGTTATGTGTGAATATTATATGTATACTTGCTATCTATGCTGGATGAACAATTTTATACAAGTTTTATATGATTTAAACTGTATATGTATTTATATTTACGTAATATGTTTGGTAAAACATGGGTAGATGAATTATGAGTTGGATGATGAGTTGAGAGGTGATATAGACCATGCGGTAAGGGTGAGAGGTGGACGATGTGAGAAGCTTTGTTCCCAAATGTTGGCCCCATCATCTAGCAGAGTATGGATGACACCCACGGACTATTCTAGACAGTCCAGTGGAACACTAGCAGGCTCGCAACGTGTAGCTGTTTTGAACGATGTGTTCACCGGTGTACTCTAAAAACCCATTGACATGTATTGCGAGTGGACTCTCGAAAACAATATTGTCAATAAACGGGATAACCCTAGCAACTGTGCTCAAAGGAAAATACTGGCAGTTGCGCCTCACATAGAATGGCACAATTCTGGCAGCTGCGCCTAAGTGATAGAACTAGCAGCTGTGCTTGACAGCTATGTCATTGACAACGATGGACTGCGTACCTATTCCTTAGGATAATCCTTAGGAATGAATGAATGAGAAAGAGCTGATTCTTAGGGTAGATCCTTAAGAGTAAAGAAGATAATGGGCATGGGTAATTGGGTTAACTGTTTGATGATTAAACATAATAATTATATTATTATGGGTTGAAAACCCTATGTACTCACCAGGTTTCCCAACCTGACCCACTTAGTTTAATTGTATCACAGGTGTCAATACAAAGCTACACTACACTGATAGATTAAGGAGATGTAAATCACTAATGATAATGAATGTAAGTTCTGTTTATGCTTATGTTTCTGTATTGACGATGACATCCCAAATGTTTTAAAATGAATAAAAAACACTTTTCTTCGGAAATACTTTGATAATGTATTTATCATGTTTTACTAGGAACAAATTCCGCAACATTTTTATTAAAGAAGGTACTCTGATTTTTTTATAAAGCATAAACAAAATCGGTCTTTTCTGGCCGTAAAAATGGGGATGTCACAGTTGGTATCAGAGCATTAGTTTTAGCGAACTAGGAATAAGGATTTATTTCTAGACTTAAACTTAGAATTTTAAGCGATGATTGTGAGGAGTGTGTCTAATATATTTTAGGAAGTACGCCCAAATAGACACAAGCACTAGCTTAATTAGGGAAGATGCCTAAAATGCTTTTATGTGCTAAATGATTTGTGATGCTTTATGCTATCGTTTGATCGGATCTATGGTCTGTTGTCGACCAGATCTGGAAATTTTATGTGTTCAGATTTCTAAATGTTTAATTACGGTATTAGAACTGGCATGTAACTTTTCGAAGTAATAGGGAGATTTACACGTCGATCGTAAATAAAATCTTTCCTATTTTAATTCTCGTCGTTTCGCCACGAACGTCCGATTTGGTGTATAGAACGAGATGGCAAGAACCCGAAGTGGAGTCGGGAACGCAAACGGAAACAGAAATCAACCCCCAATGATTGAGCAAATACCTGTTGTAGTAGCCACTCCCGAGCCAATCACGATGGCAGGAATACGTGCAATGGTGCGGGTGATGTTGGATCAACAAATGGAAGAAACAAGGCGTTTACTTCAACAAAGTAAAAAAACGAAGTTATTGTGCTAGTACGCCAGGCACCTACTCTTGAGGCAGCCATCTGGGTTGAGGTTGGCAAGAAGAGGAAATTTGAGGGAACTTCAAGGTCCAACAAGAACAACATGTTCTCACAGTCTGGAGGAGGAAGAGGTGAAGGAAAATAGTGTTACGAGTATGGAAGGAAACACAACGGGAGATGCTATAAGGAAGTGACCTGCTTCAAATGCAGTAATACTAGTCACTATGCCCCCAAGTGCTCAACCAAGGAGGAAGTTTGCCTTAAGTGTAGTGGTAAGAGACACTTCAAGAGAGATTGTCTGGTAAGGGCTACAACGCCAAATGTACCATTGAAGCACTATGAGGGATGCGACGAAGAAGTGACTTGTTACAAGTGTGGAAGAATCGGTCATTATTCCAAGGATTGTACACATAGGGATAAAGTATGTTAAAAATGCAGAGACAAGGGGCACATGTCTAGGGACTGCCCGAAGAAAAATGAAGCAGCAAGACCGAATGTGCCGCCAAAGCCGAAGGAAAGAGCATTCTAGAGGATCCTTGGTGAAGCTACTGACAATGCAAGGTTTCAGGAGTGGAGGCTTAATATCTAAAGATCGGGTTATGAAGTAGCCATAGTATCGTAGGGGTAGCCTATTAGAGGCATAGTCTAGGGTGAACTTGAACACCTATGTAATCGTTTCAAGAAATAATATAAAACCTTAGTTTTTTTTATCTGATGTGTTGAATGATTGTGTGATTTTCTTACATGGTGACTTGGATAAACTACGAGACAATACTTGGGACGATTATGAGTAGGTGTGAAAGGTAGTAGAGGCCTATACTACCGGAAGCACATGACTCACACTTGGATCAGGGAAAGTTACAAGGTTACCAAGAAGCTAGTAATTGATTCCGTTTCATTCAAATATGTCATTACCATCGTTTTGGTAATGACTAAGAAGATGATTGTTATTCCGAACCTAGTGGTCATATCGAATTAAGTCCGACTACGATGAGTATGTTACGTGGTTTAGAGAACCAACTTTGATGTAACATCTGACTTAAGCCAGAAGATTGAAATAAAAGAAAATCAAAGCGATCGGTAGAGGTATCACGATAGTTGCTTGTAGCTAGAAATGCTACCTTTTAAGATGAGATTAGAACATGAAGGAAAGTATAGTCTGTTAGAAGACTCTAATAGACTTGAGTCTAAGCATTAGAACATACGATGATAGGTCCTTAGAATATGACACATCGTTCCATTGTAATAATAAAGGAACTTATCTTAAGTTCGTATCCAGTGAGGATTGAGATTGTGACTTGAAGGTCATAATTTGGAGTCTAACGTGAGATAGGGAGCAAGTGCAAGATCGAGCACCGCCTACAGTCAAGGAGTCTAAGAGTTAGATACTCATTCGAAGAAACAATGAAGTTACGATTATTACCTAGGATGAACAGATAATGTATGGAGTCGTTATACTGCCCTGTTTCGTTGATGATTCCGGGACGTAATCATCCTAAGGGGGAGATAATTGTAACGCCCGCAGATCCGGGCTAGCCAATTTAGACACAATGAGCGTCAAAAATGATTTTTTAATGGAAGATTATTTAGAAGTATTAATCTTAACCAAGTTTTATAATATGTCTCAAGGGTTCCGTACATATAAAGAACGCCAAAATCCGAGTTATAACGAAGAAGTTATGGCCCGTCGAAGTTTTACGGCAAAATCGGCACGACACCGGGAGATGTAAATAGTGCATTTTTGATAAAGTACTTTTTAGCCTTAGTGATCTAAACAAAATTTGTATTATACGTTAAACCGA
Source organism: Lactuca serriola (assembly GCF_051521515.1). Lineage (NCBI taxonomy): Eukaryota > Viridiplantae > Streptophyta > Magnoliopsida > Asterales > Asteraceae > Lactuca > Lactuca serriola. The sequence goes on from NC_136415.1 coordinate 196,525,572, forward strand.
TAACATACAAAAAAAAGAACGCCCAAATCTGACTTCGTATGAGGAAGTTATGAATTTTCTAAGATTTGGCATAGCAGTGCACGCTCCGAAACTCGAATTTTAGATCGAGCGGTTTCTGGCCTACGTGACCTAAATGAGAATTAAAGATCTCATTAATAGGAACTCAACGGTAAAAAGGCAGACAAAAACGGAGTTCGTATGTAGAAGTTATGAATTTTACGCGGACATTTAACAGTATAATCTCATCGTACTGTTAAATTTGAGATCGGTAGAAAATTAGCCGATGGAGTCAAAATGAAATCCGTAAATCTTATTTTTACCTACGCGTGGATATAAAGAACGTCAAAAATGGAGGTCGTATATGAAAGTTACGGATTTTAGAAGTCGGAAGTGTGCTGTGCGAAAATGGGTGATGTGGCACAATCTAGGCTATTGCTTTCTCCCCAAGTCTTGCCACTAGATGGTGACATGTGACACCAAGTTCATCCATTTTTCACCCTATAAATAGAACCTCTCCCACCCTCATTTTCTTCTCACCTTTCTCATTCTTTCTTCTGCTTACTCTCTCTCTCTCTCTCTCTCTCTCTCTCTCTCTCTCTCTAGCCCCGAAACCCCCGAAAAGCCTAGGGAACCTCCCTAGCACGAGGCGAAAGACCCAGAGTGCTCGATGGATCCGAGAAGAAGAGCTTTTCAGCTCGGGAACGCTGCTCCAAGCAAAGCCTGGTTTTCTATAAAACCCGCTGTAAGTGAGCCACGTCTACGCTATTTTTAATATAGTTTTTATTTAATTATAGTAACGTTATTAGGAACTTATAATAAGTACTTGGGCTATTATTATGGGTTATATAAGTATTGTTTAACGCTTATATAATAGTAATAATAGCTAGACTATTAATTAGTCTCGATGAATAATAGACTAAACTCTAGTGGTAATAATACTAGGTTTCGTCGAAGGAAATTATTTTTAAGAAGCGAAGCGCTGTCTGAGTTCGGAATCACCACCTTTTCAAGTGAGTGCATGGTCCTTTTCATCTTACACATAGATATGAAGTATTTTATATAAACTACGTGTTATGTGTGAATATTATATGTATACTTGTTATCTATGCTGGATGAACAATTTTATACAAGTTTTATATGATTTAAACTGTATATGTATTTATATTTACGTAATATGTTTGGTAAAACATGGGTAGATGAATTATGAGTTGGATGATGAGTTGAGAGGTGATATAGACCATGCGGTAAGGGTGAGAGGTGGACGATGTGAGAAGCTTTGTTCCCAAATGTTGGCCCCATCATCTAGCAGAGTATGGATGGCAACCACGGACTATTCTAGACAGTCCAGTGGAACACTAGCAGGCTCACAACCTGTAGGTGTTGTGAACGATGTGTTCAACGGTGTACTCTAAAAACCCATTGACATGTATTGCAAGTGGACTCTCGAAAACGATAATGTCAATAAACGAGATAACCCTAGCAGCTGTGCTCGAAGGACAATACTGGCAGCTTCGCCTCACATAAAATGGCACAATTTTGGCTGCTACGCCTAAGTGATAGAACTAGCAGCTGTGCTTGACAGCTGTGTCATTGACAACGATGGACTTTGTACCTATTCCTTAGGATTATCCTTAGAAATGAATGAGTGAGAAATAGCTGATTCTTAGGGTGGATCCTTAAGAGTAAAGAAGATAATGGGGATGGGTAATTGGGTTAACTGTTTTATGATTAAACATAATAATTATATTATTGTGGGTTGAAAACCCTATGTACTCACCAGGTTTCCCAACCTGAACCACTCAGTTTAATTGTATCAAAGGTATCGATACAAAAGCTACACTACACTGAGAGATTAAGGAGATGTAAATCACTAGTGATAATGAATGTAAGTTTCATTTGTGCTTATGTTTATGTATTGACGATGACATCCCAAATGTTTTAAAATGAATAAAAAATACTTTTCTTCGGAAATACTTTGATAATGTATTTATCATGTTTTAATGGGAACAAATTCAGCAACATTTTTATTAATAAAGGTACTTTAATTTTTTTATAAAGCATAACCAAAATCGGTCTTTTATGGCCGTAAAAATGGGGATGTCACACATTACCTTAACTAGCATAGAAAACAGGGGTACTTATATAACAAAAACTAGTTAAATGACATACCTTTCTTGTAGCTTGATTCCTTGGACCTTTTAAGAGCCTAGCACCCCAAATGTGATGCCTCAAATGCTTTACACACCACCACCAACAATGGAGGACTTGAGAGAGGATTACTTGCACTCAAAATCAACTATGCTCTTCCAAAGATCACTAAGGGTGCCGATTTTAGTAGCCTAGGGGCTTCTTATATAGTGTGGCTAGGATTAAGGTTACATCTATGTAAACCCTAATGTGCATGACTTTTCACCTTACTTAGGATCCATGGGTTAAACCTCCATGGACTATCCATGGACTACCATGTTAGTTTAGCCCATCCTAAATAACCATAAGCCCAAACCATAAGAATGCTTGATTTACCAAATCAACCCCTTATATTTAATTAATCTCTTTTGATCACTAAATTATTTCCAAATTAACTCTTTATCAATACTAATTAAATAATATATTAGAACTTATAATATATTAATAAATCATAAATATCCTCTTCTAAAAAGTCCATCCTTACAACTTGTTATGGTGACATGCAACCCAAATGGACCATGCTACTCTCGGCTCAAGTATATACCAATTATAGTTATGGGCTTAGACACTAAATCCAACAGTCTCCCACTTGGATAAGTCTAATAACTATAACTGCAACTACGACTTAAAACACTGACTAGCAATCGTAGCTCTTAAAAGCCTCTGTCAAACTGTGGCGTGCCATTTTAGATAATTAATCATATAATCCTCTGTTCGTAATGCCCCGACTCTCAGGTGATAATTTTATGGCTTTAATTTTCATAAATTGCAAGGTCTACTCGACGAGTTGGATGCCCTGACTCGTCGAGTAGAAGCGGATTGGGCCACATGTTTAAGTAACCTGCTTGCCAAGTCCAAGATAGGACTCGACGAGTAGGAGATGGAGAATGAAACCCTAATTTTATGGGTCTTGCACCTTATTTAAAGGATCATGAGCCTCCTTTAGCCCCTTACACCCTCTTGAGAGTCCAACAAACCCTAATACGTGTGTGTGCTTCATTATTATGTGTTTCAAGATTTGGAAGATGGATATTAGTGAGGAGAGCTTGGAGAGCAAGTGGCTAGAAGCAAGGAATGTATGGGGATCTGAAATCTACCTCAGTTAGCATCTTTTGGAAGGTATCAAGGTGTTTCCGTGACCTCATTTAATTCTAGATCTCATTGGGTTAAAGATTTGGGCTTTTCTAGCATATTAAGAAGCTATTCTTGGGTGTGAGCTAAGATCAGAAGTTATAACTTCAGATCTGAACTCTCCTTGGTCTCTAAGTCCATAAAGCTTTCAGCTTTAGCAAATATGAGCCTCTCCTTATGCGTAAAACTCCATTAGAAGCTTGGTTTTGACATTATGAGTCGTGCAAGCACGTAAAGTTTGTAACTTTATGTGATAAACATGCCTTGGGAAGCTGGATTTGCAATATGGGACCTTAACATGGCTTAAAAAGCATCTGAATGGATAATGGGCTGAAGGGACTCGGCGAGTTGCATGGCCAACTCCGCGAGTCCGATGAAGATTGTCGTGCAAGGACTTCTGCATGGACTTGGCGAGTCAACTTGGGTTTTCCCGACATTTGGACACGCTTGGACTTGGCGAGTTGCAGGGAAACTTGACGAGTCAGTGGGGGGTTTTCATGATTACTCGAGTTCTGGAAGGACTCGATAAGTCAGTGATTGCACTCGAAGAGTCAGGTCAACATGGATTGTTGACCGTGATCGTTGACTTTGAATTTGACCAAGGATTGACTATTTGACTTTTGGGGCATTTTGGGAAGTTGGAAATTAATGAGTATGGTTCTACGATGAATATAGGTGGACGAGTTTGTGGCGGTGATCCAAGAGTTTGAGCTTATCTTTTGAGTCGACAATTGCAAGGTGTGTTATCCTCACTATACTCCGGGTTCTAAGGCACCAAGGCTGGTCGTTTCCGGATTTTTATCCTGATATGTTATGTTGTTAGATCAGTATCCTGGTAGATAGGATGATATATGCTATTATGATATATTAGATAAGTATCCTGGTAGATAGGAAGTTATATGCTGCTATGATCCGTTAGATCAGTATCTTGGTAGATAGGATGTTGTTATGCTGTTATGATATGTTAGATCGGTATCCCGGTAGACAGGATGATATATGATGTTATGATCTGTTAGATCGGTATCCTGGTAGATAGGATGATAAATGCTATTATGATCCGTTGAATCAGTATCCTGGTAGATAGGATGTTATATGTTGCTATGATCTGTTAGATCAGTATCCTGGTAGATAGGATGTTGTTATGTTTTTATGATATGTTAGATCGGTTTGTTTGTCTATAGACTGTTATGTAATTATCTGTTATATGTGCACATGCTTGATTGGGGGTTGGGTTGAGGCGGTCCTGCTTGTGCTGAAGGCCGACACACCCAAGGCAGTCCGGATACTCTACAGGCCCAGGAGGGCATGTCAGTTAGATCGAAGGCGCGACGAGCGGTCCGGATAGGTTGTAGGCCCTACGAGGCGGTCCAGACGCGTTGTAGGCTCGGAGAGCGGTCCAGATAAGCTAAAGGCCTACGAGGCGGTCTAGTCAGGCTGAGGGCTCATTATGCATGATGTTTTGCTTATATGTTATATGATATGATTATGATTGTATGAAGTTGGTATTTTGGGGAAACTCACTAAGCTTTCGTTCTTACAGTTTCAGTCTATTGTTTCAGGTTCAGCGAATGGTCGGGGGAAGGTGAAGGCGTGACCGTACACTTCTTCGATTAATGATTATGATTTCTGGGAACTCTGATGTTTAACTATTTTGAAAACAAATTGTAATGACTGAATGGTTTTAAATGATTTAAAAAAGTTTTAAATTGGCTCGAATTTTACAAATGTTACAAGTTGGTATCAGAGCCTTGGTTTGAGTGAATTGGAGGAACACTCATGTGAATCCAGTCTCAAATCAAGGAAGGATTTTAAAAATGATTTTAAATGGTTTTCAAAATAAGTAAAAGAGGATGCGAAGTGTACGATCAACCGTAGCCAGTAAGTAGAATCCAAAATACCATACAATTATTTGATATTGTGATATGTTACAACAACATGCTAGTAGTAGGCTAGGGTTCTTCAGGAATTGCATGATAGAATTGTCTGATTACATGATGCTTGGTAGCCTAGGGTTTTGGTTATATGAGATTGACATCATTATTGTACTTGCTTGTGTATGCATCACGGTTGTACATAATTAAGATCTTATAGCCTAAGAATGTTTGGTTTGGCCTTATGTTATGTTCTTGTCTGTTTGGGGGCTTAGGGTGGGATCAGATATTCGAAATTCTATAGGGTCCAGCGTTATGTATGGCTAGCATACACGAGTGCTGCAAGGGTGAGTGAGTAGTATGGGGCCGGTAGGCAGATACGATTTAGCATTCCTCTAGGAGTGAGGATTGAGCACTCGCTATGATTATGTATATTGTAGGGTGTTATGATGATACTTGAGACAAATATGAGTAGGTGTGGAAGGTAGTATGGGCCCGTACTACTGAAAGCACAGGACCCATACACGTAGCAAGGAAGCCACAACCCCTGGGGTTTAGTTGGAAGTTGGTTACCTGTCATTATATGGATTATTCGAGATCCTTATGGTGTATTATCAGAATGATGGTTAAGAGACGTTTTGAGACCGGATCTGGATCAGGACTGGGAGCTGGTAGCTAGGATAGGCCAGTATTGTCAAAGGATCATGTCAAGGAGATCATCCAGGAGGAGGTGATCGAGATCGTTCGGGGACAGTTTCCGGAGATGATTGGGTCTTTCAAGACCGCCATGGTTGAGTATTTCTATGAGCGCCATGCAGCCATTGTTGAGGCGGCTGCCGTAGCAGCTTCAACAGCTTTAACGACGACAGGGAGAGGAGCTGGTTGAACTTACCAGTATCAGTACTTGTTGCTGGGACATATTCTGATGAGCAGAGGGCTGCAGTTACTTAAGACTAGGGAGATGTTCTGTACTCATTACATTCTGCGGGTTGAGCAGAGAGGATAGTAAATGAGTGTCTGGATTCGAGGCTCGGGGGTTTGCTTGAGGCTGGAGTGTGAGTCGTGGGGACTTCAGAAAGGAGTGATGATTATGTTCAGCAGGGGTTTTGTAGCTGGAAGTGGATGGGTTAATTGATGTATTGGACTGTCGTTTTATAGGGCAAACATTATGCCCTGTAATTTTTTTTATCGAGCTCGAAGGAGTGAGCAGGCTTGTGACCCCAGGATCAGGTTGTATTCCAGCTCGGGGTCAGTTGGTTTTGGCGACATTATTTAAGCATCGGTGAGCACATGTGGGTCGATGTGGTATAAGTATTTTGTGAGGTCTATGTTGCCTTGGATCTCTTGTATCAGGCGATAAGGATTGACTATGTGACCTATTTCACTTTTGGGATTGTAGACTATGTCTGAGGAGTAGTTTGTAGCACGGTTTAGGGCAGAGGTTGCTTCAGTTTTTGCAGTTCAGTTATGGACGTTTGAGTAAGTGTGCGAGTTAGGGTGCGAACCCTGAATGGAATGGTTTCTAGAGCCTGAGAACGGGAAACTTGTTTGGAACACCTTTGGAAAAAGGGGTATTATGTGGGAGGTCTGTAGATAGGGTCCCACAGAAGGGTTATTCAGAATTGTCAGGATTCAGTGGTTTTTAGCATCCGTTAGTGATTGATGGACGAAAGCGCCAAGGGAAGTACCTCATTGACAAGGTATTAGTGACTGTTGCTTTCATGGGATTCGGGAAGTGCCCATATGGTTCTTAGGAGTGTTTGATCAATTGGGTTTGGCTAGTAATGGAACGCTAGTTAGAAGAGTTGGTTGTTGTCGGATCGATCATTGGAAAGTGAGAAAGATTGGGAATTCTTCAATTTTCATGTATTGTGAAGACTTAGTCAAATCTAAGTGGGGGAGAATCATTCCGGGATACAGAAGCAGGAGCGGTGTAGGAAATGGGATAAGTTTCGCATCGTTTTCAGGAAGGAAGACAACCCAGGGCGGTCCCGGATAGACTACAGGCTCAGGAGGGCATGTCAGTTAGACCGAAGGCCCAACGAGCAGTCCGGATAGGTTGTAGGCCCTGCGAGGCGGTCCAGACGTGCCGAAGGCTCGGAGAGTGGTCTAGATAGGATGAAGGCCTGCGAGGCGGTCTAGTCAGGCTGAGGGCTCATTATGCATGTTTTTTTGCTTATATGTTATATGATATGATTATGATTGTATGGCGTTGGTATTTTGGGGGAACTCACTAAGCTTTCGGTCTTACAGTTTCTGTTTATTGTTTCAGGTTCAGCAGATGGCCGGGGGAAGGGGAACGCATGACCGTATGCTTCCTCGATTGATGATTATGATTTCTGGGAACTCTGATGTTTAACTATTTTGAAACCAAATTTTAATGACTGAATGGTTTTAAATGATTAAAAAAGTTTTAAATTGGCTCAAATTTTATGGATGTTACACTTTTCTCAAGATATCTGTGACAATCGTCAAATTCCAGTCAAGTCCAAGTCAACTAAAGTCAACAAGTCAAACCGATCGACTCAATTAACCTTTGTGTACTAGGGCTTATGTTAGGTAATTGCCATACAACTCGCTATGCTAATGAGAAAACAATGTTGCATACTCATCGGGAGTGTCTAAGGTCCTTGAACATGGCTTAACGGGGCTTACGGACCTTGCGTTGCGGAGCCAAACGCTCACAAATGTCACACACGAAACCTCTCTCAATCATTTCACTCTATCTCTCTTTATCTCAAATCTCTCCCAAATCTCTCCAAGTATGTCAAATCTCTCCCAAATCTCTCTCCGTATGAGAAATCTCTCCAAGAATGTGGAATCTCTCCCAAATCTCTCTCCGTAAGAGAAATCTCTCCCAGTATGTCAAATCTCTCCCAAATCTCTCCAAGAATGTGGAATCTCTCCCAAATCTCTCTCTGTATGAGAAATCTACCAAGAATGTGGAATCTCTCCTAAATCTCTTTCCGTATGAGCAATCTCTCCAAGTATGTCAAATCTCTCTCAAATATCTCTCCGTATGAGAAATCTCTCCAAGTATGTCAAATCTCTACCAAAACTCTCCAAGAATGTGGAATCTCTCCCAAATCTCTCTTCGTACGAGAAATCTCTCCAAGAATGTGAAATCTCTCCCAAATCTCTCTCAAAAGTTCCTTAAACTTTTTGTAGTCTTTCGGGCCATCCCAACCCTTAACCAGGTCAAAAACTGCTTAAAACGGGGTAAAAACGGATAAAATAGACTTAAGGACCCGAAACCCCTCTTAAGGAGCCAAACCCTCTTAAGGACCCGAAACCCCTCTTAGGAAGCAAACTTGTCAGAAGCGAAGACATCAGAAGCGAAATGAACATCTCGGACCGAACCCTCTTGGACCGAACCCGAAGGGTCCTCTCGGGCCCGAACCTTGCACAAGGGACCGAAGCTACCTTCACCTTCGCCTCCTACCCTCCTTTCGCTCCATTTCAACTTCGACCCAGCAACAGAAGGGACCGAACCTCGGCCTAGGACCGAGAGGTCTCGCAGGAGGCTCATTTTCACCTGGTTTTTGACTAGTTTTGCGTTTTAGGCCCGTTTTTAATTGTTTTAACGCGGGATCTTCACCCAAAACTTTATTTTAACATATAAGGCCCCATATTTATTAATTAATCACGTTTTTGGGGATAAGCCTTATCCAAGAAGAGTGGGTGAAGTACAAGAGGTGGAGTGTTGACTTTTCCTTAGTTTATGACACAAGCAACCACCATACCCACTCCATGACTAACCCACACTCCTCCCCACCATCCCTAGTCACTTCCTTGTACCTTTCCATCAATCATCAGCCCTTCCTACCTTCTTAGAGATGGAACATCCTGATGGGTTTCAGACATAAGAACATCCTATGTGCTCATACAAACCCTAATGCTTGGATCTAGGTTTCTCTATTGTACATGCAATTTATCCAAGACTATAAACCTTAGATCTAGCATATGATAATCAATATAACATATAATTAGGGTTTAGATTATACCTTGATTGTTATGTAGCAATAACAATCTCAAATCCTCCTTGTAATGACTTTAGAAAGCTTAGAGTCACAAATGTCACTCCTCTAATGGTTCACAAACACCAAGAGCAAGAGGATGAAGAAGAGAAGAGAAGGAGGCTGCCCAAAACGTGTGGAAACCCTAGAAGAAGTCTTGTCCACGTTTTTGGGGCATAAGGGCTCTATATATAGTGAGGCTATTAGGGTTATCTAACAAGGAAACCCTAATTTGGATGCTTAAGCCCTAAGCAACCCATGGACTCCTTTCCTTAAAGGCCTTGGATGATTTCTAATGGGTTTCCCCATAGAATTCGTCCACTCCTTAATATAAGGCAATCCATAGCCCAAATTCCAATTATATTATAATTTCAATTCAAGTCCCTTAAGTTTAATTAATCTCTTTTAGTCACAAACTTAATTCTTATTAATTCTTGACTAATATTAATTAAACAATATGATTTCTCCTTTAATATATTATTCTCATAGTATACAAATAAATCATATTTAATGCTTTCTCTCCATAATTCATCCTATCAAGTTGCTTTGGTGACGGCAACCCAAAAGGACCATGCACCATCGGGTCAAGTACATACCAACATAGTTATGGACTTAGACACTAATCCAACAGTCTCCCACTTGGATAAGTCTAATAACTATTATGCGTATGACTTCAGATCCTGATCTGCAATCGTAGCTTTCCAAAGCCGCTGCCAACTCTGATTCTATCAGATACGCTTGTCCTTTAGATAAGGGATCATATATTCCTCCATTCTAGATATCGTAAGACATGATTTCTAATCATTCTCTCTGTACTATTTCTCGACTTCCGATTTATGACGACCGACTAATTGAACAAATCAAATTAGCCCTAGCCCGGCCGAGTATTTACGTTTGTCATCACTAAATCATCGAGTGGCCCAAAGATATCACTTTTATCCTTCTTTGGATAAAAGGAACGGATAAACTTTGATTCAATGCTCGCTTGCACTCACTCACCGAATCACACACAACAATATGTTTTATGACACCAAGTTACTGGTGCATTTACATATTATCAATGTGCAACCGATTTGCAAGATACAACTCACACATCTCGGTTTCAAGAATATAAGATGTTATCGTCTCACCAATCACTCGTGATACAATTCATGGAGTGATCCAAGTGAGCGTGGGTTTAATCCAATGCTCAAATCATATTCATAAGCACTCATGAACGTTGCAGCAAACATTTGCTTATGTCTAGTACCATTTAGACAATCACACACCAATTCACGACAGTCACCATTCATACCTACTTCCAACATATGAACGACTATGGCCCGTTCGAATAATTTGACGGTTCTTAACCAATTAAATTATTCAGGAAGTCAAAACATGCAAAGTGAAACACAAGGATAATACTAATCCCATATGGCCTCAAACCTTTGAGTATAAATAAAACACCTTTTATTTATCACCATATCGATTACTCATTATTTGTTGTTTCGGGTAATCAACTTTTTACTCGAATTATTACACTTGTCCCATGCTCTTATCATGCACACAATGTTTACCTATGGTTCTTTGTGAAATAGATCAAATGAACACATTTCCAATCATACTCATTTCACAACTCCAAATCCTTCTTCATATGTGAAAGAATGTCAAATTCTTGCCACTTATAGAATATGCTAGATTCTAACATTTTATGCAATGATCATTTCGTAATGTCATAGCACAAAAGTCACAAAGACTATTGCCAACGATATTACAAAGTCCTCTATCGGAGATTGTTACAATACAATTCCTTAGATATGATGTCTCTAACTCAAAGTACATTCCTTTGAACATCCTTTTGCATAAAAGTTTCTAATCTAGACATAGATTTTCAATATTTAACTCCCCATATGGAAACCTTTCCATGCTTACCATATGACAACTCATTCTCAATAGAATCTTATATATTTATAATAATGTCGATATGGTCCATCCAATACTATACTTCCAACTGCTCACAAGCGACCAATCCTCGGCGAACTTTGGATTGTCCTTTGATAGTTGTTTAATTTATTAGTCAAAACCGATTCTTGTCCTTTTCCCCCTAAATGCACTAGAAATTTGAAAAATTTTAGAATGGTCAAATATTATAGCATATGCAATCGATCCTATACCCGAAGCGTATGGGACACGATGCATAATGTCTTACATAAAGATTTGATACTTTATCAATCTTCTGCCATAATATTTTATGTGCTATGTTCTCAAAATTCGAACTATGAAGAGGAATGCCGTAATCATAATCGAAATTTGTGAACACACTATGTTTCCTTGACTAAATTATTAACATTCCACAACCTAAGCCTTTAGATTTGAAATGAAGCATAATATTCTCTCCCTTAATTATAGCAAAACAACTATTCAACCTTTACAACTTTGCAAAGTATGACTCTTGTTTTCTATAATTAATATTGCTAACTTGCAATACTTGCCCTAATAATCATATAATCATAACATTTATGCTCCCACTATCATGATGATTATTATAAACATAACACTTATGCTCCCACTAGCTTTGACATGTATTCAGAAACCAGCTTAACTTCCAGAAAAACAATACTTATTGAATTTCTTAAGTTCATGTTTCTAATACCTAATGCTTTGATAATCCTTTATCTAAGCTTATACACCTTTCCCTTAGATAGCTTATATATGTGTCTAAACAATTCAGACTAATTGCCAAATCTCACAATTCGAATCATGGAAAGGGATACCGTAACCATAATCAAATTTGAGAATTCAATTTCACAATCACTATCTTCTTAAAATCTATCTTAGTGAAAGCATTTCCTCACAATCATTTTCATGAAGGAGGGAATCTTATGACACTTAGATTTTAATGGTGTATGTTTTCTTATCCATGTGAATTTGTCAAAACCAAAGTTTACGACAAATTCAAACTCATATGGACCGATCTTTCTTTTTGATTTCTTGCCTTATGGTAACACAGCTGCCCACCATGTCTTCCAAGTAGTTAAGCAGCTCACCCTTTCCTATCAATGTACTTTTCATTGATTAAGGTCCTTGCCTTTTATGCATTCAAATGAGAACTCATAGAACTCACATGCATAATTAACTCAATTGGAATGGCATAGAAACAAAATAATGTCAACACGATAGGTTGTAAACCTCAAGTTGTGTGCTAGTGATGACCGATAAGGTTTATTTTGATTTGTTCTCGAAACCTTTCAAGACCATTAAGACTCCCACTGACTCCTTGACATATAAGATTTTCTTGTCAATAAACATTTCTTGACAAACAAATATTCAAGAGTTGGTGTAGTTTTTTTTATCAAAACACTTCACAAATTGGTCCTAGTTGGTCTTTGTCTTATCCAAGACATCACAACTTTCCATATTTGATGAATGTTATAAACATTCTTAATACTTATCACTCAATTTCACAATCTTAACTCTAAGATGTGTTTTGGAACGAAGTATGATTGACTTCTTGATTTAACCATTTCTTCAATTCTTGATTCGTTTTCTTAGACATACAATTGTACTAAGACTCACTTAGAGGATCAATTGAGATATGGTTCTTAAACATGAAGACCTATCATAAAGCATAAAAGGTACTCTCCCTTCTTCTTAGAATAGAGAAACTTTTATCTTTCTGCCTTCTTGATTCTTCTTATTCGCTCTGCTATTGAATTAAACTTTTTCAATCAATTCAGAATTACACTTAATCTTATAAGTATAATCATACTTACTAAACCTTTAGTAAATCATGACGAATATCTTTGTTACTCTTATGGTGGACTTGATCAACACGCAACTTTGTGTACTCGATCTCCTAGTCTTTCACTTGACACTTTGTCAATGAATTAGTCTAATTTCCAAATATGAAATTTCTCATTCATCGTGCAACCAAGTTGCATGATTCCAAGTTTCTGTCCAATTGAAACTTGGGCGATGAGAAACTCTCCCTATTTGGTAAATTCTCGACATTTCCATAAACAACATAATTAAGAATCAAATCCATTATTGCTAATATTAGAAACATTCAAACATCAATTTTTCATATACGCCATTGCAAGGATAAATAAGTAATATAAAATCAATATTTATTTTATTGCGGAAAATTTGTCCTTACAATGCAATTCATTGAAAAACTATGCTAATACATCTTTCTTAGCAATCTAATTCTAACTCTAAGTAGTAGCTCAAGAATCTAATCTTCAAGTAATGCGATCGAAATCCATTTCTTCACGGTTAGATTCTGCTCACTTCTTCCCTTAAGCTTCCTCTCTTTTCTTCGATCCTACAAAACATCAATTGTAATCTTATCACATTATGTATTAAGAATCTAGAATAGAAGCTTAAAAGAGTTAGTCAATGGATTTTACCTAAAGTAGAGCCATACATTTTGACTCTCCCATCTCTTAGATATCTTAGGTAAATAGGACAGCTTCGTCTCCAATGCCCCTTCTGTTGGCAATAAAAGCAAATTGACTCTTTTGGAACAGGACATGGAATTAATTCAGACATTGCCTTTCTCTTATGATCAAACTTTTCCATCATAACATGTCTTTCGTTGCCATTGTCTATATCCATAGAAGTCTTGAAGGCAGATTCACCAGTCAACTTTGTTTTTCTATTGCGCCAAACCATTGCTGATTCAGCAACAATAAGCATATAGGTGAGATCTATAAGGGTCGCGTCGCAGTTCATCATATAGTACTCTCTTACGAACTCACTATACGAGTTAGGAAGTGACTAAAGAACCCAATCAACAACCATCTCCTCACAGACAACGGATCCCAACATTCTTAACCTATCAATGTGTGACTTCATCCCTAGGACGTGTGCACACACCGACTTTCCTTCTTTATGTTTACTTGCCAAAAGGGCTTGAGTGAGCTTGAACTTTCAACCCTTCGAACTTGTGGGTTACGGAGAATAATTGGAGGAGGTGGAGGAAGTGAAGCATGATCTCTTGTTCTTCGATCGAATCGTGGAATATCGTCTTCATGTGGAATGCTTGTTCCACGGGATTTGGGAAGACCATAGTTGTCGAACTTTGTCATCTACAAAACGGGAGAAAACGAATTCAAGTTAGTTGATTGATTGAGTCCTTAGTAAATCACCCAAATGAGATACTAAGGCTAGGACCCAACACAATATGCTACAACCTAGAAAAGGGATGTCGTAATCTAGTTGCAGAATATTTGAAGGTAAGTGAATGACGATTCATTAATTTCCACCACGAAAAACAAAAAAGAAATTTAAGTTTTAAATCTATGAAAACTCCTAGATCCTTTGAGATTCATTGAACATTTCAATGGCATGTTTAAATCTCGATATGCCCCTCTAGTTTGTGATTGGGATGCTGAGGATCACAAAGCGGGTGTGAATAACCCTGCAAACTTACATGGTGCCCTCACATGTTACAGTCACCTATTCGATGTGCCGGTAAACCACACACGCTCTACTAACGTCTTTGTTAGGGCACAAAGTGTAATTTTATGGAATTGCATCAATTCACTTTTGCCTAAATAACTAAGATTGGGAATTTGTAAAACATTTAGTTACTTTTGTACTTCATTATACTTATAATGGAAGGTTTTGTCCTATCCTACCCGTTCAGCTAACAACCCTCCACTAGTCAAGAGTGCGGTGGGTAAGAGTGGATACCCATTCAATCACCATTTTGTAGGCAATTTCCTTAAACACCCCTTATAGACCAGCTTCGTGAATGAGGCCTACTAACGGTAAGACTGACTTTTACTCATACATATATATAATGTTAGACTTTTAATGTTATATATAGTATAGGGTGCATTTTACACTTTTAAAATACTTGGTGGTCAAATTTAACGATTATACTTTTAATTCAATTAAATTGTAAACCAAAACTTTTATAGATTTATTAAACCTCTTTTAATTATACACCTTAATTAATTAATAAAACCATAAGGATGTGATATGAACTTTTCAAAACATCACTAGGGTTTTAGAATTTAACATTCCTAAATTAAACTTTTAATCAGCTTTTAAATTCCAAAACTTGAGGGCAAGTTTTGAAACATTTCAAAACATTTAGGTTTAGAATTTAAATATACATCAAAATTAAACTTTTAATCAAAATTTAAATTCCAAAACTTGAGGGCAAGTTTTGAAACCTTTTCAAAACATTGGGGATCAAATAACAAATAATCTAAATGAACATTTAATCACATAATTATCCATATTTGATTTATTTAATAATTTCTTGCAAAATAATTTACCAATTTAATCAAAATAATTAATCAATTATCACATAAGGAAATAAATATTTTATTAATTGATAAATATCTTCAATTAGATCAAGAATATACCCATATATATCATAAAATCAGATTTATATTGATCTAATATGATAAAGGCAAGTATCTCAAAGATAAACAACAAGAAATCCCGATTTTGCTCTTTCTGACCCTTGGACTCGCCGAGTACCCCAATGGACTCGCCGAGTAGGGGCCTACTCGCCGAGTCCTCAATGGGACTCGCCGAGTTCATCATGCAGTTTCACAAAAACCGAATTTTTCAACTTGAACAAACATACAAGGCATCAATACAATAGAAACCAATCAAGGCTTTGATACCACTGATGGGTTTCAGACATAAGAACATCTTATGTGCTCATACAAACCCTAATGCTTGGATCTAGGTTTCTCTATTGTACATGCAATTTATCCAAGACTATAAACCCTAGATCTAGCATATGATAATCAATATAACATATAATTAGGGTTTAGATTATACCTTGATTGTTATGTAGCAATAACAATCTCAAAATCCTCCTTGTAATGACTTTAGAAAGCTTAGAGTCACAAATTTCACTCCTCTAATGGTTCACAAACACCAAGAGCAAGAGGATGAAGAAGAGAAGAGAAGGAGGCTGCCCAAAATGTGTGGAAACCCTAGAAGAAGTCTTGTCCACGTTTTTGGGGCATAAGGGCTCTATATATAGTGAGGCTATTAGGGTTATCTAACAAGGAAACCCTAATTTGGATGCTTAAGCCCTAAGAAACCCATGGACTCCTTTCCTTAAAGGCCTTGGACGATTTCTAATGAGTTTCCCCATAGAATTCGTCCACTCCTTAATATAAGGCAATCCATAGCCTAAATTGCAATTATATTATAATTACAATTCTAGTCCTTTAAGTTTAATTAATTTCTTTTAGTCACAAACTTAATTCTTATTAATTCTTGACTAATATTAATTAAACAATATGATTTCTACTTTAATATATTATTCTCATAATATACAAATAAATCATATTTAATCATTTCTCTCCATAATTCATCCTATCAAGTTGCTTTGGTGAAGGCAACCCAAAAGGACCATGCAGCATCGGGTCAAGTACATACCAAAATAGTTATGGACTTAGACACTAATACAACACATCCATCCTCTCTCCTCACACTTCATTCAATCTCTCATTTTCCACCAAAAGATCAAACACTTTTCTCTCAAACTTTTTCTCTCTATTTCGAGACTCCAAGGCTGATAATCAAGCTTTATTATACTCTTGGTAAGTATAATTCATCCCCCTTGTGATTATTACACTTCATTTTACTCAAATCATTGATTTCTTACTCAAACTCCATCACTTTGATGTTAGATCCTCAAAAATCTTCAAGGCATCTTCAAGTGTTCTTGAGTTGAACGCTTCTCATCTTTAACATTCACCCACTGAAGTCACTCAAGGTGAGTTCATACACCTATAATTTCATGTTTTCTTAAGTTTTAAGGGGGGGGGGGGGAATACAAGTTAGAACCCCAAGAACACAACTAAACTCATTTAACAGCCTTCATCAGAAAAGTTCAACTCCATTCACGGACTGTTTTGGGCAACTTAAACATTCTAGTTTTCAAAACTGTTTTAGGTGCAAGTAGTTCCAGTTCTTAGCTTTAAAATGACTACTTGCACATCTCCACACGATTTTTCTACAATTTATGGTGATTTTTGCAAAATAGCCTATCATTTCAAGAACAAATCTGGACCAGTCTGTGAATATGAACATTTTAACACATGTTAAAGACTTCCAAAAATCATGATAAAAATTATGAGTAAACTAGACACATTTTAGGAACTCTCAGAATTTACAGATTCAGTTTTTGACTTCGTATGATTTTTCTAAAACCGTGCAGAAAAGGTTAAAAACTAGTTAACAGCTTATAACTTTCATGACACTTTGTATTATGTTGAGCAAAGTGTATAACAATAAGTTCTAAATATTGAATGTGTTTCCTTGTTAGTTTATCATCTTAAACTGAAATTTAGTCATTCATGATAAGATTCTTCATTCATATAGAACACATATATTAAGCTATAATAAGCATGGTTTATGGATTCATAACACTAATGTGTTTTCATAAAAGAGTTCTTATACATTACAAACGTTTTGGATAAACTATAATAGGTATAGTTTATGTATCATTTACTTTTCAAACTTATTTATCAAAGGTTTTTAGTTTAGTTCACGTAAATCTGTTAATGAATAAATTTGTGAGTCATTCGCTTCGGGTTACTTCCAAAGTAACAAAGTCAAAAAGTCCTGTAAATTGTAACCAGAGTCTCTTGTAGGGAGACCGTGATAGTTGTGTATAGATATAAATTGGGTTTGACAAACCTACACCTTAGCTGCTTGCAACAGCTAAACCGGCAGGTCTGTGGTGACAAGTGTCATTTAACGGCGACGCCTGAAGAACGTCGTATTACGGGGCCGTCTATGTCAAGTATGGTTATGATAGCTCACATGTGGTATTAACAAATCATAAGATTTACGGGTTCTAACTTTAAATTAGCGAGTTATGTCGATTTAGCTCACAGAAATTACCTTAAGTATGGAAAAATACGTGTTCGCTTTCATATCAAAAAGGGTTTTATGACAATTTAAAATCACTTTCTATCTCAATAAGTACGGATATTACTGTACACTTTCGGTCTTGGTATTTAAGACTACATGTCATTTATTACGGGATGTTTCCCTCAAAACAAAAAGGGTTTTATGCCGATTTAAAACCACGGTTATATCATTAAGTATGGAAAATACTTGTTCATTCTTGGTTCTGGGATTTAGGACCACATAACTTTATAAAGGAAAATATTGGATTTTTCTTGGTGACACACAACATATTACAAAGAACGGTTTCCAAACTCTTTATCTCAAAAACTTATGAACTCACCAACCTTTGTGTTGACACTTTTTCAAACAACTTGTATTCTCAGGAAATCAGGGAAACAGGAAAACCAACAACATCTTGAGGATGGGACGTTGAATTGTCAAACAGTTCATTTTGTCATCATAATGTAATTGATTTGAAACGTGTAAACATATATATTGGTGTAACTTTTTCAATTATGTTTATGATGGTTGTATTTACTTTGAGCCCTATTATACTCTTTGTTGTGATACTATACATGAAGTCCTCCACCCCCGAACGTTTCCGCCATCCTTGGTTTGGGGGTGTGACAATATCAGCCACACAAATACATGGAACAACGTCATACTTATTGTCCAACAGTTTGTTTCTCGATCTACGATTTGTTTGACATAGAACTTAATCGAACACATTAATTTAGTTCTGACCGGGCCCGACACATAAGTCAAAACAAAATCATCGAGGGGCCCAAGATATCACTTTTAATCCTCTAAAGACTAAAAGGAACAGATAAACTTCGAATCATATGCTTGTACTAACTACTCGTTGAATTTTACACAATAACACGTTTTATAGGATCAAGTTACTGATGCGGTTTCGTACTATCAATGTACAACCAACTCGTAGTCAACAACTCATATCTCTTGGTTTGAAGTTTTATATAATATTATTGTCTCACGATCACTCGAGATAAATTCCATGAAGTGATACAAGTGAGCGTGGGTTTAATCCAATACTTAGACCTTATGAGCACTCATGAATGTTGTAGAAAAGGTTTCTATGTCTAATACACTTCAGACAATCTAAAAGCCAAATTCATGACAGTTTTGCCTCAATACCTACTTCCAAAGTATGATCGACTGTGGATGGTTTGAATAATATGATTATTTTGGAAGTCAAAACATGCTAAGTGAAACAATAGTAAATGATTGATACAAGATAGTACCATTACTTATAAATAAATAACACCATTTACTTAATCATCAAATGTCAATTACATTTCAACTATTACAATTTTCGAAATAGCTATCTAATCTTTAAAACTAATATCGTCCTTCTGCCCGATGCACCTCGCATGTTGTAAGTGCTTAACCTTACTCAGTCCTTTCATGAGGGGATCTGTTGGGTTCTCCTCAGACGATACCCTCTTTGCTACGAGGAGTCCTTCTTCTATCCGATGTCTTATGAAGTGGTATTTTCTGTCAATGTGCCTGGATCTGCCACGATCCCTTGGTTCCTTGGCTAAGGCAACTGCACTCTCGCTGTCATAGAAAATTTCCTTTGGCTCCTTTATAGCTGGTACAACTCCATGGTCTCCGATGAAGTTGTTCATCCATATTGCCTCCTTCACCGCCCCGCTTGCTGTTATGTACCCTGATTCACAAGTTGAATTAGCTACTGTCTCCTGCTTGGAACTTTTCCAAGTTATTGCTCCTCCATTCAGGGTAAATACTCAGCCCGACTGAGAGCGGAAATTATCTCTGTCGGTCTGAAAGCTGGCATCACTATACCCCACCACTCTCAAGTCATCACTCCCACCGAGGGTAAGGACCCCGTCCTTAGTCCTCCGCAGGTACTTGAGAATGTTCTTTACTGCAGTCTAGTGAGCCTTGCCAATATTCCCTTGATATCTGTTGACCATGCTCAAAGCAAAGGCCACATCAGGGAGAGTACAAGTCATAGCATACATGATCGATCCAACAGCAGAAGCATATGGTATTCGACTCATCTCAGCTATCTCAACCTCTGTACTCGGACTCTAAGTTTTACTCAGTTTGGCATTGCTCTTGATCGGTAAGTCACCTTTCTTAGAATCCATCATGTTGAATCTTTTCAACATCTTTTCCAAGTTGGTACTTTAACTAAGTCCATTTAGTCTCTTACTCCTGTCTCTCAATATCCTTATCCTAAGAATGTAGGCAGCTTCTCCGAGGTCCTTCATATCGAAACACTTTTCAAGCCATGACTTAACATCCTACAAGGTTGGGATGTCATTTCCTAAGAGAAATATGCCATCCACATACAACACCAGAAAGCGAACTGTACTCCCAATAGCATTGACATATACACAGGACTCATCCTCGATTCTCTAAAATCCAAACTCTTTGACTTTCTCATTGAAACAAAGATTCCATCTGCGAGATGTTTGTTTCAATCTATAAATGGATTTCTGAAGCTTACACACTCTATTAGGGTACTTTTCATCAACAAAACCCTTAGGCTAACTCATGTAAACATTCTCAACCAACTTTCTATTAAGGAAAGCAGTTTTAACATCCATTAGCCATATTTCATAATCATGAAATGCAGCTATGGCTAGCATAACCATAATAGACATAATCTTCGCTACTGGTGAGAAGGTCTCATCATAGTCAACTCCCGGAGTTTAAGTAAAGCGATTCGCAACCAGTCGCGCCTTGTATGTGTGTACTTTCTCATCCATGTTGGTCTTCTTCTTGAAGATCCATTTGCACCCGACTGTCTTACGACCCGGTACATTGTCAACCAAATTCCAAACTTGATTGTCATACATGGACTGAATCTCGCTGTCCATCGCCTCTTTCCATTTAGCAGACTCGAGGCCTGCCATGGCTTCCTTATAGTTCTTAGGTTCATCCAAATTTACCAATGTGCTATCATTGATAAATGTATCACATTCTATAGTAATATGGAAACCATCAAACTCAGGTAGAACTCTAACTCTACTGGAATGCCTCAGAGGTACAGACTCATGAATCGGCTCAACAGGAGTTTCCTCCTCAGGTTGATCGCTAGTGTTTGAGGTTCCTTCATTGCTTGACTCTTGAAGTTGTTCATGGTCAATTTTCCTCCCAGTATCTCTTTGGCCTATGAGCTCTCTTTCTCGTGAAAGACTCCTCTCCTCGCAATGAAGCCAACATTGTCACTCGGTTTATAAAAGAGATAACCAAAGGATTTATGTGGGTAGCCGATGAAAATACACCGCTCACTTCGAGGTTCGAGCTTGTCGTGAGTCTCGCATCTCACGAAAGCCTCGCAACCCCAAACTTTGATGTGTGCTAACGAGGGAACCTTCCCTGTCCACATCTCGTGAGGTGTTTTGGCAACCTTTTTAGTTGGGACTAGATTAAGGATATGGGCGGAAATCTCTAAGGCATACCCCTAGAATGAGATAGGAAACAAAGCTCGACTCATCATGGAACGAACCATGTCCAACAAGGTTCAATTGCGCCTTTCGGCCTCACCATTAAGTTGATGTGTCCTGGGTAGAGTCAACTGTGAAACAATTCCACATTCCTTAAGATAGTCAAGGAACTCGATACTAAGATACTCACCACCCCGATCAGATCGAAGCATCTTTATCCTCCTGCCCAGCTGATTCTCCACATCTTTTTTAAACTCTTTGAATTTCTTAAAGGATTCTAACTTATGTTTGATTAAGTAGACATAGCCAAATCTACTATAATCATCAGTAAAAGTCACATAGAAGCGGTTAGCCTCCCTTGTGGCGGTTTTGAAGGGTCCACACACATCGGTGTGTATGAGATCCAACAAACCTTCACCCCTTTCACAAGTACTAGTGAAGGTGACATGGTCATCTTTCTAAGTAAGCAAGATTCGCAAGTGTCATTCGACCTTAAGTCAAATGACTCCAAAACTCCAGCCTTTTGGAGTTGGCCTATGCGCTTCTTGCTGACTTGTCCAAGACGACAATGCCACAAGCATGCCTTATCCAATTCATTGGAAAAATCGATGGGCAACACATTATTTCCTAAGTTGTCTACAACCATCACAGTTTCATATACACCATTACAAGGTAATAACTTAAAATAAAAAACACCATTATAAAAAGCATGAATAGCACCAATGTCATAATCAAATGAAAAACTAAAACCTTGTTTGTACAAAACATGAAAAGAAATAATATTTCTCGCCATTTCAGACGAGTAGCAACAATTATTCAAATCTAACTCTAACCCATTACTAAGCACTAAAGAGTAAACTCTAATCTTGGTGACAGGTGAAACCTTCCTATTCTCCATGATCAAGTTTATCTTCCCATGCTCCACATCCTTACATCCTTTTAGGCCCTGCACATCAGAACAAATGTGAAATCCACAACCTGTATCAAGGACCCAAGAAAAAGAATGTGATGAGTTATTAGACATAATAGTATAAATACCTGCATGGGTGGCCTTAACCTTCCCATCTTTAACATCCTGCAAGTATTTCCGGGCAGCTTCGCTTCCAGTTCCCTTTCTCATGACAATAGAAACACTCTGCTTCCTTCGGAATGGTAGAGGGAGCATTATAACCAACCTTGGTCCCAATTGAAGAGGATCCATCAAGAGACTTTCCCGTGCGGCTCTTAAAGGGAGACTTCCTCTTTTTCCCCTTCCCTTGTCCAATTTCCAGAACAGGGGCGGTGGTAGGAGTAGTAACAACTGATTTACCTTTGAGACTACTTTCAGCAGTCCTCAAAAGCCCTTGAAGTTTGCTAAGTGGGACCTCCTCCTTGCTCATATGATAGGTCATGCAAAACTGATCATAACATGGATGTAAGAAGTGTAGAATGATATCTATAGCCAACTCCTAATCAAAGTTCACATTCAATTTTAGCAAACGGTCCACAAACCTTTGCATTTTCTGCAAGTGGGTCGTGATGGGTTCACCATCCTTCATCTTAGTTGTTATCATGGAGGAGATGATTTCATACCTCTCTTGACGAGCACTCTGATGGTATCTTTCCATCAGGTCCTGGTGTATCTCAAGAGGGTAGAAGTCCTCATAGTACTTTTGGAGTTCAGCTGTCATGGTGGCCAACATGATACAAGACACCTTGGTGGCATCCTTCTCATGAGTCCTAAACTCAACGATCTCCTCAGGAGTAGCAGAAGACTCATCGATTTCCTTAAGCTCCTTTTCAAGGACATATTCCTTGTCCTCATAGCGAGTGACCATCCTGATGTTCCTAATCTAGTCATTGAAGTTGGAACCATCAAAGATGACTCTCTTACACAAGTTCATGAGAGAGAAGGAGCTAGTAGGGTTTGAGCTAGAAGCAGTGTTGGAAGACATCTGAAAAGAAAGAAAGACAAAATTTAGATTATATTAAAGCCCTTAATATAACACCCAAGTGAAACATTAAGGCCAGGACCCAACACAATATTTTACAATTTGGAAGATGGATGTCGTAATCCAACTTGCAAAATATTTGAAAGTAGGTAGGCTCGAAGACCCCTGGTTCTGAAAGGCAGTTTTAATTGGATTGAAATTCCTAGATTCCTTTCATATTCATTGAGCTTTTCAATGGCATGTTTAAATCTCAATTATGTCCTTCAGATTTGTACTAGGATACCGAGGATCACAAACAAGGTGTGAATAACCATGCAAATTTACTTGGTACACCCGATGTCATTTATCACCTAATCGATGTGCCGGTTAAGCACACAGCTCCACCGATCTATGACAAACATCGAGATACCCTTTGCCACCCTTGCTAGTCCATGTTAATGTGTCGTTTAACCACACACGCTCCATTAACGACTTGACAAGGTGTAAAGTGCAATTTCAAGGATTAGCATCAATTTCACATTTTCCTAAAGTAACTAAGATAGGGAATTTAATAAAAAATTTAGTTACTTTATAATTTTCATTATACTTTTAACGAGAATTAATGTCCTATCCTACCCGTTCGGGAAAGGACCCTCCACCAGTCAAGGAAGTGGTGGGTGAGAGTGGATACCCATTAAACTGTCATGTTATAGGCAGTAACCTTATACCCCCTTATAGATTGACTTCGTGAAGGAGGCCTACTAACGGTAAGACTGACTTGTCTTATACAAATATATAATTATTAAACTTATAATATTATAATAGTATAAGGGTTGCATTTTAAAATTTTAAAACTCTTGGGTTTGGAATTAAAGTATTCATAAGTGTGACTTTACAAATTCCAAAACTTGAGGACAAGTTTTGACGCTATTCAAAACTTTTTATTTTCTTAACCTACAAGTTTAATGGATTTTAAAAGGAAAAACTTTTCATTTTCTATAACATATGATTTTAATGACTCTTTTAAAAATGAGACTACTCATTTTCCATAACTTGAGGACAAGTTATTTAGTCCTCTAAAAACATTTAGATCATCAATTTAATTAACACAATAATCAAATAACACATACATGATCCAGTTAAAGTCATAAGCATAAGATAATTCATATCATCAATCTTCAAGAAATTAGCCTAATCATATAAACTAATACTGATGGGTTTTACAATACTACACCATCCAATGGTGCACATACAACCCTAAATACCTTGGATCTATGTTTTCACTAATTATACATGCAAACGTGTTTCCAAGGTATTAACCTATAACTAGCATGCAATTTAACATAAACAATACAAGATACTAGTTAGAGTAAGATACCTTTTATATGGCTTGAAGTCTTGATGTATTTGGTGTTGCTAGAAACACTTTGTCCTTTAAGAACTTAGTGCCCGAAGTGTTGCACCTCAAATGGAATCACAACTCACTTAGGACAAAAGTGACTCTTGAGAGAGAAACTCCATGCACCAAAACCACCATGAACTCCAAGAGCTTCATGTAGAACTTCAAGTGGCGATTTTGGGCAATCCACTACATATTTATATGTGGGATTTCAAGGGTCATGGGTATAAATCAAATCCATAACCATGGGTTTTCAGATCCATGGTTCATGTGGCCCAACTCTTTATGTATCCATACATACACTTGGTCCAACATGGATCATAAGCCCAACACATATAAATATAACTAATTACCATAATTAGTCCCCATAGATTTTATTAGTCTCCTTTTGATCACTAAATTAATTCCAAATTAATACTTGATCAATACTAATTAAAACATATGATTTCATATTAATATATTAGACCTTATAATATATTAATAAATCATATATAACCTTCTCTCAAGAGTCCATCCTAACAAATTGTCCTGGTGTTATGCAACCCAAATGGATGATGCTACTCTCGGGTCGAGTACATACCAATAATACTTATGGCTTAGACATCTAATCCCAGAGTCTCCCACTTGGATAAGTCTAAAACTACTATTGCGTTTGACACCAAGATCCCGACTAACAATCATAGCTCTTAAAAGTCGTCGTCGAACTCTGACCTAGTGAATGACTTGTCCATTAGATAAAGGATCATATATTCCTGCATTCTAGATATCATATGGACTAAGACATGGATTATAATCATTCTCTCTATCCATCTGTTGTTTCCTGATTTTCGATTTATGACGACTGACTAATTGAACAAATCAAATCAGTCCAGGCCCGGCCGAGCACTTACGTTTGTCATCACTAAATCATCGAGGGGCCCACAGATATCGCTATTATCCCTCCAAGGGTAAAAGGAATGGATAAACTTCAACTCAGGTGTTTTTCCTACTACTTGTTGAATCATACACAAAGGTACGTTTTATAACATTGAGTTACTGATGCGTTTTCGTACAATGAATGCACAACCAACTCATAGCCAACAACTCATATATCATGGTTTGGAGAATATAAGATATTATCGTCTCATGATCACTCGTGATAAAATCCATGAAG
The DNA here is from genome assembly GCF_051521515.1 of Lactuca serriola. NCBI lineage: Eukaryota > Viridiplantae > Streptophyta > Magnoliopsida > Asterales > Asteraceae > Lactuca > Lactuca serriola. Next base: position 196,551,556 of record NC_136415.1, read on the forward strand.
TGAGTCAAGTGAGCGTGGGTTTAATCCAATACTCGAATCTCATTCCAGGAGCACTCATGAATGTTGCAACAACTTTTGCTATGTCTAAACACTTTAGACATCTACAAACCCAATTCATGACAGTCTTGCCTTAATACATACTTCCAACGTATTATCGACTTTGGATGGTTTGAACAACTTAGTCATTCGGGAAGAATGACCTAGTTATTCTGGAAGTCAAAACATGCTAAGTGAAACACAAGAATAATCGAATCCAATATGGTCTCAGAGCTTATGAATATAAATAAAACACCTTTTATTTATCACCATATTAGTTACACATTATTCACTGTATAATGTTTCAATTTATCAACCTAATACTTGAATTAAAAAAAAAGTTATGTCATGCTCCAAGAATACACACTATGTTTGTCCAAACAATAGCTATGCCATACTCCAATTATGCACACTATGTTTGTCTATGATCCTTACTTTGTGAAATAGACCAATTGAATATAATTTCAATGATGCTCATTTCACAATCCCAATCCTTATCGTAAATGTAAGAATTCCAAATTCCTACCATTTAACGAAATATGTTAGATTCTAAACTTATATGCATTGATCCCTTGTAATGACTATGCACAAAAGTCACAGAGACTTGGCAATAGACATTACAAAGTATTACAATGGAGAGCAATTCCATGTAAACGAAGTCTCACATTCAAAGTACATTCCATTGAACATCCTTCCTACATTAAGTTTTCTAATCTTACAGAGATTTAGTGAATAACTTCCACCTATGTAAACATTTCCACATTCCCATTTTTACTATCACTTCTGAACAAGAGTTGCCTCCTTTAAGACTATGTCAATAAGGTCCTTCCAAAATTAACACTATACTTCCAATTGCCCATGAGCAACCAATCTTTGGTAAACCTCAGATTGTCCTCGACAATTGCTTAATCATTTTAGTCATATCTAGTTCTAGACTTTTTCCCTCTTAATGCCTTAGGCATTAGGAAAAATTTAGAAAGGATAAATATTATAGCACATGTAACCGATCCTATATCTGAAGCATATGGGACACGATTCAAGATGTCTTACATAAATACATGATCCTAGACCAATCTATTTCTACAATATTTTTTTTATTTGCCATGTTTTCATAATTCGACTATGAAGAGGGATGTCATAATTATAATCGAATTTTTAGAACGCAATATGTATAGAATTTCCTTATGTTGAACCATTCCAACATAAAATTCATATATATATATATATATATATGTATATATATATATGTATATATATATATATACATATATATATATATATATATATATATATATATATATATATATCCTTGACTAAAGATGATTAAAATCTCAATCTAAGCTTTCAGAATTGAAATGAAGTATAATTTCCTCTCCCTTAATTATAGCAAAACAACTTTTCCCAATTGAACCTTTTGTTTTCTATAATTAACATTGCTAACTTGCAACACCTAACATAATAATCATGCTCCCACTAACATGATAATTATTAACATAACACGTATGCTCCTACTAGCTTTGACATGTACTCAGAAAGCTGCTGGACTTCTAGAAATCAATACTTTATTGACTTTCTTTCCAAAGTTCAGATTTCTGATACGAGATGCTTTGATATTACTTTATCAAAATCATACACATTTCCTTAGATAGCTCACATGTGTGTCTAAACAATTTTTAGAACTATGAAAAGGGATGTCGTAATCATAGTCTCAATTGTTTAGAACATTTCCATTTCTCACAAGTCCATGTTAGTGTGCCGGTTAACCACACACGCTCCACTAACGACTTTGAGAATGAAAATATCACAATTGCTATCTACTTAAAATCTACTTAGTGAAAGCATTTCCTCACCATCATTTTCATGAATCAGAGAGAAACCTTATGACACTTAGATTTTATGGTGTATGTGTTCCTATCCATGTGAATTTATCATAACCGAAAGAGGAGGTTAGTGACAAATCCAAACTTATATGGACTGAACTTGTTCAATCTTAACTTCTTGCCACCTGGCAGGACAAGGGCCTACCATTGCTTCCAAGTAGTTATGTAAACAATTGAGTACTCATAGAACTCACATGCATTGTTAACTTTAACTGGAATGGGCACAGAGACAAGAACATGTCAACACGATGGGATGTAAACCACAAGTCGTATGTTAGTGATAAACAACATGTTTCAACCTTGATTAGTTCTAAAGACTTTCAAGACCTTTAATACTCCCACTGACTTCTTGACATATAAGATTCTGTTGTCAAAACAAATAATCAAGAGTTAGTGTGGATTCTTATCAAGACAAACACTTTACACAATTGGCCTTAGTTGGTCTTTGTTTTATCTAAAACATCACAACTTACCAATTTCAAATGTACAAGAGTAAGAAAACATTTTACTCTACATTTGACAAGTGTTATAATCCTTCTTAAGATTATGTCACTCAAGTTACAATCTTGGAGTATTACTCAATTTTGGAACAAAGTATGATTCATCTTTTGATTTAACCATTTCAACAATTCATGATTCCTCTTCTTAGTCAAACGAATGCACTAAGATGTTCTTAGAGGATCAATTGTGATATGTTTTCATAACCACTAAGATAATCATAAAACACGATACATAAGTACTCTCTCGTCTTTTCAGATTGGAGAAACTTTTATCTTTCTGCCTAATTGATTCTTCTCATTCGTCCTGCCATACATTGAGACTTTTCCAATGTTTCAGACCTATACTTAAACTTGTAAGCACAACCATATTTACGAAACTTTAGTAAATCATGACGAATAGCTTTATCGTTCTTTGTGGTGGACCTGATCAGCACACAACCAAGTGTACCCGATCTCCTAGTCCTTCACTTGACTCACATATACATGTGAACAAGGAATTAGTCTTAATTTCCCAAAGATGAAAATTCTCATTCATCATACAACACAAGTTGCATGATTCCAAGTTTCTATCCAACTGAAACTTGGCTGATGAGAATCTTTCCTTATTTGGTAAATTATGACACTACCACAAATGAAAGAATCAAATCCAATTTTCCAACATTGCTATCAACTGAACCAAATAAACAACTTTTCACAAATGCCATTGTAAGGATACTTAAAATAAATAAAATCAAAACTTTTATTTTTTTTAAAACTTGCGGAAAAACTTATCCTTACAATGCAAATGCATATAAAAAGATATGTTGTTATCTATTCCTAAGTAATCTATCATAACTCTTAAGCAGCAGCTCAAATTTCTGATCTTCACGATCATAATCAACTTACTCTTCCTTTAAGCTTCCTTTCTTCGATTCTACAAAACATAAAAATGTGACCTAGTCACATCATGTAATAAGAATCTCATATAGGAACTTAATAGAGTTAGATAGTTGACTTACCTGAAGTAGAGTCATACATTCTGACTTTACCATCCTTATGATCTCTCAGGTAAATAGGGGGGCTTCACAACAAATGTCACTTCCTTTGGCAATAGAAACATATGGACTCTTTGGGAATGGTACACGTGACTATCTCAGACTTAGCCTTTCTCTTTACCATGTGCTCAACCGGGCTGACTATGGCCGATCCCTTTCCATTAGGAAGAGAAAGCTTTTCTTGATTTCCAATGTTACCATTATCAATGTCCATGGAAGTTTGGGTAGTTGATCCTCCAATCAAATTTGCTTTACCAGTGCTCCAAATCATTACAGATTCAGTAGCATCAATAAAATATGTAAGATTATTAAGGGTCATGTCATAATCTGTTACACAGTAATTCTTAAAGAACTCACAATGTGACTTAGGAAGTGATTGCAGAATCCAGTCAACAACCAACTTCCTTGAGACTTTGACACCCAACTCTCCCGGCCTGTCAATATGTGACTTCATCTCGAAGATGTGAGTGCATATACACTTGCCAATAGGGCTTGAGTGACCTTGAACTATTCTCAAGTCCTTAAACTTGTGGGTTAGGGAGAATTATTGGAGGAGGTGGAGGAAGAGAAGTATGATTTCCATGATCCAACCATGGGAAATCATCCTCATTAGGAAAGCTTGTTCCAAGGGATTTAGGATGATCATAGTTATCTGAACCAGACATCTAATATGGGAGATATTCAAGTTAGTTAATTTAAGTCCTTAATATAACACCAAATATGAAATATTAAGGCTAGGACCTAACACAATATTTTATAACTTGGAAGAGGGATGCCGTAATCCAAGCTATAAAATATTTAAAGGTATGTGAATGACGATTCACCACTTTCTACCATGAAAATGAAATGTATTATTAGGTTTTAATTGGTTTTGAAACTACTATATTCTTTTGAGATTCATTGAACTTTTCAATGGAATGTTTCAATCTCGATTGTGCCCTCTCAAGTTTGTGACTGGGATGTCAAGGATCACAAACAAGGTGTGAATAACCATGCAAATATACTTAGTACTCTTAATTTTTATCACCTAATCGATGTGTCGATTAACCACACGCGCTCCACCGATCTATAACAAACCTTAAGCCACCCTTTGCCAACATTTTTAAATCCAAGTTAGTGTGCCGGTTAACCACACACGCTCCACTAACAACTTAAGCAAGGTGCAAAGTGTAATTTCATGGGTTAGCACCAAATTCACATTTTCCTAAGTAACTAAGATTGGGAATTTATAAGTGTTTACTTACTTAGTATTTATCATTATACTTTTAATGAAGGGAGAATTATAGTCCTGTCAAACCCGTTCGGCTAACGACCCTCCACTAGTCAAGGAAGCAGTGGGTGAGAGTGGACACCCGTTAAACGACTATTTTATATGCAGTGACCTTATACCCCCCTTATAGACCGACTTCATGAATGAGGCCTACCAACAGTAAGACTGACTTTGTTCTTATACATATATATAACTATTAACTATTAATATTATAATAGTATAAGGGTTGAATTTTAACTTTTAAAATTCTAAAGGTTTATCTTGGAATTAAAGTATTCATGCGAGGAAACTTTACAAATTCCAAAACTTGAGGGCAAGTTTTGAACAATTCAAAAAACTTTTCACTTCCATAACTTATGCGTTTAAAGTAGTTTTAATGGAAAAAATCTTCAAGTTCCATAACTTGAGGACAAGTTATGGAAGACTTTAAAGTATTTAAAAATGAGACTCTTCATTTTCATAACTTATGGAAATCTTATGAGGTTTTTTAAAAAAATCATAAATGTGACTTTTCATATAACTTGAGGACAAGTTACAAAAACACATATTATGAACAACTTTTAGATCAATTTGGATTGAAAACACATTATCACATAATTTTTCTATTAATCTAAATCAACTCATAAGAACAAGATAATTCAAATCATCAATCTTCACGAAATTAGCATTAACATACAAACTAATACAAATCATGAAATTATGAAAACTATCTTCGAAATTGGATTAGCATGAACATTACCACGTCAAAAACATGTTTATAAGTTCGAAAACAGCTTACAGTAATGTTCCTAGTCCAATTCTAGCCAAGAAAACTCGAAAATATGCTGTCAGGGGGTCCAACTCGCCGAGTGCAAGAACAAACTCGATGAGTTGGATGAGTTTGTTCATGGACTTGTCGAGTCCCTCAATGGACTTGTTGAGTCCCCTATCCAGACAACATAAAACTTCGATTTTCAACCATTTTCATCAAGTATAATTGAAAACAAGCCTTGGCTCTGATACCACTGATGGGTTTTAGTATACTACAACATCCTATGGTGCGCATACAACCCTAAATACCTTGGATCTCTGTTTTCACTAATTATATAAGAAAAGGTGTTTCCAAGGTATTAACCTATAACTACCATGCAATTTTACATAAACAATACAAGAGACTAGTTACAATAACATACCTTTTATGTGGCTTGAAGTCTTGATGTATTTGGTGTTGCTAGAAACACTTTGGCCTTTAAGAACTTAGTGCCCCAAGTGTTGCACCTCAAATGGAATCATAACTCACCAAGGACAAAGGTGACTCTTGAGAGAGAAAATCCATGCACCAAAACCACAATGAACTCCAAGAACTTCATGTAGAACTTCAAGTGGCGATTTTGGGCAATGCACTACATATTTATATGTGGGATTTCAAGGGTCATGGGTATAACCCAAATCCATACCCATGGGTTTTATGACCCATGGTTCATGTGGCCCAACTCTTTATGTATCCATACATAAACTTGGTCCAACATAGATCATAAGCCCAACACATATAAATATAACTAATTACCATAATTAGTCCTCATAGATTTAATTAGTCTCCATTTGATCAATAAATTAATTCCAAATTAATTCTTGATCAATACTAATTAAAACATATGATTTCATATTAATATATTAGAACTTATAATATATTAATAAATCATATATAACTTTCTCTCAAGAGTCCATCCTAACAAATTGTTCTGGTGTTATGCAACCCAAATGGACCACGCTACTCTCGGGTCGAGTACATACCAATAATAGTTATGGCTTAGAAATCTAATCCAACAAATACAAATCTTGAAATTATGACAATTATATTTTAATTGGACAAGCATGATCATTACCATATCAAAAAATAGGTTTCATGGCTCAAAAAATAGTTTGGGGGTAATGATCCTAATCTAATTTCTGGCCAAAACTCGAAAATCTGCACATAAGAGCACCAACTCGGCGAGTGCATGAACTAGACTCGTCGAGTTGGTCATTTTCTGAGTAGACTCGTTGAGTTACCCAATGGACTCGGCGAGTTCACCTATCAGAATGCAGAAATTTGATTTTTCTAACTTTGAAAACCAATAAATCATCAAGTATAATAGAAAACAATCCTAGGCTCTGATACCACTGGAGGGTTTTGAGCATCCTAACAGCCTTAAGTTGCACATACAACCTAAATGCTTTGGATCTATGTTTTCTCTAACTATACATGAAATTTGATTTTCCAAAGCATTACCCTAACTAGCATACAAAACATGGGTACTTGTATAACAAAAACTAGTTAAATGACATACCTTTCTTGTAGCTTGATTCCTTGGATCTTTTAAGATCCTAGCACCCCAAATTTGATGCCTCAAATGATTCACACACCACCACCAACAATGGAGGACTTGAGAGAGGATTACTTGCACTCAAAATCGAAAATGCTATTCCAAAGATCACTAGGGGTGCCGATTTTAGTAGCCTAGGGGATTCTTATATAGTGTGGCTAGGATTAGGGTTACATCCATGTAAACCCTAATGTGCATGACTTTTCATCTTACTTAGGATCCATGGGTTAAACCTCCATGGACTATCCATGGACTACCATGTTAGTTTAGCCCATCCTAAATAACCATAAGCCCACACCATAAGAATGCTTAATTTACCAAATCAATCCCTTATATTTAATTAGTCTCTTTAGATCACTAAATTAATTCCAAATTAACTCTTAATCAATACTAATTAAATAATATATTAGAACTTATAATATATTAATAAATCATAAATATTCTCTTCTCAAAAGTCCATCCTTACAAATTGTTCTGGTGACATGCAACCCAAATAGACCATGCTACTCTCGGGTCAAGTACATACCAATTATAGTTATGGGCTTAGACACTAATTCCAACATAATCAACTAGCATACCACATAACACATAATGGGCCGGTCTTGGTGCCTTCGACCCATTGGTATGGTGAGGAGACTCACATCAAACTGTTGAAGTCCCACGGATAAAACTCTAGCTGTTGGATGACACACTCCCGAACTGTCCATATCAAAACAACACCTAATTAACCAATTGGGTTTCTATGCATAACCATAAATCCACACATGAGGTAAAAGGACCATTTTGCCCCTAATCTAGTTTGGTTCAAAACCAAGGCCCAAACTTACACTCTGAAGGCCCAAAAGCCAAATGATCAACCAAGGCCCAACATATGGCCTAATTTTCCAAATTGGACCCAATCCCATATGGATCGTATCCTAAGCCCATATTCTCCTCTAATACACTCTAGGTTACTCCAATAACCCACTGGGACAAACTTGGTCAAATGCATCAGTCAAAGGTTAAAGTCAACCCCAAAGTCAATAGTCCAGGTCACCTAACTCGCCGAGTTGGTCCTTCAACTTGTCGAGTCCACTCCTAAGTCAGAATCGCGATATTGCGATCCAACTCGTTGAGTTTTCCTACAACTCGTCGAGTTCCTCTGGTTTTCAACATACTCGGGGCAACCCCAACCTAACTCGTCGAGTTCACCCATGAAATCGTCGAGTTCTTCGATTTGTCAGCCCACATAATGCATTAAGCCCTTTTTCTTATATTCCAAAGGCTCCAAACCTCAGATCCCCATCCATAGAGATGTCTAGGAGGACAAAGTTTCCAACTTTACTCCCAAGGATCATCCATGAGGCTACAAACTCAAACCCTAAGTACTTTAAGGAAGGTATTGACCCATTAAGCCCTTAAACTCTCATTTCAATGTCCCAAAACACAAATTTGATGTCTAAGGGTGGAAAAATCACGTAAGGTTTCTAACTTTACGTCCATGCATGCATGAAACGCTTCTCCAATGTCCATTTAGGCATCATAATGAACATATGGCAAGCATGGGACATAAGGACCAATAAAGCTTGCAACTTTAAGCTTCAAGAGGTCATTTAAAGGTCATATATGCCCTAACAACCCCTGGAATCCTCTCCTTCTTGGATAACTCGGTCAAAAACCTAAAACCAAGCCAAAGCTACAATAGATGAGATCTAATAAGCTACACGTTAAGGTTATGAATTTATACCTCCGAGATGTAGCCTTTGATGTAGAGTTTCTGGATCCAAGATTACTCCTCCAAGCTTGATGTTTCTCTCTTGAATGCTTCCTTCAAAGATCTCCAACAATCACTCTAAAACTCATAAAACTCAAGGAATAAGTGGAAAAACGATCTAGGGTTTCTTCCGGACAAGGGAGGCTGGTAAGGAGGCCAACCCTAGAAGTTAATTCCTTTAAATAGTGTACAATACCCGAAAAATTAGGGTTTTCTCTTCTAGCGCCAACTCGTCGAATTGGACCTCACAACTCATCGAGTTGATCTTCAAAACGTGCGTGCCATATATTTCCAACACGTCGAGTTTACGCCTTAAACTCGACGAGTTGACCTTTAGAAATAAGGTTTTATTTCCATAATTAACCTTCTAAGTTCCAGGTATTACATTTATATAGTTGTGGGCTACTAGGGTTTTCAGGAGGAAACCCTAATTTCCTACTTAAGGCTTAAGCAGCCCATAGACCTCTTACCAGTAGGCCTTAGACGGAATCTATAGGGCCTTCCTATAAGATTTCGTCCACTCCTAGTTAAAGATCCCAATAGCCCAATTTCACAACTATCAATGATTTGCAAAACAACCCCTCCATTATTAATCATATCCTTTAATCCCAAAATTAATCTCAGATTAATTTCTGATTAATCATTAATTAGTAATATGATTTCTAAATAATATATTAATAAAATCATTTTTAGTACCAATGTATTATTTCAAATAATAAATCCTACTCTCTCTCCACAAGTCATCATGTCAAGTTGCATGAGTGAAGGCAACCCAAAAAGACCATGCTACAAGCAAATCAAATACATAACAATTATAGTTATGGGCTTAGACACCTAATCCAATAGTCTCCCACTTGGATAAGTCTAATAACGATGATTTCAAGTATGACTTCAAAATTTGACATGCAATCGTAGCTTTCAAAAGCCGATGCCGAACTCTGACCTAGTCAATGACGTGTCCTTTAGATAAGGGATCAAATATTCCTCCATTCTAAAAGATATTGTATGGACATGGGACATGTATTATAATCAATCTCTGGCCGAGAGTTGTTTCCAGATTTCCGATTCATGACGATTGACTCGGACTACAATTAAACACATCAACTTAGTCCAGGCTTGGCCAAGCGCTTTATATGTCATCACTAAATCATTGAGGGGCCACAGATATCGCTTTTATCCCATTTAGGGTAAAAGGAACGGATAAGATTCGACTCATATGCTTGTACAATTCACTCATCAAATCATACAAACCAATACATTTTTATAACATCAAGTTACTGAAGCGTTTACGTATTGCCAATGCACAACCGACTCGTAAACAACAACTCATATGTCTCCATTTCAAGAATATAAGATATTATCGTCTCAGAATTACTCATGATAAAATCCATGAAGTAATTTTCTAAGCATGGTTTTATCTAATACTGAAATTCCTATTTCAGGAGTACTCATGAACACTGCAGCAAACTTTTGCCATGTCTAAGCTCTTAGACAATCTATAGTCAGATTCACTACTCACTTCCAAAAGTATGATCAACTATGGATGTTTGAATAACCTAATTATTCAGGAAGTAAAACTTCCGAAGCGAAACACAAGAATAATCTAATTAACTATGGTCAAAAAACTTTTGAATATAAATAAAACACTTATTATTTAATCACCATATTAATTAGACTTTATTCACTGTATAATGTTTCGAGTAATCAAATTAATACTTGAATTAAAAAATTAATCATGCCATGCTCTAAGCATGCACACTATGTTTATCTATGGTCCTTCCTTTGTGAAATAGATCAATTGAACACATTTCCAATGATGCTCATTTCATAATTCCATGTCCTTATCATATGTGTAAGAATACCAAATGCTTACCACTACTAAAATCTGTTAGAGTCTACACTTACTTGCAATGATCCTATTGTAATGTCAAGGCATCGAAGTCATAGAGACTTTGCTAATGATACTACAAAACATTCCATTGGAGATTGGTCACAAAACAATTCCATGGAAATGAAGTCTCACATTCAAAGAGCATTCCTTGAACATTCTTCTTGCATTAAAGTTTCTAACTCACACATAGACCTTAATATCGAACTCCCATTATGGAAACATTTCCATATTTCCATATGACAATCTATTCTGAACAAGAGTTACCTCCACTCAAAACATGTGACATCCCTAATTTCACGGCCAGAAAAGACCGATTTGTTTATGCTTTGTTTTTAAAATCAGAGTAATCTTTTAAAGAAAACAATTGCGGAATTTGTTCCCAAAACAAAATATGATAAAAATTATCAAAGAATTTCTTTAAAGAAATGTATTTTCATTATATAACAAAATCTCGGGATGTCATGTTCAATACAGACCAAAAGCATAAACAGAACAAAATAGACCTTACAACAGTTATTCATAACTACTGGCCTATAATCCAACATCTCTCGTCAAGTCCACCAACTTATACTCTTGTGCCATTACCTGTAATGCAAAGAAAACTGAGTGGGTCAGGCTTGGGAGCCTGGTGAGCATATAGGGTTTTCAACCCACAATAATATAATTATTATTTTTAATTATCAAACAATCAATTCAAATACCCACCCCCATTATCTCCATTTATTTCTTAAAGATTTATCCTAAGAACCAATTACCCTTGTCCCATTCATTCCTAAGGATTTCCCTAAGGAACTGGCACAATGTCTACTGCTGCCAAGGTTATTAGATTACCTCTGGTGAACACGCAATTCATAATAATTAATGAACACCTAGTTCAAGAACACCTAATAAACACTTAGTTCCAATATTACCCAATGAACACCTAGTTCCCAAAAACTTAATGCACACTTAGTTCAATTATCCCTGATGAACACTAAGTTCAAATATCTAATGAACACTTAGTTCGAATATCCCTGGTGAACCCAATCACCTAAGGAACACAGAGAATGAAAGCTCTTAGTCCAAACAACGTGATAATAAAGTATATCTCGATCCTGTGAAACCACTAATGTTATAAACACATATAAATTATATTTCTAAAACAATATATCCTATCCCGTCGATCCCCACATACTAACCCTATACAATGATCTTACGAGATCTAGCCTAAGGAATCGATATGAACCACAAACTGACGAAGTCGCTTCGGAAATTCCGTGGTAGCAAACGAGGATCAATAAAGACATTAATTGAAGGGAAATGGAATAAGTTTCACCACGAACCTTCATTCGTAAAAGAAAGAACCACAAGACAGTTAAGTCAGGGGTAGTTATCTAGATAACAATGCCTAGGCGTGGTCTGACTATCATGAGGTATTATACCTCCAGACTCTACCTATCCCAACATCGAACTTTGCCTAGCAGTGGCCTGAATACATGAGGTATTTCACCCCCAGACGCACCCTATCCAGCAATATAACACCAGACATACCTAGCAGTGGTCTATTACTGACACACTTTATTAGGCAGTCTACGAAGTTCCCTTAATTACTCCGTGAAAGAAAACGCTGAAATATGAAGCTCGGTTGATCACTTCATAAAAGAAACGTTGACTCCAAAGCTCTATCAGAATAAAAGTATGGGGAAATACTACTAGAGTACTCCCGTACGCTCCTGTAACCGACACACAAAATTATCAAAAAGACTTTGTACATGATAGTACTTCTGGCACATTATAGTACTCTGGTATGCGAAAGACTCGTACCCGAGAACATAATAGTACCCTGGCACAAGCAGCACCCAAGACACAGAGCTTTGAAAAATACTTCGTACATAAAATGTACTTCTGTACGTAGGACGTACTCTACCGATCATCAATCTCACCCCACTCATACTCTTAATAAGAGACTACCCAAATTCCAATCTTAATTGAACTAAACATCCCATTTAAGTCTTAACCCATCACTAGGCAAACCTACAATGTTTATAATCAATTTTTAATATTATCTCCGTTTAGGAAACGCTAACTAGTGTATACTTAACACAAGGTTTTAAGTAATAGTATCATATATACACATCTTAACACATATTGAACCATATCTGATTCGCACGTTGTATATTATCAAATATATCTAACACATATTTCGGACAATGACAAATACTTCACATACATATGTATATTTCATATTATAATCAATACTCGTATTTAATATCATATTCCTAAAAGGGACTATACACATGATACTTTATCGAATGAATACGCAGTTCTAAAATACATAATCCGTACTCCCGGATCTTAAATTTGCCTCATTACCTAATCCATATTCCCAGATCTAAAACTAACCTCTTGATCTGATCCATACCCTTGGATCTAAAACTAACCTCCTGCTCTGATCCATACTCTCGGATCTAAAACAAGTTTATCTTTTCATCCTTTTATCTCATGGTCCAACCCACCTTTTATCACCTACCAACAACCTCATCTACTCATGTTTTACCCAACATATTTTTAGATACAAAATACATATATAGTTTAACTCATTAAAACTTATATAATTCATCCATTCCACAATCATCTCAAATAAAAAACAATATATTATACACATAGCACGTATTTCATAGCAAATACTTAATATTTATGTGTTAGAAGAAAGTGACCACACACTCACTTGATTAGAAGATGATCGGACAGCAGTACGACTTGTAGAAGTAGTATTCTTGGGTAGATCTGGAAGATCTTCACGAAAACCGGGCTCCTCGCGGGCATGGCTTCGGCTTGGGAATCTCACTTCTCGGGATCTTCGGGACTTCGGAACTTGCTTCGGGGCTCAGGAATGATACCGGGGCTTCGGGATATACTTGGCACACAAATCGAGGCAAAAACAAGAGAGAAAGGAAGAAAAATGGCAAAAGAATCGGCTGATCTCGGTTTCTATTTATTAGCTGTTGGGTCTGGGATTACGTTGGGTGTAATTTTGGAGTACGCTGGGCGTAATCAGTACGCTGGGCATACATAGAGTACGCTGGGCGTAATCGTCGGATAAGCTTTGGTATGCGTGCCACGATCTTCAAAAATTCATAACTTTCGCATACGAGCTCCGTTTTCGACGTTCTTTATATCCACGCGTAGGTGAGATTATGCAATACAACTTTCATTTAGACTCCGTTGGCTAATTTGAAATTTATTTTTATTATATTATTTTTAGTAGGCCGGGACAGGAAAACTTCGTTATAAATTCATAAGTTCTTCATCCGACGTCCGTTTTCGCCTATCTTTTTATCGTTTCACTACAATTGACGAGATCTTCGATTCTCGTTTAGATTGTTTCGGCTAAAAACTACTTGATCTCAAATCGAGTATTCGGGCTGCTACCGCTAAGTCGAAACTTAGAAAAATCATAACTTCGTCATACGAAGTCAGATTCGGACGTGCCGGTTCTGTCGCGAAACTTCGACAGGTCATAACTTCTTCGTTATAACTTGGATTTCAGCGTTCTTTATATGCACGGAAACCTTGTGACATATACTACAACTTAGTTAAGGTTATTTATTCTAAATAATCTTCTATCAAAAAGTCATTTTTGACGCTTATCGTCTCTTAATTGACTAGCCCTGAACTACGGGCATTACAGAACATGTCAATATGGTCCTTCCAAATTTATACTATACTTCCAACTTTTCACAAGAAACCAATATTTGGTAAACCTCAGATTGTCCTTAACAGTTGTTTAATAACTTTAATCATATTTGGTTCTAATCCTTTTCCCTCTTAATGCCCTAGGCATTTGGAAAAACAAAACGATTAGATGTTATAACATATGCAATTGATCCTATATCTGAATCATACATGATTTTATATATAATGTCTTACATAAAGACATGATACTTGATCAGTCTCTTCTTATAATATTTCCATATATATACTTTCCTATGTTGAATCACTTCAAGATGATATTCATATACATTCATGACTATGTTCCATTAAAACTTCAATCTAAACTTTTAGATTTGAAATGAAGTATAAGTATCCTGTCCCTTAAATCTTTCTATAGCGAAACAATTTCCAAACTGTGCAACTTGCAAATTTGTGCCTTTGTTTCCTACAACCAACATTGTCTACTTGCAAAACTTAGTATAACAATTATGCTCCCACTAATATAACAACTATACTCTTCCTAGCATAAGAATTATGCTCCCACTAGCTTTGACATGTACCCAAAAATCAGGTGGACTTCTAGAAATCAATACCTATTGATTTTCTTACTAAAGTTCAGATTTCTGATATGGCAATAAGTCTCGAATGTTCAAACTATTTGTCATTTCTCACAATTCGAACTATGAAAAGGGATGTCATAATCATACTAAAATTATCGAATGCAATTATCAAAACTGCTAACTCTAATGATATTAATCAATCCTTTAAAATCTACATGTGAAAGCGTTTCCTCACAATCATTTTCATGAAGTAGAGAGACACTTCTTACCACTTAGATTTTATGGTGTATGTGTTCCTATCCATGTGAATTTATCATTTCCAACGACTATTATAAGACAAGGTTTATGAAAAATTCAAACTCATATGGACTGAACTTACTTAATCTTAATTTCTTGCCATCCGGTAGTACAAGGGCCTACTAGTGCTTCTAAGTTATTAAGCAGCTCACCCATACCGATCAATGTACTTTCACTGATCAAGGTGTTTTGGCTTATGTATTCGATGAAAACCATAGAACTCATAAGCATTGCCAACTCAACTCGAATCGATACAGAAACAAGAATGTGTCAACATGATAGGTTATTAACCTCAGGTTGTGTGCTAGTGATTACTAATAGGCTTATTCTCAATTGTCTTCCTGAAACGTTTCAAGATCAACAAGACTCCCACTAGCCTCTTGACATATAAGATGCTCTGTTGTGACAATCGTCAATTTCTGGTCAAGTCAAAGTCAAATAAAGTCAACAAGTCAAACCGATCAACTTAATTAACCTTTGTATATTAGGGTTTACCTTATGTTTACTATTGTACAACACACCATCTTAATACAAAGCATCGCTTAGAAGTATCACGTGCTCCTAAAATCCACACCCAAATTAGGGTAAGAGATGGAACTACTCGATAAAAACATTAATACATACCCTTCGAGGGCGTATAAAGCTCATAACAAGGCAAAACGGGGTTAACAAACCTTGCGTTTCGAAGTTTAAACACTCACAAAGGTCACAAACTAAGTCTCTCTCGATCTCCCTCGCCCTATCTCTCTCTATTCTAAATCTCTCCAAGTATGTGAAATCTCTCCCAAATCTCTCTCTGTATGAGAAATCTCTCCAAGTGTGTGAAATATCTCCCAAATCTCTCTCTGTATGAAATCTCTTCCAAATCTCTCTCAAAATCTCTCTCAACTTTTTATAGTCATCCGGGTCATCCCGACTCTTAATTTAATCAAAAACCGCTCGAAAACGGAAGTTTATGCGAAAAACCCTTCTTAGGAGCCGAACCCTCTTAAGGATCCGAACCCTAGAGGACCGAAACCTCCCTCTGAACCGAGCCTTCTCATAGAACCGAAAGGCAACAGCCTAGACCGAACCTCGCAGATAGCCACCGAGACCGAGCCTCGCCTTCTGTTCCTTCTCCTCGCACTCTTGGTAAGTATAGTTACAAACATTTATGATAAACTTTGGTAAGTATAGTTTATGTTTCATGTACATTATAAACATGTGTCCATTAACACAACAAACACATTTTTGAATTTTATATTCCCATGGAAAAGGTCTTACACTCTCGCACACTACACGTAAACTTGTTAACGTAAATTGTGAGACATTCTTCTTAGTACTCCTAGAGTACAGGTTAAAATTCCTGGTAGTTATAACCAGAGTCTCTTGTAGGGAGAACGTGATAGTTGTGTATAGATCTATATTAGGTCTGACAAACCCACACCTGAGCTGCATGCAACAGCTAGACCAGCAGGTCTGAGGTGACAAGTGTCATTATCTTTTTCGACGCCTGAGAAACGTCGTGACAAGTTCATTAGTCATAGTATGGTTATAGCGACTCACATAGGGAGTTAACAACATATAAAGTTTACGGGGATTTTCTCAAATTAAAAAGGGTTTTATGTTGATTTAAAATCACCTTTTCTATCAATAAGTATGGATATTACTTGTACATTTCGGTCTTGGTATTTAAGACTACACATCACTATTGTAAGGAAAATATTGGATTTTTCTTCGTAACACACAACTCATTCTAAAGATCGGTTTCCAAACTCTTCATCTAAAAAGTTTATGACCTCATCAACTTAATTGTTGACACTTTTTCAAAACTACTTGTATTCTCAGGGAATCAACGAAATCAGGAAATCACAAGCTTTTGAGGATGGTACGCTACGGCATTGAACAACTAGTTTTATATTGTAACAATCGTGTTTCTAGCCTAGGCATTTATATTGAGGTGATAGTCTAGGTTAACCTTTGTAACTCAGTTTGAAGAAATGAAAAGAAATTATGTGAATACTATGTGAATTATGTGTTTTATGCTTAATTATTAGGGTTTAATTAATTAAGAATAAAAATAAGCATCAAAATTAAAGTGTGAGATAAGCCTGATATCTTTACATAAACTTTTAGTCGTCGAAACAAGGATTTCGGGGATATAAAGAATACCAAAATCCGAGTTATAACGAAGAAGTTATGACCTGTCGAAGTTTCGCGATAAAACCGGCACGGTGTTGAATGTCATAAAAAGTGAGTTTTTGATAAACTACTTTTTAGCCTTAGTGATCTAAACGAAAGTCGTGGTATTCGTTAAACCAAGAAGTTCGATAAAAAGAACGCCCTAATCTGACTTCGTATGAGGAAGTTATGATTTTTCGAAGTTTCAACTTAGTAGTAGACAGCTAAAAACTCGAATTTTAGATCGAGAAATTTTTAGCCGACACAACCTAAACGAGAATCGAAGGTCTCGTCATTAGTAGCACAACGGTAAAAAGTCTGACGAAAACGGACGTCAGATGAAGAAGTTATGAATTTTTAACGGATTTCCTGTTCCGGTCTGTTAAAAATAATAATATAAAAATTAAGGTCAAAATTAGCTGACGAAGTCTAAACGGAAGTTGTAGAGCGTAATTTTAGCTATGCGTTCATATAAATAACGTCAAAAACGGAGCTCGTATGCGAAACTTATGGATTTTAGAAGTTTTTGCACAAAAACCGAGAAATCTCGCATACGTGGAGTTCGGCCACGTCACCTTCGCTCAAACCGCACCACGTGTCCAAAAATATTGCTGAGTCATTCGAGCTGCTGAGTCATCCAAGCTCCTAGCCTTATCTGAAGTGGTCCAGTGAGGATCTGACGCGTGTCTTCTCCCTCGTTTCCGAAGCCCTCGCAAGCCGCCACGAACCCCCCTCATCGGATCCGGACTTCGGTCCAATCACAAACCGCCATTAGCTCCTTCGCATGCGTAGCCCACGTGTGAGCCACCCCCTGCGAGCCTTGGATCTTCACCACCTGGAAGCTTCTCATCCGTCCGATCAGAAGCTTGCTTCTATAAATAGGAGGGTGCGAACCCTCCCGACTAGAATTTAGAAATTGGCAATTTTGGCCCCATTTTCACCATTTTGGCTATTTTCACATCCCCCGAATCCCCGATACTTATTCCAAAGCCCGGAATACTCCACAAAGTGCCTGAGAAGCCCGGAAAATTTATCTTTTCGGTTTCTAAGCCCGACCTTTGCAGAGCCTGGTTTCTCAATAAAACTCCCGGTTTTATTAGAAACGATCGTTTTAAGACACGAATTGCTGCCCGATTATCATCAAATCATGTGAGTGTATAGTCACCTTCATCTTACACCTAGATATGAAGTATTTTATATGAAATACGTGCTACGTGTAATTATATTAATTGTTTAAATGGGGTGACTGTTGAACTGACGTTTTATACAAGTTTTAAACTGTATATGTATTTTTATCTACAAATATGTTGGGTAAAACATGGGTAGATAGTGATGTGTGATAAAATAAAAGTGATGAGAGGCCTCGATGTGTTTTGAGATCCAGTCATCTAGCGTCGTTTGGATGATGACCACAGACTTTCTAGACAGTCCGGTGGGAAACATTAGCAAGTCCGCAACCTATAGGTGTTAATGAAGTAAGAGTGTTCATTCGTTGTACTCCATCCCCCTCATGGTTGCCTTTAGGACATGTATGCCTGAGGAAACCCCTTAGCAGTAGTGTCCATCCTGATGATATTCTTTAGGCTAGGTCCCTTGTGATAAGTGTTCAGGGGCGTAAAGTGAGGATAACGGGAACGGGTAATCAGGGTTATTGTTGATTGATGAACTTAGTAAGTTTATTATTATTGTGGGTTGAAAACCCTATATGCTCACCAGGCTCCCAAGCCTGACCCACTCAGCTTTTTATGTTACAGGTAGTGGACCCCGAGCATAGTCGGAGGACGATGAGGGATTTTTGGATTATAGGCCAGTAGTTGTAAATAACTGTTGAAAAGCTTATAATGTCTTGTTTATGCTTTTGATCTGTATCGGAACATGACATCCCGAGGTTTTGATATGAAATGAATTTATACATTTCTTAAAGAAGGTTTTGAGAAACTTTTATCATGTTTTGTTTTGTGGACGAATTCCACAACATCTTTTAAAAAGATTTCTCTGATTTTATTTTTAAAAGCATAAATTAAATCGGTCTTTTCTGGCCGAGAAATTAAGGGATGCCACGGTTGGTATCAGAGCATTAATTTAAGTGAACTAAGAAATTGTAGGATTTCTAAACTTAAACTTAGAATGCTAAGTGATGATTGTGAGATGAGTGTCTAACATATTTTAGACACGAGCACTAGTTTATTTTAGGAAAGATGCCTAAAATGCCCTTATGTGCTAAATGCTATGTGTTTGCCATGTGTGCCATTATTTGTTCGGATCTATGGTCTGTTGCCGACCGGATCTGGAAACCTTATGTGTGTAGGATTCTAAGCGTATGATTACGACATAAGAACTAACATGTAAACGTTTCGGAGTGATAAGGGAATTGACATGTTTAACAAGGATAAAGACCTAAATTCGCCTTATTCAGTATATAGATTGTAATGGAAAGAACTCGTAGTGGAGCTGCAAATGCAAATGGAAACAGGGATCAAGAGCCTCAATCTCAAGTAGTTGAGCAAGTACATATTGTAGGAGCTGAACCTGAGCCAATGATGATGGACAGGGTACAAGCAATGATGCAGATGATGTTAGATCGCCAGATGGAGGAGACAAGGTGATTACTACAACAACATAGGGAAGAGACTACGATGCCTGTTGAACAGCCCGTATTGAATGAAGGGCAATCAGTAGGAGGGAACTACAGTGGGACTCTTGGTCAAGCCAACCCACCAATAGTTAGGCAAAACGACCAGGATGGAGGAGTTGATGGACGTGGATGCAAATATAAGTATTTCATGGCATCTAAATCGCCGTCTATCTGGAAGTCCGACACCGGTGGAAGTCATGAATTGGATCTCCGAAATGGAGACGATGTTTGAAAGTTGTGAGTGCAGAAACAAACAAAAGACCGCACTTTCAATTCTTCTGTTAAAGTCTAGTGTGTTGAGCTGGTGGAAGTTACTAGCTGATTCGATGCCGCCCAAGGGAGAAGCTAGTAAGACGTCTTGGGATGATTTTGTGGTACAACTGAAATTGCAGTACTGCTCTAAGAAGGATCTTCTGGAAATCAATAATGAGTTCCAGAATTTAAAGAAGAGAAAGATGAGCGTTACTGAATACGCTGCTAGTTTTATGGAAAAGATGAAGCTTGTTCCTCATCTAGTTCCAACTGAACTCTCTAAGGTCAAGAAGTTTGCCCTCGGATTACCGGCGGACTTTGGTCCCATGGTTAAGCAAGAAACAACTTTGAAAGCCACCATCTTAGCTGCTAAGAATGTTGAGGTTTAGATCAGAGAGAAGGGTCTTGAGAGGGCAGAAGTTGGTGAAAAGAGAAAATTTGAAGGAACTTCAAGTTCCAACAAGAAAAGAAAATTTTCTAAGTCCAAGAAGTTTAGAGGAGGAGGAGGTGAAGTGAAATGGTGTGAGAAGTGCAAGAAAAAGCACTCTGGGAAATGTAGTGAGAAGGTGACTTGCTTCAAATGTGGAAAGACTGGGCATTATGCCAACGTGTGTCCGTCCGACAAGAGGGTATGTTTTGAGTGCCATGAAGTAGGGCATGTTCTTAAAGACTATCCAAAGAGGAAGGATGCAACAAAGCCTAGTCTACCACCAAAGCCGAAGGCGAGAGCCTTTCAAATGACACTTGAAGCTGCAAAAGAAGAAGTCGATGACGTTTCAAGTACCTTTCTCGTAAACGAATTGCCTGCCCAAATTTTGTTTGATTCTGGAGCCAATTACTCCTTTTATATCGCATGAATTTGGTAGAAAGCTAGTTTTGCTTGCAGATAGGCTAGTTAATGCTTTATTAGTCGAGATTGCTAGTGGCAAGTTTGTACCTGTTAGCCATCGTATGAAAAACATCCTCATTGACTTGGATGGTAATAAGTTCCACGAGGAATTATTGCCTATCGAGTTAAATGGATTCGACATAGTTTTAGGAATGGATTGGCTTAGTGCCAATGATGCCGAAATATTGTGTAGGAAGAAGATAGTAAAAGTAAACCCACCAGGGAAAGAGTCGTTTATGGTGTATGGAGACAAACGCAGAGTAAATTCTGGAATCATTTCCCTAATGAAAGCCAGAAAGTGTTTGGCCAAGGGATGTACATCATATCTAGCGTTCATGATTGATGCTAAGATGGAAAAGAAGGAGGTGCAGAATATTCTGGTGGTGTGTGATTATCCGGAAGTCTTTCCCGAAGATCTTCCCGAATTGCCCCCTGATCGACAAGTAGAATTTCGTATCGACTTGTTACCAGGAACGATGCCGATAGCAAAAGCACCATATTGATTAGCACCAACAGACATGAAAGAACTTATGACACAACTTTAGGAGTTATTGGACAAAGGTTTCATTCGACCTAGTTCATCGCCCTGGGGAGCCCCTGTGTTATTCGTAAATAAGAAAGATGGGAGCATGAGAATGTGCATCGATTAAAGAGAGCTGAACAAAGTGACGATAAAGAACAAGTACCCGTTGCCAAGGATCGATGACCCGTTCGACCAGTTACAGTGTTCGAGCTATTTCTCGAAGATTGATCTTAGGTCGGGATACCATCAACTAAAGGTGAGAGAGCGGGATATCGAAAAGACTGCGTTTAGAACAAGATATGGACACTATGAATTTTTGGTTATGTCGTTCAGACTAACCAATGCCCCAACAGCTTTCATGGATTTGATGAATAGGGTTTGTAAACCATTCCTAGATAAATTCGTGATAGTATTCATAGACGACATCTTGATTTATTCTAAAAGCAAGCAGGAGCATGAAAAGCATCTACGTTAAGTGCTAGAAGTCCTGAAAAAGGAGAAGCGGTATGCAAAGTTCTCCAAATGTGAATTTTGGATTCAAGAAGTCAAATTTTTAGGTCATGTGGTTAACCAAGAAGGAATAATGATTGACCCAGCAAATATTGAAGTTGTCATGAAGTGGGAACAACCAAAAAGCACTACAGAGATTCGAAGCTTTTTAGGATTAGCTGGATATTACCGAAGGCTTTTCTTCGATTGCTACTCCATTAACAACTTTGACCCACAAAGGAGCTACTTATGCTTGGAATGAGAAGCATAAGGAAGCCTTTGAGAAGTTGAAGAAGAGAATGTGTGAAGCACCGATTCTTTTGTTGCCTGAAGGAGTTGATGACTTCGTAGTTTATAGCGATGCATCTGGAGTTGGGTTAGGTTGTGTTCTGACCCAAAGGGATAAAGTGATAGCGTATGCATCGAGGAAATTGAAGGAACATGAAAAGAACTACCCCACTCACGATTTAGAGTTGGAAGCGGTAGTATTCGCCCTAAAGATATGGAGGCATTATCTTTATGGCACAAAGTGTAAACTTTTCACTGATCATAAGAGTCTTCAATATCTCTTTAATCAGAAGGAATTGAATATGAGGCAACGACGCTGGCTAGAGTTACTCAAGGACTACGACTGTGAGATACTTTACCACCCTGGTAAAGCAAATGTTGTCGCTGATGCTCTCAGTCAGATGGTAAACCTTGAAAAGAAAAGGCCAAGAGCGTTGAGAATTGAAGTTGTCTCGACAATTGTGGAAAGTATAAAGAAAGCTCAAGAGGAAGCTTTAGAGAAAAATGACCGAAAGGAAGAACGTTTGGGCAAAACGTTAGTATTCGGTACAAACAACCAAGGGTTGAAGGTATTCCAAGATAGGATTTGGGTACCTAAGACGGGCGGAGTAAGAGATCTTCTGATGGAAGAAGCTCACAAGACCATGTACTCGATTCATCTCGGCAGTACAAAAATGTATAGGGATCTAAAGCCCTATTATTAGTGGCCGACGATGAAGCTCGATGTTGCTAAGTATTCGGCCGAGTGTGTAACTTATGCTAGGGTTAAGGCACAATATCAGAAACTGTATGGGAGTTTAGAACTTTTACCCGTTCCCATGGGTAAATGGGAAGACATCACCATGGATTTTGTGACTAAACTGCCCAAAACAAGGAACGGTCGTGACATGATTTGGGTGGTTGTTGATCGCTTCACTAAGAGTGCGTATTTCATAGCTACCAACGAGAAATGTTCTATGGATAAACTTGTGAATTCTTACATGAAGGAATTTGTGAGGCTTCATGGTGTTCCGTTAATGATTGTATCCGATCGTGATAGCCGTTTTACCTCAAGTGTTTGGAGGAGTCTACAAGAGGAATTGGGTACCAAGTTGTGTTTAAGTACAGCTTACCATCCACAAACCGATGGTCAGAGCGAACGAACGATTCAAACATTAGAGGATATGCTGAGAGCATGTACCCTAGAATTCCAAGGTAACTGGGATGAACACTTTCCTTTAGTAGAATTCTCCTATAATAACAGTTTCCACTCAAGCATTAACATGGCACCTTATCACGCTTTGTATGGAAAAAGTGTCGAACGCCATCATGTTGGCTGGAAGATGGGGAAAAGTAGTTTATGGGACCTGAAATAGTCCATCAGACTACTAAAAAGTTGAAAGTGATAAGGGAAAGGATGTTAGTTGCTCAAGATCGAAAAAAGAGTTATGCTGGCAAGAAAAGACAATTGATAACCTTTGAAGTTGGAGATTCGGTTTTACTTAAAGTCTCGCAGTGGAAGGGACTTATAAGATTTGGTAAAAGGGGAAAGTTGAGTCCAGGGTTTATTGGACTGTTCAAGGCACCCTGATCAATGGAAAGTACATTGATAAGGTAAGGGTGAGCTTGTTAACAACCTTGAAACAATGGTGGTCATTCATGCTGCCATAAGGCGAGAAATCAAGATTGAACAAGTTTAATCCATATGAGTTGGATTTGTCACAAACATTGTCTCTTGATTGTTGTTATGACAAATTCACATGGATAGGAATACATACACTTTAAAATCTAAGTGTCATAAGGTTTCCCTCCTTCATTAAAATGATTGTAAGGAAATGCTTTCACTAAGAGAGATTTTAAGAAGATTGCAATTGTGAAAATTGTGTTCTCAAATTCGATTATGATTATGGCATCCCTCTTCATAGTTTGAATTGTGAGATTTGGCAATTAGTCTGAACATTTGGGACTTAGTAACATAAGCTCTGAAGTTGTTTAAACACACATGTGAGCTTTCTAAGGCAAAGGTGTATGAGGTTAAGAAGCTTAGATAAAGGCTTATCAAAGCATCAAGTATTTAGAAATATGAACTTAAGGAATTCAATAAGCATTGTTTTCTGAAAGTTCAGATGTTTTCTAGATATATGTCAAAGCTAGTGGGAGCATAAGTGTTATGCTTGTATAGTAATAATCATCGTGTTAGTGGGAGCATGATTATTATTTCAAGTATTGCAAGTTAGTAATATTAATTATAGAAAACAAAGATTCACTTGGCAGAGTTGTAGGGGTTGAAAAGTTGTTTTGCTATAATTAAGGGAGAGAATATTATACTTCATTTCAAATCTAAAGGCTTAGATTGTGGAATTTTAATCAAATTTAGTCAAATATATATGAACGTTTTGTTGGAATGGTTCAACATGAGGAAATTCTATATATGGAAAGTGTCACACCCCAAAACCGGAACGGCAGAAACGTTCTGGGACGGAGGACGTCATGTACAGTATCACAACAATGCAAAGTAGTAAACAAGCAACAACATCATCCATTGCATTAATAGTATAATTTTACTTACAAGTGTGTTCTTTCATAGTATAAACAACATAATGAATACTCAAAATAAAAGACGAGTCTTGACTGCTTCGTCTTCTCTAAACCTTGTATCGATACCTATCTATATGTGGCCTTGATATGAGTATATTTAGTTATAAAATTCATGCATTATCTTAATACTTTATGTTAATTTTATCTCAAATAATGAACCAAAGGTGCTTAATTAGCTTAAATATTTCACTTTCAGTAACAAAGACATGCTCGGATGGAAAAGGAAGCGGAACTGGCGATTGGACGCATGGATCTTGGATTTTGAAGAAAGAAGGACGTTGTTGGACAGCTTGACCCCTCGTCAGTGTTTTGGCCATATCTCATGAACTGTAAATCTGATTGATAAGATTCAAAATGTTCTGAAAACTAGACACAATTTCGGAAGACTTTCGTGTTTTGAGAAAATGCAGATTCCAAACGTACTCAGCAAGTAGGACATCAACTCGCCGAGTTGGTCAGAAGTTTCGCGATTCTGGACGCGCTGACTTGCCATACACGGGTTTTAAGTGACGGACTCACCGAGTAGCCTCTGTTTTGTGAAAATCTATATAAAGGGACTTTCAGATCGATACCCTAATATAGAGGTGAACCCTTGGAGGCCAATTGTCGACTAAAGGTGCTACTGGAGCGTAGGAAGCAAGGGAATCAACCCTACATTCAATTTTAAGGAGAATCAAGTCAAAATCAAGTTTACTCTTACCTAATCTCTTGTTTGAACTATGTTTTTACCAATTGATTTCGTTTTTGTGCTTGTTTCTGCTGTAATCATGAGCTAAAAACTCATAACTTCTGTTTTGGTAGATGAATTTGTGAACATGGATTGATTATTTGATTAGGATTAATTTTAATTGGTGATTATGTTTTATTAAGCTTGTTAAAGAACCTTATGTGTTAACAATAACTATTCTTCTGTTAATAAATCAGTAATTAAGTTGTATGAACATTTCTTAGTTGCCAATTTCATATCATTTACGTGACCACATAGTTGTATGTCTAGGAATAACGAATGTGAAACTAGAATTAACTTGAAGATAGGTAAGTTAATGTGTGAGCTTGTGTGATACACCATCAACAAGAGGTTAATTGAATCACCAATTTGATTAGCTAATTACAAGTCTTTCTAAACCCGAATCAACAAACTAGGAAATTCATTAATTTAGACAACTGTGCATTGCTTGAATTAATCTGTTTTCTAAGGATTAGCTATAGCGAATGTGAATCTAATCACTTTAGTCGGTAACCAATGAAGAATTAATCCGATATATTTACCATAAAATCATCCATGGGAACAAATGATTCGAACCTAAACAGAAGGCCTTTTTAATCATTGAATTTAGTTGATCTTTGTTTTCTTAGCTATTAGTTGCTTAGTTTGCGTGTTAGTAAAGTATTTAAGTTTCTAGTCTTGCAAAACTAGAGAAAACCCATTTTCTATTACTTGTTTTCTTTAGATAATATTAGCATTTATTTTAATTATTTACCGTTCCCTGTGTTCGATACCCTACTTGCTTGAACTATATTACTAATCGATAGGTACACTGCCTTTCGTGTGTTTATTTTGTGTCTAAGTTAGTAGGATTAAAACTAAGTGAGTTTGCACACATCAGACCTGAGAATACAAGTTATTTTGAAAGCGTGTATCAACTTTAAATCTGGTGAATTCATAAGTATTTAATGTCATTATCTATATAAGTATTAATGAAAGTCTTATAAGTAAAAGCGTAAACGTTTGAACTTCCTAGAAAATTTCATATTTCCTATTAGTATAACAAGGTAGTCTTCTACCAAGACTAGACTGTTTTGAAAGTAGTCTTCTACCAAGACCTAAATGAAAGTAAGTAAACAAGTAAGTAGTCTTCTCACGAGACCCGTTGAAAGTAAGTAGTCTCTCACGAGACCCGCAATGAATCGCTAAAGGTGACTTTCGCAATGAATCACTAGGTCGAAATCCATATTTATTACCCAATCATATATAAGCCCAAAACTATACCTATAATAGTTTACTAGAAATATATGAACGTATACCCTTGTTACCCAAGGGTTACAGAACTGACTGATTAGAACTATTATGACTATATACGTATACATGATATATAACTAATACTCAAATGACCTTCGGACGGATAATCGAAACATTTAAACCACATCCCAACGAGGAAAAGGAATTTCAGCGGGTTAGCCTTCCTAAGTCCTTTAAACATTACTTATATAACTACACATATACAGGCATGCATTTAATGAGGTATCTATGTACTGTGTCCATGTAAGTGTATCCATGTAAGTGTATCCCTTCATATAGCATCTAGTATAGACTCATGAATGAACTGAATCTTGTGTGATTCCTTGTACTAGGAATGGCAAGTAGTATCTCCTAACTATACCTACTATACTTACTACTAATGTACAAGTATAATCAGAAGTATACCTTTCCTACCCAAAGGTATTGAACTGGCTGATGGAACTTTTATGACTATATATGTATACATGATATATAACTAATATTTAGACGACCTTCGGACGGATAACCGATACCCTAAAGCCACATCCCAACGAGGAAAAGGAAATAAAGCGGGCTAGCCTTCCTAAGTCCTTTAAATATTACTTATATAACTATACATATACAGGCATGCATTTGACAATATAAAAGTATAAAAGAAGTTTTGTAAAACCATTGAAAAGTTTAATAACTAATAAAAGATGACTTGATGTCAGTTTGTAAAACGGTTTGAAAGCAGTTCATTTGATAAGAACAGTTTAAAGTATAAGGAAACCTTTGTTTTGAAACATAATAGTAACAGAGTTTGAAAAGAAACATTCAGTATGTAAGACAGTTTGAAAAAGAGTTTTAAACAAGTAAAAACGTTTTGGAAAGCCATTTGAAGTAATCTGCTTGGTAAAACAGCTAAAAGTGTAGTAAGTCCGTTTGTATGCTACTTATTAATCACATGTGATTGATATAATGACTAGCATGATTCAACTTGTATTCCCCCCATAAAATCATTTAAAAACATTTAAAACATTGATTAAGGGGTATGAACTCACCTGTAGATGGTGGTTTGGATGAACTGAATGATGTACGATTGCTAGGTGTCAAGTGAAGACTTGTATACACACAATGATCCTAGTTAACATATAAATACACATATATGTATCCAATTAGTCTTTAAACAACTAATTAACAAAGTTAAGACATCCTAAGACATGTAAAACACCTTATATATGTGTTATAAGTCCGAAGGATTGCATCTAAGTGTTGTAGGACCTTGCTATTGAGTTTAGGGTTCAAGCGAACCCCTTTCATGAGTTTACGGTCTTGTGACCTCAACTCATTGAGTTTACGGTTGTAAACTCATGATTTTACAGCCGTAAACTCATACCCTTTTGACAATTTGGTGTTTTGAAGGCTTATGAGTCCCTACAAGCAATTCTACTTGATGGTTAACCCTTTGGAAGAGGTTTGGGCACCATTTCACTCCTTTGAGGAGTTTACGGTCTTTAGACCATTTGATCTTGGGTTTATGACTGTAAACCCTCATGGTTTATGGTATTTTGACATTGCCAAGTCCTAAACATATTAAGGAATGAGTCTAGACTAGTTTCCAAAGCTTGTGGAAGGACTAGGGCCACTTTGGCCGCTTAATTAGGGTTTACGGTTCAGGGTGTTCTTGGACCGTAAAAACCTTTGATCCTTGGTTTCAATGGTGTTTTCTTGGTGTAAAGAAGTGTATCAAGCCTTAACATACTCTAGGATAGAAGTACTTACAAGATAGAGGCTTGAAATGAGCTAAAAGTCCAAGAACACTAGTGTGTGTTCTTGGTGTTCTTGGTGAAACTTGAAGATCTAACCTTTTGGAATGATTTCACGGATGGAAGTGTGTTAGATCACTAGATTAAGGTAGATATCAACTTAAAAGGGTTATAAACACTTACAAGTTGAAGATCTAGAAGGAAAAGTCGAAGATACTTGAGAGAGAATTGGGATTTGGATCTTGATTTTGTGAAAAAGTGTAAATAATGACTAAGTGTCATATATATACCCCCATATAGGGTTTATGGCCGTAAACACCCTTGTTTAGTCCATACACTCCAAACTCTTGGTGTTTTGGAAAGTTATTGATGCACAATAAACCCTAGGTCATCCTCTCTCCTGATATGTCCTTAAGTACTAACTTAAAAAGACTCAAACTTAAACCAAAAAGCCTGAAAGTTAGCAGCAACTATTCTGACTCTTATTGAAGTAAGAGGTTGTACAGAATAGAAATTTCAGGTTGTCACATCATCCCCCTGTTAGAAGGAATTTTTTCCCGAAATTATCTTTGATAGCATTACTACTGGGGTTGCGCTCTTCTGATTGGCAGAATAACCACTCGAAAACATGGCAACTTTGCCCTTCTGTTCATGATAGGATTCGTACTTGGTCCATCTATCATTACTTCGTGTATACAAGCCGTATATAATTAGGATTAGTAAGACGTTTGGATGTGCTACTTTGCCCCAGGTCCACAACCCAACGAGAAACAGGAGAAAGGGCGGAAACACACATACTAAGTCTGCGTAATCATAATCATATACCACCCTTGCGTATACACTAAATAGTAATAGGTGGGTTGTATTCATCCATAGCCTTTGTGCTAGAACTTGGTCTGCTGGACGAGTGGTATTTCGGGGAGGTTTGCTGAGGTTCCTTCGGAAAGGATTAGAAACATGAGGTACTCTACGCATGAGTACTTCGGTGTTCTGAAGGGACGGTTTTGCTAGAAAGGTGATTTTGGAGAAAAAGATTTACGCACGAATCTGGTATCATGAGGATCGAATGGACTCTAGTCATATGATGAAATCAAAATCACATAGAAATAAAGGCACTAAATTTGATCATAACGGCATTACAGACAAAACACAACAGTGCAACTTTTAACAGAGTTACAGTACTATAGATTTACTACAAGACTATTGCTGCAGACTAGGTATACTACAAAAGACAAGTGTACGCAGCACGAGCATCCCTTAACTGACGGGTCCTCACAAAAGATAAGACTCTAGTTGCACTAGTTTTAAACAGTTTATGAGTCTGTTACAACGAATGTCGTAGATACTCTAACGTGGGTCCGGAGTAGTCTCTCCTGCGGCGATGATCGTTAGCATCCTTCCGTCTGTGCCAGCATTCGCTGCCACTGGGCAGTTTCTTTTGTAGTGACCCACCTTGCCAAAACCGTAGCAAGCCTGGCTCACACCAGCATTGGGTACTTGGTTGATCGGTCTTGCTGGATTCTTGCAGTAATGTATGGTGTGTCCCTTTTTGTTGCAGTTTAAGCACTGCATCTCCCGATAAGGTCCATGGTGGTGATAGTTGCATTTGCTGCACTTTGGGAGATTACCCGCATAAGGCTTTGCTGGTAATAGGTTAGCAGAGACTATTGTAGCTACTGTAGCAACATTGACTGTAACTTGTTTTTTTTTCCTTGAGGATTCTTGTGAGGACTCGTCTTTCCTCTTGTTCCTGTTGTTGTTTCCTTCTTGTTGATCTTGTACATAAATAATCTAGTTCCGATAGTTTCCATGGTCAATAAGAGATTGTGCTAGTTCCTTCGCACTATCGAAAGTATTTGGCCTTGATGCTAACACACTTGACCGAATTTGGGGAGACAATCCCCAAATATACCTCTCTATTTTCTTGCTCTCAGGAGCAACCGTATCTGGGCATAGAATTGCCAGATCATAGAATCTACCCGTATAGGTTGATATATCGGTACCAACCATTCCAAGACTCCAAAGTTCCTGTTCGAGCTTTTGAATTTCTCCACGTGGACAGTACTCTCTCATCAGCATGATCTTCAAGTTTTCCCAACTTATCGAATTTGCCACTACTAGAGTTAGTGCCTTAACATGGCGATTCCACCATGTTAAAGCTCTTTCTGAAAAGGTACAAGCAGCAAACTTGACCTTGCTGTTCTCCAGGCAGGCGCAGATCTCAAAGACTACTTCTGTCTTTTCTATCCATTGTCTTAAAATCATAACCCCTCCAGTTCCATTAAAATTCAGGGGTTTGGAATTCGTAAACTCTTTATAGGTGCACTCTCGTGGGTGCCCATGACTCTCGTCATGGTTCGAAGGAAATACCCCAATTCCCGAACCAGTAGCGCCGGAAGTGTTGATATGTCTTATGATAGCCGCTACAGCCGCTGTGATAGCTGCCTGGAACATAGCAGTATCGTACTGAAGAGGTGGTGGTGGCGGGGGTGGTATTGGTGTTTCGTTATTAGGGTTTTGCCTTGGATTTCTGCGAGGCGACATCTGTTAACTATACATTTAAAAGATGACAACACGGATAAGAATGAATGAATAATCAGAGTGACTCATGGAATAACTCTCCATAGTCCAACAGCACAATTGAATAGTACGTTTGAATGTGGATCTAGTACTGAAAGGTGAAAGCATTTGGATAATAATTTCCATAAGATTAGGTATCTGTCAAAAATACTGGAATTATAGATGTAACATGTTCTGGAAAAGTGGCCTAGGAGTAGGCCTTACATTGTGACAACCCGAAATTTTCATTTATATAATTTCCATAGTCAAACACTTCAAATAATATTCAAAAACATTTCAGTATATTTTTGGCCGGATTTAAACCCGTTTGGTGCTTTATTTTATTTTTCGTCAAATGATTTAATAAAAAGAAGTGACGTAATTAGCAACGTGTGGCAAACCGAACAACCTGACATCTTAGCTAGGTGTTTACGGACAAACAAGGGTGTTTGGGCCGTAAACAGCCTCTTTCCCCAAGACTCATGCATATAGCATGAGTTTACACTACTAGTCCTCATTTTCCACTTCCCACCTCAAGAACATAAGGTTTTCTCTCAAGTATCATCACACACTTCTTCCAAGTCCGCCAAAAATATAAGTTTTTCTTCCTAGATTCTTACCCACAACACTTAATCTAGTGTTTTTACACCTTCTCATCTATGAATTTCTGATTTTTACGTAGATCTTCAAAGGATCTTCAAATCACCAAGAACACTTTTGTGTTTTGGGTCCTAAAACACCTCTACAAGCTTCCTATAAGTAAGTATACTTCCCCTAACTATTTGTTGGCTTAGTATCCAAGGAGAAAACCCTCAAAAACATGTTTTTACGGTTTGGGGATCTCCCAAAACCGTAAACACCCCAAAGAAGTGTTTTAGTGCCCCTAACTCCTTCCTTAGCATGTTTAATGGACTAGAAACTTGTATGAATGAGCCTAGGACCACAAAACACGAAAGAAATGATGTGCCCAAGGGTTTACGGCCGTAAACCCTAGTGTTTACGACCGTAAACTCCCAAGGAGTGGTCCAAGGCCGCAAACTCCAAGGGAGTACCCTTTTGAACCCTAATCACTTCTAAAGCCTTTGATTTGATATTAGAACCATTCCTAGTGATGCAAGAGGCCTTTAAGCACACAAACTCACCATTCCCATGAGTTTACGGCCGTAAACTCATGGGGGAAATGGTCTCCCAACCGTAAACTCATATTAGGGTGACCATTTGAAGTGTAAACTCCATAGTGAGGCCATACACTCCTTAGAAGCAACCCCTAGCACTCCTAGCAATTGAAACAAAGTGTTTTCATGCATTAGAGTGTATTTACTTACTTAATTAGTGATTAAATAACTAATTATATACATTTATGTATCACTAAATGTTACATAAGATCCGTGGGTGTGTTCAAGTCCTCACTTAACACTTAGCATCCTACTCAGCACTTCCATCCACTTCGCTCACTACAGGTGAGTTCATAGCCCTTAATTAACCTTTTAAATGCTTTTATGGGGGGAATACAAGTTGAATCAAACAAGTTGTAATATCAATCACATGTGATTTATAACTTGCAACCAAAAAGGATTTTCTATGTTTTTAACCGCTTTGCCAACAAAACCGTTTCAAATGTTTATCAAACTCCTTTCATATTAAATTGTTATAAAACTATTCCTAAAACTCTTTTAAACTACTTTTATCTTCAAACCATATCTACACTAATATATTTGTATAAGTAAGACTTGAAGGACTTAGGACTAATAGCTCACCTTACTTCCTGTTCTTGTTTGATTGTGGACTTAGGGTATTTTGTTATTAGTCCGATTGCCGTTGAATTCTTAGTTATACATCATATATATTTGTGTTAGATATAAAAGTCTTCATTTCATCTCAGTGCCTTTGTGCATTAAAGGCATGCAACCAACATTATTATTTAACTATAATATGTATAGTTAAGGAATACTACTCATTAGTACTATTGCCAGGGTAACTACCAAGAGTCAGTATAATTATGAGTTAATACTTGCTAAATACTATACAAAGAGAATAGTAAATACTATATAAAGGGAATACCATATACTATGCAAGATAGCACTCTACATACATTATAACTGAAAGATACATTATACATTATACAAGAAAATATACTATAACTAGAATGTGACATACTATTTCTCGATAGGACACGTCACCGTGATATATCACTTTGTAACCAGAGTCTCCTGGAGGGAGAGTGGGCATTGTGTGTATAGATCTATACGGGACAGACACTCCCACATCCTGACTGCTAGCTACAGTCCGAGCCGAAAGGCCAAAGGGTGACAAATGTCACATTACTACCTATGACTCGGAGGGTCAACTGGATTCGATTGTCAATCAGCATGGTTACATGTGAGTTCACATTCAGACCTTAATTAATACATTAAGAATTAAAGGCAAAACAGACTCCCCGAGGTGTATTGTACATTTAATACTACCTTGAGCCTACACTTCATTACATATAGCCGACAACGATGCTGTTGGGGTAAAACATTATTTTTCCTATCACTTTACATGAATAAAGTCTAAAACTATATTTTCACACTAATAGTTACTGGGAAAACTTGTACATTTTCAAAGGAACAAACAAACAATCGGGTCTTGATAGAAGACTACTTTTTACTGGAAAACATAGGGTTTTCTAAGGTTTATACTATTTTGAAACATCGAACTTCTCCTGATACTACATTGTTATGAACATTTTTTTACAAACAATGACACTAAATACTTATAAACTCACCAGCTTTATGCTGATAAACTCTTTCAAAATAACTTGTATTCTCAGGTTATTAGTAGGCAGGTACAGATGCAGCTTGTGAGAAGATGGAGCACATACAAGACTCAACTTTATTTTGATTATACTTTTGGTGTCTAACAAACTGTAAAGATCACGTTTGTATTACAATTATTATCTTAATGCAATGTATGTTGTTACTTGTCTTTACTATTATGCATTGTTATCATATTGTACATGACGTCCTCCACCCAGAACGTATTTCGCCGTTCTCGGTTTTGGGGTGTGACAAATTGGTATCAGATCATTGTTTATAGTGAATCAAGTATATCAACCCAAGGGTGTGACAAACGGAGACAGAAGCTTTTACAACATAAGAGAGGGTGGCTCGGTTGATCGAGCCCTACCCGTCACGATCCGGAGGATTCCTAGAAACGTCGAGCAAATCCATGCAGCCATCGGCAGAGTTGTGGAAATTGATGCGAACTTAAACCTTAACACTGTCCGTATCCGCCAGCTGGAAGAAGCCATGGATAGGACTAGGAGAACCAATGAGGCTCTGCAACAACAGCTAGCTGCATCCCAAGCTGAAGTTAGGGAACTCCGAGCGTGTTAGAGAGCTCAGGAACGACATGTTCAAGAAGTTGTACGCCAACTGGCTGATCTTAGGGTTCGCCCAAAGGATACCCGTCACTAGTAGAAGATGCCAACTTATCTTCCCCTTTTATTTAAGAAATAGCCTTTTCTTTTCTATGCTCGGTAGAGCACTTGTCTGTAAACATTCCTAAAAGTACTATAATTAGTCTCCTAGACTGCCAACATTTTCCTTTATGGTTTGATGTATGACCTACTGTTAGGTCACTTTTCCTGAAACTCATATTGCATCATTAATACCAGTAATATTAGAAGTTACCTACTTCATGGAAATCTTTATGTTTTCGTGTTTTCCCTACTCTGTTGCTATGACTCTCTCTGATATTCGGACTATATCGATTTAGTCTATGAAATGCTCTCATCATGTTTGCAGTTGATTCTTACTATTGTCATCATCTCTGTAAACTTTCAGCTAAAGATGCCTCCTCGCAAGCGCCCGAACAAAGGTAGACCTGCGACTAAAACTCCACCTCCACCACCTCCTCCTCCGTAATTCGATCCAGTGATGTTTCAAACAGCTGTAACTACAGCTATGGCCCAAATGAATTCTAGTGATGCAAGTGGAGCCAGAATGGGCACCAACGCTAGACATGGCGAAATCCATGCACGTACGCAGGGGTGCAACTATAAGGATTTCATGAGCTGCAAACCAACATTCTTCAATGGAACCGGAGGGATCATTGCATTGTCCCAATGGATCGAAAGAACTGAAGCCGTCTTTGAAATGTGCTCGTGCCCCGAGGAGAGCAAGATAAAGCTCGCTGCTGCCACCTTTACCGAAAGGGCCTTGACATGGTGGAATGGCCATGTCAAATCACTCTCCTTGGTAACAGCCAATGCCATGGGCTAGGATACACTAAAAGACCTTCTGGCGAGGGAGTACTGCCCTAGGGTTGAAATCCAGAAACTTGAGGAGGAACTCTGGAACATCAAGATGAAAGGGACCGACGTAGTGGCTTATACGGCCAGGTTCTGCGACCTGGTAACTATGTGTCCTAACATGATCTCCACTGAGGGAAAAAGATTGAATGATACATCTGGGGTTTAGTACCGCCGTATCGAGGGAACGTTTTAGCATCACGCCCTACGACCTTCGACAGCGCCAAGGAATTGGCCCAAAGGTTGCTTGATCATGAAATTCCCTCCACTCCATCAACAATCACGACGATTGCCACTGCACCGCCCAAAATAACCGACAACAAGAGGAAGCGTTGGGATCGAAAGAAGGGAAAGTCAACTCAATCCTCTTCCAAAAACCACCAGATCGTGGCTGTCCATGCTGCCATTACTCCCACTGCCCCTGTACCAGCCAAAACATATGCTAGAAATCTACCCAAGTGCAATAAGTGCTCTTTCCATCATAACGGCCCCTGTCGTGAGATGCACTGCACCAATTGCGACCGGAAGGGCCATACCACCCGGTTTTTCTGAGCACCTCCCAAACCCATCTCCCAGGTCCCCAGTCAGGAGCAAGCCAGACATGCTACGGCTGTGGCGAAGTAGGACATTTCAAAAGAAACTGTCCAAAGGATGGAAACACGGGAGGAGCAGGTAGACTACTTGCTATTGGCCACAATGAGGCCGTGGCAGACCCCACCATAGTCACGGGTATGTTCCTTCTCGATAACTCTTATGCTTGTATTCTATTCGATAGTGGGGCAGAAAGAAGTTTCATAAACCAGAACTTTAAACACTTACTCAAACAATCACCGCAATCACTGAAAGAAACTTTCGTCGTAGAAATGGCTAACAACAACACAGAGAGTTCTAACGAGATCTACATAGGCTGTACCCTCACGCTAGATAATCATTCGTTTCCTATCGACCTCATACCCGTAGTGATGAAGAGCTTCGATGCCATCGTAGGCATGGACTGGTTGAGTCTCCATCGTGCCGATATCCTGTGTTTCGACAAAGCCATCCGTCTAAACCTATCGAATAATGAAACCATGATGATCTATGGAGAAAAACCCAGTACAAGCCTTCGCATCATCTCAAGTATACAAGCCCAGAAGTACTTGCGTAAGGAATATCGTGCATTCCTTGCACACATCGTCGATATGAGTCAGAAAGCGAAAGATCTAAAAGAATTCCCCATAGTATGCGACTTCCCCGACATCTTTCCCGAGGAACTACCGGGTTTACCTCCGCAACGTCAAGTCGAGTTTCGAATCGACTTAATTTTAGGAGCGAGCCCCGTAGCCAAAGCGCCCTACCGTTTAGCTCCTGCCGAAATGTAAGAATTGTCCGGTCAACTCAACGAATTCCTCAGCAAGGGCTTTATAAGACCAAGCTTCTCACCCTGGGGAGCACCGGTCTTGTTCGTAAAGAAGAAAGACGGATCGTTCCGTATGTGCATCGATTATAGGGAACTCAACAAGCTGACGGTCAAAAATCGCTACCCTCTCCCTCATATAGATGACCTATTCGACCAACTGCAAGGGGCGAGTTACTTTTCCAAGATTGATCTAAGGTCCTGGTATCATCAGTTACGAGTGCTCGAGGAGGATGTTCCGGAAACAGCTTTCCGAACTCGTTACGAACATTACGAGTTCATTGTGATGCCGTTCAGACTGACCAATGCACACGCAGTCTTCATGGACTTGATGAACAGAGTGTTCCATCCTTACCTAGATCAATTCGTCATCGTCTTCATTGATGACATACTTATCTACTCTCGAAGTAAGGAGGAGCATAGCGATCATCTACGACAAGTCCTGGAAACCCTACGATCAGAGAAGCTATACGCGAAGTTCTCTAAGTGCGAATTTTGGATCCGAGGAGTCGAATTCTTAGGACACATGGTTAGCGAAGAAGGAATCCGCGTGGACCCATCCAAAGTTAAAGCTATTGAGAACTGGTCAGCACTGAAGACGCCTACAGAAATTCGCCAATTTCTAGGCCTCGTTGGCTACTACCGCAGGTTTATATAAAACTTCTCTCGAATCGTGAAACCCCTTACAACATTAACCCAGAAAGGCGTGGCCTTTGACTGGGGAGAGAGACAAGAGAAGGCATTCCAAACCCTGAAATTAGCCTTATTCACCGCACCAATACTATCCCTCCCCGAAGGGACAAAAGATTTCATGGTATACTGCGATGCATCAAATCAGGGGCTCGGTTGTGTTCTGATGCAACGAGGTAAGGTCATCGCCTACGCCTCAAGACAGTTGCAGACACATGAGGTCAACTACACCACACACGACCTTGAATTAGGAGTGGTTGTATTCGCCCTTAAGATTTGGGGACACTACTTGTATGGTACGAAGAGCACTATCTTTACAGATCACAAAAGCCTACATCACATATTCAACCAGAAGGAGCTCAATATGAGACAACGACGGTGGGTCGAACTACTCAATGACTACGAATGCGAAATTCGTTATCATCCGGGTAAAGACAATGTAGTAGCAGACGCCCTAAGTCAGAAAGAATATTCTAGTCGAAGGTTCAAGTCATTAAGAATGACTATCCATTCGCATCTATCGGCACAGATTAAAGAGGCTCAACTCGAAGCCTTGAATCCTGAAAATGTAGCGGGAGAATTCCTACGAAGAATAGATAAGAACCTGAAAGTTAAGGGTGACAGAGCCTTATATCTCATAGACCGAATATGGACACAGCGACACGGTGGTTTCAGAGACTTGATCATGAAGGAAGCCCACAACACTCGATATTCCGTTCACCTAGGTTCAGATAAGATGTATCTGGATCTTAAAAGTCATATTGGTGGCCTAACATGAAAGCAGAGATTGCTACCTTCGTGAGTAAAAGCCTTACTTGCGCAAAGGTCAAGGTCGAATACCAGAAGCCATCAGGTCTACTACAGCAACCGAAGATACCTGAATGGAAGTGGGAGCGGATCACTATGGATTTCATAACCAAGCTACCCAAGACAACAGGTGGGCTTGATACCATATGGGTCATCGTCGACAGATTGACCAAGTCCGTACACTTCCTGCCCATCAAAGAAACAGACAAGATGGAGAAACTCACAAGAACGTACATCAAGGAGATCGTACGACTGCATGGTGTTCCTATATCTATTATCTCTGATAGAGATAGCATATTTACTTCGAGATTTTGGCAATCACTACAAAACACCTTAGGGATGAGGCTGGATATAAGTACGGCCTACCTTCCGCAAACCGACGGACAAAGTGAGAAAACTATCCAAACGTTGGAAGATATGTTGCGAGCCTGTGTGATCGGCTTTGGTAAGGCGTGGGATACCCACTTACCCCTTGTCGAGTTTTCCTACAACAAAATTTATCGCAGGAGCATCAAAGCAGCTCCATTCGAAGCCCTCTACGGCTGAAAGTGCAGGTCCCCTTTGTGTTGGGCTGAGGTGGGTGACACTCAGTTAGCTAAAGGTCAAGTTCCAGACAGCGCTCTCACAAGTCCAGAGATCATTCGTGAAACGACCGAGAAGATCGTACAGATTCGTGAACGATTAAAAGCCGCTAGAGATCGAAAGAAAAGCTACGCAGACAAACGGAGAAAACCCTTGGAGTTCCAAGTGGGAGAATGAGTCCTTTTGAAAGTCTCACCCTGGAAGGGCACGATACGCTTTGGGAAGCGTGGAAAGTTGAATCTAAGATACGTAGGACCTTTCGAGATTATCGCTACAGTAGGCCCCGTAGCTTACAAACTCAATCTACCCTGCGAACTCAGTAACATACATCCTACCTTCCACGTCTCGAACTTGAAAAGTACCTATCCGACGAGACTCTCATAATCCCACAAGACGAGATCGAGATCAACGAGAGCCTCAACTTCGTGGAAGAACCTGTGAAATTATGGATCGAGAGGTCAAACGAACGAAGCAAAGCCGCATCCCAATTTGTGAAGGTTCTCTGGAATGCCAAGCAAGGACCAGAATACACTTGGGAACGTGAAGATCAAATGAAACTCAAATATCCTCACCTCTTTGCATAGTTGTGTTGTGATAACTTTGCTACTCGAATTCTAAATTTCGGGACGAAATTCCCACTAATGGGGGCATGATGTGACAACCCGAAATTTTCATTGATATAATTTCCATAGTCAAACACTTCAAATAATATTCAAAAACATTTTAGTATATTTTTGGCCGGATTTAAACCCGTTTGGTGCTTTATTTTATTTTTCATCAAATGATTTAATAAAAAGAAATGACGTAATTAGCGACGTGTGGCAAACCGAACAACCCGACATCTTAGCTTGGAGTTTACAGACAAACAAGGGTGTTTGGGTCGTAAACACCCTCTTTCCCCAAGACTCATACATATAGCATGACTTTACACTTCTAGTCCTCATTTTCCACTTCCCACCTCAAGAACATAAGGTTTTCTCTCAAGTATCATCACACACTTCTTCCAAATCCGCAAAAACTGTAAGTTTTTCTTCCTAAATTCTTACCCACAACACTTAATCTAGTGTTTTTACACCTTCTCATCTATGAATTTCCGATTTCTACATAGATCTTCAAAGGATCTTCAAATCACAAAGAACACCAAGAAAACTTTTGTGTTTTGGGTCCTAAAACACCTCTACAAGCTTCCTATAAGTAAGTATACTTCCCCTAACTAGTTATTGTCTTAGTATCCAAGGATTAAACCCCCAAATCCCTCAAAAACATGTGTTTACGGTTTGGGGATCTCCCAAAACCGTAAACATCCCAAAGAGGTGTTTTAGTGCCCCTAACTCCTTCCTTAGCATGTTTAATGGACTAAT
This sequence comes from Lactuca serriola, assembly GCF_051521515.1. Taxonomy (NCBI): domain Eukaryota; kingdom Viridiplantae; phylum Streptophyta; class Magnoliopsida; order Asterales; family Asteraceae; genus Lactuca; species Lactuca serriola. The sequence continues at coordinate 196,592,064 of NC_136415.1, forward strand.
AACTTGTATGAATGAGCCTAGGACCACAAAACACGAAAGAAATGATGTGCCCAAGGGTTTACGGCCGTAAACCGTAGGGTTTACGGCCGTAAACCGTAGCTCCCAAGGAGTGGTCCAAGGGCCGCAAACTCCAAGGGAGTACCCTTTTGAACGCTAATCACTTCTCAAGCCTTTGATTTGATCTTAGAACCCTTCCTAGTGATGCAAGAGGCCTTTAAGCACACAAACTCACCATTCCCATGAGTTTACGGCCGTTAACTCATGAAGCCGTAAACTCATATTAGGGTGACCATTTGAAGTGTAAACTCCATAGTGAGGCCATACACTCCTTAGAAGCAAACCCTAGCACTCCTAGCAATTGAAACAAAGTGTTTTCATGCATTAGAGTTTATTTACTTACTTAATTAGTGATTAAATAACTAATTAGATACATTTTTATATCACTAAATGTTACATAGGATCCGTGGGTGTCTTCAAGTCCTCACTTGACACCAAGCATCCTACTCAGCACTTCCATCCACTTCGCTCACTACAGATGAGTTCATACCCCTTAATTAACCTTTTAAATGTTTTAAATGCTTTTATGGGGGGGGAATACAAGTTGAATCAAACAAGTTGTAATATCAATCACATGTGATTTATAACTTGCAACCAAAAAGGATTTTCTATGTTTTTAACTGCTTTGCCAACAAAACCGTTTCAAATGTTTATCAAACTCATTTCATATTAAATTGTTATAAAACTATTCCTAAAACTATTTTAAACTAATTTTATCTTCAAACCATATCTACACTAATATATTTGTATAAGTAAGATTTGAAGGATTTAGGACTAATACCTCACTTTACTTCCTGTTATTGTTTGGTTGTGGACTTAGGGTATTTTGTTATTAGTCCGACTGTCGTTGAATTCTTAGTTATACATCATATATATTTGTGTTAGATATAAAAGTCTTCATTTCAGCTCAGTGCCTTTGTGCATGAAAGGCATATAACCAACATTACTATTTAACTATAATAGATATGGTTAAGGAATGCTACTCATTAGTACTATTGCCAGGGTAACTACTAAGAGGCAGTACAATTATGAGTTAATACATGCTAAATACTATACAAAGAGAATACTAAATACTATATAAATGGAATACCATATACTAAGCAAGAGAGCACTCTACATACATTATAACTGAAAGATACATTATACATTATACAAGGGAATATACTATAACTAGAATGTGACATACTATTTCTCGATAGGACACGTCACCGTGATATATCACTTTGTAACCAGAATCTCCTGGAGGGAGAGTGGGCATGGTGTGTATAGATCTATACGGGACAAACACTCCCACATCCTGACTGCTAGCTACAGTCCGAGCCGAAAGGCCAAAGGGTGACAAATGTCACATTACTATATATGACTCAGAGGGTCAACTAGATTCGATTGACAATCAGCATGGTTACTTATGATTTCACATTCAAACCTTTAATTAATACTTTAAGAATTAAAGGAAAAACAGACTCTCCGAGGTGTATTGTACATTTAATACTACCTGGAGCCTGCACTTCATTACATATAGCCGACAGCAATGCTGTTGGGGTAAAGCATTATTTTTCGCATCACTTTACATGAATAAAGTCTAAAACTATATTTTCACACTAATAGTTACTGGGAAAACTTGTACATTTTCAAAGGAACAAACAAACAATCGGGTCTTGATAGAAGACTACCTTTTACTGGAAAACATAGGGTTTTTGAGGGTTTATACTATTTTCAAACATCGAACTTCTCCTTTATACTACATTGTTGTGAACATTTTTATACAAGCAATGACACTAAATACTTATGAACTCACCATCTTTATGCTAATAAACTCTTTCAAAATAACTTGTATTCTCAGGTCATTAGTAGGCAGGTATAGATGCAGCTTTTGAGAAGATGGAGCACATACAAGACTCATCTTTATTTTGATTATACTTTTGGTGTCTAACAAACTATATAAATCACGCTTGTATTACAATTATTATCTTAATACAATGTATGTTGTTACTTGTCTTTACTATTATGCATTGTTATGATATTGTACATGACGTCTTCCCCCCAGAACGTATTCCGTCGTTCTCAGTTTTGGGGTGTGACATACATCGACCACTGATGGGAAAGTTTTGACAGGACTACAACCTATTCAAGACCTAATAGGTCTAGGATTTACAACGATACAAAATTAGACCAGAGTTTTCATAAAATAGGTTATATCCAAAGGAGATGTCGATGAGATTCTATCGGCGATGAGAACTACCAAAAAAGTCTTCATTAGAGTGATCATTCGAAGGAATTGGGTGATCATTCTCTGGCTCCTCTCTGAGCCATCCAGCATTGTCGTGGTTAGGGTAGTACGGGTTGTCGTGGGGATGGGATCCAACCATGATATCTATGCGAGAAAAGGGATAATAAGAACTAACTAAAATAGACGAACTAACTAAGATAATTATAAGACGATCTTTATCAGTTGTTTCAATACTTGTTTAGGGCATACTAGTTATATGTATTTAGGATAGGATAGACCTTCGAATAAGTGACCCTAACCCTAAGCCCCCAACCCAATGACAACAGGACATAAAGCAAAGATTCACAGATTCCAAGTCTATGACATCCTAGTACATATTACCTTACTGTATCCACTAAACGACTATTAACATACTAATAAAAATCTATTTAGTTCTCAGATAAGTAATTACAGTAACACTAAATACCCCTATGGTATTTCTTTGTGGTTGTGTTGGTAAGTTTTTAGATTTTTTGCCACATCACAACCATTCATGGGCATATGCTAATCACTCCTCGGACCAGCATAGTTGATCAGGCTATGCCACTCCCAAGACTGACTATACATCCCCAAGCTTACTTGTGATATTCAACAATCGTAATACTTTTGTACTTGTCATTGTGACACTGATTTTAGTATGAATGCAGGCACGTATACTTACTTAAATATTTTATTATTTAAAGTATAAACTCTTGGTCAGGGTCTTTTAATCCCATTGTATTTATAGTTTGTATATCTTTCATGGGTTGATATACTCAATTCACTATAAACAATGCTCTGATACCAATCTGTCACACCCCAAAACCGGAACGGCGGAAACGTTATGGGGCGGAGGACGTCATGTACAATATCACAACAATGCAAAATAGTAAACAAGAAACAACATCATCCATTGTATTAATAGTATAATTTTACTTACAAGTGTGTTCTTTCATAGTATAAACAACATAATGAATACTCAAAATAAAAGATGAGTCTTGACTGCTCCGTCTTCTCTGAACCTTGTATCAGTACCTGTCTATTTGTGACCTGAGAATACAAGTTATTTTGAAAGCGAGTATCAGCTTTAAAGCTGGTGAATTCATAATTATTTAATGTCATTATCTATATAAGTATTAATGAAAGTCTTATAAGTAAAAGAGTAAACGTTTGAACTTCCTACAAAATCCCATATTTCCTACTAGTATAAAAAGGTAGTCTTCTACCAAGACTAGACTGTTTTGAAAGTATTCTTCTACCAAGACCTAAATGAAAGTAAGTAAACAAGTAATTAGTCTTCTCACGAAACCCGCCGTAAGTAACTAGTCTTCTCACGAGACCCGCTATAAGTAAGTAGTCTTCTCACGAGACCCGCTATAAGTAAGTAATAATATGATTGATAGTCCCTATTCTATGAGTTCTCCATTAAAGAGATTTTGAAACTAAAGGTGACTTCCACAATGAATCGCTAGGTCGAAATCCATATTTATTACCCAATCATATATAAGCCCAAAACTATACCTAGTTTACTAGAAATATATGAACGTATACCCTTGCTACCCAAGCGTAGTGAACTGACTGATTAGAACTATTATGACTATATACATATACATGATATATAACTAATAGTTAAATGACCTTCGAACGGATAATCGAAACATTTAAACCACTTCCCAAAGAGGAAAAGGAATTTTAGCGGGTTAGCCTTCCAAAGTCCTTTAAACATTACTTATATAACTTGTAACGCCCGTAGATCAGGGCTAGTCAATTTAGAGACGAAAAGCATCAAAATGACTTTTTTATGGAAGATTATTTAGAAGGATTAATCTTAACTAAGTTATATTATATGTTACGAGGTTTCCGAACATATAAAGAACGTCAAAATCCAAGTTATAACGAAGAAGTTATGACCTGTCGAAGTTTCACGACAGAACCGGCACGACACAGCGCGATGTAAATAGTGAATTTATGTTAGAGAGATATTTATCCAAAACAATCTAAATGATAATTGAGGATCTCATCTATAGTAGTGCAACGACGGAAAGACAGACGAAAACGGACGTCAGACGAAGGAGTTATGAGTTTATAACGGAGTTTTCCTGTCCCGGTCTACTAAAAATAATATATAAGTAATATAATTATAATATATTAAAAATAAATTCAAAATTTTCCAATGGAGTCTAAACGAGAGTTGTAGATCATAATCTCACCTTCGCGTCGATATAAAGAACATCAAAAACGGAGTTCGTATGCGAAAGTTATGAATTTCTAAAGTTTGGGGCGCAAAACCCCAAAACTATCAGATACCACGACATGGCAAGCAGTGCCACGATGTGGCCAGTCTTCTGACACCTCCGGGAGTCCCCCAGATGCAACTTGTGATGACGCATGCAGTGACGACCAAACCCACGACGTGGAAAAAGATGTCACGACGTGGCAAGGGCCAGTTTTGCCCTATAAATAGATTGAAGGGCTAGTCGAGTTTGGTTGCTCATTCTCTCATCTCTCACCTGTATTGCATCAATTTACGTGCAAAGAAGTACCCCCGAAGCCTCATTATTATCCCGAGACCCGAAGGAAATCCCGAAGATCCCGAAGAGCATTATTCCCGAGCCGAAGCTCTGCCCGCGAGGAGCCCGGTTTTTGTGAAGATCTTCCAGATCTACTGAAGAATACTACTTCTGCAAGCCGTAGTGTTGTCTGATCATCTTCTGATCAAGTGAGTGTATAGTCACTTTCATCTTACACATAGATATGAAGTATTTTATAAAATACGTGCTATGTGTATATATATTGTTGTTTATATGTGAGTGTATAGTCACTTTCATCTTACACATAGATATGAAGTATTTTATAAAATACGTGCTATGTGTATATATATTGTTGTTTATATGTGAGTGTATAGTCACTTTCATCTCACACATAGACATGAAGTATTTTATAAAATACGTTCTATGTGTATATATATTGTTGTTTATATGTGAGTGTATAGTCACTTTCATCTTACACATAGATATGAAGTATTTTATAAAATACGTGTTATGTGTATATATATTGTTGTTTATATGTGAGTGTATAGTCACTTTCATCTTACACATAGATATGAAGTATTTTATAAAATATGTGCTATGTGTATATATATATTGTTGTTTATATGTGAGTGTGTGGTCACTTTCTTCTAACACATAAATATAAAGTATTAGCCATGAAATACGTGCTATGTGTTATATATTATTTGTCTATTTGAGATGGGCTTGGACTTGATGTTTTTATACGGGTGTTAAATGATTTAAATTGTGTTTGTATTTATATCTACAAAAATGTTGGGTAGAACATGGGTAGATGGAATAGTTGGCGACTATGCGACTTAGTGCCTATCTAGTAAACCTTGGTGATGATGTGACTCCGTGCCTATTAAGTAAACCCTGGCGACTATGCGATTTAGTGCCTATCGAGTAAACCTTGGTGACGATGTGACTTCGTGCCTATTGAGTAAACCCTGGTGACTATGCGACTTAGTGCCTATTGAGTAAGCCTTGGTGACGATGCGACTTCGTGCCTATTTGATAAACCTTGGTGACGATGTGACTTCGTGCCTGTTGTGTAAACCTTGGTGACTATGCGACGTAGTGCCTATTGTGTAAACCTTGGTGACTATGAGACGTAGTGCCAATTGTATGAACCCTGGTGACTATGTGACGTAGTGCCTGTTGTACAAACTGTGGTAGCAAATTGACTTTGTGCCAGTTCCTTAGTTAAATCCTTAGGAATGAATGAATGAAGGATAGTGGATTCTTAGGGTAAACCCTTGAGAAAATAAAGGAGATATGGGGATGGGTATTTGGGTTGATTGTTTGATAATTGAATATAATAAATGTATTATTGTGGGTTGAAAACCCTATATGCTCACCAGGCTCCCAAGCCTGACCCACTCAGTTTTCTTTGCATTACAGGTAATGGCACAAGGGTATAAGTTGATGGACTTGATGAGAGATTTTGGATTATAGATCAGTAGTTATAAATAACTATTATTAAGGTCTATTTTATATTATTTATGATTTTGGTCTGTATCGGAACATGACATCCCGAGGTTTTATTATTTAGTGAAAATACATTCTCTTTGAGAAACGCTTTGATAAATTTTATCATATTTGTTTTGGGAACAATTTCCGCAACTCTTTTAATCAAGGGACTACTCTGATCTTATAAAACAAAGCATAAACAAATCGGTCTTTTCTAGTCGTGAAATTGGGGATGTCACATAACTACACATATACAGGCATGCATTTAACGAGGTATCTATGTACTGTATCCATGTAAGTGTATCCATGTAAGTGTATCCCTTCATATAGAATCTAGTATAGACTCATGTGACTCTTGTGTGATTCCTTGTACTAGGAATGGCAAGTAGTATCTCCTAACTATACCTACTATACTTACTAGTAATGTACAAGTATAATCGGAAGTATACCTTTGCTACCCAAAGGTACTGAACTGGCTGATGGAACTTTTATGACTATATATGTATACATGATATATAACTAATATTTAGACGACCTTCGGATGGATAACCGATACCCTAAAGCCACATCCCAACGAGGAAAAGGAAATAAAGCGGGCTAGCCTTCCTATGTCCTTTAAACATTACTTATATAACTATACATATACAGACATGCATTTGACAGTATATAAGTATAAAAGAAGTTTTGTAAAACCATTGAAAAGTTTAATAACTAAGAAAAGATGACTTGATGTCAGTTTGTAAAACGGTTTGAAAGCAGTTCATTTGATAAGAACAGTTTAAAGTATAAGGAAACCTTTGTATTGAAACATAATAGTAACAGATTTTGAAAAGAAACATTCAGTATGTAAGATAGTTTGAAAAAGAGTCTTAAACAAGTAAAAACGTTTTGGAAAGCCATTTGAATTAATCTGCTTGGTAAAACATCTAAAAGTGTAGTAAGTCCATTTGTATGCTACTTATTAAACATATGTGATTGATATAATAACTAGCATGATTCAACTTGTATTCCCCCCCCCCCAAAAAAAAGCATTTAAAAACATTTATAGCATTGATTAAGGGGTATGAACTCACCTGTAGATGGTGGTTTGGATGAACTGAATGATGTAGGATTGCCAGGTGTCAAGTGAAGACTTGTATACACACAATGATCCTAGTTAACATATAAATACACATATATGTATCCAATTAGTATTTAAACAACTAATTAACAAACTTAAGACATCCTAAGACATGTAAAACACCTTATATATGTGTTATAAGTCCCAAGGATTGCATCTAAGTGTTGTAGGACCTTGCTATTGAGTTTAGGGTTCAAGGGAACCCCTTTCATGAGTTTACGGTTATATGACCTCAACTCATTGAGTTTACGGTCGTAAACCCATGAGTTTACGACTGTAAACTCATACCCTTTTGACCATTTGGTGTTTTGAAGGCTTATGAATCCCTAGAAGCAATTCTACTTGATGGTTAAGCCTTTGGAAGAGGTTTGGGCACCATTTCACTCCTTTAAGGGGTTTACGGTCTTTAGACCATTTGATCTTTGCCTTGATGCTAGTTCCTTCGCACTATCGAAAGTATATGGCCTTGATGCTAACACACTTGACTGAATTTGGGGAGACAATCCCCAAATACACTTCTCTATTTTCTTGCTCTCAGGAGCAACCGTATCTGGGCACAGAATTGCCAGATCATAGAATCTACCCATATATGTTGATATATCGGTACCAACCATTCCAAGACTCCAAGGTTCCTGTTCGAGCTTTTAAATTTCTCCTCGTGGATAGTACTCTCTCATCAGCATGATCTTCAATTTTTCCCAACTTATTGAATTTGCCACTACTAGAGTCAGTGCCTTAACATGCCCATTCCACCAAGTTAAAGCTCTTTCTGAAAAGGTACAAGCAGCAAACTTGACCTTGCTGTTCTCCAGGAAGGCGCAGATCTCAAATACTGCTTCTGTCTTTTCTATCCATTGTCTTAAAATCATAACCCCTCCAGTTCCATTAAAATTCTCGGGTTTGGAATTCGTAAAATCTTTATAGGTGCACTCTCATGGGTGCCCATGACTCTCGCCATGGTTCGAAGGAAATACCCCAATTCCCGAACCAGTAGCGCTAGAAGTGTTGACATGTGTTATGACAACCGCTACAGCCGCCATGATAGTTGCCTGGAACATAGCAGTATCGTACTGAGGAGGTGGTGGTGGCAGGGGTGGTATTGGTGTTTCGTTATTAGGGTTTCGCCTTGGATTTCTGTGAGGAGGCATCTTTTAACTATACGTTTAAAAGATGACAACACGGAAAAGAATGAATGAATAATGAGAGTGACTCACGGACTATCTCACCATAGTCCAACAACACAATTGAATAGTACGTTTGAATGTGGATCTAGTACTGAAAGGTGAAAGAATTTGGATAATAATTTCCATAATATTAGGTATCTGTCAAAAATACTGGAATTATAGATGTAACATGTTCTGGAAAAGTGGCCTAGGAGTAGGCCTTACATTGTGACAACCCGAAATTTTCATTTATATAATTTCCACAGTCAAACACTTCAAATAATATTCAAAAACATTTCAGTATATTTTTGGCTGGATTTAAACCTGTTTGGTGCTTTATTTTATTTTTCGTCAAATGATTTAATAAAAATAAGTGACGTAATTAGCGACGTGTGGCAAACCGAACAACCCGACATCTTAGCTAGGTGTTTACGGACAAACAAGGGTGTTTGGGCCATAAAAACCCTCTTTCCCCAAGACTCATGCATATGGCATGAGTTTACACTTCTAGTCCTCATTTTCCACTTCCCACCTCAAGAACATAAGGTTTTCTCTCAAGTATCATCACACACTTCTTCCAAATCCGCCAAAAATGTAAGTTTTTCTTTCTAGATTCTTACCCACAACACTTAATCTAGTGTTTTTACACCTTCTCATCTATGAATTTCCGATTTCTACATAGATCTTCAAAGGATCTTCAAATCACCAAGAACACCAAGAACACTTTTGTGTTTTTGGGTCCTAAAACACCTCTACAAGCTTCCTATAAGTAAGTATACTTCCCTTAACTAGTTATTGGCTTAGTATATAGGGATTAAACCCCCAAAACCCTCAAAAACATGTGTTTACGGTTTGGGGATCTCTCAAAACCGTAAAAACCCAAAGAGGTGTTTTAGTGCCCCTAACTCCTTCCTTAGCATGTTTAATGGACAAGAAACTTTTATGAATGAGCCTAGGACCACAAAACACGAAAGAAATGATGTTCCCAAGGGTTTACGGCCGTAAACCCTAGTGTTTACGACCGTAAACTCCCAAGGAGTGGTCCAAGGACCGCAAACTCCAAGGGAGTACCCTTTTGAACCCTAATCACTTCTAAAGCCTTTGATTTGATATTAGAACCCTTCCTAGTGATGCAAGAGGCCTTTAAGCACACAAACTCACCATTCTCATGAATTTACGGCCGTAAACTCATTGGGGAAATGGTCTCCCAACCGTAAACTCATATTAGGGTGACCATTTGAAGTGTAAACTCCATAGTGAGGCCATACACTCCTTAGAAGCAACCCCTAGCACTCCTAGCAATTGAAACAAAGTGTTTTCATGCATTAGAGTGTATTTACTTATTTAATCAGTGATTAAATAACTAATTAGATGCATTTATTTATCACTAAATGTTACATAGTATCCGTGGGTGTGTTCAAGTCCTCACTTGACACCTAGAATCATACTCAGCACTTCCATCCACTTCGCTCACTACAGATGAGTTCATACCCCCTAATTAACATTTTAAATGTTTTTAAATGCTTTTATGGGGGGGATACAAGTTGAATGAAACAAGTTGTAATATCAATCACATGTGATTTATAACTTGCAACCAAAAAGGATTTTCTATGTTTTTAATCGCTTTGTCAACAAAACCATTTCAAATGTTTATCAAACTGATTTCATATTAACTTGTTATAAAACTACTCCTAAAAATCTTTTAAACTACTTTTGTCTTCAAACCATATCTACACTAATATATTTTTATAAGTAAGACTTGAAGGACTTAGGACTAATAGCTCACCTTACTTCTTGTTCTTGTTTGATTGTGGACTTAGGGTATTTTGTTATTAGTCCGATTCTCATTGAATTCTTAGTTATACATCATATATATTTGTGTTAGATATTAAAACTCTTCATTTCAACTCAGTGCCTTTGTTCATTAAAGGCATGCAACCAACATTACTATTTAACTATAATAGGTATAGTTAAGAAATACTACTCATTAGTACTATTGCCAGGGTAACTACCAAGAGTCAGTATATATATGAGTTAATACATGCTAAATACTATACAAAGAGAATACTAAATACTATATAAATGGAATACCATATACTATGCAAGAGAGCACTCTACATACATTATAACTGAAAGATACATTATACATTATACAAGGGAATATACTATAACTAGAATGTGACATACTATTTCTCGATAGGACACGTCATCGTGATATATCACTTTGTAACCAGAGTCTCCTGGAGGGAGAGCGGGCATTGTGTGTATAGATCTATACGGGACAGACACTCCCACATCCTGACTGCTAGCTACAGTCCGATCCAAAACGCCAAAGGGTGACAAATGTCACATTACTACCTATGACTCGGAGGGTCAACTGGATTCGATTGTCAATCAGCATGGTTACATATGAGTTCACATCCAAACCTTTAATTAATACATTAAGAATTAAAGGCAAAACAGACTCCTCAAGGTGTATTGTACATTAAATACTACCTAGAGCGTGCACTTCATTACATATAGCCGACAGCGATGCTGTTGGCGTAAAACATTATTTTTCCCATCACTTTACATGAATAAAGTCTAAAACTATATTTTCACACTAATAGTTACTGGGAAAACTTGTACATTTTCAAAGGAACAAACAAACAATCGGGTCTTGATAGAAGACTACTTTTTATTGGAAAACATAGGGTTTTCTAGGGTTTATACTATTTTCAAACATCGAACTTCTCCTGATACTACATTGTTGTGAACATTTTTATACAAGTAATGACACTAAATACTTATAAACTCACCAGCTTTATGCTGATAAACTCTTTCAAAATAACTTGTATTCTCAGGTCATTACTAGGCAGGTACAGATGCAGCTTTTGAGAAGATGGAGCACATACAAGACTCTTCTTTATTTTGATTATACTTTTGGTGTCTAACAAACTGTACATATCACGTTTGTATTACAATTATTATCTTAATGCAATGGATGTTGTTACTTGTCTTTACTATTATGCATTGTTATGATATTGTACATGACGTTCTCCACCCAGAACGTATTTCGCCGTTCTCGGTTTTGGGGTGTGATAAATTGGTATCAGAGCATTGTTTATAGTGAATCAAGTATATCAACCCATAAAAGATATACGGACTATAAACACATCGGGATTAAAACACTCTGAACAAGAATATATACTTTTAAATAATAAAATATTTAACTAAGTATATATGTACATTCATTCATACAAAGAGTCAGTATCATGCTAGAACTGAACAAAAGTATTAAGATGGTTGAACAGCACGATTAGACTTAGAGACATATAGTCAAATTTGGGTGGATGTAGCCTGATCAACTACATTGTCCTAGGAGTGACTAGCATGTGCCTAAGCATGGTTGTGGTGTTGCAAAAAGTCTAGAACTTACCAATCCTACTAAAAGAACATTTGAACAAGAATACTATAAGAGTATTCTGCATTCTGTTAACTACTTATGTGAGAACTAAAAAGGGTCGTTACTAGTAGGACAATAGTTGCTAAGTGGATACACCACAGTTACATGTGACTAAGGCGCTATAGACATAGAATCTATGACCTTTGCTTTATTTCATGTTCTTGTTTGATTGTGGACTTAGAGTTAGGGTCACTTATTCGAAGGTCTATCCTGCTTCGGTTACATGTAATTGGTATGCACTATGCAAGTATTAGGTCGGCTAATAACGATCATCTTATAAGTATCTTACATTAGCACGTCTATTAACTTTTCTTTCCCCATTCTTGTGTAGATAGCATGGCTGGCTTCCACCTTCCCGGCGATCCGTACTACCCGAACCAAGGCATTGAAGGATGGCTTGATAAAGAGCCAGAAGATGATCACCCGATCCCTTTGGATGATCACCATGCAGAAGGCTTTTCGGATACCTCCGACTCCGAACCTAAAGTCAACAACCTACCCCCTGTAGCTCCAAACCCCAACCCCCGTCCGGCATTCCAAGGTCCCACTCCCATGTAGGCAACAACCTTGGATCGATGGAGCGATGAACAGGGTTAGCCCTTACCTTTCAACAGAGACCGAAGCTTTTACAACATAAGCGAGGGTGGCTCAGTTGATCGAGCCCTACCTGTCATGGTCCGAAGGATTCCTAGAAACGTCAAGCAAAGCCATGCAGCCATCGGCAGAGTTGTGGAAATTGATGCCAACTCTAACCTTAACACTGTCCGTATCCGCCAGCTGGAAGAAGCCATGGATAGGACTAGGAGAACCAATGAGGCTCTGCAACAACAGCTAGCTGCATCCCAAACTGAAGTTAGGGAACTCCGAGCGTGTTAGAGAGCTCTGGAACGACATGTTCAAGAAGTTGTACGCCAACTGGATGATCTTAGGGTTCGCCCAAAGCATACCCGTTACTAGTAGAAGATGCCAACTTATCTTCCCCTTTTGTTTAAGGAATAGCCTTTTCTTTTCTATGCTCGGTAGAGCACTTGTCTGTAAACATTCCTAAAAGTACTCTAATTAGGCTCCTAGACTGCCAACATTTTCCTTTATGGTTTGAATAAGACCTACTGTTAGGTCACTTTTCCTGAAACTCATATTGCATCATTAATACCAGTAATATTAGCAGTTACCTACTTCATGGGAAAGTTTATGTTTTCGTGTTTTCCCTACTCTGTTGCTATGACTCTCTCTGATATTTGAACTATATCGATTTAGTCCATGAAATACTCTCATCATGTTTGCAGTTAATTCTTACTATTGTCATCATCTCTATAAACTTTCAGCGAAAGATGCCTCCTCGCAAGCACCCGAACAAAGGCAGACCTGCGACTCAAACTCCACCTCCTACACCTCCTCGATCCAGTGATGTTTCAGACAACTGTAACTGCAGCTATAGCCCAAATGAATTCTGGTGATGCAAGTGGAGCCAGAATGGGCACCAACTCTAGACATGGTGAAATCCATGCACGTACGCAGGGGTGCACCTATAAGGATTTCATGAGCTGCAAACCAACATTCTTCAATGGAACCGGAGGGATCATTGCACTGTTCCAATGGATCGAAAGAACTGAAGCCGTCTTTAAAATGTGCTCGTGCCCCGAGGAGAGCAAGATAAAGTTCGTTGCTTCCACCTTTACCGAAAGGTCCTTGACATGGTGGAATGGCCATGTCAAATCACTCTCCTTGGTAACAGCCAATGCCATGGGCTGGGATACACTAAAAGACCTTCTGACGAGGAAGTACTGCCCTAGGGGTGAAATCCAGAAACTTGAGGAAGAACTCTGGAACCTCAAGATGAAAGGGACCAACATAGTGGCTTATACGGCCAGATTCTACGACCTAGTAACTATGTGTCCTAACATGATCCCCACTAAGTGCAAAAAGATTGAACGATACATCTGGGGTTTAGTACCCCAATATCAAGGGAACGTTTTAGTATCACGCCCTACGACCTTCGACAGCGCCAAGGAATTGGCCCAAAGGTTGATTGATCATGAAACTCCCTCCACTCCATCAACTACCACGACGATTGCCACTGCACCGCCCAAAATATTAAGGAATGAGTCTAGACTAGTTTCCAAAGCTTGTGAAGGGACTAGGGTCACTTTGGCCCCTTAATTAGGGTTTACGGTTCAGGGTGTTCTTGGACCATAAACACCTTTGATCTTTGGTTTCAATGGTGTTTTCTTGGTGTAAAGAAGTGTCTCAAGCCTTAACATACTCTAGGATAGAAGTACTTACAAGATAGAGGCTTGAAATGAGCTAAAAGTCCAAGAACACTAGTGTGTGTTCTTGGTGTTCTTGGTGAAACTTGAAGATCGAACCTTTTGGAATGATTTCACGGATGGAAGTGTGTTAGATCACTAGATTAAGGTAGATATCAACTTAAAAGGGTTAGAAACACTTACAAGTTGAAGATCTAGAAGGAAAAGTCGAAGATACTTGAGAGAGAATTGCGATTTGGATCTTGATTTTGTGAAAAAGTGTAAATAATGACTAAGTGTCATATATATATATATATATATATATATATATATATATATATACCCCCATATAGGGTTAACGGCCGTAAACACCCTTGTTTAAGCTATAAACTCCAAACTCTTGGAGTTTTTGAAAGTTATTGATGCACAATAAACCCTAGGGCATCCTCTCTCCTGATATCTCCTGAAGTACTAACTTAAAAAGACTCAAACTTAAACCAAAAAGCTTGAAAGATAGCAGTAACTTTTCTGACTCTTATTGAAGTAAGAGGGTGTACAGAATAAAAATTTCGGGTTGTCACAGAAAGGATAATTGCATTCTCAAAATTTGGTTATGATTACGGCATCCCTTTTCATAATCTAAATTGTGAGAACATGGCAATTAGAAATATTATAGCAAAAGACTGGTAAAGTATCACGTCTTTATGTAAGACATTATGAATCGTGTCCCATACGCTTCGGGTATAGGATCGATTGCATATGCTATAATGTTTGATCATTCTAAAATTTTCCAAATGCTTAGCGCATTAAGAGGGAAAAGTACTAGAACAGTTTTGACTAAAATAATTAAACAACTATCAAAGGACGATCTAAGGTTCGCCAAGGATTTGTTGTTTGTGAGTAGTTGGAAGTATAGTGTTGGATGGACCATATCGACATTATTATGAATAGATAAGATTCTATTAAGAATGAGTTGTCGTATGGAAAATATGGAAATGTTTCCATATTGGGAGTTGGAAATTAAGAATTTATGTATAGATTAGAAAATTTTATGCACAAAGGATGTTCAAAGGAATGTACTTTAAGTGAGAGACATCACATCTATAGAATTGTTTTATTTGCGCTCAAAAGTTTTGGGGCCATATAGGATTAATATTATTATTGCGTTTCACTCTGCATGTTTTGACTTCCAGAATAACTAGGTTATTCAAACCTCCACAGTCGGTCATACGTTGGAAGTATGTATGAAAAAAGGCTGTCATGAATCTATCTGTAGATTGCCTAAGTGTTTAGACGTAGCACAAGTTTGTTGCAGAGTTCATGAGTGCTTTAATAAGATTAGAGTATTGGATTAAACCCATGCTCACCTGAATCACTTCATGGATTTTATCACGAGTGATTGTGAGATGATAATATTATATATTCTTGAAACCGAGACATGTGAGTTGTTATTTGTTGGGCAGTTGCCCATTGATGATAAGTAAACGCACCAGTAACTTGGTGTTATAAAACTTATTGTTGTGTGTGATTCAATCCATAGGTGCAAGCGAGTATTTGAGTCAAATTTTATCCATTCCGTTTACCCAAAGTGGGATAAAAGTGATATATGTGGGCCCCTCAATGATTTTGTGATGACACCCTAAGCGCTTGGCCAAGCCGGGACTAAGTTGATGTGTTAATTGTAGTCTGTTGTCAGTCATCATAAATCGGAAGTCGGGAAACAGTATAGAGAGAATGATCAAAATTCATGTCTTATGTTTATACGATACTTGAGAATGGAGGAATATATGATCCCTTATCTTAAAGGACATGCTATCTAATAAGATCAGAGTTGACAGTGGCTTTTGAAAGCTACGATTGCTGATCAGGTTCTGAAGTTATGCAAAATAGTTATTAGACTTATCCAAGTGGGAGACAGTTGGATTAGTGTCTAAGTCCATAACTATTATGGTATGTACTTGACCCGATTATGAGCATGGTCCTTTTGGGTTGCCTTCACCATAACAATATGTAGGATGAATTATGGAGAGAAAGGTTTAATTATGATTTATTAATATATTATGAGAATAATATATTAAAGGAGAAATCATATTGTTTAATTAATATTAGTCAAGAATTAATTTTGTGGATAAAAGAGATTAATTAAACTTAAGGGACTTATTGTGTAATTATAAGATAATTACATAGATGGGCTAATGACTCCATAGAAGTTGGAGTGGATGAATTCTATGGGGAAACCCATTAGAAATCTTCCAAGGCTTCTAAAAAGGGGTCCATGGGTTGCTTAGGGCTTAAGCAGTCAGATTACGGTTTCCTAGTTGTAAACCTTAATAGCCAGCATATATAAGGAACCCTTATGGCCCCAAAAACGTGGTGAATACTTCCTTTAGGGTTTCCAGCCGTTTTTGGTGCCTCCTCTCTCGTATCTCTTCATCCAAGTTGCTTAGTGGTGTTTGTGACTCCATTAGAGGTGCAACAATTGAGGCACTAAGCTTTCTGAATCCAAGGATTGATTGTTATTGCTATATAACAATCAAAGGTAATATTTAAACCCTAATTTCAGTTATAATTTATTAGATCTAGGGTTTATGTCTTTGGATTATCAATTACATGTTCATTAGACAAACTAGATCCAAAGCTATTAGGGTTTGCATGTACCCATAAGATTGATGTATTGCTCGAAACCCATCAAAGGCAACCCAAAAGGACCATGCTACAATCAAATCAAATACATACCAATTATATTTATGGGCTTAGACACCTAATCCAACAGATACATCATTATCAATTCCACCTTTATTCACTGAGAAATAAACAACATCAAACATTGATATCAGGTCGCTTCTTTCTGCTAACGTCACACCTGCAAGCATCTCTAACAAACTAATTATCCATGAAAAAACATGAAATAAGGTCATATTTTTTTATGTATCAATCAAGCAGAAAACATATGCAAGTGAAGTTTATAAATCTTACATCTCAATCTCCTAAAAGTTCAAGTAATCCGATTCTGATGCCAGTTCTAACCGACGAATCCAAGAAACATTGAGGTCCCACCCTACAGATACCAACAATAAACACTAATAAGCAGATATATATATATATATATATATATGTGTGTGTGTGTGTGTTTATCTTGTGGGATTAGATGTCTAAGCCCATAACTATTATTGGTATGTACTTGACCCGAGAGTAGCATGGTCCATTTAGGTTGCATATCATCAGGACAATTTGTTAGGATAGACTTTTGAGAGAAGAGGTTATATATGATTTATTAATATGTTATAAGTTATAATATATTAATATGAAATCATATGAGTTAATTAGTATTGATCAAGAATTAATTTGGAATTAATTTAGTGATCAAAAGAGACTAATTAAATCTATGGGGACTAATTATGTTAATTAGTTATATTTATATGTGTTGGGCTTATGATCCATGTTGGACCAAGTTTATGAATGGATACATAAAGAGTTGGGCCACATGAACCATGGATCATAAAACCCATGGGTATGGATTTGGTTTCTATCCATGACCTTTGAAATCCCACATATAAATACATACTCCATTGCCCTAAATCGCCACTAGTGTATTATTGTAGTTGGTGGTGTTTTGTGTGCATGGGAATTCTCTCTCAAGTTTCTCCTTTGTCCATGATGTGTTGTGATTCCACTTGAGGCTTCCACACTATTGGGGATAAGCTCTTTAAGGCCAAATATATCAAGACTTCAAACTTCATTAAAAGGTATGTTATCCTAACTAGTATTGTATATGGTTTATATCAAATGCATGCTAGTTGTAGGTTTAATACCTTGGAAACCATTTGCATGTATAATTAGTGAAAACATAGATCCAAGGTATTTAGGGTTGTATGTGCACCATAGGATGTTGTAGTATACTAAAACCCAACAGTGGTATCAGAGCCATGGGTTGTTTTCAATTATACTTGACGCAACTAGCTGGAAAAAACCAAATATTTGTTGTGTGGACAGCAGACTCGACGAGTCCAGTATGTGAATCTACAAGTCCATGAACAAATGCATCCAACTCGTCGAGTTTGTTCATGCACTCGACGAGTTGGACCCCTGACAACATATATTTGTGTTTTTTTGGCCTGTTTTGGATTAGAATCATTACCACAAAGTGTTTTTGTTCATAAAATTTGTTTTTGTTACTATGGTAATGTTTATTCTCATCCAAATAAAGGATAATTGTCAAAGTTTCAAGAGTTATGTTAATTTTTATGATTAGCTAAGTTCTTGAAAAATGTTGATATGAATTGTCTTTACTTACGAGTTTGATCTTGGTCATAGAAAACTTACGTGGCTAATGTGTTAATTGACAATTTGATCTTAATTTTTTTATGAACTCCATAAATTGTCCTCAAGTTATGGAAACTGAAGAGTTTTTCATTTAAAAGCACATTAAGTCTCATAGGTTATGAAATGGAAGAGTCTCTATTTTTAATGTCATCATAAAATGATTTTATGTCTTCCATAACTTGTCCTCAAGTTATGGAACTTGAAAAGTTTTTCATTAAACTCATAAGTTATGAAAATTCAAGAGTTTTGAAAAGTTTCAAAACTTTCCCTCAACTTTTGGAATTTGTAAAGTCACCCCCATGTACACTTTAATTCCAAACCCTAGAATTTTAAAAGTTAAAATTCAAACTTTATGGACTTCATTAAATTAATTAAATTGTTTAATTAAAGGAGTTAATAATTTCATAAAGACATGCTTTAAGTTTTAATAAATTAAGAGTATAGTTTAATTAATAAGATTAAACCACCAAGTATTTTAAATGCGAAAAATACACCCTTATACTATTGTAATATTAAACGTTAATACTTATGTATATATATATATATATATATATATATATATATATATATGTATAAGAACAAAGTCAGTCTTACCGTTAGTAGGCCTTATTCACGAAGCCATTCTATAAGGTGGTATAAGGTTACTGCCTATAAAATGGCAGTTTAATGGGTGTCCACTCTCACTCACCGCTTCCTTAACTGGTGGAGGGTCGTTAGCCGAACGGGTGGGAAAGGACTATAATTCTCCTTTCATTAAAGTATAATGATAAATACTAAGTAACTAAACACTTATAAATTCCCAATCTTAGTTACTTAGGAAAATGTGAATTTAGTGCTAACCCATGAAATTACACTTTGGACCCTTGTTAAGTCGTTAGTGGAGCGTGTGTGGTTAACCGGCACACTAACATGGGACTGACAATGTGTGGCAATGGGTGACTTAATTTTTATCATAGATCGGTGGAGCGCGTGTGGTTAACTGGCACATCGATTAGGTGATAAAATTAAGGGTACCAAGTCAATTTACATCGTTATTCACACCTTGTTTGTGATCCTCGGAATCCCAGTCACAAACTTGAGAGGGCACAATCGAGATTTAAACATGCCATTGAAAGTTCAATGAATCTCTAAAGATCTAGGAGTTTCAAATCCAATTAAAACTATATAATTTATTTTTGTTTTTCATGGTAGAACTTGGTAAATCGTTATTTACCTACCTTCAATTATTTTGTAGCTTGGATTACGGCATCCCTCTTCCAAGTTATAAAATAGTTTGTTGGGTACTACCCTTAATATTTCATCTTGGGTGTTATGTTAAGGACTTAAATCAACTGAAACTTAAATTTCTCCCTCATAGATGTCTAAGTTCAAACAACTATGGTCTTCCTCATCCTTTTGGATAGAGCTTCACTTCCTCCACCTCCTCCAATAATTCTCCCTGACCCACAAGTTAAAGGTCACTCAATCCATATTTGGCAGGCAAAGTTTATATGTGCTTACATCTTGGAGATTAAGTCACATATTGGCAAGCCAGGAGAGTTGGGTGTCAAAGTCTTAAGGAAGTTAACTGCTAACTGGGTTCTTCAATCACTTCCCAAGTCATATAGTGAGTTCTTTAAGGACTGCTATGTGACAGACTGTGACAACCGTCACCTTCTGGTCAAGTCAAAGTCAAAAGAAAGTCAATGAAAGTCAAATTGGTCAACTTAACTAGTGCTAATATATAGAGATTTCTTTATGTTTATCAATGTATGACTCGAAATCTTAATGCAAAGTAACACTTGAAAGTTTCAAATGTTCAAAAAAAAATTCTACACCCTAATCAGTTTGAGGGAAATAACAACTCTATAAGACACTATTATGTACTCTTTGGGGATACATAACACTCAAAAGAGGATGTAACTAAGCCTACGACCTTTGATCTACGATGGAAAACATTTATAATGGCCTACGACAAGGTCTATTTCAATCTCTCCAAGTATGTGAAATCTCTCCTAGTCCTTTCTCGAAAACCTCTCTTAACTCTTCATAATCAACCAGGGCATCTCGACCCTTAACTTGTTCATAAACCATTGAAAACGGGAAGTTACTTAAGGAACAGCCTTATTAGGACCGAAACCATCTTTCGGACCGAAACCCTCTTTCGCTCCGGAATCCTCTTTCGGTCCGAAATCCTCTTTCGGTCCGGAATCCTCTTTCGGTCTGGATCCACTTTTAAATCAAGACTCCTTGCCCAATTTTCCTCAACGACACGACTCTAAACTAGGAGAAAAAGCCCGTAAAACAAAAGAGCCTTCAAGATCCGAAGCCATTTCAGTACGGAATATGATGAATCTGGAATCAGGTGACTCCACGCACCCCGAAATCTTCGCATCGACTCCGGACCTGGCTATTCGACTCCAGATGTAGCAATTTGACTCCTGATTGGGCAAATCGACTCCGTACTCACCTCTGTAGTCAACTAGAATCAAGTCACGCCACAATAAGCGAGGGCTCACCCTCTTAAATCATGACCAGAGAAAAACATCACACCACATCGTATCTTTTGTACAAAACTTTATCCAAAGGACAGTTGACTTACCCCAAAATTTATGACATGCCCTATTTCCCATAACCACTCTATGACAACCAATTGGCATTATTTATCCACTTACCTAGGCAAATCCATATCTTTGTACCAACACTCCATCAGATTATCTTTCTCGAATCTAATCATTTGGATTTCCAACCTTCACTATAAAACCCAAGTGCATCCCCCCAACATACATTTTTCCTTTTTCTCTCCTCTCTCTAGAATTCGACCAAGCCCCAGGAAGAAATACAAGTTAACACTCCTTATTATCACTCAAACTCATACATCAGCTTTTCACAGAAAAGTTGAGTCCTAATCACGGACTGTTTTGACTATCTTAAACCTAATATCTTTCAAAAATGTTTCATATGCAAGTAGTTTAGGTTTTTACCTTTAAAATGACTAATCGCACATCTCCATACGAATTTTTCACAATTTATGGTGATTTATTCAAAACTACCTATCATTTTAGAAATGAATCCGGACCAGTCTGTGAGTAGGAACGTTTTCACACACGATAGAGACTTTTAAAAATCATAATAAAAATTGTGAACAAACTAGACACATTTCCTAAACTTTAAGAGTTTACAGATTTCGTTTTCGATTTCGTATGATTTTTCTATGATTTTTCTAAAAACAGTGCAGAAAGGTTAAAAACTAGTTTCCAGCCTACAATTTTCATAACACTTTGTAACATGTTGAGAAAAGTGTTTGTCTTTGATGACTTCATATTTCATATATGTTTTCTGTTAAGTTACAATTTAATAACAAAAGGGACTCTCTATACGGTAAGAGTCCTTTAGCATTTCAAACATACATGATGGAACATAAGAAGCATAGTTATGCATTACTAAACATACTACACGTAAACTTGTTAACGTAAATTGTGAGACACGTCTTCATTGTACTCCTAGAGTACGGGTTAAAATTCCTGTAATTTATAACCATAGTCTCTTGTAGGGAGAGAGTGGTAATTGTGTATAGATCTATATTGGGATTGACACCCCACACCTTGTGGCTAGCTACAGCCGGACCTGCAGGTCTACGGGTGACAAATGTCATAACAAATTCTAAACGTCTGACAAACGTTGTAGCTATCTAGTCATAGTATGGTTATAACGGCACACATAGGGAGTTAACACACTTTAAGTTTACGGGAACTTTTATCTTAAAAAGAGTTTTGTCTATTTAAAACTACACACCCCATTAAAATTTCGAAACACACAGACACTCGGTCTTGGGATTTAAGACTACATAACATTTATTAAGGAATATAAGGGATTTTCTTGGTATGCAATACATTCACAAACAAAGGATTTTCAAACTCTTCATCCAAAAACTTATGAACTCACCAACTTAATTGTTGACATTTCTAAAATTCCTTGTATTCTCAGGAAATCTGTGAAACATGAAATCTAAAACTCTTGAGGATGGGACGTTAAATCATCAAACATATCGTTTTTGGTCATCATTTTGTAATTGAATTAGAAACATGTAAACTCATACTATGGTGTAACTTTTTCAATTATATTTATGATGGTTGTTTTACTTTGAGCACTATTGTACACTTGTCGTGATACTATACATGAAGTCCTCCACCCCCGAATGTTTCCGCCATCCTTGGTCCAGGGGTGTGACACAGACCATGACATGACCCTTAATGATCTTACATATTTGCTCGATGCTACTGAATCAACAATGATTTGGAGAAATATTAAAGCAAATTTGATTGGGGGATCTACTTCCCATACTTCCATGGACATTGGTAATGGTAACATTGAAAGTCCATGAAAGCTTTCTCTTCCCAATGGAAAGGGATCGGCCATGGTCAAGTCATTTGACCTAATGGTAAAGAGAAAGGCTAATTCTGAGATAGTCTCGTGCACCATTTCCAAAGAGTCAATATGTTTCTATTGCCAAGAGAAGGGACATTGGTTGCGAAGTTGCCCATTTTACCTGAAAGATCATAGGATGGTAAAGTCAAAAAGGTTTGACTCTGCTTCAGGTAAAGTCCACTATCTAACTCTATTAAGTTCGTATTTGGATATTCTTAATACATGATGTAATGTAATTACATTTTGATGTTTTGTAGAATCAAAGAAAATTAAGGAAGCTTAAAGAAAGAGTAAGTTGATTCTGATCGCGAATAGATGGATTTCGATCGCATGGTTCGATGATCAGAATTTTGAGATGCTGCTTAAAGAGTTATGATAGATTGCTTAGGAATAGATAACAACATATTTTCATATGTATTTGCATTGTAAGGATAAGTTTTTCCGCAAATTTTAAAATAAAAGAAAAGTTTTGATTTTATTTATTTTAAGTATCCTTACGATGGCATTTGTGAGAAATTGTAGTTTATATGATTTTATTGATAGCAATATAAGAAAATGGATTTGATTCTTTCGTTTGTGGTAGTGTCACTATTTTCCAAATAAGGATAGTTTCTCATCACCCAAGTTTCAGTTAGATATAAACTTGGATTCATACAACTTGTATTGTATGATGAATAAGAAATTTTCATCTTTAGGAAATTAAGACTAAGTCCTTGCTCACATGCATGTGTGAGTCAAGTGAAGGACTAAAGGATTACGTACACTTGGTTGCGCGCTGGTCAGGTCCACCACAAAGATCGATAAGATTATTCGTTATGATTTACTAAAGTTTAGTAAATATGGCTATACTTACAAGTTTAAGTGTAATTCTGAAACATTGGAAAAGTTTCAATGTATGGTAGGATGGATAAGAAGAATCAAATAAGGCAGAAAGGTAAAAGTTTCTCCAATCTGAAGAGATAGGAGACAACTTGAGTATCTTGTTTTATGATTATCTTAGTGATTATGGAACCATATCACAATTGATCCTCTAAGAAAAACCTTAGTGCATTTGTTTGGCTAAGGAGAGGAATCGTGAAGTGTGGAAATGGTCAAATCAAAAGATAAATCATACTTCATTCCAAAACAAGTCTTAGAGTCATACTCTAAGATTGTAACTTGAGTGACAATTTTAAGAAAGGTTTCTAACACTTGTCAAATGTAAAAGTAAAATGGGACCTACTCTTGTACATTTGAAATTGGTAAGTTATGATGTTTTAGATAAAACAAAGACCAACTAAGGCCGATCGTATGAAGTTTTTGTCTTGATAAAGAATCCGCACTATCGCTTGAATAATTGACAAGTGAGTCTTATATGTTAAGAGCACAGTGGGAGTCTTAAAGATCTTGAAAAAGCTTCAAGATCTAATCAAGAATAAAAACCGGTAGTTTATCACTAGCACACGACTTGAGGTTTATAACCTATCGTGTTGACATATTCCTACTTCTATACCTATTCTAGTTAGAGTTGGCTTTGCATATTAGTCCTGAGAGTTCTCAGTTGGTTGCATAACAACTTGGAAGCAATGGCAGCCCCTTGTGCTGCTAGGTGGCAAGAAGTTAAGACTACACAAGTTCAGTCCATATGTGTTTGGATTTGTTATTAACCGTGTCTTGTGATTATGGTTTTGACAAAATTCACATGGATAGGAACACATACACCATAAAATCTAAGTGTCATAAGTTTTCTCTCCGATTCATGAAAATGATGGTGTGGAAACTCTTTCACTAAGTAGATTTTAAGTAGATAGCAATTGTGATATTTGCATTCTCAAAGTCATTAATGGAGCGTGTGTGGTTAACCGGCACACTAACATGGACTTGTGTGAATGGAAAAAGGTCTAAACATTATGATTATGGCACCCCTCTTAATAATTGTTTAGACACACATGTGAGCTATCTAAGGAAAGGTGTATGTTTTCTATGAAGTCTTATCAAAGCATCTTGTATCAGAAAACTGAACTTTGGTAAGAAAGTCAATAAAGTATTGATGTCTAGAAGTCTAGCTGATTTCTAGGTACATGTCAAAGCTAGTGGAAGCATAAAGTGTTATGCTAGTTAAATTATAATTATCATGTTAGTGGGAGCATGATGATTATGTTACATGTTGCAGGTTAGCAATGTTAATTATAGAAAACAAAAATTTCAATTCTCTTTGAAAAGTTCTTTTGCTATAATTAAGGGAGAGGATTTTATACTTCATTCCAATTCTACAAGATTAGATTGAGATTTTAATCAACTTTAGTCAAAGATATATATGAATGTTATGTTGGAATGGTTCAACATAAGGAAATTCTATATATGTTGTGTTCTCAAAATTTGATTATGATTACGGCATCCCTCTTGATAGTTCGAATTGTGAGAACATGGCAAATAAAAAGGAATAGAACCGGATATGACTAAAATGATTAAACAATTGTCGAGGACAATCTGAGGTTTACCAAAGATTGGTTGCTCATGGACAACTGGAAGTATAATGTAAACTTTAGAAAGGACCATATTAACATACTCTGGAAAGAGGCAACTCTTATTTAGAAGTGATAGTCAAAATGGTAATATGGAATTGTTTCCATAGGTGGAAGTTATTCTCTGAATCTGTGTAAGATTAGAAAACTTAATGCAAAGAAGGATGTTCAAAGGAATGTACTTTGAATATGAGACTTCATTTCCATGGAATTGATCTCCATTGGAATACTTTGTAATGTCTATTGCCAAGTCTTTGTGAATTTTATGCATAGTCATTACAAGAGAATCATTGCATATAAGTTTAGAATCTAACAGATTACAGTAAATGGCAAGAGTTTGGTGTTCTTACATTTACAAAAGGGATTGGGATTGTGAAATGAGCATCATTGGAGTCGTGTTTAATTGATCTATTTCACAAAAGAAAGGACCATAGGCAAACAAAGTGTGCATGCTTGGAGCATGGCATGACTATTGTTAATTCAAGTATTAAGTTCATAATTTGAAACATTACATGAATAATGAGTAATCAATATGGTTCTTAGATAAAAGGTGCTTTTTATTTACTCTCAACGTGTTAGGGCCATATAGGATTAGTATTATTCTTGTGTTTCACTTTGCATGTTTTGACCTCCCAAATAACTAGGTTATTCAAACCATCCATAGTCGATCATACATTGGAAGTAGGTATTGAGGCAAGACTTTCATGAATGGGTCTGTAGTCTGTCTAGGTGGCTAGACTTAGCTGCAGTGTTCATGAGTGCTCCTGGAATAAGATTCGAGTATTGGATTAAACCCATGCTCATTTGAATCACTTCATGGATTTGATCACGAGTGAATCATGAGACGATAATATATTATAGAAATTTTTTAAATCAAAGATGCATCTTTGTGAACAATGTGGATATCATTTGAAAATGAGTAGTTCAGATAGAATCGAACTTTTGATCGATCCGGGCACTTGGGAGCCTATGGATGAAGACATGGTCTCTCTGGATCCCATTGAATTTCATTCGGAGGAGGAGCCTTATAAAAATCGTATCGATTCTTATCAAAGAAATACAGGATTAACCGAGGTTGTTCAAACAGGCAGAGGGCAACTAAACGGTATTACCGTAGCAATTGGGGTTATGGATTTTCAGTTTATGGGAGGTAGTATGGGATCCGTAGTCGGGGAGAAAATTACCCGTTTGATTGAATACGCTACTAAAGAATTTCTACCTCTTATTATAGTGTGTGCTTCCGGAGGGGCACGCATGCAAGAAGGAAGTGTGAGCTTGATGCAAATGGCTAAAATATCTTCTGCTTTATATGATTATCAATCAAATAAAAAGTTATTCTATGTACCAATTCTTACATCTCCTACTACCGGTGGGGTGACAGCTAGTTTTGGTATGTTGGGGGATATCATTATTGCCGAACCCAATGCCTACATTGCCTTTGCGGGTAAAAGAGTAATTGTTTCAAACCTAGAGATATGAGTTGTTGACTATGAGTTTGTTGTACATTGATTGTACGAAAACGCATTAGTAACTTGATGTTATAAAACATGCCTTTGTGTATGATTCAACAAGTAGTTAGTACAAGCATATGAGTCGAAGTTTATCCATTCCTTTTACCTCATAAGGATAAAAGCGATATTTGTGGGCCCCTCGATGATTTAGTGATGACAGCCCTAAGTACTTGGTCAAGCCTGGACAGATTTGATTTATTAGTCAGTTCTCATAAATCGAAAATCGTGAAACAACAAATGGACAGAGAGAATGATTATAATCCATGTCTCAATCCATATGATATCTAGAATGGAGGAATATATGATCACTTATCTAATGGACGTGTCATTTGATTTGTTCAGAGTTCGATAGCGGCTTTAAGAGCTACGATTGCTAGTCGGGTTATGAAGTCGTACTTGCAATAATAGTTTTAGACTTATCCAAGTGGGAGATTGTTGGATTAGATGTATAAGCCCATAATTATTATTGCATATCATCAGGACAATTTGTTAGGATAGACTTTTAAGAGAAAAGGTTATATATGATTTATTAATATGTTATAAGTTATAATATATTAATATGAAATCATATGACTTTATTAGTATTGAGCAAGAATTTAATTTGGAATTAATTTAGGTGCTGTTTGTTTTTCTATAAAAACCTCTTCAAACCACTTATTGCTGCGCGGCGCAGCACACGCGCAGCACTTTAACTCTCGCAGCAGTTTGTTTTTTGGAAGACTTCAGACTACAAAACCTCTGTGCGTGTGCTGCGTGGCGCAGCACTTGACTTGCCTCTTCTAACCTCTTCAACTTTCATTTTTTTAAGTGTTTTTTTAAGAATTTTTGTATAACTTTTTTTTTTAAACTTTGATTTTCTTAAATTTTTATTTACGAATGTGATACAATTTATTTTTATAATTTCCATGATTTTTTTTTAACTTGATTTTTTTAATTTTTTTTTACCGTTTTGTTAATAATATTTTCAATTTCAGTTGCATCTTTTTAAGGTGTGTAATTTTTTACGAACTTTGTAGACATCGTTTGCAATATTTTCTTAATTTTTTATTATTTTCTTTTTTATTTTTTTTAAAATTAGTTTTTTTTTTCTAGAATAAAACTATTAGCTTCTTTTACATTTTTTTAAGTTTTTTTTTTTTAAAAAAAAAGTTTTATATTTTTGTTTTTTATATGTTCTTTTTATTATTATTTCAATGTGTTAAAACTAGAATTATTAAATTTCGATGTTGATAACTATTTTCAATTTATAAAATTAGTTTATTTAAATTTCAGTTTACTGCAGTAGTCTGCAGATGTTAAAAAACAAACATGCTTCTTATTATAGGCTGCAGCCGTTTGTTCCACCTCTTCTGCTACAGAGAATTGCAGATGTGGTCCGCAGACTTCATGAATTTTCACTTCGAAAAAACAAACAGCACCTTAGTGATCAAAAGAGACTAATTAAATATATGGGGACTAATTATGTTAATTAGTTATATTTATATGTGTTGGGCTTATGATCCATGTTGGACCAAGTTTATGAATGGATACATAAAGAGTTGGGCCACATGAACCATGGATCATAAAACCCATGGGTATGGATTTGGTTTCTATCCATGACCTTTGAAATCCCACATATAAATACATACTCCATTGCCCTAAATCACTACTAGTGTATTCTTGTAGTTGGTGGTGTTTTTGTGTGCATGGGAATTCTCTCTCAAGTTTCTCCTTTGTCCATGATGTGTTTTGATTCCACTTGAGGCTTCCACGCTTTTGGGGCTAAGCTCTTTAAGGCCAAATACATCAAGACTTCAAGCTGCATCAAAAGGTATGTTATCCTAACTAGTATTTTATATGGTTTATATCAAATGCATGCTAGTTGTAACTTTAATACCTTGGAAACCATTTGCATGTATAATTAGTGAAAACATAGATCCAAGGTATTTAGGGTTGTATGTGCACCATAGGATGTTGTAGTATACTAAAACCCAACATATCTTTCATTTATCCATTTCCTTCGATCAACTTAAAAATTGAATAAACTGACTGGGTGAAGGAAAACAAAGAAGAAGATGGAAAAAGAAGAGAAATGGACTGCAAATTTAGAGGGGGAAAGAAGAAAATGGACTCATCAAACCAAACATAGGCGGTAGTGAAGCTTGATCTTAGATATTCCCTTCATCAGATGTGCTGAGAACAACCAAAAACAAGCAACAGAACAAAACACAATACATCAGACTACCATATGGTCAAAACATAGGTTGTTGTACTAAGCATCCTCATTGTGGAAACAGTTGTCCCAAACAATCCACCAGTTGGATTCCCAGCCTCATCAACCAACCTTGAAGTATTCCCCAACCAAAAAGCAGAAACCATAGCCACACTAATCACAAGAACAGGAAGAGCAGTAGATTCCAAACCCAAACTAATCCTAACAATAATATTAGTCCCATGACCCGTTGAACTTGAAAGAACTAATCTCCTTACATGCCCATGCTTATAGTCTGTGTAATATTGATTGATCCATACATAAAGATAAGCAGTCATGATTCCAACTAATCCACATAGAGCAGAATTAAACCAAGTAGAAGGAGCTTGTTCTATGTACAACATCCAACGTGGTGTGAAACCGAAAGAGATAACTGTTAAAACTATTGTAATGGAATATCCTTTTTGGAGTATTGTCATGGGATCCTCCCTAACTCCCATTGCTTAAGGATCACGTATGCTACAGATTGAAAAGATCCCCACCGATGAGATTATGAGATCGAATGGATGGATAACCAAAGGGAATAAGATGAATCCGGATCATCTCCCCCTATAAAGCAGAGCAACATAACTGTAAACCCTAACCTTTGAAATAAACATTAAAACCAAATGTTTAAATCAAAGCAATAATAATAGAAAGCAATCAATATCATAAACTATTTCGGATGAGGCCACACCATTTTTGTAAACTTCTTCACAACAATCCACCTCCGATTCTGAAGTCGGCCCTTATAAACAACATTTGAAGATTTTTCGCCACTTTCAAAAACAATAAAATATGAACTAAAGTTATTAGTTACAGCCTTCACATCCAACAGTGAGTACTCAGTTGAAACACACAAAAGAAAACAAACCATCAGTCCAAAACCTCCCAAAAACACTTGACTCTTCTAAACCCGGAACCACAACAGAAAAAGATGGAAAATCGGTTGAAGTGGTTGAGTCGGTCAATGAGAGAACCTGAAGAGAAGACAATGAACAGAAAAAAGAAGACAATTAGAAGCGCAGGTGGACAGAGGCGATGGAGACGAACGATCGAAGAAGTAGTGGTGGGAAATCATCTGAGAGCTACAGATTTATGTGAAGGAAAGAGGCGGTGAGACGTCGGTAGAAAGAAGAAAGCGAAAGGAAGAAATCGAAGAAACCGGCACATATAAACTTATTAACAAAAACGGTGAAGAATAACACTGATCCAAATGTGATTGGGTTACAAAACGGTGAAGAAAGTTGTGAGGAACACATGTCCATAAAGAATTGATAAAATGACATAAATTGCCCCAACACAAAAATCGGCAGCAACACAGCCATAAGAGAAAACATACCAATAAAGAAAGGACATGTTTTGCCCAAAGCCAAGGAAGTTCATTGTTCCTAAGCATGGTACTATATATATATATATATATATATAGAGAGAGAGAGAGAGAGAGAGGTAAGTTCAATTGAGAAAATAAAAAAAGTTGAGAATTGGGGAATCATTCTCAGTCAATTTTGTCGCAAAAGCTTCCAACCTACCGGCGGAAATGAGAAAGAAATACACATGCGTTTTCCAACAAAACTTGTTTCATTAAACTATGTTAATCATTACCTTAATATATACAAAAACATAGTTTTTTTTCGTTTTTATATTTTTAAGGAGCTATTTTTATCAAAAACTAATTTTAAATACATCAAAATTCATAATTTTTTTATTCTCTAAAAATAGACATCCGTATTGATATATTTTTAAGATAAAATAAATTTTTTTTATAGTTTCAGCTCTTGTTATTCATAAATAAATAAATATGCATCAGATTTTTACTACAGTATATTCGTTATTTACTTATAAATAAAAAGTATGATTAATTTTTTTAGAGTTTAAATAGCATTCATATATAAATATAACATGTATAAACTCTTTACAATTTACATCAACTTATAATCAAATATGAATAAAACGTGTATTGGTCTTCTTCACAAGTTATATTCATATATGAAAAACACATTTATCATAATTTTGTTATAGTTCATTTTCTTATTTATATATAAATAAGTAGTTCAAAATTTTAAAACATGTCGTCTATTATAATATATGACGATCATTAATACACATTTAATCATATATAAATATAAAGTGTGATGAAAGATGATGTAAAAAAATATATTTTAGGTAAAAAAAATTATTATGTGTTATATTTATATATAAATAATACTTAAACTGTAAAAAAGTTAAACATATATTTTATTCATAAATAAATAACAAATGTAATGTTTCACTTATGAATAAGGAGAGCTGAAGCTCAGAAAAAATAATTTTTTTATTTTATCTTAAAACTATATCAATATAGATGTATGTTTATAGAGAATAAAAAAATTATGAATTTTAATATATTTAAAATAATTTTTTATAAAAATAGTTTTCTAAAAATAAAAAAAAAACAAAAAAAATATTTTTTTGTATGTTAAGATAATGATCAACATAGTTTAAGGAAACACGTTTGGTTGAAAAACACATGTGTATCCATTATCCATTTCCGTCGGTATGCCTAAGTGTTTTGCGGAAAAACAAATATGTAGCTAAGAATAATTCTCTCATTCTTAGCTTTTTTTCTCAATTGAACTCTCTCTCTCTCTCTCTCTCTCTCTATATATATATATATATATATATATATATATATATATATATATATATATATATATATATATATATAATGGTTATATGGAAAACAAAAAAACCCTAAAAAAATCTTTAAAATCATAAAAATGCATAAAAAAATACCTAGACATCACAAAACTTTTTTTGAATTTCTTTTTGAAAAAATCACACCTTTTAACACAAAATCTCTCTCTCTCTCTCTCTCTCTCTATATATATATATATATATATATATATATATATATATATATATATATATATATATATATATATATATATAGGGTGAGGTTCAATAGAGAACTATAATTAACCAAGGAACCAATCATTTTTTCAACTTTTAAAACTTATTTTTTTTTATCAAAAACAAAAAAATTAAAAATACAGAAATTCATAACTTTTTATCCTTTTTCCAATGATATAAAATTTGAATTTTTTATTTATGTCAAATTCACAATGTGAATCTTCGAAAATTCACAACGTGAATCCGAAAAATATTTTTCATATTCACAATGTTAATATATGAATTTAGATATTTTTAGATTTTTTTTTCGATAAAGAATAAGCTCTAGAAATTGAAAAAAAGATTTGGTTCCTTGAAGAACCCATAATTATGGTTCTCTATTGAACTTTTATATATATATATATATATATATATATATATAGAGAGAGAGAGAGAGAGAGAGAGATAGGTTCAAATGTTTTTGACAACTATTGTGTGCCTGTGTGCACCAATAGGAATTTAGGAATAATTAAATAATTAAAAATTGTAATAAGGGTAATTATGTAACTTTAGCATGCTAACTAAAATAAAATCCCTTAATTCATGGAAATTGCCATAAAAATCTGTTTGACCAACTATTTAACCCTAGCCTTCTATATCATACGTAATATGCCTCCTCCAATTTTGTTATGGACGAATGGACATCGTCTGATCAAAAGAGGTAGTCAAACCTCCTCTTGCTGCAAATCTGTTTCCCCATTCCATTGATTAAGAAGATGTTATTCTCGGTGGCTCCATCTCCAATGGAAGCTAGCTTCAACATCGAGGCAATTTTGGAGTCACAAGAAGCCGGTGTATGTTTCTGCATCATTGTTACAGTTCCTTCGATGATCGGTTCTCTAGAGCTTTTCCAAATCGAGCAAACTTCGTATGCCCTTATTTATCTGGTAACAACTCTTCAATTCTCATTAATTACGGATCGTTAACTTGTGATTCAAATTATCTATTTCTATTGTTCGCTGAATTGGATGGTTCAGTAAGGGAAAACCTAACGTGTCCAAGAAGAACGAGCTATGCACATAAGGTGCTCAACTAAATTCCTGAAAGAAGGACCAGCTTGCTTTCTTAGTGAACTGTTGGTGGAATTGAAAATATTCCGATTTGCACACCAACTGTTTGTTAAAATGTCTCAGTGAACTTCAGTTACTTATTCCAAAAATTTCTTTCTTGCTTAATGAGTCACTTTCAGTTAGAAGGAAGCATAGAAAAAGATGTTAGTTCGTATGGTTCCAGCTCTTGTATCAGGGCCTTATAATGTAAGTAACATTCTTTATTCATGTGTTCAAGTTGATGAGTTTCAATTTCTTTTATGTGGATGCTCTTCTTTCTTTCTATGTATTCTACCAGAATATATTAAGTGATAGATAATTGTAAGTAACATGTTTTTAACAAGTATTAGTTTTTGTTGTATTTGTGATAGGAATGGCTGGAAGAAGGCGTCGAAGACCTTGATATTCTTTTTGAATATGTATAATTATATTAGAATGTAAGAATATGTATGAATTTGTATTTAAGTTTGGATGTATAAGAATATATTAGAGTTGATTCAAAAATTTTGTTTTTCTTCAATAATATTTTATTAGAATAAAATTCTGAAAGAGCATCATTCTAACAAAATAATATTCTATTAGAATAAAATTCTGAAAGAGCATCATTCTAACAAATAATATTCTGACAGAATAAAATCGGTAAAAATTTGAAATTGAATTAATTAAAAAATTTCAGATTTTTTTTAAATTAGGAGAATTAATCATCCCTAAAAATCCGAAAATTCCCTTTTATAAATGTAGTTAATTGTCCAAAATACCCTTTTGCTTAAAATTGTGTGATTATATGATATATGTTACCCCATTGTAATATCATACACCCTCAAATCATGTCCATTGATTAATTTCATCCATTGGTCCAAATTTATGCATTCTCGCACACAATACTTAGTAAAAACAAAATAACCTAAGCCTATATATATATATATATATATATATATATATATATATATATATATATATATATATATATATATATATATATATATATATATATATATATATATATATATATATATATATTAAAAGTGGCTAACATGTTGGTAATAAGGAAACAACTGTCACCAAATATCTTTCCTACCAAGAAGTTTTTGTCATTTTTTTATTTGCTAGCATAAATGAAAATACCATATATTTTAAAAGTTTAAATGCTTATGATTTAATGGAAGTAAAAAAGAGTGAACAAAGTCACGAACATTAATATTTACCTCATCGTTTGTGGTTCTATTTAATAATCTTTCGAAAAAAGAAAATAGAAACATTTATTATACACGAGGATAATGTTTAAAACATAGTTTTGTAATTGGTTTATAGCCTTAATCCGTAAACTTATGTCCAGATTATGAATTAATAATAAGAATATTAAATGGCAAGGAATAACATCAACCAAACCAAATCTCCTACCCCTTAAATCAAAATCAACCTAACATTTGTTGCTAGAATCTGTGACCTCAAGTATCTTGTACTGTGGTAATTGATTTTTCTCTCAATTGGTATAAATGGTATTAACACGTTTTTTTTTAAAATGAATTGTAATGAATTTAAAAGTGTACAGTTAATCAAATGTTCATATTTCATTGTTTTTTTTTAAATGAAAGGTATCGTGAATTACTAGAAATGCCCTTGACACATCTGCTTAATTAAAAATAATGTGAGATGACATTAGATATAATATTAGACATGTGCACCACTAGATATGCTTACGTGCTCGACACAATTATCCATTTACTTAGAGCATTTCGAAGGTAATTTTTTTTAATTATTCTTTTTTAATAAATTATTTAAAGAATGATGACCATCTACCAAAAAAATTTAAGCAAATACTTTTTATTAAATAAATCATTCTCATGAGACTAAAAGATTTATACAAATTTATATGTATTGGGGTAAAAACATTTTTATTTTTTATCAATTTGTTAAAGAAAAATCTAGTCGACAAATAAAATAAGCGCTCGTTAGATATTGCTTCTAATTGGGTCCAATAGAGGA
Organism: Lactuca serriola; assembly: GCF_051521515.1. Taxonomy (NCBI): domain Eukaryota; kingdom Viridiplantae; phylum Streptophyta; class Magnoliopsida; order Asterales; family Asteraceae; genus Lactuca; species Lactuca serriola. The sequence continues at coordinate 196,627,306 of NC_136415.1, forward strand.
TTCGGTCCGAAAAAAAATCAATTAGCATGCTTGATTTCGTTTTAAAATCAAGGACTCGGTCCATGTTGTGGACTCGGTCCAAGAAAAATGGCTGATTCGGTCCTTCACTTTCAAATGATGGACCGAGACAAAAACGTGAGTTGTCTTGTCATTTCTTATTTTGCCCTAAGCTTTGTGACAACCTCCACAGAAAAAAAGGAAGCAACATCGTTCCTCCCAACCCTGATCTGATATGTTGCTCGCCGACTGCTTTCTTCCTCCGACCACTCAACTAGAGATGACGTACATGCTGACCAGGTTAGTTTCCCTTGCCTTTTTCTCATTTGTTCTTATCTCGTCTCCTCTCTATCTCCGCAAAATGATTCTGATTCACAATCGATTTCCAAATCGATTGTTTAGATGCTTGTCTTTGTTTATGGATGGTATCAATTTTTGTTTAAATTTCTGGTATGTTTGTGTTTGTTTCTTGATTTTTGTTTAATCATTATGTGTTTGGTTTTGTTCTTTATTTTTGTTCTTTGCTAATTGTTGGATAACATGTAAAAGTTCCAGCTTGGATTGGTGATAATGAAGAAGAATTTCATTGAATTTTAGGCTATATATGTGTGTTTATGTAGAAAATGTGTGTATATTTGTGTAAAAACAGAATACAAAAACAGAGAATAATAAGTTTTATATGCTATGAATTTCTCAAAAAAATATTTTTTATTTCCACATAAAAACAGATAAATGGTTTGTCTGTGTATATTTTTTTGCATGCTTTGATGATTAACCTTTGGAGAAACAATGATGGTGGAATGTTTTTATAAAAAAATGTTGTTTGAGTGGTTTATTTCCAAACAAAAGTTATAAATCTTTAATTTCTTTACTTTTAATTAGTGTAAGTCTAATGGTTTTATAAAAAAAATGTTGTTTGAGGGTAATATAGTCATTTTGGATAGTCAGTTAGATAGAAAATCAAACAACAAGTTTCAGTAGGAAGTTAACGCAATCAGAACTTCTAAACCAGTCAACTCGAACCCAGTTAGTAACAATCAAACGACCCCTAAGTCTTTATGAAAACTCGAACCCAGTTACACATTGGAGATGTCCTTAGGCGACAAAGAAGAATTTGTGACTTACTCCCTAAAAAGAGGTGGCACCCTCATCTTACGCGTAAACACCATTTCCCATGGCTGGTGAGTATCTAGTTGTGCAAGTCCACTTAACGAACATTACAAAGGAGAGAGAGAGAGAGAGAGAGAGAGAGAGAGAGAGAGAGAGAGAAGAGGGGGTAACGATTAGGAGACTGTTTGACTTGAATAAAAAAAACTTTTATTTTTAAAACAAATCAATTTTTACCTATAAATACAAATCTATTTTACAAATATTTTCACACTATAAATATCATACATTCTTTATCAAAATTCTTTACATTCCACACTAGAAATGATGAACAATTTGTTATCTTCTTCTTTATCATCTTCATTTTCACCTTCTTCCAATGACGATGATACGTTCTTTTGCTCGTTTCTGGAAACGACAATCACTCTGTTAGGTCGAGAAGGTGAAAGTTCAAATGACATCAAGAGGACTATAACTTCAATCAACATGGATCTTAAGGCTACACACACTTCTGGTACGTGATTACTTTGCCGATGATTGTCTATAAAACAATATTCAGTTCAAACTTCGTTTTTGTATCAATAGTTTTATGTATACGTATAGCTAATGATTTGGAATCTAATCACAAATGTTTTCAATTGAGATGAGATGTTATAAGTAGACGAGGTTTTACTACTCTACAAAAGTGTACATCGGAAATTAAGGACATCATCGTCGACGTACAAGATGAGTATTTGAAGATGTTTGAGAGAACCACTCGAGATAGCGTATAGTTCTTTTGTGATTGTGTTGTGGACCTTTACAGTGAACAGTTATATTTGTGGAAGCCTAGGAGAAGTGGTCTTGAACAGTTGTATGTCATTAAGCTAAACATAGTTTCCCAAGAATGTTTGGTGGCATTGATTGTACACATTTGGAGTGCGAAAGTTGACCTAGTTCATGGCGAGGTCTGTTGGATTAGATTTCTAAGCCCATAATTATTATTGGTATGTATTCGACCCGAGAGTAGCATGGTCCATTTGGGTTGCACTTCACCGGAACAATTTATATGGATAGTCTTTTGAGAATAGTATGTTTATGATTTATATTAGTATATTATAAGTTCTCATATATTAATATGGAATCATATTATTTAATTAGTATTGATCAAGAATTAATTTAGTGATCAAAAAGGAACTAATTAAATATGGACTCTTATATATATATATATATATATATATATATATATATATATATATATATATATAGCATGGGCCAAGTTCATTTAGGTTGGGCTAAGCTTTCATGGATAGTACATGGAGTTTTTAACCCATGGATCCTATGGAAATGAAAGGTCATGGGTATTAGGGTTTACATGAATGTAACCCTAATCCTCCATACTATATAAAGAGGTCTTTGGCACATGAAATGGTACTAGTGTGTGAGGATACAAGAGTGGGCTGATTTCTATTGTGCATTCTATTCTCTCAAGTTTTCCAATGTGGTTTTGGTGATTTGTGATTCCACTTGAGGCTTCCACATTATTGGGGCTAAGCTCTTAAAGTTCAAGATTTCAAGCCACATCAAAAAGTATGTTATCTAACTAGGTTTTTGTAGTATAGTTGCTTTATATTATGCTAGTTAGGATAAAAACCTTGGAATATTGAATATTTGCATGTATAATAGAGAAAACATAGACCCAAGGTTTACAAGGTTGCATGTACACCATACGAGTGTTAGAATGCTCAAAATCCATCAGTGGTATCAGAGCCTAGGTTTGTTTTCAATTATACTTGATGCAAATTGCTGAAAAATGCTAAAAAAAATGATTTTATGTTGTTCTGGACAGTGGACTCACCGAGTACAGGCCTAAATTCATCCAACTCGTTGAGTTGGTTCATGCACTCGACGAGTTGGACCCCCAGACAGCATATTTTCGAGTTTTTTGGTTGGAATTGGACTAGGAACATTACCCTAAGCTGTTTTTGAACTTGTAAACCTGTTTTTGATGTGGTAATGATTATTCTAATCCAATTCCAAAGATAATTGTCAATAGATTCATATTTTGTATTAGTTTAATGGTTAAGCTAATTACATGAAAATTGTTTGACTTGAATTGTCTTGTTCATATGAGTTTAATCTAGATCATAGTTTTCTTTAGCATGTTTGTTTGTTTATTAGATGATCTAAATGTCCTTTAATGGATTCCATAACTTGTCCTCAAGTTATGGAAAACCAAAATTTTTTCTTTAAAAGAATTATTAAAGAGTCTTAGGTTATTAACTTGAAGAGTCTTTTCCTATAAATTGTTTTATGACCTCCATAACTTGTCCTCAAGTTATGGATTTTCAAGAGTCTTGCCATTAAAAGCCATATTAAACTCATATGTTATAGAAATGAAAAGTTTTTAAATAGTTTCAAAACTTTCCCTCAAGTTTTGGAATTTCTAAAGTCTCACACACACTTTAATTCTAAACTCTAGTGTTTTAAAGGTTAAAATTCAACCCTTATACTTTATAGTATTATAAGTTAATAATATATATATATATATATATATATATATATATATATATATAAGATCAAGTCAGTCTTACCATTAGTAGGCCTCATTCACGAAGCCGGTCTATAAGGGGGTATAAGGTTGTTGCCTATAAAATGGCAGCTTAATGGGTGTCCACTCTCACCTACCGCTTCCTTGACTAATGGAGGGTCGCTAGCCAAACGGGTAGGACAAGGACTATAATTCTCATTATAAGTATAATGATAAATATAAAGTAAATAAACCTTTTATAAATTCCCAATCTTAGTTACTTTAGGAAAATGTGAATTTGGTGTTAACCCATGAAATTACACTTTGCACCTTGCTTAAGTCGTTGGTGGAGCGCGTATGGTTAACCGGCACACCATGATCTTCTCAAATCTCATGTAAATCATACTTCTCATGAAATTACACTTTGCACCTTGCTTAAGTCGTTAGTGGAGCACGTGTGGTTAACTGGCACACTATTAAGGACTTAAATCAACTAACTTGAATTTCTCCCATTGTAGATGTCTGGTCCAGACAACTATGATCTTCCCAAATCTCATGGAAATCATAATTCTCTTCCTCCACCTCCTCCAATTATTCTCCCTGGCCAACAAGCTCGAAGACTTGAAAAGTTCAAGATCACTCAAGCCCTGCTTTCAATGAAACATAAAGATGGAAGACCTGTGTGCACTCGTGTCTTAGGAATGAAGTCACATATTGATAGGTTGAGAATGTTGGGTGTCGTCGTCCCAAGGAAGTTGGCTATTGATTGGGTTCTTCAGTCACTTCCTGAGTCGTATAGTGAGTTCATTAAGAACTACTATGTGACAGATCACGACATGACCCTAATAGATCTATCTTAATTGGTTGTTGTTGCTGAATCAGAAATGATTTCACGCAATGGTTAAGCAAATATGGGTGGAAGGTCTATTTCTCAAACTTCCATGGACATTGACAATGGTAACATTGGAAGTCTAGAAACCTTTCTCTTCCCAATGGAAAGGGATCGGCCTTGGTCAACCCGGTTGACCAAAAGGTAATAAGGAAAGGCTAAGTTTGTAATAGCCTCGTGCACCATTCCCAAAGAGTCTATATGTTTTCACTGTCAAGAGAAAGGGCATTGGTTGCAAAGTTGCCCTGGCTACCTAAAATATTTAGGAGAAGGAAGAATCAAAAAGTTTGACTCTGTTTCAGTTAAGTCCACTATCTAACTCTGTTTGTAACAACCGTTTATTTATTAAATAAATAAATTAAATAATGAACGATTAGTAGCCCAAAAATAAATAATTATATGGCAAGGTGTTGGTTTCCAGGAACCAAAGGCTACAACGTTAGAAGGCAAGGACTAAAAATATTAGCATGGTTGAAGTTTGAGCATTGGACCTTAATTGAAAAGAAATTGTCAAACAAGGGGTGGTTTTGTAAATTCTGGATGAGTTTTGTATATATTTTTGAAGGTAAGGACTAAATGGTAACTTATGGACCGATTGTGAAAGAATATTGGATGCTAGGGGGCTGCTTTGTAAAATATGGTCCAATATTGAAAGGAAATTGGATGGGAGGGACCTATCCTGCCATCATGACAAAATGTTTGTGGGTAACGGGCATATATATGCATTATGAAACCCTAGTCCCAAGGGAGAGTGCAGTCGCCATCGTCGGAGTTCTTCAGCCTACACCCTCTCATTGACACCTCCATCCAACCGCCCCCTCTCCTCCGATCTCCGGTGTCATTTCCCTTTGTCGTTCAAGTCGCAACCATCCCCGGTGAGGTCATCGCTGGAGACCGCCAAGCGACCACCTGACTTCATTCAGTTCCAACCGACTGAAACTCCATCTGATCATCGTCATCAGCCGATGACCGAGCCGCCGTGCAGCACTGTCGCTATTACTTTCCGATGGCGATAAAAGCCACAGCGGGTGTCCGTCCCGCTGTTGCTGCTGCTGTACTCGGTGGGTTTCGCACCACGATCGCTTTTCTTCACTTCTCTTCTGATGGGTCCAACACCGCTACCGTTTAGAAGACCGCTACATCTCGCTGATACCCTCCATTAGCCACCTGCCACCGTGAATGGTGGCTGAGTTTGTGGTCTCGCAAAGTTGTGTTCGTGTTAGGGTGTTGTGGGCGTGTGTTACGATGGATAAGATTGCAGGAGAGTCTTTTGGCCGAAGATATGAAGAAATCCCTACTGCACCGCCATGGGCCACCAGGAGGGTGGCTGGGGTACACTTCGCAGATTAGAAGCAAGTATGGATGGATGTGTTTCTGTTTTCTTTGGTGTGTTGTGTGTAAAGTGTAGATCGGACGGAAAACTGAAAACCACCACCACCGCCGGCCACCTCAAGGTGGTTTTGTGTGTAGGTTTAGCTTAGTTAGTGTGTGTGTTGCTTTGGTATTTTCGTTGTAATTGTAACTCAAAAGCGAAATAATGGAAAGAAATTGGAAACCACTACCCTAGGGTGGTGGTTGCCGCCTCCTGTTGCCACCGACCGCCGTGTCGGGTGGCGGTTCGCTTTGCTTCTTGTGATAGATTTGTTTAGGGTGCCAGAAACCCTAATGGGCTCAAAGGAGCTCTAATGGGCCCAATGAAGCTTAATGGACTCTAATGGACCCAATAAAACCCATATGGGCTTAATAAGATTTTAGTGGGCTTATTAGGCCCAATAAAGCCCTAATTGTCATAAAAGGCCAACAAATTGATAAATGGGCTAATATTTGGATTGGAACACCCTAATGCCAATGAAAACCTAATTTTAAGAATTAACCGGGTCACACACACAAGAATTATTTAATAACTTGAGATATTAAATAATAATCATTCGCAAAGATTAATCTAAGCAATATTGGATTTAATGGATTAAGTCCTTAATGGATTAAGTCTTTAATGGGTTAAGTAGGAAAATTAACCCTAATCATCATTTTATGTGAAACCCTAATTTCACTTGGGTTTATTGTTGGGCCTTTCTTTTGGGCCTTGATGATTGGATTATTAATGGGTCATCCAAGAATAACCATATGGACTAAAATAATTTAATGGGCATAGGGTAAGGCCCATGTAAGGGGTTGGGCCCAATTTGGAAAATTGGGCCATAGTTGGGCCTTAATGATTATATGATGTTGGGCCTTAGAATAAGACCATGTATAGGCCTGGGCCCAATTTGGAAAATTGGGCCATATGTTGGGCTTTGATTTCCTAGTGGACTTTGGGCCTAAGGATTGGGCCTTGGGCTTGCATAAAGCCAACCTTGGGGTAATGTAGTAATTATCCAAGTGAGTATTTATGATTATGTGTTGGGACCCAATTATTAATTGGGTGTTATTTTGGTGTCGACAGTTCGGGAATCTGTCATCTAGCAGTTGGGGTGAAGTCTGCGGGACTTCAGCAATGTGGGGTTATGTCTACGGGACTTCAACGGTGTGAGGTGAGTTACCTTCCAGTAGTGGTGGGTCTACGGCCACAATGTCGGCCCACCAGTAGGAGTTGTATGTTAGATGATTGTCTTTGTGATATTCATCTAGGTTTGCTACTACTTGATATGTTTATGTGCTAGTATGTTATGATGTTATGTGATAGTGGTAGTAGGTGTGAAATAGTCCACGGTTACCGGTCGATAGGACCGAAGGGGTAGTCTAGTACCCAGCCATGCTAGCCAGATTATGATATATGTGATATGATATTATGTGGTAGTAGTAGGGGTGAAATAGTCCCCGGTTACCGGTCGATAGGACCGAAGGGGTAGGCCAGCACCCAGATATGCTAGCCAGTATGTGATTCATGTTTATGTGCTAGGGTTTTATGTGGTAGTGGTAGGGGTGAAATAGTCCCCAGTATCCGGTCCAGAGGACCGAAGGGGAGACCAGCACCCAGATATGCTAGTCAGTATCCGGTCGAGAGGACCGAAGGGGAGGCCAGCACCCAGATATGCTAGCCAGTATCCGGTCGAGAGGGCTGAAGGGGAGGCCAACACCAGATATGCTAGCCAGTATCCGGTCGAGAGGACCGAAGGGATAGGTCGGGCACCCAGATATGCCTGACAATATATGTATGTTATGTGATTATGGTATGTGGTATGATGGGGGAACTCACTAAGCTTCGTGCTTACGGTTTTCAGTTTTGGTTTCAGGTACTTCGTATTTAAAGGAAAGGAGTCGGCTTGATCGCAGCGCATCACACTATGGTTTTCCGCACATGAGATCTTTGGGATTACACTCTGATATTGTTTTATGATAACATCTTTGATTATTTCTACTTTGGTTTTGACATGACATGATATTACAGATGTTTTATTACACTGTTGGTTTTATAATGACGTACTTAAAAATGAAATTTTTGGCCTGTATTTTGCGATGTTACACTGTTAAGTTCCTAATTGATGATTCTTAATGCAAAATGTGACTCAGATACATTTTGATGTATGGCAGGATCAAGCAAAGGGAAGGAAGCTTAAAAGAGGAGTATGTTGAATCTGATCGCGAAGATGGATTTCCATCGCATGGTTCGAAAATCGGGTTTTTGAGTTGCTGCTTAGGAGTTATGATAGATTGCTAGGAAATATGTAATAGCATAGTTTTCATTTAAAGTCGCATTGTAAGGAAAAAGCTTTTCCAGATTTTATAAATAAATAAAATTTTGATTTTGTTTTATTTTATATCTCCTTGCAATGGCATTTATGGAAAATTGATGTTTGTATGTTTCTAGCAATAATGGAAATATGAATTTGATTCTTTCATTTGTGGTAATGCCTAAATTTACCAAATAAGGAAAGATTCTCATCACCCAAGGTTCAATTTGACTGAAACTTGGAATCATGCAAGTTGTATAGTATGATGAATGACAATTTTCATCTTTGGAAAATTAAGACTAATTCCTTGTTTACATGTATATGTGAGTCAAGTGAAGGACTAAGGGATCAAGTACACATTCTTGTGCACTGGTCAAGTCCACCACAAATGATCGATAAGAGTATTCGTCATGATTTACTAAAGTTTAGTAAATATGATTATACTTACAAGTTTAAGTATAATTCTGACGCATTGGAAAAGTTTCGATGTAAGGCAGAACGAATGAGAAGAATCAAATTTAGCAGAAAGATAAAGGTTTCTCAAATCTGAAAGGATGGGAGAGTACTTTAGTATTGTGTTTTATGATCATCTTAATGATTGTGAGACCATATCACAATTCATCCTCTAAGGACATCTTAGTGCATTCTTACGGCTAAGAAGAGGAGTCATGAATTGTTGAAATGGTTAAATAAAAAAAAAAGATGAGTCATACTTCGTTCCAATACAAGTCATAGATTCATACTCCAAGATTGTAATTTGAGTGACACATCTTAAAGAAGGTTTATTAACACTTGTCAAGTATGAGAGTAAATGTGTTCTACTTTTGTACATTTGAAATTGGTAAGTTGTGATGTTTTGGATAAAACAAAGACCAAATAAGGCCAATTGTGTGAAGTGTTTGTCTTCATAAGAATCTGCACTATCTCTTGAATATTTGTTTGTCAAGGAATGGTTCTTGGCAAGAGAGTCTTATATGTCAAGAGGACAATGGGAGTCTAAAAGATCCTGAAAGAGTTTCAAGATCTAATCAAGAATAAAACTTGTAGTTTATCACTAGCACACGACTTGAGGTTTATAACCTATAGTGTTGACATATTCCTATTTCTATGCCCATTCCAGTTAAAGTTGGATTTACATATGAGTTCTGAGAGTTCTCAATTGGTTGCATAACAACTTGGAAGAAATGGCAGGCCCTTGTACTGCTAGGTGGCAAGAAGTTAAGACTGCACAAGTTCAATTTGGATTTGTCACTAACCTTGTCATGTGATTATGGTTTTGACAAATTCACATGGATAGGAACACATACACCATAAAATCTAAGTGTCATAAGGTTTCTCTCCAATTCATGAAAATGATGGTGAGGAAACGCTTTCACTAAGTGGTTTAAAATAGATAGAAATTGTGATATTTGCATTCTAAAAGTCGTTAGTTGAGCGTGTGTGGGTAACCAGCACACTAATATGGACTTGTGAGAAATGGAAAAGATCTAAACAATTGAGACTATGATTACAGCATCCCTTTTCAAAGTTCTAAAATTGTTTAGAAACACATGTGTGCTATCTAAGGGAAGGTGTATGATTTTGATAAAGTTTTATCAAAGCATCTTGAAGTCCAGCTGATTTTTGAGTACACGTCAAAGCTAGTGGGAGTAAAAGTGTTATGCTGATAAGTGTTGCAAGTTAGCAATATTAATTATAGAAAACCAAAAGTTTCAATTGGGAAAAGTTGTTTTGCTATAATTAAGGGAGAGGAAATTATACTTCATTTCAATTCTAAAAAGCTTAGATTGAGATTTTAATCATCTTTAGTCAAGGATATATATATATATATATATATATATATATATATATATATATATATGAATTTTACGTTGGAGTGGCTCAACTTAAGGAAATTCTCTCTCTCTCTCTCTCTCTCTCTTTCTCTCTCTCTCTCTCTATATATATATATATATATATATATATATATATATATATATATTGCGTTCTCAAAATTCGATTATGATTATGACATCCCTCTTCATAGTCAAATTATGAAAACATGGCAAATTAAAAAATATTGTAGCAAAAGACTGATCAAGGATCATGTCTTTATGTGAGACATCATGAATCGTGTCCCATAAGCTTCGGGTATAGGATCGATTACATGTGCTATAATATTTATCCTTTCTAAATTTTCCAAATGTCTGGGAGCATTCAGAGAGGAAAAGGTCTAGAATTGGATATGACTAAAATTGATTAAGAAATTTTCAAGGACAATCTAAGGTTTACTAAAGATTAGTTTCTCAGGGACAGTTGGAAGTATGGTGTAAATTTTAGAAAAGGACCATATTGACATATTCTGAAAGGAGGCAACTTTTATTCAGAAGTGATAGTCAGAATGGGAATATGGAAATGTTTCATAGGTGGAAGTTATTCATTAAATCTGTGTAAGATTAGAAAATTTAATGCAAGAAGGATGTTCAAAGCAATGTACTTTGAATTTGATACTTCGTTTCCATGGAATGATCTCCATTGGAATACTTTGTAATGTCTGTTCCCAAGTCTTTGTGACTTTGTGCATAGTCATTACGAGCAGATCAATGCATATAAGTTTAGAATCTAACAGATTTCGGTAAATGGAAGGGATTTAGAATTCTTGCATTTACGATAAGGATTTGGGATTGTGAAATGAGAATCATTGGAATTATGTTCAATTATTCTATTCCACAAAGTAAGTATCATAGACAAACATAGTGTGCATAGATGGTGTACGGCGTAACTATTGTTTGGACAAACATAGTGTGCATGCTTGGAGCATGGCATGACTATTGTTTCAGATTCGAGTATAAAGTTGATTATTCAAAAAATTATACAATGAATAATGAGTAATCGATATGGTGTTTTAAATAAAATGTGTTTTATTTATTCTCAAAGGTGCTTGGGGCCATATAGGATTAGTATTATTCTTGTGTTTCACTTTTCATGTTTTGACTTCCTGAATAACTAAGTTATTCAAACTCTCCACAGTCAGTCATATGTTGGATGTAGATATTAATCAAAACTGTCATGAAGTCGGCTTGTAGATGTCTAAGCTATTGGACCTAGTAAGAGTTACTACAACATTCATGAGTGCTCCTGGAATGAGATTTGAGTATTGGATTGTAACACCGTAAATTTCAAAACAATTTTTCGCATTTTATAAAAACATAATTCATTCATTACTCATAAAAACATCATTGTTTAAAACTCAATTCATAACATATATCAATCCCAAGATCTCATAACATAAAAATCCCTTATGTGTACTGATCAGGTCAGCGCCTTCCCGCGATCCTCGCTAGTACCTGAAACACATAACACATAACACTATAAGCATGAAGCTTAGTGAGTTCCCCAAAATACCATATATAACACGTATTAGCCACTCGAGGCTATAACTCTGTGGGTCCGTGCACCCAAACTCTGTGAACCCTCAGGTTCTATCCATGTGAACCTTCAGGTTCTAACTCTGTAAACATGCACAGCATAAATCACATAGAATAATGCAGTGCAACACGTAACACATATATAGCATACAAACACTGTATCACATAACTCTGATTACCTACTCAAGGTAAAGTATAGTGAGAAGACTCACCTCAGACTCTCGTAAATCCCTAACTCGGTAGAAGTATTGCCTAGCCTCCGCTTATTCACACAAAGTAAATATCCTCATAAATATAACACTCGAGGCTAGACTCGACCCTCTATTGTCTCCCTCAGAAGGGTAAAAGTCTATTTTACCCCCCTCTTGACTCAAGGACTCCATTGTTGACCAAACCCTAAAAGTCAACAAAAGTCAACGGTTAACTTTGACCCAACTCGCCGAGTGCACTCCGGTGACTCGGAGAGTACACACATGACTCTTAACTCTTTGTCCTGCTTGGCACGTCGAGTCCCTCCCTAAACTCGACGAGTCACATCAGGCATGAATCGCGGGGCCACCCCGACTCAACTCGACGAGTTTCAAGAACAACTCGGCGAGTACAGCCTTGAACTTCAGTCCTCTAATCCCCTTCTGACTCACTGAGTCATCCCCCAACTCAGTAGTCCACTCACTGAAGGATTAATGGGCAACCTTCATACTAATTGCCGAGTCTGTTCTTGGGACTCGGCGAGTTCATGCCATGCACACTCTCAAAACAACTTCTTAGGTCAGATCCGTCCCATACAATCATAGATCTGGCCTCCCCAAGCATGATAATCACGTAAAGTTTGGACCTTGACACACATATAACATAGAAATGGTCCAAAATGGTGATTTAGCCCCAAAAATGACATTATAAGTTCATGACTTCCAAAATGGCTCATAAAGCTCCAAGGGTTAAGGTCTCTGGACCTCTTTGAGTCCAGATCCAAAGCACATACTCAAAAAAGGGGACTAAATACTCTACATACTCTTATTCTAAAGGGTTAAAAACCCTAACTCTATGAATCAACACCCAATACTGGAGAAGGTACGAAGGAATACCTTAATATGAAGCCTTTGATCTCTGAAGACACTAGATTTGCACTTCCTTCAGCCTTATTTTGCCTTGGACACCTTCTCCTTCAAATCTCACCAACAATGATCAACAAAGGGAATCTCTTCTCCTCACAAGCGATCTAGGACTCTCTCTGGAGTGTGGTAGCCACAATGGACGGCCATAAGGGCCTTTAAATAGGTCCCAAGCCCTAGAAATTAGGGCTTCACTAAACAGCGTGGACTCGTCAAGTCCACGGATGGACTCGCCGAGTCCAGACATGAACTAGAATGAACATCCGCGTCCCTACTCGGCGACTCTTTGCGCCAACTCGCCGAGTTCCTCCACAAACTCCAAAAATTAAATGAATAAATAATATACCTAGGAATCCGGATGTTACAATTCTCCCCCACTAGAGTCAGACTTTGCCCTCGAAGTCTCACTCTGAAAACAACTCCGGATGTTGCTCACGCATCTCATGCTCCGGCTCCCAAGTCAACTATGACCCTTTCCGATGCTGCCACTGGACCTGCACCAGAGGCACTTCCTTGTTCCTCAGAACCTTGATCTTTCGATCCAGAATCGGCACCAGCTTCTCAATGTAGTTCAGGCCCACATCCACCTGAATATCCTCTAATGACACCACCGCCGACTCGTCGTCTATACACTTTCTCAGCTGCGACACATGGAAGGTATCATGAATCTGGTCAAACTCCACGGGTAACTCCAAACAATACGCTACCCTGCCCACCCTCGCGATCACTCTAAATGGCCCAATATACCGGGGCCCCAGCTTGCCCCTCTTCCTGAATCGGATCACTCCTTTCCAAGGAGACACCTTCAGAAGCACGAAGTCACTAACCTGAAACTCGAGCTCGAATCGTTGCCTATCCGCATAACTCTTCTGGCGACTCTGAGCGGTCAGCAATCTCTATCGGACCTGCTAAATCTGTTTAGTCGTCTGAAGCACGATCTCTGTGCTTCCCATCACTCGTTGCCCCACCTCTCCCCAACAAATGGGAGTCCGACACCTCCTCCCATACAACAGCTCAAAGGGCGGCATACCAATGCTCGAATGATGGTTGTTGTTGTAGGAGAACTCCGCTAAGGGAAAATACGTGTCCCAACTTCCACCAAAATCCAACACACATGCTCGGAGCATGTCCTCGAGCGTCTGAATCGTCCGCTCGCTCTGACCGTCAGTCTGTGGGTGGTATGCGGTACTAAAATGCAGCCTCGTACCCAACTCCTCATGGAATTTCTTCCAAAATCTGGAAGTGAAACGCACATCTCGATCTGACACAATCGAGATCGGCACCCCATGTCACGATACCACCTCTCTCACATATATCTCTGCTAACTTCTCCGCGGAAGAACTCTCACTAATGGCGAGAAAGTGAGCGCTCTTTGTCAAGCGGTCTACTATCACCCAAATCGCATCGACACCCCTCGTCGTTCTTGGCAATTTGGTGATAAAACCCATGGATATCTGCTCCCATTTCCACTCTGGGACTTCCAGTGGCTGCAACTTACCATGCGGTCTCTGGTGTTCGGCTTTAACCCTACGACAGGTTAGGCACCTCTCAACAAACCACGCCACATCTCTCTTCATATAGGGCCACCAATACTCCCTTTTAAGATCCAGAAACATCTTAGTGGCCCTGGGATGGATCGAGAATCTCGATTTATGTGCCTCCTCCATCAAGATGGTACGCGTTCCTCCAACAACGGTACCCAAATCCGACCCTGGAAGGTCATAAGCCCTCTGCTATCGGTCACGAACTCTGACACCTGACCGATAACTCGCTCTCTTTTACGGTTCTCCGGTCTCACTGCCTCAGCCTGGGCCCCTCTGATGGTGTCCAACACCGGAGTCATCACCGTCAATCTCATACAGATATCCCGAATCAGGGTGTTCTCTGCCCTACGACTCAGGGCGTCGGCTACCACATTAGCCTTGCCCGGGTGGTACAGGATCTCACAATCATAATCCTTTACTACATCCAACCATCTCCTCTGACGCATGTTCAGGTTTGGTTGATCCATCAAATACTTCAAACTCTTGTGGTCCGTGTATATCGTACATCGAACCCCATACAGATAATGGCGCCAAATCTTGAGGGAGAACACCACAGCCCCCAACTCTAGATCGTGGGTGGGATACCTTGCCTCATGGGGCTTCAGCTGCCTTGATGCGTACGCGATTACATGCCCCCTCTGCATGAACACCGCGCCCAACCCAGATATCGATGCGTCACAATACACCATGAAGTCCTCCATTCCCTCTGGAAGATCCAACACCGGGGCTTCGCACAATCTCTGGCGAAGAGTCTCAAATGAGGCCTGCTGCTCTGGGCCCCAGCTGAACACCACACCCTTCCGGGTCAACCTGGTGAGAGGAACAACAATCTTGGAGAAATCCCTGATGAACCTCCGATAATAGTCGGCCAACCCTAGAAAACTCCTGATCTCAGAAGGAGATCTCGGCACCTCCTAACTCATCACCGCCTCGATCTTGGCCGGATCGACCAAAATCCCCTTTTGGTTAACGAGGTGACCAAGGAACTACACCTCCCGTAATCAAAAATCGCACTTGGAGAATTTGGCGTAAAGCCTCTCCGATCTCAGCATACTGAGGATTTCTGGAAAATGCTCCTCATGCTGCTCCCTGGATCTCGAATACTCCAAAATGACGTCAATGAACACAATCACTGATTGATCCAGCATCGGTCTACATACCTTGTTCATGAGATCCATGAACACTGCAGGCGCATTGGTGAGCCCGAATGGCATTACCACGAACTCGTAATGCCCATAACGAGTCCTGAATGCGGTCTTCTAGATATCCTCCTCGCGCACCCTCATCTGATGATATCCAGATCTCAGATCAATCTTGGAAAACCAAGACGCTCCCTGCAGCTGATCGAACAAATCGTCGATCCTCGGCAAAGGATAACTGTTCTTGACCGTTAACTTGTTCAGCTCTCGATAATCTATGCACATTCGGTGCGAACCATCCTTTTTCTTCACGAAAAGGATTGGTGCTCCCCACGGCGAGCTGCTCGGCCGTATAAACCCCTTCCCCAGCAGCTCCTGAAGCTACGAGGATAACTCCTGCATCTCTGGAGGTGCAAGGCGATAGGGCACCTTGGAAATAGGTGTTGCCCCTGGAATCAAATCAATGCGAAACTCAACCTGCCTCTCGGGAGGCACACCCGGTAACTCCTCGGGAAAGACATCCGGGAATTCACGCACTATCGGAACCTACTCAACTGTACTCGGTCTCTGAACCAACTCTCGTATCCATCACATACACTACAAAACCACTACAACTCTGTTGTAGACTCTGCCTCGCTCTAGCAGCCGAACAAAAAGCTAAATCGGGACGGGTACCCTCGCCGTACACCGTAAGAACTCCCCCACTTGGGTCTCGTATAGTCACCAGCTGCCACTCGCAATCGATAACTGCTCCAAACCTGCTCAACCAATCCATGCCTACGATGACACAGACGTCCCCCATCGCAACCGGGACCAAATCAATAGGAAACTCTACACCAAAAATCTCGAGTACACATCCTCGAATCACCTCTGTGGCATACACTGCTCTCTCGTCGGCGATGGAGACTCTCAGAGGTCGACTTAACGCCTCTCGACTAATACTGATGTGCTAACTAAAAGCCAACGATATAAAAGATCGACTCGCACCCAAGTCAAATAACACCAAAGTAGGTACAGAACTCACAAGAAAAGTACCTACGCATATCATAATATAAGCACAAAATCTCAAACATTAAAATAAATACATGAAAGAATGCATACCAGCCACGACATCGGGCGCTGTGCGGACCTCTTCCGCAGTCAACTGGAAGGCTCTCCCCCGAGCCTTCGGTATCTCGGTCTTCACCGGCCGACTATCAGAAGCTCTAACAGCAGTAGGGGCAGACCCCTGAGAAGCTCCCTGTGCTGACCCTCGCAGTAGCGGACACTCGGCCTTCCGGTGTCCGGTCTGATTGCAGTGAAAACACACTACAAACCCCTTGGGGCAGTCCTTGGCCATATTCCCCTCCTTGCCACACTTGTAGCAAGATCCAGCTCTACAAACTCCATCATGACCCTTGTCGCGCTTTCCACAAGTGCAGCCCTTCTGGCTCCCTACTCTGGAATCAGCGGGCTTGGCCCGCTTGGCTGCTGGCTAGGACTGTGCCGGTCGCCGATCCCTCCCCTGAGACTCCGCCTCCTCCCTAGCCTGGGTCTCTAGCTCGATCTCCCTCTTCCGGGCATTTGCCTGAAGCTCGGCAAATGTCCGGTACGAGGAGTTCGCCACGAACTCCCGAATATCTCTCCTCAAAACACTCAAATAACGGCTCATGCGTGCCTGTTCAGTAGACACGTGCTCAGGGCAGAACATCGCCCTCTCATGAAACATCCTGGTAATAACCGTAATAGACTCCGTAACCTGCTTGAGGGTCAAAAAATCCTTTGCCAACCGATCCCGTTCTACCGGGGGAACGTACTCATCATGAAACATGGCGGTGAACCTCTCCCAGGTCATCGAAGCAAGCTCTGCTGGAGAATAGTGTGATGTCGTGAACTTCCACCAGTCCTTCGCCCCCAGGCAAAGCTGGTTCAGTGCAAACCGAACCCTCAAGTGCTTCGGGCACGAGCATGTATAGAAACACCCCTCAATGTCAGATACCCATCTCATCGCTACAATCGGATCCTGCGTCCCATCAAACTCTGGTGGCTTCGTGCTGCTGAACTCCATGAACAACAGCGAGTCACCCCCTTGCGGCCTAGCAGCAGCGACGGCTGCGGTGGCCGCTACAACAGCAGCCTCAGAAAGAGCGGCATAACGCTCGTCAAAAGTCTCAATCAGTGTGGTCTTAATAGACCCGAACATCTCTGGTATCTCTGCCCTGATGGCCGCAGTCACCTCCTCATGGATGATCCGGCAGATCTCCTCATCACTAGTCTCGCTGCTCTGGCGCATGACATGTCCTCACCATGATCTACCTCTGAAATACAACATACGATATATTAGAAACTCACTCGAGCATACTCGCACTCGATAACTCATCCCTCCTTGATCCCTGGCAACCCGAAGATTCTTACTTGAACTGTACACCGTCCCGGTGTTTTCAGTAGTACGGGCCCAATACTACCGTCCACACCGCGTCAGTATACACCCCAAGTCCTCCTCCTAGGATCCCAAGTCCCAAGTACTCTATGATACATAATCCATTCTCTAACAGATCTCTCATAAGCTCCTCACTGCTACCTACTCACTCTCAAGCATCTCATAGCAGCTCACCTCCCCCTAGGCTAAGGAATCACAAATCAGGCCACTCTAGTCCTAATAGGAATACCTAGCCCACTCTAGCACGATAATACATCATATCAATATCATAAGCATATAACATAAAGGTATTTTGGGAAATCACCGTTCGGGCGCTAACTGATCGTACACACAACTCTGCTCTGCGTTTTCCAAAAAAATCTTTTACTCTTTTTAGAAAACTTGGTTCTCTTTTGAAAATATTTCTCAAATCCTCAGTTTGAGTTCAAATACGCCCGAAGGTGTACTCGAATCCCTCAAACCAAGGCTCTGATACCAACTTGTAACACCGTAAATTTCAAAACAATTTTTCGCATTTTATAAAAACATAATTCATTCATTACTCATAAAAACATCATTGTTTAAAACTCAATTCATAACATATATTAATCCCAAGATCTCATAACATAAAAATCCCGTATGTGTACTGATCAGGTCGGCGCCTTCCCGCGATCCTCGCTAGTACCTAAAACACATAACACATAACACTGTAAGCACGAAGCTTAGTGAGTTCCCCAAAATACCATATATAACACGTATTAGCCACTCGAGGCTATAACTCTGTGGGTCCGTGCACCCAAACTCTGTGAACCCTCAGGTTCTATCTCTGTGAACCTTCAGGTTCTAACTCTGTAAACATGCACAACATAAATCACATAGAATAATGCAGTGCAACACATAACACATATATAGCATACAAACACTGTATCACATAACTCTGATTACCTACTCAAGGTAAAGTATAGTGTGAAGACTCACCTCAGACTCTCGTAAATCCCTGACTAGGTAGAAGTATTGCCTAGCCTCCGCCTATTCACACAAAGTAAATATCCTCATAAATATAACACTCGAGGCTAGACTCGACCCTCTATTGTCGCCTTCAGAAGGGTAAAAGACTATTTTACCCCCCTCTTGACTCAAGGACTCCATTTTTGACCAAACCCTAAAAGTCAACAAAAGTCAACGGTCAACTTTGACCCAACTCGCCGAGTGCACTCCGGTGACTCGGCGAGTACACACATGACTCCTAACTCTTTGTCTTGCTTGGCACGTCGAGTCCCTCCCTCAACTCGACGAGTCACATCAGGCATGAATCGTGGGCCACCCCGACTCAACTCGCCGAGTTTCAAGAATAACTCGGCGAGTACAGCCTTGAATGTAACGCATGTGTTTCCGGGCTTGCCATTTTTAGCAATGTAATAGTCTAGGTTAACCTCTGTAACCTGTTTTGAAATAATAAAGATTGTATTATTTAAGTATTGTGTGTTTTGTGCTTAATTGCTTAATTATGTGGTTTGATTAATTAAGAATAAAAATAAGCGTCAAAATTTAAGTGTAAAATAAACTTAATATCTTTGAATAATGTTGTAGTAGTTGAAACGAGGTTTCCGAATATGTATAGAACGCCCAAATCTGACTTCGTATGAGGAAGTTATGATTTATCGAAGTTTCGGCTTAGCGGTGTGCAGCCTGAAATACTCGATTTGAGATCGAGCGGTTTTTAGCCAAAGCAATCTAAATGAGAATCGAAGATCTCATTGTTGGTATCAAAGCGATAAAAAGTTAGGCGAGAACGGACGTCAAACGAAGAAGTTATGAATTTATAACGAAGTTTTTCTGTCGCAGCCTATTAAAAATAAATAATAAAAATAAATTCGAAATTAGCCGACGGAGTTCGTATGAAGACGATATGAATTTCCGAAGTTTATTAATTATTTTGTATTTAAATTTAAATGGAAATTCGGAAGCATTATCCGAAGGCGAGTCACCGGTCTGATCCGAGGTACGCCCCGCGTACTCGAGTACGCCCCGCGTACTCCGAAGGTGTCGACATCGCAGCAAGTGGCTTCAGATGATGCATGCCATGACGACTTCAGACCAGTACGCCCCGCGTACTCCGAGGCTCCAGCCTCCTATAAATAGGATCCGAAGGCAGCCGAGTCTTTTGCCAATTTCTTCTCTTCTCTCTCCCGTTTTGCATCATTTTGCGTGCCAGAAATATCCCGAAGCCCTGGTATTATTCTCGAGCCCCGAGGCAAGTCCCGAGATCCCGAAGATCCCGAGAAGTGCGGTTCCCGAGCCGAAGCTCTGCCCGCGAGAAGTTCGATTTTTGTGAAGATCTTCCAGATCTGCTGAGGATTACTACTTCTGCAAGTCGTAGTGCTGTCCGATCATCTTCTGATCAAGTGAGTGTATACTACCTTTCATAAACACGATAATAATACAAGTTTGGTTCGAGTGTATTAAGTATATTGTTGTTTATAAGTGTGAGTGTGTAGTTACCTTCTTCCAAATACAATAATATGAAGTATTTTAAATAAAATACGTGCTATGTGTATATATTTGGTTGTGTTATGTGTGAATGTGTACTCACTCTCTTCTATCTCATAGATATGATTTATTCTCTATGAGATATGTGCTATGTGTGTGTGTGCCTCATCTGTTATGTGGATTATGTGTTGATTAAAGCATGCTATACAGGTTTTCAAAACTATGTATAAAAATGTATATTTTATCTACTAATATGTTGGGTAGAACATGGGTAGATAGTTGGTGTGTAATAAACAGATGAGAGGCCTCGTTGTTGTTTGATTTAGTCATCTAGCGGAGTTTAGATGACGACCACGGGTTATTCTAGACAGTCTTATGGAAACATTAGCAGGTTCGCCACCTGTAGGTGTTAATGAACTTGGGTGTTCATTCGCTGTACTCCATCCCCCTCATGGTTGCCTTATTTGACTTATATTGCTGAGGAACCCCCGAAGCATGTGTTGTCGCCCCGATGAAATATTCTTAGACTATGTCCCTTATGTTAGTTGTTTTAGGGACATAAAGTGAGAATAACGGGAATGGGTAATTGGGTTATTGTTGGTTGGTGAAAATTAAATATGATTATTTATTGTGGGTTGAAAACCCTATATGCTCACCAGGCTCCCAAGCCTGACCCACTCAGTTTTATTTGTATTACAGGAAGTGGCGCGAGGGCATGAGATGGATGAACCATCAAGTTGTTTTGTTTACAAGTCTGTATATGTTTATATTTGTTGAATGACTTGTAATGTTATTGTTTATGCTTATTGGTCTGTATCGGAACATGACACCACGAGTTTTGATTATAATGAAAATACATTTCTTTTATGAAATGCTTTGGTAAACATTGCTTTATCATGTTTTGTTTTTGGGAACAAATTCCGCAACTCTTTCAAATCAAAAGAATTTACTCTGAAATTATTTTAAAAGCATAAATGAAAATCGGTCTTTTCTGGCCGAGATTTTGGGGATGTCACAGTTGGTATCAGAGCACTAGTTTTAGACCTGTTGACTATGAGTTGGTTATACATTGATTGCACGAAAAGGCATCAGTAACTTGATGTTATAAAACGTTCATTTGTGTAAGATTCAACAAGTGGTTAGTACAAGCATATGAGTTGAAGTTTATCCATTCCTTTTACCCTTGGAGAGATAAAAGCGATATATGTGGGCCCCTCGATGATTTAGTGATGACACCCCTAAGTGCTTGGCCAAGCTTGGACTGATTTGATTTGTTAAAATTAGCCGGTCGTCATAAATCGGAAATCGGGAAACAACAAATGGACAGATAGAATGATTAAAATCCATGTCTCACTCCATATGATATCAAGAATGGAGGAATATATGATCCCTTATCTAATGGACAAGTCATTTGACTAGGATAGAGTTCCGCAACGGCTTTAAGAGCTACGATTGCTAGTCGGGATCTTGGAGTCATATGTAATAATAGTTTTAGACTTATCCAAGTGGGATACTGTTGGATTAGATGTCTAAGCCCATAACTATTATTGGTATGTATTCGACCCGAGAGGAGCATGGCCCATTTGGGTTGCACTTCACCGGAACAATTTATATGGATAGTCTTTTGAGAATAGTATGTTTATGATTTATATTAGTATATTATAAGTTCTAATATATTAATATGGAATCATATTATTTAATTAGTATTGATCAAGAATTACATTTAGAATTAATTTAGTGATCAAAAAGGAACTAATTAGATATGGACTCTTATATATATATATATATATATATATATATATATATATATATATATATATAGCATGGGCCAAGTTCATTTAGGTTGGGCTAAGATTTCATTGATAGTCCATGGAGTTTTTAACCCATGGATCCTATGGAAATGAAAGGTCATGGGTATTAGGGTTTACATGAATGTAACCCTAATCCTCCATACTATATAAAGAGGTCTTTGGCACATGAAATGGCACTAGTGTGTGAGGATACAAGAGTGGGCTGCTTTCTAGTGTGCATTCTATTCTCTCACGTTTTCCAAGGTGGTTTTGGTGATTTGTGATTCCACTTGAGGCTTCCACAACAATTGGGGCTAAGCTCTTAAAGTTTTAGACTTCAAGCCACATCTAAAAGGTATGTTATCTAACTAGGTTTTTGTAGTATAGTTGCTTCATATTATGCTAGTTAGGATAAAAATCTTGGAATATTGAATATTTTCATGTATAATAGAGAAAACATAGACCCAATGTTTATAGGGTTGCATGTACATCATAGGAGTGTTAGAATGCTCAAAACCCATCAAGGTCAACTCACACAAGGTGATCATGGAGTGCCGACTATAATGCTAGATGTAGTAGTGCCAAATGATCTATGGTTTTGGCATGCATTCTTTGGCATGATGGGGTCAAACAATGACCTGATTGTGTTAGGTGTGTCGCTGATATTCAATGACTCTTTGCAGAGTAAAGCAGTTGATTTGTCGTATGTTGTGAATGGAAATGAATAAAATTTTAGGTATTACCTTGGAGATAAGATATATTCAGAGTACGCTACATTTATCAAATAATACACATCTCCACAAGATGAAAAAAGAAAATT